>NC_057423.1:3750000-5000000 GCF_019457755.1 Venturia canescens | reverse complement strand
AACGATCCGTGGATGTCACACACATGCCGTGCGTTCATTAAACGCAGGCGCAAATACGAATTTATTGTTTGCTCGCGATCGGAAAAAGTTGTTATTCGAAGAGGCTCGAAGTCCCACGAACGCGGTGATTTTATTTTGAAGATCGACCACGCACTGTGACTTGAATATATGAGAATAATTTTCCACTTAGCAGTGTTTTTGTTTGCTCTATTTTGACATGAAATATTCATATCGAATTCGGAATGAGTGAAATAGTATGCGTGCTCCGCCGTATGACTGTGAGGATGTGGAACTCCGAAAGGGAGAAATCTTCCCTGTGGCTTTGGCAGAGCTACCCGAAGAAGGATGGTAATTATCCCTTAGAGGGATGAAGACTGCGGTATATTATTCTCGTTGCATACGTCAGAACGCTTTGCTGTGTGTGCAGGGAGGAGCTTTAACAAATCACCCCTTAGGACCCTCAGGCACTTCCCCAAGAAGTTTGCCTACCATTTTGTATACGTCGCGAGTGCATGTATATAGACGATGTCGTATCCAAAGTTTCTCGGTGACTTCCTAGACTCCAGGGGCAATCTGTGATACTGTGGCCTATCTACATACGAACTGTCCCTGAAGATCGTTCTTCTCGTTACAACAGAGCAATGATATTCTTGAATATATTCTTCCATATAAAATAAGGGAATCCCCTATTTTAGTATTCAAAAATGTTAAAAATTTCAAAAAATTCAAAGAGTTTATTGTCGACAGAAAAAAAATGTACATAAATGTTGGATAATAAATTGGAGTAGAGAATATCGATCGAGTGTATTTTATTAGAACAAGAAGATTTTTGAATTCCGATACAGAAAAATCATGTTTTGACATGCGCGTTTCTGTCACGACTGTGTTCTCTCCCTTTTATAAAACAATTGAAATTTCCTTCCATCTCTGATCGTAGCGTTCTCTCCCATACGTCATAAATACATTGACATTTTTTAATTCTTTGCATGAATCGAATTTTTTGTGTTTTGTCATTTAAATAAACTCTACTTTGTTTATTTTTGAATTGTAAAGTGACGGGGAACGAATAAAGTAGAATTCGTTGAATTTGAAAATTCTGTGCGATTTGACTGAATCATTCTGCTGGATCGATTCTCGATAAGGAAGAAAAAACGTAACGAAAAAATGCATTTTTAAAAGATGATTTTGGTGTTGAACGACGAACGAAATAGTGGGAACGTACTATTTTTAGCATGGCGTATCGGGGAACGTGTCAGATGCAAGAGATTCTGAACGTGATGGAATTTCTCCTCCCCCGGTGGCTGTCTCGTAGCGTGCGATGGGTCGGTATCCAGATGGGGTGGACCAGGTGCAGGTGAGTTTTTTTTACGGGCTTTTCAAGAGCGGGCAGACGAGATGCATTTTTTTTTTTTAGAGAGGATCGCGCGTGTGTACAGGAGGTTTTGGGAATTCCCGACGAATTACGATTAAGAGGGTGTGCGCAAATGGGGCTTGCTCCGACCACCCCCGAAAACTACCCCTCGGTATTTTCCCGTTATCGAACAGCTGCGCGCGCAATTCTTTATCGTTGCCTTTCAGAAGCGCGTAGGCGCGTACACACCTGCATGTATGAATGTGAGTTCACCCAATCATTCTTCCGAGTGACATTTGGGAGTACTTATAAAAAATGAAAAAACTCATAATATCGGTGCTGGGTTGCAAACCTTTTCTCGGTCCTGAAGGAGAAAAAAATATTGTGTCGTAGGTCCCAAGCGATTCTTTCTGCCGAAAAATCCTCATTCCTGTTTTTTTCTCTCTCGAAAAATACCTCAGTAATGAAGGTAGTCGTCGACCTTTTCCCCGCTTTATAACCCTTTCCTCGAGCAATAGCAGGCAAGCACTGACATCGTCCAGCGTTGTAACAGCTTGAGCAATTGCCCCTTTTAAAGTATGCCATAGGGAAAAAAGTGTGCGGGGGAGTAGACGGCCATACTCGACGTTTCACCTTGACAATAAAAGACGGTGGAAAGGGTTCAGAGGTTTCCCGGGTTACCCCGAGACGGTGTAATAAATCGATTGGAAGGAGAGTGTTGTCTTCAGAGGTAAGCTACGACACCGAAACGGCAATATAGCTTGAAGAGCCTTTTTTTCGTAGATGGATATTTTGCTATACATTCTTGACAAAAAAAAAACACGAAGCATACAAACATGCGCGCCTCCGGCGATCGGGGAAGGGGTTGAGGGTGCCTGCAGACCTTTCTTCCGTGCCGGGCAAAGGGGTAGAGATGCACAGGATATTTTAACCGTTATCTGAGTTGAGAAAATCGTCCTCGAGGCCGGAAAAACCACGAAACGATCGACAGGTGAGAATGGCCATGAAGGCAGTCGGTTGCTTCAAGGTCTCCGGGAAACTTCGTGAAAATTTTACTCCGCGTATTCGCGATATTTTCAAGGATAACTTGCAAACAAACTCAAATTCCGAGGTGAAAAAATTCAAAGTTCAATGACGCAGCTATTCTCATCTCCGCGGGTTACTTCAGTGAAAAAAACTATCATGTGAGTCGACCTTGGACGCATGGAAAAGTCATTTTTAAGTACGCATGCTCAACTCCAAAACGCAATCGCAATAACATTCACCTGTAAAATAGAATAAAGAAATAAGCTTCGGTCAAAATCACGTGCCTGGAAAAAACATAAACAAGCTAATTGAGTAATTATAAGCAAATACAAAAAAAAACGATCTTTAACACAATCTCTAGCACAATTCACGTGCAGGTGGAACAGACTGCTGCGCCTAATTGCCCTTCGCTCTACGCAGCCACCATCTGAAATATCGCATGCATCACTGCGTTCGTTAATTTATTGACCGTACGAATAAATTGTCTAGATATAATTAGATTCGCTTCAGCAATTGACACGCTTAATCGCTACACGGGACGCTACTATACAGAGGGATTCAGGAATTGAGGAATTCATTCGCATCCATCATTGTATCGCGATTGAAGATAAATTCGAATCGGTTTTCCCGGGGTGTGTAGAAGTGAGATGTTAGGATTGAGAAACGAAAATGATCGATTATCGATTTCGGTAGGAGGCTCAAACCAACGTGTTCTGTATAAAAAAAGAAGAAGATTCAACGCGAAAGATAATTTTTTTTCAAGAATTTTAATGCTGTGAATGAGAAATGTTTTGGAATCACTCGACGATATTGTTCGTGGAAAAATATGACTTTTTGTTTTCTGAATCGGCCTGTACGCCAAGAAACTGGCGTACGTGAGTTTACGAGGCTCGGGAACAGCATTATCGAGATTCGGATAACGTTTTTATGCCTCGCGGAGTTGCACGTGAAGCTTGTAAATGCAAAGGGAAACTGCATGATCCACCACATTCCCGCGGTTATGCGTGGCTTATGCTAATTATACGAAGTTGTACTCTACACCGGTCAAGGAAGTCGGTAGATACGGCAAAGGGAACGTTTTTTCCTTTCTCGCTGTCCACGTCGTTCGTTCTTTCCCCTATCATATATAGGAGAACAAATTTTATGTTCGTCCAAGAGAGTGTACAGCTTTTCCGTGTTTACCGAAGATACCGAACGATTCCATCGATCGGCTCTGTAATGAGTGCGGAGGTTCTGGTTTCCAGAGAAGGGCTTTCGCGTACACAATTATCGTCGAGGTGTACAAACGGGTTAGTGGAATCTTGAGAGGGTACCGATATAAACCTTCGTCTAGTTGCGGTCGTCTAGCCGCTTGCCTTTTAAATTCAACGCAATGTCCTATCGCACTAAGATTATTTATCGAAATGGAATAGAAAAATAAAAAATAAAAAAAAACAAAAACAAAAACAGCAACGAAGAAAATGGGGGCATCTCGTGCAATCGGAGGACTTAAACTCTTCCTTTTCCAGGCTTTTTGCTTCTAATAGAATAATAATGGTAAAATAAAAAATAATGATAATCCACAAAACGATTTTTTTACTCTCATGTGCTCGTTACGTTCGAACTCGTGGCTATTGGCTCATTCCTACGTGTATCTTCGTGTAAACCGAGAACGGTGTCACGTTGGAGAACGTGGGCCGTATACTTTTGAACGGTATATGCTCAAAGATTCGCGTAATATACCCTCGAGTTTATTATAACGTTCAAACGAAAAGGCTCGGGGGGCTCTCATATGGGCGGTCTGTAAAGGCAACAACCATTGCACCGTGCTGCGCCTGACGATTTGTGCATGCAAGCCTCTGCGAAGCCTCGCGCGAACTCTCTCTCTCATGGCTACCATCCCGGATGGCTCCTACAAACATGTTTCGATACTCTTTGATGTAGAAACAGAAATCCACACTGTTAAATGGAAGAAAAATATCCGGGCAAATGAGATACTCGCACGACGAACTAACACTTGATCCTTTTCTCTCGGGGCTCCAGTTAACTCAACATTTTCATTGGCCGATGAGACTCTTTAGGATTCTGCCGTAGCGTGCTGAAGCCTCGTGCGTTTTCGAACGGAAAAATAGTTTTTTTTAGGAGGATTGGAATAAACATTTTTGTCACAATTCTTCTCCCGAGAATTTTTTTTTTTTTTTTTTTTTTCAAAATGACGCGTTTCTGAACTTTCAAATTCAAATAAATTCAGAGTATTCTCGACAAGAATGTGTCCCGGGGCACGAAGAAATTCTAGAATAAAATAGTAACGAAATGGAATAAGACACCGGGGCGATGCAAATAATGGCGAGATCAAAAAGCTCGCGAAGGGGGTTGCATCACCGAGCGATGTGAGGCTACGGCACTAACGCGTTATATACAGACAGACAGTCTTTGCAAACTTATTCGATAGGGTGGAAACAACAAAAGTTCAATTTGGAGAAACGACAACGGAAAATCTTTTTCGTGTATTTCGTTTTTCACCGACGGCATGCCGTTTACTCATCTAGCATTTTCACCCCGACTCCTTTCGCCCCGTCGTCCCGAGTATGTATTTCGTGACCTGCGGGAAGAAAACAGCGCGAGAAGGGGTCGTTGCCAAAAGAATGAGGAATTTGGGAAGCTTGCAGCGAAGAGAAAAGTTTGAAGGGTGAATTCGAGGGGTGGAGTCGGAGGTTGAATCGAGAGGCAGCTTCGCTCGCAGGCTGATAAAATTGATCTGCTCTGCTCCCGTTCCCTCTCATATAATTTTTCTTCACCTCCGTCGTCGCTCTTTCCACTGTGGCTGCGAGTGTACTGCCAACGAAAAACTTTTTTTCATGCGTATATGAGAGTAAAACGTTCGCACATGCGAGCCCACCCATTCGTGTTCTCTCTGCGTACATCGCATCACCGAAATCCCGGATTTACGAAGGGCTAAAAACGTCGTGAAAAAATATTCAACCGTACGGAGAAAATAGAATCTGAGAATTCGTCTTGGGATATACATTTGCCACGGGTGGAAAGTTGAAAATGGCGGGGGTCTGCTGGGAGCAAAATTTTCGACGTTTTATGGTGGGCGGTGGGAGGAGGAGGCGAGTCCGAAGCTGCGGAATGTACTCGAGGAGAAACGCGACTGGCATAGAAGATGCTGAATTTTGTTTTAGACTCGACGGATCGACCGGAGCGAAAACGGCGGCCAAAGAGGGGAGGGGAGGGTGACCGTTAAATTGTATAGGGTTGAAAACACGTGGATAACAACGGTAGTCAGCGAAATTTTGACTCGGTGTTGCTGCATTCGAGATAATTTTCAGCTGAATAACAGCAAAGGTAGACGAAGCCTGCGAGACGCTGCATCGACCGCACAGCGGTACGCTCGAATTTCTATCTCGCAATTCCTCCTTCCTAGTCTCCATCTTTCACAGGAAATACACACATAAATATGAGTGTCTTTCATGGCGATGAAGACCATCAATTTCTGGCACAGTTGTGTGCTGGCACATTGCCCATATTCTCTGTACAAGACAAACCAAATTGTCCCTCCTGGGAGGCTCTCGCTGCGTTTATGATATCTCTTGCTGTTTGCAATATCGCTTGTTTCCTTTGACTTCTCATTGTAGTAGCACATCGGTTATATTATCGTACGAAGATAAATAAGTTGCTTTTGAAAGAGCGCGGTCGAGCGTACACCGACATTTACGTTGATTCGAATCAACAAAAAGCTCGATCAGGAGCATAACCGTTCTGGGATCTCATCAATTTTGCACTGGCGTTAGATTTATGGAAATTTTCATCGCGAGGCATAAATTTTTGAGGTGCAAAAAAAAATGATACTCTTCCGATAAAAATGGTTGAAGCACGTTCAGCGAAACGCTTTCGCCGAGCATACAAATTCCGAGCACTCCATATTTTGGGGAATTTTTTTGAAGACGCGGACACAGATGGTTCAACAGCTCGGCTGTCGCACCGTCCGTTACCGTATGCAATAAATCCCCGGAAAAAAAGCACCGATCCTACTCTACTATAGAGATGTGTATACAGATAAGTTGTCACGAGAATGCAAAAGAGCTGTATCGCCCTCTCTTTTTTCGCGCGTTGAATGAGACGCCTGGGAAAGTAGCTTCGAACTCATCACGCAGATACCTACGTCCCAAAGTACACGATCTCGACCTCTTCTCTTCTCATCTGCTTTCTATCTCGTCGCGTTCGCTCGGTGTGGTGCTCATTGTCTGCGAAAGCTCTCTTGTTCTCACGATGTCTATTTACCTACGTACAGAGTTCGGCTCTTTCGCTTTGCTCCGTCTCTTTCTCTCGGGCTTTTCCTCTAGTTGCTCTCGAAAGCCGTTACCGGTACGAGCCTCGGGGGATCTCCTCGCTTTTCCCCGCACATACTCTCGTTTCGACCGTACAAGAGCAGGGATTAAACGCAAATTCGACTCGTCCTTACGGTGTCGAGAGTGAAAAAAGAAAAGGTAAATAAGAAGATAAAAGTGAGAAGAGAGAAAAAGGAACGACGAGGACGGAGAGAAGGATTGCGCGGCTGGTGGGAGCCTTCTGCATAAACTCAATCCACTCTTCGCTCTCGTTCTCCAAAACCAGCCGCCCAAAGCTCTTCTGCTTCGTCTGATACCCCGCATTACGCCGAATTGAATAAGTTATTCGCTTTTCGATACACGCCCGCGATACAGAGCGTATACCATCGACATTTTTACCCTCCAGAAAATCATATATCCGTGAGTGACGCCCAAATATATACACCTTGGAAAAACTTGCTCACGTTTTTGGCGCATACCGAGGCGGCTGCAGAGAGAAGGGCCCCGATAAAGCAACAGCCCGGATATAACGTGAGCGAGTCAAACGCGCTCTCTACGATACATGCATATTTGTTCGGAGCACCGAAAAAAACTCATCAAACCACATACATTTTTCTTCCTATATACATATTCGTACGTAACATCGTGGATGCTGCAAGACTATTTTTCTGCGGGGTATATAAGAAGGAAATGGAGCAGCCCGGAGCTATAGAGAGCTACGAATTTCGCAAGGGCCTTCTCCAGCATCCAGCGGAAAATGGCTTCTCAACGCTCAGGCATCAGAGTGAATACATGCGTATGTATAACTCGAGGAAAAATGTTTTTGCATTACATTATACGTGTAATATACTTTTTGCTACTTTGTATCACTACGGATTGTATGGAATATATTATGAAAAGTTTCAACGAGATTGCGAGACAACGCGAAGAAAAATGTTATTGGAACAAATTCTCTCGGAGTAAAGCTCGAGTTGTGGAAATTTTTTATTCGAAAATATGATTGTCCCGAGGATCAGCATCAGAATTTGTGATGCGTGAAAGCTCGCTTATGAGGAGCAGTGAAAAAAGGGTTTTTTCAACAAAACCGTATTCTCGTTTCGACTTTACTTTCTAGTTGCGTTGATACAGTAAAATGTTATATTTTCTATAACATACAAAACCGAATGTATTTTGGAGAGTATTGAGCAGGGATCCGCACACAAATTTATTATCTCGTGAAAATGGGACGCGACGAAGAGCTTCAAGAGCTTGGGACAAGATCAAACGCTCGTTTCCTTCGGAGCGACTGTACGTCGGGGAACAAGCCAAGGGACCGTCGGCCCGGTTCGAGCAAACTCAAGTACGCGTTCTCACCGAATTATCCCGAGAAGGCCGATGGTCGCGGGAACTATAAAATTACTATCATCGTGTGTACAAACGCCAGACGCAATTACTATTCTGTCAAGAGAGAGAGGAATAAAATTCAGCGGGCACTTGAACGTATATTTATAGATGTACATTGTGATTCCCGTACTTGATTTTTCTTCGAATGCTCATGCAGAGGAGACTCGCGAGTGAAGAGAAGCGCATCAATGTTGCTCACAGCGGTATCGTGTTTTCTCAGATTGGTAGAAATCGGTTCTTTCGGCTGTATACAACCGCGTCGTACATATAATGTAGATAAACATCTGAGTAGCATTCAAGTTTGGATCGAAGCTCTCACCACTGGCGTTGAAACTTGCGGTTCGTTAAAATGTTGCAAAATTGGAGTCTCGCGGGATAACTTGTTTCGTATCGTACACGCGGATTATAGATTTTCTGTGCAAACGACCCGCGACAGGAAAGTAAAGATTGAGCGGAGATAAGAACGTAAAGCGACGTTCCCGACGCGCGCGAGTGCGATGCACGTTACAAAGAATCGAATGCGTTGCCGTCGTTCAAATGAATTTTTTTGTAGTGTCCCGCGAATGAGAAAGTCAATAGAAAACAAATAGGATGGATAATGATATGCAATCGAAAAATGTCGAGTTGCCAACGGGACATTAGCATAAATATATTCCCCATCGAGACGCCATATCAATTAGCCGTTTTTTCCGCGCTGGTCGTTAAACAAAACGCAAGATTGTAAGGGAGAGTCTCGAGATTCGGCCATTTATAATTCATGCAGGTTGCTCGCGTGCGTATAACAATAACTCGGCTATTTCATATAGAATGAGAGACGCAGGGAGGGGAAAGAGAATTTTTAAATAGGCGGGTATTCACGGTTGCTGGGCTCTCGAAGGGTAGGAGGAAAGAGGCAGAAGGCGAGGAAAAATGATGTTTCCTCTTTCGTTGGTATTCAAGGTGGTAGGTGGTAGTTCGAAAACCTTCCCAACTCTTTTCTTTCTCTTTCTGTTTCGCTTATGCTTTTGTACGCAGAGAAGAATATGAGCCGAGAGTCGCGGTGTATAGTCCTTGTCGGAGAGTGCCCCTCTGAATCCACTACTCGTGGGGTCTCAGCTGAATTCCAAAATGTGAGGATCTCGCGAATGCAAATGGCGCGAGTAAGAACGAAGCTTTCAGCTTGTAAGCCCTCCAACATCGAACGCGTCTGGCATTCCTGGCATCGACTATATATTCTCGAGAGCTTCCTCTCATATTTTCTCTCCCTTCCTCTCTTCTTCCGTTTCTTCAACAACGAGGACGAAAGCCTCACGGAACTTTATATTTTCAACGAGGAATATTCTAAAATCGTCTATTCTCTCTTTCTCTCTCTGCCATCTCCTTAGCCTCTGGCACGTCTTGCATAACTGATGCCAGTAGCAGCTGCTCTTAGAACTCTGGAGGATTATTTGGAGTAAAAAAAATTGGAAAATTATCCATCTTCTACCCAAGCTTAATAACAGTAATGATTTATAACGGTGAAAATAACAGTCGCCGGCAATTATAATATTCGGTCAGCATACCAACGAAATATATGTTTTTTTTTTTTCGTTATTCCATTTCCCACGAACAACGATTCCCATAAAATTCAAGTACTCTCGACGACACGTTTCCTTCTTATGGAGATTTTCTCTCGTTTCTTTTGTTCATCGCGCAAATCTTATCTCGAGCGTGACGAATAAGATACGATGTAGGTCAAACTCTCGGAAATTTTCGTGCCTACGCATAACACGAACTAGGCGTTCTCAAATGTCTCGTGCGAGGCTCTTCGCGATACTGACACGAAGCAAAGCCATTGAATAGCACAAAGAGAAAATATCACAGCATCGCTGGAAAATTTTTAATAACAATTCAGTGAATCTCGAATCGATTATGGTAAATGCATTTTTTTGATTACACATTTTGATAAAACTTATGAATTTAATATCGTCTGCCAATTGGAAATTCGAGCAAAATTAACCGAGCAAAATGCCCGAGCATTCCGAAATCCTCTCGTGTATATCTAAATAAACTCCTTGATTGTTCTTTCATACTCGTATTTATATTTACAAACACTCAGGAAGTATATTCGGTTAAAAACGAGAAACGAACGAATGGCAATAAAGAGAGAGAGAGAGAGAGAGAGAGACGAGAGAGGAGAAACAAGATCGTAAAATGCCGAAAACCTTAACGGGTTTAATTAGGGAAGAGGTAAGAGTCCGAGGGAAAGAGAGTCTTATAAACATTATAGGTAACTTGAGGTGGCAATAGAAGTCAGGTAAATTTTATGTTATTTTCCCCTTTTTGATATTTATATCAGTAGCCGAAATTGCCGAAGAATTCCCAACATAAAAATATAGGTACACGTTTTATTGCATTTTTAACAAGTCGTTAACTCGGGACAAAATCATCTTTTTTTCGGGAGGGCAAATATATTTTGTTTTTTTTTTTTCAATTTATATTCTCGACAATGGCGTGGAAAGAACAGAGTTTCTGGGACGTGCTTATTTTTTATAAAGGTCGCCAATTTGGGTTACAATTTCACAATGGTAGTCTGAAAAACTCTTGAATATTCTATTCCAAATTCATTTGTACCCGTAAAAATGGTTTATTTCTTCTCTTTCGAAAGTAGCTCAAATGATGAGAAACGTGATAGAAGTGAATCCAAAAGCTTCGGTGGTATGATTATTTCTATCGATATCGCGTGAACACGAGACGAAAATAAAAATTTTGGAGATATTCCGTTAGGCACGAAAAAGTCATCCATGAATATCTACCAAAGTTCCATGCTGTGCGTGGCTTGCCTCGAACTCAGTGCGGGTCTACGAAGGCTGCTTTCGAGCCTGGGCTGGATCTACCGCTCGGGAGACACCCGGTTGGACCACTCCGGGCTCTCGAAAGCGGGCGACTGATTCGTGTCGCCATCTGTCCACAAAATGCTCAAGCTTTTCGTTCTCGGTCGGTGCTACACGATGCGGAATCTTGGTCGTCTGAACGTTGCATTCCTGAACTACTGGACATATTTTTTCAGGCCGATTTCGCGAACTTGCATTTCATCTAGTTTCCTATAAATTTTTTCCTCTATTGATGAAAACTCGTTTAGAACCTTTTGAATGGGAAAACGATAAAGTCTCTCGTAAAAATGACAATATCGATGAAAACAAAACTTTTGTCTCAATGTTTGACTAATCTTTAGAGCCAGTGATTGGAATCTGGGCAGTGAACGATTTCTTGAAGGGCAAAAACGGTATTTATTCACTCCGGAGATCCAATCAACGTACGGTGAAGAAAATTCATTTGTTTTTGTAAATTATTTAAATTTTTATATCATTTGTCCTGCAACCGAACATCCGGGAGAGGATGAACGACGTAAAGCCCACAATTTATAAATCTGAGATTGGCGTAAGCTGTGCTGGCTCGGCTGGTAAATTCTTCAAGCATCAATAGCACGTTCATGAGGAGAGAGCAATCGCCAAGTACAGAAAGACGACTTGCCTCGACGCATGAGGCGTGTGCACGTCGAAATAAATTAGACGCTTTATGGCAAAATCTTGTAATGCGAATCTTGTATTCGTCTTGTAATGCGAAGCTTTCCGCGCTGCCAATTAGCCGTGTGCAGCGAGCACGAAATTGCAATCATTCCGAGATACTCGTTTCAAAATGGTAATGGAGTTGGACACCCTTCGAAAGTATTTTGAAAAATTTCGCATTCACCTGCACCGCTGTCTGCCTTTTCGAATCGCTCCTCTTCCGTCTCCTTCGCTCATATACTCTCCCTCTCCGTATTATATTATCCATTACACGAGTTCTCACTCATTTTTTTATCCGATTATAAATATGAGATATGAAATGACCTGACTTTTAATAACTTCATACTTTTTTAAGTCTTATTACCCGCAGTTACATACAGGAAAGAGTTTTATTTGTATTGAGTCCATCATTGCCCTGTGCCGGCGGTACAGACGTCCTGTTTTTTTTAAATCTCACTCCAAGTAGTTAAATGGAAGGTAACAAATGTCATGATCCGCTCGAAAAATCGTTATTTTCTCAACGAACTTGTTTGCAAATGAATATTGTGGCGTTAATTGATGAGGGAGATTCCAGTCGTCATCGGAGAACTTTCCTCACCAGGGAAAATAATCGAGGGGAAAAGTTTTCCTGGTCTAGAAATTCAAAGTGAAGACCTGGGCAAGGATTTTTTGGTAATTCTCGTGGCAGACTCGTGTGACCTGTACTCTCCGCGGATCGATACCGTCAGCGAAGGACCCACCTCTATAGACATATACTTCCAGAGAGCAGCGAGGGGAAGGGAAGCCCCGGAGAGCGAGAGGGTGGTCCGACGAGAGTTTCGTCCAAAGTGAACTCGACCCCACGCTGAGAGGCCATTTACGCCCCTCCGCCGAGGATCCTCGCAAAGAGGGAGAGGGAACGATCATCCCCCTCGCGCGACGCGGCCCGAAAATGTTGACTGCACAGTCTCGCAAGAGATGGCGCTACCATGCTCTCCTCTGGCCGGGAGAATCCCTCAGCCTCGATTCTGATCAATAAGATTCTTGGTCCCTCGAGCCAGACAAAATAAGTTTTGTGAAAAAAAGTGGCAGTGGATTTGAAGAAAAAGAAAGCCAATGCGATAGTCCATTTTTTCGAATTGGAATCGTTTTGGAAATTGAAGGTTTTCGGGATTGAAATAAAACTTTAATTGCAAATAATATTTGAAAAAATGCATGGCGACTCTCGTCCAGCCTCGCTTTTTAGCGCTATCATAAATGCAATCGAGAACGGCAGCAATTGATATTTTACAGGCAATAGCATAACGATTTATAGAAGTGAATAAGTTGTTCCGGATAAATAATGCCCTCGTAATCCGAGAATTCTCCGAACACGTGAATTTACAGGTATAATAAAAATAATAGAGCAAAACTTGATTGTACGCATATCGACGTTTCGTTACCAGAGTTGTCGTAACTTTATTCGCGATCATGCAATAACGATCTCGGCTGGTGATAAGCTTTGAACGAAGTTCGTTATCATAATTCAATGCAAGGAAATGTCATCTTGGTTCATTTCATTTTCTCGGCGTGTATTCCTCTATTATTTTTTTCTAATTCGATGATAATTACAGAACCGGGAAAATCCTTGCTGCGACGACGATTTTTTGTGAGAATTCACTTTCAAATGCACTGAACCGCGAGTGCAGTTTTATATTTTGAAATTGCAATGGCCAGTTGTCTTTATGTCGGGCATTTTATGAATTTTTTTACTCCATACGCGAGAATTTCGATCTGATATCCTCGACCAACCAGCGCAGAGCCAAGCACGGCTTCGTATTAATTCGCCTTACTAAAAAACCGGTTCGCCTCTCGAACCTCGTCCTCGTCTCGTGTCCGATCGAAGCTACCAAGATGAGCTCGAAGCCGACAGTATTTGTACGCGTTCCTAGACGCGTATGTATGTGGCCAAGTAAAAAATCTTACGAATCTGTTCATTTGCTCCCCAATATCTTTATCGACTCAGGGCGACGGTGCCCAGCCTCGCATACTCTCATATTTTCATCTTCTTACATGTAATGTCCGAGCTGCAAAATCTCGAGTTCATCGAACCAAGGATTTTGCACCTATGGCGAGTACGTGGTTAAAAAATTGAAGGTGACTTTTGTCCTTCGAATTCGTTTGATTCCACCCGCGGCGAACAAAAACACGTCAACGTTCGTGAACCACAAAGTTAATAGGAGCCAGATTGACGTGCTCAACGAGCAATCAACTTATGTTAGAAATTACTTTTTATTCATTTAAAAACTTTTTCACGGTTTCAAATGAAAAAAATTATTAATAGAAAGGAAAAAAAACGGTCGAGCGTATAGATTAAACGATTCAGAATTATTTATTCTGCACAGTTCATTTGAAATATTCATTCATTGGAACAAAAAACTTCGAATGCTGCTCAAGTCTCCCTAATATAATTTATCACAAAAACATGACAGACTTTAAGGATACTTTGCATTTGAAAAAATGGATTTGCATAATTAACATATACAGTTTTAGCATTAAAGAAAAATTCTCCAATCGATGATAGGATTTAGTTTCGTTCTTTTCCATTTAAATCCTACGAATTTTTATCCCGAATTTCTAACACCAGTAGGATTTACATGAATAGATAAGAATTTTTATGCGTATATTCACGTCGCACTAAAAAAATAATTTTTATGCTACAGAAGAAAATGCCATTCGGCTTAGTAGTTCCAAAATTATCCCATGATTATGTGAAGAATTTAAAAGCCGAAAAAAATGTTGCTAAAGCATACCGACATAAAAAATTCAACGGCGAAGCATTCTCTCAAAATTCACCAAGAAAACTAGAAAAACCTGCAAACTTTTCCTCATGAATTTCCGTCGTGAAATTTCATCAAATGCCCCGTATAAAAGCGCTGCTTCGTCGAACTATCGATCGATAATATTATACCCGTGGTTTAATAAGCGAGGTAAACAGCAACATGAATCGAAGTTGCTGGAGGGCCCGGTGGAAGGCGTATTCGCGATTGCTGCAAGTAAAACCATTAAACCGAGTGATTAGCGCATGAACAAAGGCGCCGCGATTCCAAGTTTCTTCCGCAGCGTGGCTGCCCGCATCTTCTCTTTTTCGTACGAACATTGCTAATTACCATACGGCTTATTACGGCGAGAATAATATCTACTTCATCTCCGGATAAGCTACGCGATGGTGATGCAAAAAAGACAAAGAGGCAGACAGACGTGAAGAAACGATGCTGTTTAAAAAATCGAGTCTTCTACGATATACAACAAGAAAAGTGAACTCGTCGGTGTACCATGACTCCGGCTGCCTCACTTTGGAGCGAATCGAAGCGACGGCCTAGAGAGATAGAGTGAGAAAAACACCCAGAAGAGAAACGGAATCTGGACCAGAGGGCAAAATGATCGACGAAAGACGGTCGGTTGGGTTTTTATGGAGTTGGGATCAAAAGAGCTGCTCAAAGTGATTGTTTTCCTTCGCGTTTGATGGTCATGCATAATTTTTTATTTCTATCTGAGCGTCCGGTGCGGGAATGCATACCGGTGAAAATATTGAGCTCGATATTAAAATGAAGAAACGAGTGGAGTAGTTTTCAAGTCTTTCAAAGGAACCGGATCTTTAAAGATACGTTTGAATTTCCAACTCTGAGTGGTCCGAAGCTCATTACTCCGAGGTCATTACGCGCCTTGAGAATTCCTCAAATTACAATTGGAAATAACGATTGCTGTATTTATACGGGGGGGGGGGGGGGGGGGGGGAGGGGGGGGGGAAGAAATTTTTCACGAT
Organism: Venturia canescens; assembly: GCF_019457755.1. NCBI lineage: Eukaryota > Metazoa > Arthropoda > Insecta > Hymenoptera > Ichneumonidae > Venturia > Venturia canescens. The sequence goes on along the minus strand of NC_057423.1, from coordinate 4,984,619 downwards.
ATCTGATTCTGCTGCGAGTATACATAGCCGAAAAATTCGTCATTGCGTTACTCGAAATAGATTATCGGTACTAAAAGTTGATGGAGTCTGTGTTAGCCTGGAATTGAAATAAAAGTATAAGCCCCGGGCTGTTTCGATGATAAGAAGAGTTCTACGAGTTTCCGATCGCAAGGATTTCCTATCGAGAGGTAGAAATTTGCCATTTGCCCGCGTTTCCATTTTCTCTATCCTCGTCGGGGTCGTGTGCCTACGTATAAAAATCCGGTTACTTTGTAGATTTAAGCCCTTGGCTCCGTCGCTTTCTGCGCTCGCCCTCCTTTGATTCTTTCGCCGATTTCTCATCCCGGCCGTGTCGAAAAAACCGCTTTCTTAGTCTCGGAGCTAAATCTGTCTCTCTCCGTGGTTCACACTCCTCCCGTAGCCTGCCCTCGAGCTCCCTTGTCCTGCAGTGGCTTCTCCAGGAAAACCAGTGGGACGAATCCTCCCAGCAGCTCCCAGCAACATTTTCGGTCGGCGACGAACGCACTCGAGGGAATGAGACGGACGAGAAAAAGACACGGTACAACTCCGAGAAAGAGGAAGATGGCAAAACGAGGGAGTAGGTGGGAGCGAGACAAAACTTGCTGGCCAATCAGAGCTGAGCTCTCTCCTGCCCCAGGCCGATCAATGCTAAAGCCCTTCGTGTACCAAGTCCGTGTGTACTTTTGTCCACACTCCTGCAACAACCGGGAAAATGTGTCGTCGCGTTTCATGCACCAAGTTTCATGTTACATACTCAACAAACCGAGCGAATGTTTCCAATTTACCTTATTCGATTCCTCTATTCAATTTCTCTTTTCATTTCCTTGAAAATCGCCTGTATTTTGCCGCGATCGCGAGGACGCACAAAAAATTTTAATCACTTTGACTTCTCGCGTTTCATCGATTGAGCTCGGGACTCGTCATTTCGTAGCGTGTTATATTCCGACACACACTGTTTTACAACTCCGCGATTCTGCATCTTGCAATCGATAAGCGAAGAAAAAGAGTATCATGAAGTTTCCCAACGACGTTCGCCATTATACGGAGTCACGAAGCTTCACTCGGATGCACAAATACTCTCCAAGACTCGTCTACTTAATTTTAGCTACATTCTTCGCCCCCAACCCTCCTCGAACCCGGCTAATTCAACGAGAAAATTTATGCTCAGTTCCTGGCAGCTCAGACTCACAAATCTTTGAAATTCAACGCATCGTCCCTAAGATTTGAAAATATAGATGAAACGTAACTTCGCGATATGCCCTCACGTATATTATACAAGTAGATAACGTTCACGAGACCTCAGGAGCTCTCATCGGATTATATATTCTCGTCTTCTTGCTGCATTTCCCGAGAATCCCTTCACCAACGTTACATTTACTCGCGTCGCGATCGATGCTGCGCATTGCAACTCAAGTCCGTTACATAATTTGAGTGATTCGTTTGATTCTGTTTATTTATTCAGTCGATAAATTATTTAATTAAATTAGAATTATTTGCAGAAGTAAAAAAGACTTTTTCGTGTTACTTTCAGCCATTTTTAAGGATCGACTGTGGTTTCTCTCCCATTTTAAATTGAAATTTCAGTGGAAGTTGCTTCCAATCGAATCGTTAGTAGAAAGGCGCCTGGTCCAATTGCCTGGTCCAATTTTAAGGATTGAGAAATCCGCACAATTTTCCGAGTATTTTCTTCGTTTTTGCCTTATTCGGTAGGATATTTGGTGACCTGAAGGTGCTTCATCATGCAGCTAGTAGAACCTTCAGAAAAGCTCTTCTCCTTTTCGTTGTTTCAAATTGTGCGTGCATTCTTTTTCAACAGCGATAGTACACAACGTGCGCTCTTACCTCTTTTTACATTTATCCGGTCCATCTCACAATCGGCACGATCTGTTACCGGATTATTCCAACGTATATATTTTAAGACGGAACCGGGACGCGTATGCGGGATATTTTATTCCAAAGTTGGATGAAGTTCGCGTTAATACACAGCGAATGTGTGCACGCTGTTTCTATTTTCAGTCGATGACTCGTATAGTCTCGTCAGGGGCCGGCACAAACAGTTTCATTACTCTTCACTTAACTTCAGTTAATTACTCGTTACCGTCATTATTGACAGTAAGAATGTATGGCGTTTGAGCCATTGCATTTGAAAGTTTCAAGGACGCTACTTCGTATAATTTATTACAAGTGCTCACACTTACATGACGGACGCGAAGTAGCACGAGAAATATTTTTGATCGTTGAGCATTGCAGTTGGACCAAGAAAACGATTGAAAGGTCAATTAACCTGGAGGAGTTCCGAAAGGAAAACTCGATTTTTCTTGGTCCACCGTTTCTCCCTTCCTCTCTCTCTCTCTCTCTCTCTCGTCATATCTCACCCTTATTTTTCTTTCAGGGAAAGAACGTTGATCGTAAGAAACAAAATTTCATCAAATGGCCCTTCGCGTGGAACTTTCTTTTCATGGCTGACGAAGAATTTCGCGGATGGACGATCACGGGGTTTGGAAAAACGAGAGAAAAGGAGAGAGCAGCTTGCTGATAATTCGGGTGATTTTATGCCACGAGCGTAGGACGGAGAGAGCAGCCCAGCATCATGACTAGCATCGGCGGATCTAATTTGTAAGGAGAGAACAAGCCAGAAAGCGGCGCTTTCTTTCCCTTTCGCTGGGAACTCATTTTGATGCTGATACTGAACGCGCTCGATCCTGCCGTGTGACGGTGGAAAGAAAATTGCGCTGTGTCGACGAACGAGGAAAAAATTGGTGAAAAGAGAAAAAGAGTAAAAAAGCGTACTGGGAGTGTGGAAATTGGATGGATAGCGGAGTGTATCCAAAGGTAAATTGACTTACCCATTGGCCGCTGAGCCGCCATGGTCCCGGAGGTTTCCGCCGCATCTGTAGAAAAACAAACATCGAAAAATAATTCTCAGTAAACTCGTCGTGAAATATCATCGGAAAACGCGCTTAAATCGTAACGAATTTAGTATGAAAAACGCTTTTGCTAAAGTGTATTCCACGATGAAAGCCGCTTTCACGTGTTACGCCCGACGAGAGACACATTTTTCTTTCTCGTGTGTCGACCTCCGGGAATGCGTCGGAAAAGCTTTTAGCAGAACTTTTCCAAAATGGATAACACTCGCGTTCTCCCTTAGAGAAAAATCGATAACCCCAATGGTTCGAAGTGTATATACGATAGAGAAATACTCACTCCGACGAGATTTTCTCTGCAGTCACGATTACCTCTTCGTCGGAGATGGAAAAGGGGAGCGGAAAAAAGAGAGAAAGCTGGGCGAACAATCGTGGCCCGCAATGGCGGGACGAGCACTCAGCACCTTTTGGCTCAGCGTGTGAGATATGCGATACGGCAGATGGAGAATTTACGTGCTCGATCGAATTCCGGAGACCCTGATTCGAAAACACGCTCTCCCACAAGAGTGAAAAAGACCCCGAAATTTCAGAATCCCAATGAAATTGATGTAATCAAAATTCGTGAGAGAATGCATGTCATTTACTCTGATACTTGAATTTCAATGGAGATCGCGCACACCCGAAAGCTGGATAAGCTTGCAAAAAACCCTCGTAATCGTACGATCTAATCGTTGTGGGGGTCAAGATAAAGCAAAAAATAATATTGAATCGTAAACAATTGAGCGATTTCAACGCGCTGTTAAAGCGATTGTAGCTTCATTACGAACGTCCATTCACTTTGGAGGCGAAGAGGTAAAAACAGGAACGCTCGCCTCGAGATTAAGGTGTCGTTGGATTTGAGAACGTTGCTCGAATAAAAACATTGACGTCAATAAAATCGTGAAAAACAACTGTAAAAAAATAAGTTGAAAGGAGTGAAGAGGAATTTATCTTTTTGTTTGAAACTCGATTTAGACGTGACAGTGCGTGAGAGTCCGGCTCGTGATCTCGGCAACGAAACGAGCACGAGCGCGCATGTAGCCAGGAGGAAAAGAATTGGAGTTCTCGTCGATAAGAGAAGACGAAGTAGACCAATCGTCGTATTCCGCGTCGTTAATTTATACGGCGGCTAAGTTTGGATAATCGCGAGGCAAGAGCACGAAGCCGGAGCGATCGAAGATCGTTCCGAGCGTTTGTAACGCCTCGCGCGGCCGGGTTTCTCATCGCAAAACAATCGAGGCTACGCGCATTACGGAGATCCTACAATAAACTCTCGAAACAAGTTCGAGATCGGAGCAAGTGGAGTAATTGCAGGGAGCGAGTAAAAAAGAAAATCTCGAATGTCTGCATCGCGGTTACCAGCAGACCGCATATTTCTATTCCGCACTTGTGCCACAAATACTCCGCGTTTCATCAATTGTACAGACTTTCGTAGTACGTTTCTGCGCAGACTTCGCCCTCTTTCCCTTCTTTCTTTCTTCCACACTTCGCAAACTTCACTATCCCCGCATAATGCGAGAGAATACAATTGAGATGTATTTTCTTCGCTGATAGATCCTGCAGAGAAATATTCACGAAAGCGAGATAACCGAGCTATTGCGAACAATAATAATAACAAAATTCTCGAAAGCCCGAGCTACGGATACAGCGTGCGACTGCTATCGTGCAGCGGTTGCATTTACGTACACAGATATATGCTTGGTAAAGTACGAAAGGACCTAAAGTGCGCAATTTTACGTTTCTGTATGATGAACTACGCCCTTTTCGATGCCAGAACCGCATATTTTCTCCAGCATCTTACGTCTTGTACGCTGTCAATGCCCAGCAGTCAAGTGAGCTCCTCACGTAGGAATGGTGGCTATATCGGAGAGTGCATTCACGTAGCTCTCTCAATACGCCCAAGATACAGGTAAAATATATACATATTAAATGTAATAATATCATTGGTATAACTATAGACGGAGGGAGCTCGAATGTTGTCGAGTTTGTGGCGCATTTATGAGAAGAGCTCCGTGTTCTCTCATAGAGCGAGTAGCTCGAGGTTTCCTAGGTAAAGCCAACGCAATATGAATAGATACAGGCGGATGGGTTTCCCACTGTTCAGGGGTCGGGCCACGATCCCCGACGGCGTTGAAGGGGATTGCCACTGTGCGGTATATACCTATCCCTATTGCCGCTGCGTGCTCCGTAGCTTCGACTCGAGTCGCGGGAGGGTAGGCGCTTCCCCCTAAAAGACAGAGATGGGCCTACCCCTTGGCCTTGTTCGTGACGAGAACACACGAACGAAAGGCCATGCGGCTAACTCCGATAATCCACCTTTCTCTCTCTCTCTCTCTCTCTCTCTTCCTCTCTCTTGCAACCACGCACAGGATATTTACCCTTCTCTCACTTTCTCCGTTTCACCGTACCCAATCTCCAGCTAGCAACGAAGGTGGATATTCGTACCCGGCTCACCTGCACCCCGCCTCGAGAATCCATCGGTGAAAGTGGGATGGGTAAAGACTGTTTCGTCGTATATGCATCTTTTGCCCGTGTGTAGGTATAGCCACCGAAGGAAAATAGGTTAGCCAGGACTAAGGGAAGTCTGGAAACGTGCCGCAGACGCTGCACAGCCATTCCTAGCCGTCCACCCCTCGGGATCGGGAATTCGCCCCTCTACCCAATCCAATATACTCCCTAAAACAGCAGCCATGTTCCTTCTCATTTTTGCCCATCCCCTCGATCCTCCGTGCACCTTTATACGATCTTCTTATTACTTTGACACGGTCTAACTTTTGAATCCTCGTATTATCGACGTGCTCTTTCCAGATACACCAAATATAATCCTCCGGGCTTCCAGGTGTCAGAGAGTTTCTGGAGCGATTGGGCTCTGAGCGAAGACACACTTCGCATCTTGTGAGTTATTATCACTTTGGTCTTTGGCACTCGATGATACGCAGTTTCAACTTATTTATTCCATTTATAGTTTCTTTCCTCAGTCTGTATTTTCAAGCCGAACGACAGATTTTAGTATCTGTGTACATATAACGTTCAATTCCGGTAAGTGTACTTATGCGTGAGAAAGCTCGGGAAATTAAACGAATGATGGAAAGATTAGAATATACGATCGGTTGAGTGTACGAGTGAATTTTGTTAATTGTGGATATCTGCGATACGGGAAGGAGCGTGGAAATGTGGCCCTTTCAGCGCCGCACACGCGAATGTACGTTAAGGCGATATCTCCATCGTTATCTGTATATACGAAGTCGCGAAGGCTTTCTGAGAGTCTCAACATTATTGCACAAATGCACGATTGCACGTTGCTCTATCGGGAACTCCAGCAGCCTTTAAAAGAATAAAATGAACCCAATAAAGGTTTGAAGGGTCTTTCATTGGTTAACAGGATAAAAACGAGCCCCACAAAGATTACTTGCAGGCCTGTAAGTGACCACGATCGATGAGATTATTCATCGGATATCGAAAAGCTGAATTTAAAAAAATGTTTGACAATACATTTGCTGTCGTTGCTTCCCTCGGCAGCCGAGTAATAATGAGGCGAAATTTTATTTTACAGCGCTTGGTGTGACCAGAAGTGGTCCAAGAGAAGGCAATAAGAGACGAGAAAACGGAAAGGAAGGAGCAAGCTGACAACCCCCATTGAGCGAAGCGGACCTCAACCATTATACAACCCATTGGAGATGCGGTGGCTCCCGGAAAACCGGAGAAAATGGGAGCAAAAACAGTTACCACGGTGCTGTATATTGCCCAGTATGCTCGGACACGAAACCCCAAGACCTTTCGGCCTTACCTGCTTCTTCTTCTTCTTCTTCTTCTTTGCCGAGGCAACGATTCTACTCCCACAACAAGAATAAAAGGCTGTGGCTCGGTACCCGCAAAAAAGGACATTTTCTCGCGATCCCGTTAGGTCGTTGCGCTCATTCCTCTTTTCACCCATTCCACGCTCTTCTCAATTTTACTTTTTTACCTCGTCCTACTATCTCCTTAACCCTTCCCGATACGAATCTCACCGCGTGGTTAAATTCTCCAACGTTTTCTCATTCTTACCCCTTTCCCAGGATGAATATAAAAGGGAAAAATCCCACCAGGTAACACAAGGGTGAAAGCACATCTTGTCGGATTTATGGAGGGTGCTAAATTTTTTTCATTCTGCCTGAGAAATTCAGGGGAACCGAAAGAAAACTCATTTTTATAAACAAAATATGTTCCGAGAAGTTGAAAAAGAAAATGGACATCGAAGCTGCTTGCGGGAGCGGATAAAGCTCTTCATCCCTGTAGCTTTTTTTCACCACCGCGCAACTTCGTCAAGATAGATATTTGAATGAATTTTTCTATTGATTTTGTATTCCCTCGATAATCCTGAAGAAAAAATCGTGATTTCCCCAACTTCTCTATCACGCTGCAGCGTTTTCCACCGAAAAAATTATATTTTGACGAATTTCGTGTATGCATTTGTGCGCTCTAAATTATTTTGGTTAATGTCACGATTGTTAGAATTTCCTTACCCCTGCTGAGGCTCGATCGCGTCTGACACGCTCCTGGAAACTTTCCTTGATCGCTTTCTATTTCTCGTAAGATTCTACTCCATTAATTTGTTCTTGAAAATAAAAAAAAAGTCCGGTAATTTCGCCGAGATTGTGATTCGGGTCCTCGTCTATGCTGTACAAATCGTCCACTGCACAGCCTCGTTGTTTCTCGGGGTCTCTTATACGTTTCAGGTACGTATATACTCGTAGCCTATTTGGCGTGTCAACTTTATTGCACACTAGATACGCCAGTTACCAGGAGCTTTACGTCCTCTTATCGGCACCGCAAACTGTATCAGGGGAGTTCCATAATCTTTTTCTCCTCATATGTTTTCTCTTCATTTTGCATTTTTTTCGTCGCCAATGAAATCTTTCCCCACCCAATGAACTCTTGGATACCCGATGAAAGGCATCGACAACGTTTGCTCATATAATAAGCGATATACGACCCGCCGAGGCAGTCTAAATGTCGTCTCAAAGTATATTGCTTTGCTCATGTTTTGTATGCAGCGAGTCTGGGCTCGATATTGCACATTAAGCTCGTCGAGTCTGAGAATCAGTACGTTAAATAAATGAACCAAGTTATGCAGACTGCAAGTATTATTGCAAATAAAATTCGTCTCTAAGACAGGTAATTATGTTCTTAATGAAACCATTCCAGAGTGTAAAAAACCTAATGGTGGATAACATTAAGGATTCTTCGTCTATAACACAATATTTCGAGACTTTTGCTACAAAGTAACAATATTTTCAGTGCTTTTTTTCATCCTTCCCTTAATTATAAAAATAATATAAACATATTCGATCGAAGTGGACGGATTCCGATTCGTTGACTTATTGAGCGATGATCTAGCATGGAAGTGAGCATGGGCACGTGAATAACGAATGCTTATCAAATGTTTCATTCCCATAACAACGATTGGATTAAAATACACGTCTCTATATTTGCGGTGTTGGTATATATAGCGCGGTGAGTTGTTGGTGCTCGGTGGACGTCTTGAAAATGGGTACCCTCGATAGCAGAACGATAACAGCGATGCTGGAAGATCGACTTTTGCCCGGTTGTATGAGTGCCTCGATAATGGCACAACTACGGAGGACTCTCGATATAGAAACTCTCTCGTTCGACGATCGCGTCCGCGGATCGAAAAGTAATTTCTTATCGAGCTGCGCGAGCAGCTACTAGATGCGCAAACGGCCAGGGGTCGAGGGAAGGCAATTTAATTAAATTCGTCCGTGCACACGAACGTAAACCTCGTTACGGACGTGTGGCATCGGGACGTCTCTCAATCTTCCTCTCTCCTCCTTTTCTCCAATTGTTTTTACCTCCTCTCCTCTCCCTCTGCTCTTCGCACATATTGTTCGCCAGCTTCTCGATAGTCCACAAGTGCGCGCCCCTTCACGCGGAGCAACAACGCGCGCACCGAGCGATATTTTTTCTCCTTCCGACACGTGGAACGCTTACGCTATTCGCGTCGCATATCCCATTCCCCGGTCGGTGAATCCCCTCCGTACTTTAACAATCTATTATTCTAACCCACCAGTCAGGGGACAAGCGTCATGCGTAATTTTACTCTCGCGACACACATTATTCCAATCGTTCCAAGACGCTTGTACGCCCTTAATATTTAATTATTGCCTGCCAGTCACGTGCTCGGAGGCTCTCTAATGATTTCCTCCTCCGCGATACAATTTGACTTGCATGATTTTTTCATCAGTTCATTTGTCGCGGTGCACCAGAATTTTTCGACGGAATCGACGGAGCTCGTGAATTTTGCAGAGCTCCAGACTCCCCGCGGTGAGCCTGGAATATGGAGAAAGTCATAACACGCGAAATAGGCAGGTTGCGTCCGTGAAATCGAAATTTTTGGAAAACAACACAACAAGGAAATATGCTCTCTACTCGGAGCTTTTGCGAGCGCCATAACGAAATGGAAGACGAACATGTTTTTTTGTTGTTTATTCTATATGTATTCTGTAATACGAGCCGGCGTAATATTGAATCTGAAATTGAGCCTAGCGGTGTGTATCCCCGGGGAAATATGGAGAGGCGAACGCTGATACGTTCTGGCCTTTGGGTGATGCTCTTCTCCCGCGTACAGAGGTGTATCACAAAAATCCCCGCCCACATCTTCCGCTAGGTAATTTCGTTCATATAACGCGGTATATACAAACATACGCCGCGGTCTCTTTTTCCTATCTCATATTTCATCATATTTTTTGAGAGTCTGTACGATTCGTTGTTTCCCGACGGGACAAGATCAAATCACGGTAAGATCACACCGAAGAAAGCTGCTATATTTTTCACTGAAATCCACACCGGCTATTCCGCGGCTGGATAAAAAAATTATTGATACTTGCGGGAATATCCCGAGAACATCTTTCCATTATTATTCATTATGACAGAAGCGAAGCGAGGCAGAAGGCTGCATGAATAATGTGTCGAGAACGAGTAACTCGGCGAGCGGAGGAGAGAAAATCCAATGTTTTCTTCGTAAATGCTAGAAAATTCGTTCGAGTGTCAAATTTCCCAATAATTATGACAGTTAACGAAGTTAATGTGGTTTTGTCCTCTGAATAAAATTCGACCGGTGAATTTGACAAACCGCTAAGATAAAAACAAAGCCGATGCTGCCTCCGTGGTAGGAAAATCCAGAAGCGTACCGTCGCGCGGTTCTAGTCGAGGATGTAGAGCGTCGTCTGCACAGCGAGAAGACGAAATCTTTCCCTTGGGAGTTTGAGGCGAATCTTATCGTGAAAAGCGCATTGGAGAACGAGACACTCGCGTATTCTTCAATTACAAGTATATAGATGAGAGAGTAGAATCGAGAGCGTTTAAAAGAGCTCGAGCAGAAACGTACTCAGCTCTCGGTATGTTCAGTTTCGACGTGACTCCGAAGTAATGAGCTCCGAAATTATTGGATCCAGCGAACGTAGCGGACGTTGTAAAAAATAAGGAGAGGAATAGAAGGAGGAAGAGAGGGAGAGGACCGAGAGGACGGGAAATATGAGCAAATGCATCTCAACGGCGTGCATATATCTTGGTTCGTCAGAGCAAGACGAAACTAAGCAAACAGCAGTACTAAAATACCTTTCCTAGACCGGTATAAATAGCTCGACGTCTGGTCGCACCGAAAGGGGCGTGATGTCGAGGGCTTATCGCGTTTAATTTAAAGAAGTTACGCCTTTGCGAGATCGGGCAGCGGGTACACATCTCCATGGTACATTGGAACGATACCAGTGGATTCCGTCTCCCGAGGGATATCGCAGAACCCTAGCGCTATTTTATCAAAACGTGATCCCCGGGTCAAATACGAAAATTCGTACGTGGCCGAGTTGCACAAGCAGTCCGAAATTTGTGGTAATATACTCCGCAGCCAAAAAGTTATTTTGACAGGAGAGTAAAAAGAAAAAGAGGCGAGATATATTTATGTATAGCGAACGTGTCCAGGGAAACGCCAGTAAAAAAGAAAATATGGCCATGTTCCTTCAAGTATTTAGCTACTGTCGTCCAACTTTCATCATTATTTTGACTCGTTTATATTTTCGAGGTTATGTGAAAGTTTTCTTCGCTCCTCATTCACTCCGTGTCCATCAGCGTGTAAAAGATATCATCGCCGACGTGAAAAAGTGTGGAATGGTCACGGGACTTCTTTCCCCGGAATGTTATCTACCTCGGCACATAACTTTCCAGCTCTTCCATAAATAAATGATTCCGTTGAGAAATATATCGCTATAAACAACTCTATCGCGAATTATTTCGTGAGAGATTAAAAGCTGGGCTTATGTACGCGCGGCGTTTGTTCGATCGAATGTCCCATTATTCATCATTTACGATTATATTACGAACAACCATCTTCGAAAAGCTTCTTTTTCGCGCGCCAGGAAGAGTCCTCCGGTCTCGTCGAGTATCGTGTATTTGGCACGCGGTCTATCAAGTCTCTCGCGGATATTAAAATTTACGGATTAACATATACTGATATAAAATGAAACGTAAAAAAAAAAAACAAGTGATATGCACTTGTTTATTTACTTTTCTTTTTTTAATGCGCCAATGATGTTGCAAAAGATTTTTACACCGCCGGGGGAAAGAGTGCAGCGCTTCGTGGCGTGCTACACGACATTTCGTGGCTATCGTCGTTTCTCTTTCCTTCTCTTTTTCTCCGTCTCTTTGGCCGCCTCGTCGGCAAGCCTTCGAGCTTATAGTTGCAAATTACAAAGTTCACTACATTGTGGTCGAGTTTATACATCTTTATGATGCACTTGAAGGGGAACTTGTGGGCACACGTGGAGGCGGTGACCATTCGAGACGGCGTGTATGTAAACACACCCGAAAGTCAAATAATATTAAAAAACATCGTACAATTCTCCATGTACGGGCAATTATATCTCGAAGAAACCTAAATCCTCATCATTTTCTAGAGTCTATGAAAAATGAGTGACTCGACCGGGTGGAAAATTTCTTCGTGCACATTTTCAGTTTTTTCCTCATCGAGGTCGAAGCCGGATTATGCATCTTCAGGATTATGCGGCTATCCGAAATGATTTTCGGCCTGGGAATGTAGAACATTGCGGAACGTTCAACATTTGCCAATAGCATTGTTGATGCTTTTGTTGTTTATTGGAAAACCGGTAAAACTGAACGGATTAAAATTGCCTGCGATATAAATTTTGGATAAAACCTCGATTGGACAACGAAGAAAATGAATCGAAAAATGTTCGTCGTGAGCCGAATGTAAACGGAGTTGTTACGGAACGTCCCATAGGTCGGTGTACGAGGGCGATTGCCACGCAAAGAGGTAAAGCATTTATATTACGAAGCGCGCAAACGGGTACAGCGTTTGGCACTATAACAACAAAAGGCTAAGTGTCAAAAGCGGCGTTTCGCTGTGGTGAACGCAGTTCCCAAGTAGCGCGCTGGAGCCGAGTGACCAATCGTTATCAGTAGGGTCGAACGGGTCGGACATTTATTAATTTTTTTGTTGGAGTGATATACTCGAGAAGAAAATGACGTGCGTATGGAAGCAGGGGAAAGGTGAAGGGGTACCGCGGGAAGGTGCACGAGGAGAGGAAAAATATGGGGTTGCTGCGAGGAAAGAGCGTGCGCGGGGTCAAACTTGACGTTGAAATAATTCTACCGTTTGTTGAGGAAAAATACTGCGGCGGGCGTGTTTTCTTATATTGATGCGAGAGTGGAAAGAAAGCGAGAGAGAAATAAGGAAGCATAAGTCACTGCGAGTAAGTTCCGTTCCTTCCCCTCTTCGCGGTAGCCATTCTCCTTTCAACTTGAAAAGTCTCGTAAAAAATCAAGAACCAAACCGTTCGATATTCAATGGCAAACATATTTTCCCACCCCCGCGTGAACTCCAAAAATGTTTTTCCGATCGTTTATGATCGTTTTGTCCTCCCCATGCGTTGTTTTATGCTCGAGACACTACGAGGACGTAATTTTTGCAATTAAAATATGTGTGCAACCGCTTGTTTGGGTTGTGGTTGGATGAGAGAGAGAGAGAGAGATTTTCCATCACGCGAGGAAACAGCCAACCGGAATATTGCTCCGCCACGCCGGACTAACTCGGTGGTAAACGTGTTCGCACCCAACGATTAGCAAGAACGTGACAAGAAGCACGTAATAAAGCAATGATCGTGGTTTATGAGGCAGTATACCACGCTCGTCGCCATATACATATACCGCGCATGAAGTAAGTCCGTGCGGAATCGTTCGTACGTCTGTGTGGGGTAGTTTACTCATTCTTTAAAATCGTTTCGCTAAATAAAAACTTTCAACAACACACACACACGCCAATGAAATGTTAAATAATTTTATTCGCGTGTCCCCGCGCACGTAAGTTCAATCAGTAATGAAAAACTATCACAACTAATTCATTTCGACTTGATGGGCCAACGTAAAAATGAGTAGAAGAATATAAAATGTTGTATCGTTTAGAGTAACGCGATGATGCGGATCTACCTTGTCAAGATTCACGTAAAAATACGGCCACTTAATATTTTTATGCCTCTTTTCTCACATTCGGTGGTTTTATGTTAATCAAAAAATAGTAGATTAAATGTATTTTATCGCGGTGTTGCGGTCCTCGAGGAGAAAAAAAAAGTACGGACAGTCTCATCTTTTAATCCTTTCGAGCCTGAGGGCAAGTTCGAGGTTGTTCTATCAACTGTACAGAAAAAAGAAGCGGTAAAGCCTCGCACCGAATAAGGACCGAGAAAAGTTAATTTGAAGAAGTATTTAATCAAGTTTATACTGCACGAGGTTCGTTCGGCGACTTTTTCGTGGTGTGCGCTTCACTGCTAGGGAACTTGGTTGAGGGCACGCCGTGAGAGCGTCGTACTCAACAATTCCAATCAGATAGAGAGCTATAAGCTAGAGGGCTTTCCCTGGCTTGGCACTCCCGAAACTTTTTCATCCCTCGAGTGCCCCGCACGAAATTGAAGTATAAGAAGTATCGACGTAGAGCGGTAAAAAGAAAAAGAAAAACGAAGAAAAGTAGAAAGAAGTCGCAGCAATATCGGATGATTGCTGATGGCGGAGGACGACCGGCTGGCAATTTTATGCCGAGATGGCGAGCTCGAGCGATGCTCCTCCCGATACAGATTCGGATTAGGTGAAATCCACCAACCCACCGGGGCGCGCGCGCGCGCGCGCTATAGTCTCACGGATAAAAGCGTATATGAAATTTCCTACTTTTCGATGAGCCTCATTCACATGCGCGCGCGCGTTCAAGCACAACCGCGAAACATGAAAGCTTTTTGCAATTTACAAAGTTGCTACGAAACGTTATCTTTGTCAGAGAAAGTAAGTGGACATCTGATTCTTAATACTACATTTTATGTACCCGTTCGATCGGGGATCGCTCTCGCGTGTATGGCAATCTCTTCGGACCACGAAATACTGCGCGCATCGAAGAATATTGAGGGAGGACATGTATATGCGAATCGATGCGATTCCTTGGCAAAATCGTGGGTAGCCTCGTTAATGCGTTGAAATGTACGTATGAATGTAGAAAAATATAGAGATGGGAGTGAATAAAGAATATTCTTTTATCCTTTCGGCCAAGTGTGTTCCGAAAATTTCATATCAAACGAAACTGTCGAGCCACAAAATTTGTTGCGTATACTTTACGGTAAGAAGGAACAAAATGACATCAGGGAATCGAAGAAGATTCGATGCTGCAGAGCAAGAATGTTGCTGCTTGATTCGATGAGAGCCGATTGGCTTTGGATTCTTCGGTTATGGAGGAGGAGGTGAAGGAACTCCTTCCTCGTCTCTTCGTTTCATCCTTTTCTTTTCATTTTTCCTTCCACAAATTGCGGTAACATCTCTTTCTCTCTTTCCACCTCTTTCTCTCTACTCCCTCCACGTCCAAACTCTTTCTTCTTTGCTGTCGGAGTTTCAAGCTTATTGCCCTTCTTCCATCGGGAATGAGAAAGTCGACGAAGTCTTGCTCTCCCTCCGTCTCTTTCCTTCCTTCTCCCTCCCCCGCGCCCGCGTCCCGCAGAGCATCAGCAGCAGGAAAGCAACAGCACCAGTGCTTCGATGGTCGATATTTTCAACGACATTTTTCGAGCTGTGTGCACGAAACTCTCGTCTCACAGCAGCCGCGCGCTATTGGACCAAACATGATTCGGAGTAATGTAGAACGAGAGAAAAGCTTGCTCCAACGAAAAGGAATAAAATCTGAAAGCTTTTTCAAAATAATATCAAATTCCTACTCGAATTTAGATGAAAGTTTTTCTTAAGGATTGAAAAGTTTCCTGGATTATTACGCCGAAAAACGTTGACCTGAAAAAACATATGAAGCACGCTGATCATCCATTCAATACGGAGCACACTCTATGAATAAATTCGAATATATTGGATCGCCTTGGCTTTTTTTAACTTCCATATATAAATACATATACGTACATTGTTCTTTATTGCACATTAATCCATATTTTTTGTACATCTTGCAATAAAAGTTTGCCGACCTGATTGACTTGGCTCGATTAAATAAATAAAAAAAAAGATCTAAATGATCCCAAGCGATTAGCTCGTTTAGTTATGATATTTTATTTTATGACCAAATATGTAGTAATTTAATGTTCCGTGAGTAGCGGAAAGCACGTCGTTAAACGGTCTATACGTCGAGCTCAACACTATTTCTTATGCTCACCAAATGTCAGACTAGTTCGTACTTCCTGAAGTTAATTCTTGTTTCTAGCGCATATGATCGCGTTCCAAAAATTCATTAATTACGTTCCACGATTCGTATATCTAAAGGGTCTACCAAAATTAAATAATTCCTGAATTATTAACAAACCGCTGCGATTGCAGAGAGAAAAAAAATAATGTGAAGCGAAAATAAAATAAATTCCGAGATTAAACGAATCAATTCATTCCCGATTTATATTTAAGAAAAAAAAAAAAAAAAAAGAGCGAACATTCGATGATCCTGTGAAGCGAAAGTGCCGGGAAGTTGTAAGCTTTGGTAAATGGAATTTTCATGTTTCGATATCGGCGAAGGCGTGCAATGGCCCCATTGCATTATGGAACACATAAGAATAAATTGATGGGGTTTTCAAGCATAATGCAACTGAGCACCGGGTGACGATGACTACCTTTATGAGGTCGGAAAGTGGTGCGCACTCACGGGGTGTGCCGTGGCGCTGATGTTGCTGACGGCAAATGGGTTAATGTGTTTCATGGCAACAGGTGGTCGCGGTATTGGACCGCGCTGAACCTCGCGGTCGACTTTACGGCCAGGCCTGAAACCCGCGTTTCTCGGTGTGCGGTGCGAATTTTAACGCGGGCCGACTCGATACGTTTGCAGTGTTCGTATCAACGAGCAAACGCGCGAACCGCGAAATTAGAAACTCTTATCAGTGCTCGATCGATTTCGATTGATTGGTAAATTTCTTCCTGCACGCCTGCGTACGTTCGAATTCGATAAACGATGTCAAAATTTATTGGAAATTTCACTGCGGAGCGTATAATTTTGAATGGCGGCTGTAAATAAAAATGGCCCTTTCAAACGATTTTTCGGTTAGGAATTTCGTTGAATTCATGTTTTTTTTTAAAAAAAAAGGGATGATGCTCATTATTTGTGTCGTGCAATTCGAATGAGATTGAAAATTCGCCAAATACTTTTGGCATATTGGACGAACGAGAGGATTTACGGCGTTCCGTGGAGTTGGAATAAACTTCGTGTTTGCGCGAGTCCATTCTCGTATAACTCAATAATAAATCATTCTCCGATTCAATAAAAATGAAGCTTCGAATACAATCCTATACGAGAGAGAATACTTCGATCAATATTTATTGTTATATCGTTTAAGTGACTAACCACAGGAACCGAAAGCGTTTTGTGAGTCTCGCAGTCTATCTTACACCGGATCGCAGTCTTACGTTTTAAGCTTTACGAATATAGACGAACCAAAGAGTTTTGTCAGCTCGATCTCTCTGTAACACGCACCCGCGCCATGGCGAATGTTCTTTCGTCACGAGAATGATAAATTCATTTGTTTGAGAGTGTGGCCCGTCGATATAATCGTGGCTCAATTTATTTGCTTATTTTTCTTTTCAAACTTCCCCCGACGTCGTTTCGATAAGCTTTCAAGGATCGAGGACTATCGGTGTGGTTCGATCCAGTAAAAAAACAAATAAAAAAAATAAAAAAATAAAAAAAGAAGAGAATAGCCTCAATGCTTATAATCACGAAGAGAACATTGCGCCCAAGACCAAAAATAGAATCCAGAAAAGCCTCGGAGAGCGTTTTTTTTATGAATTATTTTTACTCGTATTTATTTATCTGCATCCAAGCGTATAAGATGCTGAGTTTTCTCGAGTGTGCGATAAATTTGCGTATATACTGTCAATGTTCTCTCGGCTTTCGGCTCATTACCGAGAGCCCGCGAATAATTCTGCAATTCCACGTGTGTCTCCGACCAATAACATTGGATCGTTATATCGCAGCGTCATCTGCATGGCGATCATCGAAATAGCACGTAGATGGTATGGCCGGTCGAACGGGAGCTGCTGGTCCATTCCACTAACGGTAACGACCCTCGTCCGGGTTCGTGTCTCGGCTAAGGCTCGTGAACGACCCAGGCGTGGTCCTCATTCATTCTCCCTCCACTTCAGACCTTCCCTGCTCCCCCTTTCGACGATCTCACATTCTCGCACCTGCGCACCATCGTCTCATTGCGCTGCACGAACCAACACAGATTCAGCTCCGATAGGCTCTTTCGACGCGCATGCGCGACGCAATCCCTGTTGAAATGGCAATGCAGCGGCGGCTATCAGAGAAGCGAACGAAAACACCCGAAGCCCCGAAGATTGAACCGCGCCAAGAGCGAATCTACCGAATTGATCGGAGCTTGATCCATCCCGAAAGCGGTTGGAGAAACGAATCACTTTGCCAAGGCGAAATTGAACTTCGTATTTTTGGATTTCGAATAAAATCTCGAAGCAAACGTACGCCTATTGCGAATTATTTTCTTCCACCTTTAACGCGTCGAGGCGTTTATTTTTTATGCTGCTGAATCGAGTAAAAATAACGATAGAATAACCCCGCGGTGAATTTCAAGAATTTTCATGGGAATTTTTATGGGATTGAAGTTATCATCAGTTGAGCCTCGAATAACCGCGCAACGATTATTGTGAACGTGACTTTCAGCGGATATTCTAATGCATAAACGATAAAACTTGAAGCATCATTCTGAGACGTTTTTTCTCCTTACGATTCTAGAGATCTTTGTACTCGTTTGAACTTTGACAAATGAATATTCGTGAAATTGCCAACGGAGAACTGGGCCGAAGGTCAACGCTACTGCAGGTACCTCTGATGGACCCATCAAGCGACTGGTAGCAGGTCTTGATGGGTATCGAAAAACCATCTAGTCGCTGCCGGTAACTTCCATTTCTCGTTTGCTACGAGCGAAACGGAAACCGAGGAGTCAACCCCGAGGCGGAGTTCTCTTCGTTACCGACATTGCCATCGATTAGTTTACCGTTCTCGACAAACAACGAGGATAATCGGGACTTTAAAAGGATTTACGAAATCAGAAGAATTTTAACTCTATTTCACGATCGGACTTCTATGCTTTATCATTTCTGCTGATCGATATTCACTGTTTTAATGTTAAAATGAAATCAGCCCTCTTTCGATAAATTTATAAACAAAAGAATTTATTGATCGTCAACTTTACGGTAGCCCCCCCTTCGCACACGTGAACATCGATTGTTCCAAAATTTTCATCAACACAAACGTGTCCTGCATTCCCATTATTTTTCTAAAAAATAAAAATGGCTCGGAAAATCCAACCATGCAGCTTGCGTTGATTTCAGTAATTTTGGAGTATCATTAATGATTTTTGACAGCTCATTTTTGCCTGTATATCTATACTCATATTTATTTGACCTTCGATACGAAAAAGTGTAAGAATTCATTTAGAAAAATTTTGAAACGAGAAATTGAATGGGGAATAAAACTTTTCCTTATAAATAATTTAGCTGTGCTAAAAACGAGGTCAAAACTCATTTGGCAAAATTTTATTAATAGATTTTAGGAACGAAGAGAGGGAGGAGAGATGCTGCGCAGGGTTTTTCAGCGCCTCCCAACAGCGGTTAAGATAAGTTGAAGAATTCGCAGTAATTTCGTATAAGGAATTTAATGCGGTAATTGACAATAAAATAATTCGCATAGTATATGAAAGGAGCGATCGGAGTGACAGTTGCCCTTCGAGGAGTAAGTTCGATTTAAAATGTTTGCATGCTCGAAAGTGGAATTTCAAGTTGTTTTGGGACGCGCGTACACGCGGAGAGATAGCATATCTTGGTATACGTTGACCAAGGATCGTGTGCAACGATCGCATCGAGCCGTGGGCCCTCCCGTTCGATCCCAGCTCCGCACGATCGCGTACATAATTCATGTAAATTATATACAATCTTACATGCTTGGCTCGCGACGTCCGTTGGGCCGCGAGAGGACGAAACTCTCTCCTCCAATGAACGACCAGGCCCTAATTGACGAGGCAGTAGTGAGAGGCAATCAGCGGCACAAACACCGTGGGACCGGTCAGCATAATCGAGAAAAAAAGAGAGAGAGAGAGAGAGAGAGAGAGCGCGAGAGTAGGAAGGGAAAAAGGATGGTCCACCAATACAAATTCGCAAATCGTAAAGCGTGAGATTATGTTACATGGAAAAATGAATATTAACACCCAAAATGTCTGGCAGACAGTCCCATCTTCTTTTCTCATCAATCAAATTGTTGATGCCGTTGAGATTCAAATATTTTGTGAAATTGAGATCCACGCCTCATCGGTCCTGGGCACTACAGTGTCAGCAATATCTTCGCAGAGTCTGTCAAAATTGAAAGATTCCGCGAAGATCAATGTTGACTGTGAACGAGCGAGATGGTTCGAAAGTATGTAAATCACTTACGAGCCGTAACCATTTTTTCGCGGACTTGAGTGAAGTAAGTGAACTTTTCCCATGACGAAGAAAATGAGTGATGCAGAAAGCCTGGGAGGTGGCAAAACCGTTCCAGCCTCATTTGGCTCGTTATTTTACGCTAACTGGACACTCGCGAGTTATTTACGAGACGTCGGCATGTCGTTCACTCGAAAAAAAGCTTGCACGGGGTCTCCCTTTCCTCACGACTTGCTCTCGACTCTCGTAAATTTCTCCCACAAGCAAATAGTTACAATTTCAAGGACTAAGAAGAAATTTCTCAGCTCCGCACGGTGAAGCGCCACATAAATAATCGAATTTGCCTTATGACGTGTCAAAAGTGTAACAAAGTATGAGAGTATGGGCAACACGTGTTATCCCAGTCAGTTTCAGATTCTCGAGATCGAAAGAAAAAGAGAATGAGAAAGGATCAACAGAGTGTACGGACTTGGGGTAGTTTATCATCGAGGTTGCCCGAGAAACGAGACTTTCAGTGGGGGATCTCTCGAGAAAAGTGCGACGAAAATGGAGGCCAAATATAGTAAGCCCTATGGGAAAAGGACGGGGATCGCCTTCGTCAAACTGGGGGCGAAGTTCACGGCGATACAAATCCTAAGCCCAATTGATCCAAAGGAACTGCGTATAAAACTTATAAGACTATTACTCCGAAATATTTTCTTATTTCCGTATGCTTATTTACCCTTTCCGATGAAGAATAAAATCAAATGAAAAATGCTGCAATAACGCTTTTGTATTTGGTCAATATCGAGTTAAAGAACGTTCGTGATAAGAGGAAAATGGTGGAAAATATTTTTGACGCAAACCCCTCTGAAACTTTGATCCTGGCTACACTCGTATATTTTCTTTTACAGCTTCGTCTGTGCGACTCTCTGCTGACGATGATACCCACCACAACTTTGGCTCCGCACTCACGGGCTCAAATATAGTGCCTACACAACACTGGACGTTTATTGGAACTCGGTGCACTTGCGCGCGCAAGCGATTTCACGAAACTAAAAAGTAGAATCTTTCTCGATACCCCGAATTTCAAATATTTTCGATCATATTTTTTCTACAAAATTTTCCAATTGCCATGGCATTAGAAAAACGGAGAGTTGAAAAATATTTTTTTCAAAAATATTCTTTTTCGGTCAACTTCACAAAAATAATTGAAAGCAAAGAATTTTCGTGCGGTTATCGTAATGAAGTAGCTTTCTAAGTTTCGTTTAGGACAGAACATTTCCTGTCCTAAATGACGATGCTCACAACACAACGAGTGAATTTGATGTCCAAAGCATAAATTAAAAAGTTACACGAAACAAGTGAAGTTTAATTTGAATTTCGTAATTTTATGTCCAAGAAATCTTTGAAAAAGTGAGTCACTTATTAAAATTATTGCAATATTTATTATCTAATATTAAATGAGTAACCCAGGAAATTCGAGCAAACCGCATGGTGAAAATGTCCTTACAAATGGTTGTCAGGCTGGCATCGCATATGTAATTCTCCCCCATTTTGCATGTGGTAAAATCTTATCGCTACAGCAAATTTCACCCGAAAAAATACTGTTCAACTCTCTCGGCGTTTTGAAATTCCAGTATGATGATTTACACGTTTTTCTACCAGGCTAAACGTCCCACGAAGAGTAGAAATTTTAGCAAAAGCGTTTTTGTACGCGTTACATTATTCCCCGTACCCGTTCGAGGCGACACCATTTTTTGTACACTTTGTAACCTAACGCTCGAAGATCGTGCGTCCGTTCGAAGTTGTAACGCCCATGGGATCTCCATTTTCACGATGGTTGGTCCACTACTCGCAGGAGCGCACCCTTCAAGAAATTTTAAATGTACGAATTTCGTGCGACGACACGATCGTTCATAAATGTTGAATGGATCCGGTTTCTGACCGAGAATTAGGCCACAAAATGCAAAGTGTATGAAATGAAAGAAATTGGGACAGAATCACTATCAAATAAAGAATTCAAACGACTTAACCCAGCACAAACATAAAAAAAGAACATTTGGAGGTTGGAAAAAAATGGGGAGTTTCGAAACGCAGACGAGATACGCGTGGATGTTTTCTCGATTTATTTTTGTTGCGCAAGAATGCCAGGGAGCTCTTTGAAGTACTTAAGAAAGAATTGCAAATTTGGTGTTGCGAGGGAGCAAAAAATGAGGAGGGACGGAAAGCCCCGGAGTCAAGAGTGATTTAAATAACAGACAAAGCAAGCGATTTGTAGAGGGAACGATAGCAGCACCCTATACTCTGTAATGGGCGTAGGGAGGAAGAGTGCAAGAAAATGGGAAGAGAGAAAACGTTTTGGCGGGATGGTCTGTGATTGTAGGGAGCTAGAAAAGGTGAACGTCGAAGGCAAACAGAGAGGGGAAGAGCAAGAGAAAACGAGATAGCGCTACATATAGAAAGAGAGACACGAGAAGAGAGAGGGAGAGAGCGTTGGAAGGAGAAAAGGGGCAACCAGAGGCTTGCAAGCAACAGTCGTTTGCTTCTGTTTATTACTCAACAGAAGCACTCTTTAAAAACGCATCGCACACTTTTATGGGGCGGCGATTATGCCCTAAACTTGCGGTCCGCTACAAAGCTCTATGTGTTCCGTATAACTATCTATAAATATATATAGAAACGCAAAGATATATAATATAAAACGTAACCGGGTCCTCGCCTCGTCGAGCCACGAGAATTTACACCGCTGCTTATGAACGCGAATCATGTACTTCGATAATGGCACGCATCTTTACAATACGCGTAATGCATAACACGCTCGACCAATGCATCGATTCGTTGTTCAAAACATCATCGATTTAGAGCTCTCAAATGACATATTTATGGTTATTAGTATCCATCAATCTGTCACGTCAAATTTATAGATATTAATGGCAATATCGACTCATGTAAAAGCAAATGAGACTGGATGTTTATCAACGACTTGCGATCGGAGACAAAGACGAACTTTACTATTTTATTGCCCGATTAATACTTATTGCAAACGTCGAATTGTCTGCTTAAGAATTTTTCTATTTCCGCGTCTCATTCGCGAGAACATTGCACGGAGATGGAATCAGCCACAATTAAGAGTCAAATAAGTGTTCCAACGACGTTCTTCAAGTTCAGAAAAAATTTGTAGATAAAGAAAAATATTGTTGAATTTCTCGCTCGAGTAACTTTATTAAACCGATCCAATGCGTTTGTTTCCCGAGTTATAAACAATGGAAATTCGTAATTGGTTTCGAGTCAAAGTCGGTTGGCCACGCTCCACTGGAGTATATCAACTTGGCTACGAGGGCAAATGGGCGATGAGGGTTTAATGAGAGCGAAAGACGAGGACAATATCGGGCTTGCGTCATCGTGGCCCGATTTAGCATGAGTTTGTCTCGTTATTCACTTTCGTTACAAACTCCGAGCCAATTTCGTGCTAGCAGAATATAGATTTGGAAGAAAAAGAGATCGACTAACGGACTTGTGCTCATGCCCTGTCAAGCCTCTGGAAAAATTAAGCAGAACCGTTGGTATAGATAGTAAACAGAGAAAAAAATTGATGAGAGGACGAGAATATAAAGTAAAAAATCAAAGATTCGATCATACGGAAGTCCAAAAGTAAAGTCGATTCTCAGCTAAATACGACAGATTCGCGAAGAATGTTTGCATGCATGAAAAATGGCGATATGATGGCTCGTCACAAGAATGAACGATAAATGCCGCAAACTTACACATGCACGAATTCTAAACGTTCTCCCTTGAGAAGCGTATAAGCGTAATTACGATTGCTCACAGCCGTTACGAGCTTTCATCATTTGATCGATCCACGCCATATTAGACGTCGTTTTTGCCGTACGTGAATAAATAATTTTCATTATTTGTTCGACAGCATCGTAAATCAGTCGGATCCTGGGCTTTATATGGAATTCATTGAGTCTCCTGAACATTATAATACATTCGAAGGTCGTATATCCGAGAGTTTTAAGCACGCAACGTTATTCACAAATGGATATATACGAAGCTTCATGACGTATTATCACGGAGGGTAAAAATGTTGTGTGCGCGCGATGATCCTGCAACGTAAGGGGGGCCAAGAGGTCAGCCTCCGGCTCGGCCGCGCGGATGATGTAGCCTCCTCGGGTTTCCTCGTCCGAGAGAGCAGAAAGGCTGAAAAAGCATCTCGGAGAGTCAAAGGTTTACACGTGAAAGCCACTGGTCCGTTACCTGACCATTTTTTGCGTTTGTTTTTTTTTCTCTTTCTTTTTTTTTATACACATTCTAACGCGTGCATCGTCCAATTTTTGGGAGTGGAATTTCGTAGCGTGGAACCGACGAAACCGGAGCAAAAACAGGCCATTCTTTCGGCCTATTGTCGTTGAGCCAGCGATGCAGCGTCCGGACATGCCCATGAGAGACGAGATACCGTTTCGCCAGAAATGCAGCAAAAAAAACAAACGAAAAGAGTATTGCGACTGTGTCCGGACTCGACGAAGGGACTTGTATTCACGTTTCTCTCTGATTTCCCCACTCCCTCGGCCCTTGCACGATCCCTTGGCTTTTTCTTCGTGTTCTCGATACGTAAGGGCTACTCGACACACTGCGAAACTGCTTTATGACCTGCCAAAGCGACACGGCTCGGTTAGTGCGCAAAAAAAAGGGTTACGAGCTCCCGGCGTAGCAGCGCGATCGGGAAGCGTGGCTTCTCCGTGGCTCCGCCGGTAGAGCCTGGCTCGAGGCTTGTTTTTTTGTGAGCTTCTCGGAGCACCTCGAGAAACGGTACGCCAAGGGCTTATACCGTTATTAAACGCGAGCGCAAAATGTCGTTTCTGCCTAGGGACGGGAGGAACGGAGACACGTTTGTTTTCATTTGCAGTCAGGCTCTCGATCGCGAAGCCCGCTCATTCCGTTTCACGAGGGGCAAAGTTCGTCGGCTTAGAAAAATCTCGTTCTCCCGCCGCGTGTCGCAATCGACGTTACGTAAAATTCATTACCACGAGTATATGTGCGCTATCTAACGACGTATCCGGCATGGAGCGAAGGATCGAGCGAGAGAGAAGACAGAACGAAAACGAAGAGGCTGGTTTAATCGATCGGAAAATTATCCCGTCGTGTGGTCAAGGCAAACCGGTAAGTCGTCAGCAGAAATAAAACGCATGCGAGCGTACCGCGGAATGACTCGTCGAAACAACGGAATCGGCTTTTCATTGTACTCGTTGCAGAGCTCTGCAGTTGCTTACAAATTTTCTATAGCACACTCGGCGATCACTCAAAAACTCGGACGTTCATTTACGATTTGAACTTTCAGTTTATTGCATTTTCCCGTAAATCATTTCTCTCCTGCTCATTGCTCTTACACTGATCTGCCTTTCCAATCATTCTTATAACGTCATGAATAAGGGATACTGCGCCATTGGCCAGAAACATTCGTTCAATTTCGGCATACGTCAGCATTGTACGGTTCTTTTTTGTCCGACGAAAAAAACATAACGTTTCTTCGCATACCGATAAGAGCTTGCAAGTTTTTCGTCACCCCCATCCACCCAAAGTCCCTTTTTATTCATGCTCTTTTATTCCAAACCGCTACCCTTTTCAGGGCTCAGCTTTTTCCCTTGCATACGCCCAAAATAAAAAATGTCTCAATACACAGTTTTTATGTTTCATCGCGCATTGTATATATCTGTCCTAAAAGAAAAGAGACGCGGGGAGGTCGCGAGCGTGGAGGAGCGATAAAAAGTGACGGCGAGGAAAGTAACATCTACGAACACAAGTGATGATAGTGCGAGTCGTGTATAATGAACGAAGAAACTGCCCGATTCGGTACATTGTTGTGTCCGAATCGCGACAAAGCGTCCATTCGTATGTGTGCGTAAGAATATCGAGACTTTTTCTTCGGAGCCGTCTTCGACGGATCGCATGTTATGATTTTTCCTGCTACAAACGAAATGACCCCCGGTCCCTTCCATACACACTCGAACGTCTGCGATGCTCATAACTCTTGGTGTTTCTTGTTAGTATTAATACTGATTACTGACTGGTCACAATGTTCACAGAGTTTTATCGATTCGCTACATTGACTCGAAGCAAATTTATACTCGGAATTTGCATATTCGAAGACTGACAATAAAGTAAGACGTTCGAGTCGATAGAAATTTATTGTTCGCGGGATCACCGCCGACATAATCTTTGATAATTTAGACGTTGCATTAAAAAGTGCATTGAAAACTCAATTACTTTCCATTGTAAATATTATTTTTCACACGTTGCACCATCGATTCTTGTGCTTTTCCATTAGCGATGCCCAAAACATCGAAACTCGATGCTCTTTTTGTTGTATGGATTTTGTGTTGATAAGAAAATTTGTCGCGCTACGCGTGCGAAGCAATAAAAAATTGATTCGGAAACCCGTCAGGAATACAGAAGGAAAAATGCTGCGTTTAATTGGACCAGGTTTTTGAACTTCCTCTCTCTCTCTCTCTGCTTCATTCCGATTTTAATGAGCGTATAAGTGCCCGAGTAAAGTGTCTTAATAAAGTGAAGCATTTCAACTTTTCGCGACATTATAAAAAATTGATAAAGAAAAACCCGTTTATTCAAGGATAAAATCACATGTTTGCACATTTTTGTTCTCCTGTTTGATGTTATTACGAGAAGGAACAAAATGTCAGATATTCGATCTCATTTTTCGATTCGAAAAAGGTATACCGACGATAAAAAATGGACGATATAGACCGAGCAGGGAGAGAATGAAGATGGAAGATGCAAAACGGAGGACAAAATAGTACGGCGGAATGAGGGAGAGAGACGGACCCGTAATATCTTCATTTGCATTGATGAGTCTCTCGGGCGATTGGTTTGAAGACCCAACCTGTTCCTTTACGTCTCTTGCATGCCCCGAAGGACGAGAGAAAAATATTCACGTTCGTGGGAGGAGACTCCATTTCTGATACACCGTAGGGAAAGAGATTGTATTACCGAAGTAACCGATAAATAATCCACGTACTGGAATCGAAAATCCTCAGGATTTCTCGCTCGTCACGATAGCCGGAGACTCTGAGAAATCCTGGGCGCAAGGACCGAGAACGGTATTTTTTTTATTCCTTGAATTATTGAATGATACATCTGGCTAATATTCGAAAAAAAAGCACGATTGCCCGTTCGATTATGGTAAAATCCTATCACCTTCTATCATCTTACCCCTCACCCTCTTTACTCCGTGTTTATCCGTGTCGTTTTTTCCTTACTTTACGATCCATACCGTAAAAAACGCGTAGAAGTTACGTCTAAAATTAGTTTGGAACTCGCATCACGACCCACGTGGCTTCAAAGTCAGAACGCGAGATAGACGGAGAGGAGAATGCCTCAGGGGCTCACAGTCTAATTCCACTTAGTATTTAAACACCCCGTGTTAATCCTCGTTTACCTTGACGTGTCCAGAAACAAAAACCTTTAATAACCGAGCAACGGCGACGGGGATGAGAGTTCTCTTGCTGTAATCACTTTTATTATGAGTTAAACGAAACTCTTGGAATAACTCGGAGGAAAAATCGAGGCTGAAATCGTCATACTTTTTCCCACGAGAATCATCGTTGAGTCGAGGCATCGCGAGTCCATCAATAACAATTGAAAAGACGCTTGATTTTTCGAAGATCGAAACAAAAAAAAATTTTGCGAAATTATTAAGAATCGTCTAAATTCACGCGCAGTCCGAAGGTTCGAGCGTACACGTTAGACCGGATATCCGGCGTCTTCGAGGAGGCGAACGTGCAACAAACGTTGCG
This sequence comes from Venturia canescens, assembly GCF_019457755.1. NCBI lineage: Eukaryota > Metazoa > Arthropoda > Insecta > Hymenoptera > Ichneumonidae > Venturia > Venturia canescens. The sequence goes on along the minus strand of NC_057423.1, from coordinate 4,956,952 downwards.
CAAACTCTTTGAGCAACTCTTCTCGGAAATGAATTTACTCGAGCAGCAGATGTTAACACACAATGTGAGTGCGAAGTGACATCGGACCGGGAGTATGAGGATGAAACGTCTGGTGATCTTGTCTTTCTCAGTCGACAATCTTTGTTTTACGATGCCGCGCATCATTAATTCGTCTTATCTATATACAGACAGCTTCTCTATTTTCAACTCGACCGATTTTTTCCTTCGATCTTTTCCTACCGACGATTCGTTTCGTCTATGCTGTTGATCGAACAAAAAACTGATTTTCTTCAACGATAGCGAAACCATGATATTCCTTGAAATAGTAATTTGAGAAAAGAAAACTGAATGCGGCATGCAAAGTCGTTTCATCGTTCATAAAATATGTGTCAAGACTCGCGGAATAAAATCACAGCCCGTTTCAAAGCCTGTCGCAGCAAGGTGGAATTTTTAATATCCTGTTGAACAAATTAGGTGCACAATTTTACCTTTTTTCTTCAAGCCAACCTCGCGAAATAATTATCTCATCCAAGATTTTGCGCTGAGGGAAAATTGCAGTGCTTTCACAGGCAAGAACTCCTCCTGAAATTTTCCAGCAGCGTAAAGTTAGGAAAATCCAGGGATAAAATGTACATACAAGCGAGAACGTAGTAAAAAGCTTGGGTGTCTTATAACGCGAGCAATTACACGAAAAGGGCTCGTTTCGAAATAACTAGAAAACTAGAGTATGGACTAGAACAGACGAAGCGTTATGGATGATAGAACTGAGAGAAAAAGAGAGAGAGAGAGAGAGAGGAATTGTGGAAAATGGGTGAAGAAGACGAAGGGATCTGTAGTAGGACCATCCCTTAACGAACAAGAGAGTTCAAGGGGGTTGGCGTGTCTATCGACCGATGAGGGCCGACGCGCGCAGCTTCAATCCCTGGCGAGAGAGGCGAAACCAGAGACGTGACGGAGAAAAGATCATGGCGGCGAGCCGTCGGACGCCGAACGTTCCGATACGCATTTTCTGCTCCCTAAATTTCGACCAATTTCGAATGAACTTCCCGGAAAATCACTCAGGAAAACTTCTCGATTGGTGTGCCTTCGTAAATCCGTTAAATTCTCGGTCGAAATGAATCATAACTCGTTGAGAAGAGTTGTAAATGAAGGGGAGAAAAACATTCGACACCATTTCTTCGTTGGTGGTTAGTCAACTCTCACAATCCGACGGGACCCAACGAACTGTCAAGTAGGTATATCGCTAATGTAAACAAGTGAGCGCTCGTTCAAGAAGAAATAAAAGTAAAATACGATCTCTCACGAAAGTATTCATCCTAGAAAAATATGCTCTCGCGTTCTTCAATCTTTGCAGCATTCCCCGGGGTTGTATCGCTCAAAGAAGGACTCTGTGGACGAAAAACCCCGCGAAGCATTTTGGGTGCTTGAGAGCACCAAGAACACGAGCTCTTTATCATATCGCGTTGCTGGAAAAATTATGACTCGGGAGGATTGTTCATGGTCCGTGTAGCGACGACGTACCCTGCTCGTATCTTTGTCTCTCGCATATTCACTCATCTAGTTGAACGCGATGATAGTAGTTGCGGTGGAGTGGCGCAACCAAGAGGCAATATCTCACATAAAACGACGAGTTCGACAGTGGCCTTTTGCTGACAAGTATTTAATGTATGTATGAATTCAGCCTCGCCTTCTCCCCACGTACTCGAATTTCCCAAATTTCATCATCTTGAAAAATGGAACAGGATCACCATCATTTCTTATCCTCCTTCTTTTGCCCCGACCATTCTTCATGCTCGAGAAATGAGACGAAGAGAAGCATAACGGATGTTTCAGGATGCTGCCCTCGCACGACTTTATCAAGTATCTTTTTCCCCTTCTCTCTCTCAGTCCCATATACTTTTAGCCGTTGAAAGCTTGGATACGCAAGCACCGTGGCACCTTTACGACGGTCTTCATATCGGAGCCCAACGGTCCACAAAATTGCAGTTTCTCTCTCCTTCCCTTACACTTGTTCACTTTGCCAGTGTCTTGTCCACGTTATTTTCTCTCAACAAGGGAAAGGGAGAGAGAGAGAGAGAGAGAGAGTAGAAGAGTTTCGCGTGTGCTCCTTTGGTATTACTACGAAGCGTGATTGTCCAATTCCGCGATGGAGGTACAGCCGAGAAGAAAACGCTGCCAACTATGATATGGAGCACAGCATCTCGGGCATTTTCTTCCTTCCTTTACCGATGTTCCTTTCGAGTGTATTAGATTGGCTTCAAGATACGTGACGTTGCTTCAGAATCGGCTTCAGTTTCTCCACTACCGCGCTCTTTTAGTCTCTTCTCTATCTGTTTGCTTCACGGGATATTTCGCAGAGCACTTTACTCCGTTATGATCCTGAGAGATCCTACGAATTCCACGAGTGTACCAATTCTATGTGACTTTTCATCATCCATTCGCGCAACTCGATATAGCACATATTTGCCTTGGTCTCTTGCTCTGTAAAATTTTCTTCTCGTCCCTCCTCCATATCCCCGGTTAACTGATAGCGATATTCCACGAATCGTTTGGATTTACTTTACTCCTGTTTTTAATGTCTTTATATCATCTGGTATTTATTTGTTTTACGAGTGTTGTTATCAAGTTGGACGAGCAATCATGCCGAAGGCAATCTTCGTCAGCTGTTAATTAGCAGCGGTTTTCAAGGAACTCGAGGCATCGCTTATCAAAGTTCAATTCACAAAGGTCATTGGATTCGAAGGAAAGGTTCGCAGGCTCATGTCGTTCGAGCAAAAAAGAATGATCCGCCAGAAAATTTCGTCGACACGCTACAATTTTGAGAAACGTGCAGAATTCTCGATTCCACGAACGCCGAGACATGTTTAAGTAACGCGCGTACCAAAATCCATGCGGCAAATTCACTTTGAAAGATTTATCGTGTGTTTACGAAATAACAAACTTTGAGAGCGAGCAAAGTTTGCCCTCGTTCCTATACTCGCTCGAGAACTGAGAAATAAAGGAGTCGAAACCTACGATAATTTTGTAGATATAATCCCTCACTTTTGACGCTTATTGTTTACCAATAGTCGAATCATGTACAAAAGGATCACTCGAAACGATTGTTTGTTTTCGAGTTGGAGCGTACGTGACGATCGCGTAGAAACAACGCCACTTGGAATTTTTCCAATTCTCGTATTACTCTCCTCCATTCGTTCTTTCCAAACAAAACCAAATGCTTGACAGCGTTTCTTTTTCCAACGATTACAAAAGATGAAAGAGGATTCGGAGAACGAAATCCACTCTCGTATAATCTCGCACGAATGGCAGAGGGAGGAGAATTTTTTACAACAAATTTACGAATTATTTCGTTTGCCTGGTACGATAAGACGAGAAAGACAAAATGCTCGATGCTTTTCTTTCACTTCGATCTTCGTGTATGCGTGTATGTGTGTAACCGTGCAGCATCGCGCAGCTACAGTACACAGCAGTGTTACGAATTCGTCGATGATCGAGAAGCACGGGAGGTCGATGCTGGTTGTAAAAAGTTTCGTATACGCCTTTCCTCTTCGTTGCACGTAAGTCGTCCGCGGAGAAACAACAAAAAAAGAATAACGAACGTTCGATGTTTCTTTATCTCACTCTCTTCCTCCCTTACTTTATGTATATAAACGCATATATACAGATAGACCGAGGAGAATCGCAAAGTCTCGACATCGAGTTCGATTTCGTTGGGATGTTCAACACACGTATATACATATACAACGGGCAAAAATACACGAGCGTATAGACAGGAGTTTTATACACGGAGCTTTGGGCCAACCGGGCCATTTCTATTCCAACGAGATTCCCATAAGAACTTCTACCCACGGATATCTCTCTTGGGAGAAACAATGTTTAATATATTCACGTCAGCTTTCAACCCTTGCCTCAAACATTTTCTTATTTTCTTTCGGAAGCATGTATAATGTATAATGTTTGTCTGCGTTATCCATATTTTCGTGAATTTTGATCTGGCTAGTGGAAATATATGCGCAGAAGAGGCAACTACATGTCTCGAATTCGTTTTCTTCTCTCGCTCCTTTTTCTTTCGTTATTTTTCTTTCTATTTTTCGCTCGATTTTCGCACGATGATAGAAGAAAGGGTGTGCTTCCTGAGCGTAATATAAAAGAAGCTTTTCTTCGCAGAGGCCATCTCGCACGAACTATTTCGCCCTTTTCGCTATCCCTCTCTCTCTCTCGCTTGCTCTGTTTAGTTTGGCAGACAACCCTGTTCACCATGGCGGAGAAAACTCGTTCTTTCGAATCCCAACCCACTCTGCACTCGGTGTGTGTTCCATGCCCTTTTCTGGGAGGAGGACCATTGCAACTCTTACATTTTCCGCGAGCTTCAACTTTTCATGACTCTGTCCGAATCGTTCTTTCCCTACCATCCCATCTCGTCCGCTTTCTCGCTCGGAGGAACAAGCATGGGAAATTGCAGAGCCACTAGAGCTCTATGTATACGGAAGAGAATAGGAGGGACCTCGACCTCTCACCCAGCCCTCATTTCCGCAAACTCCCCCGAGCTACGAAGCTCTATCTAGCCTAACGAGACCCCGGTGCGTCATCATGCAGCTCCGAACACTCGCGTCCACAGTATTCACACTTCACGTATGCAGATGGAAACATTTTTTTTATCTTTTTTTTTTACGAAATTAGAATACCGTTTAACTTTCATATATTGCGCAATCGTAAAAAATTCTTGATAAACAAGAGCGTTTAATTCTTGTATCGCGATTCCGAAGGCCAGAATTAAAAAAAAAGCATAGAAAATTTCGTCGTAAATCATGCACTGAAAGTTAAGCTTCGTTTTGACAGCTCTTCTTCAGTATCAAGAATTACCGTGAATTAATTTAGATTTTTTTAGACTCGTACTTCATGTACAAAAATGGGCAAAAACTTTGATTACGTCATGAAAAACGTGGGTAGTCGAAATTTACCTCTTGGTTCAATTTCGTACGAACACTATGTAACACTATAACGCTCTCTTGCTCTTGTGCTTCCTCCCTTATTTCTAGCACTTGGTGTACACGAACGAGTGAAGAGCCTTGGAAAGTCTCGTTGAGGCGTCCACCATTTCACGTTATATTGAGGCAAAATTTTCACAGCGCCCAGGGCACTTTCCGTGATGCCGTAGGGAAATACGTTCTTTCTACTGCAACTATCTTACAAAGTTATTCAAAGTTTTGTTGCAGAATGGCTCTGTTGCGTTCTTGATTAAACCTTATTTTGAGTGGAGAATCTTTTTGACGAAATGCTAAAAGAAGAAAAAAAAAAGGAGGAAGCATTGAGCGAGAAAAATCAAGATTGCAGCATTTATGTTTGGAGAACAACAAGACGATGAAAAAATTCTGGATAAATCTATTTGAACAAGCGTTAACACACGTACTTTGTGTAAACATTGACGTGAAGAAGGCACGTGTGTCACATTGATGATACATGAAAGCAACATCTGGAAATCGTGGACCAAGCCATCCTCTCCAGCATCCCTATCTCTCTCTCTCTCGTTCATCTCCATCTCACTCGATGCATCGCAACAGTTTAGTGTGTAAACACAAGTCATGATTCGAGAGAGCTTACTAAAGATCCTGCGAGATAAAATGTATATGAATGAGGGGTGTATGGTCCCGTCGCATTTGATATCCAAGAAAAATCACGTTCTCAGTAGGTAAACGGAGCTCGAATGACACGTGAGGTGAGATATAGAACGAGGCTTATCTGCAAAGTTTGACTTTGTTGGGTCACAGGAGTGTGGACTTTGTCGCATTGGATAACGGTGATGACACTTTTTTCCGTGTCATTTTCGTAGGACTTTGAGAATCGCGGATCTCAAAATAATGAGAACGCAGTGGAAAAGAAAAAACGGGATGGGGGCAAAGTACACGCGAGAACATGAAAATGGAATGGCGCCTTGACGAATGTGTCGACTGACAGGGGCCGGTACACGTGTAGTCTGCGACGTGTACACCGAAGAAAAAAACAACGAGAAAAATGATGAAGAGCGAGAAGGAAAATATGAGCGGAAAAAGGGCGAAAAAGGCTGAGACAGAAAAATAGAGAGACGGTGAAATGGCGCAGAAGCGAAGAGAGAGAGAGAGAGAGGAAAAAGGAGCGGAGGAAGAGTCGAGAGAAAATATTGAGAGCGAAACGGGACGTGCCGGAGTATATAATCCCGTGGCGCATGGTTTATACATATATATATATATTTGTAGCAAGGCGGCGTTGCGGATCTAATCATGGAAATTGGCCCTGTGCCAAGCGAAGCAAACGCCAGAATGAGGAAGATAAAGAAGTACGAGAGAGCGAGCGAGAGAGGAAAAAATATGGAGGAAAGAACAGGGAAAGATCGAAGGCGTAACGGTCGCTGATGAGCAGAAGGGCAATGAATAGTAGGAGAGGTGGACGAATCGAGGTTACGAAACGGAAATTGCAGGGAGTGTGGATCCATGAAGTCTGGGAATGTTGAGTTCGTATTCGGTTTCTCGTCAAATGGAATCGGAACGAATCGATTGATTACATGGTCTCGAAGAAAAAAGTTTGAAGCTTGATTATATTTAGGCATATACTCGGTGTAACTCTTATTCGACGTTTCATTGGATGGCGGGAAACTTCTGGGTGGCTGGCTCCTCTCAATGGACTATCTCCCGGGGCTCTTCTCGACGAATCGTTCGACCCTCCCTATACAAAGTCTGCTCTTTTCTCGTAAGGGAATCGCATGTATAGCGTGAAACGAGGGGATCGTTAATGGAGGCATCATAAGATTGGCCTAGGAAAGTTTTCCGATTATTTCTATCGAAAATCCAAAGGATCTATAGGAAGAAAATAATGTGGGGAGGGCGAGGGAATAGATCGAAAGTGAGGAAGCCAGCCGGAGGGATTTCATCGAGAACCAACTATTCGCAGATCCCGAAAGGTCTTGTCAATTTTTCCTCGAGGTCGAGCAGTCTAATACCTTTTCTCAAATTGAACAGCCAATGAGGATATTCCGTAGTAGGTGGAAGGCTTAAAAAAGCACAGACTTGCAAGGAGAACGGAGATGGGGTGGAAAAACGACGAATTTCATGAGAGCTCGAATGAAGGTGGAACGACGATAGAAGGGAAGTCTCCCTGGAAGCTGCGGAAAAAAACGACTCCGAGAGGATGAAAAAAAGAAGAAAAGAAAATAAGGAACGAGAGCAGAAAAGAGGGCGAAACCGTTCTCCTGTAAATGGTCCCGAACGTGCCTGGCATACCCTGGACTCTCCGCCTTTCCACCTTCCGTTTTTTAGTTAACGCACACACATGCGCACTCCGATATTTCTTGTCTTTTTTCACCTACGCGTGTGCTCTCGTTGCACACGGTGATTCAATCTTCTGAAAGTTTTCTTGATACGTGAAAAGTGTCTCGCTCTATCTCTCCATCTCCTATTCCTTGAAGGAACTCAAGTGACACGAAGGACACGAAGATATAGCCATGGGATATATAGAAAATGAATGAAGTGATGAGCTGGAGTTTTTCCATTACCCCCGAGTGAACTCTTTCTGATTAAACTCAAGAAATCTTCTTTCCCCCCCCCCCCCCCCCCATTTTATTCGTCGTATAAGCGTCTCTGTATTGGTCCGATATTTGTTATTAAAATTCTTCGGGCATATAAATAATACTGAATTCCTTCTTCGACGATGAATATTTATTTTGTTCCGAAAAAACTCAAATTCACGACATGAAAAATTCATACCTCTTCGTATATTCACGCCGGATTCGTAAAGATTACGAGTAGACCAGAAAACATTGCGAACGAGCAGAATTTTCATTAAAATGGTAATTGAGCTTGAGAAATGATCAGACTTCCTTCGTATATTTTTCATTGCACAGCTGGATTTTCTCCGAGGGCCAAAATTCCGTATGAAGTTTGGCTGTAAAAGGTCTTTTCATCGTTATTCCCAGGGGACGTGTGGAAAAATTTAACAGCGGAGAAAACCTGAAGATTTCAAGACACGTAAAAAAAAGACGTTATTTTTTGTTCCGTCCCGCCGCTGAAATCTCGCATGTGCCCCGGGGACAAAGCTGGAAACCTCTCCAAGAATTGTCCAGACTTTTCATTGTTTTTTTTTTTGCACCAGAACGGGGGGAGGAACATTGAAAAATTCGTCGTGCAGTACATTTTCTATTGCAAGTTTTGCCCGGACGTGGTTTCGTCACTGTCGGCATCGCGTTTCTATACTGGTCACGGGAAGAAAACTACCTCGAAATGGGAGCAAAAAAAAAGGGTTGGGATGCCGCGGGCTCGGCGAGCCCGCTGGAAAATGGACAGCTCAAGAATTATGTGCCTCTCCGAACCGTTACAACTTCCGGCACTTCTCTCCACAGTTGCACAAATGCCGAGACCTTCACCGAAAAGCTTGAATTTTTTTTCCACCGCTGCTGATTTTCCCTCGTCGATCTTCGATATCCCAACTGAAAATCTTTTACAAAAACGACGAGAGTAATTTCCGCGTCATTTGTGCTCGTGACAACTCGCACAGAAATTGCGATCGTCGACACGAAATGTACAGTTGTACATTTTTCGTCAACCGTACTGAGTGCACGTACTTCCGGGAACTGCACGTTTGTCTCCTCTCTTTTTCGCAGGCACGTAATCACGAAATCTCAGATAGAAAATAACCGGGTACCGTTAAGGCGTGCCTCGCGGATTCAATCTCTCGGCAATTTTCACAGGAAAACTAGACATTCCTGGTGTATCCTCGTCGATCATTGTCTCTGCACTCCTTTTTTATTTTTATTTTTTTTCCCCCTTTACCGTTCAAACGATGGGGCCTCCCCTTCGGTCCGATATTTTATTCTCTGGCTAACGATATTACGTTCAATATTTGTTGTTGTCCTCGCTCAATGAAAATTCATGATTCGCATTCACGTTGAAATGGAGAAAATGTAAAAAAAAAAATATTTTCAAAATGATGCCGCTGGGAAAAGTTAAGGCAGCGGTGAGGCAGAAAAAAATAAGAAAATATGCCGAGCACAATGTAAAGTTGTGATGTAAATAGTGTTACAAAGTTAGAGACTCGGCTTATCGGAAAATATAACACGGGGTTAAACGAATATACATGCAAAGTTGGTGGCGTTCTCTTCGTTTTCTTTTCGTGCACCATCGCGCCTCGGAAGACGGTTAAGCCGAGCGTGAAAACCGTAATGGCTCGGGGGAGGAGGCGCAACCATTTTCCGTGGGTATATGCTCTCGATCGTGGTGGTGGTTTGCCCGATGACGCACTCCCAGGACTCATTCGCCCGATGGGTATTGGATTACGAAGGTCTATATTACGCGGAGAGGGTAAAAAAAACAAGCTGAATTGTGTCCGACAGACTGTTGGCGAAGGAAGGAACATGAGAGCGAGAAACTTGGGAGAAATTATGGGAGTCGAGTTTGGATCGAGCGCACGGTGAAGCAGCCATATTTCCAGCGAGTTCGAATGACCATAAATTCGAAAAGTCCTAGCAGAATTCTTCCGTAACAGAAAGTTTTCTCTTTCATTAATATTGTGTTACATTCTGAGATCAAAGGAACCGATTTGTGGCAGTAAATTTGGTAATGAATTAAAAATCTTGGCCGGGGGATTGGGAGCAGATCAATTATTGGTGAACGAAATGAATTTATTCGTTTTAAATTAAGCTTACGCATGACCAAAATGGGAGTTTATTGAACGGAATTGAATAAAATTCACGAACGAATCTTGAGTTATTCGATCTCTTTGTCTCGGTCGGAGTCCTCTTATTATATTTCGCTAATTGCAAAATTAACGTTTTTTTCTGGCTTCTTCGAGAGCTCGCTTATCCTCGTACAAAGTCAGCGGACGCATCACTATACATTTGGCAACGTTGAAATGAACATGCGAAGTCCATACTCGCTTCTCCGTTCATGCTTCTTGGAGGAGCGAGATCACGGAATTGTACCAAATGCCTCCATCGCCTCGCAGTGGATATCTCGTCGGCCTATCAACGATTTCAGTCACGTACTTTTTTTCTCGCAAAATACCACAACGTGTTCTTGTCTCAACGACTCGTTCAACCGTTTTTTCCTTCTTTAAATCGTTTCATGCAGTAGTCAGCACTCGGTCTGCACCTGGTTTTACTTTCTTTTATTATACTTTCCATCTTGAACTCACGGTTGCACCTACGCTTGCGTAGATTCTTGTAGACAAAGCGAGCGAAAAAACTCTCCTTCGGAAATCCCATTGACGTTCGACTCTTGAGTTAAACTTGAATTCTCCGATCGTAGGGAATTCGGTGACGACCCGCATGTCATTTCATATGGTAAACAAAACCGATTAGAACCAGAGCCAGCGAAAAATTTGTCAGGCTTTCCAAAAGGACAATATTCTGCGAAACCGAACAACCGTCCACTTCATTCCAACTCACGTTTGCTTCTACACTGTAATACACGTTGTTCATTAATTCGTTCTTTTATTTTTTTGTAGCGATGAACCGCAGCGAAGTGAAGCTTAAGAAAATCAATGATGGGACGAAGAAGCACAATTGTACTTCGGGACCAACGAGGCGAGTGGCTTGCGGCAATGGCCTTGAGGCCAATAAAAGCAACGAGCCGCTACCGTTTCAACGGCACAGTCATTCTATATTGCCTCTCAAGAGAATAATGGTCTCGATCAGCTGACGCCTTGGAGAACCCCGAGAACGAGGAGCCGCGATCGTGCTTCTGGATAAAAACTGTGAGGATTCAAGTAGTATGCACAATAATACGAGCACGTATATAAATATACTTTTGAAGAATTTGTTTTAAATAAATTTCGTCATTGTTCATTCGATAAAATCGTCTCGTATTCAGCGGAGCGGCGTCGTACTTTTGTCTGTGAATTTGAGACTGGCTAAATTTTACAGGGGACTGACATATAAATTGGGATGACGGTACGAATTATAGGGCAGCTCGTGGGTGTAATATACCAGGGGAGAACGTCGAGCAGAGAGAGAGAGAGAGAGAGAGAAAGAGAGCGAGAGAGGGGGGAGTTTTGCGAGAATTCCGGTTGCAATGAAAACGATGAAGCGTCTGCGAAAATGGAGAAGAAGGGAAGAGAGAAAAAGAGGTTCGCGTTGATGCGACGGGGATCGTCCAATAGCGAGGGCCGCCGAAGATCGACGCTCTGCAACTTTGTTCGTGTATTCTCGATGGACGGACGAGGAAGCAGAAGAGAACGTTTCTCGTAAACCAACGAGTTTGTTGCACACGAGGCAAATGTCTCGTCGTTTTATTCCAAACGAACGGAATCGCGAAGCAGGAGCAAAGAATTTAAGTGACGCTAGTTCGAGTGAGAAGAGAGAAGAACGAATGACAATAAGAAAGCCGAGGCTGCTGACGTCGGGGAGAGCATTGAATTTCTGCGAGCAGTGTACAAATAGCATGATTTTCGCCTATGCATATATAAATATATATTTTACATTCTAAAGTATATTTCGTACGGAGAAAACCGAGTGCAATCGTAACGCTTCATGCACGATTTCAATGTCACATCTGAAACTGCATTAAAATCGTATTTCATATTAAAAATAAAAAATAAAGTAAAAGAAAATCATATTAAAATTAAGCCACGTTTTTAAGTTTTACGGTCGCCAGACAGCCGCACGAAAAGAAAGGACCAAGGATCTCGATGTTGCAATTGAACCGATGCGTGCTTCTTCATAATCCCGCACGGCAGCAAGAAAAATGCGTATGAAAATGTTGACGTGTATATGAGATTAAAGTTATGGATGTAGAACGCCTTAAATAAAATCGGTTCCCCGTTCCCTCGATCTTTGATCCTTTGTCTATCATACTTAAGTCGCGCGGGGCTTCGGCTGGAATGATCATAAATTCTATCAGCCATAAAATAACAAGTGAAAAAGCACGTTGCTAAAAAATCATGAGGTTTCGTTGATTGCGGCTATGGCGATCACTGCGGTGGGTCCCGTCACTCTTGGCGCACAGATGCGTTTTTTCCTCGAGGTCTCGTTACAAAAAAAATCGAGGGCACTTATGCATAAATGTATTTCACAGTTGAATTCCCAGCAGAGTTTCATCGGATTTATAAATATTGAACGAGGAGCGCCACCTCACAGGTTCTCAGTACACACGACGTGCAACCAATACCAATCGAAATGCCGTGAGTGTGTTAGTTCTCGATGCGATAATTCTCGTTGGGTTCTTCAGTATTGAAACATAACGTTTAAGAAACATATGAATAATTAGTTAAACTAGAACTTTGTATATGTCGAGCCTGGGATATGTAAATTAGAAAGTGCAAGAGAGAAAAGCTGAATGCGCCGGGGTTGGTAAGAAGGAGGGGCGGAGAGATTGGTCAGCGTTGAAGCAACAATGTAGCCAGAGTACGTGCGAGGAGAGAAGGGCCGAATTTCGTGTGTGGATGCGAGTAGCTCGTGGTTGTGTAGTATCAGGCTGGAACATGGTATTTGTAACGGTGTTGGGAGCTTTTGCGAAAGGCGGGAAGAAAGGGGGTGTCAAAGAGGTAAAGAGTGGGAACAAGAAAACGGCGATAGAGGTTCGGAGGGAGGAGGGAGCGAGAGAAAAGCAGTGTTACCAACTTGAGAGCTTGTCAGCTGGCATTTGAGGCCCTCGGAGATGAGTCGCAGGTGCTTCGATCGTCCGGTGGGCGGGAAGCGGTGTGAAAGATGAAGCGGCGAAAGGTCATCGTTCCTGGCGGCACTAAGGTCGTCGCACGCACATTAGTCCCTCGGCTGCCTCTATCAGGGCTGACATCCGATTATTAATTAGCACACTTCGGTTGCGCAGCCTATTTTTTCACTGGTGCATTCGAGTTTATTCGCGAGTCAGAGTTCTTTGGCAAACTTGCTTTGAGTCCCGTGGCTAGTAGTTGGATCAGATAGACATATAGCCAACGGGAATATGCGATCTGGAATGGTGGGGGATACGACGAAACGTCACGTGGTCGCGATGTAAACGCAATAGAGGGAATCATATGCTCAGCAGACAAGTGTCTTCACACATGTGTATATACATGATTCGGCGCTAGTGTAAATCCGTCATATATACAGTAAATAAAGTAGCAGGGATAGAGACGAGCGACGCTTGCGCGAAGCGGCTGGACCCACGCACTGTACAACCATATAGAAGAGACGCACGCGACACGCACAGTAGTCGGTTACTTATCCGACCGGACGACGTACCCGCGCGTTACGCGACGAACTGCGAGCTCGAAAAAAATCACGGACGAGCCTTATCTGCGGTCTATCGTTTGCTTCGATTGGCTCAAATCAGAATTTTTCTCGACTCGTTTTCGTCGCATGAGAATACGTTGAACGCGACGACTGAGAGAAAAGAATTTCAAGCATGGTGACAGCCACGAGGTCTCGTGTCGGGACTCGCACTGCTGTCTCTTCTTCGCGGAGTTCTCGACTCCAAAAGTTTCTATAGTAAAACACACATTGTATATGCCATACGGAGAAACTAATACTACCGTATACCTCAGTACGTATTCCTTTCTTACGAATAGCGCGAAGGTACAGACCGTAAGATAGACATGTCGGTATTGTACCTGCACGAGATCAACTTCATATGAAAACTCCCACGATATGTAGAAGTTGTTGGGAGTGTAAAAGTAAACGAGCCACTCTATAGATATCCCCGACGCTATGATGGCAATATAACTTATACCGTATGTACGTAGACATAGGGAGGGATCGCGCGAGAGGAGGGGACGAGAATGTACTTTGGATAAGCGTATATTTTCTGCTGTGGGACCAATAGACACGAGCACGCAGAGTGCACGCGAGCGCTTTCAGATAAAAATGCAGTCGTATCGGAGCTTTGTAAGTAATTGAAAAATCAACAGATGCTCGTTGCAAAAAGGTATCGGAAATTTTTTACGCCCTGGGCACGCAGCGGCATTAATATTGCTGAGAGAATTCCAACCGTTTACCTCATTATTGAACATCGATAAGAATGCGTTTACGGAAATATCTTCGGTCAAAGCTCCGCGAGGAGTTGGAACGAGTATACTCCTGAGGACAGAGAGGAGCGAAAGAATGTCTTGAAATGTCAGCGACCGCTGTTTACATTCCGGAGTGCCTATGACGGGAAAGTCAAAACACTCGGACGAATAGGCCGAGCCGTCTGTTGGCATATGCCACTACTCGGGTCTATCGGGTAGGAAAATGTCGTGGCATAAAATGACGGGAGTGCAGGTGGTTTTATGGGTTTGCATCGTATGTGGCCCACGAGCGTATCTCTTGTTACGACCCCCGGGCCCTCCATCGGGATGGTGGCCTATGAAACGCGAAGGAAAACCACCGGCATAAACCAACCGCACACTCTCCCGTGGCTCAGCCCGCGCGTCTACCTTTTTCCTTCTTGTCTTCCCTCCCAGCATCGGAACATCCATTATCCGCGTATCGCAAAGCCCACTTTGCAAGGTCTGTATAAGAGCAAACGAACCATTGGCAGTGGATACTATTGGGACTCTTATCCATAAATAAAATTCAAGCAAAACGAACGAAAAACGGATATGTCGCTCGAAAGACTCGACCCGATTTCAATGAAGGTTTTGGATATCTCGGGCACTTATCCGGTCTACGAAATGTATATGCATCCTCGACGAATGAGAGTTCCAGGCTCGGAAGAGGTCGAATTCAGGGAATAAGGGGGAAAGGGCTCTTAAGGTAGAATGCACGTTTTAGCTAAATTGAGTTCCTCAGGAGGGGCACACAATAGGTGTATAGAGAGACGGCCGCGCGAATGCTGGTGTCGCTGGTGCGGATCGATGAGACCAATGTTCCGGAGCATTGACGCCGCCTTGTAGACTCCAGATGGCTCGAGCGCCACGAAGATTGAACTTTCAAGAAAAGAACAATCATTGGCTCTCGGTGTACCTTCGTTTCTCTACACCGAATAGTTTTGCCGTGCCAATCACCGTGGCTCGAGCATAGCTCGTCGATGGAAGCACGATCAAATCCCAACCGTTTACCCGCATGCTCTTGATCATAGTTACTACAAAACTAGCAGCGTGCAAGGATACGAGTTCTGCCGGCTGGCTCCCCCCGGCTTTCCGTCTCCTCTCTCCCGAACCTTTGACTCTCTGCTCTTTTACCTCTTTTGCTTCTATTCCTTCTCTCCCCTGTCTCTCATCTCTCCCTCTCCCGCGCCTCCGTACATCCTGCGAACGTAACGAAGTCTTCTCCATCCTCGGCGAGATTGCGAACTGTACTATAACGCTCTATATCCGACGGTACGGTAGAGAGCACAAGCCTTGGATACAGCCTGGAGTGTATATGAGATCATTTTGGCTCCCAAGGGTGAAATGGAATATCACGCTATATGAAAACCATTGGCCCCGCTTCGTGCGCGTGTATATGAGGCCCTAAGTTTTGAGAGCCGGATTTTCAGCGTTGATGAAATACGTTCGCGATACGAAAAATAAACCGCGAGTACGGGCATATTTTGTTGAGGGTGCTTTTATACTTTAAACATCATTCGGCTTGATTAAGAATATATCCGATATTGTTGTTTAATTAAGGGTTGTTCTTGTACGAAGAGACATTATTTTCGTATAGATCACATCGATAAATAAATTGAAGAGATTGATTAGTGACAATGAGAAGCATGAAGAAAATTACCGGTACGAACGCATAGCTCGTGTGCACACGAGGGTTTCTGAACTGACAAGAATCTGCGGCAGTTTTCTCATCCTGCTAGTTGCCTAATTGCCATCTCTCTGTCATACGAAGTTTGTGCCACAATTTCGCAGTAGTAAGCGAATGCTTGGGCTTTGGTAGCTCAGTAGCGACGTTTCCGTCATTGGTATGAGTGCGGAAATGGCGGGAACGGGAGAGCCATTCGCACAGTCGATAAGGTTGATCGGGATCGTCCTTACCGACCTCGAAACCGCTCGCTCCCCACGCAGTGCGTAACGGCAGTGCCTGCAAACGTGCTCGCACCGAGGGAAACATGTATTTTTAAAAAAATAAAGAGGCGATCCTGTGTAATCATAAAACACGATTTGTGCCAGAGGGGCCCTATCGAAATATCAGCACACGTACACACGTAAGCGGAATTTCAATTTTAATTAGGTATTTCAAGAGTCACTTAAATTATTTCGCTTTGCAAAGAAAAATAAAAAAGTAAAAAAAATTCAAATAAGGATTATATTATTGCTCGAGGTTATACGGGTTGTTCGCCAGTGAAATATCTTTATCTTATTTTAATTAGCCTCGCAGGTAGAGCATTAATAAGATTTTTTAATGTCGGATTTGCGAGAGACGATCAAGAGAATAAGAGGTGGTACGCGCAGGAGCGTGTATATGCGGGCAAAGAAAAATCGCATAATTATTCTGTTAACCGGGCAAGATATCGTAGCGCGTATCGTGCGTGAGCCGGTATAATATGCGTGCATTAAAATAGTGCTGTCATTCGTGGCGGAGGAAGCACCCTGGTTAACGGGGAGGCAAATCACCGGAGTATCCTTCCACGGGAGTCTGATGAACGGAGCAGACTGTCAAGGGTGTACTTGGTGGGGCGCAACGTCGGTGTCGTCGTTCCTGCCTAGGTGGGGGCGCCGGGCAGAGCAGTGGAAAGGGAAAAGCGAGAGAGCTTCGTGAGGAACGGCAGCCATGATGGAAAGACGTCCAATCGTCGCTCGGGTTTGTTCCGTTATGGCGTAATGGCCGCGCGGCCACGCCCCGCGTAAAACCATGGGAACGTAACGTTCATTGGACACGAGAGCGTTAAGAGTTTTATTGCCGAAAGCCGGGCAGTTATACCCGCCTAGATGCCTACGGCCATGAACGAACGTAGTAAATACGGGACCTCGTCTATACGAGCTCTATCGGAGCTATGTACCGAAAGAAGCACGCCCTGAACCACCGGTAAAATCATAAAAAAACGTATCTCGCCATACTCCTCGTTCTCTAGGTACGCTACTGAAATGCGTTGTCCTGTCTTGGGTGCCCCCTGGTCGACGCCCCGCGAACCCTCCGAGATCGCTCGTCACCCCCGTCGGATCGCGCCTGAGCGTTGTTACTTTTCCCGGCAGCACGCGCAATACCAGCATTTGTTTATTAAAATATTTGTAGAACAAGTTCAACGACTGCCTGTTTCGATACGTAGGTCCAACGGTACCAGAAGAAACTTGACGAACTGTGGTAGCCAAAATACGATCGACCGACTCCACTCGGTTCTTTCCACTCGGTCGTTACTCAAGTTCATTCGCACACGATTTCCTCTTTCATGCCAAACAGCGCAAGTACCTTTTATGGGAGTTCATCACGTACGTTAATTAGCACAAAAAAAGCAGCGTGTACGCGAAGGCTTTAGTGAAACAAACTGAAGCATTAGCAAACAAAGATTCTCTCCTGAGAAAATATTTTAACCCCTCTTAATACAAATTATTGCGAGAAGATAATAAATATGCCGGTGTTATCGCGTGCCTCGAGACATAATATCGTCCGGTGGGGTCTGGTAATTATTTCTGGGGGTTCGTTATCGCGCGGCGGGCGTAGGTAGAGAGGTATAAGGAGCGCGGGGTCAAGCTGCGGGGCTAAAATGCTTCGTGGTCCGTCATGTTAGATGACACGCGATAAGCCAGCCGGCTACCGGCTGGCAACTCGCGCCAGTCTCCGGTCGAGGGCTATGATGATTAGCGTATGCAAGATCGTGCCCGAGCTCTCTCTCTCTCTCTCTCTCTCTCTGTCTCGCTGTCTCCGTCTCTCTCGAGGCTAACGGCACCTCCGCACGCCTCTTCGCATGACGTCACGTCATTCACTCATGGCTGATGGTCGCGAGAACGTGTATGTTGCTCGAGCGCAAAGCCAGTGCGTTCTGTCTGCCGGCCCGTGATTCGTTTGATGGACTCGGACGTTGCACACGCTTGCAATTACCGGATAAGAAAAGCGCGCTTATCGACAATGTAATACAATGTGTCGTGAGTCGCGCTGACCCATTGCAACGCGAAGATAACCGCGATCATATTGACCAAAGCATCGAGCCAATTGAAGCAGAATTTCATTCATACATTGTACTGATATTGTTGAAACGATCGTAAAATTGTGCGGCTTCTATTAAATGCCTCTTGGCAACAATAGCGGTTCAACGATCTCGGAATCTCTCACTCGATTCATTCGACTATTTTCGTAATACGACGTGTGCTGCACACGCTGCCATGTGGGCGCTTCGCAGAATTCATGAGAGACTGTGCCTAATGCCACAGGAAGGAATTAATAACTGAAAGTCTGCCTGATTCTTCGGGTACATTATACGGAACTCGGGATCATTTACGAAACAAGCTGATTTCACGTGGTACCGACGACGTTCTCGGACCTCAGGCCCCGCGGTAGGCGGGACAATTTTCACAAAATTATTTTCTACGAGGATCGCTCACGCGGGGGAGCATGTTCAGAGTGAAAAACCAAAGTTAATTCTTCACTATGACCACTCAATGTCTCGTTTGATCTTTGATTTCGTGGCTCCCCAGGACTGTCTCGCTCGAGATGCACACAGCAAAGCTTCGTGAGAGAATACAATTAGCATTAGCGCGGCGTGTCAAGTGTGTACGGGGCGTTTGTATAAGACAAAAACTCACCGCTGTAGAGAAGACGAATGACGGGGAACAAAATAAACGTAAAGCAACAAAAGGTGGATCGATGGAGGCACAGACCATGTACCGCACTCTAGTGGAACCAGCACGCAACCCTGTACGCAATCTCATCGTCGTCATCACATGTGTGAGAATTTCAATCAGTCACGAGACTCCCGCAACACCACTGACGTTTTGTAACCCTTGTTTTTCTTCCTTTACTAGCACCGAATACATCCGCGAACTGATATCGTTGATCAGACACTCACCGCGAACATCCTGCGCCTTTTGTTTCTTCTAATTTTCCATTCTTATGCGTTGCTCCTCCTTGCAACCAGCGGGAATGATAAATGAAGTTTTTAAGGTCACAACGTAAACGCGAGTCACTTAACTCCAACTCCGGCACAAGAAAAGACGATTGTCGCCATAAATGGCGTCGATCTTTCCAGACAGCTGTAACTGGCGAGGACCACGAGTGAAACTGTTCGAAGGGTAAGATAGGCCGAAAGATTCGAGAAAGGGAGACCGCAGACGGTATCGGTCGAGCCGTAGGTCAGGACTGCAGCCACCAGAATCAACCCCCTCGACGTAGAACCAGCAGCAGCTCCGCCGAGCGGAAGGGGGTGGTTTCGCACCCAGCGTCCCGGTGGGTAGTAACGTTACAAGCCCTGCTGGATCCTGTATCCCTCTCTTCTTCGACGTTGATGTCTACGTACGCGGGATATGATGGATAAGGAAGCGCGGCGCGTTCGTGTTAAGGAATCGAGAGATTCGGGGGATCCGAACAAAACGGCGATTGCTCCAACGGTTTTTATGCCGAGCGAACACTACGAGAGTCCTCTCCACATCCAACTTCGTAACAAGGTCACCAAAAACAATGATTTTGTCGTAGATCAATTATTACACGAGATTAAAATGCACCGGGGTCGTGCTCGAAGAAGGACCATGTGCTTCGTGAACCTCGCGAACGTCACTGCGCCTGCGTCTTCGACTTCTGACCCTAACTCTGACAAAACACATTTGGTTCATATACATCTTGGTCACTCCACGTATCGGTTTTCCCTCTGCGAGAGTTGTGTGCGTGCGTGTTACTCGCGCCGCATCCACGTTACAGAAAATATATATTCGGCGTATGTGTGTTTGCGTGCGACTCTCGTTCCAGCCTCCGAGATGAAATACGTCATAAAACCCGGTAGAGTCAACCGTTACAACCCTCCGAGCGCTCATTGGTGTGGCCGACGAATGTGAATCTCGAGCGAGTGATATCGAGTGGGAACGGCATGCATGAGAGGCTATGCAAGAAGAGCACGTTCCTCCCAAGCCATATATACGTCGCGGTGCGACTCTCTCGAATCTCCCTTTGTTATTTGTACCTACAGATCATCGCCATTTATATACTTTGTAAGAGGCCTCGAGAGCTCGAGTAAATGCGATATTGAGCTTTCAACGAATTCATGGGCATGTGAAAAAAAAAAAATATTTTTCTACTTTTTTTTTTCAACGCAGCAAACTCCTCGAAGAAAAGAAGGTCATAAAGGACCATCGGTAGTCCTTCATCCGGCCTCTCATCGTGCTCAATGACCACTCCGATGCACATGGAATTCATTTACATCCCAAATCCATGGCCTTCGTGTGGAAATATTTCTTCCAAGAACCCCAGGATGCTCTTTGCTTGAGAAACGCGTCATTATTTTTTCGCCCTTCGCCTCCCACGCGAGAGTCTATAATTAACGGCGGGATACTAATACCGCTGACCCTTCAACGAGCCTTGCAACCGGGTTTGAAAATCCTTCATATACACAAAAAGTGTGTTGCCAGTCGAAACACCCGATTCCATCTCAATTGGCACCAGGTACAAGTAGCAAAAAACTGATCTGATGGGCTACCGCTTACGAAACGAGTCACTCGCGTATACAGTACGTTCAGGGGAACTCATTAGAATTCTCAATACGAATATCTTCGATGGTAAGAGAAAAAAACATCTCTCTGAGCCACAAAGTTGAGATGTTTCTGCAATTTTTTTCGGTTACTCTCTATTTTTTGACAGTCTTCGAATTAAAAGGATATAAAAAATTGGATATTCTGCACTGTAAATATTTCATATTGTCCAGTAAATAATAAATGAACACAGGTGCACACAAAAATGATTATATAAATAAAAAAGAATATGCGTTTGAACTTCGGAGGAGCTGACACCGTGCAAGCAGTTTACTGGTAGTATCATAATCTTATGAAAAAAAAAAACTCGTATGGAATTTACATGAAATCAGTGAACTTTGCCATATAAAATCACTACCGATCATAAGTACTTGGAGCGTTACGCTCCGTTAATTATAACCTACTCTCATGTTAATATATTTTACACGATTGCGTCTGATAAGTCGAGCTAGAAAGTGGTTGTAACTATTTTTATCGTGATAAAATGAAAAATTCCTTTTCAATCGATAAAAATCGAGATTTTCAGTCTCCGATAATATAAACTGAACGCACGAAGTATCGATAGAAATCGTCGTTAGGCGAGACGAGGAAAACGTGCAGAATCTCGCTCGAGGATTCTCAGAAAGCTAATCGAGCTTCTGGCAATTCTATATTGATAAATTAACAAGAAAAGTGGCGGTGGAACGCAGGCAGAAAGAGAGGATGGAATGTACTCAGAAGGCAAACTACGAGAGGAGAAAATCGCTGTAAATCAAAGCTCGAACGTGGCACACGCTCGTTTGTTATCTTTGCGTACTATTTCATCTAGTAGGATAGATAACGAGGACTGGAGAGGCAGAGTGATGGACGCATAGACGCCATATAACGCTCCCCCGAGCTCATTCTCATGAGATAAGTCTACGGCAGTGAGAGATTATTGCCGTTAATTTATAGATTAGTATTTCACGAACAGTTAAACGACGTCGCGGGGCGATTCCTTTCGTAAACCATATGCAGAGAAATATTAAGCGATATTTAACACTTTTTCGCACACACCCAACGAGAAACGCTCGTCACACGGGGATAACGTTTGCGATTGTTTGGGCTTGGCCCTTTTCCAAATACGCGCGTACCATGGTAGCAAGTACATTAGTTTATCTGAGCATCTAAGCAACACCGTATGGACCACACGACTGCTGAGAGGAGCATAAATTTCCGGTCCGGGTGACAGGACTGTATTATCTTACGGTGCAGAGTTGAAAATTATCGCTGATGCGGACGAGCCACGAAACAAATATCTTCCGACTCTCTCGTGGATATTCCATACAACACTCGAGTTTCAAATATTTTTTTCGAAAGTTATAACAAAAATCTCTTGACCCCGTAATCTCGTCGATAGTTCTAGCAGCGCTCGTTTCGTAGGAATACACTGTTCTCGCTCGAGAACCCTGAATACATTAGCCGAACCTACACAGTTCTTACGTTCCATAGGAAAAAAAAATTCAATACTCGACCTACTTTCGCTAGTTCCAAGTCCGTATAGCTGTAACGACACGGTCGTGCTTTTGGGCTCTCGGAAATGCGAGGCAAAAAAATGGCTCGGGCATGCATGAAGAGCGAAGGTCGACGTGCGAGGCCAACATCCCTCATCGACGAAGAGAAAGTTTTAGCCAGCGTGGAAGAAAACATTTTGCTTAGGCTTTGAAATAGAGCCTATGGAAAATTACATGGAATTTTGAAAATTGGGGCAGAGCCCCTCGTAGCAAGAGAGACCCGCGCGACGAGCACCGTCCTCCGAGAAAACCATGCAAAAAAATTGAGCCCTTTCGGCTACACTATCCCGAGCGAGAAGTGAAAGTTGCTCGTACAAATGTCGGTGCACCGGCGTTACTCGGACTCGAACTAGGGGATGAAAAAAAATCTTCAGATCCTTTTGGTGAACCGCACGCAAAGAGAAAGTGGATAAGGACCAAGAGAAAGCGGACACGTTTGAATTGCCCAAGTCTCCGGCAGATGCGGCTGCCGGTTCACTGTTTTTTGTCTCGTTTCTTTTACACTTTTTCTAAATGTGTCTCTCGATCGAAAATCGTCTGTGCGATTTGTTTCGAAAAAATAGGGCACAGGAGCTAAGAATTTTTGCTTCGAGAAATTTCTTAAAACGTATTATCGGGCTCATACTTTCAACTGAATTTACCTACAACCATGCACTTCCATTATCGCTCAATCAAATGGCACAATCGCGCTCGACCGTTTACCTCGAAACATGCGACTGTAAGACGAGATTTAGTAGGTGTTTCCGTTTCAAATTTCATAACCAATTTCAAACCTCACTATTTACGAAATTGATGAAAAAAAATCGTTCCTAATTCATCAAAAAGGTCGCTACAATGTACAAATATAATTTGAAGCAACTTAATCGCGAGACGAATCGACGCGAAACGTTGTTAAATGAATTAAATTTGATTCCAGTGGTATTGGCAAGGAAAATGCAAAAAATTTCACGTCTCAAACACCCAAATTAATGAACGAAGGATGTGGAACAGAAATAATAATTCTACAGATAAAGCAGGAGTTTAGGGTTCGTCGATAATTTATTATTATTCGAAGATTTAACGATCGCTTTACAGCGTAAAATTGAGTTCTGCATAAAAAGCGATAAGCAATTGATTCTTCATCCGCAACTTTCATTACTGAAGTTAAGAGCGTTGAATAAATAATCCGAGCTGGAACGTCCCCGAATGAAAATAACTTTAAAAGCGATCCGTAGCGCCCGGGGTAATCGTGAGTTTTAGTGAAAGATTTTTCATCGCGATTTATCGATAAATGAAGATTGTGGATTAAAAAACGGGAGCATATTTTCCGACATTGGATTCGCGAGATGGGAGAAAAATAAGAAATAAGTAAGAAAGAAACGGGAGCTTGGACGAAAAGAAAAAAGCATGGCGATGGTAGGCAACACAAATACACGCGGACTCGCGTCTGTCCATACGAGAAAAGTTATCTCTGTATAAGTGTCGATGTTGAAGTCGACGTCTCGACGATGGGCGGCCCAGGACTTTTTACGAGCTACGGACCAATCGATCGCGAAGGATCCCCTCCACAAGCAAGAAACACACGGCGAGACTCGACGGGGAAACTCCACGGGGTTTTGGAGCCTCGCCCGGCGCTCGATTCTCACCATTTCGTCCGTGCTAAATTCAATGGGATTTTTCTTCAACTCTTATTATATCTTTTGTATCTGTTTTATCCCTTTTTCTCCTAAAAAAAAGACACTAATCAATTATCCAACGGGCGTTCTTCCATGCGAACAACATACGCGAAACGAGGCGAAAACCGTCGCGACGTTATTCCCGGGGGTCCAATTAGAGAGACGCTCTTCATTTTTAAATTTGCCAACCGAGACTCCGACTCGTTGTCTCTCTTTTATCTCCGCGGGCAATCTCGCGACACTGGCAGCAACGGAAGAAGCACCGTTTGGCCTAAAAAATAATCGGTGACCTTCGTTAACCTTGAAACTTCCCGCCGCTAATGAAGCACGGAAAAATAATGAGCAATATTTCCCCATGGACAGAAGCGGGATTTTACTCTTCGTTGTACGATTTCTCGGTCAGACAGAATCCTTGTTCCACTGCAAGGAATTATTGCTAATTGTTTTTATCTCCGCTGCATACGAGCATCAGTCCTTTACCACATGCATCTTTCATGATTTTGCTGATTTTTCTCTCGCGTTTCAAACGAAGCGATCGCATGTGTGAAATTGATGATTGAAGTAACTCCTTCTTATCCTCTAAGACAATTATAGCTGCTAATTTTGCTAGTCCCGCGATAGGCTACACGTTCGAGGAGAGGAAGAGCGAGATGGAGAAAATTACTAACCTAACCCAAGGAGCAATAATCAAAGTGATCCGCCCTGTCCGTCCGGATATCTCCCTCTTCTTGCGTTAAGGATACTCACAGCTTTCCGGAGCAAAGCTCTGTTCTCTCTCCCTCTCTCTCTCTCTCTCTGCTTCTCGATTCTCGATCCAAGTATTCACCCTCCTGTTGCTCCATCCATGATTTCCTCTAATCTAAGTTGAAGCGTACACATAAATACACACGCGCGGATCGAGTCTAATAGCTGTAGAACCCGCGACCACCGTTCTCCGTCCCTCTCGACTAATTTCTCTCTTTTCAAATCACTTTTTATCGCGACGAGCCTTCACACTGCTCATTTTTCCTATATGCCTTTACTTGAACGAATTACGAATAAAAATGAAGGATGAAAAAGGTCGTCCGCAAAAAAGTTTATAGAAGTTCGCTTTTTTCACAAGTTTTCGGTCAAGTGGAAAACAATTCTTCGTCATTCGACGATGAATAATTCATGAGTCAGCATCCGAGGAATCGTCGGGCTACTTTTCGAACGCTCGTAATTGAGGAATGATTTCCATAAAGTAGTATGTCTATGAGTAGTAAATCTAGAGTTGCGGCAGCGACTCGTGACAAGTGCATTTTTCGTAAACGAGCGCTGGCTCGCGTTTGCACACCAAAATACAGTACCAAAGACAATGATATTCCGGAGGATTTGAAGAGTCAGGAAAATAGAATGAGAATAAAAAGAGAGAAAAAATAAGGCGAAGAACTTGAGGCAATTTAAAATGTGAAGGGGAACTTTACTCACCGGCGAACCGGCTGTTGTGTCAGTCATCGGAGAGCCGCCATCCTCGTTGCTCGTCATCGATTTTCCTTGTCGGTCGTCATCGTTTTTGTTTTCACGGCACTTTCCTTAGAACTGAAACTCGCGCACACAGCACACGATAAAGTATCACGGAACTGAAAAAGGCGAAAAATTGAAATAATAAAGAAGTTTGAGAGAGTGAAAGCACGGGCGAAGGACGAGGTAAGCGAGCAGGCCGGATCAACATGACTCGAAACGAGGAGACAGAAAAGAAAAAACGTCAGTCGCGATCGCGCGCGGTGACTGAGAGTGACGGGTGGAAAAAAGATGGGACCGCGCGGCGAGCATTGACACGCTCGTGAAAACGTATTAGTAGGCGAGATACGCCATTTTCAGTAGCAACAAAAGGCAACGAGAGACTTTCCATTAAACCCCCACCGTAACTACCGTTCGAAAATGTGTTAGCGGTGTTTGAATGAAGACGAGTGAAGGGACGCGTGTATGGGTGCGTGTGTGCGTCAGTGTATCTGGATGTCACGTTGAATCGTCAAGTAGCGGAATAGCGTGACACGAGAAGAAAGAAAGCACGTCGTCGTCGGTAAGGCGAGATACGAACTTGTGTGGGTACGAGACACTCGCATTAGCAGCCTCGATTTCATTCGTCGTGTTGGTATACACAGACGCACGCACACTAATGATAGCCGCGAATGAACACGTGCAAACGTCCGAGGGGGGGATAGCCCCGGTGCAAAAGGCACATGTACGACGAATAAGTGGCTCCGATCCCGCGATTTAAGAGCTCTTCAGTGAGTAACGATCGTTTCGTGTGTCAAGAAGTTTCCGAATAAACACTGAGCTCATAAGCATTGTTTTCCTCGGCGTGTTTAGTTATTTGCTCTCGAATTTCCTTACGTTTTGCCGCAATCCAGAGGAAAGACTTCGTCGAACTGTGCTTATATTCGTGCGCGCGCGTGTTGCTCCGTTTTTTTTTTTCCGTTATTGATACCGGAGCAATCACCGAGTATCGCGTTGTCGCAAAGATGCTGAGACTCGGAAGAAAACCGGCCCGAGCTACGAGAGCACAGAGAGATATCTCCGGGCGGCCATGACACGGCCACCAATGGTTGACTAGACTCGATGGATTGGCGAGTGGCGGCGGCAGCAGCGGCAGAGCCGGCAGCCACACGAAACCCGAGAGAGCGAGGAAGACGGAGAGAGATGAAGAGAGAAAGCTCGAGGCCACGCGCGCCCTCATGTCATCCCCAGGAGAATTCTTTTTTCGCGAAACGAATGTGACGTTATTAACGTAACGACTGCGATAGCAGCGGTCCATCGCGATTGCAATGAGTGAACTCTCGAACTCGTGAAAAAAAGGCTAATCACTCTGGAGCTGCGTTCCTTGCTCGCCTCTTCAAACGTTTTAGGACTCGTTACTTCCGTGGTCCCTGTGATTGCGCCATCGTGCCCTCTTCTCTCCCTCTCCCTCGAAGTTTGCCCGTGAGTTTAAAACTTTCGGCGGAAACGCTCGGGTGTCACGCGACTCCGCGGATTTCGAGATTTCCGATTGACGAATAATACAAATAGAAATACGTCGGTATCAAGATGATGGAAAGAACCCGGGTGAACGAGAGAACGAAACGAGATGCGAGCGGTGCAAACGAACGAACGAACGAACGGAACGAGGAACGAGGAGGTGGTGGTGGCGGCGTTGGCGGCGTCGGGAACGGACCCCTACCGGCGCAGCCGTACATCTTAGTATTATGGGCAACTCACATTGGAAGATACGCCATCAAGCATAGCCCTCTAGCTGCGGAGAGACCGACGAGCCGGGCGAACCGAGCGAGCCGAGCGAGCGATTGTAAAAGTTTTAGGGACACTTTGCGAACACCCTCTTCTCCTCCTCCACCTCCGCCTCCTCCTCTTCCTCTTCCTTTACTACTTCGTTCTCTCATCGTCCTCTCTCTCCTTCCCTCTCTTTCTCTTTCTCCCTCTCGTTCAGCTTTACATCGATGCCAGGGTACGCGCGAGCACCACCGCGTTACGCTTTGCGCGATCGCGCTTTTCGCGTGTACCAGTATATCGAATGATCGCCGAATATTAAAGGTCGTATCTCGGAGAGCATTATTCAATCGATTTTACACGCAACATCATCTCCTTCTTGCCCTTTTGCTTGCCAACATTCCCTATACACACATTTATTATTCCCCGCGTATACGCCAGCATCAATCGCCAATCTCTATAACAGAGTCCCCATGCCGCGCCCTTACTTCCGCTCGCCACTTCCCCTCTTGCTTCACCACTGCCACAATCCTTCGTTGGTGCAGTCACAGCATCCATTTATTCCTCCCTCTTCTCGCCACACTATAACCTTCTGCTACCACCGCCACCCGAACTTTCTACACTTCTTTGTCCCTCCAGCTCCGTTTCCAACCCTCTCGCACTTCGCTTGCGTATACTTACTTCAACGTGTATTGTCAACGAAATATGCGCGTTACACGAGGAGAGACGATTCACTACTCTCTTAATCGTTGTTTTCTTCCTATAGCTGATGACCGATGATGAAGAAAATTTTTCATTTTTCAAACGATGTTCAATTACCGAATGACTTTCTTGATTTTTCATTCGCCTACAAAAGTTATGGGACTGAACCTGTTAAGGGTGTAAGTTTCAGGCGCACTATTTTAACTGCTATAACGTTGAAGAGTTGCGAGTGAATAGGAAGGGAGGGTCGAGTTCGTCTCCAACGCTAAAAGGGTTCTAGGGGGTCGATGCTTATGCCATTCCTATACATGAGTGTATCCACCCTTTTCTCACCCTCCCTCCACCTTTTCCAGTTCTCCCTTCTCCTTGGATGGGGAGCTTTCCACGCGCGTTGCTTCATCCCGCTCCCCCCTCGATCGAGGGAAAAAAACCGGACGGAATGGCGCGAGAGGAGAAAAAGAGCATGCATGGGTATAAGAGGGGCTTTGCTGTACGTCGCGGGATGGGTGAAAGTTTTATTGAGAAAGGTACCTTCGTATATATACACACATCCGGCGAAGAATCGACGCTGTCCAGTGGCGCCCTCCGATCGCAAAGGTGCAACAACTTTTCACGAAGCTCTGCCAAAGAAGAGAAACTGCAACGCACACATTTCTTTACGAACGCTCCACCGCGTGGATGCTGCAATTGTATCTTGAATGGACCATTTGGAAAATTTCTCGATACGAAGCTCAAAGAAATATGTGATCGTTAAAGCACTTTCTGACGCAGCATCATTTTTCCTTATAAATTCTTATGACAATCGGCTATTTTCGGCCGATCAATCGCTATCGCATTAAAATTGTTTATTTATTAACAAATTGCTCGATAATACGGAATTTGGAATTTCTGTTTGATGAAAATGCTCGAGTGCAGCATGTAATTGTACTTGGATTCAAGCACCGTGACGTTCCTCACTCCGACAAGCCCTTCGCTGCGCGCTCTCTTTTGCTCTTTTTCTCGTCGTCGTTTACTTAAAACCTCGACTTGTTTCACGCTCCGGCAATTTGACTAAATGATCGTTCAACGAGATGATCCTAGACCGTCGGTTTCCACTATTTTACTGCGACTTATTTCTCTGAGATCAACTGCTTTCTCATATCGCCCCGGAGAACAACTCGAGCATGATTTTATTTGCCGAAACGCAACGTTCCTTCTTTTACATAAGCGCAAGGATGCGGACAGTTTATTAAAGCGATCGCTCACCCGAGTCAGGAATTAAAAAAAAAAAGCTAAATGTCCGGCTCGATGTAAACAACGCGAGAGCTCGAATGAATCGAAGCAAAACGTCGAAGCTCCGAACGATTCGATATTCGATCGGCTTTTCATTTTCATCAAGAAAGTAAGAGAAAAAAGTTTCAATTTTTTCTGATTGTTTTTTTTTTTTCACAGAAATCACACAATCAACGCCGCGTTCGATTCGCGTCATCGGCGATTGAACACCGTTCGTGGGAACAAGATGGCGGTAATGAGAAACGCAATTTTTCAAACGAAATTTCGCTGTTGATTTTCTTCTCTTACTCCGAGTGGGGGTAGAAACGAATTTATTCAAACTCGAAGAATTTGATCTCCGTCTAGAAATATATTCAAATATTCAAATTGCCAAATGAATCGGAATATAGTTGTACATTGTAATTTATAGGAATTGTACACTTTGCATCTCGCCGAGAACTTAACGTTTCGCATTTAATTGCAAATGAAATGAAACAGGCTGGATAAGTTTGATATTCACCGCGCGTGAATTCGATAAGAAATGAAGAGTTTTGACGGCGAAAAGCATAAAGACTCGCCGCCATCGCGACTCAGTCAAAAAGCGAAGAATTCCTTTCTCATTTGGAGTGAAAGAAAAAAAGCGTATCTCCCGAAGACACGAGATACAAGCTAATACATACTTATTAAGGAGTGGGAAGGGGTAGAGAGATGGAGAGGACGGAGCGAGGGAAATGGAGGCTCTTTGGTCGAAGAAAAGGAATATAAATCGGAACGGATTCAGGGAACTTTGGAGCAACATCTCCGTGCGAGGGTGTAACCTTTTTTCTCATTTCTTCGACCGCGACTCTCGATAACTGTCGTTTTTTTCACTGTCTTTAACCATATAGATTCTTATATATATTTACAAATGAATACTTTTGTCGAAGGAGACACGAAATGTCCGACTGTTCGGCGTCACGAATGGCCGCGAATACACGTGCACGCACGTACTTTTACACACAGAGACTCGCCAGATTCGAGAGTCCACGACATCGAAAAATCCCACAGGCGGTCCGATAACCATTTCTCCCTCTTTTCCACTCGCATCTTTATTCTCGTTTCATATATATTTCGTTCTGCTAATTTTTTTTCTCCTCCTTTTTCTTACTCTCTTTCTCCTTTACCTATAGAATTCACCCTGCGCGACTGGGAATCCTCGTCGCGAAGCGCTCCTCTCGCTCCTCCTACTTCCCTCATAATGCCCCATATACTCCTCAATTTATGCCCCGAAACGTATTAAATACTCAAATACATTCTTGCAAATAATACGTAAGGAAATTTGTGTGCGAGTTCGTGTTGCGGACGGAGGCGCAAGCTGAATTTGTTCGTTGTCCAAGAAGCGAGGAGCAAATGAAGGCCCCGGAGAGGACGGCCGAGAGATGAGACCCGTCAGTATATTAGGGTTTAAATTTTAAACGCCTCTGTGACCATCAACATTGTAAATACGAGTATTTTGTTGCGTGAGTGGAGGACGATTTCTAAGAATAGAGAACCCACACGCTCGTGTGGCAAATGAGAGCTTTTGGATGAGATCGCAAAATGAAGAGGGAAAAAAGGAGGAGACGAGAAGACGGAGACCAAGAAGCACGGCGGAATGTCTTCCGATGACTTTTTTTTATCCTCCCAGAGGGGCAAAGATGATGAAGATGTCTCTTTGTCCCTCGAGTACCAACCACCGTCCATAATTCGACTCGGACTCCGGCATACACTTTGAAAAAAATCGATTCGACTCGTTGATGTGTGCGATAAAATTTCAGTCGATATCGAATAAAATGTTTACTACTCGAATACATTGTAATTGATGATTCGAATACGAATGTCAATGAATTTTTTTTTCTCGAGACACGAGAAAATAAAATTCTTCCGATTCTCATATTCATGGTAATAAAAATGTTCACTTTTTCCCAAACAAGGTTAATCCGACTTCATTTTTTTCGTTTCGATAAATTTTTTCCCCAGCGATGATTCGTAACTCCAACTTTTGTGACTTGACAATGTCTGGGATTAGAAATTTGCTTTCTATTCCATCAGTGTGAACGTTTTTTCGTGTCTGACAGACACCGAGTCCTCTTCAAGGTATCTTTTCGTTTCGGCTCGTTACATTTTATGGATCGGAACAAGCGTTAATAAAATATACTGAAATCCTGAGTATATTTATGAATATACGCGGTATAAATAGCGGGGGCGTTAAAAGCATTAAAAGACGTGACAGCGGGGCCGAATGCATTATTTTTACACCAGCCTCCCCGGGAATTCGTAAGGAACAAAAAATGTCCTCCGCAGGCCCGGCGGAGGGGAATCAGAGCTGGTAATATTTCACATAAATATGCAGGTTGGAGCAGCCAAAAAATTACACTAAAATTCGAGAATTTGTGTTCGTGACGAAAGACGCAGTAACTTTGTACCGATTTTTTGCCTCAACGAGGTGGTAATCGGTCCGGTAATCAAAATAAATATAGCCACCAACGCGAGGAGTTACCGAAAAATAAGAATTTGAAGAATTTCATCAGAAAAATATCGGGCATGAAATTTAGTCTGGAAAACTTGGTTGAAATTTATTAACATTCGTTCATTTTGATACGAAGGTAGAAAGTATCGCGGTGAAAGAGCCCGAAGCTCTGTGCGCAAACTCGCAATTTGCGAAAGAGGGCTGCAATCCCGTCTTTCTTCGTACACTATAACACACCCCTTCCCGATTTCACCCCTCGTCGCGCATTTCTTCAACGCGTACCACGCGTATATCTGTACAGCTGTCTCTCATTCTCGTCGACGTCTCAATTCGGTGCCTGGCTCACGTCGGCGAATGTGATTCGAGCTCTTGGATAGTTCTCTCTCCTGCCCCGCCGCCCCAACCCTCTTTTACCTCTCGTTTCTCTCTTAACGTTGGCTCTCTTGGCCGTCCGCCGCCTAATGGAATTGCCCTACCGACTATACCTAAATTTGCGAAGCTCCACATGCATTATTCTTTTTATACACGGACACAAAGTCATCACGATTCACCTCGTATTTTTTCTGCGTGCGAGAATGCCTTCGCGGGGAAAAAAATTATGCATGGAAGAACAACGCTCGAATTCACACAAGTAATGTACGCATTATTGCACATGCGGCTGGCTGCGTCAATGTGAGAAGAAAAGGTGCCTCGTGATAAAAAGTTGCAGAATTAGTGGTCGGACGTGGGTATTCCGAATGAAATTTTGTCACGACTGCTGTCAAGCCAAATGGGGGAACCAAAAAGAAACTCGAATTATGAAAATTCATCCTTTGGATTATCGAAAGAAATAATTTGCATTACAAAATTCGTCACCCGCAAATTTGTGTGCTCAAAATTGAGTGGAAAATGTACAAAGACTTCTCGCGAAGGTGATCGTATGAACGTATGGAAATATGTGTGTGTGTATGTGTAGATCCATTTACCGGTGCAAATACAACGGGAGAACGGACGAAACGGTCCAGCAGCTTAAATAAAAGCAAACGATCCGTTTTGACTGTTCCAAAAACGCGTAGTACCTAACTGTATAGCTTTAGATAGAGAGAGAAAGAGTCCATATCGAGGGAAGAGGACTGGAAACCGGCGTAATCCGGCAGGAGTATACGGTTCGCTACGTTTCACTCGGTTTGCTTTTATCTTGCCCTCTCACTCGACCATTCGCTGTTTTGCAGCGAGCCAGACGTTCGTATACGAACTGAGAGGGATAAAGGCCGATGTTGAAAAATTCATCGCATCAAGGAGAACCGAGACGAATCTAAAGCCGACCTTTCCATTGTCGGCGGTTGATAGAAGCATCTATACAAGTATAGATGAACGCGGAGGAGTTTATAGTACGTAGCACCAACCCTCCATTTGCCCTCTGCGCAACCCTCATCGGGCGGGTCCGGCAAATTCTTCCATCGCTCAGAGAGAGAACTGGCCAACCACCCCCGTCGGGTTCATCCAGTCCGAGCGAACTTCTAGACGAAATTCAATCTGCCGGACGGGAAATAACGAAAGAGAGATAGAAGCAGAACGAACGATCCCAGAGTTATATAGGCTTTCTACGCTCATCCGGTAAACTTGTTTGCGTTTACCCGGTACACATATACGTCACGAACGTACATGAGTTTATCCAGTGGATAGAGCTTTGTTTGCATTTGCTCCGCTTGTCTTCGTTCCTCAATGTTACCAACGGCTTTAATCTATATTCGGACTCGATATATAGACAGGAAAATAGAGAATAAAAGTGATGGTATATGTGCAGCGATCGCGAAGCAAAGATTGTTACGGGGGCGGAAATTTTTCTTGGAATGGGATAGAAAAGTTTCTTGAATTTCAGAAACTCTTATTGGACCGTTAGATTCGTCGAACATTGCGTTTCTTATACTTTGCGAAACACCCCCAATCCTTATATTTGACACTCTAATTAGCCTGCGCTGACGATCGCTGGGCGGTAAAAATATACAAATAAAAGGAGACGGTTAATTAGAATTTCAGCGTCTTTCGTGGCGATTTTTCAATTTGAATTCGTAGCCTGGGGAAAATTTCTCGACGCGGTCTTTTAATTTTCTATTTTTATCCGGTTCTTTTGTTATTTGCTTTTCACGAGCCAAATTTTCTCAAGCTACGACACAATTCTGTTTTTGTAATCTTCAACTTTGTGAAGCCTTTTCGAGTTCAAAGGCACACTTTTTGTTACGTTATTTCGAACAATTTTTAAGGCTGCTAAACTTCGAAACACTTTTGAACATTTGACACCCCGATTTTTGCCCACTGACCACGAGACGAGTTTCGAAGAGACTAACGAGAAACTCACGAAAGACGAAAAATGAATTAGAAAGTTACTGGCCCGCTTTCCCAATTTTTTTTGCTATCCTATTGAGGGTCACCATCGGGGATGAATCGCCAGGGAAGAGTTGACCCAAGCACACTCTCGACCGTTACTTTTTTTTGTGTCAAGAATCAGAAACCGTTTCGTGTCCGTTTCAAGCCTCAATATTTTTGTTATTGTTTTTTCTAACGCACTCCACTGTCAAAAATTAGCACGGAGAGAATTAAACGGTAATGTTCACCGTATAAATTACCGTGATATATTTAAACGAACGACAAGTTGGCAAAAAGTAATTATTATTCTTATAGGCGATAAGTTATTTCGAACTCGTAAAACGTAAAAATTTACCGTGCATCGGTATTAAATGTGCTTGGAATCCTCCGATACCTAAAAACCTCCCTTCGAGACCAGTGGAATTCTGATTCTTCAGGACTCAAAAAACCTTATCTGGAATTTCGTATCAAAAGTTCATCATAATATTAATAATGCCGTATGCATTATAATATGCTGTAAACAATGTGGACACTCATCGCGCCCGAATGACGCGGCACACTGAATCGGTGATTTACGCAGACGCCAACGAGAAACCGTTCGTGCAAAAAGAGTGTAAAATGGACCAAGAGGAATTAATGTTCTAAATATTGTACAAAATATCAAAATTTATTAGCTACTTCGGTAGCATTATCTATTCTGAGCTAATTTTTGTGAAAATTTCATTTATTTTTCAACTAATAATTGTCATAAATGGCCTCTAACCTGGCACCATTCACAAGTGACTGCCATTTTGTTATTTTTTCTGAAGAACCGGAATTCTTTTGACGACGTTACAGTTTTTCGTACCGATCGTTTCTGTTTTTGTATTCCAATCTCAACCTCCAGTTCACGTTTTTTTCCTCATTTGATTTCGGTTCGCACATCCGTGCGCCTTCTGATTACCTAATTCCATGGTAGTTGCTTTTTTTATAAGTACTAAAACTGAAAATAAATGGGAGACGCGAGAAAATTCCAAAAATCCTTTATCTGCAATCTTTTTTCAAATATAAAGATAATCGAAAACCAGCGAGTGGCTCACTAATCTCGTAAGACTAGTTCAAATTCTGTTGAACAGGCTCTTCCGGATTTCAATAATGAAATGATTTATTCAGTTATAACCATTCGAATTCTCAGTATCTCAGAGTTTCCGAAAATGAAATTTCGAAATATTTTCAATAAACGAGATCACGTTCCCAAATATTTAGATCGTTTTTTGTTTTTTTTTTTTTTCATTTGTATTAAAATTATTGAAATGATCATTGAAATGATCCACTGGCGTTAGCGACTCCACTCAAACTATCAGAATTCAAATTTTCTCACGGTTATTTCCAATATTTTTACATCAAGAAAAATCGTATGGAACTGAGATCTGATGGAAGGAGTAGAAAAAAAATAGCAGCTAAGTTGCCAGGCTGATTTCAGCAAATCTTTCTTTATTCCTCTCGCCGCTCTCTGATGGTTACCGCAAACGACTCGTCAATGATGCTTTCGAAACGATCGAAAGAGGTTCAGGAAGAAAAAACACTGTATGGATACAATCATTGAGAAAGGAAGAGAGAAAAGCAGGAATTAGTATTCTCATATGTTCCTTTCGCCCTCACTGACTCGCTATTCGTCCGGTATTACTAATAAAATTTTAAATCTACTTTGGACGAGAAAGTATCGAGCAACGTATAATATTTTACATAAAACTTCCAATCAAATAAAATTTCAAGCGTACAAAATTCCCCGTCGTCTCGAGTCGTACGACTTCTGAGGAAAATTGGTCTCTTAAACTTTCTCGAAATGAGATCATGCTAAAGTTCGTATTTTCGAATAACGAGGTAATCGATTAAATTTTTTGTTCAGCAACGAGAAAAACAAAATCGTTTAAAATGATCTTTGCCACGACTTTAATCATTAATTCATTCACTATCTGATTCTAATCACCATTTTTTTCAGGACTTTATGAAATGCATTGGTAGAGATGAATGAATGTATGAATAATATAAACATAAAATGCCTCACCTCGGATCGTCGCTGCAGAAAAAATGATGAGTGACAACTTGTCGATTCTTCGTTAAGTCTCGCACTCCCAATCGATTTTCCGAAAGGGCGAAATATCGAAGAAACCTTAACTCGTTCAATGCAGCGCGACTCTGTGAGGCTTTTAGCTCGAGCTATCATGGAACATTGTAACGTTAGATAAGATAATATGCCTTTATTTACAGAGATACACGTACATTTATACATACATTATGTTCGGACAGCTAGTCATAGGCTCGATTGCATTTCTTTTCCTTTTCTCATTATTGATCCTTAATAAATGAATATTAGGTAATCTTCATTTCTCGTGTATTTGTCATTTATCTAGAGCTCTTTTCCCTACGGTATCAAAAGAAGAAAAAGTCTAACGTGTCATTCACACGAGTGTGTTTCTGTGTGTATGTGTGCGTGTGTGTGTGTGTGTGTGTGTGTGTGGGGTGTACGTTGGTAGTCTTAATAGGTCTAACTTACAGCATTAATTAAATAGATGCATTCAGAAATGATTCTTGCGAATGGGTTATCTCGACAAGTTGCTTTTATCCACATCGATCGTGTACGAACGATCGTTACATGCTAATGCTATATGATTATCGCGAATTACCGCGTGTATATATATGCCAACTTGTCTTCGGACGTAACTGATTAGATATTGCATATTTACATACGAATTAGGATTCATCGTTTTTCCTTTTTGTTCAATAAATGAAACAAAAAAAGTCGTTCAATTCAATGGGAATAATAACGAGACCCTTTCGAGTCCATCTCGAACGAAATAAATACTAGTAAAACTACGTGGGTCTCGAGCATTATTTTCGTATAATACAAACGAGGGATGCGAGATGCATTTCAATCGAGATCGTGACGAGTCATGGTGAGAACGATAAGAATAATCCGGTACTCCTTCTACTATGAATACCGAAAGTGCGACAGTGTCTTCGTACTGAATATTCATATATATTTTCTCTTCAGATACATATTGAAATTTCTACTCTTATGAACTCAATTTTTTCTTTATTTCGATGCAACGCAGTGATTAGTTATTTTTAATTAAAAAAATCATTCTTTTCTAAACTCATAAATAGTAGAACGATGAAAAATCTGAGCACTTCGATCGGAATTCCTAGCCAGGATTCGACCAAACTCTACAGAATGAAAGTACTCGCTAACCGATCACTTGAAATAAAAAAAAGGAGTTTCCGCTCCACTTATCATTTACTTTGGCACTAATTAAACATACCTTATTATTGCACTTTGATACGAGACTGATCGTTCTTTTAGTGTATATGTGTGTTGGTAAATTGTGCGATTTTTTTTTTTTTTTTTTTTCCAATGAAATATAATTTATTTACAAGATTATGAGCTACTAGAAAAATTATTATTAGAATTCGAGGCAAGAACTGTGAAGGAAACGTATCGACGATAGCTGGGTGTGAGCGAAGGTTGACAAAAATTGAAAGTTGAAGCTGAGAAATGTTGTTTCATAAATCATTCTTCGAGTTACGAAATAATTAAAAACGTTTCGTTACGAAAAGAAAAATCGTCTTATTTTTCAAACCTCATTCCGATTTCTTCAATATCGGTGGAGTGACCAATTTTTAAGAGATTTTTCGAAAAGTGACAGGAGATTGGGAGTGTGAAAAGAGGAAAATTGGATAAACGGTGAGTTTTTAGTCGTTGTTTTCAGCAATTGAACGTCGCAGCAGGGAGTTTCTATGACTGCTATTTTCAGACGGTTATCAACGGATCAAGACGGTGTACACATTTAATAACACGGTTTTTTGTCTCCTTTATGAATGGATCATTTTTTTTTATCATCATCATCATCATCATCATCATTTTCATCACCTTCATTATCAATCATTCGTTATATAGATAATAATATTGTAGGCTTGATACATACAAAAACAACACACAATAAAAACAATAACATAATATTAACGTGACGCTCACAATAATAATTAATAATCTTAATAACCTTAAAATCTTGTTAAACATTGTCCTGGACATAATAATTATCACTAATTACAATTGTGGGTTTTTCTTTAAATCTTTTGCCTTTCATCGGTCGTGTTCTTTTTTTCTGTGCTCTTTCGTTGGCCTATACTGCACAAAATCGGAGACGTAAGGCTCGCGAAAAACGTTCTTTCTCATTACTTCATTTTATTTATTTGTTTTAAATTCATTTCACGTACTCGCACTTCGGTTTTTTTCATCGGTTTACCACATTTATGCTTCACTTATGTACTGCATATTAATTAATAATATCTATCGGCGTTACATAATACAATATAACCAACGGTTATTTATCGTGGCGGAACTATACAGCAGTTTTTTTTCTTAATTTTACCTTTATTTTTCGTTTTATTTCGTTAAAACACGATTTATCCAGTTTCACGGATCACGTGTGCATAATTTTCACAATGACTCACGCCCACGAACGGACATACACGCACATGAACAAAAAAACGTATGTATAAAAAAAAAAAAAGAAACAGAAACAATTGAGAAAAACATGCAACGCGAGAATATAAACTCGAGGATCGTCTCTCAATGTTTCGAGACTCGAACTGAATTTTCGTTCTTTTTAAAAACGTAACTATATTTATTTTTGGAGTCGAAACATTATTTTTTTTGAAATATGCTCGTAAGGACACTGAATCCTAAATACTTAATTTTTCATAGCAACATCGAATTTTCAACAAAGAATTCTAAAAAACAAAAAGCTCGCGTCTAACGAAATTCATTCTATTCACTGGGTATATTTGCAGACTGGTATTCTTCGCTTCGTCTCATTCGCGCCATGTGTCTATTATTTCGATGTTATAAAGTTCTTCCATAGCTAGACGTTACCATCCAACTAACGCGAACTCGGATTATTATTTTTAACTTTTTTTCATTTCACCGGTATGATCGTGATTTCGATCGATTTTTTTTCAACTATTACTATTCGATGAGAAAAATGAGGGGAAGGAGCTACCGACTATTTAAACTCGAGTCCTTCGTTTCTGCTACAGAAAAAAAAGAGGGTCGAACTTGTTGCTTCGACCCGTTAAATTTATATCTTTCTCAAACGATTTAAGTACAAGTTTCATTGATTTCATATAATTATCGTTTCATCGACGACCCGTCACGAGTCTCGAAAAAAAGCAGTTCATCAAATTTTACTACCGATTCGTAGGTTTCAAATGATCCTGTTATGCGAATGAGTACGACTAACGTCCATGGGGAATTTTATAAAACAACAATTGACCCTTGGAACAAAGTGATTCCATCTTTGATTTTCTCACCCCAGCGCATAACGTCAGATTTCAACGTAAATTTTTCGTTCGTTATATTAATAATCTAAAGGTAGTTATCCGTGATTGCTTAGGATAAAACTTTTGAGACATCAGCCAATGAAAATGAGGTCGAATACGACGGAAAAAATAGTCAGACAGAAAATTTTGGAGTTTGGACCTAAATTATGTCGATTTTGGCCACGGTTCGCTCCTCCGCCCTTTGACTTGAATACTCTGTATCGCGAATTTTTTCAACCCCATTATCGCGGTTGCTATACTCGAGTCTTTGTAAGACTAGATTCAGTTCAGAGTCGTATTATGTTGAGAACATAGTGACGAAAAGTGGGTTGAAAATGGTTTAAACTAGGAGAATCCCGTTGAGCTAACAAAAAAGGGGGTTTATTCGAGAAGGCTATTTCGTTGGTCGTATCCGAGCTCAGAGTTCGTCAGCTGTACGATATTTTCTAACAGTACAAGTCTCTTTATTATAACCAGGAGAGAGGCAGGGGAGAAAGGAGAAAAGGCAAATTGTTCTAGTACGAGTATACCTCAGACAGAAATAAAGGAAGAGAAAGAGTGAGCGAGAAAGAATGGGAGAGAAACTAACAATGCAGCAAGACGGATAGTGGTGCATAAATGTATAAAAAAAACACAGCGATCGGAGAGTTTCCTGTGCAACGTTCAACTCTCGTTGCTCTCTTTTCTCCGTATCTTTCCCTTCTCTTTCTCTCTCTCTCTCTCTCTCTCTCCTTCTCCACGTCGTCTCGTTTCTTTAGATCCTTTTCTCCGGACTGGCCTGTTCAAAGCGTCGAAGCGTGAACTCCTCGTCACGCTGTCTTGCTCCGAAGAGAAATGGCCAACGACCGGGGCAATGGTACCCTCTGGGGCGCGAGGACCGAGTTTTGATTCGAGCGATTCCATTTTTTCGAATTAATTTATCCGAAAGATCGCTACCTTTTTGACGAGCGTTCATTAAAATAAATAAGCAAAAGTCGAAAAGTCTTTCTGTACATTAATCGAGGAGATACTTAATAAGGAAAGGAATTTTACAATTAATTAACGGATGAAACTAATAGGGGAGAAGGAGAGGAACTGGCAGATAGAAATGCTTCGAGGGTAATGAAAATCCAAATCGACTCGCATATGGAATTATAAATTGTTTCAACAATCACTGCTGTTTCCTCTCTCCTGATCAATATCCAGCCACATCAGATTGCGTAGCCGCTCGTGACGGGCTATTTCACCTCAATATCGCGAGCCAGTCGATCCTCTAGGTTTGAATTTGTTTCACGCATACCAAAGTCAGAACTGGCTCCAACAGGATCGACTAATTTTACATTTTCCGATGATAACTACGTCGCATTAATTTATCTTCTTCTTCTTTTTTTTTAACTACATATGTATAAGTCTGGAGGAATACTATCGAGTTACGGGTTGGACAGATTGCTCGGAGGTTTTCGCGCACTGCACTGCACTGAAAACGATCCGTCTTCTCTTTCGCTCACTCTCCCTCATCAAAACTCAAGCACGCAACTCCGCTAGCCGAACTCTCTCATCATTTAGCTTCGTTCAATTCGCACATCCACGTATCCCTTTTTATTTCACATACTCCCATTATTATTTTAGGCACATTCACACTTTTATCGCGTTGCTACAAATATGTGACCCACGGCCAATGCAGCATTCGATATCAATATTTATTAATTGTCTATTATATAAGAGGTCTCACTCGGAAGAGTCTGTCTGTTTCTCTCTCTCTCTCTTCCCCCCCTCCCCTTCGCCCCCCTCTCGCTCTGTTTCATTGAATTATTATACTTTTGCTAAACACCATTTGGAGGTGTTTCACATGCAGAGAGTCCAACTCGACGCTATAGAGGTATCGTTAAATACATATATATATCCATATGTACCTGTTCTCGTGTAGGTGTGTATATGCGGTTTCGTTCGACTAAAAAAGAATGAAACTTCTCTGGGATCTGAGGGCTCGTCGTATCCTCCGTATATCCTCAATTTCGTATCGCATCGCAAGAGGATCCGCCGTTTTGTTGAACGGATGGGTGTGCCTCCGTTAATAAGATTAGTACGTGACCAAATCACCAGCAGCGGGCATTTTCTCATCGATTTTCACAAATCCCGGACATTTTGTCGAAAGTGAAACGGGGTGAAGAAACGGCGGGAGTTTTTCAAGCCGCTAAGCCGTGACTGGTTTGATGCTGTTGATGGGTGACGTGGCCCAGTTGATGGTGATGATGGGAGCTCGCGTGATGCGGATGATACGAGTGTAGAGCAGCGGCAGCAGCGGCTGCAGCAGCGACCGAAGTCCCTGCGGTGGCGCTGCTCGAGCCGGTGCCGTGAATGGCCGCGAGTCCGGAACTCGAGAGCTGCGGCTGCGGCGCGTGAAGTCCGTGAGTCACGTGACTCGAGGTACCAACGAGACTCCCGTGGGCACCGACGGAGGCGCCACCTGTCGCCGAAGCAGCGGCAGCAGCTGCCGCGGCAACGTGAATCGAGGACGAGCCGTGATTATGGGGATGGTGGCCGAAAACGACCCCAGAGAAAGCTGCGGGTCACTGATGATGCTTGGCCGAGCCATTTGCATGGTGCGTCTGTCCTACCTGCACGTGGTGACTCGAAGGTCCGTGCCCACCACCCGGATGATGGTGACTTCCACCCCCCGTACCAGCCCCGTGATGATTCGCGTTATTTGCGCTACTGTTGTTATTGTTGTTACTATTGTTGTTGTTATTGTTGTTGTTCTGCTGCTGCGACTGACGCTGGTTGTTCTTTTTGTTCTTCATCCGACGGTTTTGAAACCATATTTTCACCTGCCGCTCCGTAAGATTCAACGTACGCGCCAGCTCCCAACGCTTCTGCTTCGAGACGTAAGCGTTGTAAAGAAATTCCTTCTCGAGCTCGAGCGTCTGATACTTCGAATACGGCTTGCGTTTCTTTCGCACCGTCACTTGCCCCGTCCACTCGAGCGAATTTGCACCGCTGCAACCAACACCCATTCCTGGGACGCCCATCCCGACCCCGACGCCGGCAAGTGAACCTGCCGGAAACAAGGAAGATGGGGAGGAACCCCACATCACTTAACACAATTAGAATGCCAGCTATTCGTCATTCGTTGATTTTCCGTTGGTCACATCTTCGTTTTATTCATATTTATTTATTGTTCTACTTGATAGGCTTGGGGCTCATGCTTCAGGGATATTTAAAGAAAAACGCAACATCCATTCACGATCCTAATGCCAAAGTATGTGAAATTTATTGAGATTTTAATTAATTAACGAGTTTCGAATCAATGCAATCGATCGTAGGATTAAAGTTGCGAAGAGACTCGAATTCACATACGTCGAAAGGTTAATCAGTGCTTTGCGAGTTATTTCAATTGATCGTTTTAGAAAGTAGCTAAGAACATGCGATTAATTTAGCCGGAGCGTTCAACATGCGCAAGGGTCAGATTGGGTCGGGATCGATCAGCGTAGCGGAGAAAAACATTATCAGAAAAAAAAAAGAAAGAAAATTCATAAAGCCGGACTGTAATGAATATACGGATATTCCAAAGTAATTTCTCTCGTTCGCAGAGTAACGTTGGATTCCAGAGAACTCGCATAAACGCATGGATCAAAAATGAGCGGTTGGAAGAAGTTCAAAGCGTTTTAGCAGTCGGGAAAGTGAAGATAGTACTGGTGCATTTTTCGTTGGTGAGTCGACCGTGCGGGGCGCAAGCGGACGGGATATAACACAAGAAGAAAGAGATTTAGACCGGTTCTATTCGTAGACAACTCGCTCGGAGACGTTTT
This sequence comes from Venturia canescens, assembly GCF_019457755.1. Taxonomy (NCBI): domain Eukaryota; kingdom Metazoa; phylum Arthropoda; class Insecta; order Hymenoptera; family Ichneumonidae; genus Venturia; species Venturia canescens. The sequence continues at coordinate 4,914,081 of NC_057423.1, read as the reverse complement.
TACGTCGAACGGTTAGTAGAGTCGATTTAGTTGCAGCAGCGGCTAAACGAAATCCCGAAGCTCGTGGCGAACTCTATATACAAAGTATGCGAGCGAGCGTCGAGTGAGAGCTCTGGTGAGAGGCTCACCGCGTGGGTATGAGGATAATGTCCCCGAGGGGCCAGGGGAGATCTTCCCCCTCTCGGCACCGCTATACGATCTGAGAGCAATCCCTTCTCGTTCGAAGTGGCGAGCGAAGACGACGAGTGTGAAGCATGCACGGGCGCGAGGTTGCTTGGAAATTTATACGATTAGCTCGATGATAAAACGAGATAGAAAAGACGAAAAATTAAAAAGATTAAAAACTTTGATATTCGCCCGGCAACTATATTCGCTTGGATCGAAAGCTGGAATTGCAGATATGCAAGTCCACTTGTATATAAGGTTAATAAACCCAGAATATCGTATACCATAAAACGAAGGTAAAAAATAAGCGAAAAAACAATCTCGAGGGAACGACGTTACAATATAATAATTTGTATCGGAATATAAATAAAGGTGTAATAATCCAAGAGCAAATATCAACGCTGTCATATATTTATTCTCATACTCCGCAGCTCCGATTCGCATATTAGCTCACGGTGAGTAAACCGTCTCATTTTACTGCCCTCCTCCAGCTTCCCACTGTCGTTCGTTCTCGACCCACACACACGCGCACACGCACGCATGCATGCACACAGACGAAACTGACACACGTAAGCGAGCTAGATCGTTTCGTCTCACTCAAACACCCGCCACGACCTGTCGGAGTCTACCACGCTTTCGCGATTGCCTAAGCGGCAGAAATTTATTGCCCACTAAAACGTGGAAATATGCAAATTATTTAACAAAGGTCAGGGATTCTCAGGGACGACGATAGCCGCGATGCTCCCTCTTGCTCCTTCCCTCCGCCCCCTTAAGACCGTCCAGAAGTCACAACCCGGGACAGGTATCGTCACCACACATTCGAGAAGACGGATCAACGTTTAATCGAGTAACGAATCAATTAACTCTGCAGTTCGTGTAATATCTCTTCCTCCCTCCCTCCTTTCGCCTTCCCGAGCTAATGTCATGGTAATTCACGTGTGGACGCGATCAAATTGACCGGCGTACCGTAAATTCTTGATTAATTAAAATGTTAATTGAAGCATCATGCGATAGTGCAAATAAAGGACGTATCTAACCGAGTTGTCAATGTAATGCGGAGAGCGAAAAAATTTTAATTAAAATATCTTCTCAAAGTATTTATCGATATTCGGGAGGAAAAAATACTAATGTTGAACCTGTTATTGGAACGCTGGTAGCTGCAAGGTCCAATTAGCGAAGCTTACTCATGTGAATCACAAGCGAGTTGAGGCCAACATGAAAATACTTGGCGAAATACGAGAGAAGCCTGATGAACCTTTTCATTCCGAAGGATAATTATCCAAGTCAATAAAGCGAAGAGTTGAACCAAAAGTCGCAAGAAAGTATATTGCAAATGAGGAAAAAAAGAAAAATATTACAAGACTTTCTTAATTGCAAGAAACAATTAGCGAAAGTGGAAGCTGGGTCAAGTGGGCTAATAATTTCATCTCATTTTGGCGTCCTCGAGAGAAAAGAAAGCTTGCCATGAAGAAAATACCCGGGAAATGAAATAGTTTCTGGCACAATGACGAAACGATTCCCCCAGGTATAATGACATTCCGCAGTTGGATCGCTGCTCGTGTACATTGTCAGAGAAGGGCGACGAAGGGGAGGATCGGATAGCCCGTATCCCGAAAATCTAAGAGGGTTCTATTCGTCGCGTTAGAAGGTGGGGTGGTCGGAGATCGCGTGCGAGACGAGAGAATAATAGTGATTTTGGTCGAGTCGATATCCTCCCCTGCCTCTCCTCAGGGCTGCCAGGAACACTCTTTCTCTCCAAAGCTCGTGTGTCGCGAGCAAAACAAATAAATATCTTCGGCTGCATTACGAGCTGAAGAAGGAATGAAATATTTTGCATTTTCACGAATGACAAGACACGAAATGAAGACGATTGATTTTTTCTGAACAACAAGCCCGCTGCAGAGCGCTCCGTCCTACACATCGGGATTGAAACAATCGTCAAACTGTTACAAGGCTCTTCGTCGTGATAGAGAAAAGTTCAAGGCTAAAAAGAGCCTGCAACTTAAGATTGTCGCGCGAGTGACGTTTCAGAAATGAATACATACGACCATGAGGGCAGCCACGGTACGAGAGATCGTAAATTGTTGCGGAGCTCGAGCAAATTGTACAGTCACGGAGCGCAAATACAGCGGACTCGTACGTTCGTACTCTGTGGGACTCGGAGCGGCCCACTTCGCGTGGCCCCAGTCCCCTCGAATAACGTAAGAACGACGAGCAGACATTATGCAGCTGCCATCTATCGGGTAGCGGGAGAAGCGGTTTGGCGATGGGTATACCTATAGAGGCCGTCGAGACACATACGCGATGCCAAGTATGCGGTATACAACCGCGCCAAGATAATCTCGGCCGCATGGGGACAGATCGAGAGTTGATTCGAGCTGAAATTCAACTTGCAAATTTGCAAATTTCGAGGCGATTCGTGCATGCGGTGAAAACCTAATTGTATTAATAAAACATCATTTTATTAATGATGAAATTTGAAAAGAAAAAAAAACGTTGAGAACGAAGGAGAAAAAAGTTAAGCGTCATATCGAGGAGGGAATATCGTGAGAAAAGCGCCAGATGAAAATCGCTGCATTGTGAGGAAACGTATATTTCGAGGAGTGCGATAGTAGATTGTCATTGTTCGCTGTATCCCGTGGAAACGAAAGGGCGATAGAGTGCAGTTCGCTCAGGTCACTCTGAGAAACGGGTAGTAACAAAGTTCTGTATAACGATATACTGAAACAACACCAAAGTGGCGAGACCGTTAACGGAGAGGAAGAGAAAACGAAGACTCTCCACCGGTACGGGTCATGGAACGGATCAGCTGATCGGGAAGCGCGCGCGCGCGCGCTCCCGCCAGGGTTTACGAGTTACGGCCGCCAATAAACCTCGGCACCGCAGCCTCTCTGCCGCCTCCACTCAACGATGGAAAGAGAGAAAGAGAGAGCCGGAGGGAATGGAAAAAAAAAAAAAAAAAAAAAAGCAGAGACGAAAAAACCTTTTCTCTCGCTGGCCCTCGCGTATATTGTTTTATCTCGCGCGCAAAAGCATCAACGAATCGATGCCACGTTTGCGGGAATCTGAAATTACTAAAATGTCTAACACCGAGGAAACTTTGATTCCGAGAATAAACATGACTTTTCATCGACTCTGCTCTTCGAACATTCGTTCGGTGAATCACCCAACGATACCTTCTTCGTCTCGATTTCAATTCGCACCCAATTTTTCCTCACTCTTTACCACTACGATGTATAAATCCAAGAACCTTCGAAAAAAATGTTTCTCCTTGAATAACGCTAACGTGTATTGTACCAACAAAAAAATAAGAAAAAACGCCTCCATACCGAAGACGAGCAGGATCATTCGTCCGAGAGCCATCAATCAAAATGTTGGAGTTACGATGCATGCGCGTTACCGAACGGTGTACATACACTCTTAGCGGTGGAATACCCAGCGGCACGAGCGAGTTAAATTACGAGGAGGAAAAGCGCGTCGAGAGTTTACGACCCTGCGTTACTCTGTAAGGGTCTATCGGAAGAGAATCCGAGGGGGGGACGAAAAGGTCGAAGGACAGAAGACAATATTATGGAAAGACCACGCGGTCCACGTTTCTCGTAGCATGATTCTCATAAAATATATAGATCTGTACGACACGAATATAAGAGATAAATCCTGATGAATGTACCGTTCGGGATGACTCGGGGTAGCGTCGAAAATGAAAATGCTGCGCAATGGGGAAAATATATATTAATTGTAAAACCATTCACCAAAGCGGAATGCAGGAAAACAGCGAGTGCAGAATTTCGTTGCAATGGGATGAGGAAAAAAATAAGAAATATATAGAAAGAGTCGATGCTTACCTGGTGTCGTGTAGGGACCCGAGGCGACCGGTTCCGGGGCGTAATTTCTCAAGCTGCCATAGCCATCGTGTGGAAAGGCACCCTCAGCGGCGACCATAGCGGCGACTCTCCCCCGATCGTCGCCGGCAGATGGTGTGAGATAGGAAACTCCGGCTTGTGAGTGGGGATGATGATGTCCGGTGGTGTCAACACCGTGATGGTGCCTCGCACTCGCGTAGGGCGAATAATTGCACCAACTCTGTGAGAAACTTTGATGGCACGTGGAGACGGCAGGGTCGGTAACGGCGCCGCCACCGCTCGAGGTACCACCGGCTGACGAGGTGGCCGTCGACGCACCACCTCCGGAATTGTAAGATTTGTAATCGGCCGAAGCCGCACCGGCTCCAGCGGCTACCGAGCCAGCTGTAGCCGGTGACCAAAATGTCAGTCCGCCCGACGTTTTACGGCTGTCTCTGGACGATCCCGTTGAACCACCACCGCCACCAGCACCGCTACCGGGCCCGCTACCACCGCTGGTTGGATCAGCGAGATTATAATACGTCGGTGGATTTGGTGTACCGTATGACTGGTGATGATTCAGGACTACGTCTCCGGGTGTCGCCGAAGCGTAATGTGTTTCCTGTGGATTGTGGGGACTGTAACTCCAGCCTCCTTGTGAGCCTGCCGATGAGGAATGCGAGTGTCTTATGACACCGGTCGCACCGCCCGGTGCGATTGTCGGCTCTACGCAAGGAACTTCCCCGTAGGTCGAGCCACCAGCCGGTGTCGCGGTTAGTCTCTTTGCTGGTATGTGAAGTGGTCCGGCCGCACTGTTGCTCGCAACGGAAGAGGCGCTCGGCGAGGTGGAGCTCCCACTGGCTGCAGCTACCGGAGCTGTTGCCGCGTTTCCCGAACTCGGTGCTCCCGGTGAAGTCGGTGTCGTCGACTGTTGTTGCTGTTGTTGCTGCTGCTGCTGCTGCTGTTGCTGATGGGATCCGGGTGTCGATGATTGTTGCTGTTGCTGTTGGTGATGATGATGCTGGATCGTTACAATGGAAGATGAGGGCGGAACTGGCGGTGGGCTCTCCTCGTAGAGGCTGCTGTTCATCATGGCCCACCAGGTCACCCCGGTGGAATTCCCCGCTCCGGTGGCTGTGCCAATTGGCGTGACCGAGCCAGGATGACCAACGCCGGAGCCGCATAGCGGCGCCGCGTGCACATTGTCGTACAGGGTCGCCGTCGAGCAAGCCACGTGTTCGGCGATGGTGCAGATGGTGACGGTATTTCCACGGCACAATTATAAGATCGTGGGTACCGATCGCGTCGCGAATTTTCGTTTTTTGTTTTTTTATTTTTACGTTTGTTTTTAAAGACGAATATTCGTCGCGATTTTCCCGGTTCGTTGTTATTGATTCAGCGCGTATTTCAATCGAAACGATCGTTCACGATTGTGCGTTACGACGATTCGAAAGATACAAAAGTTCGTGTCGAGAATAGTTTTTGGATTGATCAATCAGCGTTTATTGCGAAACGATTCAACGTTGTCATAGTCCGTAACAGAGTCCACGTGTTTTTATTTATTTTATTTTTATTTTTTTTTTTCACAGATAGGACGATGCCGAAACAGCGGTTCGGAGAAAAAAATCCCGTAGTTGCGTGCACGGTTCAATGGAAATAAACAAATAAAAATGCAAACGCGTGCGACGAGTTTCGAGTGGGGATGGCGAGACGAGAATAGAATGAAGTAAGGAGCAAGAGTGTAGGGTGGTGTGCTCGCGCGTGTCCGTGTATATGTGTATACGAGACACGGCAGCCGGAGCCAGCGGTAGAGGCGAATTCGGTGTCGGGCCGAGGAATAAGGAAACCGAGGGTTAAGAGCGGGACGGAGAGTCGAGGATCGAGTGAAAGAGACAGAGGGTGCGCAGAGAAGGAGACGACGAGCGACAGGGCCGAGGGTGCAAAAGGATCAGCGAGAGGAAAAAAGTGAGAGAGCGAGAGCGCGCGCGTTGGTAGAGTCAAGGGTAGGGTGGCGATCGTATGCGAGATGGAGGTTCACACACGAGGGGGATCCGACGAGTGTGAGTTCAAGACAAGTACGTTTGTGGAGATGTGTGCGCGGGCGCCCAGGCGCGCGTAGCGCCACGGTAGACAGGTGGAAGGGTGGCAAAAGGGGGGGACAAAGAGGAGGTGGAAGGGGGAGTTGGAATCGGTCGGGAGGTTGAGAATAAAAGGGGAAGGGGTCGCAGCACCGGAGATAAGAGAGGGGGGAGTAGGTGAAGATGAAGGAAGAGCAAAGTCGGAGGTGAAACGACGACGCGTGGGTAATCCCGAGACGAGTGGACCCCGATGAGAGAAAAACGAGCGGCGTTTTACGGGGAGTTTAGTTGGGGGGGTGGAAAATAAGAGAAAGAGAGAGAGAGAGAGAGATGGAGACCGGTCGCGTTTGCCACGTGCGAGATTCGTCAACGAGAATCAATTTTATTTTCGTTCGTCGTTTTTTTCGTTGACGTTTGAACGTTTGAGAGTAACGCAGATTGTAGAATCGATCCAAGTTGTCACATGCAGTTGTTGATTGCGTCGGGCCAAAAAGAAAAAACAATAAAACACACAACACTTTAGTATGGCGATTGAGAAAATATTTCGTTTTAGTGTATGTGGCTTGTTTTTTTTTCTTTCTTTTTCTTTTTTTTTTTTTTACTGATTTTTCATCAATTGATTTGACGTTTATCAAGTGACACTTGTTTCATCGGGCTATTCTCGGTTTGTGTTTCCCGGAGTATAATCCTAATCGAATGACACTTGGCAATCGTTGTGGAAATCGAAGTAATTATATATTTTCGCTCGAGGAAAGAATCGTTCCTTCCAACGGATTGCTATGTATACGTCAAATCCTCGGTAGAGGAAAATGACGACGACGACGTCGACAGCACTACGTGCAGCGAGCACGTCGTGATATTCACTGGTGGGACAGGCTAGAGAGTCCCGCGCGTAAACCACGAGTGGCTTTTCACCAGCACTGCCCCCTCCTCCTCCTCCGCCTCCTCCTTTGCCAACAACGTTGTGCACCGAACTACTCTCGTACTGCACAGCTGCATTACAGTATCATATGACGGGAGATTCTTGTAGGTATCGCGTCAAAGTTGACGATCGTAAAGACTTGTGAAAATAATAATACTCGGAAATGTCAATGTGTATCGAGAGTACGCGAGTCTCAGGGGAAAGAGCAATGGTGCAGTCACTACTGTTCCAAAGCACTATTAATTATCGGAGTAATCCTGATTCCGAAATATTTATATTTCACTCAACGAAAATCATTGATGAAATTACAACAACGATGTTTCCAGTCTCGGTCAAATCGCGCACAAAGTCAATGACCAAAGTGTGACACTTGACGTACACAAAAATTCACAAATTGGCGAGTGGTCAAGTGGTTAACGAGAGTATATGATCAGACACCACAACGATTGTTTGTTCTTCTCGCATTTTTCCCTGTACCCGCCGTTCACTCTATTTATTTGGGGCTATCCTTCTTCGTTTCTGTCACTCTCTGTATTCCCTCTGTCCTCCTCTATCCCTCGAAGTACGTTCCCTTTTTTCGAGGTATGAGATTGTGCGCCGAGGCTTTAAATGACGTACACATCGATACACCGATGTGCGTTACTGTTTATGCACGCGGGGATGAATTTTTTCTCGCTGTGTTTCTGCTAGACAGCTCCGGAGTTTGAAATCCGATACAGGCTAACTTTTCTTCAATTTTTTTTTTATTTGTTTCGTTTTTTTTTGGCAGTTGAGCAACGACCGTACGACACGCACACGCGCGAGGCAGTTGTAACCGCAGGTAGTTTTCGTGTGTACAGAAACTAACACAAACACGCGCGCATGAAATAGAGACGTGTGTACGAAGAAAAAATATACCCCTCTTTCTTGTCGGCTGGCCTGGCTGAGCCGTACTGAGCGACAACTGAGCTCGAGATGCGGCTCGTAGCCCGACGGGACTCGGAAACTTCGGATGCTCGAGTGGTACGCGAGCGCGATCTCTCGGCGAATACGAGAACCCGAGGCGAAACCCGAAGAGCCGCCGCCGTCGCCGTCGTCGGATCTTTTCCCCCCTTCCACCGCCGCCACGACCGCGGTATGTGTGTGTTTTGTATCTCTATATATTTATACAAAAGGGAAACGTGCGCGCGCGGACAGACACACACACACACACACACGCGCGAGCGATCACTCCGTAGCCAGTCGTTTTTCAACAAAAACCCCACCAAGCTCGGATCCACCGTTGATGAGACTTTCGCGGGACGCTGCTCGCGTGTAGTCGTGCATTTAATTATTTGTCTTATCAAAGAAATTTCATGCGTACGTCCCATTAAAACTTGTAGACAAGTCTTTTTCGCGTAATGCTTTTAAAGTTGGAGGTTTTTCGTTGATTTCTTTCGAGCGATTAGATTCCCGCGGGAGTTTGAACGGTCTTTGCCGGCTCTGCAGCTACGGATTTATCTCGGAAGATGGCCCAATTTCGAAATTCAAGTATAGAAAGTCGGAGAGCAGGGCCGAAAGAGTTGGAAAAGCTACGCGCGAGTTTTGTTATGTTCTCGAGTGGCAGACACGGACTTCGGAATCGGAAAGAAACAAGTGTTTGGATCGACTACTTATGATAGTTTTACGACAGCAGGGAGAGTCGCGGGTGATTTATGGGCGAAGATGAACGACACAATCAACGATCGAAACGACGTAATAAAAAATAAAAGATCAGAGATACTCGAGAGAACGCCTCTCTCCTCCGTTCGATCTTTTATACCCTCGTGTCAAAGTTTAAGGTGACAAAAAGCTCCCCTTGCGGCGATGTGATTCGCGGGTTCTTGCTCGCGCGCGCCCAAGAGGCTCTCTTGTGGCAATGGGATCGGATAGCACTTGAGAGAATTCCGTGTTGGACGAGAAACGCGTTCAGTATTATATATACCACGTACTACGAGCAGAACACGAGGCCGCGAGCGACCAACGCTACCGACGAGGGCAATACGTCACGGGTGTATTGTGCAGTCTAAATCTCGGTACTTTTATGGGCACTAAAGTAAAATGGTCTGACAACAACTCGGGGCAGCACGCCTCTCCGACTCCCTTTCTCTCTCACTCTTTCTCTCGTTTCGTCCGCGGATAACACGAGACTCGACCCACGCACACACGTGAACACATTCGAGAATAACTCGATGGCGATGCGATCATTTGACAACAAAAAAGACACAGAATTCGTCCAATCGCAACGAAAAACACTCGGCTCCGCTATTAATTAACGACTCAATCTTCTCTGCGCTTCAACACCTGTTACGACACAACCACTCCCCAAAAGTATCGTCGTTTACCTCCTGGAACACACCCTCCACCTTTTTCTTCGTCCGCTTCTACAACCAAAATCTCCACACTTTTAAGAACTCTGTAGCGCAACCCCAATGAGACGTCGATACGTTTCGTCCCGCCAGCGTCTCTGCTCAGGTTTACCCCTGGTTATGAATTTTTTCACTACCCTGCGCTGTGATCTCAGTAAGGAAATTCTATTTTGTACCGTTCAATAAATCTTGAGGTTGAACTGACGATGAGCCTCGAAGTTTCGAATTTTTTCATTTGTTTTGAGAGCAATTCGTTGGACTCTGTGAGTTTTCTCGGTGTGTATATCACTTCGAAACGTGCAGCTCGTTCGTACTACTTATCGGCGGAACGTCTTCCCCAACGGTCAATGTACTACTCGGGAATATCTAACGAAAGAAATACCATTTCCTGCCGGAGTTTGAGCAAAACAACGTTCAGAAATCTCGAAATTTGAATTTTTGTTCCTACTTGTGCCATTAAATGTGCGCATGCCAGGCAATTATTTTGACATAAAAGTAAGAAAATTGAACGGTACTGGCGATGCTCCAGAAATTATTAGACCTCGAATTATGGAACCCTACATCGCGGACATCCCCGTTAGTGTTTTATAAAGCGACGTTACATAGTCGAGTGAACCCGAATCGAAAGAAACGTGTCGAACGAGCTAATTACAAAAATGTTAACAATATCATTAAGAGAGCACTAAAAGTCGTGAATGGCTTCGAGTTGTTTTAGTGGTACAACTGTTCTACGAGACTGATTGAGTTGTCACGTACTAATTGTTTCTTCGACGTAAATTAACTGAAATTATCGTAACAACGTTTCTGTGAATTTTTAACGAGAATCCATACGACGCAGAGTGACAGAATCGAAGGGAAAATTGTTTTTCTGCTTCGCGTACGTCGCCGCGAATAATTAGGGGCGATAATTCCATTCGACGTTGTCGAAGGTAACGCATTACCTGCCGTTTCAACGAACTCTTTATAAAGGGAACTTTCGGACGCTCAGATTGCCAAGTGTCATTCCTCATGTTTGCATATAAAATTCTATCAACGATCAAAGAGAGGAAAAATTTATGAGAAAAACGAAAAAGAATGGGCCCTACCTTGTAAACCGGCCAGGGTTGCAGGCGGGAACACGCGGGAGAGCCTGAAACATTTCGAGGATTAATAGAAGATTGTCAGGACACGAGAAGCTGCATAAAAATTGAATTTCTCAATACATCAACATTCAATATTTGTGACTGAAAAATACATTTTTAGAGTTTTTTCGTGAACTAAATCACGTCATGAAAATAGCTCACCTGCTGCACAGCTCGAAAGGGTGGAACGTCTTCTCCACGGCGCCGAACACTTTGAGGCCTTTTATGCAGAAGCTCACGAGGGGAAATATCAGCCTGAAGAAAAACAGTCAAAAAAACACACGCAGATTAATCATCAAGAAGCCAGTAAAATTAGGCAAAGTGTGAAAAACTATTGTATAAAATCAGTAAAAGTGTGAAATGTTGTCAAAAAATGCTTTATCTAGATCGATAATCAGGCGTATATGTTTTAAGTGAGTAACGTTACAGCTTATACGTCGACGTGACTTTTATATGAGAACTTAATGCTTCATGTCGTGGCAGGTATAAAGTCCCATTACATGTTTTCACTTAATAGGCTGAGTCGTGCGACATCGTACGAGGAATCTTTATTTTAGTGGGAACCTCTCAGTTTATGGATTCTTAATATATTTCGAGTCGCATCTGTTTCTTTTTATAAATAGCGCCGTTATTTTTAACTCCAGCATTCGAGCAAACGATTAGGAATTTTCGCATTTAACTGACCAAGTTCGAATAGATTCGAAAGCTCGAGTTTTTTGTTGGAGTAAAAAAAAGCTTTTCCGATTGTCCCTCGATTATTAGGAGAAAATCGAATCAATTGATTTTTACTACCGGAAGAAAACGGATCTCGTATTTCCTCGGAGCATTTCGGTTCGTATGAATGTTAAATCGGCAGTGCGATGTGGAGGAATACACGAGGGATGTCGAACGAGCACTGCGAGAGTGGAGTCAAGAGTCTGAGGATTCGAGAATCGAGATGAAAATACGGATATTCTCTCTTTCTCAAGATCGGATCCTCGACACGCGAGAGAAATGCAGTGGCAAATCTCTAGGGGCGAACTTTGCTGAGTTTATGACCGCACACATTATCCGACAGGGTTAAAGTGTGCGAATATGAGAATCGAGGCTCGAGGAAGTAAGAAGTGTTATGTGTTACTCGATTCCTCTCTGCATATATCAAACATAAATACGTACAATTTTCCTCCTTTTTTTACTTTCCGACGAAAAGAAAGCAGAATTTTTCGTCGCTGAGGCGTTCCTTCCACGAGCCCGTACTTTAATGGTTTTTTGTGACAAGGAGATTTATGAATTGCTCAATAAAACACAAATCGACGAGACGAAAAGGAGGAATATTTTTGTTTCCCATTCGAATTCAGGGCGTTGCCTCGCGAGTCAAGCGGGGATCTCAGGTTCCCGGCATGAAATTATTCACCAACAAGCGCAGGTCTGCTTACGTGAACAAATCTCGGCAGGAGTGATGAATCGTCATGGAAATGCGGTAACAATGTTTAACGAGGCGAAACAACTTTTCAATATTTTCCGGTGTCGAGAGAGGAGCAGGCTCAAAAAATGGTGCGAGAGATCAAATTGAATTTTTCTTCCTCTTCCACCCTTCGCTCTCTGCTTTTTCGTGTCGTATTTCTCGCTGCAAATGGAAACCTTTTTCAGGGGTTCTGTTTCGCAAGGGACCAGACAGAGGGCTGGCACACGATCGTGTATGCTACACCCCACGGGGTAAAAGCTGGGGACCACAAAAGAGGCAATATATTGCTCTCTGACTCGCAGTATTTTCGTGTTACCAATAGAAATTGCTCGGCAAAGCACTACAGTTGGACACGAGAAAGCTCTCTCTATCGAGTCTCTTTCACAACTTCTCTTTTCCACGCTGCACTTGAAACGTATATAAATACACGAGTTTATGGATATGTTTTATCTAGCGAGGGTTCGCTGCAAATATGGCAACCTAAAAATCCGCCCCCCTCCCGCACAGGATTTTAAGTATTTGGCAGTTTTTTTCGGTGAGGATTTTTTACAAATTGAATAAGCTCGTCAAGACGTAGAATGAATTTTAAATCCTAATAAAAACAGTTACGCAAGAACATTTCCAGTTGCTTTACGAGGAGCCAGATTCTGTTTCTTTTTTTTTTTTGTTTTTTTACTTTACAGTTTGTAGCGAAGAACACGACTGGTAAACACGATGGGGAAGATTTTTTTTTCGTTTGTCGCCAATATCAGTGTTTTGTTTCGATAATCAACGTAGTTGATAGAATTGATGGAGATAAATATAAGAGAGGCATCGAGAAATATAGACGCACGTAGCCTTGACCTGGAGAGGAGGACGCAATGGTTACCGCACAGCTGACATTTACTGTCCTCGAAGTGACATTAACGATCGGCCTCGATAAGGGCAATGAACGCGTCGAGCTATACACAAAGTTCCAGTGATCAAAGATCAGCTATTCGGTTTTTTGGCTCTCCATGTAACTCCGTGTTTTTGTGAACGAGGTTTTTTATCACATTTTTTCCACACGAATTCAAAGAATTTTTCATTATCTCGTAATCGAGTCGTTCTGGATTAGCACTTCAAATTAATCCTCCACTGACATGCGATAGTGCAATGAAAGTTTTTCCGTCACTCGAAATATTATCGCTTGGACTCCTCGACGTGTTCATTTTTTTTCTACTCGAGAGACGAAAAATGATGAAATTAGAATTTACGAAGTAAAAATGACGCTCGCCCAAATGCATAAATTCCAAGAGACCCGCCAGTGGCTTTACCTCCATTTTTCGACAGGCTATCTTTTATCCGCGTGCTGCGGGGGACAAAACCCAAAATCGTGCAATAGGCAAGTGCAACAAAAATCATAGAACGCACTTATATTTGACGCGTTTATAACGGTAACTTCCTCGTCGGCACACTGCGAAACTTCCCGCTCTCTCTCGCTCTCTCTCTCTCTTTCTCTTTCGCACGGTGCAAATTTATCGGTAATAAAATCAAGCCCGTCTTTTACGAGCGATGTTGGTATGTTTGCGAGACTGGCGTGAACGCGCGATGAGCTACCGTTCTGATCGTACGTCAATGACATCAAAACGATCGTAGACCATTTACGAATAAAATTGTACGACATATCCGCGAATAAATACAAACGTTGGTGAACGACTGTGAGAGAATTTCGCGTGTTTAACGTGCTCTGCAGAATTACCGTGGCATTTTATTTCTCATGTGTATTAAGTCCTGATAAATATGCAGTCAGAGTCTAGTGATTATTAACACAGAATCGATGCTCGTTGGCACAGAGAACATTGGAACGTTTTTTTACTACTGTCACCTTGAATTGGACCGCGAAACCTTTTTAGCATATTAGTTAATGAGCGAAGGGGTGCGCCTGGGATTTTTCGTGAATTATTGACGCCATGACGTCGCTTAATTTCACGCAACGTCAATCCCGAATTTTAATGATTTTTTCGCGCATGCTTGTGCGCCGGTACCGAAATGATCGGCGTTTTAATGGCGAGAAAGAAACACAAGTTCATTCACTCAAAGAGACGATATGTGGCTTCGCAAAATAAACTTTTCAAACTCATTATTTTTTTGGCTTACGTGAAAAATCATTGTATTTCAACGAGGGGTGGATTTCGTGCTCTAACCACAAAGGAATTTGAATGAAAAATTTAGTCCACGGATCAGACTCAATGTCGGCGTATTTTCTGCTCAAATGATTTTCCGTCGACGAAATAATCTCCGAGATCCGTGCAGCCGTTGCTTTTTGCTTGACCGGAAAACCGCTTTCTTTTCCCAAAGAATTTGTGGCGAGAGAGGTCCGAAGCAGGAATAAGCGGACCGGTGAGCGTGTGTACAGATGGAGGGAAAGATTAATTGAGACGAGAGAACGCGTAAAGGGAGGAAAACTATGTCGGAACGAATTGAGAGAATTCGCCCGACGACGTGGTTTTACTACGAAGACGAGACGCGCGCGCGCGCGCGAAAGGTCCATCGCTTTGGGTTCTCCACTCAATTTCAGGCTCGGTGGCAATATAACACGAAAACATTTCCGAGTTTCTGTGTCCCATATCAATAGTCTCAACTATAATTTCTCTTTCCCTCCATTTAGTGACGTGACGAACATACGACATGTTTTATCAGCATCCCCGACATAGTAAACTCTTCGCAATAATAGAACACGAAAATAACAGAAATAAGTACGGTGCGCGTAGAAAAGATCTATGTATAGAAGCGCTACCAAAAGTCTTTTTGTTTCTAGTAATATAACGAAAGAGCCTCGAAAGGCTCTTTGTATGAAAACTTTATTCAATCTTCTCACGGAGCCCCCCTCCTCCGACCGGGAGAAACGTTTCTCAAGACTATTTTTCGCTCGGGCTAAATTACAGAGGAGCGAAAGAGGGAATAAGAAGAAAAAAACAGGAGATGAGAAACAGAAAGTACAACGCTCTCTCTGGCTCGCGACGCTACGCAGCTCGCTCAATTCAATTAAAGCCCGTAGTACCGCGCCTTGATTAAAAAGAAAAAAACTACATTAGTTAAAAAGAGAATCAGCCAGGCGAACGAGCAACCCTTTTTGTCTCGTCGAATGAGAAAGCCAGAAAAATACTTTATTCGGGGGACAGCAAAAGTGAGGCTGCGAGCAGGAGGGAGAAACGGCGACGAGCGAAGCAAAAATTAATATTTATTCTATAAGAGCCTCGCGTTCCCGCTCTCGTCATTGCTGTATCCCTCGACGAGGAAGCAAAAAACTACGACGGTGAAAGGAGAGCGGTGAATCGGATTATTTTGCTGCCCAGTCGAGTGGCTGTAACAGATTTCATCCAAAGGAAGAAAACATTTTCATCTATGAAGAGAAAAAGTTTTCGACGTAGTTTTACTCGTCCGAAGTGAAATGATTTTACTCTTCTAAAATGACTAATCACTCGATCAATGCATGCCGCATCATCAAAAATATATAAAAATCAGTTAAAACACGTTGAAAAAATGTGACCAGAGACGAAGCTCGAAGCAAGATTGGCGCGACTGTAGCCCAAGGATTCTTGAATTCATCGGTCCATAGGACGAGATTTTTTTCTTGCAATCAAAGATAAAAAGTATGTATATGTGGTCGGGAAGGAGATCGAGAAAGAAGGAAGCGCGCCTTGGGGGTTGAGAAGGATACACCGAAGAGAGAAGAATGAGAAATATTCAGAGGAGTGAGGAAGAGGAGCGAGGGAGAGAGAATAAATGAGAGACTGGAGAGTCGATGGTGGAGACGCGAGCGGCAAGCGAGCATAACTGAGCGATGTGACGCGTGCCGTTTTGAGAGAGCTGGGCGTCGAGACGGGGCTTTCAGCGGTACAGAGCAATGGGACTCGGTCTTTCTCCTTCTCTTTTATCCTCGCATGCTTCTCCTCTCCCTTTAGCTCGCTCTCACCCCGGGTAATCTCCCCTTCGCTCTCGACGCTTTACGATCGGTCTCTCTCGCTCTTTCGGCACGAGGACCGCGATGAACGACGCCCCCGTCGTCCCTGCCGTTCAACGTCTACGGCACGAGGACCAATGAGAGCCCGGCAATTCCACAGCCGCGCGCCAACTATGCGACTGTGTGCGTTCAATATGGCAGGACTGAACTGTACGAAGATGAAGGAAAGAGAAAATTAGATGGAGACGAGTGAGTCTAAGCGAGAGAGGCTCAAAGGGAGAGAGACAAAGCGAGGGAAAGAGAGAGAAAGAGCTCCGTACACGAGATACACGACTCGGCCGAATAGCTCGCCTCCAACTTTTAAGTGGTTCCAGAAATTCACTAGCTCGCGAAATCGCCCTAGATGATACACGCACACACCACCATCTTGCGAGATCTTTTCTAGCGCAAGAGCCTGCAGACATTTGCCCTTTGCTCGCTGCCGTGCGCTACCCCTTGCCTCGAATAATCTCGAACCCCTTCTCAGCCCCCATGCCCGCGGAATATAGAAAGCTTTTTACTCTTTATGATAATAAATATTCCGCGAGGCCTGATCTCTCCGATATGGAATGTTGTGAACAGAAATCTACGAAAAAATTTAATCTGCTATGCGGAATTTAGGACGGGGACGTGTCGCGAACTGCGGAGCTAGGATTTTCCCCAAAGCTTTTTTATGTCGACTGCTTCAACACACATTCTGACCCTTCATTTCATTCGAACCTTTTATCTCGACGATGAATAATGTATGCGTTATTCAAAAATGCTTACGTCATGGAAATTTGTGCACTGCAAAAATCCCAAGAAAAACGTCCCTTTCAGATTACTTCAAAACTGTATTTCCTTCGGAAAAACGCTCTTGTAAAAAAAAATCTCACGAAACTTCACAGCGAGGCATCGCATGCTTCTCCGCCAGTGATTTTCCACAACGCGGGACACACTTCTTTCATGTATACAACAACGCTCCGCTCTCATGATTTTTTTCATCCCTCATTTTGCCCCTTCGAGAGGCTGCTGCTTCGAGAGGAGGGAATTATGAGAAGAATACACAAGAGGGAAGGTACACGTTTATACAAGTAGATATACGTGTACGCCATTAGAGAAGGGCAATTTTCTTTTCTTATTCTGTGCGACATGCGGCTTCGCTCTCTTGGCATGGTCTCCAGAGATGGAGGGGGGCGAGATCGAAAGGAAAACGAAACAAAAAAGAAATCGTCAGTCTGTATTCGCCGGCGCAATCCAGCGAGAGCATTGTAGCTCTGTCGCGCAAAGACCGAAAGTTGCTCCTGGAAATGGAGAGGCAGCTGGAAGCGTGGAGATATGGGCAGGCGCGTGTTGCTGGCAATAAGGTTATTTCGCTGGGCGGCAGTTGTGCTATAACGCCACGAGAGAGAGAGAGAGAGAGAGAAAAAAAAGGGAATGAGATGGTGAGAGACTCGGATGAAGATGTTATATATTGCGAAGGAAAGAGGCGCATAAAGGGCAGAAGAGGAACAATGAGAAAGCGGCGAGAGTCGTCCATGCGAACGCTGGAATTGTCCATGAAGTTTCATCGTCGTGGAGCCTGGTATTTCGGTTATTTTATACAGACGTTGTCTACGAGATCTCCTGTATGCGTGTGTGTACGCGGTTAGTCGAGGATGGCTTCAACGCTCGAGGACTTTGTTATACTATTTGTAGATATGGAACATTTCATGTTGGTCATAATTTCGGAGTAATTTCGAAATTCTACTCATGAAATTACAGTCGACGAAATTAATACGTTACTCGTGGAGCTTATTTCAATTAAGTAGGTTGAAAAATTTCAAATAAAATCTACAAATTCAGCTGAAATGAAAAGTAACTTGGAATTTTATTAATATTTGGTTTTTCAAGATGATGATTGAAAAATAGTTTCACGCTGAATCTCCGCTCTGTTCGTCAATTCGTTCTCGATTCCCGGGGCTTTGCTCGACGATGCCTCCGAAATAGGAGAAGCTTCGAACCGGCTCCGCGTTCGGAGGATTTTCGAAGGATCGGGCGCGAGCCGAGTTGTCGCGTAAGAGCTCAATTTCGTTAACTCGGTTTTCTAGAGTACTGCCGGAACGT
The DNA here is from genome assembly GCF_019457755.1 of Venturia canescens. Classification (NCBI taxonomy): domain Eukaryota; kingdom Metazoa; phylum Arthropoda; class Insecta; order Hymenoptera; family Ichneumonidae; genus Venturia; species Venturia canescens. The sequence continues at coordinate 4,896,094 of NC_057423.1, read as the reverse complement.
TCAATTTATGAAAAAGGGATGACGAAAAATGGAGAACGAAGATAGGGCGGTTTTGAGACGCAGGGAAAATCGACGAGCGCAGTTGACTGTGGGGCTTGGAAAAGAAGTTTACGGAGCGTGGTTAATTCATCCATTGCGATAAACGAAGATTGCCATTCCGGAAGGATCTCCGAGTCTGCCACGATCAAACATCGTGATAATAAACATAGAAATATATTTATTACGCAGAATATTTCGTAAAGTGCTGCTGTATGGAAATGAATTTGTAAGAGTAGCCATGCGAAGGCACACGCAGTGGTTTGATTCTAACATGAGAAAGTGCAGAGAGCTTCGGATCGAGAGAAGCCACGCCTTCTCAAACCCGAAATATCCAGATGCCTCCAAAACTCAGCAGAAGCCAGTCCCCTCCTCCCCGCCCATGTACTCGCTCTGTATCGAAATATCGGTCGATAGCCGTGCTCGTATACGTTTTCGTACGTGTATGCGCCGCTCTTCTTATCGCCACGAGACTTTCCAAGCACCATTGAGCAGAAAAAATATTACAAAAGTGACAAGGCTCTGCTCGAGGATCAAAGCTTATACGAACGGACGAATTGAAGAGAAATAAAAAACTGAATTTCAGAGGGTAACGAAAAATATTAAAATTTCAGGTAAATTGGAAAAAATCGAACTTTTCCTATTACGAAACTCGATCACTTCGCTTGAAGGGTCTTGAACCACCAATTCGTAAGGAGAGCACGCTGGATCCTTTCACTATTTTTTCCTCCATGTGCGAAAACCTGATCGTGGAAAAGGAGTTCCAAGCTCGTGGCACAAAAAATTTCCGGGGGATACATTTTCATATTTTTTTTTCACAAGAAATAACCGAGGTAATAAAATTGAAAAGTCCTGGCCATCCAGTGGCGATAATGTGGAAGATTTTTTCGAAAAATAATTATTGCTACAAGGATAAATGCTCACTGCACAAAAATTAAGGAATAACGATTAGGAACATGTGGGACGTGTGCGTATAACGAATAATATTTATCAATTTTCTTCTGACGCTGCTTAATATTATTCATTTATTTTAGCCGACTAATAAAACGGACAAAAAGCAGAGAAAGAGAGCCGATATCAGAATTCCCTCCTTGACTTATCTCTCGACAGCGAGGATGCGAGAGAGCATTCTATAAATAATTCAACTAAAATAATATATGTTAGCCTCTGGAAATGGAAACTCAGGTCTCGTCCGCATAAGATCTCACCTCGCGATAAAGGACTCGAGACGTGTAAGAGAAAATAGTGTAGAAAAGACAGGAGAAAAGAAGAAGGGAACAAAGGAGGAAAACATGAGAGTAGAAACTTTCAGTCGAACTCGAATGAAAAAGCATATGAAAAAAAGGGTAGAAATTTGAAAGGAAGCCGAGGGTTTATGCCGAATATAAAAGGGAGGTGAGAAAGGTTTTGCGCCCTCGGTGCCGTTATATCGGGAGCCTACCGGTGACCCAAATTCCCGAGGTGAAATTTCTTCTCGATTTTTTGTTGTTGTCAAAGTGAAAGTCAAAAGCGTCTTCGGAGTGAATTTCGCGTGCATCTCGACGTCACTCGTATTTCACTCTTTCTGCGGAGCATACGTGCACGTTCTGAAGAATCGTCATTTCGACCGAAGTCAAAGCAGTAAACAAAATCGTTTGTTCGAGAATACGAGTGTTGTGTCGACGAATGTGTCTGATAAAATTGTGTCGTAAACATAGAATTTTAATTCAACAAACTCGTCGAGAAAATCCTGCAAAATTAAGTGCCTGCCAATCGCGCATTGTGAGGATTTCAAAGTTCAAAGTATGTAAATCCTTGAATGAAAATCCTAATGGACGTGTACTATGCTCGTTATATTTCTTAACTCATCGAACCAATAATAAATTCGATTTACACGTGTACAGTAGCAACGTAATTAATAGTGCTCTCGTTGCCATGCAATTTATATTTAAAAGTGGAAGAGTTTTATGACGTCTGGGCTTGATATTCGAGCGTAAAAGCTGGGTAGGCGTAATTGACGAGTATGTTGAATATTCCGAGTGTGCTGTATATAATTATAGATCTAAAACAGCTCAGTGAAGAGCTGTAATAGCAGGACGATGCTTGAAAAGCACCACTGTGAATGGAGCGTCGCAAGATTTCACGTGCACGCGGACAAGAGTGTACAAAACTGTGATATTACGATGGGAAACGATGATAAGAAGCAGCAGTGAAAAATCGGGCTCTTTGATGAAAGTAGGAGAAATTTAACAAGCCCATAAACGAACGTGCGGATAAAAAATAAAATGAAAAGTACAAGCGTTTGTAAAAGTCGAGATTTTAGATGCGCGAGTGAATAATACAGCATAAAACTGGAATGAATGTATAATCAAATTTTTGCAATTGTAGCTATGAAAAAATAGGGGCACGCGCGCTCGAAAAATTACAGAGTCAATATTACACCCGTGGATTCACGGTAAGAAATTACCATCATTATTACGTGTGCTATATAACACAGGGACAAATGTATTAAAAATTGTATATCTCGTCAGTAAGAGGTTTTTAAAAATATCTTACAACATATTAAATCACTGGTGTAGGATTAAATCTTTGAGCAATACATAGAAACAGCTGTGGGGTAATATTTACGATATGATATAATACGCACGACCTTCAATAAAAATAACCACACGCATCATAAAATGTACATTAAAAGTACATTTTTTCGTAAAGTTTGTACACCAAAAAATAGCAAAAAACTTAGCGACGAAAATTCATTCGAATTCCGTATTCATCGGATTCGTGTTTCGTATGAGCCCGAAATTCGATGCAACTTTCGTGGACATGAAATTTTTAAGTTCAATAATAATGCGAAGCCTGTTTCGTTCCTCTGATTCATATTCGCACGTTTATTTTTTCAATATCATTTCTCCAGCAGGGTTCGACGTGACACCGGGCGTGCGCGAATGACTGCTCAAGTATACAGAAATGTGACAGCAGGTCCGTCAGAGAATATTGACGCGAGGATCCTGGATTGAAAAAAAGCGCGTTCGAGGAAAGGAAGAAATAGAAGGTATGCGCGTGGGCCTTTTTGCCGGGTGGATGCGAAAGACGAGAGTGTATATACGATCGAGGAAAGCATATCTGTGGGGCCCGCGTGTGCCCCGTATCACGCGGGTGCCCGTTGCAGCCACCGCAGCGACTAGAGAATGAACGCAACGTGCTCGAGAGGATCGACGGCCGCCGAGCGTCCATAAAATGATCGTAAAAACTTAATTTTACGAGAGGTATAATATATTTGCCACTGCTCGCGCGGCACCAGCTCGCTTCTCCGTCTCTCTTTCGCCCGCCGCATAGCCCTCTTTTTCTCTCGCGGAAGAGCATAACCAAAGCGCGAAAGCATCAGGGGGTTGAAAATTTTGTAAACGATGCGTACCAATATAATGGAATATAACCCAGTTGTGAAACAGGTACTCGATCCGAGTTCGCTCGATGAGCGACTATTCCGGTTCAAGGGCACCCACATTGCACCCTTAAATGTTCGAGCACATTAAAGCTTTTTCAAACGGCGATCGTCACGAGGATTCCTCTGCAAGTTTCCTCCCCGGTCGCATCGCCACTGAGAACGAAAACGTTTTAGTCGGACTTGCAAGCCTTTTTTGCGAATATTTTCAATATGTCTGTCAGAATATTTCATCTGCGAATTTCATTTAAAACATTATTTCAATCTGATCAAATATTAAAAAACATTCCAACATTTTATACTGTTGCTCGGGACATGTTCTGTGTGACATTTTTTTTTATGGAGCTCCGGATGCGGTAATGAGAATCACAGTGTCGTTTTCGAGGCACGCACGTTCTGGGCTTATAAAGTGTACGCGAACAACTTGATTTATCTATGCGAGTGTGCGAGCACAAACTCAAGGGTCTTCGGCACAGGGCTTTTATGGCCAATTAGCAGCATTTAAATGAATGCATGCACAGTTAAACCGTCGTAGAGGTTCTTCAGAATGCAAAAAAAGAAAGAAAAACCCAAGTATTTATAAAGGGATAAAATCGGAAAAAAAAATTGGGTAGAATAACGTCAATTTTTTCGCAAAATAACGGAAATTATTGGCGCAGAAATGTGATATTTCAGTCACGTTATCGAGAATTGAATGATTGTTCAAAATTTTCAACAATTTCCATGAAATTTTCATTGAAAAGTCCTTCTGAACATCATTTTTCAGCGATCTATATCCATCCCCCGCTATCGCTTTGAACATCGAATGTAAAATCGTCGCGCGGTAGCGCATATTGGCAATACGAAGATTCACGGATGCGAGTGCGCGTCGGACGCGCGAACCGACGTGGAGGGTTCTAATTTGGCTTGCGAACGGGTGGTCCCGGACATGCGCTCTCGCGAGCCTCGATCGGAATGACCGACGTGTCGTGTTTGAGTTTCGCGTTGAATGGCTCCCCGCGATACAGGATACGAGAAGGAAAGGTAAGAAAAAACGAGTATACGCGCGCGCTTGGGTTATATGGCCGACGTGTCGAGGCGGCTTCGTGTATACTCTCTCGGCATGCGAGATAGAAAGAAGCACATCCGAATTAAGTGTCGTAAATCACGAGGCAGCAGGCTCGAAGAGAAGCGCTGTCTTCGTTTTCAATTTACTTATGCTACTTTTCATTTCATTAGTTAAATTGTAAGATGGTAATGAACTGAACGAGCAAAAATATCGAAATTCGATGACAAAATGAGGAAAAAGTAGGCGCGCCTTTGACGGGCGATTCGACGATGATTCTTGAATGCAAAAAAAAAGCCACGATATCAATCTACGCGTTTTTATGATATTTCATTAACAGTTTTTAATTGCGATACGGCGACTCTGACGCGATAGCGCGAATTTCCGGGGACAGCCTGCTGGAATACGAGGTATGAAATCTTTGCGATTCAACGGAGAGTCGATACACCGAGGGATGCAAGCATCGGGTTAAATGGAGTCCGCTGGTCAAAGGCAAAAACTGACGACACACAGAGAGGACCAACAAATCAAAAAGTCATTTCCCTCTCCGTATATTATATAAACATCCGTGCATAAATACAAATGTATGACGGATAAAGTGAGAGTGTATACATGCAGCGTCTACGAGTCGCGATAGACGAAGACTCCAAACAGAGCTAACACCAGCAATTACTTTAACGACGCGTATTAATTGGCACAATAAAGCTGGATGGTTACGAGGCTTTAATTATAATATTGAATTATGGCCGACGTTTATTCTCGTCGCGCAATATTAACGACGAGTGGTTTCGCGCGCGTGCTTGCGCGACTCGCGGTTCGCCCGACTCGTCCACGTCATCTTCCTCGTATTTTCCACTTTACACTCCTCAAACCGTATTTAGGTGCTCGAGTTCTAGATCGACAAATCATAATGTATGTCAGCACGATCGCGAGTGCAACGACGAGATTGGGTATCGACAAAAAAACATCGAAAATTTTCGATTGTTTGGTTTTACGATAATTTACAGGGAGAAACGATAGTGAATTTGATCAATTAGCCTTCAATTTTTCAGGAAATTTCTCAAAATAAGCTGATTTACAAATGAAGACACGAGAGAATGATAAAGTTTTGAAGAAGAACCGCAAGTCATATCCTCGATCTCGAGCCGCACAAACGGCCAACAGAAGCTAACCATCGAGGTACGAGTGCGGTGAGCGAGAGTATTACACGGAAGCCCCCTTAAGTATTTTATGGGGTGGTCGACGTAATTTGATGGCCCATAAAATGCTCTGGTCTAGTTTTGATTCGCTCTGTGTGTGTTTTTTTTTTGTTTTATTTTTTTATTCTTAAATACATATTATTGACTCTTACTCTTAAACTTCCCGGATGATGAGTACACGCTCGTACGAATGAAAAACGCAGCGTTTACATTGATTTAACGAGAAACAAATGATGAATAATTCAGCGTCAAGTACATCGTAAAGAAATAATTATTTATGATCACTTAGTCGTGAGGTGAATTTAAATAATTTTTCTGATTATCAAACGTTCGTGTTTCCAGGAATTTCAACTCTCCGTTTATTTTCAGACGCGGTCCAAGTTTTTTCGTACTTCATCGAGGAATGATCGAAGGACGTCCGTCATTTTGTACGAATCACCGCGCGCGCCCAAAGGGAAAAACGAGCGGCTGAGAAAACTGCTGGACAAGTTCTCACAGCAAGCCGAGTCCAAAGAGGCTCATTGGACGTGTGCGTCGGATCGGTAGAACCAACGATCGCGCGGCGTCGCGCTGCGAGAAAAAGAGGAGAGCGAGAGCGAGGAAGGGAATCTCGATCGAAAAGAGGAAGCCGCAGAGCCCCAGCAGCAGGAAACGGGAAACGTGGTGGAAATTGAAAATGTGATGAACGACTCGGGAGCCTTGGGTTAAAAGGGAAATGGGAGAGGGAGCGAGCACGAAACAGGAGTTGGAAAATAGATGAGAGGACGGGAGAGTCGGAGCGCAGCTTTTGGATGCGATGGCGAAGGGGAAGATCGACGCGAGGGGATGATGCTTGACGCCATAGCGAGAGAGCCCGCGTGTTGAATGTGCGGAAATTACGAGAGAGAGAGAGAGAGATTGACCCGAGGGGATGGAAAATCCAGCCTGCTCCGTGTTCCTGGATTAACTTTTTTCCCGCGTCCTTTCCTAGATAAACGTTTTTCAACTTCACACTCATTCCACTATGAAGCAGCTACGCTTTCATTTCTCATACATTTTAAACCGTGCCCAACGTATTTCTTCACCATGTGCCATCCAGAGACTAGGATTGCGTGTCTCATTGTTATTATTCCGGAAATACTCAAACTCCATTAATAGAAGTTGATTTTTGTGCCAGCTGGCCACCCTGCCGTATTTATTTATCATAATCCCCCGCCCGGAACATCCTCCGACGTTTTTTGCCCTTCTCAGAATATCGTGCAACGGCGTTTCTCTCATCTTTCTACCATTTTCATCTCGTCAGCCAGAATTCGAGATATTTTATTCTCCAAAGTTAAAACGCAGTTCCGCAGAACCAAAGAATAACAACAGACTCGATGAATTATCGACTTTTCTCAATTTATAAGTGTAAGCTAAAGCACGAAATTTCGACACACGTTATCGATCAATTTCTTAGAATTAACGTCACATTTAAAATCATTCTTCATTCACGCTTCGCCACAATATCTTTGATAAATTAACAAAAATACTGAACAAAATAACACTAGCATAAGCACTACAATTATTAGGAGCTACGGTATACTGACTGAGAAATGATGGAGAGCTCCAGGCTCGAAATCCAGCAGTAAACACGCTATCATCGCCGGGATTCGCTGGAGCTTTGAGAAAATGTGCTTCGATGGTGAGAAAGCCCGAGAGCAGGGCTTCGAAGGTCTTGTAAGGTATTGAAGAGTGAGATTGGCGTATAAGGAGGATGAGGAAGAAAGCGAAGGGCGAGGCCGGGGAGGGAGGAGAAGGATGAAGAAAGAGAGAGGGAGAGAGGAATGAAGCGATGTAGTATGCATCTCGCCATCCGCGTTCTATACAGCGATCGCTGACTGGTGTTTATAGCTTGCGAATATGTATGCATAGTAGTCCGACGGTGGATCAAACTGGAAGCAGCACGTACGTATATACGGATAGACAGGTTTCCTGGGGCAAGTCGAGCCCGAAGGAACTCATTACCTCACGATGAAGGTATTAGCATATTTAGAGGACGTCCTTCGCCCCTCGGCGTCGATGTACTCTTGGCATGGGAGAACGCACCCTTCGCCACACCCCATCTAGCTTCCCTACCCCATCAACATATCCCCTACCTTTTGGCACTCCTGCCAATCTCATCACCGGGATCCTATCGCTCCGCGTAGTCACCTTGTTCTCATTTACATGTATATAAGTATTCCAAAACGTATTACGAGGAAATTTGAAGTTTGTGAGAGAAAAAAATCTCCGAGATAGACGATGAGCTTGCGCGATGGCTCGAGAAAGTGATGTTAATCGTTGCGGTAAATATAAACCGCTGGAAATCATAAATAGTGAATAAAATTCGTATAAATTCGCGAAATTAACTATTCTCGATGAGCGGGGATTAGGTGTTTCAGTGATTGAGCATTTGGAAGATATTTTGTGTCGGAAGTGTACAAGGGGATTGCGTTAATACAATGAGGGAATTTAGTCATTCGCGCAGCACGATAAATCGAATGTTTAACGGGGATAAAAATGAATATACAATTTTTAAATGATACTTCGAAAGGAGTGGGCGAACTAGCTATTTTATACGTTTGATGTAAATGAAGTTAATCCTATCGGCATAGAAACATTAAAATACGAGATTTAGCGAGTGGAGGATGAGACATCGAGCGACGAGTTAGCGAATCGGAGGAACGCGCTGCCTGATTGTAGAGAGAGAGAGAGAGGAAGATGGAAGGAGAGTCCAAGTCATTAAGGGAGCTCATCCTGAGAGACAATTTAACTTAATGAGTTCCAACTCCCTCCAGTTATTTCGTCGCTTCTAGTTCCTCTCTGTTACTTCTATCTCTCTCTCTTTTTCTCATGAGCCCCAGCGGGATTTTACACTTTCTCGAGAACCTTTCATGTCCTTTCGGAGATTGTTCGGATATATAAATACTGAGAGATAGAAATCGTGTCCTATTTGAAAAGACTTAATCATTTGCTTCCTGTCATTTTGCTAAAAAACTATTTCCCAACAAAAATCTACACTGAGAGAAAAAATTTGTTGAACAATCTACATCCATTTTGTTAAACAAAAATTCAGCAGATAGAAGGGTGACTTTATTCATCGAAATAAAATTAAAAAAAAATTATGCGTTTACCAATGAAATTGCTGGAACAAAATCAATCCGTTTGTTGTCGTTTTGTTGGCTGTATCGAGTCGAGTATTTCGATTGAAACAAAAATTTGTTATTTCTCTACTGTACTTTTTCTAACGTCGAGGAAAAAAAAGAGTCGCACGGATTCGTTTCTCTATTCGAGCAATAAACTGAAAGAACCCGAAACGTGTTCATCCTCGATAAATTTGTTGTTGATAAAATCGCGCTTTTATCTATGACTTGTGGATGAGTGACGTCAAAGGGCTGGAACGTACGAAAGCGTGAAAAGGGGCATTTGAAAATGTGCACCCTCCGACGCAGATATGGACACACGAATCGTATCGCTCGAACCCTCTTCAACTCCACTCAAATGTGAGATTAACAAACGCCCTTTGGCATCGTGACTCATTGGACTCTCGGACGAATGGAGAAAATGAGCGATTTGGTGAAAAAAAAAAGCTCTCAGACTTCTGGCTCACACTCAAAATTCCTTCGAAGCATTTCACTTGCCAACCATCCAACTAAGGCAAACCTATAAATAGATAAACTTGTCAGGCTCTGAACTATGACGATTTTCGGACCACCCTGTTCCGTATTTCTGGTTCAAATATATTTCGGTCGGATACTGAGAAAATGCTTGTTACATGGACGAGAAAAAAATTGAAGGGAACAATACAAATGCGCAGTTAATTCTGAAGAGAGACGTTTCGAGTGAGGAATTTTCGTTTGTTGCACTCAATCGGTTGTGGCTTAAAACGAATGTCATTTTCCAACGATTAATCATCGTAGATTTATGTCAGACAAAATTTACTGTGTTTTGATTAAAAACGCCATAGCAGAGTGTCAAATTTCAAGATCCCAACTGAATACCGTGAATCGCGTCAAGATGCTCGAAATTGTGACACTTTTCATGAAAAATCACTCCTCGCGGTGACTCAATCGTGCTTTCACTTTTGTTAAAACGAAGAAATGGGAAATTTCCCACGTGTCGAAGCGTTTAGCGACTAATTAAAATGAAATACGCGAGGGAATCTGCGACGGCCCGTTTCCCTTTACAGCTAGGGCTCAAGTTCAATTGCGTTATGAGAGAGCTCAAAACATAACCACATACGTCGAACACAGTTTGTTATGTGGCGAAGTTAAAAGATATGTGAAAAAAGTAAGGGTCGACGAAACTGATGGTCGGCCGTACCTATCTCGCGCTAACCGGGTCGATTAACTTTTTACGTCGCACTCTACGAGCGAAATAGTCGTGAAATAGGGCAATAACGTTCTTTCACACTTGTTGCACGATCGTTCGTCGCTGGTTATATACATAACGTGAGTGGTGTATGATGTCTTTGATAGTTTAGCACTGTGCCTCGTTTGAGTGCCGTAGGACGACGTCGCAAAAACTATGAGCGCAGCTTTTCTGCATCGTTTTCCCAGTTGCGTCAACGAGCTTGCAAAAAAATCGGTCTCTTTGGGCTCACTCGACAGAGGTGTATTTTCATTTGAAATGGCTCGTGGGCTGTCCAAAGGACTATTCAGTTTCTGTTGGAAAGTTATTGAGTAGATTTTAAGGGCACAATCCGAATGAGAAAAATATTCCGGTCTCGTGTTTTCCGTTTCACCGCCAACGGAATTGTTAGTCTGCAAAATAAGCGTTCCCATTCACTGATTGAATCGAATAGACCCGGTAGCACCGAAAGTCTACAAAAAATTTCGGGGAATTCATTTTCTCGAAAGCATGACGCAAGCTGATCGAACTGTGGGCAAAGCCGCGTGTATATTTCATTCGGAAAATGTTTTTTTCTCTGTGATATAAAAAAAAAAGTCTCATAATGCTCCGGTCCAATCTGAGATAAGCAAGCGTCGAGAAGAGAGAAAAGAGCGAGGGGGAAAAGGGAAAAAAACACACTGGTGCCTGGGGTGCGAAGGAAAACTGAGAGCTTCGACGGAGCCCGGAGGTGGAGGGAAAAGAAATATTTTTGGTAAACAGCCAACGAGTCGGGAGTGGTATGTCGGGCACGTACGCGCCATTCGGAAAACCCAGGGGAGGATTTTCCCCACGATCTGTATATACATCTATGGGCAAGAATAATGGAAGGTTGCGTGGCGAAGCTTGTTGGGGGTCGCACGGAGGGGTCGCGAGAGGACGGGAAAGCCGAAAGATGGTCGGGGTGGAGCTTCTCTTTGCTTTTCTCCGTCAGGTTTCATTCCGGCTAGCTTGAATTTTCCTTCTCTCGGAGTTACCTCACCGGATGGGCGGGAGCAGAGAAAGCTTTTCTTCCGTAGGTAAATAATGGCCAGAAAACGAGATGGGGCAGGGAGCTCAATTCTTTTTTACTTCAAACACCTCCGAGGGGTGACAAAATAACGTGACGAAAAAACGAAACGTTAATGAAGGAACGGGCACAAAAGCCAGAAGATTTTATTCCAGATTGCGTCCATTCAAAAAACCATATTAAACGTTCGAACGGTGTCAACTTAAGATGCGATTGTAGCCTATAAATTTTCAGAGGTTTTGCCCCGGAAATATTAAGAAAATTCTATTTTCATTTATTTACTTCTACCCCATACGAAAGAGCCAAATAATTATTTCGTTTGTTCAACATTTACATAAACCGATCGTTTTCGTTTGACTTCGATTCATTCAAAATTTCTTGATTACCCGGTTCCAAGATTGCGGTGCACTTTGGAATTGATATTTATTGGAAATGAAATTCACTGAAACGGTAGGAATTTCGTGAAATAATGGAAACGCAATTTTTTCTTCCAAATTTTCAACTCTATTCCGTTAAGCGCTTTTTTATTCATAAAAATTGCTTCATTCTTAATAAATTGATAATTAAAGGGTAATAGAAAAACATTTAAATGCAATTTTCCCATGGTTACTCGTCTATCAAAGGATGGATCTGTGCCTGGTGAAAAAAGGCGATCCAAATGACGATGCTATAGGTAGGTCGAGCGTCGCACCATCTGTGACCGAACAACTAAAACCAGTGGCTAAAGCCGTTTCTCGTGCTTAAGAGGCGATGAAGAACTCTGACGTGAGACCGTCGGTCGGTACGAAAATTTCAGAGAGCAAGAACAAAACCGACAGTTTTATGAACGTATTATATTCCGCAGGGCTATATATACAAGCATAAATCCTAGATGACTTTTATCGTTTAAGCTGCATAAAATCTAACATTTCCATAAAACACCAAAACGGGAAGAATTTTTGTGGTTCTTCGTTGAAATTCTTCGTTTAACACGAGCATTTATTAATCCCGGAAACACAACATAATCATAAGCAACTTTTATTCGTAGTAAGAACAAATATAATTGCTTTTTTTATACGAAATTTTTTCCCTGAAAATAAATTGAAACTCCAAGTAAGAATTTTTCTATTTTTATTTTCATTTTTTTGGTAGTGAAAGTCACAAATCCGCGATTTGGTCATAGGAAGAACAAATGTAATTGATTTTCCACTCGAAATTGTCTGAAAGAAAGAATGAAAAATTTTACTCCAATAATTTCATTCCAAATAAGAATGTTACTACGAAAAAGAGATAAAGATTGACAATAAATTCGATGTATTTAGGAGCGGAGTCATAAATCCGTCACTGTCCATTCCGAGATTAAACCGCTGGATACGCGAGCAGTCGAAAAAATGGGAGTCTTGTTAACAATTTTTTCCCTTATACGGTTCTTGCGTACGAGGTCGAACTGAGATTGCGTGAAGAAGAATCGTTTCCCGAGTTCGGATGTATGTACAATAGAAACATATAAAGATCTGACCACTCAGGAATAAAAGGGGGTTTGTTATGCCTCTCGGAGTCATAAGGAAAGGGGTGTATAAATAAGAGGGTGACTAACTTTGTGCAAGATGAAAAGTTATTCATTTCGAGAGAGCCGAGTGTTGAGATGAAAGAAAGAAGAAAGTCAACGCAAAAAAGGAAACGCGTGGTGTCGTAAATTCCTGGTGCTTCTAACATAAACAAAGGATACTGAGAAGTTACGTCATTTAAGATTGCATTGGATAAAGATTATGCGATTCTCCTCCTCGAGCTCCTCTGCAAAGAGTTTTAAGATGTGCTCGAAGACTTTCTGCAAAACTTCAACGGTCAATGAAAAAATTGAGGTTCTGTACATCGTACAGTTCGGAAAATTGCACCATTCAATTGAATTCCAGCAACGCCGATTGCTATTGCGATTAAAAAAATAGACTAAACAGAAATATAATAACTTTTAGAGAAATGGATTCGTTGCTCGATTTGCGGAGTTGGAAAATGTGTTAATGAAACAGGATTATTTTTAGTTTATTTCATGTGCTCGAGGAAAGACATTTGCAGTTCGATCACTCCTCAACTGCCATGGCTAAGCTCGGTATATTAACGTCTCAGCCGTGCGCCTGACGCCGATAATGAGCGTCTAGTAATAATAGTATAATAACAACGAAAGCATAAACCCCCAGTTTGATGTTGATGGTTCACATAAGCATTGCGAATATTACACAAACCCCGGGCAAGGATTAATTCGGAGAGAGTCGATTGACTCGGCTTGCTGCACGTTCGATGAGCATGGCATTTCCATAAACGACGGTCAACGGGATAATTAGTTGCTTCGGTATCACCTGGCCAAGTGCATGAACAAGCGGGTACCTCGAAGCGGAGGTCTCAACGAGTCATACCTTCGACTATTTTTTTTTCTATTTTATTGAAGCCCCACCTGCAGACGTTAAAGAATTGGTAGGGTCGTTAAATCGACCGATCTTGGCAAATGTCACAGCAGCGCAATGGTCTCCGTCGATACGCAAAAACAAATTCCTCATGATGAGGGTTGAAGTAGTCTCTTGAAAATGGAGAACGAATTTGACACGAAAACTTCGTTTTCGTTCACTGGTTTATTAAACGATTGTTCTGATCGAACTTTAGCTGAAAATTATCTCGCTGTGGGCACGCTGTATAGATTACGATTTATGAAGTTTCCATGACATTTATTAAGCTCAAGTTGCTCCTGGAGGAACGTTTTATTTGGTTAAAATCGACTCACTTGATTTTGAATAATTGTTATCTTTGCAGAATAAATTACCGTTGAGATTCATTATGCAAGGGTCGACCGGCCTCCGAGTACTCGAGGTAAAAAAATCTTGATGGTTATAAGGCAACCAGTTTTTTCAGTCTTGAATATTCACGAGGTCGAGTGGACCAAAAAGTTCACTGAACTTGAGATCTCTAACTAATTTCGAGAATCCTTCCAACACAATTCGCAATCTCGCGAAGACGATAAAAAAAAAACGTGCACTTAATATACGACTAAAGAGAAAATGTACTGAATTCCGCAGTAATAGCGGCCAGGAACGAAGGCTGTTTTTACAAGTGTTCGACCAGCACGAGAGAACGTACCAAAACGATGTAAAAGCCAGAGGCCACCACTTTGTCTCCAAGGTTGAAGGCCTCTTCCATCGAATACTCTCCTTAGAGAAATCCTCCATTTTTTGCTCCAATAATGGTCCTTTTAAGAAGAGGTAGAAGTCTCGGAGGTTCACAAACCCTGAGAAGAACGAAGGTCGTGGAAAGTGCACGTTCGTGGGCCCTTTATTGATTCAACAGTCGTTACAGCCCGTGCTAGTTTCCATCGTGCACGAAAGAATACTTCTGAGACCTCGCGACGAAAAAAAAAGGGACGAAAAAACGGGTTACGTAGAAACGATGAGTTTGGGACCGTTTAAAGGAGTTCATGGATGTTCGATCCAAAGTTTCTAGCCCTCAATTTTTATATGCAATTTTACCGACTCCACCATTGTAAATGGAAGAGCGATTCGCTCCCTCTTGCGTATTCGCTGGAAATTGTAGACGGTGGCGTCGTTGCTCAATCGACCCAGCAGCAGCCTCATTGGTTCGTAAGTTCGTGTATATCTGGTGCGTCGAGCATTCGAACGGTAAAAGGCTTCGTTTGCTGTGTCTCGAGTCTCGAGTCATGATTAATACGTCCCTTTGACTCTCAACAACGACCATAAATATATATACATATGAATGAGCACAGGAAAGTATGCTTCGTGGTGGAATTGCATGAGCGTTTATCTCGTGTCCAATTATCGGAAATTCTTAGTCCATACCGCCAATACTTTGACAGTCTCTCTTCGACTGGATCGAGGAATCGACCAATAACGAATGTCTATCACCGGTTCGTTCAGCTAATACCGGTGATTCCATATGCCAGATAATATTACGAGAGCCGCCGAGCAATCTCGAACAACAACAGAAATAATACATTTTGCTTAACTATATTCATAGCTTTATGAACATACAAAGAAATTGCTTCGATGCAATCTGGCTTCGGCGTGTGTTTTGTTGCCGGGAACAATTTATACACATGAATGCATTAATGAGTTTGGTGAATTTTCATCCAGACTTTTCCATTCGATTTGTTTTGTTTCAAGCGTTTGACTTTAATACTTTTTCTCATCGAATTATTTCGTCGCGACAAGCCACGATGCTTTTTTTAACTTTGATATATAAAACGCTTAAGGAATCGCCCGCCTTTTCTTCGTCTCTTCCTATAAGATGTGACCATTCATGGGAAACATTCTTGTTTCCTTTTTTTCAATAGCCCTTCGAAACTATACTATCCCAGAGGAAAATGAATGATGCCTGATTCGTTATTCAGTTAATACTTCATAGGAATGATAAAAAATCATATTGACTGTAAGAAAAAAAGGCTCTCGTCCGTTTGGACTTCTCGAACCCCCTGATTGCCTGAAATCGACATGATTTACTTTCGAGGTTCGTTGAAAAGAAGATTTTGCAGGAATCGGTTCACGACCGATCTTTCATTAACTGAAAATCTTTTCTTAAGATCCGTTAGACAATCCCGTCGGTCACGGTATTTGCGTGAATTACGAAAAAAAATGTCGTTGGTTCATCGCCGGATGCACAGAGAGCCGAAACCATTTTGAATGTCGAAGAAAAGCACGCGTGCTTCCGAGAGGCTCTCCGGTTCCCCTCGGAAACATGAAACCTTAGTAAGAACTTTGGTGAACAAGAATCTTTCTGTTCATATAGTTGCCTCCATACATTTGTACGGAGTCACGAGAAAGGTGAAACCCGATCCAAGTGTCGCTCCCGAGATACTGCAACATCAACTATCAACAATATCGCCCAAAGGGGAGCGCGCGCTCCCAGGATTTTCGAGGAGAAAAAATGTGGGAGAGAAAAAAAGAGGGATCGAGAGGAGGAGGACGGACGATGGCGTACACCCGCGTTCAGTCCCTCGGTCTCTATCCTCGGGAAGGCGCGGCCCTGCCGAACAGAGGTTGTCGTCGGCGACGAGAAACCTTCTGGCGCTGTAGGAATTCAAAATGGCTGACACAGCGTTGCAGTTCCATACATACACGTATATTAACTTATATACATGCTCGTACACGTGTACACAAACTTCTCGGACGTCTCCGTATCACGCGAATACATGTACGTACGTATATATATTGGCACATGGCAACTCGAGAATACATACGGCGAGCGGTGAATGTGGAAGAACATGCACCAGCCGAGAGCGAATTTCTCGCGTCACGTATTTTTGCACGTATATGTATATAAGAGGGTAGGTAGATACAGTTGGCGAAAACTCAAAAGGACCCAACTGCCACGAGGAGGAGTTGGAAGCAAGCGGAGTTGGGCGCCCTTTCGCCTGTCAGAGACCGATAAATCCTTGGCTGTGCTCGCTCGGTCTTGGCTGCATTCTCGTATCGAGTTTAAACTTATGCACGCGGGCTATGTGCAAGCTGGCAAGATCGTTTCCTCGTGACTACAACATGCCCGGCATGAGAGATCACGACAGAAACGCGTGTGCAAAGCAGCCGCTGTGGTTTCGTACGACATACAAGCTAGGAACGCGCTCCGACGAAAAATGTATAAAATAAAAGAGAGTCGAGAGGGAGGACGAAGGGATTTTGCTCGAACATGCATGCATTCTACGTAAGAGGGAATCTCGTGTCTCGAGTTCTCTTCGATCTCTCGTAAATACGTACGTGTAATAACCTCTCTGGAACAAGCGAGCAGGCCTCTTTCTCTATCCCGAAGAAAGTCTCAACACACTCGACTTTGCGTTCTCGCCGACTCGGGGGACGCCGGAATTTGCCGACACGCGGTTCGATACTTTGTACCTTTTGCAAAAGCCCTCTTTTACCGCATATTTATTCTAGCGAAAAACAGAGGAGGGGCGAACGGAGGGAAATCGAGGATAGGATTTATCGATGGAAATCGAATTCTCGGCGGATTCGCGCGGCCTCCGCTTCGCAGAGAAATCTTCCCGCAACCGTTTTGTTTTTCTGGCACAATCTTTATCGCGATTTAAATATAGCTACGAGCATAATTGGCAGATTTATCTTCGCGATAAAGGAGTCTGCATGTACAACTGGAATATACGTGAGATAAGGCAAAAATCAAAAGGCGGGGAGATGGAGGGAAAAACGAGATGGAAATGGGTATCGGGACGAGGCGAAAGATGGCGACCGACTATCGTTTATTGGAGTCACGAATGCCCTCTCTCTCTCTCGCTCTTCCTCCCGTTCTTTCTCGGCTTTTCTCGGTGAGTTCGCATTCGTCGAGCTCTTTGGGACGAGCTTGGACTCTGGACCGATTACAAAACGACGAGGGAGTTGGAAAAGAGAACGGAATGACGATGAGAGAAGGAAAGACAGAGATGGAAAAAGACTCGTTTCGAATCGAGGATCTCCTCGACGTGGAAGTCACGTCTCCGGACCCCGCGGCGGGGCACGGGAACGGAAGAGGCGAGATCTCAACTCGGAGGGAGTGAAATACGTGCGCGCCATCGTCCGACGGCAGCCATGCTGATCTCGCCTTCGTGAGATTTGTACTTTTTCTCGTGCACTCCTTTTCTATGACTTGTTCACAAGCGGACTGCGAGCGTTTCCTCATTTTCTGACGAACGAAAAAATCCCTCCCGACTGCTCCGAGTTTTTTTTCCGTGACGGGATTTTTCGTGTTGAAAAAGCCTTCTCGAGTTCAAATTCAGACTCGCCGTCTCAAGCAACGAACTTCATCCCTGAAAATATTTCATTCCTTTTATGAAGTCGCTTTATATACAGCAACTCGCGTCCTCTCACTTTTTTCCCTGCCGGACTATTAACCGGAGCCCATCACTCGAGAACCTCCGCAAGGGTTTCTCCCCCGTTCGCTCCGAGCTTGCAGATATGCGCGAGAATCGCAAACAAGAAAGGTGGAAGGAATATCTCGAGCCAGAAGATCGAGAGCGAGCAAAAAAGCTTGAAGCATGAGTTTCCATAAATTCTGAATTTTATTCCGTTCGACGATCCTTGAGAGAAAAGGAGTGCGAGCGACGAGGGGGAGCGTCTCCTTCGTATTTTTGCTCTACCCACATGGGGGACGTCGTCTCGCGGTTGGAAGAATATATCGCGAACCAAAATGGTCGCCTCCGTCGTTTCTCCAGACACAGGTGTATACATATGTATACTCGAGTCTTGGAGGATCACACGAAAAGAAAGAATGTGAGTATAATTTAGATAGCAGCGTTATTTTATACACTTTATGTACACCCGACCTCTCCCCGTCTTTCTCTCTCGTTTTGCTCCTTTCTTTACCGCAGAATAAAATAGCCCTTAGCGTCAATCACGCTGAGCCTCTTTCTGCTACTCGAGAGAAAAAGTTTATTTGCAATCCACAAAAATCCTCTCGCGTCTGTGCAACTGGAGAAATTTTGCAACAGCGCAATAGCCGAAATTGTTTGACTCTGGAGTCGTAGAAATCCTGCAATTTATAAAATAATACTCGACTGAAGTTGAGAATTTGAAATCCGAGCGAGCAGCTTCGGCGTAACAGTGTTAATTATGCCTCTGCCAAGAAAGATATTCAATTCGAAAGGAAGCATTTTTCAGACGTTGTACCGGGTAGGCGAATCAAAATGAAGTGACGCTGTATATAATGAGACCGAAATGCAGGTGGGGACGGTTCGCGATGGAAAAAAAGTATGAAAAGAAGAGCGGCTGATATGACGACGGGTGGGGTCGATATCTCTGCAGCGAGTCCATGAACAAAATAATACAGAACGAGGCCGCGAGTGGTCTGAGTCGCCGCTACGGACAATCTCGATCTATTATATATTTTCTGTATAGATATATATATGCTGAAACGTACGTGTATATAGAAGATCGTAAAACTGGAACCAAACGAACTGCTCGCGTTGATAGTTGGCTCGAAGCGTGCACAAACACACATGTAGAAACGAGAATCCCAATCCGGCATCCCTTTATCGTTCTTTGGTCTCGGCGAAGGCCGCACTCGCACCAACCCTTTCTCTTTCATTTAATTTTTCCTTTTTTTTCTTTCTTTCGATCTGCCATCGCTTCGGCCAAGCTCAACGTGTGTGTGTGTGTGTATGGTGTATTAACTGAGATCCCTAATGAGAGACCGAGATCTCAGCACACAATCTCACTCGCTTCCCTCCCTTCGCCTCGTTCTCGGAGCGAGCAAAATTTTCGAGTGAGACTAACGAAGATCGGATGCGGTTACAAAAATACCCTCACGATTATCCGCCACTCCTATAAATATATATATATCTATACGCCGACGTATACCGTCGACTTAATTTATATAGTATTAATCATAAATTACTCAAGCCGTCTAATATCTACGAAATCCGAAGGACTATGTTGCATTATAGCAATAAATTTGTATCACTATAGCTTTGTCAACGTTCACGAGCTCCGTGTACATTTGAATATATGTAGTGTGCCCATTATTCGCGGTATTTTGAAAGAACTATCATTTATATGGTGTCTCGATCCGTGTTCCCCGGGGGATAAACCTTGAGCGATCTCTCCTCGTGTGTGTATAATTCTTGCATGGATACTCGGCGAGAGTATGACTGTGAGGTCGTTCATCCGGCAGCCACATTCGAAAATATCAATCCTCGGCTTGATATTCCGAGGCGATCGAGGTCTCCGGGATGCGAATTTTCAGCGTGGCATTAACTTTCTCGAATTATCAAGAATGACAAATAGCCAGTAAATAAACAAACGTTGGTAGCCGCGGCTTCATCGTTACTTGGATGAAAAAAAAAGTTAGTATTTTATTATATATTGCTCCGAGTGCTTGTTTTCAAATGAGATAGCGGCATCGTAAAAAACAGATTTTAACGTTATCAGGCTCGAGTTTACGTTTCATTTATTACGGAAGCTAACAAACAAGGTTGGATGGAATTAAGTGGGTGGTTATTAGTTTTTCAGTAAATGTGGACGCCGCGACTGGATAATATCAGAACAGTGTCAACCCTCCTGCTATCGAAGTAGCGCTTTTAATTGAGGGGAGAAAATGACATTTCGTTTAGAAGAATGAGAAATAAAAGAGGCCGACGGTAGAATAATAATGCGTGGTTATTGTAACGATACAGTCACGCGGTACAGATCTATATGCGGAGATGAAAAAAGCATGAAATCTCGTTCCACCGAGGCCAATTCGAGTGGAAACTTGGCAGGGTACGCAAACGTCTTAGAGTCTAAATGGAAAGAGTGGATTGTTATACCCGCCGCAGGAGACACAATTGCATTTGTTTAAATGTGTTTATATACGTACATATGAGAGGAGGGG
This sequence comes from Venturia canescens, assembly GCF_019457755.1. NCBI lineage: Eukaryota > Metazoa > Arthropoda > Insecta > Hymenoptera > Ichneumonidae > Venturia > Venturia canescens. The sequence continues at coordinate 4,875,671 of NC_057423.1, read as the reverse complement.
GGGGGGGGGGGGGAGTGCAATTGAAAGTCGTAAAAGTGACTCACCTTGCGGCTGTAATGGCGGCACAGAGGTCGCTCCGTTGGATCGACGTTGACGACGACGATTCCGCTTGGATCTCGAGGTTCCTCGATCGACTCGATGCTTTTCCAGTCTCCGAAACACCACAGAAATTTCTCAAATGTCGCCTCACTTTTGCCCCTTCGACTAGTCCATGCTTTGATGCTCAGCGACTGAAACAACGAACGCGCCTGTGATTTCGTCTGTTTTCTTTTATCACTGTCTGCAACGACGACGCCAACGGAGATTAAACCGCGCGGCTCTTTTCGTTCTTCCGGGACATAGATCGCGACGGTGCACGACAGTTTCCGTAAACTTAACGCCGACACACTCGCGACACATCGTTCGCATAATCACTTAACAATAATTGATTAATAAAAGACGCTGTTGAGGGGAAAACGAATGATTTGAAGTGGGACGTCTCGTTCCGACGGCGGAAGAGAGGCCGAAACGAAATTCAATTCAGCGATCTACACACACGTCGAAGTTCTCAAAAAGTTCAAAAAAAAGCTACGAATCTTCACTCCCGCATTTGAAAAGCTTGAATATTTCACTCAATCGTGCGAGTCCAATTTCTCGTCGTCGATATTCAACGTTGCACTGGGGCGATTCGAAAAAAAACGAAAAACGAGAAAATTCGACGAACGAACGATGCATTATCTACGAAGAGGTCACGTTTTCATGCCGGATAACGATCGAGCGATGCATAATGGATTGGTCCAAAATTGGCAGGTCAATAACCAACGAGAAAATAACACTTGTTCATGGGGACGGATCGTATATATATAATACGAAGTGTTGGGTTACCAACGCGAACTTTGAATCGTCACTGGTACACGACTCTCTCGTTTGCCTCATCGTGTTTAAGGAACAACTGTTTCGCGATCGATGCGAGGAGAGTTTCGTATGCGGTGTACAAAGCGTGTGAGCTTCGCTCGCTTTGCTCTTTCTCTCTTTCTCCTCGCACGCGGTTAACCCTTCCAAGAGCCGGTAATATGCGAACTTAAAAAGGTCTTGTGTGCACACCGATTTATACGATGCATGTGCAGCTGGAATGTGCACAAACACACGGGGACGATAAATAGTTGAAATAAAAATAAAAAATAAAATCAAATAAAATAGGTTAATGGTCAGAGGATGAAAAATAGGGGCTCGAAACTATAACTTTATTCGCTCGAATCGGCAATACCGAGAGGTGCAAGCTGCACCGTGTATGACGTCAACGTTAACCGGCGATCACCGATCGATATCTCGTTCTCGTTGGGCACTGCAAGAGAATGAAACTTTGTCAGGAGTTTCGGTAATATCACTAGGTAGTATAACACGGGATGTTTAGCCTGCGTAGCACTTGCGTCGGCACGATCGATAAAAGTGCGTGTCCAAGAAGAGGATACGAGAGAGCGAGAGGGAAGCGGCAGGTTGGTTGATGGAGAAGGACAATTGGAGTAATCGAGAAAAATAGTACTCAAGGCTGTGTGTACGAGGGGCTCAGCCATCACGCGGAGTGAGCATTTTTCCTCGAATGAGCGTATAGAGTACGGGGGGTTTGAAGGGCGAGAGGTAAGTCGATAAAAGTCATTTTGTAATAGAGGAAAATGGATCAGTCTGGAAGAGCACGCAACGCGCGGGACACTGGCGCAGCACTTTGGTGATGGAAAACAAGGGAAAGGCGAAGGGGAGCGCGAGGGGGCAGCGGTACGTGGACAAAATGCCGGTTTTTGTTTCACTGAATTTCCCTTGTATATTCCCGACGATCGGGAATAAAGTCGCGCACAAGAGCTCGAGGTACGCACCTAACATTAAACACTCGAGAGGCTCACGCGAGCTCCACTACTGTATTACAAGTATAATGGCGTGTATACGGCGGGAACGATTCTACGAACAGAAATACACTCTGGGGCTGGCAAGACTAGCTTCTCTCACTCCCTCGTGAGCGCTCGGCTCGAGCGATGTTGGTTGGTAGCGATGGCCGCTGCCAAAGCTTGGCAGAGCCTAGCTATAGCCCCCTGCTCGTGCGAAATGAGACCGGCAGAGAGCAAAAGAGGGAGAAAGAGAGCAAGGAAGAAAGACTGTGCGAGCTTGTACTGGGAGGTTCGCGTGTGCACAGGTTGAAGGGAAGGCGAGAGGAGGACGTTGGCGTACGACGATGACGATGACGACGACGACGACGACGGTGATGACGACGAATGCGTCGACCAACAATCGCACAGGCTAAACGCGTTGAGAAACGCGTGCGTGAGAGAGAGAACGAGTTTAAGAGGCAAGATTAATGCCTAGGGATGGAGAAAGAAAGAAAAAGGAGAGAGCAACGGAAAATGAGGAGAGATGAGCCCGCCGAGACTTACTGCGTTTAAAACAGTGTGCGTGCTTCTATATACGTATATATTAAAGTATGAGAAGAAGTAAGAGCGAGCTAAGGAACGAACTAACGCACGTCCCCAGTTCTGCTCTGCTCTCGCTACCAGCATATCATCTCTCTCACTTTCTCCTCTCTCTCTCTCTCTTTCTCGTTTTTTTTATTTCATTTCCTCTCCCTCTCTGGCTCGCTACATTCGCCTCTTGACTTTGTTCTCCTCTCACTCTTTCTTACTTCGAACCGTGCTGGCTGCTCGTTCTACCATACGCCGTAACAGTAGGATGGAGCTGAACGTACAGCAAGCCAATCAGGCGCCCACCTCCGTATCTCTCCTTCTCTCTCGCACACGAGTGTATTAGTATTCCTCTCTATACCTCGCGAAAACATATGGCAGACCTTCTGTACTCCGAGTACGTTTATATACGTATACGTCCATTGCAAAAGCACCTGCGGCCATATGTACGACTGCAGCATAGATATACGTTCGTTATTACGGGAAAATAGAGGCAACTGGCAGAAGATTCGATACGCAAAGGGACGCGAGACAATCCGAATGTTTGAAGCAACGCTGTCTCGAATTTTTCTTCATGCGTAATCTCTCATATCGCTATTAACGTAAATTCCTCCTCAGTAGTCGTAAATGTTGCAATTTGGAGGGGACTCGGATCGATAAGGTTGATCGAATTAAACGAACTGCAACGTTTCCTCTTCGCTGGAAGAACTAATGAAAATCATCGAATTTTTGTCAATTTTGGCCTTACGTTATAACGCCCCAAAAGAGGATAATGATGTGAAAATATGGCACGCACGTAAAGCCAGAATTTTTACGAAATCACGAGACATTCGAGAAGCGCTGCGCGCATCGCGGAAAACGAGAGAGAAAAAAAACAGAAAAGAGGCTGAGAAGAAGCGAGTGAATCGTGTACCGGTCCCCGCGGAGCGAGATCGTGTCGCTGATGGCGCGGGGCCCGGTGCTCGGCTGGAGGGAAGCTGCGATTGCCCAACGAGAGAAATGAGCGATATAACTATGTCCCGAAGAAAAAAAATCCGTGAAAAAGACGGAAAGAGAAAGAGGGAGAAAGGGACGCAGTAGAGGAAATGAGACGAAGAGAGACGAGAAATGGCCGATTGAGTCACTAAGCTCGCCACTCTCGGCTTTCAGTACCTCATTGGTTTATAGCACAGTATACTTTTTTCTTCGCTTCCTCCTTTATCTCCCGTTCCCTCATCCCTCTCATCCCGCGGTGGCAGATATTTTCTCCCCCCCCCCCCCCCCCCCGACCATGCCGCATTCCCTTCGCCGCTGCTCCTTCTTCCTCTGCTTCTCGACTGTTTCATTCTCTTCCACAGTTTCTTTAGCCCAGAGCAAGAGGAATACGAATAGATATACTTATGCCGGTGCGCATATACGCGAGGAGCAAAACTCGGGCTGACCGCGGAGAGACAAAGGTCCGACATTGATTGAGCTCTTCCCTCTCTGGGAAACGTTTAGTCCCGAGCGTTGTTGCCGCCATATTGCTTAAGGAAGAGAAAGAGGGAGGGAGGAGGCAGGCGCAACACGGTTAAAATCTTCTTTCTTAGCGGCAAAACGCTCGTCCGTATATATCTGTACGTTTAACTCGTGTTTTTTCTTTTCTTCTCTTTTTAGTTTCGTACTTTCCGCGTCGAGGCAAATCGCGTACTTCATTTCGACGAGGATAATAATAATCGTTGTTGGGATACTGCCGCGCGGTTTCTGCAGCTGAGAAACTCTCGGGTTTCTCTCCGAGGATTCTTATCCCGAGAAGAAAAGCCCCCCAGGAGAAAAGACGTGCGGCTCGCGAAGCTCAAGAGCGCGGCAGAAAAGAGCCGTCTATTCGCAGTCGTTTTTTTTTTCTTTTTTTACCTCTCTCAGCGTTTTTTCCCGGCACCACCAGCAGCATTGCCTAGTCGCCGAGGAAATTGAAGAAAAAAAGAGTACGCGCGATCTCCCGGCTTCAAACACCGCGTCGGTTTACCCCAACGACAAATGTTCCCGGAAGTCGCCGTTCGGACTCCCATAGCATCCAATTTCAGGAGATTTTTCGTTACGGTAGATCTAACTCTCAAATTATCATTTGGAGAACCGCTTGAACGTCAATCGTCCCGGCCATTTGTCATCGACTTTTCTCCCTCGAGAAGAGACAACTTGTAAAAAGAAGCTACAAAGGCTCAGCGATGCATCGAATTTTCTCACGAAAATGAATGTTGTTTGAGGCGACACGAGAGCCAAAATATTTTATCGCGGATGATATACGCTCGATAGTCTTTCAGCTAATATATTAGGGGGTTCAGCCTCGTGGTTGGATGGGGCTCGCCATCATGGTTGAATTCGATGATCCGAGATGTCTCACGTCGTATATTATGGCGGATGTACGACGTGTCATCGTAAGCATCCTCCTGGAAATCTTTTCTTCGCCCATCGCTGTTGTACGTCGTCACCCTTCTTCGGTGTTTACTGTAACCAGAGGCCCGCGCTCGAATCTTGAACGTCATTCGAGGACATTACGCGGAGGGGAATACGACGAAGGCTTTTCTCATGGACGCGTGTATTCAGGGAGGAGGATACGGATTACGTAAGATTAATACTATTACTCTAGATCGGGTATAATAATGAGAATAATAATCATAACAAGTAAAGCGGATGAGTAAACTGAGGGAAAGATAGAAAAAAGGGGATGAGAAGAGAATGGCTGCTCTGGTCGATAAAACCGAAATCCGGAAGAAGCCTCGCAAGGGTGATCGCCTCGAAAGGAGGGTAAATTTGGGCGGGGTCGAAGATTTTTCGTCTCCCGTTACACTCAGCCACTCCTCTCTATAAGAATGGTAATCATTAATGACACCTCGGAGAAAAGTGCGCGAGTAGGCTCAGCTCAAAAGATAATGAGAACAAGTTGAGCCAAGTTCAATATTAAGCTCTCCCCCAAACACGTTGTTATCGCGTAAATAGATCTCGCACCACGTGGGAGTGACGTCAGCTTTAAATTGTCTCAGTCTGTTTAATGGGAACAATGCGCATAGGAGGCAGATAAATTTGATTGGTCCCGTGGGCTAGTCGGGTTATAAATATGACGGATGAAATGAGCCTTCGCGAGAGCATAAGGCTAATAACGTAGGCAAATATATATATACGTACGTGTTGGCGAAGGCGGTCGTAAGGTTAATCCGGACGCCATTTTTCATCGTTAAAAAAACCTATCAGATATCTCAATCGGGGCCTGAGTGGGGTAACGACGGGGGAGCTCGAGGGGCAGAGCCTTCGAAATTCGCGGATTCTCGTAATTAAACGCGCGGAGGAACTTTATAGTGATTTTGCGAGGAAACTTCAAAAGTCACCTCTCCGAGGTGGTTATTTCGATTATTATTGTTATGCGCACCGGGACCCCGCGGAACCATTAGCAAATTCTTTCATGCGGGACATTGTGGGAATGCTCCCCGGAGCAGCGAAAGCGCGGTTTCTCTTTCACGCTGCTGCGCGAGCATAAAAAAGGGACGAGAAAAAGGAAGATTCGAAAGGGGGGAAGTTCGAGATACAAAATTCGGTGTTAATTTCGTCGATTGGCTGGTCGTCGCTGCTGCTGGCCTCGCTGGCGAGGGAGAACGATTTTTCGACGGCTCAGCCCACCAGAATACGAGAAGGTCCGATATCTTAATTGAGCCTGGTGCTCGTAACTACGCACCAATATATACGTATATGCGTGTATGTATTTGATACTGAGGCAGCCACCGCGTGTTCCCATCATGGCCGGGCGAGAACGATAGACGTTTCTCGTTTCCTTCCCTCCTCGCATACACGCATATTTATTACTCTTCTCTTTCTCTCTCTCCCTCCCTCCCTCGAATTCTCGTTAATCCCATTTAGTTGCTGGGCGCGTTTCAGGATTGAGCGAGAGTGCGATTCGTGCCAGATCTCTGCGGAGCACGACTGACTGAGCGATCCATTGCCAACAGAGAAGCGTCGTGTCCAAAACCGGCACAAAATACACGCGCACATAACAACGTATAAAGCATTGCCGAAGCAGAGCATCTCGTTTTGCACGACGGACATTATTTCCATCCTGCGCGTATGCATAATATACACATATATGCGAGCCTGCCAGGAGGTACATATGCCGTCATAATAGCCCCGCGAGGGCGTGCGGTGGTCTCAATCATTCTGAAGCCGCAGCTGACGATTCGCAAATCTCGCCGGACGAACGAGCTCGCTCCAAATAGTGGAATTCTCACTATTGTTCGTTATAGCTATTCCTCCGCGTATACGTGCCAGTTTACGACGCTTAGTTTTTCATTTTTTCAAAATAAACCATTTCCCAAAGCCAGCGGGATGCACTATACGAAAATACGAATATACCGATAATATCTGCGCTAAAGTTCTTCAAACTTATGAAAATACTTGTCCATTTATGCTGCGTACTCAATGTTCAAAAATACTGTCACCCCCAGAAAAAATCGGACACAAAAATTTGTTTTTTTACTCCAAAACTGTCATGGTTTTTATAAATCGTTTGAATTTCTGTAATCCTACGTTGTTGAAACACGTGCGACAATGTTAATTCAGTTCCATTAGTTTCTGACGACCTCTCTGTACAAATATCCCGAAATTGATTTCTCAAGAACTAAATACTAGACACACAATAATAATTTGTGTGTCGTAAGAATTAAGTGTTAGGGGCAGTTAATAATCTGCGACTACCTAATCACACGCGGTTAAATCGGTGAATTGTAAAGACAAACAGCCGGGGCTCTGGTTAGTTGAGCAAGCATGGAAACCCGTCAACGAAGGTTTTACGATTTTTTATTACTTCAGAGCCTCATAATACTTGCGGCAAAGTATACACATATAAAAATTAAAAAAAAAAAAAAAAAAAGGAACATGCACACAGAGGAGAGCTGATACGGAGGAGGAGGCTAAATATTAGTCCCCGGGTACGTTTTCTTTCTCGTTTGAGCGACAGTCCTGGAGGAGAGCGAGAAAGAGAGAAAAAAGTGTTACTCAAAAAGCCATAACTTACAGTCGATCATCTTTCGTCAAGCGATGCTGCTCGAGGCCATGCGGTTTTACAAGATCTGAGATCATACAAAGTTCACGTAAAAGCGATAGAGTAGCGTCGATAAAACTGTAATCTTCGGGGGATTCGAAGGGAAAAGATGAGTGGCGAAGTGTCAAGATCTTCATAACGGTATGCTTGTGGCATGTGTCTACAACGTTAAGAAATGTAAAGAAACGTTACTTTATCTCGATAGAAACGTTACTTTATCCTGTCAAGGAAAAATTTATATTCCTCTCTTCTTGAGCCTTCCTTCGAAGTATTTTTTCCACGAAAAATGAGCAAACTTTAATTGGGAAATGAATTCGGATCAGCAGGTTAAACCAATGAGGCTTCATCGATACGCGGAAATCCTCGAGGCGCGTCGCATGGGACGTCGAACTTGACTCGTCTGGTGCGGGTGGTCTGGGGAACGATAATACACAATATTGGCGGTGTTTCGATGGGAGAGAGAGTCAGGATAGTTCATAAAAAAATTAACACCGGCAATAATAATATAGTTTATACCCGCAACACAGGTACTCAGAGGTTTCCTGTAATCGTATGGGTATTTTATTATAATCGTTATTATTCATCGTGTGTGAATTAACGATGGCAATTTTGTCGTTGGACATCCATCACATTTATAACGGTCATTCGTGCTGCGAGATGTCGATTTGTCTTGAGTACGGAGAGGGCGTATAAACTTTGATGCATGGATCGCCGGGTGCAAGAGAGAGAGAGAGAGAGAGGGCGACAGTTCCACGATATGTTTTACTCTTGCGAACCCAAGAGAAATGCAAGCTCTTTGCGCCAACACATGCCAAGAGAGGAGAGGTGAAGAATGGCGAAAAGGAAGCACATCAGCACACAGTACACGGCAAGAATTTGCTTCACCGAGCGGGGGAGAGAGGGAGACAGAGAGAGAAAGAACATAAGAGCTCATAAATGCGAATTTAAGAGGCGCAATAAAGGCACGTTGAAATCGAGAGTGAACGAGCACTACCAACTCCCTCTCTTTCCCTCTCGCTCGCTCTCGAGAACTCGCGCGTGCCATCAGGATGGAGGAGTGACTCTAAAACGCTCATAAGACGTGGGAACGCATCGCACGCGCTTTCACGCTTCCGTGCAGTTTAATGATCTATATTCGACTTAAATTGCTAAAAAAAATCGGACACTTGTCAAATAATGTCTCATATTTCCTCGCGTGAATTATTTCACCTAGATCCAGCACCTGTGGATCCATAAATCGTCCAGCTTTCGTCTTTTTCGTAACATTCGTTCGCGTTTCTTCAATCCTCCGTTAGCGGAAACTCGATCGAAATCTGCGACGTTGTAAATCGTCATTTTTTCCAACTATTTTTCATGAAACTAGCAGCGAAAAAACTTTGAGTTTCCTATACTTTTACCATGGAATCAGTTGAAGTTGTTTTGTTGCAAGTTGTTGAGGAAAAAATGTTGTCGAGATACGGTTCGATCCAAATATGCTTCCAGGCTCTGACCGAGAGGAAGAAAAATCGAATCGACCGTAGAATCTACGAGAATGGCCCGGAGCTTGTAACCCTCGACTTTCCTTTTTTCGGGATTATGCAAAAAAAAAGATCATTCCCTCCGAGACTGTTTACACGAAACTTAACGAGTTGTTTCGCCTTGAATTTGTCACGATTCCAAAGTAACAAGCTCGAAGGGTAGATTTTTTTGGCGCAACCCTTCTCGTTCTCCTTAAACCTTGAGCACGGAAAGACGTTAAGATTTAATGCCGAGTTTCAGAGATCTGGTCGCTGTAACGAGCCGAGGGAAGAAAAGATAGCTTGTAAAAGTACCCTCGAAAGAAGAGTTTAATGGCATTACGTCGCGTTTGACAGATAAATTCGATTTTTCTTCATATTTATTTCGGTAGACAGAAATTTGGAGAATCGCGCTGCAGCCACGGAATTCCACGGAACGCATAGAATTTCAATGAAGCCCGCATTCAATCGTATTCTTTTATTTTTTTTCCACAACATACGCTCGCAATCTTTTTTAATGGACTTGGAATAAAAAAAGGACGTGATAAAAAAAAAAGAGGAAAATGGAGGATGAAACTATTCGAGGGAGAAGTAAAACGCTTCGCAGCAGGATAAGTTGGAAAAACGATTCGGGAGGATGAGAGTACAAGGAAATAAGTGTCGAGGCGGTGAATTGAAAGATAAAAAAAATGGCGAATGGAATAACGGTCGAGTGTTGTATAGGCAAAAGTACGTGAGTGGCTTATTGGCGCGTACTTTACGTGTATGGCAACAAACGAGAAAAGGAGAGCTTTTGACGAGTTTGTAAGGGTAAAGAGGCAATGGAGAGAGAATTGCCATATACAGAAAACCGATCGAGCGTACTGCGGGAGAGAAAGAGAAAGAGAGAGAGAGAGAGAGAGGGCGGTTTCTTCAGGTACCTGAACGTAAGTACGACAAGTTTATGGTCTCTCAACGTTATATCGCCTGTATATCGCTGACAATTCTTTGCTAATGTCCCAACCATTAGTTTCAATTGGTAAAAGTATCTCTTACTCTTCAATTGTAGTCCAATTGAAAGGTGTATTTTTGTGACATTGAAAAGCATAACGGAGAGGGGAAAGATGACGATAAAAAAAAAACGAAGAAAAATTGGCAAGCGTCGTTAATCGTTAGCCATCACGGATTAATGAGAGCAGGTGTCGAATAGCTCATAAAAGTGTGACTTTTATATCTCTTAACGTACAATTAAGAGGCATAAATAATTCAACAAGTTCAGAGGGCAGTTAAAAATCGGAACTTGTCTCTTTATTGAGACAATAAATATATAGATGAATTTCGAGGAGGTACGCGATTTATCAGCTTTCGTCTGTTAACAGAGAAATATTTGAGGTAAAAAATTGTACGTTTTTTCTTTATCACGAGCTCTGCATAACATAAAACTTTCTCGAGATGTTCATTAAATCTTATGGTAAGCTCAAAAGGATGGGAAAAAATGGTGGGGCGAGCGTAGAGAGAAAAATAACATGAGGAAAGGTATATCCGGTGCGGAGGAGCGAAAGAGTAAGGTGAAGGAGCGAGGCAGCTCCAGGGAAGCAAAGGGGAAAAAGGAAGAAGAGGAGATGTAATGGGTCACGGATTCCGGGATCTCGGTGGAAAAAGAGTGCACTTAGCGAGAAAGAAGCGAAGCATCTAATGGATGTGAATATATCGCTGTAATAAATTTCGCAAAAAGCTGCAGCTCGCCTGGACGCGCGGATCGCACTGCTCTCTATCTCATATATAAAGAGAATGAAAAGAAAGCGGAAAGAAAAAAAGAGCGAAAGAAACGATGCTCGCTCTTGTCCGATGAAGAAAAAGAGGAAATAAGAGCAACGAAGAAAAACGAAATGAGAGTATGAGTTGGAGGGTAACGGAAAGGAGATGGAACCGGTGCGGACAAAAGGAAAAGGAAGAAAAGAGTTGAAGCGCATTGAAACGTATATACGAGGGGCTCACCGTGTGCACCCCCTTCACCGACGAGGGAGCACATACACCCCCGAGTCCCGTGTTTTATACGACGAAGGGTGAGCGAAGGGATTTTCAAGGGAGGCCGCGGGTGAGTTAAGGAGAAAAGCCGTCCTCAACACGCAGAAAAACGTAAAGGGGTATGAACGTGCGCTTGTGTGTGGCTCATTTCTCTCGGGGCCGTGAGCTCGAGCAGCAAGCAGCGGAACACACGGGGATGAAGAGGGAGCATGGCACAGAGGGAACCGGAAAAAAAATAAAGAGGATAAAAAAATAGGATGGAAACGTCAAGGAAAGCCTCGCCTTTCTCGGTAAGCGTCCATCCTGACTGTATGTGAAGCGTCACGTTTCCGGTACGTGTTACTCCAGAAGAAGCCTGCTCGCGGCCATCTTCCCTCGCTTCAACCAATAAGAACGCTCGATACGCTTCCGTGCAGTGGCAAACCTCCGGAGAGGGGGCCGAGAGCAACCCCTCTTCGAGCCCCACCCTTGTTCCTCGTAGCATCCCGGACGGATCAATACCAGAGGGCGAGAAGCCAGAGCCTCGACCGCGCCTATTTAGACCCTGGAACCAAAATCCTCCCCCATAGTACTGTGCAACAATGATCGCACGGGAAAACCTCAGGGCACAAATTCTCCGCACACTCTCTTCGTCGTCTTCCATACGCGAAAACGAGCAAAACTACCCTTGCAGCTTCGCTGCGACTAAAACCCACCCCCTTCGCTCGACATATACGCGCAGACGAACTCCGGAGGGCTGGCAAACTTCAAGGTGGGTAATTGCTGCTATAGGATACTGGCCTAAATTATATCCTCCTCTTTTCTAATTGCCATGGTATTTTAATGAAAATTAACGGAAACGTTTATGTCCCTGTGAGTTGTTAAATTTTACAAAATTGACTTATCCAACGGTTCAATAACTCATGCTTTCATTGTTTCGTTAAGAGAAGACGAAAAATTATATTTTCTTCGCTCAAATTCAGTTTATTATCCTATGAAATTTCAGCTTTCAGCTTCGTCTTCAAATCTATGATACGAAAATTCAATGTTTTTCGTCTGCGCTTTCGATATGTTTTTTCTTCGTGTCCAATCGCATCATTGCCCTCCACGATGGATGAAGGAGGATATTAAATGAAAATTCTAGTCGACCCTCCATACGAGCTCGATGAGCGACGAGATGAATGCCAAGGACCCGACACCAGCTTAAGAATGTGAATTCCATCGACCGCGTAACATCTCCGAGCTGCTTGCAAAATTTGTATTGTATATCTCGACATAGCGATGCTCCGTTGTTCGGTATACGGGAATGAAAGCTTTTCGCGCGTTGAGACGAGTAAAAGGCAACAGCAAAATGGCTGGGAGGGAAGAGCGCAACGTTGAATTACAAAATGCTCAAGTTTCATCACTAAGAGTAAATTCTTGGGAACAATGTGAAACCTCGAAATGCACTTTCGCAATTTCATCTCCTGCAATATGTCTTATGAGGCTATGACAACTGGGAAGGAAAGCTATGAAGGAAGGAAAGAGGGTGAGAGGTTAAGAGAAGTTCGCTAGTGTCAGAAACGCCTCTCGAAGTCATCAAAGTAATCTTGCTTTCCACCTTGACTTCGGTCCTCTGACGAAGCAGAGAGAAATGTCCGATAGTTTCGCCAGGCCAAGAAGAACGTGAGAAAGAAAGAGAGGGAGCGCGACGGGGCAGGAGGAGGCTGCGGGGTGGACTCGCGAGTACGTGTCTGCGGATAAATTCCACTCACGCGGAGACTCCAACTTTGGGAATTCGACTCTCGCACTCTCGAGAGCCGAGGAGGAAACTTGGATCGTAAAATATATTCTCTCTTACTTCCTCTCGAAAAGCGTCCTCTCCCGCGATGTAGTTCTCGCTGTCTCTCGACTGTGCCTCTTTCGCTTAGGTATTACACCCGAGTACTTTGGAGAAGGTTGGGGGTTATCCTATCGAAGATAGAAAGAAAGAGGCGGTGGGTCGAGGAGAGCGGAGTAGGAGGGAGAATTGATCCGACGAATCGCGAGTTTCTTTTTCATTCCTTTCCCTATGTTTTTTTTTTTTATTTTTTTTTTTTTATCTCTTTTAATTCGAAAAAGGCTCAAGGGAGGAAGAAAGCCGGGGAGTGCGCAAGCACTCCCCGGCTGAGCGAGAGGAGCGAACGTGACCCCGGAGCGCGCGGGGGAGGACACTCCGAAGAAGGAAGAGAAGAGGAATAAAAGAAAAAAGCGCGAACGAAGGATGTAGCGAAGATCGAAGCGATGACTGAGATAGAGGGTGGCTCCGTATAACTATACGTATTTATGTGAGCGAGAAAAAAAGCAAGCCAAGATCCAACCGTGTACCGGCGGAGAAACTCGCTCTCCTCGCAGCCGACTGCATATGGGAACCGCTCTTTGATTATCCGCTGCTTCGTATAATAACAAGTTCATAAAGACGTCGGTGCGCGACGGCCAAAGGAGGAACGGTAGAAAAGCAGCATGCGCCGCTGTATATACACTCTCGCCGTGGCAAAACTCTCCCGGCAATGGAAGAAATAAATGACTCAGAGAAAGAGGGAATAAGAGATCGGTGGCCGGGCTAAAACGAGTGGTGATGATGCTTCTGGGTGGGAGGGGATGAAACTATATGCACCGATACGCCATGAGCTAAAGGAAGCGAAAACGAGACGAGAATAAAAGCCTGATGGAGAGAATACAGAGGATATGCCGTTTCTGCATCATTCCAGAACATTTGAATAATACGAACATTTACATGCACTCATAGACGGATGAAAAGGCACGGAGCACTCCAATCATAAGAGGCTCACGTTATTTCCCCACTCGGCGAACGCAGCTTCCTCTTTTCGCATCCACCATTTTTGTGGGTCGAGCTATCGTCACTCTCCGATCGAAGTTCCCTCTCAATCAATTGCTTTCGAAACGATTGAAAAAAATGGTTAAATCGAGGAATTTTAACGTATTTTATGATGTTGATTTCATTGAAACGACGAGATTCCCTCTTAGATCTCAATAGTTGTAAAAATAAATACTCGTTTCCTGCAATACACTTGATATTTCAACTAATACCGCAATTACGGTACTTTCACTCTAAAGTAAACAACAACAACGAGAAAAACAAAGGAAGATTGCCTTTCCTTACGTCCGGCGCAATAATATCTCAGATTAACGATTAGTATACACATTTTCCCCCAAAGTGGTGAGACTCATTCGAGCGCAGATTATTGTAGCCACTGGTAATTTAACGGAACGTTGATTCATCACAGTATTTCCTCCTTTCAAGAGAACGAAAGAGTTATTCTAGTCCGAGTATACTTATTGTTGGTTTTTTTTTCTCTCCACCGGTTACAGAGACGTTCCAGGTGAATTTATGGATTCTCTGGGATCTTTTGTCTCGTGAATCGACGGGGGGGACTCGGAGATTTGCCATCTTTATGGGGAGGAAAAAAACTGAAAGAGATCGTTGTTATCTCTCGGGATCGGGGCGAGAATAAATTTAGAAATTGAGAGTTTTCATATCTTACAATTCTTCAAATGAATCACTGTCGAAAATTACTTCGCTAAAGTAATATAAATAAAGGTTGGTTTAGATGCCGGTACAACTGCTGCTGCTGCTGCTGCTGCTGCTATCGGATGTATAATAACCGACGAAGTTGGACGAAAGCGACGTCTTATTTGAAACAATGTTTCCCTCCATCGTGTTTCTCCCTCTTTCCTGAGCAAAGTTCGCAAACGGACCGCCCGTAAATCCTCATTTCGAATCCCGAGACTCGTATAAAATACCTCGATGTGGTCCTGGACCCCGCGGAGCTGTACGCTTTATCCCTCTTTCCGCGGGATCGCGGCGGAAACGAAGAGAAAGAGAGAGAGAGAGAGAGAGAGAGACCGAGAGGGTTTACGGAACACACATGACCACGTCGCTAGATCTCTGTTCGACTCTGTCCAACTTTGCCGCCCCGGAGAATACGCCTTTGATATATCACCGCGCTCTGGCTTATTTTCCTCTGCTCTTTCCTCCTCACATGCCCACTTCTCCTCTGTGCCGCCACGGAGCACAACGTGCACCGCGTCTAACTCAAATACCGACGCAGATCATCGCATTTTATTCTTTTCTCAAGACTGCCTTTCTCGTTTCAAAAAAGCCTCGCAGGAAATAGAAAGATTTTAAATTGTTTTCCTTACTCTCAGCCACTGTTATTACCTTTCGAGCCATTAAAAGGTGAGAAATTGTCAGAGAAATTGTACCATTTGTAACGCTCCATGTTTGTCACTTGGCATTGAGGCTTCCAGCAACGAAAATACACTGCATCAGATTTATCGCTTTCTCTGAATCTTAGAAAAAAAAATCCAAAGAATCGCTCTTGCATCGTTAAAAATTTCCTTCTTCAACTCTTCCACCGATGAAAACTCGTAAAGAATTGTATTGGAGCGACTAATCATGATTTTAGCTCGGCAACTGTTTGAGTAGAAACGTTGAATTCCTTTTTGAAATTCGAAAAAATTGTGATGCACCAGCTTCTTCGAGAAAAAATTTGAAATCATTTTTCCAAGGGGCAGGGCGGTTTTGTGAAAACTTTTAAAGGCAACGAAAATTCAATCCTCATGATGAAATTACACTTCATTCCAGGAATCGTTTCATTTCAAATTCGGCTGATGTTTCATCACATTTCTTCACGATTTCCTGCCCATATTTTTTGACATTTTCACCATGTTTTAAAAAAATTTGAGTTAAATCGAGCAGACGAGTGGAGAACGAAGGGAAAAAATAAAAAATCAAATATGCCTGGATCTCGCTGAAAGTTCATCACGTCGCGAACAGATCCGGTGCATTCTTGCGGCACAATAAATCACGAAAAAAGCACGAGAGTGCGAGAATGAGTGAGAGAAAAGAAGGAAGAGAGGAGTAGTGGGAAACGGCGACACGCGAGTCGTAATATTTAAGTTAATGACTCGGTATAATAAAGTTAATGGCTTTATGATAGCCGTTCGGAGGAGCTATGAAGACAGCAAGCAAAGGAGATCGTATAGTGAGAATCCCATGCATGTCGCTCCCTTTTTTCACGCCTTGAGAATCACATTAAAAAATGTTCTTTTAAGTTTTGCTCGAAAAATGTTCTCTGTGAAAATGTTTGTGCGTTAAAGCACGAATGGCATTCGGAAAAATCTCGGAAGGCTTTCGCTCAAAGCAGCTGGAGCAAGATTTTCACAATGAAGACGCAAAGAAAATCTCTCGAGAGATGAGCGACTATAAATTGGTCACGTGGTGGAGGCAACTCTTTTTTCTTCCTCCCTTTTCTCGCTTCCTCTCTACGATTCTGTCTATTTTTCTTGCCCATACAACGGGAAACCTTGCGCTCTCCCTTTATCACATCGTAAACTTCTAACGATTCTAACGTACGAACACCTCAGAAGAGGCGTAATATATCGCATAACGGAAAGGAGCTATCGGCGAGAGTCCAGCATCACGCGAGCAGCACGCGATCGTGCGAGAAAACCATTATCGCGCTTTATTTATCATATGGCAGCAACAAAGTGTCCGATGAGTAGTTTTACTCGAATTTTTCCATCTCAAACGAAAATCGAGAGATGCAATATCAGTGAGCAGGATTAAAACAGAAAATCTACAGTTGTACAAGCGGCCGAATGGCGGGTGAGAAAAAAAAACACGAAAATATGCAAAATTCCAATCCGTCGATGAAGTTACGCAAATTTAAAGTGATTTTATGTATCTCCGTACGTGTTTGAGCGTTATTTTCATGTTCGACGAAGGATTGTGAAAAAACCCTGAAAATGGTCGGAGAACTGCTGCTCGACCACAGCTCACTTCCACAAACCTTTTTTATAACGCGTTTATTTCATAATAAAGATTTAAAAAGTACTCGAATTTTTACGGAGGGTCACGGTAGGCATTTCCTACAGGTATGTCACATTTTACGCCGATTCTCACGTCCCCGTTGATCACTCCAATTTTCACTGCCTCAAATTTTAGCGTAAAATTGGCCTTCTGGTAATTTTTTTCTTCAAAAGTATTCGTATCTCCTTTCGAAAGCAAGAATCGATTGCCGGGTCATTGAATGAAGAGGTTGAGCGACTTTGTAGCGTCGAAACAAATCGTAAAGAGGCATTTTAAAGCTAATGAAATCTTTACGTGACTTTTTAACGTTAACATACCGGACAATTATTTGACCCTCCCGGCTCAGAGTGCAAACGTTTAAGCGAGAAAAATAGTGGGAGTTTTATGTGCACCGTTTGTTTGGCCCGCAGGAGAAGTATGATTGTGTCACTAATACTCGTACGAAGAGCGCGGGAGACGCCTCTTGAGCTGAGAGGGTTAATATGTATTATTCTCCACGTGAAAAAGAGAATGTTATGGTAACACACAGTGTCTACCCGTTTAAACGATACAAATATATATCCTCGTGCCACACACATTAGACGAGCTATTCAACTGTCCGCACAAGAAAGCGTTTTGTTGTTCGATGAATAATATACCTGC
Organism: Venturia canescens; assembly: GCF_019457755.1. Lineage (NCBI taxonomy): Eukaryota > Metazoa > Arthropoda > Insecta > Hymenoptera > Ichneumonidae > Venturia > Venturia canescens. The sequence goes on along the minus strand of NC_057423.1, from coordinate 4,858,223 downwards.
TCTATACGTATATAGTATTTATATGCGATATACAGATCTACACACCTTCACGACCGCACCACCATGGCCAACATCTTGGCCACGAGATTATTGCCGTTTAAACGAGCCACACTTTTCACCGCTAGTTAACGTACACACATCTAATAAACATGAAATATAGCGACAATAAAACAATCACCGTGTAATACCGAAGCGGCAACTCTGCAACTTGCACATACGGTTGCACGCGCCCGACCTAACCCTCGATCAGACATCGAGAGCTGAACTTAAATTAGATTCAATTGAACTTTGGCGAGCTTACCTTCGATGAGCTGAGACTTTCGAGCTTCGCCGAGAATGGTTCTTTCCTCTTCCCGCATGTGGGTTCCTGGCAGACAAATGAAAATTACGGTTCATTTTTGGCATTGAAATGATAAAAATGGCAGGTTCGTTATATTGATCGCTTTCAACGATAAGATTTTCTATTAAAAACCGAATTCAATATGTTCCTTAGAAATTTCTTTTTTTCGATCAATTTCTGCAAAGCTCTTTTAAGGAACAATGAACTGGCTCCACGCCAAATATTGGAGATTGTGAAAGGAAAGAAAAAGAAAGTGGAAGACATTTTTTGTCGCATTTTAATGATTGACGTCTCGATCCAATAAATTTTCGGTCATCATATGGATGGAGGAATATAAAAATTAGTTTGGCATTTATTCTCAAGTTACTCGCGAACATTTATCGACGAAGTTGAGTCCAGAAATTGTGTCATTAAAATGCTTTCGTTGTAAATTTAATTCGCCACCTATTCAAACAATATATTAAACGACTTCAATTCGAATTCCACAAATCTGTTCCCTCGTAATCGATCATTGTAATGAAAATTGATTTCACGTTGAATAATAAATTGGATGAAGGTGCGGGCAAGACCGAGATTAGGGCCATTCTGGAGGATCGAACAACGTGCAACGTGGGTCACAATTTGTCTGACATCGTTCGGTAATTCAACGCTTCCTCAAACGACGTTCCATATTCATATTAAGCTAAGCGTGTTTATTAGCGAAACAATAGTGGCCACTCGATGAGTAACACCTCGTAAACTCTGCTTCGACGAGCTTTTCTCTCAAAGTGTGATCCTCTCTCTCTCTCTCTCTGTACTCTCTCCGTCGCCATTCGCACGTACGTGGAGATATGATATTTTAAACAATTTTCATATCGAATTTTGTATCATCGAAATGAACATTTTTCGTTTTACAATGTTGAAAACGGTTTGAAGTACTATGACATTGATTTTGAAATGTTTCGATGAATCATCGATCACTCGACAAAATAACGTGGAATCAGAATTCTTTTTGAATTCTTCAAAAAAAATTTTAGTCGAAGAAATTCGTTATTGAAATTCCAGGAAACGACTTAAACGTTTCGAGTCGTTCTTGTTCGTTTATCGAAACTCATTTGAAATGTATCAACATTGAAGAATTCTAACTTTCTTTCAGGATAATGAGCCTGATTTATGAAGCAGAATTGAAAAAGTTTATTTAAGCAAAAGTGCAACAAACAGCTGATGAGGAGTATCATTGCGCATCGAAATTCAGCTGATTTCATGGATGTTACCACCACGACGTGTATTTTTTCATGTCTTTTGGCACAGTTTTTACCTCATCTATGAAGCCAAGTCCGCGGCTTCTAGTCTCGAGTCCGAAGCGAACGAATATTATCATTCTCATCAACGTGCACTTTTCGTCGTCGTTGAGAAGCGATGATTGAAAAAACATGACGAATCGAAACTAAAATACGAGGTTTCTCGGTGCGGATATTCGGGTTTCGCACACAAAAACTTTCGAATCATGGCCACACATCGGTCGTGATTCAATCGAGTCTTTAAAATTTTTGCACAAAATATAAAATGCTTTCGTGCAGAGAATGAACTCGACGAAATTGAATGACTTTTGAGTTGCAAAATATAATCAAAATGTAGCGATGCTTGTACAACTTTTTTCAAGCGCAATTGAGAAGGCTAATTGCAACGCAACAGAAAAGTGGTTTGTTAATGAGTTTTTTCGTTGAACTCGTCACTGAACGTTCGGCGATAAGGAGAGCACAGTTTTTGATAAGAGTAAACGATTGGAGTGAATTTCGTAACGTCAGTTCGCGGCGCCGTCGGAATCGAAACTGCCCCGGTCGTGCTAGAGCTAGAAAACGCGAACGAGAAGAATTTTTCGAAAATCTTTTCAAACCAGAGGTGTGAAGGGAGAAAAAACAAGAAAAAAAAAAGAGCAAAACTATACCCCAAACGCTCTGGTCGTTGGAACACGACCTTGGATCAGCCTCATTCTCGATTTAATAGTGTGCAACGGGTAGAGCGAAGGTCTGAAAAAAAAATTGGAGTATTGACGGAAGGGACCACGAAGCGACGAAAGCAAAGTTTCGTGAAACCCGAAATATTTCAAGGACCCATCGAGACTCTTGCCGCTTGGAGGTAAATGAAGGGAAAAGGCCAGATTCATATCGTGATTTCTCTTTCGTTCAAACACACTAAATTCCAACCCGTTTTCATACTATTGTTGAACAATTATAATTATTCGATATTCATGGATCGCTGTAATGAATTTTTATATTATAATTGATCGATTGCCAATTTATTTTCATACTCTTGGAGTCCAAAGGCAAGCAAGCAGGACGTTACGCACTCAACTTTGCTCCACAATATCCAAAATCAGTTCCGAGATCAGCGAGAAAAAATAGCGAGGGACAAAAAATGCCGACAGCTCAGCTGTCGAAAATCCCAATTTCTGAAAGATTTTCACGTAACTTCGAGCCAAGATGAAACACGGGTAAAAAAAAAGGCAGAAAAAAAATTAAGGATTGTTTGGATCGCGACGACACGGCCTTGAGTCTCGATTACGTCTAAGAAAGGCTGCAACGACCGACGGCGAAAAAAAATTGGAGTATATTGCCGGAAGCGGGCGACCTTTGGGGGATGAAAAAAGGCCATTATGAGGGTTCGAGTGGTCACCGGTGGAGTGACCTTCGTCTAGACTTGGCACAAAGCACGATTCCTCGTCATTTTTTTTTCTCATAGAAATCCTCACAGCCCTTTCTCGAAGTGTTGAAGAATTATTGTTCGAGCAATCTTTTGACGAAAACAGCTTCAAATCGAATATTGAAAGAACACAAAAATTCTGTGAGTCGTTGCTGTGATGTCAGAGGAACGCTGAAAAACATTTTTGATGCAGCGGATCAATCGAGTGAGAGTTTCGAATAAATAAATGTCGACGGCATTCAATCGATTGTTGAAGCACGTAAAATATAATTGTACATAAGAAACTGAATAAATCTGATTCAATGACGAAGAGTAGTGTAGCAATAATTTCATAACAATGAAAAAAAATATTAAAATGACAAAAAATGACGATTTATTTCCTTATTGATGTAATTAGAATGATTTTAGACCGAATTTCATTAAATGGCTATTGACTCGATTGAAATTTTGTGCAATGGAATAGCCTGACTATTATTTTATTCAAATTCGTAAGAATCGAAATTGAATAAAATAGAAAAAAAAACTTTCTCAGATGGTTGAAAGCGGTGAGGGGCTTTCCGTCGGCGAACGAGCCGAGAGAACGCGTCGGCCATCTTGGTGGATTCTCGCCATTGACGTCGCCGCCGGTAACCCGCTGATATCACGGACCCGTGAGTTTCATGGCGTCCCGGAGTCCCGATAAGGGTTGTTTCCACCACCCTGTCACGTCTCACCACCCTCTTATACACCTAGCCTAACACTGTGGCCATTCGGCGTCTCCGTTTTCGTAGATTCTTTCGTACGAGCTCAAGGAGAAAAGAGTCAAAGACGGGAAAATGTGCGATAGAGAAAATACGAGAGTACGACAAAAAAAAACGCCTCGCCCTCCCGCTCCTCTGTCCCTCCGCAAAGATACGCTGTTTTTGTTCAAACGTTCTTCTCATTTTTTGCTCCGTATCTCTCTCGCCCTCTTATCATCGAGAAGAAAAGCAATCGTCCATCGCGACTGGCGTGACGGCATAAATCGAAAGCCGTAACGACGTTGGCGTCGCCGTCGCGAGGCGCCCGACGTCTTCGTTGTTATGTCAGACTTGTATACACGCTTCCATTCTACATTTTCCCTTATTTTTCGCTCTCCGGTCCTACGAGGTTCATCCCTTTTGATTTATTTACATCGTCGATCATCCGTCATCGCGAGAAATCGCATTGTTTCGCACCGCGATGAAGACTCGAGCGTTGTATTTCACGAAAAAACATTTTCTACGTGGATTTTATAAAATGAAATCGTCGAGATGAAAATAGACTCGACAGAATATGAAAATCGGCCATACGGGTTCGCATCGAACGGGAAGGAAATTGAATTTTTTTTCAACTGAAAGTTCATATAACAAAGAAAACTTCTCCCCTCGGTTGTCTCGGTATTAAAAAGCGGTTTATCGCCGATCAATGTTTCATATACTCGTCTTTCCCATCCAGACATAATCAAAGTAGATTGTACAAACAAATCAACTCAATAACGGAGGCGAAAAAACAAATCAAACTCGTTCTTGCCAGCCATGAATAAATCACTATAAACGATTGGACGTACGAGCGTATTTCAACGAAGCTCCTCTCTCAGATCCATTTTGATTTATCTTGATGCTCACCTTTCATCGGGTTTTAGCAGAGTTAAAAGCGATATAAAGCCGGTGTTTCTCGCGTGTACTACCGCGATCTTGTTGTAAAATGTAAATGCCAAACGCGAGCAGGATAGCGCAAAGCATAAAATTTTCTCATCCCACGTTTTATATACACGAATCTACGGCTCCACGTACGTGTATTTATATTTCATTTACATTGAAACTGCACAGCGAATTTGTTCTATGCGAATCAACGATATCGTACGATGCGGTACGCGGAAAAATCACGTGAAAAAAATCGTTGCTACGGTGCATTGTACGGGAGGAACTCGCTCTCGGACGTCACGCTCAATCCGATAAACTCGTTAATCTCTTCGAAACGTACCTTTATTTACATCCGAACATTCGAGCTTTCAATTCTCAGATGCTTTTTCGAATCTCTTAAAATACGGCGCAAGTTGGTCCCGAAACGATGGCTCGTTGAATGAGAATGAAAAGCATCAAAATGTCGGAGGAATCGTTTGAAATCATTTCACCAAAAAATCTGAAGATTATTCGTTTCGTCAGTCACTACTCGATTCCGAAGTAAATCGCGAGTAAAATATTATCTTCGCTGAGAAACCTCGCCCCCTCTCATACGCTCCATCATCGCTCATTACAAAATTTATTTTAACTAACTCCAAATGCCCGACGAAGGCGACTCAGGGAGCAAGAAGGACGACGCTACCTTCCTGTCATCTTGACAACTTTCATCCAACAAAGGTTTTGTTCGTCAAATGACCTTTACAGAATGTTGCCAATGAGTAGAGTTTTACGAGCTGTCAATGAGAAATTCGATTCATTGAATATATTTGATTGATGGAAAGAACAAAATGATTTGTTCAGTTGATAATTGGACTCCGCTCGCATCATTTTTTCTGGTCGGCTCAAATTTCTAAGTATATTTGGCAGAGCTTTTTCAGCCAGGATAGACTCGATTCGAATATGTGTATCATAATATATTCGAGTACATATTTATTTATCGCGTCGAGTATATCAGCTCGAGTGGATAGCGTGGGTAGTTTGAATATTCAGAATATCGTCCTGAACGATATGGCGTACACGTCGGCGCATATCTCTTTTGCAGTTTCGCTCGTGAACACTTCAGGATCTCTTCTGTTGGTGTTAATACTCTCCGCGTGTCTTTTTTCTCTCCCTTTCTGGAGACTTGGCTCTGGCGACCTCGGGCATAAAATCTCGAATTTAGCAGCTTGCATCCGTCGGAGTTTGGTATATAGCGCATGTACTCCGAGGTCTTTCGACCTCGTACGCACGGACGAACACATCGAGACACGTGTGCATAGCACACATACGAATGGAATATTCTCGCTGGATACGCTGCGGACGGACCGTACGAAAATCCTGAGAAAAATAAACGGTTATAAAAAGAATTCCACTCTGAAATGATGCTCTCGTGTTACAGCGGAGCTGGCTCACAGAATCGTTTCTCGAATCTGTCCAGATAATCCGAATGTTTACAGTCGAGGGCTGCTCGGACTGAGGGAGAGAGAGAGAGGAATATCTTTCGGTGTGGAGGACACCAATCGCGAGATAAATAAAGTCGAAAAGAGAGAGAGAGAGAGAGAGAGAGAAGGGGAATGGAAAAGAAAAACGACGAAAAGAGCTGTAATTTCGAAAAATTCGAAATACAAGCAGACACGCACACACAGCTTTTTTCGTTCGATTCTCTTTCGCCATTCACTGAGAAAAACAGAAGCAGAGGAATATTTTTAGAAGGTACAATGTGACGTGTATTCGTACGAATTGGAGGTTAATTTTGGGACGTTCCTCGGCGTAGCCACCATTCTATTCGGGGATTTAGGGGCGTCGGGGGAGAGGGGATCGAGAGAGCTTTGGGTCTAAGCCCACATACGAGAGAGCAAGTTTTCTTCTAAGGGTTATTCTCGCGTGTAGGGAGATTCGCCGAAAGCCGGAAATGTTCCGGATTGTAAATTTCATCTCGCTGTGTGACGGATCAGCCCTGCGAATTCCGTGGCTCTAGACTCTGTCAGCTTCTCTCTCTTTCCCTCTGTATTTTCTTCGTTGTACACGCGCGCGAGGTTGAATATTCCATAGCTCTTCACCCTCGATTGATGCCGACGTTTCAGCTTCGCGAAGCGAAAGGAAGCGCATCTGAGCACACACATGAATACAATTATACTTCCCCGTTTGCCGCATCCTCTCTGAGATCGTAGTTTTTACATATTTCGTCCTTCCTTTTTTATCTTTTCTCGCTAGATTCTTCGCCCTTTTGGCGAAGCGACTCGTATATTATGCCGCGTTCGAGAGAAATTCCTCGCTCCCTTCCGCTGGAAACCACCCCCTTCGCGAGCTTCGAGTTCAACGGGTATACGTCGTAGTAAACTATAGCGTAATCGTATTCCCGTGTTCGCGAGAGGAGGACGAGACGAAAGAGGAGACCGGACGAGAGAGAAATGGGGGAAAAAAACCGAAAGACGAAGGAACGAACGAAAAGGAAAAATACGAGGAACAAGAGAGGAGGGAAGAAGAAGTATAGTAGTCTGTGGGCGGGGTAAGACGCATTCACAGTGGGGGAGCCTAACAGCAAAGACGCTGCTTCGCTGGGCTAGTGGGGATGCTGGCTTTCTCGGTCCTACTGGAGAAACAGGGAAAACTCGTCTCCGCAGAGATCTTTCTCGCTCTCCGAGCATCCATATTGCATAGCTATATATAATAAGCGCCTGTATATTCGATAGTATACGACTTGGAGAAGCGCGGAAAGGGGGCGAGAGGGAGGCCAGCTGGAGGAGGGAGATACGCGCTCGTAAAATACGAGAAGCTCGCGAGCGCACGGAATCTCCAAAGAAAATACGAAATTACGAAGTTGCTTGGCAGCGACTACGATGAGGTCGCTCTTGCACACGCTTCTACACGGATACTTCCTTCAGAAATTCAAAGAATTCTCCTCACTTTTTTCTTCTATTTTCATTTCTAACGAAATAAACTATGGCAATATCCCGAAGTGAAAAATTGTTTAATACTCGCGACCCCCGCCGGGAACTCAAAGAATTCACGTTGCTTCTCCTAATTATATTTTCTCGTCGCATGAAAATGTCAGAGAAAAACAGTATTTTAGGCTCAATTATATTTATTTCGACAACTCCCCGAATTTGACTCGCAGATCAATTTTTCAGATAAACCCCTCCTTTACAAACGTAACTTTATTTGTATACTTTCTACTACACGGCAAACCCCATCGGGGTTAGTAAAAAGATAGAGGGGGTTGATACGCACAGTTTCGAAAAGAAAAACGCATTCGGTAATACCAGACGGGGACTAAGAGGGTCGAGCTCTATATGTGCATGTGTCTGCAACTGAATATATCGCGCGCAACCCCTGAAATTTCATCTCGAACCCTCGGAGAGCCTCAGTGTTAACTGTAGATAACGGCCAACCCACGACAGGATACTCCTGTACAATGGGAAAGCTTCGGGCTGTTTGTATGTTACGGGAGGATCGGATGGGCTGGTACTATTCGCCGGTTGCGGTTTCAACCCTTTCCATCCATCGCTCCCCTCGACAATAACTCTCGTACATTCTAGAGAGACTCCCTGCTCCTTCCTCCTCCCTTTCACTCACTCGTGTTTCAACGCAGTGCCTCGTATATTGAGTCCTCGTGTGTACGTATGTACATATAAACTGTAATAGTAGGCTACCACCGGAGCGGGCACCCCCCGTTGGCCCTCCACGACCGTAAACTTGGCGTATTTAATTTACTGAATAATTGGAATCAAGCTGCCTCATTTGTGTGCGATCCACACGTGCATCCACTATCATCCAGGTTCCATATCCTACCTACGACGAGGCAAGAGCCAAACCTACCCTTGGACGCAATTTCCACAGCGGCCTCTCGCTGTGCCAGCTCGGACCTTGATTAGGAGATTTCTACGCCATCGTAAAACTGCCTCATCCATAGTCAAATTACGCTTAAAAATTCCACCGAGTTTCATGCCACTCGTATTCACCGAATAAATTGCATTTTCAAAATTTACCTACCCTGTGTATCCAAGCCTTTTTCGATTCATGAGGAATGTTAGTAAATTCCAAACGAAACGAGTGATTTTGTGCACTCACTTTATACTGCTGCTGTAAATTCCAAACATCCGCTGGCCGACATGATCGATCAGTGATTTTTCTCCGCTCGCTATCAAGTCACAATTGATACGAGTTCACGAGACATAAATTTTCATCGCGCAGGATATGCCCGTTTTCACGGACGAGTATGCGCCTCCTCTGGAGACATAAATGCTCCACTTTCTCTCCATCCTGTATTTAATTTACTGAATAATTGGAATCAAGCCTCCAGCCTTATTTGTGTACCGCGGAGACTCCGAAGGATGAGAGATATCTCGTTGAAGAAGGGTTGCTCGAAACAAAAAGCACCCCCGAACAATTTCCAGACTGCAGACGAGCTCTCGCGAATGATTTTGCAGGCCGCGCGCTTACGATGCGTCGGCGGAGAGGGCTGCGTTATAACACCGCTTTCCGAGGTAGACAGACTCTGTGGGATCCCGCTACGGAAGCTTGATGAGGAGATTTCTGTGCCCTCGTAAAATTTCGTTCTACCTAACCCCGTCGAGGCAGAACAAGGCAAGAGAGATAGAAAGTCACCCTCCTCGCTACGAGGCAACGCCGGCAGGCCCTTCCTCCCTTCCCTCCTTCGCTCCGGACTTATAGCCGTGAAAACCAACCTACCGAACCTGTCGGACCCCGGGGGCTTGAATAAAGATAGCCAGATAATGACACGAGGGAATTTCGCAATGAGTTTGAGGAAGAGAGCGAAAAAGCGCTTACACGAACGGGATCGCTCGATGGAATGATGAAAATATAATCATCGTGTGTGTGTGTGTGTGTGTGTTTTTTTTTTAAAGCTCTCGAAACGAAGTTGGTCCGTGAATTCATAAGTTTTAACTTAAATTACTGAAATATTATTCTGAACGAGAATTATTGAGCGATAAGCTCGCCTAGAGACAACTTCGTAGTTTATAAATTCCATAGAATTCTCAGTTCATCATGCCCTAATCCACTTTCCGCAGGAGGCGCGAATGTTTTCCCGAGTCGTCACAAGCTCATGCATAATGAGAATAAACTTTTTTACGAAGTTGAGAATTTCCTCGGAGACGAGAGGCAAGGCGAGGCTGGATGCGAATTTGGAGAAGTCGTCTGGAAGAGGGCGAACGCTATCAAACTTTTCCAATATGAGAGAAGAGGGTCGTAGATCCGGGATAAGCCCAACCGCAGATAATGGAAGCGCACAGAGGAAGACGGAGGATCGTGCTTTGGAAAAGCTTCTGCAGAGTGATAGGGTGGTTCAACGTAGCAAAAAGAAGGTTGGAGCAGGATCTTTTGGAAGGGCAGGGCTTGATAAAGGGGGCAGAAAACAGAAGAGGGATGAAGTACGAGGGATGGTTACAGAATGAAATAAGTGGCAAGAGGGTTGAGCGGAACAGCGAGACGAGAGGGCTTCTGCCTCCTAGTTTCGCCGCTCGGGGACGGGCTGCACGTCCCTAATTCGGTAGTCCCGGGGGCACGTTCGTGTATCCTCACCATCACATTTGAACTTTGTTATAAAGTATGCGTAGGCGGCTGTTCTGCTTCCATAGAGTGCGGCTAACCACGGTTCTTCGGCATAGGACAGAATGGTACAGCGACGAGGAAGAAAAAGAGAGAGAAAGGGCGGGGGGAGGGGAGATTGGTACCAGGGGAATTAGGTCCGGAGAGTGGGGAAGTCGGGACTTCCCTACGGACCGGTTCTCCTGACGCATGCGCTCAGCGAGGCCAGCAGAAGCAGAAATCGATGGCCGCGGCGTTTCCCCCACTCTTATACCTCGTCGGTTCACTGGCTCCGGGTATACCCGGCGCGCACAACTCGCTGCTGTTGCCGAGGTACGGTGGGCTAGATGGACGAAAAAAAAATGAAGGAACGTCGGGACTGTGCTCCACGTGGCGAGGGGAGGGGAAAGACGTCGAAGAAATGGGAATGGCAACATTTTGAATTCATTCGATTTACATGGAATACAAAGTATCCAATAATGTCTACGAAAATCGAAGCCCCGAGAGCTTATCTCCGGGGAAGAGCCGAACGGAAACGGTGATGGAATATCAATTGACCAATAAACGTCTCTTGTCTGTCATAATTTTTTTTCTTTGTTGCCCGTTGCAATTCGAGAATTAGTTCGATGGAAGATGAGACTCTGAAAAAAGATAAAAGGAGCTGCGGAGCGAGAGGTGGGTGGCTGAAAGAAATCGGGGCTACCCGGACGTTGACGAGGGTACGCTCGAGACCTTGATTCTCAAGAACTTCACGTGCTGGCGAACCCGCAGGATGAAAATTATGGTGGATGGAGCCTGGGTGGTCTTGCTCGCATCAGGGATGCATAGATGGAAATGCAAAACATCTCCCCGCGTGTTCTCTTTGTACAGGAATAAATAACTCGACGAATTCTACACGAGAGATGTGTCGGATAATCTGCAGCACACTCGCAGTTTGCCAGCAAAGTTGCTCGTTTTTATTCGTAAAATGAAGGCTACAAATTATCCTTCTCTAGAGAATTTCACCCGGCAGAGCTGGTACACGAGTTACCAGCATAGTCTTGTCCGAATGGTAATCAGCGGCGACTTCCTGCAGCCCTGGCGTATCTACATTTTCCCGAACATTGTAGAGCTAATAGATTTATTGCTGTCCCTCGGATTATAACCGAGCGCGGTACCTTCATGTTTGAATCTCGTATTCGTGTACAAGCGCGTCTTTATACGCGCCAGCTATATCGGGCTACATGCTCGAGAGGGTAAATGGCTTTTCTCAACGGTTTATAGAGGCGTTGCGAAACACGATGAGTTACATATACATATGGATGTGCTCCGTACGGTGAGACTGATTGGATCGATTCCTAATAGACACTCCGAGGAGAAAATCTATGTAATAAAGAAACAATCGAGCCGTTGGACGAGCAGCGAATCGTCCCTAATGTATGAAGATTGCGCGGTGGACACGAACGAACAATTGACTACGATTTCGAGTGGAAAAATAGCCTCCCGAAAGCCAATTCAATGAAATCTGGACATCCGCGTTGAGATGTTTTGCCAATCGAAATTTTGGCAAAACCCAAATTAAAACCGAGCACATCGTGACAGAGTTTATTTCGAATCTATTCTGGTCCGTTTTTTTGGATTCTGCTGAAAATACAACCTCCGACTTCCGAATTGGATCTCTGTCCTGATGACCGGAGCAGAGCAATCGGCTCCATTGTCCAAGCCTCGCGCGTATTCGTGTGCAGAATTCAACCCCCCCAGCCACAATTTGTTACGTAGCACGAGTACTACGGGGCTTCGGGAAGATATAGAACGATGTGTACCTGGATACATAAACCCCCGGACACGGAGGTATACACAAGGGCTCGGTGGATGATGCGGGTACGTGGATTAGGTAGCCTCACGGATGGTCGGGAGTGCTCGGAGCAACGTGGGTACTCCGGATGCCTGATAACGGCAGTAGAGCTCCGGCAAACTCGGTAATTACCCCTACTCTATCGTGCACCAGCTCCGACAGACTCGTCCTCCGAGGCGTTGTAACCCTGCTCATGCGATACTGCCTAGCCACCGTGTATGGGCTTCCACCTCTTTGCCGACGTTTTGCATCATTTAATGCTGAAATTACGAGATAGAACGCGGCACAGTCTACACGATCGTATACAACAGACTTGCAGTGCCCGCGGTGCTTTGCGCCGTAATAAATGCTGATGTTCGAGCGGCAACGAGAATAAAACCAACTCTAAATAACTCTCTATAAATTAGCCTGCCTGCGCAGAGGATAGTTTGCTGCCGGGAAAACTGAGGAAAATCATCGAGCCCGGAAGCCCCATCATTTTTTATGCCTCGATTGTTTAGGGTAATGAGGAAGCTTCGCGGAGTCAACATTCTTTCGTGAGAATGCACATACGTTTCTCTCTCTCTCTCTCTGGAGGAAGGAAAGAACAAAGAGAGTTTTGCGAGAATGATCCTCGAGGAATCGATACTTCAGGGAACAGAAGTTCCCGCCATTCCAGCTGCGGCGGGTCCCGGAACCTTTGCGCAAAAACCCTCGCTCATCGTACCCGCAGTGGTACCGACCGTCCTCCTGAGGAAACCTACCTCACGACCTTCCTTACCAACGCACACCCTCGACCTACCTACCGCAGGACACGAGGGCGATTTTCTCATCGCCTCGTGTCCTGCCTCACACGATCGATGGAAACTTTAGCCACCATCGATACTGCAGTTTCCAACCCCTGCTTTGTTTCATTCGATTTTTTATCGGGCTCGAGCCGTGACATTGACACTTCGGAGTGGAAAATAACGGGAATGTAGAATAACGAGAAGTTCGGAGCAACAGTTTTGTCATTCGGGAATAACGATCAGTTATATTTGTATCGACAGCTAAATTTTCCCATTGAAATCGAATGTCTCACGAGATATTCGAGATCTTATCGCTCGAGTCTATCATAACGCCTTTGTTACCGTTTAAATTTATGAACGATAAAAGGTGTAAATTGTAATAATAAAAGGAGCTCTCTCGACTCCTTTATGCACGTATAAATGATGAAATTCCGGGAAAGTGCACGTTTCTATGTTTATTGAACTCTGTTGGCGGCCGATGGGCCCAAGTAATTTGCGGCTACGCGTATGCTCCTCCGTCCCGGCAGCCGGCAACGCAATTTCCTGAACCATCGACCAACGGAATGTCCCTCTTCAACGCTTCATTGACCATTATCCGTGGAGTAAAGATCCAGAAAAAATGAAACTCCCCGTATGGATTCTGTGTCGATTCAACCGAGCTATTTTACATTTTTACAGCATTCTTTTTCATACAAATAAAATCTGAATATGCGATTTCATAAACTCCCGGGAGACGAGCCTGCCGCTTCATTTTCACTTTTGCAAATCGACTGCCCCCTTTTCGCCGGTTTATTCCCAACGAATTCGTAGATGATGCGTGATTTCCTTGTTAATTACAGGAGACAAAGCATCCATCGGAAATAAATTGTACATGCGGAGACTCCCGTCGGGAAAGGTGCGCGCGCACATGCTCGCTTCGATGGCCGCCAACGTTGGAGTTTAACCGGAGCGCGATTGGGCGAAGAACAGAAGAGGCTCCAGTATTCCCGGTTTACCCGAGGGGAAGCACGATGGAAATTCAGGAAGGGATGAATGGCCATGTTTGAGGTACGCCATTGGCAGATATCCCATAGGGCGAGGCCTTTCTACCGGGAAACGTCGTGTTTTGGCGGCCATCATGAATTACAACATGGCTGAACTCACGGGCTATGCTACGTTCGAGTAAACTCCTCACTCCGGATTCATCGGTCAAGATTCCGGTGAAGAGATTTTTTTTCAATTTTACCACCGAATTCGAGAATAACCAACAAAATGGTTAAAACGCCGACCGTTGTCCACCGGATGGACTTATTTTTCAATGCTCATTCGATCTAAGGGTTGCATCCAAGATTATTTTTACGGCATTGATTATTATCAGGAATGTGATTCGCATGGTTTTTTTTTTAAAAACAATCAAATTATCAAGTTTTTCGTTTAAAATGCATATATTCGACTTTGGAATACCGCGTTTTCGTTCCAACGTTCGAAAATAAAGAAAATTTCACTGAACGCTCCAAAGGTACAACGACAAAAGTGAAATTTTATGCAATGATTTTTAAAAACGTTTAATGTCTTTGCAAATGTACTCCAAAAACTCAAACCCACTCCAAAAGATTGGGGAAAAGTTTTATTATACCCAAAGAATTAATCAGTATGATGCGTGAATGTTGTCTCGTATTTTTCTACTGCGCAACTTAGAGAAAAATATCTCAAAATTAATTAAGGACGAGCATATCGAACGTGTTAGTTTAAAGAAATTGGTGAACAAATTACGATCATCGTCATAAATCATCCGGTTCATAAATCTCCGGCTCTTTATAAATATTTGAGGGCTGTCTCTCGTTTACGAAACAATAGATAATAGAAGAGAGAAATCCTCCTCCAAGATTGCAGAGAAGATAAATCCAAGTCAAACAAGAAGAAAAAAGAATAATCTCTCCTCGAGGAGAGCTCGTACATTGGCACTGTTCAGTTGATTGTTTCAGCTAACACTTTACCTGGCTCTTTGACACTTGTATGTCAACAAATATTAACTCACTAGAGTAGAATAAACATGACGGCGAACTTGGTGTTTGAACGACCGGTCGTCCAGCGGGTTATCTACGGCTGTGTTTACAGGCGCGTGTTGCTATCCTCGCCCACACGATCTTTCTCAATGTTGCAGTACATATTTATAGATGGGACAAAATAATGATGGAACGAGAGATTTGTCAAAAAGACTCGAATTTTTCTCCCCCTTATCGTTTCTGGAGACATAATAAAAGCGCGTTTATTCTCACGGAACGACGAACCTTTCGAGATCGAAGGTTTCTCGTTGTGCGAAAAGTCATCATTAGCAGACATTTTGAGATCAGAGAAGGAATAAAACTACAAGTTCGATCGGCACGAACCGTAACTTTCTTCGTGACCGGTCTCGTTCGACCTCAAATCATGGACTCGATTCCGGAGCGTATCTTCGTCGGATTCCCTTCATTAGCCAATTAATAGATCGTCCCGCGAGCAATCAACATTCTCGGTACGAGCTCGTTAAAAAGCTTGCGCATCACGTACGATTCAACGATATACACGCTATTCGCCATGTGACCATCAACGTTCGCTCATTTCGGCGTTTTTCTATATCGAAAATTCTTTTATAAATCATGCCGCAAATGCGAGAGGGACAAATGCGAGAGGCCACACATGTCTTCTGAAGTCACGAAACAATGAGACATAAAAAGAAATAGATATTGGATGAATAATAAAGAGATGCACTCCGGTGCACAGGTATTTACGAGGGTAAATAACGCCAACACAAACTTTATGAAGCTTGAGAAGCAAAACGCTCGGGGGAATAATTACATCACCTCGTAATTGCGATTATTATTACACGCTGTAATAATGCACGGAGGCAAGATGAAGAGAGTGTAAGAGTAAGATGGTAAAATTCAAAGTGCGATATGCAATTATAAATTTCGCGGTTTTCATAGAGTCCCCCCATTATCGGGTTACGCTCGTTGACTATTTCAAATGGCCTCCCCCGCCGTGCGCACTCGGAAACGAAAGATTTTATTCGAATTCCTCGTAACGAAGCTCGACTCGGGATCGAGATTTATTGAAGAAAGCGAGAAACGCAGACGCAACTCGTAAAATCTGTCAAGTCTAATTAGTGATAGCGTACCGATCGCCAGCACAGTTTTCGAGACTCACAATTGGCCCGTTTGTTTCGCGATAAATATACTGCGAATTTCACGCTCGCGCGTAAACTACACCCTGCGAAAATACTTTGGAGCTTTTGATGGAGTTGCTATTTTGCATGTGAACGAAGAACCAGCAGTTTCGTCCTGTATCGACTCGTACACAGACGCATACATAGAAATCGTGAATCACAAGAGAGTTCAAGTTCATTGATCCGCGAGCTCTTGCCGCCGGCCTGCCGAATGATATCACGCTCCCAAGAGTTTCTCACGAAAATCATAAAACTCTCCGACGCCTCGTATACTTTTTGTACATGAGAGTAGCCGAACCTTAACCCGCGCGATCTCCCTCCTCTATACACATATGAAGCATAACAAAGTCAAAACGGCGCCGACTTTGCTCCTATCGAGAGATTTATTTTCATTCTTTTTCATCTCGAAGCCCCCTGAATCTGGGCGAAATAGAAGCGGCACACGGAAACGTCGGATCAACCCCTCATTTGACGCGACTGTTTGTACGCATTTTTGTACCGGAGTAATCTGTTTCAGAGGTCAGCTATTTTCTAAGGTTGAGGCAAAAAATTGACATTTATTTCTTGGATCGTTTAAAAATTGGAGGTTTCGATCTTTTGACGTATAGAAAAGCTCATCCGGCCAACCGTTATATAAAATTCATTTTTTTTCTCCTTTAAATTCATAATTCGTTGAAACTGAATAAAATACTGACTAGAATATCGTGAATATTTGTGGTTTTTCATAAAACAGCAGCAATTTTGGAGTAAAGTGAATTCGTCATGGGACTGATAAGAATAGGAAACGGAAATCGAGGAATCATTTTTTTCGTGAATTATTCAGTGCCTATTTTGTTCGTTGAGCATCGAAAATGAATCGTGAGTGAACCGTGATTCAATGGAAGAAATTATAGGAGAGAATTGCCACCCGCGATTTCCCGACGGGTGGCTAATTTCGGCTCAATAAACAAATTCTTCGTCTTCTATTGCCTTAAAAGTGTTTACGTACCTTTTATTTTTTATTATCGTGAAAATACTGTGGATTCTTTTCAAACTGTCAATTCGTGCGGACTGTCCGACGGATGAATGATAACGCTGCAATATCCTTGCAAGGTCAATGATACAACGAGCATTTAGTCGAAACTTCACTGTGGTTGGTCCCTCAAACATGGCACCGAATCTCGTAATTCGTTGAGAATTATCGTCCGAAAAGTCATTTTTATCATGGTGATTTATCGTCGAATTCCTTCTCTTTATTCTCCAAGAAGCCACAGTTGATGAATCACAAAATGATGATAACACTGTTCGAAGATTGTACTCAAATGGGTTAACGGAATCGTGTCTTCGTCGACGAAGGACCGTTTAACTTTCTAGCAGGCCACACGCCTGTCGCGAATAGTACAAAATAAAAAGTAACGATCCGAGAGAAACAGTTTGGATTAAACAGTACAATAAAATAGGGTAATTAAGGGTCGCAAACACATCTTTACCGGAGTGTTTTATCGGTTCGATTAGTAGCGCGTTAATTCGGTCGTTTATTATTTAGTCGTTTGTACGCGCGACAGCGAATAAATCGTATAAATAAGGATAATGACGATCGAAGATAAACTTATTTTTGAGGCGATGCGAGGTTGACGTGAGAGGAGAAAAACGTGCTTACGATTTAATCGTCTCGTGTTTGATCGGCGCGCGTGCGTACGTATCGGACGCCAACAATGTATGCTCTTCAAAGTGGATACAACAATTTTTCGTGAGCATAACAATGGGCTGACGTTGCTTTTGTAAAACGGGGCTCATGGTATCTCTCCTGGATTGGACGCGCGTCGCGCACTCTGTGAGAGAGAAAAACCATCTCGGATACTTTAGCCTTGCGTACTTTATTCTCTCCGTCTCTTTTTCTCTCCCTCTCTCGAGCCCCCTCTTACATCTCGCCACCGAAGATTTCACCTCGTTCCATCTTTTTTCCACCCCTTCGCCCTTGCACCGTGCTAGTTCACGAGCTCCGCGAACCTCCCACGCTTTGCGCACCTCGCATCGACCAGACCGTGCGACGACCAATGAGAACGAAGCTCCGGGAGCGTCGGCCAATACCCCGGTCGTTCCAGCATCCCGACCACTCACCACGAGGCTCCGCGCGATCCCTGATTACCTCTTCTCCCTCTCCCTCGGACCACACACTGCCAACAAGGAGTCGGAGATACGACTAGTCAGACCGACCGATGCCTCGTGCGCGCCCAAATTTTCGCTCGCACTCTCCCTTCGTATATCTCTTCTCATCCACGTGCACATTTTTATTTTTATTTTACATTTTTCATGCTCTGAGACTTTTTCATGCTCTTTTACCGGTTCGAGGTTCAGATGCCAAACAGTTGCTGTGTCTCTTCGAATAAATATTTCAAAATATTAACTACATTTTCACGCACGTTACCGATGGGAAGGAAATAATTATTCGTTTGATACCAAGGCTCAAAGATTCATAAATTCGACATGAAATAATTTGCCTGATTTATTGTTTGGTTTGAAATTTGTTGATGAAATTGAAAATGTTTAAAGTTAAAAGAGCAGCAGGATTTCGTAGTGATTCGAACGTGTTGAGCGCTCGAGCATATTCAGTAAATATCATAATAAAAAACTAATTTCCGTGTCTGTGGAGTATAAACATTTGATAATGACCTTTGACATCGTTATCACTTTCCGAGAGTTAATTTTGCAATTATCAGTTATAACCTCGGGCATTAAGCCCGCGCGTGTTCCATGAATTTTAAATGGATACGAGAGCTTTTTGGAGGCGGAATAGTATGATACAGAAGCGGAGATGCCATACGTGTATGTGCTCGAAAGAGCATTAAAATAGTCGTATAGAGAGCTCCTCGAATGCGGACGATTCTAGAGACGAGGCGGATGAGCATCCTCCTCGTTCTCTCCGGAGAACGAGTGTTCCAATTATTCTTGTCACGAGGCTTTTCTCAAGAGAGAAACCCTCGGAATATTGTATGCTCGCGATGACCGGATGCGAGCACCGACACATGTACACGTATATATAGAGATTGAAATAAAAGTCTCGGAAGAGGAAATGGAGCCGCGGGACTCTCCTCTTCGCGTGGCCGGGCGCTTGCTTTCTCGCGGAGGCTGGCAGCGAGGACCACAGCCCCAATCGATCGGCTAGGGGAGCCTGGCTCGAGCAAAAGCCCGGGCCTCGTGCACGCTCGCCGCTCATTTCCGGCGGCGCGCGCTTCATCTTTCTCTCTTTTTTTCCATCTCATTTCTACATTCGACAATTCTAAATGTTTTTTCGTCCTTCGCGCGACGGTAATTTTTTCATGGCGCGCACGCGTGATCCGTAGATTTTATTTCCCTGCATGCACGACCTGCTACGAGTCGCAGCTTCCTCTCCATTTCCCGGAAACGAGCCTCGCGTCCCGAAAAATTCAAGAGAGCCCGTTTAACCAACGAAAATCCGAGCAAAACGTTTTTTTTTATTTCCCGCTTTTTTATTAACCCCCTTCCATTGAAGCATTAAAATATTAGCCTCCGCAGATGCTGGAAATGAGGTGCTATTTTTCGTCAACGCACCGAAGCCACTAAAAATCTTCCAAGAAGCCCGTTA
This sequence comes from Venturia canescens, assembly GCF_019457755.1. Classification (NCBI taxonomy): domain Eukaryota; kingdom Metazoa; phylum Arthropoda; class Insecta; order Hymenoptera; family Ichneumonidae; genus Venturia; species Venturia canescens. Next base: position 4,838,619 of record NC_057423.1, on the reverse strand, counting down.
AATGGACGTGGATCGACCGGGAGAAAACGAGGATATTCGTGGACTTTTGAGAACATTAGAGGCGCGAGCCTCCCCCACCGCTTCCAACGTCTTCGTTATTCTCGTTTTACCAATTTTACAAAAATCACTCACCCCCAATGAGAATCACGCGACACTGTTGATTGAGTCTCCATGATTTTGCTGCAAGACATGAAAGAGTCGATCGACTTTTTCGTCGCGTCTTTTCGATCCGATGGATCTGGAGGGAAATGCCCAATACGCGATGGAAAGCCAACGACGCGGGCCACATCTCTTCTCGCAACTCTCTCACAGAATCGTTGTTATATTTATCGAGATACTCAAATACGCTTTACGATCTATTAAACACCGCGTCAAAACGCTTCATGCCTTGGCAAGTCGAATACGAGAGAGAAACGGAGAGCGAGAGCACGATCGCAGGAGACGTTTCGAACCTCGTGTTCACTTGCTCTTTCCATCGGTCCTGTCTACATACGTACTACGTATATAGACGTTTACATAGATGTGTATATGAAATGTACGAAATACATATACGGGGGCTTCGTGGGACTATCCTGGCGAGCCATCAAGTGCTACTTACCACGAAACACTTTCATTCCGCGGTGCAATATAAAATAATATTAAATCGACGTTTTGAATATTATGGGCACGTACTGTAATCGTTAAATCAATGCCAGAAACGAGACGTAAATATCTCGTAACTGGGAAACGAATGACGACAATTAAGGATTTTCCTCGAGTACATCAAAACCAAATTTACTATTCGTCGCGTTGTTAGTCGATTCGTTTACTCGATTATTGATTTTTTTTCTTTTTTTTTTCTTTTTTTTTTTTTTTATGTGAACGAAGAATATGAAGCGATCCACCGTTAGGCTTTCAATGCGAGTTCGTCCCTCAAAATGAACCATGCTTCGTGTCCTTCGCCAAGACCAGACTCTTCTATCTGATGTTTGACCGAGCAATTAACACCTCGACCAAGTGAACCTGCTGGCTTGTTCCGTTACTCGCGTGCTCGTTGCTCACCTTCCACACGGCGACGAACTCTCGAGCAACGTCAACGAATAACCACAGCTGGGCCTCCACAATCCTCACCAGCACCCTTCGCACACTACACCTGCCAATTAACGCATTTCGTCTCCGCTTCCTCTCTCGAGACCAACTTTCCTTACTTCGGATACTCCAACGTATCGAATATTCGAATAACACTTTTACTTTTTAACCTGATACGGGAATCGAGAACTTTTCGAACTCCCTGATACCACGCTGTTCCTAGGATCGCGCTTTCGTTGGCAACTTAAAATATTGCGAATCATCTTTCTCCTCTCTGAATCGACACTGGAAACGAAACTTTGTTGAATTATTGAACCGTTGTTGTCGAAAAAATCCACCAAAATGCCGCCGATCTCTTTGTTTCAACGTCGTCCGAAGACTTTTTCGTAAACTGTTGAATGAAAAGAGTTCGGAACAATATTTCTGTGATTTTTGTAAACATTCGATCGTGATTGAAGCAGCATCGAATTGCTCATTCCGAGTGCAGTTTCTTTCGTTCGTTCGGGATTGTAACTAATTTCGTGGAATATTGAAACGCCTCGAGTGAAACGTAAATTTATATTTACGAAATAAAAGAGACTTGAGGAAGTAAAGGGGGAGAATTACAAGAAATTCTGAGACGAGACGACGTTATCTGAAATATGATTTTTCTTAAGGGCAAGGTTAATGGTGCTGTAATACACCGAGATAGGAGGCCATATATCTTGGGTATGCGCGGACCTCTTATTGCCCGGTTTACATCAGCTCCGCAGATTGCTTCCGCGTTCCGAGGCATTTTCCAACCCCTTTTTTTCTAGGCTCTTGTGCGAGTAACTGACCACGGCCTGGGCTGGTCGTATAAGGCTGGAGAAGAGACGGATGAGCTTTTGGCGAGAGTTTTGTCGAGAAAAAGCGTGGACGCGAGGACAAAAGAGCTGCGGTCGGTTTGTTGCCGGAAATATTTTCCCGAGCGCAGCAAATCGGGTAGAAACCAGGCGAGGGTGAGAAAAAATATGAAAAAAAAAGTGGGTTAAAGTTTCTGGTACGAGTATAATGAGAAACGAGAGCGCAGCGAAATTTCGATCGGAGCACAAGTTTCGACCGGACCAATCACAGAGCCGATGATTTACAAAAGGAGATTTCACTCGACGCCAAACAATCGCTTCCGCGTTCGTCGAGTAGATGTTTTTTTTCATTCTTTCCAACTAGAATCCCCGCAACGCTGGGAGTATAATGGATAGATTCGAGACCGCCAGAATGAACAAAAAACGGCGCGGTGAAAACTTTTTGACGAACTCTTTCGAGAATCCAAAGGCACGAGTTTTAGTGCTTCTGAAAAAAAGTGAGATATAAAGTTACTCCGAAAACGTTTCTGGGGTAGGAAAACATTCGACCAGGTTGAAGACGAAAAATGATGGTTCAGTTGTTCAGGCGCTCCCTGATCGGTCACGCGTCGTTTCTCCTCTTGCCAATTTATCGTTTTAATATTCGACGGATGGATAATTACAGCTGTACACACTCCTATCCGCGTACAATCAACGATTACGAGTGTACACGCTCATATATATTTATTAACTATATTGCGCGTTTATAATATAAAGTTAACGGACGTCAGATATACTGACCCAAATAACACGACGTTAGTCACGCGCCCAGCTTTCTTGTGATGTGTGTTTGAGAATGGCGATAGCCACCGGTGCATTTGAGCTCGTGTGCGTGTTTTGGCACGAGTGAAACAACAATACACTCCTGATAAATATACATATGAATATACCGAGTGAAGCGTCTGTGACTTAATTACTTTGAGTATATCGGTAGGAGCAACGGGATTGGAAAAGGCGACTTAACGATTTTGATAACAAAATCAATCTTCAACGCTCCGCGAACTCTCCAAGCGGATGAGAGAGCAAATATTTCATCCCGATGATTCTCAAATTTGTATTCCTGTCCGATCCTTTATTTACGATCGTTCTCTCGAGTAGCTGACCAAAATCGAGGCATTTTTATTCATAACCGGAAATTTTGCGATTCGATTATCGAAGAATTGCAAAGAAACAAAGCAAAGAACTTTTCATTAAAAATGTGGTTTGAGGATCCATCAAAACGAGCACAAAAATCGTAAAATTTTCGTGTTATTCTAACGATAAAAATCGTGCTTGTCGTCGGCATCGGAGCCTCGCCAGACGACTTCGAAAAACGTGAATGAAAGTTTCGCTCCTGAAAATTATTGGAATATAAAAACTGGGAACGAAAGAGACGCGTTGAGCCCTCGGAAGTACTCGAGTTTATTCTCTTGCCGCTCGCGAGTCCATCGATTCGGGCTGCATACAAATTATAACGGGAAACGGTATAAACGATCGACATCCGAATTGCCATTTTAGCGCTACTCGCGTAATTTTAGCGCTACCCCTCCGTAAACACGCAGCCTGCGAGAGTTATCAATCCGCAACGAGGTAAATGCGAGCACAGTGACGATGCGTATACACTCAAGCACGGTATATTCGAAGCACGCCTCTTCTGACGCCATTAGCTGACACGTTGGCTAATCGCCGATAAGTTTATACGTGAATATATTCAGCTATATTTCCGGACTACTTGGCGACTCGTGAGTTCGTTTCGAGCTAAATCGTTGTGCCAAATTTCAATCGCCGCCAATTTTCATTTCTCAAGTAAACTAATGGAATCCTCGCTCCCAAGATATTTTTAATCGATAAGAATTTTACGTGCAAGTAAACAATTTTCCAATAAGATCGAAAAATCTGTAGAATAAAATCGTTTCGCCGAGCACTGTTTCCGAGAGTTTTATGTGGTCTGTACAAACAGTGATTTGGTGAAGCAAAGTTGTTTCTTGTCTTCGCTCCGTCACGGGAATTTTTACCGTCGGTTGAGAGCGTGACGCGAAATTATTGTTTCAGGAATGAAAATATTTGGTGACTGCGTGCTTACTGTTTGAGGAAAGACCGAGACCGTTGAAATGGGAAAACCAGTACGCCGAGCGTACCGCCAAGTTCCGGGACATAAAATTTGAATGTGGCATTTTTTTATCTGTCGAGGGTTCTTGTTTGCACGCGCGGAACATTTGCCTAATCGCACAATCGCTTTGCAGCTCGTATAAATTGTTTAAAGTCAAAGTTTCCCTAGTAGCAAGTGAGAAAATCGAAATCGAGTAAAATGGCGAATAACGAAATGCCAATGAGAAATAATTGAAGTCAAACGACTTACCCTTTTCGGTTCGGAAGACCATCAGCCAGAGCGTTTGTCTCGGACTTTCTCCAACGTCCAAAGTTGTCGAATCATCATTATTTTTTGTATTCTTCGTGTATGCATAAAAACCGATTCATATCACTCTATAAAAGCGAGTCTGAAACTCTGGAATCTCAGCGATACCGAAAGTAAAATCGAAAAGTTTAACCGACGTTCACAAACCGAAAGTCGTTGGCGCGACAAATAAATCGCGAGGACAAAAAAAGAAAAACATGATTAAGTGAGTCACGACACAAAGTTCTGGCGCGCAGTTAATTTTTAACGCCGTTTTAAAATCGTCACGACGCGTAAACGTTGAGTGAAATAAATAATAAAAAAAAAAATAGATTCTCGCGCGAGCGAGAAGAAAATTGGAAATGTGGGGGTTGGCCGACAATCCCGGCGATTCTGGTTCGGCTCCCGGGGGTTGCTGAGGATATCGGATGGCGCGAGAGAGCGATTCGCCGCATTCGCCGTAGCAGAGCGTCGGCGTCGATCTCTTAGCTTCGACGTCGCGCCGTCGCCCCGTCGTTCTCCCCGAGCCTCCGTCACTTGCGCGGAACTCGCAGCGCACTCGTAATCAACCCTCCCGCGCCTTCCACCCCCAAACCTTCACAATCATCCTAAATACTTGTATATGTACGAAGCACTCTGCGAAATTATACGAGCGAATAGCGCACGAACGAACGCACGCAGAGAACCAAGAAAATAAGACAAGGACGGAAAACTTTATCCGCAACCCTCGGAAATCTCGAGCCCTTATCTCCGTACTCTCCTTTCCAAACCCGCACACCGTACAACTTCAACAATAATGTAACTCACTCTTCTTACGCTTTTCCTATACTTCCATTCTCCTCCTCTCTCTCCGCTGTACTCGTCGCGCTTCGTCTTTCATGAGAAACTTGTACGCTTTTGTTACGCTTCTCGCGATCGCCATGGGGTGCAACAACGCTGTGCAACGACTAAACTCTCTCGAGCGATCGCACCAGCCCTTAACGCAAGCCACTCCCTCCCGCGAGACGGTCGAGCTGTCCAGCGTATTTGATACGGTTTTCCAGAGACTTTTCGACAAGAAAATTTGAAAAAGTTGGTGCGGGGATCTTGGATATTGTCATGGAAGATAATCGATCACGAGCTCTCACAATTCTTGCTGTAAAAACAATTTTTTTACGTTTTAAGTTTTTAATCTTCGCGAACGAAGTAGATTTCGGTGCGGCAATCCTGAATGTTTTTTATCGCACATTTAAATGCACTCGAATACGACAAACCGCTTTTTCAGCCACGTTTCTGTATTTCCACATTTTTTTTCCTGCAAAATAAAACGTCGAGGTGTCCGAGTACAAGCGATAAAGCACTTTTTGGTTTCGGCTTTATAAGTTCATGCACGGAGTCGCGAGCGAATGGTTATCTGATCCGGGTATTCCAGACGAACGTAAAATCCACCTTCGCGTATTTTTATCTCAATTCTGTGTGCAGCACAAAAAAAAATCGTCGTAGAAACGTCGATTTTCTTGGAATCGCGAATTCGTGCTTTACGAATGTTGGGCCGAGGTCAAAACGTCGTAAACTCGCGTTTTTTTTTGCTCCTCGATCGATTGAGCTGCACCAAAATGAAGTTTGGAAATTACGACGAATGAAAATAGATGAGAAGAGAAAAATGGGAGTAAAAACTGCACCAAAGCCAATCGTTTCTCGCTATCTGCAATTTTGTCAACGACTCAATATCATCGTCCGATTAATAATCGATCAAAAAAATTCGTTTCCATCGCATTTAAAGTCTAAGACCATCGCTCGCAGCGTTCGGCGCAAGTTCAATTCCATCTGAAAATCATTTGGAGTTTTGTCCCGTCGTATCTCGCGGGGGTAGACCGAGTGGAAACGCAACGCGCGGCTATTCGATTGACAGATATTCGGTAACGTTCATTCCTCGTTTATGGCACGTGTTTACGATTTTATGCTTCATCGTAAAGCAACGAATAGTTGGATGGACCGTCGATATACATGCGAAACCAACACCCACGCATATCGACGTATCTGTATATATCATTGTAGGGTTCACCCCTACGGAGTACAATGCTGCCTCCTATCCAAGAATACACGCGGCAATAGAGACTGACACATGTGTGCTCGCAGCTAAATCAAGAGGGTCAAAATTCCCTCTCGCAATGAATATCCATCGAGGAGGGTGCTCGATTGGGCAGAATTTTTGAAAAATTTGGCAAATATGATTTCATCGAATTCCGCTCGACTCTGAGCCCCGGAGAATCGACCATCGCGATTACGAGAACCTCGTGCGCGATTTTCTTTTTTCTCAGGCTCTGCTACTGCAACACTTTAATTCTGGGCACTTTATCTTCGTCCCGAATATGGACACGTGCAATCTTTGAAGCAGAGGCCATCGCGGACTTACATATATAGACATACGCTCAATGTAATGAGGATAGTCGAGCTCTCAAAGGCCGTTTTCTCATAAAAAGCCACGGTCCGCGCACGCCCGTTTTCCATTTTGACGATCGGGAATTGCGAGTTACCTGGCGGCAGGCTGACTATGTACGCGTTTCTCTCTCCTCCGCAAACTCCAAGTATCCTCTCGCCCGCCTCTCTCAATCTTTGTATCTTCGAGAAAACAACGCCGCTATTGCGGCTCCATGCGAACTCGAACTCGCAATTTTCCCGCAACTATAGATATAAACGAGTGTATTAAAATCTCGCGATCCTCGTGAGCGACTCGAATTTAAGTTACGGCAAAAGACGAACCAGCCGACGAGCGCCCTCTGTTCCAGCTCCCCGCTTTTCTTATTCCTTCTTCTTTCTTTCTTGCTATTCCCTTTTTTCTGCCTTCCTTCCTTCCTTTTGCCAAAGGTGGGGAAAGATACAAAGCGAAAAAAACCAGCAGAAGAGTAAGAAATCGGTTCGAAGGCCTCTCGCCAGAAAGAATTTTACGAACGCAAATTACAGAGCCTCGCAACCGCCTCGCTGCCAATCCTGACGCTCTAGGTGTTCGTCGAGAATTCTCCATTACTCTTTTCCTTTTCTCATATCCCTTACTCGCTCGATCCTTATTTATTGCGTAAAAATCTTTCGATAATTATACAAGTCTTTTGAAAATATGTGGCCGGAGGCGTCGACGCCGACGGAATAACATTTTCATCCCATACTTTAAGTATATTTTCAACTGGAGAGAAAGAACGAATATTTTCTCTCGTATCAAAATAGGCTCATTTGCGAAATATTGCAATCATTTGCTTTTTACAAAAATCTCCAAGTCACAATAAACAAAAAAAAAATTTATTTTTCCGTTGATTCTCAACTCAATAAAATTCACCATATTCCTTTAATCGCGGTGTCACCCAGTTTATCTCACTAAAAAGTGTCCAACCCTTGTCAGCTTCTCGAAAACAGTTCACGCTATTGGATGACTTTTCCATAGAAATTCATTTCTGTATTTCGTCTTTTTTCGAAGATTTTTTGAAAAGAAAAATAAACCTACACCATGCGCGATTCGAGTCGCAGATTCACTCTGCGCCATTTTGGCACGGGGATGGAAATTTATTTTCGAAATTCTTCGACAAGCTCGATTATAAAAAACACAACGAAGTTGTAAAGAAAACGTGGTATCGGCAGAGCCACGAATTATCTCGCTCAGCACTGTTTCACGCAGTTCTTGAGACACGAGTATCGAATTAATTTCTTCGCAAGGTATATATTTGTTATCGAAGGAAAATTGATGAACGAAGTCTGAGGGAAGCGGAAAACAGAGCTTTTGTGAGATTCCCTTTATAGGAGTTTCTGCCCTTCTCGCATTTCTAATGGTTCTGCCTGGCGGAGGAAAGAGTGACGGAGGAAGGAGCGAAGGTGTGGAAGCTCCGGGTTACGCTAGGACTGCGAGAGCATCGTAAAACAGCCCTTTCCTGGGTAGGACGATAAACCGATGGTGGCCGTGCGTTGAGCTCCGCACACGCGGGATATATTCTTACTCTGCGAGGGAAAGCCGTGCTCCGACGATGAAATACTATCTCTCTTTAATTATCGTATCCCCCGTCGAGTCGTTCGCGCGAAAGGAAGGAGGAGGCGCTTCGAAGCGCAGCATCCAGTATCCAGCGGAAAGGGGAAGAAAAAAAATCGCAAGCGGGATGGAATCGTTGCCGAAATGGCGTTGGCCGCAAAAAAAATTGAGGATCGTAACCACGCGATTCTCAAACAGCCCGCAAATCCCTTGAAAGCTCTATACAATATGACGATTCTCCGCGCGGGGGAGGAAAAGCTCGTAATCACTTTACTTTCACTATTTAATCATTTTCGAAAGCATTGCGTTATGAAAATTTAAGTGTCTCCGAAATCGCTGCTAAACTCACTCGATAATTTATGTTATTATCACTATTATTATGCCGTGAATATTTATGAGTTCTCAAATTATAAAACAATTATTGTCCGAGTTATTCTTTCATCGAGGGAATCGAATGCTCGTAAATGTAAAAGTTACTTCTTTTATTCCGGTTTTTATGCAATTGCGAAATTAGCACCACAATTGTCATCGGTTTCAAAGTCGATACCAAAGTCATATGTTAGCGCTAAATTTCTGTTTTGGAGCGGAATATATCTAGCCAATAGAATGAGTTTTTCACTCTAATGCAACAAAAAACTGCGTATCCCCCTCGAAATAATCTCACGATGAAAATATTGTAAAATTCAATAATTTTATGACTGATATTGGTAATAAAATGAAGCTATTACTATATTGAAAGCCTCTCGACGATCAATCATGAGTATTCACTTTGGAAGGACCGCGCGCAGGCGATTCTATGAGAATATTATTGAACGACGAATGGGACGAATGGAAAAAAGTCTACAAATTTGTGACCCATTATTCGAAGAAGACTTGATGGTTACAAATAAGAGTACTAAAAAGGCGGAGCTTTGATCGAGTTGAGCACACGACCAAGAAAAAACGAGCATGGTCATAAAGAGCGTCGCTCTTTTTGATCGATCGGAGCAGACGCTGGAAACCTGAGATTTTTAAAACTGAATTACACATGGTTGGATGAGTCGGTCTCAATAAATATAGCCGTGGAAGCTGGAGGGTCTTTTGGAATGGAAAAAAAATGTTGCAGTGATTCTCGCATCTGTTAATTCGTCCGCCACAGTGAATTTATCTTTGTCACAGAATCGGCGATCTCTCAAAAGGCAACTTTCCGATAACAATGCAAGTCCCTGCTTCTTTCCCCTTCGAGCAAAGGTCCCTGCTGAATCTCATTTCAACCCAAGGAATAACTAGCCAGAGTGTGAAAAAAGAAAGTAATCGCAGCTCCTTTCTTGCCTGATAACTCGTTCGCAGTCTCGAGGATTATTGGGAAAAGCAATTTTTCAAGAATGTCAGTAATTTCGCAACACGTCAGCGCTGATATGCTCGCTCCTCGGCTTCTTCAACATCTGCAACCAAGTGTGGTGAGTAAAAAGACACCTCAGGCGTCAGCTCGTCGCGGCAATAATTCTTCGCGTAACGATCATCGTTTCTCACTCTTTCTATCTCGCTTTTTTATTGTTTTTTTTCGACGAGACTCGTTGGTTGTTTGTCCGGTAAAGGTGGGATCATTTCGCTAGTATTTTGCCTCGGCATTATCGGCGTGCATTAGCTTACCTCTGGAGCAACTCCGCATCCTCTTTCTTGCCTCACGACTGACGACTCCTCCCTTCCTTGGACGTTCAATGGGGCTCAAGACGTGCGAGAAACGAGGCTTCGAATATATACGTGCGTGCGTGCATTATAATCGCAGCCCTTCAGCTCGAAACACCTAATTCATGAGGATAGAGCTCGCACCAAGATCCTCCCCTCGCGCCGGAGGATATTATCCTGCCTGACAAGCCTGTCGTTCAGAAACAAAAACTCTCGAAGCGAGAACTAAAAATGGCGAGACGCCTGTGCCCGAGCTTCGAGGAAATAAAATGGAGGAGTTGCGCTCCATAATGGGATGAGAAAGAAAGTCGATATGCGAAGGAACGTACGTGCGAGAAACGCTCGTGCTGACTGCCCGAAAAGTGCGATTGGACTGAGGCTTTTTTCTGAAGAAAGAAGCTCCGAGCAGGACCGTGCAACATCGGAATGCTACGCAGCCCCTGATTAATGAGATTCCAAAAACCTTCGGTTTGATTGCCACGAATTTATTCGTCATAAAAGAAAACAAGTAAAGGAAAAAACGACGTCCGCGAGACGCGACGCAGTGAAATTGTAAAGGCAGACTCGAGATAAAGTACGCAATCTCCGTCTTTGTATGCTTACGGATAAGAATTCGTGTGGAGGAGAAAACCGGAGTGGCAGCAGACGCGAGAGGACAAAAGGGAAGCAGCCTCCGGAAAGGGCAGGGGGGAGATACTAAGGAGGATGTGTACCGAGTCTCATGAATAAGGGATGAGGCGAAATCCTGCACAGGGAGGAACGCCGGGGAGATGAGGGACGCGGTTGATCTTGAGCTCGCACGAGACCCAACGACAATGTCTGACTTTTGTATATGGTGTCACGTAAACCATCTTCGTAACACTATATAAAAGGCTGTCGCTCGAAAAGTTCGAAATTCGCATCACCTCGCGAGCTCAAGCTCCAAACTTACGCCTCTTTGCTCCTCAGACCCCCATAATCATAAATATACAAATACTTTCGCAGCTCAAAGACACAAAGGCGTACATCGTGACGTTAATCGCTCCCTTCTCGACCTTCTCGCGTCACGACATCGATATATATTACCCGCAGTAACACACCGGGGGAATTTGAAGCTGCGCCAAGTTTCTCTCGCGACATCGCGAGCTTAAGGTGCGTCGTTAAAGTATAAAATAAAAAGTCTCCAGCCCGTGGCTCTTTCTTTCTCTCGCGGATCTTTCTGTCTTTTCTACCTTTTTTTCTTCCTTCATCTCGTCGTTACACCTTCTCCTTTCCGAGCGTTCCTATATACACACGCTCCCCGAACGTGTAACCAACGTCATAATGCTAAATTTCTCCTGCCTCGGGAAGATCTACGAGCGTTATTCGCGCCCGTACAACCAGACACCGAGATCCTGACAGTAAACTTATCTTGACTTTAAGATCCGTCCTTTGCTTCGTTTTGAGAAAAAATAAAAAATAAAAATACGTTTCTTAAGGATGCTTATTCCGGTTTACTGTATTATTCTACCACTATTCTTGATTGCTGGAACGGAGCCTTTTTACGTCACGAGACAATTTCCAAAATCAATTTCTCCTCGAAATCGTGAAAATTTGAGTCTCGGCTTTCACTGCAAAAACTCTTCTTCCCAGAAGCATATTTGTCGTACAGAAAATGTTATTCCTTCGTGATTTATTATTCTCGCATAATATTTTTTCGAAATCATTATTTACGATCGTGACACGAAAATCATTTGAATAATTCTTTGTTCCAAGTAGTTTTGAGATGAAAATAAAATTCAGGATCACCGGACATTTGAATTTGAATATTCTCGACTAATCTACGTTTTCGGTCGACGCGCACCGGCCGCGGCATGTAACTGTCACTCGTGTTCTTCTCTTTTCCGCAGAGAACCGCGCACACACGTTTCTGCCACGGATTGCTTGGTTGAGTCACGCAAAGCAATTACCGCTGAGTGCGGTATCCGATGTACGTGCGTATATTCACACAGTATGGCGAGACGACTCGGATCCTTCTCTGGGCTAAGCGCGTTATACGTCCAAGAATCCACGACGGACGCTCAACGATAATTTCAAGAGTAAATTTGGAGCTCAACGAGGCCCGAAACAACTCGAGTTCTCGCAACGTTCCCACAAAAACGTGGCGCGGCTTTTTCGCCAAAGAAAGTTTCCTCGGTCTATTCGACCTCTCGATGCTCCGGTGAATCGCGAGCAGATTTTCGGAGGTGACATTCCCCGCGTGATCGAATTTGTTTCTCGATCCCCAGCGAACAACGAGCAGGATTCTTTCGTCAAAATTGATCGAAAGTGCTGGATATTTCATGAGAATTCCACCGAAACGATCGAGCGATTGAAAAATATATATATTTTCTTCCAATTAAGAAGAAATTTATCACTTTTATATCGATATTTTTACGACTCGCAAAGTTTCATATCAAAATGAAGCTTCGAGGGTGGTGCGGATAGACCGCTGCGAGGCTAAATAACGTTACAAGCGAGAGAAGCAGGGGAAAGAGGCAAGGAGATCTCGCTATACGGGGTTCGGAAATGAAAAAGCCAGCCCTGCGAGGAGGCGAAGGGTGCGAGAGTGAGCAGCGAGCATAAAGACGCGCGAGCAGAGAAAATCATATCGAGGATGGTTATATGCGCGCATGTATATGTGTATAGCACCGAACCGGCGACGACGTACGAAACACACCATGATTCTATTAGCGATACCATTAACGACACGGCTTTATTATGCTCGAAGCTCCGCGTTTATAGTTACAACGTGAAAATATATAGACATATACGTCTATAGTTAATGTACAAATACATCAAAACCCGGAGAAGTAAGGATGCACATCAGTGCGGGGTTACGCAGTCGCGGAATAAGGCTATGAGCTGCGGGATACGCACGGAGCTAAGGATCGGGGGTTGCTGACGTCAATTAGGGTTGACAAAGACATATACCAAGTTGTATTCCCGTCCATCTATATAATCCGCTGTACACAAATCAAAATAATTCACAAAATATTCAATGTAAAGAGTGTTCGTGCATTACGCTCCCGATGGCTCCATAAATAAAATGTTTCGAGTGAACAGTATTTCCTATAATTTACGAGGCCCATTTTTAGAAGGCAAATATATCATCTAGACTATCACAAAATATTGATGTGTACCCATTAAACTTACGGAGACGAATAAGTGCTTTCTCATCGAACGAAGTCCATTTAGTTGGACAAAACATGGTGGATTAAGTTTTTCTTTTGTCGAATGAATCAAATCATTTTGCCATTTCAAAAGAATATTGTTAAAACAACTAGATTTTTGTCAGACAAAATGGATCTCGTCGAAGAACGACATTTTTTCGTCTGTGCGGAACTCACGCAACCGGGATCGTTCGTCACAGCATTAAATTTCTGGCCAATTGGTTTTCGAGTGTAACCGGACTCGCGATTATCAAATTTCTTTGTTTCTCATAACGAGTATACGATTAATGAAATTTCGTGAGAAACGAGTTGACGAAAAACTCATTTTTCCGACGTTTCTCGAGGGGGGTCATAATCAACCCCGCCCATTAATTCAGGGGTTGAGAATACAATAATTCGTTGTAACTGCCATGATTCGATTGCGTGAAAATGAAGGATCTCCGAGTTCTGAATCACACTGTACGTATATCGAGGCAAATGAGCAATTCTCTCGAGCGTGTTTGTCCAGCCGCTGGAGCATGAGCAGAGTCCATATACTATTTGACGAATAAAGAGTCTGAACGCGAGAGAAGCTTTTTCGAACGTGGGTGGATCCGAGCGCGCAGGAAGATCGGAAAGAGAAAAGAGGGAAAAGGTTTTAGGGAGCGAGGTTCGGTGCGAGGGGTTGCGTTCTATGGATAGGAGGGTTCCTGGCAGTCTCGGGAACGTCTTTTGGGATGCTGGTCGTCGAATGGATGTGTGCTCAGAGGGAGTTGCGAAGGGGAAGAGAGCCAAGCGTACAGGGCAAATGGCGCGTCTGCATATCTCCTTCTTTCTCTTTGTCGTCCAAGGGATGCTTCGAGCAGGGGTTTCAAGAGGGGTGTGCCTCGCCGGATATTAGCCAGACTCACGAGCATTATATGCTCTCGTGTTACACACTCGGCGGACTAGACAAGAGGGGTTCTTCACGATGAGGCCATCCTCGTGTGTGCACCGACCCCGTGGGGAGCCCTGGGCTCCGCAGCCCGCTCGCCGTCCCTTTTGCTATGTAAAACTCCGTAGAATTCGCCCTTGTGAGGTTCAGACTATTCGAAAAAAGAGAAATAAATGGATGCCGCACATCTAACAACACACTGACGCACGTGGTACCCATAATAATGTCTTGCGAGGGGGCAACCGAGCCAAAAAACACGAGACCCATCCCTAGGTTTTTCGGAGCTTGCGGAACGACGCTCGTCGATTATGTATACGAAGCTCTGAGATTTTTTTGAATTTTTCACTCGATTAACTTGACTACGCGCTGTAAAAACCCGAATTTTATTTTACTTTTATTGTACACAGACCTACAGACTAAACCAACAATCGTACGAAGGTCCTGGTGAGAGCTTGAACTTCGCCGAGTCAGTAAAGAACGGGCTTGGAGCTCGAAAAATTCATTGGACAGAAATATGCGGCGTTGATGAACTCCTTAATCACGAAAATGGCGGTTCCCTAAACCACACCCCAGGAGCTCACCCTAATTAGCTTGTTTTCATTTAATCACGATCTCGTCTTAATTAACAAGCTAAAGTTAAGTGCAATCAACACAAATATAATGAATAAAATATAATTAATGCTCGTCCGAGAATTAAATCAAAAGTTAGGGAATGTTAAAGCCATGTCTACTTGGGGCACGCGGAACCACCCTAATTTCTGTCAATATCAACCCTCCAATCGTCGTTACCAACAGTTTTCACCATTTTCCCTCTTGCACGCGTATTTATCTCTCGTCAAGCTCGATAAATCTCCGGTCACGGACTCACGTTCGTTTCACGAAACGCTCCTAAGCATTCTTCAGGCTTTTGGGCTTATTTATACGCGCATGTAACAAAAAATATGGACTTTTCTGCGCAAAATCAAACGACGTTTCAATGGAGAATTATCAAAGCCGAATTAAACATTAGAAACAGCTCGTCTTTGATACAAAAAAGTCTAAAAATCATAACACCGAAAAATACTTGCTCGAACGGATTCCAGAAGCTCCATTGTTTCTCTGCCTCTAAACTTGCTCAGGGTCTGGAGTACCCTTGGCCGTTTTTCTACCTAACACAGAGCATCTGCTTTCATCTAAATGTATTATTTTCTCGATCGTCTTAATATTTTTCCTCCAAAAAATACTTGGAGCCAATACACGAATTGGTTTCGAGCCCCAAAATCCATTTCGTCCGGCCTCTAATCTGATTCCAAGTAAATGAAGTTTCTTGTCGTCATATTAAAGCGTATTTTTTGGTGGCGCAAATTGGGGCTCTCGAAATTTGGACTGATTCCTAGCCTCTGAGAAGTCGCAGCTATATAGGAAAAGCCTCTGCTTCTGCCATTTTTTCCACTTCCATCGTTAATATCTCTTTTAAGGATTCGGTGACCCTTTATTTTTATCGTCGCTATATGGATTCTTTACATTTTTTTTTCTATCTCTGACACAGTTTGTATCAGAAATTTAGAATTATTTAGTATACATGAATTATTGAATAGAAATGTAGCGATGATGGTATTTCCATAAGCTCCCGTATAAATTTGCGATTTTTGAAGTTTTCATTCTTCATTAAATGTTCGACAACCTGAGCTGACATTTCGCCAATCTATTCGCATGGGTACTTTACTTTACTGTAATTTAAAATCAGTTATTTATAGAATATTCGGATTCATGATAGAAATACCTTAATACTGAGAAAAAGAAGCGGCGGATATTCATCGTTGAATGATTTTTAGAAAGAAATTTCTCTGTGAAAACCGCATTCAGACTCGGCAAGAGATATAAAAAATAATGCGAGCGAAAATACGCGCTGTTACACGTCGAATAAAGCGTGTACGAGTGATGGCGAACGGTGGAGCATTATGGATCGTGGGGTGGATCCGCGACTCCGCGTATATATAGTTACGCGTACTCTCATCGCTTATACGGATGCGGGAAGCTCTGTATAGCTATATCACTCAACGCAATGCGTACTTCGTCTTTCCGTGCTCCCTCCACTCTCGCCAAGCGAAGCAGCTTTACGATCCAGCGAACTATTATTCTCCGGTACCCTCTCGCAGGTTGCGATTTATATACGCATT
Organism: Venturia canescens; assembly: GCF_019457755.1. NCBI lineage: Eukaryota > Metazoa > Arthropoda > Insecta > Hymenoptera > Ichneumonidae > Venturia > Venturia canescens. The sequence continues at coordinate 4,822,413 of NC_057423.1, read as the reverse complement.
CGTATACTATAGCTATGTACGAATTCATGTACGAGCTTTATATGTATGTACTTGTCTTCGACGTCGTGGTTCGCCGTACCGGAAACCCGGGGACGATTGAAAGTGCGCTGTACGCAAACCCAGAACGGAGAAAACACGTATATTTTCCTTTATGGATCTCAACCTTTGGCTGCTTGCAAAAACGCTTTTAAATCGTCTTGTTTTTCACGTTTCGAAAAAATACTTATGAACATCGATGAGGAACGGAACAAAACGATGTTTTTTCGATTCGTTCCTCAATCGAGTCCGAGAAAATTGGAAATTTGAAAAGGTGAGGCCTCAAAAAGGAATCGGAGTTACTCCGAATTACGTGCCTCCAATAATTCTTCCTCGTTTTTTTTTTTTTTTTTCAATTTTTCCAAAACAAAAAACAAATCCAATGAATATTGCTAAGTACCGAGTCGTTCATTGGTTTGACGACTATGTAAATTCCAAGTGAGGATACATTATACCGAAGCTCAATCGCATTACCGAGTCCAACACTTGCGGTTGAGTATAATCAACGACGCGAGCGTGTGCGTGCGGGGAGGATAAAAGACTCTCGGACCGAGAGGACGATCATTTGCATTGTGAAACGTCCACGATTGCTGCGGAGGACAGAAAATCAGGATCCTCCGGAATCTTGTGGTGAGCTACGCCTCACGATGTGGTCACTTGCGAGAAAAGTGTTTGCATATTTCGAGTGCTTGAAGCCGGGGAGAAGGATCGTTTAACAAAATTAGCACCAATTTTCCTCGGGCATGAAATACCGCAAGATTTAATGAAAGAATTTTGTACGAGAGCAACGATGAACTTCGGATGATTCTGCACGGACGTTCACATTTACAATTGGAAAATGTTCGTTAAAAACTAATTAATTCTCATTGGGAGAAATAAATTCGGAGTCCACAATTTCTAATTTGGCATCTTTTCATTTGTGTATCCACACGTATCGGGGAAGCTCGATTCCTCTTCGAAGATGATTGCTCAAATAGCAACTTTACGAGGCGTAGGCTCTCTCTCTCTCTCTCTTTGTCCCTCTTTGTCGAGAAGAGTGTCATAAACCATAAAGGCACCCATCAACGAGCTATCCGAAATGTAAACAGTGCGGGTACGAAACACAAGGGCTCTGAAAGCTCGGAGTACTTTGGGACGGGGCTATAGATGAGAATGAAGGTAATCTTTTTTAGAGAGTGGGGTACGATAATTATGAACGTCCAATGAGTGGATGTCGCTAAATATAAAATGATTGAATTTAGGTAATAAAAGTATAAGAGGCCGGTAACGAACGTTGAAATTGCGCTAGTAAAAGACAAAAACGTTGGTTCGACCAAGAAGAAATCAATCAGACTCATTCGAGGCTAAATTTTTCACAGAATTAACAATTAAAATATTGGAAGGAGCTCGACCGTAGCGCGATGAAATTGATTCTTATTTCGTATTCTCGTATATCGCGAAGACAACAATAAATCATTCGCAGGGAGTTTCGTAGCACGAGACCGATTTAGAGCCATTGAGAAGAAACTTGTAGGAGTAAAAAGGATATTGGATGAGATCGCAGCCTGCACAGTTTGGGCTTTCGAAAAACACGTTGGAATTTCGTCCATCTGGTTGACGACCTCTTCCAAACCCGGAAACTCTCTCTTGTGCCCTCTCTCTTTCTCTCCAATTAAGCGAGACGGTATAACCATGAGAAGGAGTGATGAAGAACGGGCTGAATAAGCTCAAGGTGATGTTCGGTGGCGACGAAACGGGAATAGACCATGAGCAACACCCAGAAGAAGGCCCTCATGACCTTAATTGGTTTATGGCCCGAGGATTACGTTTTGGTTGGCCGACAGTGCGTCTTTTTTTGGCTCCGAGTATTTCAAAACTCTGTTCCGCCGTAAAGAACATTTTTTTCGTTCGACCATGGCATAACCCGAGTAGTGTAGCAAGAGGGATGGGGAACAATGGGATTGTGGAAGCTTTGACAGTGCGGGGGATTGTCTCGGTGGTCACGTAACCGCGCAATTTTGTTTTTACGGCGTGGAGTTTCCTCCGAAATTCTCCAAGATTCCAAACAACCGGGTTCACTCGAATTGTGAAAAATTTACTCGCCTAATGAAACACTTTGCTTTGAAACAAATATATTCTGCAACGGATTGAAAACGTTGCTGCGAGATTTGCAGACCGACGAAGGAGCTTTTTGCCCATTTGCCCATTTTCAGGAGATCACAATTCGTAAAAGGGTCAAAGAAACGTGTTGAAATACATTGCACTTGGTAAAGATGCAAGAGCGAGTAGTGATTTAATGATTTGACCTTAGGCTCCCTGGCAGTCGAACTGTACATGATTTACACGAACTTGTCCACACAATATGCGTTACGTGTGCAGCTATACGTGTACAGATGTCTACATACAGTGGGGAGTGCAAGCACAGTGGACAATTTAACAGCGGAGAAGAGCGTTACGGCTGCAATATATTTGCACGTGTATTTACGAGTGAGCACTTTACTCTTTTTATTCGAGGTGAGCCAGAGAGCTGTCTCTCTCTCTCTCGAAAATCGCGCAGCCCGCTCTCCGAAGCAGAGTTAAAGATTGGACGAATCGAGAAGCTCGCTTAAAATACAGCCCTCGCAAAAGCAAACGCCTCTCATTTTTCCATTCCACAGCTCATTCTCCTTTTTCTCATTTTTCAATCAATTACCTTCCCGCAATTCTGCCAAATTATAGGAGCCAACGTGCTATTTTGTTCGGTTGCAAATTATTGTGACGCCGTCCGCACTTATTGTTCCGCGAGTTTCGAAATATTCCGCCAACCCCGCAAACTGACGGTACGAGCATTGCTTCAATATTATTCAACGTTGAGCCGTCCCAGCTCTCGCAACGCACGCTCATTCGAATTCGATTTTTCCCTTCTAACCGCAAACTAATAGCAAAAATAGAGAAGGAAGAAGCAACGCTCCTAGTACGTAAATTCTTGTTTTACGAATCATCTTCTCTCCCAAGTGAATAACAGAATTTGTGATCTTATTGTGCGAGCGCGTTCATTCGTCCCCCGACCACCGCGCAGGACTCCGATTTATATGGCCTCGCGCTTCCAACGTTTTGATTGTTGAAAAATTCGACAGTAAAATAGGCCGATACGGCTGATCTCCCTGCATGACGAAACTACGAGAATACGGGGATTTTCAAAATGAGCACCGAAAACCAATAAAGTTGGTTATACCCGTTACATCGACCTGGATACACAGATATAGGGACGCGTGGATGGGGATGAGGAGAATATATGTCCCCTCTCGTAACTCACTCGCCCGGTAATAAAGAGGTGTCCGTCGCAGGTGCACGTTTTGCGTATGTACATCATGCATGTACGAGCGTTCACGTAAATCTAAAGCACGAGTATTATATAGAGATACATAGAGATGTATGAAATATCTGCGTACTTGGCGAGGAGTGTTGACCAAGCATATCTATACGTTGGCGGTATATTCCTGTTGGTAGTTATCGATTTACTGCGAGGAAAATGCCCTCCGCGTCCTTCCCTCTCAGCCCCGGTGTAGTTTCGCTGAGGGCTCCCGCGGCCGCTCTCACGATGCTTTTCATGTATCGTAAGTTCTCCACGTGCACAAGGATTCATTTTAGCTGAGCAACAGGCGCGAGTCTAACGAAATAACTGCTAACGCGTTACGCTTTCTAGTCGTTTACTTTTTATACAATCATATTCACACATTTATATATCATTGCGCTATACTCGGAGCCCGCGCGTTGTTCCTCTCAATGGACCATTCCGGGGGATGCTCCAATTTAGAGGATTTTTATAAGGCTCGCTAGCAACGCCGATAAATTTATTACGGTTTCATTGTAAAACGGGAAATTTGGAGTTTTTTTTGTTTACTTATGCGCCATTCGGCAGTTATTACTTGATAAATTTTGAAGGAAAATTGTCGAGTGATTCGTGAGATTCGTGATTCGAGCGGCTGATTCTTCGATCGTGCTTTTTGGGCCTCTTCGATCACAACTCAATTAAATCGTTATTTTTACTTTTACGGGATTTCTCTGACTGCACAAAATGGCGGACATGTAACGGGTCCGTTTTTTCAAAAGGCGAGGAAAGTGGTGGGTGGATCGTGCGTGGAATATTCGAGGAAACGAAACGGCGGAACGTCCAGTCTCGAATTTCGAAAGAAGAACGGCTGCGGGGAATCTCCCGGGTCCTGGAAAACGACGAGCGAAGGAACCACGAGAGTACGATTCTCGCCACTCCCACACGTGTCGTGCCGTACGTGCTGAGGTCAAAAGGGAGGAGAACTCGGAGACGTTTGAAAAAAAGCCCAAAATCCCACCAACCCACGAAGGATTTTGACTCGTTTTTCTCTTTCTATCCCTGTCGCGCCGGATTTTTTCTTTATTCTCTCGGTTTATCCGCCATCGCGTTACCTCGGAGACCCGATGAGGGTCCTATCTCTCGTCGCCCTGGTACACGTTTCTCCTCTCCGAGAGCAAGAGCACAAATCACTTCGCCGCGAGAACCGCCGAGAGTGCCACGAATTTTTAATGGCTTTTTTTTTCAAAAGGAAGAACACAAATTGGAAGTCGCGATAGCGTTCGAACCGAAGCCCCCTCCCGCTGGTTTTTCATTCCTCCACGCGCAGCCGCGTCTTTCCCACCGAAATGAGCTCTTACTCCTCCGATAACCCCCAAATTCCATAAGAAAATCATCACGAAGAGAATCCTGAAAAAACATTCGATCCACTCGTCGCTTTCACGCCTGTCAGAAAACAAAAATGCTCCACAAAAAATTCGCTCCGGACGTCGATTGATTGATGGTGTATTAAAAACACGAAAAAGACGTTTCCCATTGGATTATGACTTTCGATCTCACGCACTCGCGCGCCATATCCAATGGGAAGATTTATTTATTTTCGAGTCGGTTCCAACGGGCAATGTCAGTTGCGGTGACCACCCTGAATCGCGGACAAAGTTTCAGACACCTTGGAAGCTGCGGGCTCGAGGGAGCAAATAAATAAACCAATTGATCACCTCGCAGCCAGTAAAATGGCAGAACCCCGACTACTTTGTACCCGAAACGTGTAGTCGATTTTGTCCTTTCATTTCTGAACAATCTACGTAAGCGTTGCTTACCAAGGGCAAAGAAAAATGGAGAACAAACGAGCCTGCCGCGTGCTGGATGACGCGCGCGACAGAAGACGCTCTGCTCCGGGTCTATACCGCGAGAGATTCGCTGCGAAACGGATATAACGACGGAGATGGGACAAAGCGGGGAGACGGAGCGTCGTCATTGAGGGCAATAAAAAGGAGACGAGTTGAGTACACGTCCTTTCTCATCCAGGAGAAGATCTCGCGAACCGATAATCGTTTATACGGTTAAGTGCACTGCCGTATACACAGTTTCTTCCTACCTCGGAGTATTTCTATATACAACGCAACTTGAGAGATCAGAGTTTTGAGCTCTCTCGCTTCGCCTTATCGCCAACTCCTCCGAGGAGTGAAGCAACGTCGACAAAAACCTAACAACATCTTCCACCTTCCCAGTGTCATTTGATAAGGATGATTGCACCTTGACTCTCAACTCTCCACCTTCGACTCCCACAAAACCACGTATTTTCAAACTCTCATCGCCTCCTCCTACCGTCTCGTCTTTCGAGCCACCTCTCGACCACTCAAACCCATTTTACCGGAAGATTCTATCGCTCAGCAACTCGCTCTTATCGTGCCGATGTAGTAGAATGTAACCGTATCGGATGCATCCTGTTACCGAAAAGCCTTTTTCAATATTAAACTTTATTGAAGAAGGTTCGGAGTACGAGCTGTCAAGAGATATAAAAGATTGATACTAATTGTCCGGACAATGGAATTCGACCGCGAAGCACTTCTGACTCGCGATCTTCGTATCGACTCATCCACGTCCTGAGAATCCGACCCACCATTTTGATTTCGAAATATTCTTATAGTTTCTGAATTAGTAAAAAGCCAATCGATCGTTCGAATGGCGCTCGAGCAGGCTCGCTTGCTTTTTGCGAACACTTGCGAACGAGCAAAACTGTGCTTCTCATCGAAGTTATTCACTTGTCTGAGAAAAGGGGGATGAATTTTGACCTTGCGATCTTCCAAGTTTCACAGAGCACAGTAATTTTCTGAAATTTATCTCTCCCTGAAACTTCTCTCTGGACCAAGAAGAAAGCTTCTTTCTATCCACAACAAGTGAATGATAATAGAAAAAATGACGAAGCTTTTGAGGAGAGCACGAAGCGCGATGGCCGCTGCGTGCAGGAGGCCACAGTGGCGAGCTCGTGCAGAACTCGAAGCTGCATCCGCGGAGCTCTTTCGAGACAGAAAAAGGCGAGATATTTCTCGCTTCAGATCCTCCCGCGCGAGTTCTCGCCGGTTCGGCTGAAGCTTATTCGTCGGTGAGAAACACGCACGCACGAGGGCAAATGTGCGTGTAGCGACGGTAGCATTTACGGCCGCATAGCAGCGCGTGAATATTTATGCTCGGACCATTATTGTCTACATAATAGTGGGATATTCGGGCGAGCGTTTGGCCGGGAAGCGCGCCGAGAAATACTTGACAACGGGCTGCTCATATGCACGCACACTGATCGTCGAAGCTCCGATTCGCGTGCATCCTTCGAGCAAACTAGCGCTGCAAATCTTACAGCGCGGAAGGATAATGCGAGGGCGCCCAACACTTTTTTCTTTCTGATCACTTATACGCATACGTGCGACGGACCCAGCAACGCGTACGGTCATTCCTCGCGGGCATTATTTTATACGAAGTACCGAGCATTTTCTTCTGGAGAAAGTGCAGCTGCAAGTGCGTCTTTGAGCGAACACCCACGCATCGATTCAGTCGGTAGAGCCACCTAAGGAAATCACCGCACCATCGCAATGTCTCTGATACGCTGCTCGTCTCACGCGTGTCATTTTTTGTGTCTTCGCTCAAGTGCTTGTTAACCGCATTCTAAGAAAAAGTATGTTCGACGCGATGAAAAAATGGCGCGGGATCGACTTGAAAGGTGAAATGTTGGCCAATGACGCGGACGATCATTCGACCAGCCTGGGCAGCACCGTTCTGATTAACCGATTTAAATTCCACTGCGCCCGGGAGTTTCTCTTTCAAAGATGACGGAGCAAACGGGAGGAATGTAAATTTCACGACTTTATTTATCTTCCAGCACAAATATTAATCTTCGCTCTCGAAAAAAGTGTTTTCTCGAGAGATTCGTATCTGTGCCGCGCAGTTGAATTCTGCATCGGAGGGTTTCACCTGCGACTCTCATTTTATTCGATGAGTTAACCGGGGGCCCTAAATTTTATCCGGTGAATTGTCATCTCGGCGTGGTATTCGAAGAAAAAAGTGACAACGGCGCGACCGAAAGTCCCTGCGGCCGATATACGGTGCGGATACGTGTCCAAAGTGTTCGAACACGAGGAGGGAAAAAAACGATTGAAGACGCGAGAAAGAAGAAGCGGATGGGAGACGAGACGAGAAAGAAGAGAGAAACGCCCAATGGCGGATCCATCGAGAACGCAGACTCGGATAGGATCTTCTTCGGTAGAACATCGAGTTTTTCGTGGTGGGCGCGAGAGATATTATCCTTGGCGAGGATCAGCGCTCGGAGGGAGTTTGCTCATTCCACTCAGCGGGGCCCGGAGCGAGTCAGCTCAACGGTCTTATGCTATAAGCTCTCTCCCAGGATCCTAAATCACGTTTGACTCCCTTCTTCCTTCCCTCCCGCCCTCCCTCTTAATGGGTATAGAGAAGCTCGGGTGCCTCGTAGAGGAATCGAGACAAGAGAGAATCTTCGCCGCATATCCCCCGTCAACATTCACGAGAACGAAATATATGCCAGCAACACGAATGATATCTTTCCTACACTCTTTCTCTTTCCTCCTCTCTTCCAATAGTAAATCTCCGGGACCTTTTTATTATTCGTTCTTCGAATGGACGCGCGAAGCGTCGGTATGAAATTTATCCTCCTACGAAATCTCATTTCAATATCTATGCCCATTATTTTCCATCTCCTTGACACTTTTGCGTACGTCGATTTATTTAAAATAGGAAACTTTGCCAAATGCGGAACGCCAAGGGAAACGAGCGCCCTGTGAATCGTTTCCCATTCGATCCGAAGCGTCCTCGACAAAGGAGGGATCGAGGCGCGGCATCAAAATGCTTCTTACCATGAAGAAAATACAACTTCGTTTTAATTGCTCGTTGTATTGTCGTGTTTACGTGCATGTCTACGAGAAAACCATGTCGATGAAGCTCATTCGGAACTGCGAGGGTACGCTGAGAACGAGGGTATCAAGCGACCTATCGAGATACACTGCTGGTACATACGAAACTAATGACAACTGCAAGGAGAAAAGCACCCTCTCGACATTTATACGAGGAACGACTAACTAACGCAACGGAGGCACATCTCGTACTCCAAACGTTCGAGGATCGTCACGAATGGCGAATACTCTCTCGCTGTGCCATTTCGTTTCATCGACGACTAAGCACGTCGTCCCGGATTTTTAAGAAGCTTCTATTTCGAAAGACTTCACTCAACGAGTTATCGACACCATCTCGATTGCTCTCCCGGTCTCCCCCGCATCTCTTCTCTTCGTTTAATTTACTTATTTCACGTTATTGTTGTTCAATTTGAGAGGAATAAATTGATTAATTGTTCCCCTGACAAACGCATTTTGTAATGAGATATCGAAACTTTCGTATTTCGATAAAGACTCGTGATACCTGACAGCCTGAAAATAAAAAAGTTTGAAGCTACTTGAATCAGTGAATTCTTCGTTGACGTAAGAAAAACCAAATGATTATTGGTAAAGAATGAAAATTGTCATACTCAACCGGTTCGAATGGGTTTTCCACACGAAAAAATGATCCCAACGTTTGGTCACGTAAGACGAGAGTCAAGGAGACAGATTTTTTGTAAATCTCCGAAAAATATACAGCCGGAGAATAAATAGAGCGTGTTGGAGCCGACAAAAAGATGCTGGGATTTCTAGAAGGAACGGGAGGAAGTTATAAAGAGGGGGGGGAAAAAAAAACTTTCGAAAGAGCAACTATCGGTGGTCTTTGTGTCGAGCCCTTGCTGGCGAGAGAGAACCGGAGACGAAAAAGCCCTTCCCGGTGCTCGGAAGAGAAATCTGGGGCACGGACGCGGCTTTTCTAATTTTTACAACCCCGCGGTATTTCTCGCTAAGAAAAATAGATTTCTCTCTGGACCCTTTCTCATTTTTTCCTGCTCTGTCTCGAGTCTCGTTCACGGAATTCTCAGAGTTTTCTATTTCAGATGAGCTCCGATGACCTCGTTGCTTGTGAGCAACGCTGAAAGCGTGAAAAATCCTCCAATGAAAATGGACCGGAATGGGTTTAATTATAATTGACGAATCAATTGCCGAATGATTAGCCGCAGCGAGTTCAATTTGTATAAAAATGAGCGCGGGCCTCGGAGCAGTTCCAAAGGGCCTGAACACCGATGACCCACAACTTCCCAGGACACGAGAGATCTATAAAAAAAGGTTTAGCAGTGGTTAAAATGACTGTAATAAAAGCGCAGCTCCGGTGAACGGAGAATGCTTGAAAGTCAAATGGACTCGCGAGAAAAGGAAATCGGTGGCATATTCGAGCAGCAGTGCAACTTAGTCAAATGATGTGCTCGTTAGCGAAACATCTATCAAACTTTATACGACGTTTGTTAAGTCGTCGGTAGAATTGAATAGCTCAAATACCCGTATGAGAGAAGGAGAGGAAGGTAGAGGCAGAGAAAAACGAAGGTAAAAAGGCAGATAGAAGTCTACGTCATTGTAATAGTCGCGCGTATATGACATATATTAGTTAGTGTGTACTCGAAAGACAGAGAGCAGGGAGAAAGAAAAAGAGAGCGAAAGAGTGAGGCTCGTTTCACGTGTTAATAAATAGCCTCGCGTTATTACCGGCAAGCTAATTCCTCGGCCACTCTCTTCATTTAACGAAGCCAATTATGACAGGCATAAATGTAAGCACTTAATAGTTGTGTACACACACAGAAGAGGCGAAGAGAGAAGGAGCAAGAGAGAGAGAGAGGAGAGGATGAAGCACGCGCCAAGTTCTCGTGTGCTCCATCAGCCATCAGGCGCCGCGAGACGACCGCGTGAACTCTTTCATTCTCTCCCCCTCCCCCTCGGCCCCCTCTCTCTCTCTCTCTCTCTCTCTCTCTCTCGCTCTCTTTTGTTTATGCGTCCTTGCCCGACCGACAATTTTCTCCGGTGCAATTTCATTCTTATGTTCGTTTTCACGTCACATCGTCGTTCTCTTCCCCTATAACGATTCACCTCTCTCGTTTCTTTCAGTTATCATAAAATTCAATGCATGCGAATCAGATGTAACTCGCTTCTCCTCTAAATACGCGATATTGACACTCATTTTTTATTCACCTCCTCGTAAATTCGAAGCTAAACGTTGTTGTTGTTGTTGTTGTTGTTGTTTTCTGTTAGTGTCTGTTAAAAGATTTTATTATTCCTGATTTGTGGTCAGCAGAGGTAAGTGCATTGTTGAATGTAAAAATCACATTTTACGATTCGTAAAAAGGTCGGAGTTCAATGATTGAATTTGAATAAAATGGATAAAATATCGTCCTGTCACTGTCGAGTTTGAACATTTGATTGAAAAAACATGGTATTAGTGAGCCTTGTTAAGTGAGTCTGAGAGAAATCTCGCGTTTGAGGCAAACACCGAAAATTTTTGGAGCCACTCTCCGTCGGGAAGCCACTCCACCGGGCCTTCCATTATTCGATTTTCAACAGCGATGCATTCCTTCTCAAGTTTTTTTCAGTTATAAAAGACACGGATCTAGATTTAGAGGAAGCTCGGCATCAAGAATTATTCAAAGTTGATGCCGAGCAGTTGCACCTCGTCGATTCTGTAATTCGTAAAAAAAATTGATAACATGCACTGAATTCGCGAAGCCAAACTTCCGTTTGCTCATTTTCGTTCGAATTTTTTTCATCAAATGATCAAATTTTCTCCAGAAACGTTATCGATTCTTCGACAATCGCTATACTCTGATTTTCTATGGCTTGAAACGACACGGATAATCGCAAGGGAGTGGAGGCTGAATAAGAGTCGAGAAAGCCTCAATAATGACGAGAGAGAATCATCGTAACGATGCAGCACTTTGCAAATTAGTAGAGCGCTCGTGCTACGTCATTTTGGTAGCAACAAGTATTTTCGACTATAAAGATTCGAATGGGAAAATTACTGTACGTTTAGCATAGCAGATATTAACGTTCTGCTCGTTTCTCGTGCTCGGACGTCACATGCCACAATTATAATGGCTTCCTCGTTATAAAACTGATGCACGTGGTTTCCCTATTGCAAAACGCATTACAAACGGCGATTGTATCGTCAGCATCACCAAGAATATGCTCGATGGAAAAATGCAAAAAAAAAAACGTAACAAAAAACAGTTAGAAATGGTCGGAGCTCTACAGACACGTGTGAAATCGACGACTAGAAAATCATCGGAACACGGAATTCTCGCGGTCTCCTCTTGTGTTTACCCAATTCGTTAACACTTTTTCAGAGAAGTTAAACAAACGGGTAAAAACGAGAGCCTTGTGCCTCAAAAAACTAAAGACAACGACCGCACCTTCAATTATCTCGTCGGCAGGAAGTTCGCTCAGAAATCGTGAGGTTAAATTAATCGTTTATTATTACGCTTAATCGAAGCGAAGCTTTTCCTCGTTATCTTTTGTTGTCATCGCAATTAAACTACTTCTGTGATTCACAGAAAATTGTCCAGCCCATTTCGGTTGAATTGATTTTAATAAAAAAAATAATTACGCTTCGAAAAGTACGAAGCGGTTGCAGATGTCAATAAATTCTAATAAAATTGTACGATCCTTCAGGTGACAATTATCGAGGTTTTTGTCTAAGTGGAACGGAGAAGTTTTTCGAAATTTTATCCACGTCAAGGTGACTACAGGCAATTCGTAATCCGATTCACTTGATAATTTGCCTTTTATCGATTTTCCGAGGGCTGAAAAAAACAGCGCCATCCGAGGGTAGTCGAGTGAAGAACCAGCAAACCCTGGATAAGAATTCAACATCCCAACTCCGAGGGTAAGTCGGATGGTCTACAGCACGTTGCGCCATCTTTCGTTCACGAAAGAAAGATCAGAAGTTCTCGAACTTGATGGCTGTTTGCTATGGCAAAGAAGTTCGAAAGTTGTGTCCATCCTCACCATTCAACCGATAACTCATTGCCAACAGTTGATTCGAAGTGACGAATCGACGCATGATGAATTCGGGAGTGACGAAGATCTTGAAGAATTGTCACAGAATTATCTGACGAATGAGGAATCTGCAGAAAAAAAATCTCGGTTTGAAATTTGCTAGTTTTCGTGAAGAATTCATCGTGATTTGGTTGACAAATAAAATTTGTTGATCCAACAAAACTTTTGTTGGTTCACTGATATTTTTGTGGTACTGAAAATTATTCACTGCAAATCAAGTGTTTGAATCAATCGAATATTTTAGAAATACATAATAACATAGGGAATGAAACAAACTCCATTTTGATTGCAAAAGAAATCGAGTAATGAAATATCCAATGGACCCTCCTTGGGTCCGAGTGACCGGAAGATTTTTTATTGCAGTTTTCCATGTTTGAGATTTTTTGCACGTTTTGGCATGGTTTGAAGCTATCGATGTCTAATTCGATTTTCTTCGAAACCCAATTCGAGACCACGAACTGTTGAGAACATGAAAAAATAAATATTCTGTTCCAATTGACTGATTCTGATAAAATCTTGACTTCTGAACTTTTTATTGCGCCAGAGGCTTTCAGTTTTTCATAAAATACGAGTCAAAAAATGTTATTTGAAAAAAAAATAATGATCGCGGGTGTCTCCACGAACCCACACACCCTCGAAGAATTTCCTCAATCCTTCGAACGTATTATACTCCAGGGAGAATCGTGTTTTGTCAAAAATTCCAATATTTACGTCACGCAACCATAGTCCGAATTCGGTACAGTTGACCCACCATAAAAAGGCAACGGAAGAAATAGCAATTCGGGTCACTGGTACGTAATTCAAAAATTCCGAGTAGTATCGTGTTTGTAAAAAGAAAAAACGTTTTTTCCTGATGGACTGGTTTTCACGCCTCGAAAAAATGTATCCCAGACAGAAAAAGGGTCCAACGACGAAATTCAAGTTTGTACGATCCAAGAAGTGTTGTTGCTATATGGATTATAAATATTCCCAACTTTTATTGCCCCCTTTTTAACTGTTCCTTTATGACTCAACCGGGAAAAAAGGTTTCAAGCCTTTCTTCTTCTATCAGGTAAAACCTCCATTTTACTGTTCTCATTTAGCCGGTCCGAGTTTAACGCAAAATATAAATCACTTGTAATTATCATAATTAAATGCAAGAACTTTTTATAACAAAAAGTCAAAAAAACTGTTCTTGATCCCTTCAGAAGGAAAATAAATAGCCATTAGTACCTTTCATAACGTTTTTTCGACGTTCTTTACTCGACACCAAATTCGTTTACGAATGAGTATCAAAAAATATCTCACTAGTCAAACAACGAATGTATCCGGCAAGTTTACGTCGCAGCCAAATGAATTAATACATTTTTAATGGCCAGAGAAAAAAACGGAAAGCCCAGAAGCTTACAGAACCCAAAGTCGATAGCTTTACCAACAATTTACAAGATCAACTGAACGACAAAATAAGGATAAAGCGTCGAAGAGAATTGTTAAGGAAAAATAAAACTGTAGAATGTAGTTCATCAAATGCAGCACCATCTTGAAACTCGAGTATGACGTAAACTTCAACCCCTGGATATTGGATTTTTTTGATCGTCAAGAGCGTTCGCCTCGTTGGTACCGTACGACGTATGAACGAGGGAAGAATTCGCTGGTTGGACGAGGGTTGAAAATAACGAGGGTGCACCACGCCCATAAACCAGAATGGCCGCTGCAATATAAGAGGCCGTATCCATAGCAACTCGGCCTCGTTTCTCGATTCACCGAAACGATCTCGCATACGAGGGTTGTGAAAACTCGTTAAGGGTTCCAACCCTCCTCATAAGAGAAAGAGGAACGATGCGCCATGGATAGCGGGTTAAGAGGCTGAAGTTTCTTACGCGAAGTTACCACGACTTCGGGAACAATGGGGCAATGGAGATCACCGAGAAGCTCACAAATTGCAATCTTAATTTCTATGAGCTATAAATAAATAGGACCGATAACATTTTCAAAGATTCTTCACGGAGAATTATACAACAGTTTTACCTTTGCTATATTGTAGGCAACTTTTATATCTCGGAGAATACATAGTTGAAAGATTATATGGAAGATTTCCTAAACAGCACAGTGGAGAAGGACAGCACTCGATCTATCAACTTATTCTTCTCATCGAATAATTAATTTTCTTTACGCTTTTCAGGAATCCCGATAGTCTGATAAACTGATCATTCTAGAGCAGATTTTTTGAGGGCAGGTTAAGGACGAGTCAGAAATTTTCGAATTTAGACTTGAAGAATAAAAAGGAGAATGTAAAAAATATATCTATGCTCTTGGAATTTTTATTCAACGAAAATAGAAGAATTTTGTATTCAAAATTAATGCCAAAAATCTGATTTCCATTTTCAAATCGGTTTTCGTTTTCCTGAGGAAATTTTAACAAAGTTACTAGTAATGGTAGTAGTTTATTTCTAAATGTACCCTTACAGGTTTTTACATAATTCCCCCCTATTTACAAAGATCCCTGCATTCTTTTCTTTCCGTTCTTTTCTTCAATTATTCTTTTCACTTACATTTTTACTTATCATCCATTCGTATCCTCTCACATACTCACACTTTACTCATTTTTTTTTAGCATTCTATTTATTTTCTCTTCCACTCCTTCTCCTACTGTTTCCTCCAGCCATCTTTCTAGTCCTTCAACCTCTGCATTCCTCATGTCCGCTTTTATTTCTTTGCACTAACAAATGTGCGCTAAAGTTCCCTCTTCCTTTTCACATTTTCTATATTTGCTTTCCCTGAACCCTTTGGATCTTTCCCTTCCTATATTCCCACACCTCATCCTCGGCCTTGTTTCTTTTATTTCAATACGAAGTTCCCGTATCCTTTCATAAGAACGTAATAAATTTCTGTATTATTTTCCCTCGGGTGCTGCTCAATTATTCTTGGTGGAGAACAGTTACAGCACGAAGATTTTTCGTTAAAAAATTTCACCGGAGTATGTCGGAAGATGATGAGCTGTTTTTGTTCTCCTCTGATGTGTCCCGTGTTGACCGGAGTTTCCGGGTTGCAGAACAAGAGTCACGGGAAAAACTACGACGACGAAATTTTCTTGACTCCGTCGTCTTTCCCGTCCGAGCCAAAGCTCATAACCTTTCTTTTATCTTTTTATATCTGCTGCACTATAAGAAGGGTGAACAGGCGTCAGTTCGGTAGCAACTTTTTTCCGAGCACTTTTGCCCCGCTGCTCCGTTTCACGATGAATTGCCTCTTTGATAGCTCACGAATTTGCAATACCATTTCGGCTTTTATTCGATCGTATATCGGATGGACGATGACCCATGGCTACCCTCTTTTTCTGTGTATCATTCTTTTTACACATGTGTATATTAGCTGAAACATAGATATAGCGATCATTTTACCAGCGATATAATGCGAGGTCGTAGATTTCGCAGCTCGTTTTCTCCGAGATCAATTTTTCGATAATTCAGAGCAACAGAAAATCGGACCTTTCGTGCACAATCCTGAGTCAGTAAATTCATCATTTTTATATTACTAAACAATGGAATAATATTATCGATCATTGATCGTTCTTAATTTACTTTAAACAACGTTCTACGAAATTCTAGAATCACATTTATACATTGAAATCCCCTTTCTTCTGCTTTAACGTGAAAATTCTGTAAACGATAAACCCAAAAATGTTTTAAACGTCAATTGATTCGAGTATTTCTTTAATAATGAAAACATTAATTTTACCCTCGTGAAATTTGTTTGACGGAAGATTGCTATATATGGCTAGATGCGGATACAGTCAATTTTTTGGCTGCTGTGGAGCATCAATTTCAATTGAAAATATGAATGGCAGTGTCGAATCTCCATTATGATTTTACAGGAACAAATATTGAATACTATTAAATGCACAATAAAAATTTCACAGCTAAAATAAACTTCGAAATAACGTAGTCTACGTAAGACCGCAATTCAATGCGCCGAGTGAAATCATTCCAAAAAATGCATCCCACGAAGCTGGTTATAAAAATAAAATGTATTGTACTCGGAAGCTTTGTGAAGAATAAAAAAAGCGAATGATTAACTGAGACTGTCATATTCGATATTTTTGAAATTCAACACCAACCGGGCGCTGCGACAAAACTCGAAGTTATTCGACTTTTTAAAACGATTTGGAAATAATTGACACGGGAAAAAATCTGAATGACAATAATCGTAACAGAGTGAGAGGAAAAATAACATTCAACTGAATAATAAAAAAATGCCATTGAAATCACAGAGAGACGAAGAGTCAAAACAGCTACTTTACAATTTCAATTCAACGACGAATTTCTAATTATTTCTCAATCGAGTCTCCTTGGGAAAATTTCTGGAGTAACTCGCACCACCGAGCATTGTATCCGCAACAGTTCTTGTGTTTCTGCAGTATATTTGGATCATGAAAAAACTTGGTTAAAAATCATCAATTATATTGTAATTAATGTCCGACAATGTTATAACTCGTATTATTCATTTACATGGTTAAACTCCGAGAGAAAAATGATTTTTTGTTTTCTCCACGTTCCATCGCACCCCGGTGATTTTGATGGGAATATCTGACCACGAATTTGCTGAAACGGTGCTTAATTTACGATGATCGTTGTTATGAATTTCAGGGTTGAATTGACCCGAGTAACTTTGGTAGTGAACGAATGCAAACCGAGTGTTTTCTCCGCACTGTAGACGGCTGACCTTTTTTAATCATCCTTCGAAAATGGGGCTTTTGCCATGTGGCACGAAATAGTGTGAGCACAGCCGGTTTCATTATCCGTGTTCGGGGAGTTCTTTTCCTCCGTGTGATTTACAATGCTGGCACAATCGAAAGTGCAATATATTCCTAACAATAAAGTATAAAACCACGAGTGAGAAAGAGATTCGTTGTCATTCTGGTGTTTTTCTTCGTCGTACGTGACTCGAGGGAAGAGAGCGCGTGTGTGCGAGTCGAAGAGGCCGTGTGAGGAACTTGGTTAAAGATTTTATGGTAGCGAGGCTCGTGGAGGGTAAAATGAAGGATATACGACAGGAGAGAGAGGGCAAAGGGGAGAATAGAGATAGAAAATATAGTGGAGATGGGTGGGCTGTAAAACGAGTTTTATAGGTCGCCGAGGGGGTTGGATTACGAGTTTGGGGCCAATGCAACGAGATTGCCGGAGGGTGAAGCGCCGAAGCGCTACCGAGTTCGATCGTCACCCCCCGACAGCGACCAATCCCCGTCCACCCGCCTCTACATACAGCTTACACCATTTTTCTCTCGTGCTCAATTTACTTTTGCCTGCGCCAAGAGTGCAAAAACGCATTTGGAGCTTTTCTCTTGAGTCGAGAAGGAAAAAGTAATGGCGCACATTCCCTGACGCATTCCAACCTCGTTGAGTCTGACGTCTTCGTCAAATATTAAACGTCTACTACTCCCGAATTAATATCGTTAAACGGATCGTCAAAAGTTTTCACGGTTTTTCTACTGCGCCGTTCGTCTTTCCTTCTGTTATGGCTTTTCATTCTTGACGATTCTCGCACTCCTTCCCACCGCCAAAACGTTCAAATATGTCGCGAGAATTGCTTTTTTCTCTCATCACCGATCAGAAAAGCTTCGCATTCGTATAAAATAGAAATTTCAAATAATATTTGACTCTGCTCACTGTCGATATTGCCACACAACGCTAATTTGACGAATGGAGAGGAAAAATTTCGTTTATCAACAATGAGCGATGCTTTCGAGGATTGTTTCACTATAAATTTCTGCCAAAGTCGAAATTTCGCCTTAAAATCATGACCAGAAACCGAAGAAATCGTGATTACAATTATCCGGAGAATTTCACCACGAATTTCATTCAAATTTAGCTGAATACGAATTTTGAAATATTTTTTTCTCAGTTCATGCGAATAATTTTGCTGACGCCTCGGTCCGCACTCGTGCGACGCTGCACTGGCTGTTGTTTAAGAAGTTGGGACCTCCAAACGCGATTTTCTACCAATGATTTTAAAATCCCGACGAAGCAACGAATTTTACTGATTTCAGCAGCTGGTTGTCATTCCAACGAGAACGACAGAACTATGCTGCATAATTTAGAAGAAAAACGAAAACTCTTTTTCACTAAAACCCAAAAAAATAGCAAAATCACGTGCCCGATTCGAAGCCGGAGAAACTTTAGTTACAATGAATCGCTTGTTTAAAATTTTAGCAGTTTCCGGATTTGAAAGCAGAGAGAAGATATCGATATTCCCTCACGAAAATTTTAGGGATCGAAACCGCTGACTAGATACAAATAAATAACAAGAAAGTCAAGAAATTGGCATGAGACAATTCTCAGACGTTCGAAACGGTTCATCAAGCATCCGAAAACGCGAAATATGACGCAGCTCAAGTGCTTTTGGAAATAAAATCGTGGATGGACATTAAAACTGCAGTTTCACATGCAAAAAGTATTTATCAAAAGAAATAACTGTTGAATCTCATAATTTGATTGTTATAAACGAAAAATAATTTTCCTTCAAAAATCGTATTTTACTTTAGCGAATCTGCACACGAGAGTGGAGTTGAAGGGTGCGTCATCGTCTTGGGATGCCGAAAGATGAAAAATGGAAAAAATGAGACTCACCGCTTTCGGGACGATTCGCCACGCCGAGGAGCTGCTTCCTTTTCGGTGGAGCCGCCGGAAAAAAAAACTCGAGCGACGGCTGATACCCCGCTCGACTTCAGAATCATCCGATAAGCTAATGCAGATTTTTCCTTCATTCTTGATGAGCTTCCTTCCTTGTGCTCTCCGATCGATTCGTGATTGTCGAATTTATGACGTCTCGTTACAAAAGTGACTCCGGAGCTCAAATAACGAATGGCGATCTGAAATAATCCAAGCGATTGTTGAAAAAACAGATGAACGCCGGCGCTGAGTCGCCGTTGAACAGTCGAGACTGAATAAATCCAGTGACCCGGAAAAGTCAAACTCCATAAAAATCATAAACTCACAAAGCGAGTTTTGTGTGAAAAATTACTACGACGTCGTGGTTGTTCAATTCTGTGTCAACACTTTGACTATTTTTACGAAAATCATAATAACTCTTCACCTAAAATGGGAACGTAAAAATGAAATTTTTAATGAAAATTCGATGATTTGTTGTTTGTACTAATAAAAAAGACTCTCAAGTGGTTTCCGCCATTTTTCTTCACAGTGGTCGAAACAATGACGATGTATTGATAATTTTTTAGTCAATTTTACTAAGTGGCCTGTGAATGGTACCCATGGATTCGTATGAGGAATGAGAATAAAGAAAAGTGCATTACAATCTCGCAATTTCATTGCGAACTTTTCACTTTCTTTTTCACCGGTCGAAAGACTTTCTCAAAAATGTCTTACTTTCCGCTCGTGCTTCCTTTCATTAATGAGTATTTGAAAATAATTTTATTGCAGCGAACACGGCCAATAAATATTTTTATTTTCGAAAGTGAAAAAAATTGTGAAAAAAAACTCGAACCCGCACACATTTTTTGGACAAAATTCGTGCAGGATCAGAATCCTGAAACTTGGAAATTGTAAAGAAATCTGGAAAAATTAGCCGATCTTGAGATTTCGCGGGCATTGTGATTTTGAATAATACTTGTTATATTTTAAACTTGATTAATTCGATCGAAATATGCCTTGACAAGAGATCAGGACACTTTTTTCACTTCTCTCAATAATCCACCGATGGATTTTTTGGATGAGTGAAAATTGGTAAATTTACCCCCTCCCCCTCCTTTCTGGAAATACTTCCGTGGAATGAAAAATCCACGGAAGTCTTTGAAAAAATGAAAAATTCGAAAACATTAGTGGCAAGTACGTTGGAAATCATTTGCATTAATATCTTTCAATTACTTAAAGTTGGAATTATTCTACACAACACGAATCAGAATGTAAAATAAAACAAATCCCGGCGGCACAGAAATATCCAAATTTTTTCAGGGTTAAATTTTTTCCTTGTGTTTTCTGTGTCGGAATTTCTTATTTTTTATTTCGATTTTTGGGGAGTAGAGCAATTTGAAATTCAGAAAAGAAATACATGATGGCTTGGTAGGTTTTTGTTATGAGGACGCGACACAGGCTGATGGGTCGCCGAACGAGTCAGCCAAATCGTCTTCGTGAACTTATCTTTCCCTTACCATTCCACCCCCACACCCCCCCCCCCCCCTCCGCCTTCTTTTACAAATTTAACCATGAAAAATTCACAAGAATGCAGCTTTTTAATTCGATTTTGATTCTTTAACTCAATAAAAATCAGGTATTTGAATTTTCTGCTAAAATCAAATAAATCATTCTCGTTGAGTGGAAAGCTCGATGGCCAAAAAACCAATGCTTCAAAGTCATTGCGCATTAAAATTCGTTAACAAAAACGTTAGCTTCCATGGGATTACTTACTTTTGCAGATGAAAACTGCTTTGGCTTCGCTCCTTCTGCTTCTTCCGCTTCGATGTTTCTCTCCCAGATGCACATTTTTCACATTTCTTGAACTTCGTTTGTATGTTTTTCTGTTCACATCTCGAAATGCCCACACTTCGCTGTATTATTGAAAAAAAAATAAGTTCCTGCATTGATCGCAGGAACGGACTTGTTTTTCCTCGCCAAAAACTAAACCGTGACGATACGAAGGTGGGGGTGGGGGGAAAACAATGGAGGCGGTTGAGTCCAAAGTTAAAAACAAACATGGCGGCCGCTTCGACGCGAAAATGAACAAAAACAATCGAGAGACGTTCGTCGTGTTGTTCCATTTATGTATATCAATTTTCGAATTCACTAATTCAATATAGTAAATATAAACTTTTCAGTGTTATTGAAATAAACTACACACAACAAAACTTGAATATTTTTTTACTTTTCAAGTCAACGAACTGTTGCACAATAAAAAAACCAATAATATTGTATTTGTCGAACTGATTATTTTATCGAAAAACTGGCAATCATGGGATGGTGAGTGACCGAGAGTAAGATCTAAAAGTTCGAACAATTTTTATAAAAATAACAACTGCTATCGATCTTCATTAGTTTTTCGTTGATGTTTACTCATAATTTATTTATATATTATCAACGATTATGAGTATCTTTTTGTTCGGACAAATTATAAGTCGAACTATTGGATAGGATTACTTGAGATTTTTTTTATTCACGAAAGATCACGTAGGATTCTACTAGGCAAATTCTTCGCTTCGTTTACTGAATTTCGTTAAAACCAACGAGAGATAATGCGTAGCGTCAGATACAGATTCTCCTCGCGACTAACCGACTGAACAGTACAAGTGGTACGAATCCAAATATGCGTGGCCCAATGGCGTGGCCGCTCTTTTGCCCCACCTCCTAAATTTGACTATGCAAATGATTTGTCGAGCTCTTGTTGGTGATATCGAATCAAAATTGACGTTTCTCAAAAATTATTTTCATAGAAAAATCAAAAACAAAAATCAGGATAAAATGAGTCGAGTTTTTTATTTTTCGAAATATCATGAAAAATCGCGATAATGCAATTTAAATAATTATGCCGGCTACGAATCTTATAAAATAAAAATAAACCAAACAATGCGGTTTCAATCTGTTGATTTTTTTCGGCAAAAAAAAATCTCAGTGCATTCGTAATCGTTAAATACTGCAAATTTTTCGCTAGCTCGTCTGGTATGTTTATATTTACAGAGCCTCGCTCGATCTCTTTTATTGTGTTTGCTACGAACTTTCAGGTCTCAGCTTGACCAAGCTTGGCTCGGCAGGGTGGGAATAGTGGGGAAATCTCGCACTTTCCGTACCGCGAATGGTGGGGAGAGCTATGCTTAGCAATATTATGTTGAAACGAGAAACGAAAGAAAGGAACAGTCAGGAACAAACAACTTGCAACAACGCTAAAGATTAAGTAGTACACAAAAGTCGACAATTTTTTCCGAATAATTCGCATTGGTCAAAGAACCCCCCTCTTTTCTCGGTGAGAAAAACAAAAGATTGTTTTCAGTTCGTAAACATTTTTCATAATTGAAAAAAAAAAATACATCATTAGGCGTTTCATAGTTTTCGTCGTCCAATTTTTTCGTTATCACCTTGTGTGTTGTGTACCTATGTATTTCCTTGGTATCTGATCAACGCGGCTGTCAAATAATATTATTTGAGAAAGAAAAATAACATTGTTGAGACCTATAAGCAGGAACCGACCAGGATTGACGACATCGAAGTTTCATCGTTTGAGGTTAGTTTCGAGAAGCAAGGACGCGAATTATCTGTTTCAGTTAGATGAGCTATATCTCGAGCACAAGTGATTGATTGTTTTGGTCGATCGTTTCGCAGGTTATCATCTGTCAAAGATGGAACAAAAGTTGAGGAACCCCGTATCACATAGTCGTGCTGATCGAACTACAGCTGCGGTCAGCCGAAGATCACCGCCCCCCGAATATTTCGTAGATTTAACCGTCGATTCCCCAGTTACTCCTCGTCCTCGAGCACCGCTTCGGAGGAGCCGCTCCCTCAGACGACATCAACACAATTCTAGCCAGCAAGCGGCATCATCGCAAACTGCCACCGTCGAATTGCCAGATCTGGAATTAATCGACCATTCTAACAGGTACGGAAGAATTTTACCAAAGATGAGTCCTTTTTTTTCCATTTTCATTAAAAGAAAACCTAAAAGTGATTTCGAAAGGCAGTAGTGTAAAGAATGATTTAAGTTGAAAAAAAAAACATGAAAAGTTTTCACTGTTATATGCCTAGACCATGGCATACAACGAGTCTATATAATTGCTTGCTTCTCTTTCAGGCTTTTACCGTTGAAGAAAAGGAATCGAACTAGCAAAAGTACGCAAGAAACACCTGTAATTGAGCTGGATGACAGTACGCCGAGCGAAGCAACTCGGGTCAATGATTCTATGAACGGTGAAAGCATGGTCTTAACTTGCCCTATATGCTTCGAATATCTTACATCTAAACGCAAACCAACATCGACACGTTGCGGCCACCTCTATTGTGCGGAATGCATAGAGCAAACTCTATCAATGTCCAAAAAGTGTCCCAAATGTCAATCGAGCATAACACCAAAATCTTGCATAAGATTGTACTTTTAATGCGATGGAATGATTTCAAAATAATACCTTTGGCTGCCCATTTGTCAACTAGGGAAATGGTTGATTGACATTCAAATAAAGCTATCGATGACAGAATCACTCGATAGCGATAATAATGATACTGAGTTGGACACAATAGAAATTTCATGAAATAGATGGCGAACCAATAAGCATAGTCATCATGGGCGTTAAGAAAAATTCCTCTAGTCCGAAAAATACGGACTTCAATGATAATGGCCAGAACTTGCTGTGCTCACTGGCTTCGACACTTAGATTCAGTGATCAAGTGTGCTCTATAAATTGAATGATTATGTGCACGCTTGATATGTCAACTATTTCTTCTTCCTTTATTTTTTCGTTCATCAACTTTTAGCACTTGACGTGCGCGCATTTTCCTCAACTCTATAAGACGTGACAAATAGAAAATTGGCCGAATAAGGGTATTTGTAGGATACATTCCGTGCTATCGATATACTTGAAGAGATCAAAACGAGTGTGAGAATTAAAAAAAAAAAATTTGATGTCTATGTAATATTTTGTATCCTTGATCTTAATAAACTTTCTTTATTTTATTATCGTCTGTTGCAGTTGTTTCATCGTATGTCATTTTTATCGCAACGAATAACGAACGTTGGAAAATTAATCAAACATTTATTTTACCGTCCGTACGCGCTAAATGGCAAAATTGTTTAATATATCACTGAAATGAGTTACTAAAACAATTGGATAAACTTCTTAAAATAGATTAGTAAAGCACTGGAGTTTACTAAACCAAAAAAGCGCATGTTTGTTCGTTCTGATTGGACAGTCCGTAACACGAAAATCCCAAACGAAAATAAGTAGCAAGCGCGGAAAAAGTAATAATGGAATCTTGTTCATTTCATTGGGTGACAGGAAAACTTCTTTATGAAAGAAAAAAATACTGAAATACCATTTCGAAAAGGAATAATTATTTAACTTTTATATCTTTTATTAAGATTTTTTTTATTCTGTCATTATACAATCGGTAGTTTGGCACATTTAAAACCGTCACGGAAATTGGACATTAATTTTAGATCACACGACTATCGCATAATGACTATACGGAGCAGATTCTATACCTGAACAATTTGTATCTGTAAAAAATCCATAAATGTGATAACAATGTACCGTAAAAATGAATTATTTGATGAGATCATTCGTGAACATTTGCGTGGAACAGTTGAAATAATACGCTGTGATAAATTCACTGCAATTTAATGTAATCCTGCTGTTGATTACACAAAATACTTGAAAGACTTGTTATTCGTTTTTTCTATATAATACAATACGACTAAAGGAAAATTAAACACTAAAAGTATCATATTAATAACCAATCAGGAGTTGAACTCGGATCGTAGTCGATGTAACACTTTTTTTCTCCTGGAATTATATCCCATAATTAAAGAACTTTGAAAACTCAAAATCGGGGAGCTCAGTTCGCTTGAATCCGGAGTCGTCCTCCTCCTCCTTCTCCTCGTCTCTAACAATCGGCCTATCGCCGATATTGACTGCGAGTACGTGCTTTGATATAGGGCTTACAGTACTCACAGTCAATATCGGAACACGGCCTTTGAATTCCGTACGAGATAGTTTGACGAGGGGAAGCTGTCTTTGTCAGTACATCCGCGCACGCGCATCATAGACGAAGGATGAATTTATTCGCGCCCCGATAAGCTGCCTCTGTCGGTATGGATGTCACCCAATAGGATCACCTAAACGGAGTGTGTGCGTTCTCGTATTCATTCCATATTCTTTCACCCCATTGCCCCATTGCCTGCGTAGTTCCGTGAATATCCGTTCTCAGGAAGGGTGGCGCATCTTGATTCTCGGTTCGGTCCGTTCCGTCGGTTCGCGGCGCATTGTGGTGGCGAGTGGCGACAAATGGCCGCCTCGTTCAGTGTGTCCTTATTATATATTCGTTTTTTCCCCGTAATTCATTTTTTCATCTATCGATAAAACCTCGCGTCAAATTATTGTCGCGATTGTAAGATTTACTAATTGGTGAGTGTTTTATCGCGTATCTAGGACCTGTACGTCACTCGATCATTCCCACAATGGAATACGTATTTTTTCTTGAGAAATTATTGTAGTGTCTTTTTCACACGGAAATAAAAAAAGAACGTGCTCGCAAATGTTACAACCGGTGATTTGTTATTATCGAGAAAGAGACCGAGGAAAAGAGTTATGTTATTTTTCACTCTTCGGTTCGACAACTCCAAAAATGTTGGATTAGGGAAAAAAAGTCGAAATATGCAATATACATTAATTTTTTCAACGTTCAAAAATTTTTCGTTTTTGCTTTTCGTCGATGTTCATCCTCGACATCCGCGATATATATGTCGGCTCATGGTACGCGGTCATTCATATACGTATACATCCATACATACATGTACGAGTATACGCTATGTCATATATGTATATGAATATACGTATACAATGGAATTTATCTTGAAGTTCGCGTCTCTGACTTTGAATATTGGCACCGACACAAAATGTAAAAAATCCAACAGCTGATTTTCGAAATTCGCGATCATCGTAAAAAAATTTGGAGAACCGCCATTTTTCCAATTTTTTTTTCAATACTCGACTAAACAACGATTTTCGTCCACTAGGGCGAAACATTTTTTTTCGTTTCCGTTTTTCAATTTTATCGGAATCAATCGGAGATGTGGTAGGAGTCGATTTATTTGTTAACCAAGTAAAAGATATTTCGTTCTTCGTTACACGCCTCATAAATAGAATTTGGAGCATAAAACGAGTTCTCCGCGATAACCTTTGACACAGGTTATATCAACTTTGGAGCGGCGGGTTGCTCCTGTTCTAAATAGACGTCTATCCAGAACTAGCTTATTTGTCATAAAATATATAACCGGTAACTTTATTCATACGCACAGTTGAATTTCGCGTTGGCATTAAAATAATTTATCCTCTGCAAATGCATCAGGTATCCAAAATTCTTGTCCAATAAAACGAATGGTTCGGAAATATGAAAGTAGAAAGATCGATTAGTAAATTATTGATTCAAGAAAAAATGGAACAGTTGAGATCTAATGAAGAAAGTGGGTCGAGTTGAAATCTATACTTAGCTAAAAAGAAAACTATTCGACATGACAATGAAAATGCTAATTCGAATCTTCAAGCGCTAAGAACCATAATTGATGAATGTCTCTGAATTGTTTTGGCAATTCAGTCATTATGTTCGTTATGTAATTTGTGACTTATCATTGCTACAATTGTCAATAACAATTTTTCATCAAAATTCCAGATTAAAATTAGGAGAGAACGAAAAAGAAGAAGCGGGAGGAAAAGCTCTTAACGACAAAGAAGATTGTATGAAAAAATGGATAAAGGTACAGACGGGTTAACGTTTCGTCCAGAGGTGAACAATGGCTCGGATGACGCGACAATGAGCGTCGACGAATCTGACGAAAAGATTGCGATTCTCGACGCCGGTGCTCAGTATGGCAAAATTATAGATCGAAGAGTCCGCGAGCTGAACATTCACAGTGAAATTCTACCGCTCGACACACCCATTTTCACTCTCATGGAAAAAGGATACAAGTGCGTTATTATCCAATTAGTATTGATAATTCGTACGACGAGTGTTGTTCGCTTTCTTCATTGAATGAATAATTAAGCGTAAAAGTAGGATTATCAGTTGGGATGAACACGTTGGTAATATTTGATTTGTACGCCCAATATTTTGTTATTTTTCAAGGGCCATTATTATATCGGGTGGTCCGAGTTCCGTGTATGCGGAGGATGCTCCACGATACGACGGGGATATATTTCGAATAGGCATTCCAGTATTGGGTATTTGTTATGGTATGCAAATGATGAACAAGGAATTCGGTGGAGTGGTAGCGAGGAAAGAAGCTCGCGAGGATGGTCAACTTCCTATCGAAGTATTCCCTAAATGCCTCTTGTTCAAGTGAGTTCCCTGTTCGATCGCTAACTCGCGAGCATAACAATAAAATCATGGCTACTTCGTGAAAAACGATATTCGTATTTTCTAATTAATATTTGCGTGGGCGTATGTGTTTTCAGAGGTATGGAGAAAGATCAGATGGCTCTACTTACTCACGGCGATAGTATAAGTAAAGTGGCCGATGGTTTTCGAACAATAGCAAAGTCGGCCAATTTTGTAACCGGAATAGCGATGGAGAAAATGAAATTGTACGGTGTACAATTTCATCCAGAGGTCGATCTCACGCCAAATGGAAAACTCATGTTGCACAATTTTCTGTTCGAGATTGCCGGTCTTACCGGAAATTTCACGATGCAAAGCCGAGAATCCCAGTGCATCCAATACATCAGAGATACCGTCGGTACCAACAAAGTTTTGGTACGACATTGAGAAAGCGAAAACGAAAAAATCGAGTAATTTATTGGTTGAAAAATTGCGAATATGAATGAAGTGATAATTTATGTATTTCATCAGTTGCTGGTCAGCGGCGGAGTAGACTCGACGGTATGCGCGGCTCTCTTACACAAAGCATTAGCGAAGGAGCAAGTGATACCTCTCCACATCAACAACGGTTTTATGCGTAAAGGAGAAACACCGTTCGTGGAAGAAAGTTTGGGCCAATTGGGTGTAAAGTTGAGGATCATCAACGCGACTCATAATTTTATGCAGGGTACTACCTCGGTGCCCTTGGACAATGTGCCGTTAACGAATGCTAATGCTGTCAACAATAAGGGTATAAGCGGGACGACGGGTGGTGGTCCGAGAACGAGATTAACGAAAATGTTGTGCTCGACAACGAATCCCGAGGAGAAACGAAAAATCATCGGTGATGTTTTCGTTCGCGTCGCGAACGACGCGATGACCGAGATGGGTCTCAAGCCCGAAGAGGTTTTCCTCGGACAGGGCACACTCAGGCCCGATCTAATAGAAAGCGCGAGCTCGTTGGCCAGTGGTAATTGTTTATGCGACCTGCATGAAACATTCGTTACATTTTACCAACATCGTGATTTTGCCGCTCGATGATATAACGCCCATTTTTATATAATTATGTTTGTATTTCTAGGCAAAGCCGATGCGATCAAGACTCATCACAATGACAGCGAGCTCGTTAGAGCGTTGAGATCGCAAGGCCGTGTGGTAGAACCGTTAAAAGACTTCCACAAGGACGAGGTGCGACAACTTGGATGTGATCTCGGTCTACCGTCTCCGCTTGTTCAACGTCATCCTTTCCCCGGGCCAGGTTTGGCTATTCGTATTTTATGCGCGGATGAGCCATTCATGGACAAAGACTTTTCCGAAACTCAGGTTTTTATCTGTCAAACAAAATTTGTATTTTATTTCTATGATCCATCCTCCCTACAATGATTTAATTTATCCTATATTTTCACACTCGCACCGATGTTCCAGGTGATTGTGAAAATAATGGCCGAATACGAACAAATGCTGCAGAAGAAGCATGCTCTATTGAACCGCGTCGAAGGCGCTACGAACGAAGGCGAGCGTCAAAACTTACGGAGAGTATCGAGTAACCGACACATCGCCGCTACCCTTCTACCAATTCGCAGCGTTGGCGTACAGGTTCTCATTCGCGTTATTCGCAAATTTGACTCGAGTAGAAAATGCTCTTCTTCGATTAATTGATTTTTTATTTTCTTCGCAGGGTGACCGTAGAAGTTACAGCTACGTAGTCGGATTATCTTGCGAAGAAATTTCACCGGACGGTATAGAATGGGAGGATATGTTATTTTTGGCAAAACTTATACCCCGCGTTTGTCACAACGTTAATCGCGTATGCTATATTTTTGGCTCGCTCGTTCAACATCCGATAACGGATATAACGCCGACGCATCTTACGTCAAACGTAATCGCGACGTTACGTCAAGCCGATCATTTGGCCAATCAAGTTTTGGCTTCTAATTTTTGTATGGAAGCAATTAGTCAGATGCCCGTTGTTCTTATACCGGTGCACTTTGACCGCGATGCAGCCTCTCGAGTCCCATCCTGTCAGCGTTCCGTCGTTCTCAGGCCCTTCTGTTCCAGTGATTTTATGACCGGTACACCAGCCGTACCCGGTAAACAATTGCCCATTCACGTGAGTATCTTTTTCTCTTTTCTATATACCGTCGAAAGTTCATTCTATCGAACTACCGCTCGTATGATTATAATTATTTTATCGTAGGTGGTGAAGAAAATGGTAACCGAGATATCAACGGTACCAGGTATATCGCGCGTTCTTTACGATCTGACATCGAAGCCCCCGGGCACCACCGAATGGGAGTAATGATGAGTTTAATGTCCGCCATCGCGTACACACACTTACACAGACATGCGCCGCACGCGCGCGCGTACACACACATTCAAACACACACATACAGTCGTCACAATTTACCATGAGCCACTACCGACAGCCACCAACCACAAGCCACCGCCCGACTTTCAATCACCCTCGCCGCCCCCCCTTTCTATTTTTTCACAACCCTCGCGCGCGCGCGCGTGTTTAGAATGCCGGAAAAACCGTCGGAACAATACGAACAACAAAACACGACGGAAGCGAAACCGATTAAAAGAAAGACAAAAAACTAACTATATTTAAAGAAAAAAAAAACGAGACGAAACAAAAAATATATCTATTACAAAAAAACAATGATCGAGGATGAGAGGTTGAATGAATTTACCGTCTAATTTCTCGCTCCTTTTCGCAAAAATAAAAATAGTATGTAAAATGCGCTGATACAAAAAAAAACGGTGGTTAATGCGTGGAAGGTCGGAGGTAAGTATCACGTTTGCTTGTAAATATCGTTTTTTTTTAACACAATTATTTTATTTTTCCCTTCATTTTATAATTTAATTTTTTTTCTCCATTTTCTCTACTCGCGTTAGACAAAAATTGTATAAAAACGAGAGCATTAAAATAACAAACATCAATGACTAGTTATTTATTGTAAATTCTCCTGAGATGAGGTTCTGAGATTGCGCGATTCCCTCTGTCGTTGGCTGCTGTTTGGATCTCGATAATTCGCAGCAATCACACTCTATCTTCGGCAGCATCATTTTGCTTCTGTATTCAATCTGCATATAATGCTGAACGTGAAACATCGTTTTCACGTAGGTCTCATGCCAAACGCAACTCCCAGTTTTGGTGATGCATCTGGAGAAAAAGAAAAGTTGAATAAAAAAAAACTTTGTATTCACAAATTGTAGCGAATTGATGTAATTTTTATCATAAATATCGAATTGTTTTATTACAAAAATCACTAAGTGAAGAGAACAATTTATTCCAAGAACCTTTTCAAACTGTTTTGTTTCCACGCCAGAGACGACAAAATAATGTTCTTTTCACGACTACTTTTTCAACATGGAAATATGGAAAACACTTGAAGAAACACGATCTTTTGCCTATTAAATCATGGATTTCTGTATCATCATACCGATTTATCTTATAGTTGTATAAAAAGGTGAGCAAAATAGTTTTATCCTTCGTTCTCTCACCTGTGCATGGTTTTCAACAATATGTGTAAATCCTCGAGGCGTTTTTTCTTCGGTAGCATGCTCAGAAATGTTGCAAGCGATAACGAATCTATATCGTTGACAATTTCACTTTGGGATATCCATGTTTGTATTTGCATTTTTACCTTCAGATAATGGAAAAGGAAAAAGAAAAAAGTTGGAACAATAGAATTTTTTCACGCGAGAGGGACGAAATATTGTGAAAAAAACGTACCTGTTGACGGGGGAGCGTGAATAAATGATTAACGAGACTCGTGACCATTTCCTGTTCTTCGGTTTTCGCTTTTTTTCCAATGTAGCTAGACTGGTGTGACAGTATTTCTTGGGTTTGGTCGAGTGAAGCACCAAATTGCCCGTCTACTAATGTGTGTAATTTATTTTCGAGAAATCGTGAATTCCCACTTTTTTGTGGTTCGGGATTCTGGTTAATTTTTGCCGGAACTGAATCTTGTTGGGCGTTCTTCCGAGAATACGGGATTTTGAAAAAATCGTGATCGAATTTGGTTTTCGTTTTGACTGGACGACCAGTTTTTTTATTCAATTTGGTGAGATTGCGATGTTTCGCGATAGAATCGTTCGAACTGAGGTTTCTCGTTTTAGCGAGTTTTTCTTTTTTCTTGACCATGCAATACATCTCAACGTCATTCTTGACATCGTCCGACAGAGCAGCTAAAAAATCAGGATCTATTTGAGAAAAAGACAAATTCACTTCTTCCGCAACTTGGTTCGCGGCGTTTTTTGCGATCGATGCTACTTCATTTTTTTTATTTTCAGTTGGTAATTTTGGCCTCTCGTTTTTCTCTGGGATATCGAGCTGCTGTTCTCTTTTTTCATTCTGTTTTTTCATTTTATACTCGTTGATTATTTCGTTTCTAATATCCTCCGGTAATTCGATTAAAACTGACATATCGATTTCTTCAATAGGTGGCATCGTCGTCACTTTCTCTGACGTTCGACCGGCAATTGATTTTTTATCTTTGAAATAATTATTTTGAAGCGTCTGAGTAGAATCGTTTCGTTTCTTCGTTTCGTTATTAATTTTGGCTGGTCTTCCCGCGAGAACTTCGTTCCGTATCTGTGTCGGAAGTTCCTTTAATACCGATTCGTCGTAATCCGACGTCTGCCATCTTTGATCGGTCGGCAAACAAGAATCGTTTGCATTCGATGAATTCGTTGGTTCATCCAGAATTTTTGGAACTTTTTCCATTTTTGACGATCGCGACTCCATAATTTCTCGTTTGATTTCCTCCGGCAATGCCAACAATACGCTTTCGTCAATCTCATCTGGCATTGCTATTTCTTCGGTTCCCCGATTTATCCCTATTTCGTTTTCATTAGTTCCTCGTCTTTCTTCATTCGCACTCCGAGCAGCCTTTTCAACTCTGTCATTCGAGGCCTCGATATCGTTACTCGTACCGGTACATACAACTTGTTTCTTCTCCTTTATTTGTCTTTCGACATTCGAACGTTTCGGTTTGCCAAGAAAATCCATAATTCCTCCGGTTTTCCCTCTCATCGATTCCAGCCTCGAAATTTGGATACCGACACCTCGAATGTCCTCGAATCGCTGCTGCATCTGATCCCACAGCGAAATTACTTCCCTGACGAGGGAGGAGAAGAAAAGCATTAAAACAAAAGAGCGCAAGCTAACGACAAAATACAAAAGTCAAAACACACATTGTCCATTGGCAAACCTTGTAATGACAACTGGATCGTCAACCGGCGCTATGAAATTTTTTGATTTCGAGATATTATCGCAAATTCCGTGACCCATGTATTTCAAAGTTTCTCTGGGTGCATCCTTGGCTCGTACCATAAGTTTCAACGTCACGGATCTGCCCTTGGAGTTTGCTCTTTCCAATCGCGTGCAAACCTCGTGACATAATTTTCGTAAAAAATGCTGCGCTTCGTCTGGAGTTTCGAAACGTATGCCATAATTGACTTCGGCCGATACAGATTTTCTCACGTGCTCGATCGTCAATTTCGTGTTATCGATGCCACGACACATATTGTACAACAGCTCGCCCGTTTTTTTACCAAATTCCTTTTGCAAGGTGGGCAAAGAAATCTTCTGCAAATCGGAACACGTACGGACATGGATTTTATTCAACAGTTGCGTCGTCGAATATCCGACTCCTAAAGAATAAGATACAAAGATTAATTAGCGAAATCGCGAGGGGGAAGCTTGTGGGGAATTGTTGCCGTCGCAATTGACGAACGAATAGAAAGGAAAATTCTACAGATGTCTTATTTACTCACCTGGCAAGTCTCTGACGTTCGTCGAGGCAATATGATCTCGAAAGCGTCGATTTTCGAGGTGGAATTGGCCGTTCGGCTTGGCGCTCCGAGTCGCGAGACGCGCTTGAAGTTTGTTGCATCCAAAGCCCGTTGATACGGGACACCGAGTTTTCGTATTGATTTCATCACGAATAATATTTGCAAATTGAAGGGGTCTCAAGCCCGTTTTGGCGAGAACAGTAGTAACATCCGCGTACATCTCGTCGCAACTGACTGCCTCGATCATCAGAGTATACGAGGCGACGGTGTCGTACAACGCGTAAGAAACCTCTTTGTAGCCTTCGAAATCATATTTTATCGTTCGAAGGTTCGGACACAATTTCAAGGCCTGTCCAAGAAACATTCCATTTTTGACACCAGCCTTTCTGGCCTCGTACGAGCAGGACGCGATCTCGGACATTGAGCCAAGTTCCTTGATTTCGTCGTTGCGATCTTCTTCCGAGTTCCTCTTCGACGATGAAGCTCCGTTGCCTCGGGCATGAGCAACAGCGATTGGAAATCCTTTCAATTCAGGCTGATTTCTCAAACCCACAGAAACGAAAAAACAGTCCATGTCAATGTGCATTATGCATGTTTCATTTGGCTGAACCTTGCGCCGCTCGTTGTCCAAATCTTCCGAATCAAACAGATCCTCTTCCGAATCTGAGCAACCCTCATTTTTTAATCCTCCCAACCATTTCTTGCCCTTCTCTTCTTTTTCCTTTATCAATCTCTCCAGACCCTCCAATTTACCCTCGCTCTTCTCTCGTAAATCTGTCACGTAATCCTTGAACGTCATCCCCATTGTTGAGATATGATGTAGCCGGGAATTATTATAGAATTCAGACAAAAACTCAGGGTTCTTCGTCGACATAAGAGCACTACCCTCGCTGCGGTTCTCAATTTCCTTCAATTTTTCTGTTCCGCCTTTCGTCGAGTCCAGTCTGATATTCCCCTTTTTCTCATTAATATCCAAATCCATTTTTTCATCAGGCTTCATGCCTGTTGGGAAACCATGATAACCAGGAACCATTTTACGTTAAAACGTAGTAATGAGTTACGTTCTTCCTGGATGGATCATCAATTTGCAATATTACCTTTTTTATTATTAAAATGCATTCCATACCTGAGAATAAATTGTGGGTTTTTTCATTGAATCGCAAGGGTGGTTGAGTTTTGGAGCAATTGGAGTATAGAACGTATGCTCGCCAATCCAGGAGACGTTGTGCGCTGATACTGTCCGTAATCCATTCAGGTTTGCAAATGGGCAGTGGATTCTGGGACTTTCTGTAGGCAATGATTTTTGAATATGGCAAGTTTGAAGCGATTATGTGAGTCGTAACTTTAGAACGCATGTAATGATGATAGATCCCGCCGTGTGCCATCATCAGGCGCTTGAGTTCATCCGCGCATGGGTTTGTATATCCATTGACAAAGATTGCAATACCCGAAAATAAGTGGGTAGCATCTTGAAACTCTTTTTTTGCAGCATCCTGAAATTGATCTTCCAATTTCTCTTTTTTTGCTGCCATATAAGCACCCTGTTGTCATAAAACAAGCATAGGATTGTTAAAACTCTGGTGTAATTTTGTTTTCCGTAAAGTTTTGGTGTAAAATAACGATTCCTAATGATTCGTCGATTCAACGGGAATTCAAACAGTTGAAAACAGTGATTTGACTTTCGTTGGGTGGACAAAAACAAAAAAATATGCCTTCTATTTTCAAGAAGTATGCAAGAAGAAAAATTGAAAAATTCTCAGGTGTACGTGACTAATTTCTTTTATAAATAGATAAGAAGAATTTCAATAATGGTGAAAATTAAATAAGATCCAAATGATTTGATCTCGACCCTGATTTCCCCGTAACAAGTCAGATGATAACCTCACTTTCTCAGAACCCTCTTGAAATAAGTAAATTTAACCTATTTCATAGGTCCCTAATTGATATTTTCTCGGCATTAATGAAGTGTAATTTTGTATTCACTGATCAACACTTGAGAACCTTTAGATGAATATCAGATACAAAATATATATTTGAATATGTCGTATGAAATAAAACGCACCCAATCTTCCAGGCCATTTTCCGCCCACGATTTCTTTTTTTTGTCGCTCGACATCACGATGATTAAATTTCGACGATTTCAAACTTTTCTTATTAATAACTAAAAACAACGAAAACTATCATAGTTGTAAATACACAGTGGTTTCTGAACGCGGAGTCGGCGCGGTTTGACAACTTTTACTGCAGCGCTGCTGTGCCGGGGGTTCTCTCTCTCTGCTATATGTACAGCACAGTGAATTATCAGCGGACGTTTCAAATTTTGCAAGTGTCAGATGATGGATGATTTTCCCAAAATTGAAATATCATCATACTTGAGTGCGAATCGAGTTTATCCAACTCGCAAAGCCTGTAGAAATGCGCCATTGAGGAACTAACCCCTCCCACATGGACAATAGAACCCGTGAGTAGAGACGAGCATCAGGGTAACATCAAAAGGATTCTCGACTATACTCCAAAAGATCTCTCGCGGCTCTTTGACTTTTCTTATTTTCAGTGAATCGAGTTATAAAGAATTGCATCCAAAGAAAATGCACAATCTTTTCAAAAAAAGTTAGAGTGGAACGACAATTTCATAAGCATATGTATACAGTCATGAAGAGTTTCTATTGGAGATACGAGAATAGATATTTTGAGAAATGCACGATTCACTTTGATTCCGAGAAAGCGAAAAATCATAATAATTAGTTCAATATTGATCGTCCTTGACCGTTGAACGAGAGACTGTTCTTTTCATTTATTTGATTATATGAATTCATCGAAAATCAAAAATAATCTCCCAATCTGAAAAGTTTGAAAAAATATTGGAAAAGGAAAATAATGTGAAGGAACACCGGCAATAAGTGATACACAATGCAACGCTTTATTCGATAATAATTTAATAAAGAGATTGACGTCGTCAAGCCGCAACAGCGGTTTACACTGTATAAAATAATAATAATTGTAGAAATAATAAATCACGGCCTTAAATCGCGCTCGACTGGGCTCTCGTACAGGGATAATGAACGAAACTGATCGAATAAAGAGAAAAGTTGCAATGAGATAATCAACCAAGGGAAAAAGTTGAAATTACTGACACAAATGAGGCATTGAACAAAGTGAGAAAGACAGATGGGGCGAGAGAAATTAGAGAAATTGAGAGCGCTTGCCGCCGTTGGAAAATAGAAATTAGTGTGTCCCTTTGAAGGAAAATCGTAAAAAAAATGGTAAAAAAAAAACAAAAAAGAAAAGGCAAAGTAAAAAAACTACGAGAAATAATAAAGCGCAGCGCAAGTGGCAGGAGTATGTTCCAAAACGTAATAACGTGTGGTCGTCGTGACGCGAGTAACGCGCGATGTCAAAGAAAAGTCTTACTTCCTCGAGTCGAATGTATTTTTATTCATTCTGTGACGTATTATTACTGATAGGAATGTAAAAGGGAAGGGGCGGAGGGGGAGGGGCGATATTTTTTTTGATCAGGATTCGAATTTCGCGGTGAGGCGGTGGCGGCGGCGGCAGCGGCGATGACAGGAGTTGCGCTTAAACCTCCTCGACCTCACCCTCCTGTTCCTCGTCGAACTCGGCGTCCTCGTCGGCGGTAGCTTCCTGGTACTGTTGGTACTCGGAAACGAGATCGTTCATGTTGGATTCGGCTTCGGTGAATTCCATCTCGTCCATACCCTCGCCCGTATACCAATGCAAGAAAGCCTTTCGCCTGAACATAGCGGTGAACTGTTCGGAGATACGTTTGAAGAGTTCCTGAATGGCGGTTGAATTGCCGATGAAAGTGGCGGACATTTTGAGTCCACGGGGTGGAATATCGCAGACGGCGGTTTTAACGTTGTTGGGAATCCATTCGACGAAGTACGATGAATTTTTGTTCTGAATGTTGAGCATTTGCTCGTCGACCTCTTTCATGGACATGCGGCCACGGAAAATAGCGGCTACGGTCAAATAACGGCCGTGACGAGGATCACACGCGGCCATCATGTTCTTAGCGTCGAACATTTGTTGAGTGAGCTCGGGTACTGAGAGGGCTCTGTATTGTTGGCTTCCGCGGGATGTAAGAGGCGCGAAACCGGGCATGAAGAAATGAAGACGCGGGAAGGGTACCATGTTCACAGCGAGTTTACGGAGATCGGCATTCAGTTGACCCGGGAATCTCAAACAAGTTGTCACTCCGGACATGGTCAAGGATACCAAATGATTGAGATCTCCGTAGGTCGGAGTCGAGAGTTTGAGCGTACGGAAACAGATGTCGTACAATGCTTCGTTGTCGATGCAGTACGTCTCGTCGGTGTTCTCCACCAACTGGTGAACGGACAAGGTCGCGTTGTACGGCTCGACTACCGTGTCGGATACTTTGGGCGAGGGTACTACCGAATACGTGTTCATTATTCTGTCGGGATATTCCTCACGGATTTTCGAAATTAGCAACGTTCCCATTCCCGATCCGGTACCACCTCCCAACGAATGGGTCAATTGGAATCCCTGAAGACAGTCGCAGCTCTCGGCTTCCTTGCGTACGACATCCAGCACCGAATCAACGAGCTCGGCACCTTCCGTGTAATGACCCTTTGCCCAATTGTTTCCTGCTCCCGATTGACCAAATACGAAATTGTCCGGTCGGAAAATCTGACCGAACGGGCCCGATCGCACCGAATCCATCGTTCCCGGCTCCAGATCGACCAATATCGCTCGGGGTACGTATTTACCGCCGGATGCCTCATTGTAGTACACGTTTATACGCTCCAATTGCAGATCCGAGTCTCCGTGGTACGCACCGGTCGGGTCGATGCCGTGCTCGTCGCTGATTATCTCCCAAAACTGCGCAAATAAATATCAACAAATCAATTAATCATCGTAATCGTCTCGTCGTCGTAGTCGTACACGCGACTACGGATTAATCAATAAAATAACGCGTGCGCACGCCAAATAAAATCACATCCGCCGGAATCGTCAGCGGTTCGTCAGTTATCGCGGTCTCGGATCGCGCCTGTTACCGTCATTTACCTAACACCAATCTCGCTCGAGCGCCGATCGAGACTAATTAACGCTCAATTCCCGAGCCGGTTCCGGGTTCTTCGCATCGTTGCCTCGTTAAATCCGTTTCGATCTATATTACATACGTACCGAAGGAAAAATATCAATACGCGAACGCGTATGCGCACGCGAAGATGCAAAAAAACGAAAAGGGGGGGGGGGCAATTCAAGAGCCTAGTCAGCCTAGTCGGATCGACTCGAGCGAGACGAAACGTAAACGCGATGCTGCATCAACCGCGAGAGAATGCTCATGCGCGCAGCTCTGGAAGAAGAACTCTTCGTTCTACTCCGCCAGTACCCGTCCGCCGGTCGACTCGCTTTTTTATCCAACATTCCAAAAGACCTCGGGAGAAAAAAGATTTGATAATAATGAAACTTTCTTGATTATAGAATTTATCGGTTTGATAGGAAATTTTGAGGCTTAAATACCGTGCCCGACTTTCCATTAGATTCCCTCGATCGTGGTGGTTCGAACCGCCCAAAAAATCAATCAACGACTTCCAATTGATTAATCGAGGCGACGATTGATCGAAATTTTGTAAACTTCTTTGTCAAATTTCAAAAATTTCGTATGCTCGTTTGTAATGCAGCAATTCGGGACAGTAACTCCGAGAAAGTAACTCCTCTGACAAGACGAAAAAAATGGTTAGAGCGCGGTGGGAGAACGGGAGAAAAAAGAAGGCAAAACGCACGGACGTGGAGGATGACCATATATGAGCATCGCCGCTTGAAAAGCAAGCATCGACCAAACCTGATTTCCACCTCTTACTGCGCACACACTCGCGCTCGCCGCGGGGACATACATCCATTGTAGGTGACATTATCGTAATACGTTACGAGAGAGAGAGAGATTGTGACTCACCGCTCCATACGCTATATATAGAGATGACCGTGCATGTGCCATTCAAGCCCTCATTAAAAATATGCATAAATGTGGGCTGTGATGAGAGAAAAAAGGAAGTAGGCAGTTTGTACGATTGAATTTTTCTTTTTTCTTTTCGGACTCTGAGATAGCCGTTGTAGACGTGAATCGAGAATATTTTTAAGGAAATGAATTCCGAGATTTAACGCACGCATATGGTCTTCGTTCACTCTGGGCAAAGGAGCCCGCCCCAGCTGCTAAGCATCGGATACTTTTTTACATTGCTCGAGTCTTATGAGCTCGTTCACGCGTCACCCACCCTCCGCCTTTCGGTTAGTCTGCTTGAAAAAACATTTTCTACTTCGATTTAACGAAAATTGTACGAGCCGAAACGACGCAGCTTTCAACGCATATCCTAAGACGATTGACCGTTGTTCTATTTAAAAATATTTCTTTTCGGATGTAAGAGGACTTATTTAATGGTAGTTATGTTGGAAATACGGGGGAACAAAGGTTTGCTGAGAAATAAGAAATTTGAGATGGCCTTCGCTCGGAAGGTCGAGGAGAAAAGCTTACTCGACTCGGCGTGGGTCGCGAGTGAAACCTGTGCCGTCTGAAAATCAATACAAAACAGTGTACATCGTTGCCAAAGTTCCCGGCGTGTGTGACGTTTATCTGTATCGTATAAATCGTACCGTTTCTGTATACAATTAAGAACGAGTTTCAACGTCGTTGAGGATAAAAACGGCTGGGGGAACTGTCGAGTAAACAAAGTTTTTGCTCTATAAGGACGCGTCTTGGGTTCGACTCGAGAATTAATTCTTGCGCGACTCTCGTCATCCTTGGTCTCAAACGAACATCGTCCCGGGCCATAGCGAATATTTACTCTCTCTCTCTCCCCCCCCCCCCCTTCTTTCATTGACCGATCTTCAAATGAGATTCCTACGCAATTGTTTAATTACGAAGAATCGAAATTGGTTGAGCCATTTTTGTAAAAACTTCGCCGGATTTTGTAGGAGTTTATAAAAATTCATAACGATTCGACCGAAATCGATTAGCAACGTTGGGCGTTTTTGAGCTATGAAATATCGCGGAAGCTCGATGAAATAAAAAATTGTATTAGTGGCGTAATTTGTTGAATTTATTACTGGCCGCGAAAGGGAGAAAGAGAGATGGAAAAGCGAAAAATTGCTGGGTAGGGCCGTTGGCGGACATTGACTCGATCAAGTATCCTTGAAAAGTACCAGGGCGTGACAACGGAGTGTAGCGCGTCTCCCACGGTATTACTCTTCATTACAATGTAGGAAAGAAGAAAAAAAACACAATTTTCCAAATTGCAGTAATTCGTGAATAAGTTTTGAAAAAAACTGCGAGAGCGAAAAAAAAGGAGATCGAAATTATGGATTTGGTGGGCGGAGATGGGAAGTATTTTATTTGTAATTTCACAACGCTCTATTCGATGAAATAAGCATAATAGAGTGGATTTAAAAAAATATGTTTAAAAAATCGAATGAAAAATTAACGCTGAGAAAATGTATTTAATTTTTTCATCGAAAGCGAAGTGACAGTGAAATGTTTGCAATAAATGTAGATACTCCACTCGAGATAATGCGAGCGAGCGCAAACGAGAAAATGGCGTGCGTGCGCATCGATTTCGATGCGGCACATCAACCACACCCAAGCCGCGGCTGAACTGACGCATACCGAAAATTTTTTGTTTTTTTCAGCACCCCATAGTCACTACGAGCCAATTTTTACTGTTGAGCAAAACATAGAATAAACCGAAGCGATCCAAAACTAGATTCGAAAAATCGCATTTTTATTTGCCTGTTGGAACGCGTCTAGGCATTTCGCCACGACAGACGCGCGGAACGAGCGGAGAGAGGGGCAGGAGGGGTGAAAAACCGTTAAACCGAGCGTCGCTCACCGGCCGGCTGTCGCCGCCATGATGAAACTTGTACCGAGATTCTTTTTTTTTCTACTTTTCTTCGGCAATCTCAAGTGCCTAAGGCACAGGCGTCCGAGATTCGACACGAAATATTTTTATGATTTTTTTCTCCTCAAAATTAGGATGGAAAAAAAATCTCGGCAGTTTTTTTACAATCGCTATAATCGTATCAACTCTTCCAAAGATTTGTTCAACATCAACGCGGTTGTGACACGAACGATTCGACGTTTTAGAAATTCAACGCGATATTTCACGGTATTTAGGCAAATTTACGAGCACACGCATCGATGGTACGCCATTACGGAAATTTGGAACGCGTGCGAATTGCGAGAAAAATAAAACCATCTCGTTATTCGCCCTCGATCTTTCACTGCAAAAGCTTACCTTAGCTCCAATTTGGTTGCCGCACTGGCCAGCTTGAATGTGCACGATTTCCCTCATGTTTCTTGCCTTTTTAGCTTGTTAAACTTGGATTTTTAAATATAGTAATTTGTGTTGTACGAACAAAGCTCGAATATCGACTGACTTGCGTTACTGTGCGAGCCGCTGTGAGCACCAGAAACGAATATGAGAAGCCAGCAGCGCCCGTTACAGATTTTCAAGCCTGCTGTGGCCTCGAAGTGGGGGGTAAAGCGTTCCACCGCGTCCGTATTGGCTGATTCTCGTCACTGGTTTCCCCCGCTTTCAGCCGCAGACATCATTTACAGCTCGAAAGGAGCTGCCGCCGCCGCCGCCGCACCACACCGCAGGAAACGGCCAGCAACGACGGACGACGAGCCAGCGCCCAGTGTTGCCAACCGAGAGAATATCCTACTACCACCACCACCACGCCGCTACACCGAACGAACAACAAAATCATCCGTGTATGTCACCGGCGACTACCGCTGCATCCATTTTTTTCTCTTCTACTTTTTCCAAGCGTTATGCCATCCGAAACTCGTATACTCACGAGGTATCAGGAAAATGGAACGTGATTTTTCATAGCGAAATTACGATACAATTTGTCTTCAACATCAGCCCATATAGCCCATGGCACCGGAAATTACTCGGAGTCTGGAACGCTCGATCGATTCTCTAATACACACGGATGAGTACTTTCGTGCCTTTTGTTCTCGTCCGTCAACACAGATTTTTTTTCATTTTCCAACACAAGTTTAAATCATAGTGCTCTTGAAAGATAGCGCGAGCAATTGTGGCAGAAGCCTTTCTTCAGTTTATTTCTCTCCCTTCGAGAGGCACAATTGAATATCGAATCATCTACGAGATTTTAAATACGTTATGCCTCACGGTTCCAATGTAGGCATAAGTGTAGTATGTGTGTATATCGTATGGAACGAGCGCCGCCGCTCGGTCGTTATACGGGTGTGTACAGTTAGATCGTACCTTTATAACATTAATAATCGAATTGAAAAAGTCGATGGCAGGTTCCACAGAAACGAAGCTTCGTTCGTTCTCACAAATGTTGGTTACTGTCGTTCAAACGGAAAAATTTGTATAATTTTGGTTGGTTCGTACGTGTCACGGAAAATGACATTCCGAAAGAAGTCGCCGAAAATTCGATAATCCATAGAGTCAGTAGATCGCGAAGTAGGAGCGTGCTCGAACAGCTGCGCGTGCGTATTGTACAGTAAGTGTTCGTGTTTACACAAGAAAAATTGAAGTTTATCGAAATTTGGAAAAATACGAGTCTCATTCGATGTTTTTCTGCCGTAGTTGCCGTTATTTTTTGTTCTTTTTTTTTTTATCGATTTATATAGATTCATTTCCATTTTCACGTGTGAATGGTTTTTTTTTATTCATTCATGATCGTGTCCTGGAGATCAGTAGGACGATTATGATGATCATGTAAAAGTAAAAGGTAAGGATGACGCATGCTCTAGTATAGACGATTCGATATAGGAGCAGTGGATATTATCTCATGAAGAGCGAAAAGGTCGAATACGGACGGTTGGTACAGAAGCGTCGCATCGGGGGCCCCATACCAAAATCGGCGGTGTGCGCCCACCAGATCCTCCGCTCTCCTCGCTCGAACACAGACTCGCATACGAGTAAACCGGAGTCTCACGGCGCTCTCTTCGCTCTTTGCCCCTTCAATGTTCCGTTCCATCAGGGAAATTTTTTATATCATTTTTTTACTACACGTTGTATATCAATAAAAATATGAAAATATATGAATCCATCAAACGTCTATAGGACGAGCTCTCCGCTTCGAAAACCTGCTTTCGAATGGATTCAAAATGAAGAGACGAATGCAGAGTATTCGGGAATACGAGTGTGTCAACGGTGTGTTTTCGTTGTGAAAGCTCGAACGAACGAGTAGAAGGAAGCACGCGAGCGTCGCCACCGCGGGGATCCGTAATCGATGAAAATGAGCCTCGAATCCCATCGTTATAGCAGCAGGTTAATTATTACACCGTGAAGCCCGTTGGTGCGTCGTCGATATCGAACGAATTTGCTCGGAAAAAATTGAAACGTCTTTGGCAGTGGTACGTATCCGAACGGACGAAGGTAGGCTCGATACACGCATCATCTTTTTTTACTCTTTCCATTTCAAACGGACGCAAGTGTCGAGATAATTTTTTTCCCCCCGCGTTAAAAATATAGTTGCGCTATTATTCACGTACGGGTGAGCTTCGTGCAGGGAAACAATTTTTTTGTTCTTCAACGAATCCCGTCCCATCGAGCGACACGAGTCTAACCTGCACGACCGTGGAAGAAAGTCGATAAACACGCGTGACTCACCGCGATGCCCTCGAACGTTGTAGTACGGTACACGCCCCTGAATATTGCGACACCGACCGACAAGTTTTCCGGTTACTCCTGCTTCTATAAACGATCCGCCCTCGACACTGTCCCAAGCTCGTCCCCGCTGCTGCGCTTTGCTGCCAAATCGAGTTGCGCTTTCGGAATTGGATCGCGTCAACAAACTAACCTCAATTGCGTGATCGTCCATCGAAATGACGTTTTGTTTTGTCTTTTCTCGCGCGAATTTTTCTTCTCGGTGAACAAGGAACCGGCGAGTTGCGTCATCGCTTATGAGATTTTGGTCGGAGCGCGTAGACGATGAGCGTGTGGCGAGATACGCGCTCCGGTAGGCATGTCTCGTTCCCATTGTCCTT
The DNA here is from genome assembly GCF_019457755.1 of Venturia canescens. NCBI lineage: Eukaryota > Metazoa > Arthropoda > Insecta > Hymenoptera > Ichneumonidae > Venturia > Venturia canescens. The sequence continues at coordinate 4,778,259 of NC_057423.1, read as the reverse complement.
CGCGGCGGACATGCATATAAGCTTGTAGGCAGACGCGAGTATTACGAGCCACATATATACAGACATTTATGTCGAAGAAACAACGAGTCTATAGGGCGCTCGTAAGAAGTATCTACGATATTCATGTGTTATTCTCGTTGGAGTGACATCATGCCCACTTTCGGAGCGTATCGGGCTCATTAGTTGCAGCGCTCGGAGGCGCACGGGCAAAAAAATTATTCTGCCGTGAAATGGTCGCTTCGTCGCAAATGCGTGTGCAGTGGGAGGAAGGAACGCGTCGGGAAACGCAACCGTCATAGCGGCTTGCCGCATTCGGTTGTTCATTTTCTATATACGTATTGAAGATTAATTGGAAGAGTTGAGTTTGGAAAAAATCGATCGCGAGAGGGCACGGAGGATTCCTCGTGGTCGCGCCATCCTTGGGGAAACTCGTGCGACGTGGCAACGAGTATCGATTCGTCGTGCTTCCGGGGGGCTGCGGAGACAAGCGGAAAAGCAATGGATACGCTGAATAAATAAGAAAATTGAAAGGAGGCGCTCGTATGAAGATGTCGGAGGAGCGAGGTGTCGAAAAAATTCCAGTCGAGCCAGTCTGCTCGCAGGGTTATCCGCGAGCAGGAGTGAGCGCTTTTTTTCTATTTTATTTTTTCTTTGGAAAATGTCATTGAACAAAAGATGGGGCGAGGACGAGTCGCGAGCGGGACTTGGTGCTTGGTGCGTACTTTTCGAACAGGCCTCGATCGTGCCGGTACCGCGGCTACCAACGGTGTTCAGTATCGATTTCGAGGACGGGGCGCGAAACGCGCGTGCGGAAGGAGCGGCGCCCGAGCTTCCACGGACGGGGAGGTACGAGTCTGCGAGAAGAGACGCGACGTCGCTCGACGGGTCGTCGACTATGGCAGCAGCCTCGCTGCGCATATACACGCTCGAACGAACTCGAGCGCAGCCGTGTGGGCCGGCCGAATGAACCCTACCGTAGTAGGACCACGCAGCGAGCAAAAGGCGATTCGCAAGTTTTTCATAAACCCAATAATACTGGATTATCGATTAATACGAATATAGTCAATGGGGAATTACGTTTTTTGTACGTTTGCCATTTAAACGAGAAGGTATCGAAGCATCGGCATCCGCGAATCCTGCGGGATGAAAACGGGCAGGTAGGCCGAAAACCACGTAAGGATGGTAAATAAATAAAGAAGGTTGAACGGGGGGGAAGAAATCGAGGCCAAGATTGAGAGACGGGGGGCCAGGCGCGCTTTCTCGTACATAACGACGAGTCCGCGAAGCTGCCGTACAAGGAGTCGTCCTCTCTCGAGAGAGTTGTTGACGATGACGACGAAAAGACCAGGGGGCAGGCAGGCACGGAGGGAGAGAGGGCAAGACGAAAATGACGAGGGCGTAGACCGCGCGCGCGCGCGCTTACTCCGCATTATCCCATCGGCACGCGCGGGGTATGCACGCCGCTATCTGACTCATCGCGAATCTCCTGCCTCTGCGCCCCCTTCTCATGCGACGCGCCGACTAAATTTTCGTCACATATTCTCGAGCGAAAAGAATCATGGGAACGATTCGGTAAATGGGGATGGCTGGAAACTCGGCGAAATTTCTATTGGGATTGATCCGTCGAATTTTGATTTCCGGGCAAGCCAGAATGTGAGGAACGTTGAGACGAACATGGGGAAAAAATTTGTAGCGACGCTTTCAAAATTTTCATTATCACGAATACAGCTTTCGTTTGTGTATTTCTTTCTCCTCTTCTACCCTCCGCCGCCGCCAGAGGCAGCACCGATACCAATCGGCGCCATCGACTAGAGACTCGCGCGAGTGCACGCCTGACGCCTGTCAGAGGAAGCGCGTAGGGGTTCGCGGCCTTTTCTTTTCGGGCAATTTGTATTATGTCTCTTCCAGACCCCTCGTTCGTGCGAATCTCTTAAATAGAGCGATCTTTATAAAACGATCCTGATTACATCTTCATCAAGATTTATGAGGCACGCGTTCGTTTCCATCTTTGTTCGAGCGGAGCAGCGGTTTTTTAGCCATTGTTCGGACTAACCGGGGTACTTGAGCGAATACGTCATTTGTAATAATACACGCAGGACTAAAAAAATTTAGTATTGGGATGGTTTTCGGTATCGAAGCGCATACAAACTGGTTTATTGCTCGATAAATATTGAGAAACGAATTGGACGGATGGGGCCGAATTTTGGACGAAACGGCGGGATATTAGCCTTGAGTAGCCGATCGGTTATTCATTCGACGGGATAATCGACCACCTTTTTGGATATTCGGGATAAAAAGTCCTGCTTTATGCATTTGGAAATTGTCGCAACCGCGATGTCGCGTTGACTTTTTCTCTTGTGTCTTGAGTTGCCGGATGAAAGGGGAATGAAAAATAAGGAGAAAGGGGGATTTGAAGAATCAGGGAAAAGCGAAATATCAGTATTCGCGTCGGGAGAGTCGTACGAGCGAGAGTAAATGCTCGGCAACTGGCCTTATTCGGGAACACGCTGATCGCACCGCGAGGCGTCCGGGCGACCTCGCTCGGTTACACATTCGATCGTCATTTTTTTTTCTCGCGTCGCGCGATCGTTCGATCGCGTCGACGACCATTCGCGCGTTATTAACGCGCACCGTACACTCCATAACGCAACTCGATTCGCGGTACGCGAATTCGGTAACCGTTCGCTAGCGGACTCTTCCAACGATCGGACTCAACAAAATTTTCGGTTTTTTCGATGGAGAAAAAAACACGAAGTATTCGAGAATTCGAGGTTATCGCGGTGGCACGTGACCGAAATCTCAACGAATACCTAGTGTTTCTGGTTTTTTTAAATGCATTTTCAACAATCGCCCAGTTCTCAATCTCTCAGGGACATGAGAAAATGAGAAAATCACGCGTGTCGCAATAGTGAGGTTAGAAACGCGCACGTCCATCTTCGAATGGGTTGCGAACTCTGATGGAAATAAAGAAAAATGGGGATACAGATACTGCAGATCCTGGTATCAGCTTTGACTCGATTTTTTTCCAAAAATGTAAAAAATGAAGAGGCTCGGGTCGAGCGCGGTATGGTGGGCGAAGTATGCGTTTTTATATTGGTGTCAGCGATCTTCGACGAAGTTGAAAAAGGACAAATTCACTGTTTTGTATGAAATAATTAAAGAAATTAGGGATGGATGAGAGAGAGAGAGAGAGAGTGGGAAAGGGATCGGATCGATGAATAAAAGAGCGACGTGCACGCGATTTCTCTGACGAATTGGGAGTGGAGAGCGTAAAGAGGCGCGTCGGCAGCGACACCTCGATGGTGTGCGGGCCTTGCGAACGAACGCTGCGCATCGTCGACGCAGGGGGCGCGCTGACATTTCGTATCGGTCGAATCGGGGAGCGATAATGTATTTGTCGTTGACCGAAACTCGAAAACTTGCAGTAATATTCAAAATAGAGGGCGATGGGTGTGCGGGGCTTGTGAAAATCGAAACGAAACGAAGCTCAGAGACCCGATGCGTTCAACGTTTATTTACACATTCGATCGCATTCGGAAGACGCTCGTTTTACCGACCTTTCGCCGATATATTTGCACTCTTTGTCATCGACACGACTCATCGGACTGTTTTATAGCATAATTTTCAAACATACGCATTATTTTAACGTCATTTTTTAATTGAAAAAAATTGAGACTCGAATATGAAACGCTGGGAAAAATCGTTCACACGAATCGAGTTGTTCGAACTTGCAAAAACGTATCAGAATCTACAGATTTATAGAAATTCGTTCGAACCTCGACGCTCTGCTCACACAGATGTATCGCGTTCTGATACGAGTCGAATGACCAGCACCAATGACTTCCGATTTTCTCATTTTTCTAGTATCGAATGTGAATTTATATGACGAAATTTGATTTCGTGTTACCGTTGGAAAGGAAGGGTGGAGAAATCAACGACGCAAGCACCTTCGAGACATTGATTTTTTCCGGGCCAAAGCGCATTGCGGAGATTTCTACCGTTGCCATTGCCGGCGGCGTTTGAGGTTAAACGAGCTTCTCCATCGGACTCGCCGCTGCGAAAGGAATCGAACGTGCATGCGCCCATCGATGTAAATTCTTCGAAAATGATGGACGTTCGTACTTTGTTAAGCTGTACAAACGACCACCGTGACTTTCGTCAAACTTTCGATCGTCGTACTCGATATAATAAATATCGCGATCGGGGGCTGCTCTCTCGAGGCGAAACGACCCATACGCGGTTGCATCGATCGAACCGCTTGTAGTAGCAAGAAGGCTTATCGGCCAATTGCTGAGTTCAATGCGCTCCAAGATGCACTCAAACGATCTCGGACTTTGGCCAAAAGCTTTTCTACGAAAGCTCGCGTCGGCCCGGGCGCCGATCCTCCAACCACTTGCAACAGGGATGCCTGCCTTCCGACTATCTCTTCCGACCGAAATAACCCGTTTGATCACGCAAATAAAAATAACACGTATCACTCTCGAGATTCGATCGAAACTGTGAATTATTTTTTCGCAACTTTTCGATCCATCCAATTATTTCAATCCGTTAACTCGTTGTTGTCGACATATTTCGAAAAAGAAAAAACAACGCCTCGACATATACCCGATGGATCGCTTTATTTGTATCGTCAATTGGAAATACTTGATCCTGGAACAACATCGAGCGATGAGCCATTTTCTCAATTATATTCTTCATCATTGTTATTCGATTACCGTCGATGAACGTTTAAACAGCGGTGTCAACGATCGCTGCTACAACTATATGCATCGCTGGAGGAGCATCAACTCGAGCAGCCTCTATATTCGCTGCTGCCGTACCGCACGCGAGTATTTCTTTTTTCTCTTGTTGCCTTGTTGCTCCCGTGGCTCGAGCCACGGCTGAACCAAGCGGAGGAAGGGCGTGACTCGATCGGATATTTTTCAACTCTCTTCTCTCTCTACTCCCTCCTCGTTTATTGTTATAGGCATGGGTTACTCTTTTTTTGTTACACAGCCACGAGCAACGAATAATCCAACCGCGCCGGAATTAAGATGCCTCTTCCAAAGTTAAACCCGCGATCAAGAGCCCGAAAAATCTTGAAAATCATCGGAAAGCAGGAACGATTGTTATATAGCCGCATCGACTTCGAAGATCAATCAAATGAAATGAGTTTTGAATTCCAGTGAAGCAAGCGTTGCGTAGGAATAACTGGGAATAACTTTGGAATCGAGAGGGGGGGGGGGGGGAAATTCGAGTGAGCGAGCCATCGATTCGATAAAAGATTCGAAGAAATAAAAGTTTTATCCTTTGATAGCGATACGTACAGAAAATGGATCGGATATAGAATTTAGTTAAGGAGAGAAATAAATGACGCGTTATTCGATATGAGTTTATATTAGTATGAATGCCCGCAAGGAGTTTTTCTCTGTTGCCCTCCGCCTGCGCCTTTGACCGGTTATCCCACGTATGTCCTCCTCGCACCGCCTCACTCGTCACTGCGCGTTGTTCATCGATCGTGTACATACCAGCACTCGCTCACGAGCACTTCCTCCCCTTTCGTATGGGGATTATATATATTTTTTTTACAATTCGATCGGTAGAGCTAAAATCTCGAATGAGTTATATTTTGTGAATATCGATGAAAAACGCATCGTTACGGCGCTTTGACTAATGTATCACCGCGGTTGCTCCCACCGACATGCGCATGGTACAACAGCGCCGATGCGGCAGGTTCGCGAACGAGCCTCCGTTGGTATAACCGTATAAACGAGCATTTTTCTAGTATCCCATCGAATCGAGTATAATGAAAAAAATAATTCATCGGTGCATTTATATTGATCGATGCTCATCCCGATTTTCGAAATATCCGAATCAATGGATCCCATGAATTTTGTTTCATTCGCGAATACGTAGAACGTGTACAGGAGAAATTTTCGGCGCCATTTGAACGACGCGAGTCAATTCTTTTTAGAATATTTCTCGTGACGACTGTCCCGGGACAATTATTCGAGTAGATTGAATTAATTTTTCAACTTTAAATGACATTTCAACAAATATTCAGGATGACGTGTACAAATGATTCAAGTCGGACGAGTTCCAATTGCTTATGCAGCCATGAGGCGCCTTCGAGCAGGTTATTACCTCATTAGATGGGGGTTTATACGCGCGCGTCAATGATGCTCCAACAATTTAAACGTCTCGATTCGTCAGAGCAAACTGCTGATACGATAAAAGAGAGCGATTTAGGAATCACGATTGAAAAACATTCGAGGGAAAGATCGAGATTATCCAAAAAAGATAGTGGCTCAAAGCAGATGCAATCGCTACTTTTCCCGAGCACATATACGATCATATCTGTACAAAATCGTTGAATACATAGAAATAATTTGATGGGTCCGGAACATCTTCGGACGTGTGGGTATGTTCGGAATTGGTGAAATAGTCGGATGGGTAGAGCAATTCGAAATTAAAATTATAAACGGAGAATGACGATTGACTTGCTTTTCGGAAGTCGAATTTTTCAGGGAGGAATTGTCGATCGATCCAGAGATATTTCATATCATTTCCATTTTCGAGGCTAAGTACAATATATCCAAAATTATTCGAATAATTCATCATCGTATGTAAGCCAACAATGGGAAAAAATGCCTCGAAAAAATGAGCCGGGAAGCGATAGAAAAAAAATTTCTCTATATTTTCCCAAAGACATTTTTTCGTTCCGGGACGTGCTCCTACAAAGTATATTTTCATACGACGAAGGTTCTTTGGTCTTTTCTATGAATTCGAGAGCCTGCCCATCGAAGTTATTTTTGGAGAGCCGGTTGATGCGTCAAACCAATTTTGACTCCAAAAGATCGGAGATTCCAGTGTCGTCGAATTTTCGATCTCCTTTCCTGGGAGAGCCTCGAACTCGGATCATAATTATTACTGAACGACGTGTTATTCATTTTTCTTTCCAATGTTCCTCTTTATTTTTGTATATTCCGAAATCCCGGTACATTCGCCCGTACATCACGGCAATAAAATCTTAACCGAGTGTACTCGTAAAATATGTATTTCAAAATGACACGAGGGTGATCTTGATGAAATGAAGATGAGTCTGAATTTAGATACGCGAATATAATTGTGTGCGGATGTCTCGATGCGTTCTCCATATCGACTCGTGGATCGGGCATAGAAATAAAATAAATAATCGATGTAAGAAAAGAGAAAACAAAAAGAATTAATAATAAAGAGATCGGTTTGAATTTTTGCGGATCGATGGATTGAAAACCTGCGTCGTATTAGACTCTTGCCGAACTCTTTCGGTCGTTCGAGTAGTGCGATCGTCAAACCGAAAATTGAACGACGAATGATGAACAAATCATACTTACAGTCGCCGCGATTCGATTACCCCCGTCGCTTCCTCCAACACATTCGTTACAATTTTTTTTTACAATTTACACCAAGAGGCGCGACGGTTTTCACGAATTCCTCAACTCACGACTGCCCCCCCCCCTCCCCCCTTCCCTTTTTTTAACGATTTTTAAACACAAGGCAATCCCGTGATCGCGTTGCAATTTTCATTCATTTTAATCGTAATTCGGATAATGTTTCAGTGTTATCGACGAGTGGCAGTGCGTAATTCCCGATCGTGAAGACTCTGATTCAAGCTCATCATGAATCCTGGCCGCGGCTCGAATCTCTGTGGTATTCTTCGTAAAGATGCTTTTTGTACTTCGTCTGATCGTTCCATAATTCCGCAGCTTGTAAGTTGAGGGGACTTTCGTTGTTGGGCTCTGGAAAATCGAATAGATCGTTATCAAAACTTTCTTGGATAAGAATATTCGAAGAAATTCACGAATCTTTTGAATTTTTGACTGACAGATGAAACTGGTACTACTCGTGTTTGGTAATTTGAGATTGTGAAAACTAATTAAATCAGAAGCTCTTGAAACAGGGTCTAAGCTTTTACCAGAGTTTTCAACTCTCCTTATTTTTGCTTACCTCCCAGCAGCGATTGAATGGAGAGTAATATAGTGCGAACGTCGTAGAGCGCGCTCCACTTGTCTTTAAGTATGTCCAAACAAATGTTGCCAATGGAATCCACGTTCGGATGAAAGCAACGTGTGACAAACCGAACTATCGGCGCGCTATATGGATAACTGTGTGGAAACTCCAGTGTCAGCCTGTACGTTAAGCCGGCATAAACCTTTAAAAAAATATTATAGAACTCAGCGTCGACTTGTATAATTGTGTTCAAATTCATGAAGCATAAATTCGTGTTGTACAGAATTGAAAAGTAAACCGACAACAATTGTTGAGAATATACTATACCGTGTCAACGGGGCCTGAAATGGTACCGATCCACTTGAAGAGATTTTCACCATCCGGGAAAGCAGATACACCTTTTTCCGTACCAGTCATCAGAACCATCAGTTCCTTTTGCAGTCTGTGCTCATTAATGAAAAGCATCGGTCAGAATTTAAAAAGATCAATCGTGAGGTAGCAGCCGTAGCCTCCTATTTTACCAATATTCGAACATGTTGTTGCAGGTATTATAGAGCAATCGAAAAAGGAGTCCTCAATTGTTTTATAATATATAAATTCGTGTACACATATATGTATTTATGCACACATTTTTTTTTGATAATTACTAATTGGACGTGTCAGAGCGCATCAGAAAGATGAAGCCCATTTTCGTAATTTTTTTCACCTGCAATAACCCGCAACTCATTCGTTCGTTCATTTATTCACATTTTTATCTAGAGTCGCGGCAGCGACTCTGAGACAAGTACATTTATGAGATGTGTAAGAATTTAGTGCGATCGAACTATTCGAACAAAACACGGTTCGTGTCCGTACCGTAGAGATTCGAGGTTATGCGATGTGACGGAGTGTCATTTCGTTCGTGTTGTCAGACTCAAAATATTAACGTTGATGCAAAGATAAAAGAAAAAAATTTCAATCTCCCTTGTTTTTGGGGTATGCGTCTGTTTCAAGTGATCGGAGATTCGAAGCATTAACGCAGGAGATATACTGTAATATTCTCCGACAATTTTATGATTTTTTTGCTGTTCCAGGATCTCTGAATTATCAGAAGGATTCAAAGTTTGAGGGAAAGGATCGGTCGCGTTTTAAATTGAAAACGGTTATTCGTGACGCTTACCGTTTGCTCACAGCGTGATTGTCCTTCGGTACAGTTTGCTTCTCCTCTTTGGATTTGTTAGACGTACTTTGAGACAAGTAAAACGGATTTATGTTCTGTGCCATGGTCAATCGAAATCTTTCCAGAGATTTCCAACGCAGTCTCAAAAACGATATCCGCTACCCTGTACTTTTATCTTCCGTTGTTCGATTTTCTTGTAATACAGCCTAGTGGACGAAAGAATTGATGTACAGGAGCGAGCGCGCTTCTTCACTTCTATACTTGTATACTGGGAAAATTTGAATGCTCAACTCGCATGTGTGCTTTTATGCTCCGACCTGAAAACATCGACAAACAGCTGTGGGGACGTACGGACCGATGTATATAGCGCTGTCAGCGTATAGTATGCCGTCGCGCATGTCTGATTGCATTTCAAATAACATGAAGTAATACTTCAAGCTGTTTCCGTTGGTTGATATATCCTGCGATAATGATTGGACGTTGTGTGGGCATCTATTACCAATCATTACCCCGCGACCGTTTCGAAAATTTTTTCTCCAATCAAACTTTACCGCAAAGCCCTGAAGGTTGGCTATGAACAAGTGACGCGGCGTGAGTAATACAATTTTCAAACCCTCATGAAGAAGAATGGAGATGTTCCAATGAGCAGTTTTCAATGTAATAGGAAAATAAAGTAATTTACATCAACGTTTTAGATTGTGTAGGGGAAATAAACGAACTGGTAACAACGAGCGAGTCCGCGATAAATGTGCTATACTTCATTTTTAAATTTCACTTATAATTTTTTTTTTTAACGAGCCGAAACATTTCAATGTAAACCAAAGAGAACAATTGTAAAAAGTTCTTTTTTCCTTAAACTAGAATACAGCAACTGACGGAAAATTCAGATGTTCTAACGCACAGATGGAATGTTGATTGCAATATTTCGAGCTGGATGAAGGATCGCCGAAATTTTTTTGAGCTCAGTCTTAAAAAAATGCAGCTCCGTTGGTGAGACAAGATTCGGAGATAGCTTCGATAGCATGCGGCTCGATATAGATGCCATGATAGATAGTTTTTTCATTCATTCAGATTCTCGTCATCATCGTGTTTCACACACACACGCACTTGTACATTTATAATTTCAGTCGTTGTGTTGAATTTTGTTAGGACTATATGCAGAATTATAAATTGGTAATCGTCTTTTGTCGGGGCTGATACCTTCCCGACTTGCATAAAATCTTTTCTCAATGACCTTGTCGAAAAATCTGCTCAGCTTTAAGGACGAGGTTGTTCCTGCTGCGAGAGATCGCGTTTGTCTGCAATCCTGTTGGAATCCAAAAAATGTTTTACTCCATTAATGAAACACTTTAACGATTATGGTTTTGTCGATAATTCATGTTTACAATACGTCCATTATTTATAATTCAACATATTGTCAATCATTCTGACTCGATTTTTGTTCTGACCAAAAAAATTTCATCCGCTCCACATTCCTCTGCGATGGTCGACGATCGTCTCTGCAAACTGGATCTCACTTCTGCTACCAGATCGGATTTAGTGCCGATCACGAGTATTGGGATCTGCAAATTTGAAGCATCCTCAATAAGTGATGTATTTGATCAATTGGGATGCTCGCTTCATCGATTTTTTTTCCACAGTCATGTATTTGGAATGAGAAAATCATGATTACTTGCGTAGAACCGACAAACTTTTCAGGATCAAAGTCGTCGAACGACTTGGATTTTGCACAGGTTCCATCTTTCGTCAAAACTTCTTGCAGCCATTTCTGCAAATTTTGTTGTGACTTCCGGTTCGTTAAATCGTGTACAAGAATTATTCCTGTTTAGTAAGGGTACATGAAAATTTGTTCAATTCAAATATGTATGAGGAAATATATATGGATACCATTCGTTGGATGATAAAAAACTGTTCGAGTATTTTGGTGACTCTGACTGCCTCCTACGTCCCACAATTCGATGAAATAACGTTTTTGATTAGGGGTGCCTTCTTTATACTCGTGTAATTTGACCTCGACCGAACATCCAATCGTCCATGACGGATTCCCAATCGGTTGTTGCTGGCATATCAAATGGGTCAATGAAGTTTTTCCAACACCTGTCACCGATTGTTGACAAATGAATTTTATTACCAAAATTGATATTCGGAAATATAGCTTTTATAACATAATTTTGAGGAAAGATGCAACTGTGGCTGGTTACAGCAAAATTTTATCCGGTTCATCAATAGCATGAGTGAAAAGAGCAAAATTATTTGGAAAGAGGCATATTTGATTATAAGGAGACCAACGAAATACCAATAATAATAATAAAAGCTATCCTTCGATATTTTCATAATTATACACGTCACCGCTGATTTGTGGAATTTTTTTTCCCTCACCCGAATCTCCGACAACGATAATTTTCACTTTGTCGATAGCCGCCATCGATTTTTATGAGCGTTCGAATATTTGTTCAATTTTTATAATTTTCTCTTTGTTATAACATTTTTTTGTCATTTTAATCGACTATTCGAAACACTTGGTTGACAGTTCGACAATTGTCTTCGGCATAACCTCAAAAATGCGCCGCCATCCACCGCTCTAGACTCTGCTGCTGGCTGCTATTGCTGCTGAACGTGATTGGTGCTGCCGTGCTGCCTGTCACTGTTTGCTTCATTTTGCTGTTGTAGTATACCAATAATCTACATAACCTTAAAAACGACGCTCCATCAGGGAGTAAACAAGACTCGTTGATTTTCATTTTGTATCTTAGACAAAATGAGAACGAATTGATATTTAAAATTTCAAATCTCATCATCTTTGCAATCGTTAGTATTTTTTTTTCTTATTGTTTTTGCGGTCGAACACTTAACGTTAATTCGGAAATTTGAAACTTGATCAATCATTATTTTTCTATTTTCCTTGTGGATTTTGTGACAGTTTCTTCTATATTATTTCCTTACCATTTTTTATAAAATACTATCCCGTTCTTACACTCTCAAGGAAAAATTCGACAATTGCGACTGCTCAAAGAAAAAAAATATAAAAATTCCAAGATCAGTGAATCGTCAGATTGATAATTGTTTTTGTTTATATTTTATTGTGGTTACTCGTTCAATGTGTCCGGTGTCTGTGCACGCATGAATCGTCAAAATATGCTGGTAAGTACAGACAATTATTGCATGTCTGGTGCTAATGGTAAGAGGATAGTTTTGAGAAACAACAAATAAAACTTGTAATGCAATAATAACAAAAAAATAATCAGATGAACATTCAAATTTCAGCATTTAAAAATTTTTGCAAAAAGAACAATGATAAACGAATAGTTGATAATTTGATAGGTTACAAAAATGTTGATGAAAATTCTCAGGATCAACGATCGTCGGCTAAGGAAAAAATGAGTGTGGAAGAACGTTTCGTTACTGAAGTTCCTAGCAGTCTGAAACAATTGGCTCGTCTGGTTGTGCGTGGTTTCTACACCATCGAAGATTCCCTCATAGTTGATATGCTAGTGAGAAATCCGTGTGAGTTAAATTTTTGCAAAATCTTAGCTTCTTGCGTCTGAACTTTTTAATTAATTTTGTTACCAATAACTTAAAGGTATGAAGGAGGATGATATCTGCGAGCTGCTCAAGTTCGAGAGAAAGATGCTGAGGGCAAGAATATCGATTCTTCGTAACGACAAATTTATACAGGTTCGATTGAAAATGGAAACGGGCACCGATGGTAAAGCTCAAAAAGTGAATTTTTACTTCATTAACTACAAGGTAATAACCCGAGTACTCCTTCGAACATCTATCACTCTTTGCGGGTATGAAATTAGATAAACGGGTCAGATACCCGTCTGACCCTACAAAGTACCATGAATGAATAACGTATCAAATGAAATTTCAGACGTTTGTTAACGTTGTTAAATACAAATTGGATCTCATGAGGAAGAGGCTAGAAACGGAGGAGAGAGATGCGACGAGCAGAGCCAGTTTCAAGTGTTCAAATTGTCTCAAAACATTCACAGATCTCGAAGTAAACATATAACAAATTTCGTAAGACAATAAATAAAGATTCAAATTTGAAGTTTATTTTAAATAATCTGTGTTTCATCAGGCAGATCAATTATTCGACATGGTAACCGGAGAATTTCGATGTACTTTTTGCCGCGAAGTCGTGGAGGAAGATCAATCCGCACTGCCAAAAAAAGATTCGAGACTGTTGCTCGCCAAATTCAACGAGCAACTCGAGCCACTTTATATCCTTTTGCGAGAAGTGGAAGGAATCAAACTAGCCCCAGAAATTCTCGAACCCGAGCCCGTTGATATAAACACGATAAAGGGGTATCCATATATTTTATTATATGCTTTGTACATTTTCATAGCGAGTTGACAATCATCCTTATCGTCATATTGGTTGTTCAGGATCGATTCGAGAAAACAACCGAATATGCGAGCACCGAGCGACCAGTGGTCCGGAGAGGCAACGAGAAGCGGTGGTTTTGCGGTGGAGGATACTCGAGTGGACGTTACAATCGGTGATGAAAGTACCGATGATAATGCGGCGAATCGTCGTAAAGAGAGGCCCATATGGATGATGGAAAGTACGGTACTGAGCGCGGATGGAACCCATCCAGATTCCGTCAATACGCAAGAAAGTATTCTCGACAAGGCTGCTTCGACCGCTACCAATACAATACAAAATACGAGCAACAAGCAGGGCGAAGATATTATGTCGGTTTTGCTCGCTCACGAGAAGAAAGGCGGTACTACCAATATTTCAAATGCCGTTAAAACTGTTCTTCCCCAAGAATCCAGTGACAGTAGCGACAATGAAGAACCGAAGGAGATGCAGACGGTTGATGCAGGTGAATTTCTCTTCGTTCCGTTGCCGTTTTTTTTTTTAATTTCTGCTCGGCGGCTGGCTGTTCGCTCACAACGTTTTCATTCGCTCTTCATTTTTTATATCCTTCGAAACGATTTCCCTCTTGATAACTCAAAAGCCTCCCGAAGAGGAAATGGCTGATGGATATGGCCAATGATGGCGCTGCAAACGATCACGCGTAAGATCACTATAGTAATTCTAACGGTCACTATTTATTTGGACAGGTGACGTAGAAGTTATGGAATCCGAGGATGACGAATTGGTACCCACTGTGACGGTCGGTAATAAAACCGTGGCTATAACCAGCGTGAATAATGCTCTGATAGAAGAAATGACACCAGCGGAGAAAGACGCGTATATTCAAACTTATCAAGAATATTATTCGCACATGTACGATTGATGGATCGAAAAGGAGAAGGAAAAGAAGGAGAGGAGAAAAAAGCAACGGTGCGCAATATCTTGTATAGAAATAAAGGAAGCTCGTTGTTTCTTTTTGGAAAATTCGTGTCGACGATTCACTTTTTAACTCCATTTTCAATTGTATCGTTTCGTTCAAATTTTATTTCATTCTACTATACAGCAGTTTGACTCAACGATACAAGGAATTAACAGCATTGCATCATCAACAAACAATACCACATTATTGTGTGATAAATACAAGAAATAAATTACAACTAATAAAATATATGTCACTTCTGGTTTGACGGGAAATATTTTTTTTGAATAACTTTTTTTTTCTTCAAAGATAATAAGACGCATTTTAACAAAGCTTACTTGAGATTTGCATTTTTTTGGTAGCTCGTTCGTGCAGCGGACAAATTTCCATCCGACCACCACCATCGAATGAAAATTATAAATGAGCACGACAAGGCTCGGAGTTTTCTTTTCTCATTTTGCCATTTTTTTTGTATTTTTTAATTTTTTTTTTCCAACACATTTTTTCATTTATTTTCATAATGAATTTCTTCAATTTATAATTGTTAAATAAGCTTTCGCAAACGCACAATGTCAAAATTAATCGAATCTATTTCGTAAATGTTTCAGATTATTGTTATTACGATTTCTCGTTCTCATTGATATTTTCAAGTATTTGATTGACCCTTGTGTTTTTAATTCGACGTTCTCCGATGGTTGCCTAATCCGATCGATCCGAAAGCGACCTCCGATGCGAGCTTGGTGTTCGAGGCGCATCAATTTTATTTTGTGTCCCTTCGGATCGATCGGATCGCGGAATGACGATGGTCTTTATCGTTGCTTTTCTAATCTTTCCTCTCTCTCTCATATGCGCTCGTCGATCGATGATTGTAATTTATTCCGGCTCGTTGAGACGGAGCCGGGCAAAATCCTCGAAGACGATGTTGTCGTCGTCGTCGTTCGCGTAGCACGAATTTTCATAGCGCGCACGGTCGATGCTCTTGCTCTTCTTCATCATGGCTTTTTCCTTGTCCGCGGTACCTGAATTACAAGCGTCGCGAATCATGGACTAAGACACAGCCGGCACGAATGCGCCAAGAGGAAATTTTTCTGGTTGTGCATACGTACCGGGGGCAGGGTGCATCAGTTTCAACGGCACATCGGTAACCAGTTCGCCGCCGAGGGTACCGCAGTTGAGTTTCACGCGAACGGAATAAGAAATGACGATACCCATTGCCTCAGCCGGGCATTTGCCTTCGGCGACGAGAGTCGAGGAAGCGAGATTTACGTCATCGTCCTGTGAAGGTGAAAAGTGCGCCCGGGGGGGACACGTTTCAATATATTAAGGTTCGTCTCGATAATCTGGGATACGAAGGTTGGCCAACGAACAGTTACCTTGAGATGTCCATCGAGGGCAATACCACGGCGATCTTTGTTGCTGCTGGCCAGAGGCACGAGATAGAATTGCTTGGTGAAGGAAGCTCCAGGTGTGATCGGGCATCCTTCGCGGGTCTCCAGGCTCGCAACGTGACGCGAAAATTGAGCATTGACCATCGTCACCTCGCAGTGTTGGACGACGAAGATCTGAATAATTGAGAATCATTAAGGCTAAAGTGAATCGAATAATTCGGAGGAGGGGAAAGAGGCTTGGGAACGACGAGGAATGCCCTCGTCCCAAATTACCCGTACCTTTATATTTTTGACAGCCTTGCGAGAATTGTTCGTTATGATGACGTTCGCCGATACTTTTTCTCCATGGTAGTAGATTTCCTTGTCGAGAGTCACCTCGAGATTGAGTTTACCCTGGGAGAAGGTGAATCCCTTGGAAACGAGGGAGCTCGGTAGTCTGCGTCCTCGAGTCGGTGGTGCAAATTGCAGTTTCTTGATGGCTAACGTAACCGAGGAACGTTTGTGGCCCTGCGACAAAAAAAAGCGCGAATCGTCCCTCTCACCAATGATTCTTATCGACTTTGTAGCTATCTCAAAATCATCGCATATTCACCTTGTCCTCTTCGTTCTCACCGACGTAAATTTTAACGACGTAATCAACTCCGAGGGGTTTGCCTTGGTCGTCGTCGCCGGGTTGGAGGGTCACGGAGCTCGGAGAATTTTGAGGGAACTGGAAAGTGAAGGGATACGCGTTCGGACCGAGTTTCTTCAGGAGACGTTCCTGGATCGGTGTTGTTTCCTGTTTCTCCTTCTTCATCGGTACAACTTGTTCCCGGCAGAGGATCATTTCCTTGCTGAATTTCACTCCCATCACTTCGTCCTCTTCGCGACCATATCGGTACGTTGTCGCTACCTTCGAACCGAGGCCCGCTTTTAATCCAATTCATTTTCGTATTGCCTCGCGGTATACACGCAACAACACTAACCTGGCCGTAAACTTTTCGTCCCTGCAGATAGTCATTTTCGATAACGACGATTCCGTCGATGGGATCGACCGTGTCTATGTGGTCGATGAAATCCCGTTTGCCAAGGTACACCGTCACCTTGCCTATTTTCATCATGTCGATCCATTAGTATCCTTTCCTCGTTATTGAACGCTCAATTGTTAACAAACTTTGCGATTCTTACCATTAGGAGTGGTCTTCTTGAATACTTTTACAGCGACTACGTACGCCAAGAACAAGAAAGGAAACATTTTTATTTCTTTACAAACTTTCTGGTCGAGTGTTAGCAGAGATTTCCCGCCCAGAAGTGACGAACTAACGCCCGTTTCCAACACCTTTTTATACTTCCCCAAGGGGCTTCCTACCCCGAAGCCTCATATCCGCTAATTCTATTATGCGCTTCCTATAATTCCTCATAATCGGATAAAAACCATCTACTATATGTGGCGTTGACCAATATGCAAGAAATACTCATTGCACAATGTTCTTCGATACGTTGCCTTTTTCTTTTTTTTCATCATTCAGTCGACCGACGAGCGGTCCGAGCAGTCAGACTCTCGAGCTCGCGTACTCCCCTCGGTTCGCGCCTATCTCAATTTCTCATTTTTCACCACTTTTTCGGAAGAGTATCGGTATCTTAATTCATAGACTCGCGTCCCCCCGCGATAATACGACTCGATTAGTACAACGCGAATGAAAAGTTTGAGTTTAAAACGAAACGAGAAACAACCGCTTGATACGAATAACCCTTTGGACCGTTCAAAAGCACCCAAATGGGGACACAGCCACGAGATGAAAGATAATCAGTAGAGTAGAAACAAGAAAAAACTCACTTTTCAGTCTTAAGGTTTATATTTATTTCATTAATAAGTGTTTACATAATATGGAGGTATTTTTGATCCTTTTAATCGGATCCCCCTGCTGCATTCCAAGGAATTTCAATTCAGCTTTTTCGTTTCTTCGTGTATTAATCATCTCCTCTTTGCCCCTTAACAACTCTAACTCATTAATCCTTTCGTCGAGAGTACATTCCTCTTAAATATATATCCCTAGAAAAACAATTGCGGTCTTTTCTAATTCCATTTCTTTCTCTTTCCCCTTTCGCGAATTGAGACTCGAAGATTTCAATGAGCGAAAAAAAACACAAGAATTCCAACTAATTCGAGAAAGACTATGGAATTATTTTGACTTTCTTCTTCTGGCAGCAGAACGTATCGTTGCTCTATGAACGTAAACTCGACGAAAGTGTTTTTTTTTTTTTATCACTCATATTTTTCTCACGCTCTCTTTCTCTCTCTCTCACATTCTTCACTACTACAAAGTTAATAAAAAAAGAATTATAAACTAGAATCCGATGCGTAAATGAGCTTAAGGGGATCGGAAAATTAGATTCATCTTGACTGATCTTTCTGTCTGTTCGTCTGTCTCTCTCTCTCTCGCTCTTTTTCTTTCGCGCAACCCTCGTGATGGTGTTTTTTCATCCCTCCGTCCTTCGTCCAGAACTTTTTTATGGAAAGAGAAACAGGCGCGTGTTTAATGTCGTCAAATAATTCCAAATACACGAATAGAGTGTATATTAATAAATTGTACATACGAAAAAACGGGTTCGAAGCAAAAATAATTATTGGCAGGATCGATTGCAAAAAAGGAAACGATAATAAAGAAAAACGAACGAATGAAGAGGGAGAGAAAAAAACGAAATAAAAATAAACGTTTACGCCTTATGTATAATTGGATAGTACAATGGTACCGATTTACTTAAAAGATATAAACATACGCTAAGAATAGGCACGGTAAATGTATTATTTTGGATATATAGAAACATATATATATATACACACGCACACAGGCACACAGGCACACACACGCACTCACGCACGCCTACTCAATGTCGGAGCTCGTCGAGTGTGTGCGTGTGTGTGCATGCGTATGTACACACACTCGTTACTCAGCAGTTGGTTGGACCGTGACAAGTCGGGCCGCCATCGGAAAACAGAAAAAATCATCTCTCCAAAAATATTTTTCAAGATTTCTCGTTTTATTTTATTTTTTCTATTAATGAGTCAAAGGTAACTTTGGAAGGGTCGAAATTGCAATAAAACTTCCGCACGTTCGACCGACATTCGATAATTGTCGTTTGATCGCACGAAGCAATTGTTCAACATTGTCCGTCACTTCCTGTTCAGGATGTTCGAGAATAACTGGTTTACGAATTACTCAGCAGAGCACAATCAATATGGTTATGACTGAAAACAAACGGAACTCGTATGAAATCTCAGCGCCCGAAAATTTCTCAACACTTGTTCGATAGAACGAAGTCATAATATTGGGTGACCTACCGGAATTTTATTTTATTTTAATTTATGAAAATATTCAACGAGAAAAAAAGTTTTTTAACTTTTTTTTTTTAATTTTCCAACAGCAGCACATTTTCCAAACATCGGAAAGTACAAATAGTGTTAGTTGATTTTTCTTTCTTTTTCGGTTTATCAATTTTTTTTTATTTTCATTTTTTCAATTTTCTTTTGCAAACCGTCGAGATTTTCAATATTTTGCTGGCTTTTTTGCGCGTTTTTATAATTATTTCATCGGTTTTAATACATGAAATCGTGTTTCGTTGCCGAGCTACTCGTTTTCCCGTTATTTCTTTAGTTTCAATGTTAATAGCAAATATTTAATCGGCTCAACCAATTTTTGCGCTTAGAAAAAAAAAAAAACAATGGCCTCGGCTTCGAACATTAAAAAAGCACAATTTCTTTTCATCTTTCTCTCCGTTTCTTTCTCACTTACAAAGTAGATGTTCGCAAATAAATATATATTCCAGAGATTTCGTTGATCTCGTAAAAAACGACGTTACAATTTGCTTTTGCCTTCCCCGTTCTTTCGTCCCTAACGATTTGCATATCCATCGATGGCAAAGTAAGCAGGAAAAACGAACAATTAATGACGAAAAAACCTACCCAACATTTGTCCAAGACATCTCTTTCCATCGAGGTTATGTCATCCTGGCTTAGGATAGATCTACACACAGTAAAAGAAAAAAAAATACGTTATTCGATATCAAGAATGAAGAAATGATAAATACGAATAAAAAAAAATTGCAGGCACAAAAGTGTAGAACGGAAGAAAAAGATCTCACAGCTTGGGGCAGCGGCAGACTCGAATCTCTTCTGAATTTGATCATAGGTGAACTTGACAAAAGTGTCGTACTGCTCCGACAATTTGGTATGGAGTATCTGATCATATTCCTCTCGTATCTGTGTCTCTTGTTCCTTGAGCATTCGCTCGCAGATCAAGCCCACCTAGTTTCGAAATTGTTTTCATTATAATGAATTCTTGACTTTACCAGGTTCTCCTTTCAAGTACCACGTATAGTTTTACCTGTCTGAATGTAAATAAAGGATTTTCCTTAGCGGTGGGATTGTAGGCATAAGAATTTGGTGCGCTCGCCGCCGCAGAGCTCGACGGGCTACCTTCCGGATCTGAAGAGTCGCCGCTACTCGCTTGAGGATTAAAATGCAACTGCTTGCGCCTGTGTAATCTGCGAATTTCTTCCCTGATGTTCGCCGCCATTTTTTCTGTTTTTAACAATTGACATAATATAATACGATATTATGATATATAAAGCACGAAGTGTGAAGGAATTCATCGATTGTAATTGATTGAAGATTTGATTACTCGTACAATGAGAACTATGGGAAAAAAAAAGATTTGGTCAAGAACAAAAAAGATCGCCCGACATCTAGACGATTCCAGAAACTAGTCTTCTTATTCCAAATTCATATATTTTTGACCACTTTTCGTAAACTTTGCGTAATGCGTAAATTTTGTGATTACATCAGAGGGCATAATTTGGTATTGTTTAGCGAATTAACATTGTGTGTATAAATTGAATAAAATGGAAGCTCAAAAAAAGAGTGAAACGTCCGTTACGCATTACCATATGATTCAAACGCGTGGTTGCTATCCCCCCTCCCAACTTTTCCGTAGCTGACTGGGTATTTAACCCCACCCGCTTCCCCGCAGCTGAGGCGACAAAGAGGGATCTGACGAACGCCTCGAATGCGGGGTATTAAATGGCGACCGCACGGGGTGCTCGAATAAACGTTCGTTGCCTAACTCCCCCCTCCTCCTTCTCGTGCCCAACCTTTGGTACATGAGACTTTCTTTCACGGTTCACTCTCATTTTGTGCAGAGGTATCATTGTTTGTGTTGTTATTTTTGTGAAAATTGAGCGGAATTCCGGAAGAAACGATGAATAAAAATGCGGAAAGACAAGAAAATGGCGGCAGTCGATAAGATGATAGATAATTTACCAGGCGTCAATTTGTGAGCGACCTCGCCGAAAGACGAAGGATTTTGTTGTCTGGGAGTGGTGTTTTGTGCTGATGCACCCGGAGATACGCACATGGGCACGCATCTTCGTCTTTTGCTGGGACGCCCATGGCTGTGAACCGGATCGAACTCCAGAGATCGTTTTAGGGTGGCACAGGCCATTTCTCACCGTCACTCGCTTTCGAGAGTGAGGGGGCTGTTGGGCGCGAGGAAGCGAGAGAGAGTGAGAGATCGGGCGCTCGAGATCGCGCAGCGCAATCAAGAAGGACGGAGGGCGCACGCACGCAGAGCACGCACGCACGAGCGATTACAACTTTTGAGCTCACGCGTTTTCTTTTTCTCTCTTCCTTCCTTCCTTCCCTTTCCCCGTTTCGCAATTTGTTCTCTCACTCTCCCTCTCAATTGAGAATTATTCTTTCCTTTCTCACTTCCCCTCTCTCTCTCGTTTTCTTTCCCACGTTACGTTTTACCCAGAATTGGGCACGAAAAAAATTGTTGTCTTTTACACGTTTTTTTGATGATGTTTATTTATTTTTTTCTCTACCACCAACAGTTCCGTTACTGCGGATTACTTCCCAAGTCCTTCGAGCTTCTATCTCACTTTTTTGCACACCAAAACAAACACCGCAGTCAAACAATATGGCCGATCACAGCAGCTCCTCGGCGAGAGAACGACTGTTTCTTGCGTTCCTCGCCACACTTCTCTTTCATCCCCTCCACAGCCGTTACTCTGTTGTTCCAAATTGTCATGGCGCTTGCGCGAATACGCGTTTTTTATGGTTGCTGCTGCTGCTGCTGCTGCTGCCTGCCACCGCTGCCACCCATGCACGCCGCCATGATTTTAATATCTTCGCGGCGTAAGAGGTCGCTGCATTTTTCCGCGATGAATTTGAATCAAGTTTAGGACGAGCAGGGTTCGTGCTTCCATATCATTTTTCGTTGTGCCTCAGACATTTTTGTGGTTGATTGCTGGAAAAATGAACTGCGAAATCATACATAAGATTTAAGGTAGGTTTCTGGTGGCAATATTTGGAAGAGAAATTGAGTGAATATCAGCCGATCGCGTTGCTTTATATATACTCGGTGCGGATGCCGATACGATGAGGAAAATTGAAGAATGACTGTCTAAGAAAAAAGTTATATCTCGCCGAAGTACTGTGCTTGTCAATTGCAGTCCGCAAAGACGATGTAGGGTGCTTTCCAATTAGAGATAAGCGAGTTGGACACAGGGTTCAACAGTGTTAGAACACAAAGTGGTGGTGTTTGTTGAAACACGCATTCATTCCACGTACTGTGATATATAGTGCTCGTAGCGTGCTTTACACTGCATCAGTGTCGTACTTGAAACGTTTTGTGTTGAACACCGTGTCGCTCTGTGGGTTCTGTGCATCGACTCACAATCAGCTGTAATTAGAAAGCACCCTTGCACGAGTATCAAATTGTAATTATGTAACAAATATAAATCAAATGAGAAATTCGCGTGTGTATCAGTTAAGCGCCTCTATCGACAATTTCAGGAGTCGCGAAATTTTCTTTCTACTAGACCACTAAAAAAAAGTCATGGCTCCGATTGGCTGCTACGTGAATTCCAGACGCTAGGTGGGATCGCCTCCATTGAGATCCAACTAAATAGAAGAAGAAGAAAAATCATGGCTTTGATCACGGCTAGAACGATTTTGAGTCCGGGTAAGCTTTTTTTACGAAATATTGTGTCAATCGTGGCATCTTGTAGTGCGATCAAGAAATCAAGAATTGTTTCGATATGCGGCGAACGACAACAAAGCGTTGATGCTGAAAATGGTCATTGCCGCATGTCGATGGAGGTTATGCTTGACGATTCACCGTGGTCCAAGTTTTCTGCAAATTCAAAATTTCGATTGTAACAAATGAATTTTTCATTTCAGTACTTCGACGCACCGTGAAGCAATTTTTACTCACCGGACGTCTGGCAAAATGCGTAAGTTTCTCTATGGTGATCACGCGTAATGTCAACAATGGGTTTTTGTTTTTTTTTTTGTTCATCAATCGAAATCTTTGAGAGTTAATTATACTTTTCCGAGAGAAAATAAAGTAAACTGCCTTTCCCCACAATTGAGTAATCTTCTGAGAAGAATATTATCTGGGTAAAAACCTGAGATTTTGTTACTTAACTCCAATTTATAAAAGAAAAAAAAAAGTACACTGAAATTTTGTTGAGATTTCTCAGGTGCCTTCTTCTTACTGACTTTCATGTACTTTACACAGCAAACTCTGCAATTTCTCTTATTGACATTTTTATGAATAACAGCAAAACAGACTCATCATGATTATATAGAAATTACAATATACATAAGCAAATTGATTAGGAAAAAAAAGCATTGTACAGCCTTGATTCGGAATGTCTTGATTTCTTAAATTTTTTGCATGAGCCTACTGCGCCAAGCTGAGTTTGTGAATCATCTGACAATTGTACCATAGAATCAATTTTCATTTGACAGAACCAAAGAAACCTTCTCAATGGTCAAATCTTTCTGCCTACCACAACCGCCCAGCGATTTTATGCAGAAAAGAAAGTTTTTAACCGTGACAAGCCGCATTGCAATGTCGGTACGATCGGTCATGTGGATCATGGAAAGACAACCCTCACAGCTGCTATTACAAAGGGTAATGTGAATAATTACGGTTGAGCCCCTCCTCCTATCAAATAAAAGTAAATTCTTTCTTTTGTGATTGAATTCGTGTAGTACTGTCGGAGCAAGCACTTGCGCAGGCAAAGTCTTATACAGAAATCGACAAAGCGCCGGAGGAGCAAGCTCGTGGAATAACAATAAATGTGGCGCACGTCGAGTATCAAACAGCCGTCCGTCATTACGCCCACACGGATTGTCCGGGTCATGCTGATTACATAAAAAATATGATTACGGGAACGGCGCAAATGGATGGCGCGATATTGGTCGTTGCTGCGACCGACGGTGCTATGCCGCAGACACGGGAACATTTGATTTTAGCTAAGCAGATCGGTATCGAGCACATTGTAGTTTTCATAAACAAGGTCGATGCGGCTGACGCTGAAATGGTAGAACTGGTGGAGATGGAGATCCGAGAATTACTGACAGAAATGGGTTTCAATGGAGAAAATACGCCTATTGTCAAGGGGAGTGCGTTGATGGCGCTCGAGGGTAAAAGTCCGGAGATCGGTAGTGAAGCCATAATGAAACTTCTGGAAGCTATCGACCAGAGTATACCGACGCCCGAAAGAGATCTTGACAAACCATTTTTAATGCCAGTTGAGGCGGTTTATTCGATCGCCGGTCGCGGTACCGTCGTAACCGGACGTCTGGAACGTGGAATCATAAAAAAGGGTATGGAGTGCGAGTTCATTGGGTACAACAAGAGTTTCAAGAGCACAATTACCGGTATCGAAATGTTCCATCAAATATTGACCGAAGCTCACGCGGGAGATCAACTTGGCGCCCTTATTCGAGGCATCAAAAGGGATCAAATAAGACGAGGCATGATTATGGGTAAACCCGGCACAATGAAGGCTCACGATCATGTAGAAGCTCAAGCCTACATTCTCAGCCCCGCTGAAGGTGGACGAAAAAAACCCGTCTCGAACTACATCCAACTTCAAATGTTCAGCAAAACTTGGGATTGCGCAACGATCGTAACCATACCCGAGAAAAATATGGCCATGCCCGGCGAGGGTGCCAAGTTAGTTTCATTGTCGTTTCTCCCTCATTTTTTTCTCATTGTTATTCTCAATGTGTACTCGACCGTTTATTTCGTTTCATTTTTCACAGATTGGAGATCAAACTAGTGAAACAAATGGTTGTCGAAAAGGGTCAACGTTTTACACTGAGAGACGGCGCGCTCACTTTGGGAACGGGAGTTATCACCAATATTCTTAAGGGTCTCACAGAGGAAGAAAGATTATCGTTGACGGAAGGAAAGAAAGGAAGAGAAGCCCTAGCAGCGGCCCAAGCCAAAAGTAGCGGTTAAAATCTTATGAAATAAGCTTCTGTCGTTGACCGCGAAAATTTGCCCTCCTTGGGGTATTATTATTATTATTATTATTATTCAGTGTAGTATCGAACGAAAACAGTGATCAACGGGTCTCGAGACATTTCATACTTAACGAATTCACATTCCCGTCAGATCGATCAAACATTTTTTCTCCACGATAATTACTAATTTTTGAATAATTAAACGAACACGAAAACAATGTTTCAAACGAATGTGCATTTTTTTTTTCATTCTTATAATTTTTGAAAAATGACCTTCAATTGAACTTGCGATTTGTGTTTGGAACGTGATCTATCAATGAAGGAAGTGTGATTTTAACAGAATTTCAATTATGGAATATGAGACATCGCCGTTCTCGTCGCAAGCTGATTTATTAAATAAATTTCTTTTTATCCTTAAAAAACAACTATTTCTCCTTTGACCGATAAAAAACAAGTAGAAAAATATTATCATGGAGCAACGTAGATGTTTGATGTTTTATTTTTAGACAAAGCCACGAGTTACATAATATGCTGCAGAAAGGATTTTTTTCATTTATTTATTAATCATTCCATTTTTCTGTAGCGGGAAAATTCGAATTTATTCAACAACTTGGGCTGTTTCTGGCCGGTCTTCGGAACTAGTCGATTCCAGATGACCAATGCCAAATTACCAACATTTGATTTAGATTTTTTAAACAGCATTCTTACGTAAATGTTTATTTCTGTACTCCTAGGGGCAGTAACGGGAAGGGAGAAATCCATTATCTCATAATTTAAGGTCTCAAAAAATCATACATTCATTTTTTTTTTACTTCCTTTTTTCGCTTATAAAAATAGTAAACAGCCCGCGAAGTGAATAGTTTCGTGGATAGATTCAAATGGACTACAAACTGCATTTATTTTTTTCTTCCTTCACTTCCATTTCGGAAATGAAACCATTCGTTCTATTACACTCAACACAGGAACAACTAGAAAAACGTTCCATTTTGCTGATTCTCCCTCTCTCTTTGCATGCGCGGGGCATTATTAGTTGCAATCATTTCAGTTTCCGGTCATTACAAATCCTTTATTCGGTTTGGTCCAAAATTTGGAATTTTTCTCATCTTTTATTCTTCGATTTAGGGCAATTAAAAAGTTTCGATCTTGAGATAACACAAACATTTCTTACTCTCGTCGGAAAAAAAAACATTTTTCCACGGGAATTTTTTGAAGCACAAAATGTTTCGAAGTCCGCGAAAAAAATCTTGTTTAGGCCCTGCCTCGCGGTAGTGTATTAAAAAAAAATCAGAGATGTAGATTGTGTGTGTGTGAGTGTGTTTGTGTGCTTGGTTTTCCTTATAATTTAATACAACTAGAGGTCCTCGTCGTCCTCGGGCAATGCCGTTTCTTGTGCCTCCTTGAGGTCCTTCTCGATTTGTTGTTGCCACTGAGGATCCATGGTAACTTCTGGTGGCAAAAGCGCTGGCATCGCGACAAATTCAAGATTCGGATCGCCGATTAATTTTCTCGCTAGCCAGAGGAACGGTTTTTCAAAGTTGTAATTACTTTTGGCACTGATGTCGTAGTACTGAAACGTCATAAAAGAAATTGCGTTAAGACCTGAGGTAATTGGTGGTTTCATGGTGTAAACGAATTAGTTCATTTCAGATTAGAGGGACAGCATCAACGTCTTCATAGACAATCGGATGTACTGAATCATCATAAGTAAATATTGACCAAATGTTTTTATGATTTTCTAATGGGTTTATTAAAAGTGTTAATTGAATACTTTCTCATGGTATCAATCAAAGCGATATAATATTCAGCTAAGAGATTTAGAAAATTAGAATTAAATATTACCTGGAGATTCTTCTTCCGATGAAAGACGATGCTCTTGGCTTTGACTTTTCTGTCCTTGATGTCGACCTTGTTGCCACACAGTACAATGGGTATGTTTTCGCACACTCTGACAAGATCACGATGCCAATTTGGTACATTTTTGTACGTCACACGTGACGTAACGTCAAACATGATGACGGCACACTGTCCCTGAATGTAGTAACCGTCGCGAAGACCTCCAAATTTTTCTTGACCAGCGGTATCCCAAACGTTGAACCGAATGGGGCCACGATTGGTATGGAAAATCAGAGGGTGGACTTCCACACCGAGAGTTGCCACATATTTCTTCTCGAATTCACCCGTCAAATGGCGTTTAACGAAGGTAGTTTTTCCAGTACCACCATCCCCGACTAGGACGCACTTAAACGTCGGCATATCCGCCTCTTGTGCCATTTTTGATGATTATATTGGACTATGGCTGGCAGGAAATCTATGGCAGAATGTTTTTTTTTTCACCTCAATTTTGGAAATTTCGTTATTTTCGGAAGTGTAACGCTAAGCACAATACCAAAAAGTGATTTCCATTTTACAATTAAGATTTATGAGTGCATTTATTTCATTTTCAATTTAGTCAGTTTCCTCCGACGTTTAAACTGTTTCAATGAGGAATTTCGTCATACATAATTTTTTTTATCGACATGGAACAGATTATAAGTTGTCAAATGTAAATTTTCAGCATAAAACTTTGATGTTTCATGCGTCATTGTGATATTAGCACATTTTTGATAATACATTAACGCCTTTCCATACGTTTGTGTTGCCAGATCACGCAACGATGATACAAAATATTCCGGGAAGTATGGGAAAAAAAAAATCGTTCATACTAATGATAAAATTTAGGTTAGAAAATCGTTCAATTTTGCAAGAAAAAAGGTGAAAAAAAGAATACAATTGACAATAACCTAGGAATAAATTAAGTTCAACGCATGATAAATTTTGAAAATGAAAAAAATGATGGGAACCGGCGAAACATTGAGCGTCCACATGTGATAAAAACTTGAAACTCATGAAAAACGTGGATATCGGGTCGAGATCGCGGTTAACGCCGGTGAACGATAAAATAAATGTGGCCGTATTCGAGCGACAAACCTTGAATATAAGCGATGAAATTTTAAACCGAATGAAGAAATAGATGGAAGAAATTTGATAAGATATTTTGCTTAAGCGTACATTGAATGTTGAAAGAAAAGAAACGGCACGCCGACTTATATAGAAAATTAGCTCGAAAAATGGCGCACTTTAGAGGACGTTAGTACCTCGAGTGGAAAAAAATTATTTCCACTAATAAAATTTTATAAAAAATTTTCTCCAAATCACGAAGATGATTTATACAATTATTTTGTGGTTACTTACTTTTCGAAAGATGTTTGTTTGAGGCGAGAAGGAAATTTCCCGGGTAGTACGAATAATAACACAGGACGTGAAAGTGGACGATAAAATTTACCGTGGCGCACAGTCGTTATGGCTCACAATGGCGTTCCTCCGGGGCGAGCGAAATGCCGGGAGACGACACTCGTAATTTTTGTTACAACACAATCGTGAATGTACCACTCAACCGGGCATTTTTTTAATAGAAAAAATAAAATTTGGCTCATAATGTCATTTTTTCGACAAAATTATTGAGATATTCATTGTAAAAGAGATAAAATGGGTTAAATTTTGTAGCGACACCTGTCGATAGCTGCAACAGTGGCGTAGAATTAAGGCGGCAAAGTTTCGACCGCTTCCATTCCAAACGCGGGATATTCGAAAAGTAAGCTTAATACAAATAAAACGCTGCTAAAATAATACACACAGTATTATACTCTGGAATGAATAAAAAAAGCATGAGTTTATAGGAAGTGTTTCTTGAACAAGTTTTTGAAACATGAAAGGTGTTTAAACTGTAGGAATATTGAGAGGTCCCTTTTGTGATTGGTAGATTTTACTTCTCCGTATCCTCAATGGCTAATTCCCTGTGGTATCTACGGAAATGTACCACGATTGGTAATTTCTTCCAAACATGTTTCATAGATGACGAATTAACGTTCTTAATTATTTCAGCGCCATTATCGTTTGAAAAAAATTATCAATACCGTCTATTTCCCGTAATAACCATCAGTGAAAAAGTTATCGCTCTTGAAATTTTTTTTTCGACATTTCGCGTTTAAAAGAAAAGGCGACTAGTTTTCGTTCTTGTTAATATTTTGATAGGGGTGTGTGACATTTTGAATTGGAATGCAAAACACAATTCTCATTTGGTGTTTTATACGAATTTTAAAAACCCATTGCGAATATCAATGTCACACTGTACGTAGAATATTTGTTAAAATTTTTACGTTTAACAATTCTGTTTAAAATTTTTGTTTCTATTAAATTCCCCCAACATTTAAATTCCCTCTCGGATCGGATAAAATAATGAATCACAGAGGGCGTAATATATTCAGCGAATCTCGGAAGAATAATCATGAAATGAAAAGAGAGCATCATCGTAAGTGGGCAAATGGCGGCTTTTCACGGGGCGCCACGGGCCTTCGGTCACAAGACTGGCTCGGACGCTGACGTCATCGGCGCGTGCGCAGTGGGGGTAAACGGCACTGCAGAAGCGCTCGGAGTGTGGTCGGGGAGAGTTGTATCGATTTTACGATCGGTCTTCGGTCTCGCGCGGGCTTAGTTGCGCCTCCACAGTTTCGCTTTAGTTTTTTAGTGGCCGTGCGACTCACCCTACGCATCGTGTGTTCTATATGGATAAAAAATCGTGAATGGGATTACCAATTAGGTGCTACAAATTCGTGCGTTCGTTTACTCGATAATCGTCGTTTAAAATCATGACCAAGGATAGATTAGCAGCCCTCGTTGCGGTGAGTTCACACCGAGTTCGGCCTCTCACTTCTCATCACATATCTATATACTCGAGCTATACAAGTACGCGCGCGCGCTACACAACACACACATACACACAATCTATGTGCATTAAATCGTCAGTGGACGTATATTTGTGTGGACATTTCCGTGTATCTGTGCATTTATGTATATATCTATATGGTGTTGCAAACCGTACGTGCAAGAAGTTTTCATGAGAAACGTCAAGTGTGGAGCCTTGGAATGAATTTTTTTGCCTCGCTCTTTCCGAGGGACTAGAAAAACGCACATATAACCTCAAAAACAGTACTATCGCGAGGATCGTTTCAAATATAAAACACATACAAACACGGGCGATTGCACGAGGGCGTTTTTTTAATGTATTTCTTTTGTCCATTGTAACTTGACGCGAGAAATTGTTTTTCAAGATCTTTCGAACAGTCCGTCTTCTTCATTCCCTCGATTTTTCTTTCGATATTAATTTTTTTGTTATGCCCCGCGACAGTCGGAGGAAATGAAAAATCATGCGAAAAAAGTAAATCGCGTAGTAAACGGTACAAATGCCCCACCCCGATTTCCGGTTCACGCGAGTTTTTCTCATTCGTTTGACAGATCTTTTTGACGTTTCGTGCCTGACGGAATTTTTTATCTTTTCCCGAGGTCGAGTAGTAGGGCGGGAGGGGGCTGGAGGGTGGGGCGGCGAGGGGAGGGGGCACCCGTTGGACGAATACTTGGAGTCAAACGCCGGAAACCGGCTTCTATTATTATATATATATCTATACATGCGTGTTTTCTACAATGACAGGTGTTTAATATTCGTATTGTCAAGAAAAATTTCAACTCACGATTCGTTCCCTCCTGCATTTTTGACAGTCTGTAGAGAAATCTGACATCCATTACCACTCTCATCGACCATTTATATTCAAGTATAATTCAAGCGAAAGACGGAACGTCCTTGTGACTGAGCAGGAGGTTAACTCTATACGGCGTTTATTTTTATTGATAAATTTATTATTTTCAAGTAATGCAGACAGTTTGAACGTTTGAAAATAATGTATCGCTGAGGGGCTCATGGTCGACGTCGAGTCTACGCGCCATGTCGGCTCAATCCGAATGTTCTCATTATTGCCTCGTGCAATCGTCATTAAAAAGTGACTAATGAGGATAGATTCGTCGGCTCTTGACTCTTACGTTGACGAGATGTCGGGACCGGTGTCTCGAAAAATCAACACGATCCAGTAAATAATAGTTTTTCAAATGAAATTTTATTTTTAATGATTATTCGATATTCGAATGGATGTAAAAAATCTTGACAACGGCGAATGGAGCGAACGGAATTGAAAACGGGATTAGGCGGATATTTAATCGAGCTTTTCCTATTATCGGATTCGATTGATATTCCGATCAATTTTTCATGATGTTTATGACGCTCAAGTTTGCAACGTCGGAGTCCAACGAAATGAACGAAAAAAAGATTTATAAATAATCATTTTTTTTTGTTTCGCGAATCATTGATGTGGGTTGAAATATTAGAATAGCAAATTCGGCAGGAAACAAAATTGAAGGTTTACTGGAATTATTCGAGAGTTTTTTTAGACCATTTCGTTGGACTGGAACGTCGCAAACTTCAGCGTCGTTCACGTTCAGTGTTTTCGTCGTCCAACATCCTCCTTTTACGATTTTCGGCTAAACGAATCGAGCAACGACGATAAAACGAAAAGTATTTTTTTTACTTCTCGCTATTTCGTATGGGGAATGAGAAATTTTATTCTTGGGAAATAAAAGGACGAGACGCGAGTACGAGGCTCGGCTACGCCGTAATCATTTCCATACGTTATGTCAAAATATGCATTTATGCCCAGCTTGACAAAGTTTACCAACTCGTTCAGGGCTATTTACGTTCTCTTAACGTTTTCCTTTTCTTCTCGTTCTCGCACAGGAGAAACTCCAACTTTTTATTGTTCTCACCGCCGGCGCTGCCGCCACCGGGAAAAAGTCACTTCCTATTTCGACAACGCTGATTGAACGCCTGGCTCACTAAGTTACGCCCCTCCCCCCGCCTGGCCTCTGTCACGTTTTTTATCCTCCGAGCCTCGACGCGATGACGCACACCAGGCTTCGAGTCCGTCCTCTGCTACGGAATTACTATAATTTTATTCCTTATTCGCGCATAATGTTTATTCCTTCGAGGCGCATCTTGGGGGGCCATGTGTTCAAACAATTTCGTCGATTTAAAAATCATTCGTTCGACGAGTCTGATACGAAAGATTTTTCTCAAATTTTCATTCGCTTCTTTTTTATTCACCGAGTTCAAAAGATTTCCAATGACGTTAGCGTTCTTCTTTAAACTAACGCCACCGCGTGAATTTGGTGGGGTGAGGATGCGTGTGAGACGAATCGAGACCGGCTGGCGAAACGACCGCTCTGGCGCCCCAGCACCCTACCAGTTGTCAATAAAATTTTTCTTCTTTTCTCTATTTCTTTAACGTCTTTTTCATTCCTCTCTATTTCGTGCGAAAGCAATACCAATTTGTTGTTGATATTTCTCCTGACCCAAATGGTTCGCAAAAAAATATTGTTTCCTTACTTGAAAACTGTAAATATTTTCTTAACGGTCTCCAACCCGGATTTCTCTATCATTTTGAAGTATGTTTCTCCGCGCATTGTCCAGAGTATCATTGCCTGTATCATTTAACACGTTGCCCAATAATTTCGAAGAAATCGGATGACGACGATGATAATGATGCTGAGCTTCCGAGTGTGGTTTTCCCAGCAGAAGCCGGAATGTGCGATTTTTGGATAAACTTCCGAAAAGCCCATACCCCCAATCAATCTGAAATTTGGTATACTTATGTATTTCGACGCGCTGATTACGAATATGATATGCAAAATGGCCGCATTTTTCATTTTCAAGGTCAAATTTCGAAAAAAACCGATTTTTCTAACGTACTTTACGTTTATCGTGATAAATATAGATTTTAGAGAAAAATGTTTTAGATAAAAGTTGTAGGTCATTAAAAAATAGACATTTATTGTTGAGTGCATAATTCGTGTAGAAGCAGTATTTAAGGAGAAAAACACGAAAACGTTCCAGAATCTCTATATTTCGCTAAACTCCATTAGTTTCGATATTATGATCTACTCACTAAATACATAAGTATACCAAATTTCAGATCGATCCGGGGTACGAGCTTTTCGGAAGTACACCCCGATTTTTTTTAGTCTCCTCTTCATTTTTTTATAATATATTGATTCGAGAACCTAAGGAAACGAAGAATTTGCAAATTGCGGTTCTCCAAATGAATATTCCCGGGACGAAGCGATACCGCGGAGAAGGATTAACCGGGAATCCCCCCCCCCTGGTTTGGTTATATGCAGGGTTTTTCCATAATCCGTCTCCGCGGTATCGCTTCGTATTTCCGAGACTAAGCTCGAAAGTTGCAATTCACGAATAAATTTTTTCTTCCAATTTTTAATAGGAACAAATTTTTAAATTAATTTCTCCTGAACAAATTTTTCCGAGACAAACGTTTCGGTCCCACGACCGGCATTTGTGTCTATTTTTCCCTACAGAAATCATTGGATCCCCGCAGGAGTTTCCTGTATCCCCGAAACTATTACAGTGAGCGCAGCAGCCCACGTAACTGTGCACGAAATAGCCGGGGACGTTACTCGGAATAGCAAATTGAAAGACGTTCGGCAAGGAGCGTTTTCCGAACATTGATCTACCGATGAAAAATTATATCGGCCGAGCGGGTTCACAATAAAAAGAAATGAGAAAAATGAAAAGCTTTTCCAAAAGGCTGTTGCGTTCAGTGAAGATTGAATTCGAACGCGGGGGCACGATTCGCTGCAAAAACCGTATACCAAGAGACTCGGCGAAGTCTCGCGGGACGTTGTGTTCGCCGATGTGGACTCGTACGTCTCGTAGGTGCTGCTGTGTCCGCGCGATGTGCTCGTATTCGCGATGGTGAGTTACGTAACGCCTCTCGGTGTTAATTGTGCCCCGAGGTAAATGGCTCGCAGAACGAAACCGCATCCACGACGATGAGCGAATGTGAAAGAGGAAGCGCGGCTACCGGATGCGCGGCGCAACACCTTAAAAACTGGATTCAAACCGTTGCGCTCGCGGGCAAGGGAGGGACCCTGGAATCATGCGATCTTTGAATGGGACCGAATTATCGAATAAAATTGATGATTCGTCGGAAAAATGGGAATGAACTAATAAAATTGTTAACGCGCGATGCGATAGAGTATTTTCTTCATTAAATTTGGCACACGTACTCGTTTTAAATTGCTGCGAGCGCTCTTTCACTCTCACCGTGGGGGGAGGTACCGACCGCCCCGACACGCGCCTCCGAGAATCTCTATTAGCAAGGTGAGAGCTCGAATGCTCGTTAATTTAACGGAAATGGTTAAAAAGCGCTCCGAACGTATCGGAAACTCTCCCGGCGGCCGGCGCACCATTCGGAATATTTCGATAAACGAATTTACTCACTTATGCGATATATTCGATAAAACACGGTGCTCGGATGCGTCGAATGATCTCCGCGAAAGCTCAACGACAACGCTCATCACGGTTCATCCGGCTTTTTGCCTATTTTCTCCTAGCTTCCGTAGCAAACATTTCAAACATTCATTTTAACCAATAATATCACCGTATAAAATTGAACGCGATGGAAAGACCCGAGAATCGAAGGACACCGCTTGCTCGCGAGCTCGAGCGTCTTCTTTTAATTTTTCCAACGATTAAAATGACGCTCGGGATCACGCGTGCCTGCGAGTCAAAGATTTGCTGAGCGCGCGCGAGGCGCGAGAATCGAGACCGGACGAACGAGAAAAAATAAGGAAAATTAGATCGACGAGACGATGCTCGTGGAGAGTAAAAGCTTTACGCCAACGTTTTACTTTTTTCCCCTCTCCGGTCGATCGATATTTCGTTTCACTACCGGGGGTTTATCTTTCTCGCACCCTTCGAGCACGCAGTGCGAGGGACTACCCTACATCGCGCGAGTGCCCTAGTGAGAGGGACCTAACGCCAGGGGCGGCGCGCTTCACCAATACACGCATATACTTGTATACTCGATACTTGATTCCAACGAGATTCCAATCGGCTCGACATTCTCGGGGAAAAAAGTCAATATTGGTTCCCCTTAGTTATGACAGAACACATCGTTTCGACGCTTTATTTTCATTGATCGATCTTGCTCACTCTGGCACATTTAACTCGATACGCGAGCTTTACATCGAATATGATGCACCGTGATCGATGATGATGAACTCGTTACTAAATAATCGGTTACCGTTTTCACGCAGCGTCGATCGAGAATGGATTTAATTGTAACAAATGGTGTCTCGTTGCTTTTTTTCAGGCCCAGTCGGACGATGACGACGTGGCGGACGAGGTGTCCGTTCCCGTGGGCGGTCAGGATGATTTCATGACGGAATTCTTCGCAGAGGTGGGTACTTTTATCGATTCTCCCTAAAAACTTGTCGCATCCGTTCAGAAGAAGAAGGACTTTCGTATTTCCAGTTTGAGCCTAAATTTTCTTGTTGTTTGTGTGATCCGGCCGATGAGCGGTTCCGCGATCAATAGTTATGAGCGGGCGGCATATCGGATCACCGCGATGCCGGCTCGCGAGCACAGGCGAACGAGTTTAATCGTTAAATAAGCTGTAGGGACAGGAATATTTCGTTGGCGAGTATTACAACACCGTGTGCAATTCTGGAACGAGGTTTTCCCGGAGGTCAATAATTTTCCCGTGTTCGAATATACGGCTGGCTGGTAAATTTATAAAGGGAGAATGCACGCACCGTAAACGTCAGTTATATAATCCGAATGGCCTGGCTGGTGTATGTGCGCGCTCTCCCGGGTTTATTTCTCTCTCTCTTTCTCTTGTCCTCGGTTTGTCAGTAATTACTATCGTCGCTAATTAGAGGCTAGCGCGTAAATTCTGCTGTCGACTTCTGCAAGCCCTTCCGGCCTTTTCAACCCACACCGCGAGGGCGTCGCGCTGGTGTACATAGGAGCTCCTGCATTTTCGACATTTTCCGCTCGGCTATGGTTCTCCGTAGCCGCGGCATAATCGTGGGCGGCCGCGCGCGCGCGCGCGCCCCCGTACCTTTCTTCCCGATGAAATTCCCGATACGCGACAAAACAACGCCCAGCACCGAGTCGCTATTTCCGCCTATCCTGTGCGACGTCTTTTCCCGTCGGAGCACACGATTTAGGCGCTCTCGCGGACTCTCTCGACACATACTCGATAGAGGCTTCGACGCCCGTACACTTACGCTCTCTCCGCGCCCCTCATTAAGCCGACGCCCTTTCATTCAGCTTTTTTCTTGCACTCCATTTTGCTCGCGCATTCTCGAGCGCACTCGTTCGGAGTTTCTTCTATCCGCTAGTTCCTTTGGCTTTCCATAGGAGAACCCTTCGCCCGGCTCTCGAGCTTCCGAGACAGCGACCACTCTTATCGTTCAACTAGCAATCGGGACTCTACAAAAACCGACGGAAACCGTCCACGCGCTCATTCGCCAGTTAAAACGTTGCTTTGTATCCGGAACGCCGGGAATTCCGCTGCGTCGACGAAGCACGTGGAAGGGGGACGAAACGAACTCTGAAAAGGCGATCACCGGTTACCCACCACTTTTTTCTCATGTTTCTCATAAAAATAAGCAACGGATGCGCCGAACTCGTCGGCACTTCTACCATCTTTCGGCAGGCGCCCCGTGGAATTCCCTCGTGAATATCGAAGATCCAATGAAATAGTATAAGATTTCCGTAACTAATCCATTCCGGCAGATGATTAGATCGGCGAGTACCCAAATAGGAGGAGACTTCCCGGCAGGCCTGTCCTCGAGCGCCCGGAGCCTCGAGGTCCGGATGTATATCGGTTTGAATTTAAAACGAGCCTTTTTTTCTCTCACTTCGTTATCCGTTTCCGCGTAACGTTCCATATTCCCTCGTTAAAAGCAGGAGATGGGAGCGTGGCTCGGTCTACCGCGCCACCGCTCATTCGCACTCATCCGAGGTCGCTGCATATCGAGCTTTCTGCTTTTACCACTTTTACCATATCAGCACTCGGCCCGATGCCAACTCGTTACGCGATCTCGAGTTATATCGCGTTTCAGCCAGTCTCAGGCCAGCACCCCCGTATCAATGCCGCTTGTCGAGGTTCAATCGAGCCCCCGCTGTCGCCACCGGAGCAGTCGCTCTTGCAGTTATGTAGATACTATTTAGTCAGACCGGCGGAATTACCGCGCTTCGCATATGAGAGCACGTATTTCATTTTGGAGAGGAAAAGCGATCTGCGCTCGTTCAAGAATGTCTTGCTACTCGGGAGGTATTGAAAACACTCGCTCACAAAGTCCTCTCTGTGAACGAGTAACAAAATAAATGTATTAGACTAGAACGAGTATGGAAAAAAGTGAAGGAAACGAGAAATCGTTGCGATCCTTTCCCGATGATTCCTTCCCTCGACATTCGCTATCCCGCACCGGTACCCTTGCGCGTTCTTTTTTTCTTCATTCTGCTCCTCTGACGTGAGAAATATCTTTACGACCTCATCTATACGAGGAAAATGAATATTCAAGCTTTTTAGAAGCTGAACGGAAAAAAAAATCGCCATCGCGATCTGATTCGGGCTCGACAGTTTTTTCTTGTGCACGATTTTTTCTGGAAGCAGCTTAAAAAATTGCGCATCTCGCCTAAACGTGAGATCGTTGGGAACTTTTCATAGTCTCGCACTCCCATAACCGATATTTTTAGAGCTCGCGTTGTACTTGGTTCAATGTAGCGAATACCGTAGCGAGTTTTCCCACCCTGGAAAAATGCTACGAGATTTTTCGCCGGCTGCTGGCGCCGCTCCGTTCGAAAGTACCGCGCGGCGATACGATCGAATGGATTCGTAACTGCTATACTTGTGGAGCATTCACTTATCGATGACGAATGAATGTTGATTCATTTTCCATTGTCATGATTCATTGAGAACCCACTTTGTAGATTCTCACGACGTTGAAGTTTGCAACGCTGGAGTCCAACGGAATTAACGAAAAAAACATTTGTAATTCACCAATTTTTTATTTCACGAAATCATTGGTGTAAGTTGAACAACTACGAATTGCAAATCCGGTATGAAACAAAATTGGAGAATTACTGGAATTATTGGAGAGCTTTTTTACATCATTTCGTTGGACTCCAACGTTGCAAACTTCAGCGTCATTACACCAACGCACGGGTGATGATGAAAATTCCGGATGCCCGTTTGTCCGATGTCACGATCGGAATGACGAACCCTCTTCGCGGTTTCTGTGATTTTCCCAAAACTTGGTCGACTGAAAAAAGCGAATAAATGTTTCCGCTTTTCCCTCGCGCCATTCGAATTTGCCTCGATCTTTTATGATTTTAATTTGCTTTGTAACTCTCGTTTGTACTCGCGGTACTGTAATCCACCGCGACTTAAATAAAGCTATGACTAACGAGGGTACGAGTCGTACCGAACTACGCGCCGATTCTGGCGTTGATAATCGAAAGTGAGTGCATCTTGTATCATCCTATGTATGGATGCGAACGTGCCCCTGGCCTTCCGCGTAACCGTGCATTTTCATATCCATTATTATCCTTCGCGCTTTATTCGTTATCTCCTGACGAATATTTCCAATATTTTCAAGACAAAATACGTCATCCGTTATTATATTACAAACACTCAACGAATTGTAGGTTTTTTCGGTATAACAATCACTCGCTGAGAAACTGTAACGAGCGTGTCGAGGAATGTGAGAGATTTTTCGAGCTTTGCATGAATTTGAACTTTTGGAAGCTGCATCGGTACAGAGAAGCAGGGTCCAGAGATAAAAATGGTCGCTGCTCCGACGCGGAAGTACGAGTCGCTGAAGCCGCGAAAATATTTCAAATCGCCAGGAAAATAAAACAATAAGTTATTCCCGTGTAAATAAAAAATATTGTATTGTTTCCCGTAATTTTGGTGGGTTTTAATCGTCATCCGGGTTTTGCCGAGCGCGGCTCTTTCGCTCCGAGTTTTCTTAGGTCGGAGATAGAAAAGAAATCAAGTCGAGAGACAGCTCTCGTTCGTTCGGCTCGTTCGTGCCGGAGAGCGGACGTACGACGGGACGTTGGGACTGCGCGAGCATTCGACTTTTTTATGCTCCTTTCCTCGCGTACTCGGCCGTTTGTACATGCTCCTCTATCTATTCTCGGGAAAGCGAGGGTGGTAATCGACCAGACGGCGCTGGTTACTCGAGCTTTCGAGGGCTGCTTTTGTCGAGAGCGTCGTTTCTGCTTCTTTCTACTTCCGAGCGAGAGCCTGCTCTCCTCTCCGGCAACCTCGCCGTTCCTCCCCGCCAAATCAGCTATGTCGCATTCGTATTTGTGGATTTACACGTCGCGGACGTCGTTTCTCGTTTTATACGCCAGGCTGCTCGGCCTAACTCTGAGCCGTGCCATAATGACGGCGATGATGATTGTCCTCGGGGCTCAACAGTCCTAAGGGCATTCGCATTTTTTCATTACGCCCGGGGCTTTTCTCTTCACGCTTGCCCGAGTCCTCCGGGTCAAGCTACAATCTTTAGTTACCGTTTACGAGAAACGCAGAAATTGCATTGCTCCTCCGAGATGAAAAAGAGAGAAAGATTGGGCAGAGTCCGGCTCAGGGTGTGGGGGCAAAAGCAGAGTTGGGCCAACTGCGAGTCGCAGGAGGTAACGGAATTCCCCTTTCCTCGAACCGCCGCATTTTTTATTTTCCTCTCTTTTAGTAGTCCCGGGCGCTACGTGTCTCGAAACAGTTTCATTGTTGCTCAAGCTCGAGCTTTTCGGATTATTCTCTGGCTCGCATCGCTCCGCGGTAACAATTCGAGCGTTACACTTCCGTATTTTTTCCCCTCCTTTTCCAATTACGCTCTCGTGTAGTATTCGGCTTAACTCAGCTCTTTTGGCCTTCCGATTAGCGAACGAGAGAGCGTTACACTGTCCAGAAGATTACGTTCCGCGATCTCGCTTTCTCTCATCATGTTTCATCGCTGTGCGCTGCCCCTATTTCTGTCTTTCCTCCCACTCTTGACTTATTTTTCTCGATACGACTTTCCTTCAATTCGAATGACTTTTTGGAACGAAGATTATCGGACGATCGGTCAACAATTCGGCGCATCTTACCTATAGCAAGAGAAGCGGGGCTCATCGAACCTCACGAGTCCAGAACTCTGACAATCCCGTCGGTTCGCTTTGAAACGTAATTAAAAAGCAAACGCCAACGAGACACGATCCTATCGAGATTGCGTGAGCGTAATTTCCATTGTCGCAACTCGGCTCGCTTACTTTTGAATTGCGATCTTTCCGATGAGTCGCGTCAGACGCTCGAACTTTGTTCCCATCGGAGAGTAAAGAAACACGCGGGACCTCTGACAAGTTGAAGCGACCGAGACCCGCGAATTGTAAGATTTCGAGACGATTATTCGCAACGAAAACTCAGGGATCCCAGCACTGGCGGTTTATTTTTAATGCAATATTCTTGTTGTTTTCCATCAAGGTGGAGGAGATACGTGAAATGATCGACACGATCCAGACGAATGTCGAAGAAGTTAAGAAGAAGCACAGCGCCATCCTATCAGCGCCGCAGACCGATGAAAGTGAGTTGGACTTTTTTATTCTTAAGATGGTTCTAGATTTTCGAAAATCATAAAAATGTGCAATTCCGATGTTAACGGAATTCTGCAGAGCGACGTTTTCTGCCGGCGTTGCACGAGGCGCGCGGGTATATAGCGGGTGACGAAATTCGGGCTGGGTGGTAATCGCGAGCACAATTGAGGCTTTGATCCGGCGCAAATTCAAGTTTACTCGAAAACGTGTGCGAGGACGAAAGTGAGTAAGTCGGGGCCGGAGGGGAAGCGGGACAAGTGGAGCGACGAGAGGCCGAGAGAAATGCGGGCGGCGTTCGATATTCTCCGTAGTTGTTACGAAATTCAATGGCAAACGCGAGAGTTCTCGTCACGCCCGAATAGATGAACGCGTACTTTCCCGAATCTTGGCTACCCTCCCCCGGCACCCCCCGTTCTGCCCTAATGTACATAAACACGGGATGGATATGAAGGGCTCAGGGCAGCAGGAGAGGCCTTCGATAATCGTCCTTGCTCCGGATGACGATGGGGTGTGTGCGCGGGCGTGCGCGGGTGTGAATATTCCAATGGCACATTCTCATCCGCTCGACATCGAGCGGATGAGAAACTGCTTGAACCTTACGTGCTGCTCCCGCCGTCGTGGCTCACAGTTATATATTTTCATTCCCCGTCCGATCTTCCGATCTATATATTTGCTTTCCTCCCTCGAGGCTTCCGCTTTTTCTTCTCATTTTTCCACCGATGCCTCCCACATTCCCTTCTCCTTCGTTCCATACTTGCGGTGCATAACACGACTCGCTCGACTCGCTAGATTCCGCAAAACTCTGCTGCCGCTCCTTCCAGCTACGTTAATTATTCCTTCCTTGAGTACCCTCTCGAGCGTCAGAGATAGTTGCATGTTAAACGTTGCATGCTCTCGCTGCTCGCTAAACTTTTCGGCAAAAATGCTTTCTCCTCTGTCGCATGGTCAGCGCCCGGGGTTTTACCTATTTATCTTCATTCCTTCCAACCATTCACCGTTCCGTGGAACCTCCGATAAGAGGTACAACCCTTGTCTAACGGTCTTTGCCCGCGTTAATTATTTACCTTGAAAGCAGGGCTGGCGTCGCTCGAGTCAATGGCATTTTATTCAAAGGAACAAAAAAGGCACATCATTTCTACGAGTTTTTTTTTTCTGCACTGCAGACAGATATGAAAATTGTTGATTCGAAGGGAAATTAAAGGCAACGAATTGTCGACGCACACGGAGAGAATGAAATTTGAAAAATTACCGTGAGTAACGATACTGCGGCGAAGAACCGGAAGTCAGGATATTTTATACGAAAAAAAATTGAATTTTCCTATAAATTAAATATTTATTGTTCCAAGTAGGAACTTTTACGGGAGTATTTAGTCAATTTTGACGTCCTATCTGCAATATTTACTGTTACAAAACTATAAAACTTCCGCAAAATCTTCAAAATTTTAGTGTGTTACAGGGCTCTATACTTTTCGTTAATTCGTTCCTGCAGTAAAATACATTACGGTAAATTTTACAGTGAATTTCACGCTAAATATAACCGTTTAACTCTCTGCGTAGGAACGAGAAAATTACGAAAATTGTGTGGAGCAGAGGAGAGATTGATGAGCCATGACTTTTGACCAACATTTCATCTCTTTGATTAAAATAATGATTGTGTCAAGCAGCGGATATTTAAAATAGTTTCTAGGATTCAATTGACCTTTTAACTGCATCACACTTTTGGGAGAATGGGGAAGCATGGAGCTCGGACGGAGCGAGATGAAAAAGAGTTCGCCCAGTACCGCGAGCATTTGGATAATTATCGCGTTGAAATTCCGCTCGGTTGTGCATAATAAAAAGCTGGCAGGCGAGAAGGGAGGGATTTTCTACTGAGGCGCGAATTATTTGTGTCCCGTTGACCACGGAGCGCCACCAAGTTTGCGCGGGACCGTTTTGACACGCGGTTACGTTTACGCCTATTCACGCACACTTGAAATACGAGAATAAAGCAGAGTCTGTAGACACTGGGTACGCTCGGATGTCGGTGGTTTCGAGCTGTCGCTATATTGTACTTGTCTTTCACCTTGACTCAACCGCGATTCTACGTGGCGTGTACGGGAGAACCCACCCCCGGGTTCCATAACGTGTCAGATGCATCCTCACGTCAGATTGCTACGTTGAGTAATAGTGAATTGAAAATCAACAACGATCCGTTGGGTTTACGCACGCGTATCGTTGCGATTGTGTGTGGGTGCGTGACGGGATGACAGAATTTCACGATTAATCCGTCGAGTTGAGAAAACGTTCTCCTGTCGGAGATGCTGAGATGATCATCCCCCTTTCGTCGTGTCTCTTAGCGCGGAGCGGTCCACTCGGAATTGGAGTGACGGACTACCGAAACGTTTTGACATGGAAATCGAGTCGTTCTCGATCACGATTAAACGGATTACGAGCCCGAGGGGCTCGTCATTTCGCTCAAAATCTTTAAAAGCAGAAGATGCGGGTCATCGTCGATTGAGGATTTCTCGCGATTCTTCGCGTTCGGTTCGATAAGTTATTCGTACAAACTGTTGAATGGAGCAACGGCCCGAACGCGTACTCTCGAGACGTTTTTTAGAGGAACTTGTCACGCGAGCCATTACCGTTCGAACCTGGCATGGGCCTCGAGCATGCGACATTTTTAACACATTCGCAATAAATAAAGTTGCTTTCAATTCATTCA
The DNA here is from genome assembly GCF_019457755.1 of Venturia canescens. Lineage (NCBI taxonomy): Eukaryota > Metazoa > Arthropoda > Insecta > Hymenoptera > Ichneumonidae > Venturia > Venturia canescens. The sequence continues at coordinate 4,735,078 of NC_057423.1, read as the reverse complement.
TATATCATTAACTCCCGCTCATTCTGCAGGCTGTTTTTTCCTCGCTTATTGCCGGCAATTGTGTGTTTGTACGCACCAAATGTCAAATCTGTTTCCCTCGTCCCGGTACATAGTATATAACAACGAGCGATGAAAGAGCCGCGATTTTTTTTCTCCTTTCGAGACAAATTGGAGCTGAGCTACCATTGTTTTTTCACCAGAGGGACTATTTCATGGATTTGCATGATTCATGAATCGGGCATTTGAGCCGCGTGAACAATCCGGAAAGCGATGGAGAAGCTTTTGTCCTGCACAGTTCTCCCGCTCCATCTCCCCTTGTTTTTGCGTCTCAGCGCCGGTTGCTCATTCCTGCATGCGGAACACAAACCCTCCTTTCAAAGCGTTAGTCGCCTTTTACTCCCTTTCGTGAGGATAAATTATTTTGAATTTTGGTGCTCCGTAAGTCCTTGCGATCGATACGGCTCGGTGGCGTATAATTGCAAAAATCCTCACCGATGTTCCGCGATTTCTACGTGAGTGGCTCAACTCGATAAAGGCGTTCTGGTTTCCAAGTGCTCGGCTGCTTTCTGGCAGAGTGCCTCTATCTCTCCATCTATACCTATATCATTGCTCCCCTCGGCCATATCTTCGGCTTGCCAGACGTTTTCGGGAATTGCCTCACTTCTATCAACGACCACTTTTCTTATCGATCCTGCCGCTTTCTATAGCCTCGCACGGTCCTGCTTTTCGCTAGTCGCGTCAATACCAATCGTCACGTCGGACCGGATGAGATCCGATGTCTTTCCCTGGATTGGTAATTCTCAAGAGCCTCCGGCGAGATACCGAGTAATGAGTTTTGCTAGAAAAATCTAATAAAAAAGATTTGAGTCACGAAGCCTGTTCGGTGAAACATCGAGAGCTGATATGGCGGCTCCCTCCACGCCGCTCGTACCTCATTTTCGCTGAATAACATTGCTCGACTCGCAAATTGCCCATTACTCGTAGTTTGCTCCTGTTTGCATTGAAAATTTCAAGCTCAGCCAGCTTCCTCGCACGTACCGAAGAGAGAGAGAGGAGTAACCGGGCGGAACCGCAAGGGCGGTTGACTCGATTTTCCGAGCGACAGCGCGCGATTGTGCGGGGATGCGAGACCGGGTGACGGTACACCCGCTGGGACGTTGGTGCAGCGGTGGTTAATGTTTGTACGCGAGAGTCCCCGCTGCGATTCGTAATCAGGGCAAGCGGTGAATATTCATAACCTCGATTCGACGGGGTTTTCCGACACATTCGGGAATCGTGGTCGCCCTTGTCCCGCGCGTCTTCTCACGACTGAATTCGCTCAGCGTCCCCGTCAAAGGGCACCCCGGATGATTATCTCATTCGTTCCGCACGCGACTCCTTCTCGCCGCTCATCCCTGGGCATCGATTCTCGATTCTTCTGATTTCTCAGCTCTAACATTTCTTCCTTCACCGATGGGACGTCGCTATCGGAGTTTCCCCGGATCGAAGGACCATCGACGTGGATCGCATTTTAATTTTACGCCCTCTTATTGCGACCTCCTGGTACAGTTTCCCCTCAAACGTAGTCTCATTCTGTACCTGCGTCGTTGCTCTCGACGCGTGCATCATCAGGCTGGCCGTACCCGAATAATACGTTACACCAACGCAGCTTCTCGTTACGAGAGTAAAACGGGAGGATCGACCAACTGTTGCTGATTCGACAGCTCGTCCGGCCGCGCTTCTAATCAACGTTCAGACTTAACTCTCGCCTCGCTACGTATCTTTCTCTCTCGCACGTGCACGCTTTCATTGATCACTGCTCCCCGCTCTCCCGCCCCGCCGCTCTACCGCAACTCTCGCAAACTCTCCGACACATCCGCGCTGTCGCATCGCTAGGTACGCGCCGCTCTCCTTGCACAATATTCCCGTAGGATATTATCGAGGTCGCGCAATCGGAAATCAAGAGAATCCCATTAGCTCTACGTGAGTGACAAATGTAACGCGTGTTGGAGCGAGAATGCGTTAATAAGCGTTCATCCGCCTCCGCAATATTCGAGAAATTTATTCGCAATGTTACTTGCTGCTTCTTCCATTCTCCAGTATAATTAAACATCGAATTGTCTATGCAATTTCAACTCCCCGAGTCGGAAGTTTGAGCCTGTTTTGATGCGCCTCTGGTAGGAGGTTAAGGCACTACAGTAGAACATAAAAAATGAACTCCTGCTCAAAAGCCCAATACGGCGACAAATTTACCTTTTCTCATTGGATATGCCACGTTTACACGCATACAGGCAAGCACGTACGCGTGGATTGATACATGCGTGCTCATAGACAGCTTTTTTATGATGACTGTTGAATTTTTAAATTTATAATCTAGAACTCGATCTTTGAGAACGGATACTCTCGTCCGGTTGGTGAGCAACTAGTACTCAGTATTTCTTTATCGTAACGCAATCGGGCGAGGCCTCGCAAAAGCGTACTTCGAAAATATTCTCGATTGTTGAGGAATAATTTGCGCTCCTTTGTTAATAAAGAGAAAGAGAGCAGAAAGATTGAGAGGCTTATAGGCGTATAGGCGGTGCTCCGCTGGAGCGAGAGCGCTCCGTCCGTAGCCCTCTGGCTGGAAATCAAATGCCTTTAAAATAGGCTGAAAATTTCGACTCGGTTCTTCGAACACGCACGCGATCAGAAGTCTTGACAATTTATTAAAACTTCCTAGGAATGTGGTTACGGAATTTCAAAGCGTCTCGTAACAATTGACTGCTGGACGAACCGGAGGGCAAAATAGTCGATGAAACCTTGTTTTTGTGGTTCTCGGTCGCAACGTGTACGAGCCGCATACCAACGGACATGATGTGTAAAAAGAGAAGCGGTATAACTATCATCGTTAACGTGTTTGGAATGTCTCGGAGGTCGATATGCCAACATGCCGAGCAAATTGGCCGGCTCCTCGAAACTATACGTGCGGCCGATAACCCATATGCATATACGCATACGGAGGCGATGTGTATATGCGTAACATTCCGGTGCGCGGAGATCGCCCAGGTACAACGTGTACCGAGCACCCTCGAACAAACTTCCTATAATTCCTATAATTCCTATTCTCCGATGCGGAAGACTCTACGAACCCGAGCAGTCGTATGATCTAAACGAGCTTCCGCTTTGCTTTTATCCAGCCTGGCCGAAATTACGATATCGATTTCATCGAGATGCATACCCGGGGATTAAGGTACTGTTTATTTCTCCTTATGTGCTTATACATTCAACGATCGCGTATGGCCCGCACCAAAGGATTGGCTACTCGTCAAAGTTTTAACGCGCACATCGGCATATAAAGGGATTGGAGGCTCGAGCAGGACGACGAATCTCTTGGCTCATGGTTGTTCGATCGATTCAAGCTCGCGTTTGGTTCGAGTCTGAAAAGAATGCCGAGAATTCGGTTCCGGTTGAATGATTTGGAAATTTTTAGCAACAACGGTGGAAGAGAGCAAATTATTAATAAAGAACGTTGGGAGTGGTGAGATCGGTTCGAGGCGGAGTGACTTTTGTCTTGGGCTCTGTGGTAAGCTTTCATCTCGATCGAAGAGTCGCGCGCGCCCAAGTCTCAAAGATTGAAAATCGAATGGAGCTCGGGGGGCTGGCTGGGTTCGCCGGTTTAGCAGGCAACGGACTATCCGACCGGATCGAATGGCTCATTCGTTCTCCGCTCACTTCCTAGCCGACCCCCTACAATTCTCACCGTTATTGATCCGTCCAACGTCACCAACAGTGCCGCGCTAGCACAGCTTCGTCTCTCTAATTCATCGACCTGCTTCCCTCTGCGGTAACATTCTCTTCCTTTCACGTTCCATGTCAATTTCTATCTTGATCCTGTCTTTATCAATGTGCGCGATGCCGTTGCTTCGTGCCAATAGACATTCGATGTCGAATCGTGTCAATACACATCGCGCCTCCTCCCTATGAGCATGAAATCTAGGCGTAGTAAGTTCGCGCCGCCTTCAGCGACGTACTTGGCGAGTCTCCGTTTTTTTTTTTCAATTAAACTTTTTTTCTCCCTCGTTATTTTCGCATCCATTCTTACTCGTCGTGCGCAGAAATATTATTCATTGGAATTGATGGCTTTGAAATGTTCGACGAACATCTTTTCGCTATTTTTGGTGCGAGGATTTGGTTGAAGAAGGGGCCGACATATTTTCTTCACGAAACGCGTGATATGAAAAATGTGAAAAGACCGCGTCGCAAAGATTCGACATTCTTGCATTATGCGGCCGTCAGACGTATACGATCGTGCGACTCATATTCCTATTGCTTTTCTATACGGGATGAAAGGAGCGCAGGGAAGAGCGAAGAGGCGAACGAAGCAACGAACAATGTTCATTCTCCATTTCTCTTCTGTTTCCGCCGTTGAAAAGCAACGAGAAAAGAGTTGGCGAGCTTCGATCGTAGATCTTTCTAGATTGAAATTCGCGTCGCTAAGAAAAACTACGTGAGTAAGAAAAAGTAAGTCGGAGGACCGCCGGGGATGGGAGACGCGAGCGATCCCATCGAGCAGTTTCACCCGCTCCGCGATGTAACTCATACTTCGCGACTCCGTCACAGCTACTGTCGTTGAGAAACATTCCCATCTCAAAATAATACCGCGAAGAAAATTTGCTCTTATCGTTTTGAATGACAATTCCCTCATCCTCGGAGGAGAAAAATCTCAAGGATTTGGTTCATTGCATAAACAGGCAAAATCGGTTGAAAAAAAATCTCGTTGACGATCATGCACAATAAGTTGGACGAGGGATGGTTCGTTGTGAAAGCGGGCAGGAAAGGAACATAGGCCTCGAGCAAAGACGGCGCCTCAATTCTCGCAGGGCTCTCTCCCTTTTAGCAACCTCATACATTCCGTTCCCATTATTTTTTTTCGAACCCGGCTGCCGTTAGGACGGAACGCCTCGAACCTTGGAAGAAGGTGAATTCCGAGCCAATTCGAGACGAAATGAGCTGTGCGGAATTTGCTCAAGTTCACACAAACGCGAAAGGATTTTGTCATTTTTTCTTGACGCTGCAGTTTACAGCATAGAAAATAACTCATTGCGGCCAAGATAAAACAGCCGGCGAACGGTCTGGATGAATGTTCTCGGGATCGAGGTGATTCGATCAGCACCCAACTCGAAATTATGTCACGGATTATAGCTTCATTCAGTGTCTTTCGTCGGAACATAAATGTAGGACGCTCGATATGCTGAGATGCGGAGAGCAAGATTTTCGGAGGAAAAAAGCTCACTCGATCCAGGGTAGTTGGTTGAGTGAGGAATTCGAATAGGACGTTATTCGAATTCCAAATCGAATTTGTATACAGGCATTTAGGAAACTCTGGTCGTTCGCTCCGCTTTGGCGCTTTTCCTGTACATCTCAAAGTCATCCGGTGGAACGGTGCAGAGCCATAACTTTCCTCGAGCAATTGACTCGGTAGTTGAGGTACAATGGAATCGAATCTCACGCGTGGTGCCAACGAGAGAACTTTATTTCTGTCACCCCTCTCTTCGAACGTGCTGAAATTTGAATTGCGTCAAATTGACACGAAATGGTTGAAAGCTGTTGATGTACGGGTGTGATGCGGTGCCGCACGCGGGACCCGGCTTTTTATAACTTGATGCTTCTATAACTTGATGCTTCTACGAGCCATTGGGTACTGCTCATTTTAGCCCATACGGGCGTATAAACATGTCGATTCGACCGCTCTCTACTCCGTCGATTCTTCGAGGATCTCTCGACCGAGTTTTTTCTCAATCTTTTATCATCGGGAGTACTCTAAAGAGTATTCTTTAAATCTTTCCAAGGGATTTATGAGGAATATTCGGGGCTAAGTCGCGTTACATTCGAGCGCCGCGTCTGTAGCTGCCAAGCTCGTTGCAATAGAAATGCGCGTATAACTTTTGGTTTTTTTTTTATCCGTTACCTTCTTCTTCGGCTGTTTTCCCTCCGAAGCTTCCAAGCCTCTCACGCTTCATTATTGATTTTTATTCTCTCTCTTTCTCCCGCTTTGTCTTTCTTGATGAGGCTGTTCGTTTCTTCACATACCCGTGGCAGAATCATCGAGGTCGTTTGCATCGTCGGCTGTACTATCGTTGCAATACAAACTGCTCCTTATCATCCTTGTGTACGATTGAAAAATGGAGGATCGATGAGAATGCAGATAAAAACGCCATGGGGAATGGGCTCCGAGAAACGACCGATGTACGCGGGAGCGGCAAGCATGCATGTATTTATGGACTACCCTGCTCCCTACACTCTCCTAACTCAACTAACATCGACACCGTTTCAACGTTATCGAGTGCTAATGCTTTTCAAAATCGTTTTCCATCGTCATTTCGTATCACGCGCAAGAAGATTTTTCTTCGCTATTCCCAGTTTATCCCCGCTTTTCCTTGAAAATCGAACTCAACAGACCGGTTAATCGCAGCAATAAATGCCGTTGCCGCAATATCGACTATCTTTTCACCAGGGACAATATTCGTTCTCATTCGATTGCTCTTTTCTAACGAGAGATACTTAGCGAATCCTGATGGTGGAAAAATTCATCCGGACGATTCTCCTCCAAATTACTAATAACATATCTCACGAGTATAATACGAGAGCTGTGACATTTGGCAGATTCGCTGCAGAGTTCATAAAAACTGTGTTCTTGATGGGAATGAGGCAACGAAATTCCGTTTCTGAGTTATCGCCGCCTCCTTTTTCTAACGAGCGCGGAATCTAGGTCGCATTGCACCGCGAAACAATGTCTTCGTATACCGAGTGTCGCTCTCTCGTACTTCTCTCCACTTCTCTCGTATCCTGATTCCCGATATTTCCGAACATTAAGTTCGTATAACTCAAGATCTCCTTCTCTCCCTCTTTCTCTTTGCCTCTCTGTTTTGAGACCCGCTTTGCCCGCGCGTCTTTCCCGTATTCGTATAGGAAAAATTCGTCGCACAGAAATTAAGAATTGGTGAACATTGCGCATCCGTTCGTCACCCATTGCCGCTGCGTACATCCTCATTGAGGTGTGCTCGTACGAGCAAAAAACCTGACTCAATATCGCCCATTTTTCGGTCACTGGCCTCATTAAAGAAGAAGAAAAAGATCGCGCACGCGTCGCTCGCTAATTTTATGACACAAAAGGCTTTCGGGAAGCCGGTTCTACCGAGCATAACCCTGCGAAGATGTCGAGATGATAGCGATTGATGGAGGACGCGTGAACTGCACGCGCGAATACGAAACTGCACAACAAAAGGACACGAAGTTGATTCATTCGTGACACATGCCGGTCTCAGTTGCGCCCTATTGTTCCACAAAATAGTCGATATCTGGATGCTCCCTCGAGGGCCGTGGGAGGGAGGATGGTTTCGTTGAAAGATAAGCAGATTCGAGGCAGGTGACGAGCGACTCGTCACCCACGACTCCGTCACCCGGCTTTCCACTCGCTACGTTTTCACTCTCCCCGCTGCCACCCTCGCGCTCTTCCTTATTCCTCAGCCTGCCTCGCCCTCGCGATAACGAGAGGATCGTCGTCGATACCGCGCGAGCGGCGGAAACGTGACGCGAAAAAGAGATGCATCCGAAGAGCTCGCCGGTGCACATCCCTCGGTGCATCCCCGGTACACTCTCGGTGAGCTCAAACAAGCTCTTTTCCTTTGATCAATCAAACGCATCGTTATCCATTCTCGGAGGACTTCAAACGAGTCCGACGAATTATGATATTTCAACGACTTTGGAGACACTTTTCCGGTAACGATGCGATATTATTATTTTTCCATCGATCGAAACTTTGCGTTGGCTCTATAAGTAGCTTTGCGAGCTACGAAGATGGAATATCGGGAAACGTCTTTGAGGATCGGTCAACAAAAGTTGAGTCTTCTATCATCATTTATCTATAGAAAGTATCATTTTGGAACGTTTTTATTTTCTGGATCATCCGCATACTGGGAAATTTTTTCGTCCCTTTCGCCACTCTGATCACAAGTCCCTCTGTTCGCTGTGCTCGTGCGAGCTTTCTTTCAAATAAAGAAGGAAGTTCGCACAGAGTCGATTGACCCTTCGGTCAATCGACTCGAGTTTCCTCCCATAGGGAATACGAGCGAAGCTCCACACCGAGAGAACTCGTTGGCCCATGGGCACACTGTTGGACACGTTTTGAGCGTACATCGAGCCGATTTCCGCTTAGCTCAGGTGTCGAAGAAAGATTCACGAGAGCAGCTCGTGTCACAATCGCCGGAGGCGCGATAACGAAGTCCCGGAATTTCTCAGTAATCAGCTTTCCAACAAAACATACTCATTCGACACTCGAGTCGAAATTGCTCGATCCAGCAGCCTCTCTTCTTTTTGGACCTACATTTCCAATGACGCCCCCTTAATTTGATGGTAATCTTGTGGCGATGCGGTGCGAACACACCGGTCGGTTGAAAAGTTGAGGGGTTAACGTCGTTCGAGCGTCATTGTGAATCGATGAAAACCGAATAATCCTGTAAACGGTGCGTCGACTCGCTGAGTCCACGAGAGCCCGTCTCGGTACAGCGGAAAAATAAAACGCGGGAAAAATGGAATTGAACGCGAATTCTGTACGGAAGTTTCATATGCGCGTTGATCAAGATTGGACAACGCGTGCAACGGTTTATCCAGCTTCGATATAGTTTAAATAAAACTGGAACGACGATACGAACGCGCGATACGGATATGAGAACAAGCACGGTTGTGCGAGTCGCGGTATTTGTAACGGGGAGGATTGAATTTGCGAATAAAGTTGCTGGAATCCCATAGGAGCATCAATGCTAAAATAAAGCACCATTTCGAAGCCCCGATAGTGGATGTTTAATTGGTTTATCTCTCTCCCACTCGCCGGGCATAAACTACATAGGTTTTCACAATAAACTCATTACTTTATCTCTCGTATACACGAAGGGATGAGCCCCGAGCGCACGGCTATAGTTCCAAGGGTTAGCGTTATATTATCGGGAAGATTGAAAAGTTTTTTTTTATTCCAACAGCTTTTGCACGGCGTTGCGTTTTCGTGATTTCAAAATAATTGGAAAGTATGAAAAGCGTGTGATGAAAAAGTTGCCAGAATAGATGTTCGTCCTGGTAATAAACGTTGTTTTCGTCGCTCCGGGGAAGCGTCGAACAGGATCGTGTTCGATTTTCTTATCTTCGAAGCTCTTCGAGGTCTCCGAGGACTCCGGACGCTTCGGTATCGATCGCAACCGATCCCTCTGCCCTACAATTTTTATACTTTTCTTTACTTTGACGCTTATTCCCTCCCTTTTAACTCTCGTTACAGTAGTTCTGCGTCGACTCGAAGGGCTCACTCTGTTATCGTAGAAAAGAGAGCCGCGTGTGTACCCCCGTGTGTGAACGTGTACACAAGCGTGCAGCCTTGCGGGCTAGAAAACATCGTTTCGTCGGATGGCTCCCGCCAATCGTTACGATAGTATCGAGTCAACCATTCAAGCTCATTTTTCCCTTCGTCTTCTCTTCCCTCCCCTCTTTTTCTCATTACATTATCTCGACCTTTTCCTCGCAGTAAAACTATCGTTCCAGGGAAATCTTTTCTTATGAGAAAATCAAGGGCAACGCGGATGCTTTTGATGTTCCTCGGTAGAAAGCAGCAGTCAGTGCGAAACGCTACAAGCACATCAAGTTTTGTTGATTGAATGGAGAAAAGTTAAATACGAGGAGGAAAAACTTGCCTCATTGTTTTTCCTCCAGGGAACCTCCTGTATGACGCTGAATTTTGCAACGTCGGAGTCCAGCGAAATGATCTCAAAAAGCTCTCCAATTATTCCAGTAATTCTCTAATTTCGTTCCCTGTCGAATTCGCAATTCATAGTTTTTCAACCTGCACCGATACTTCGTGTAATAAAAAATTGGTGAATTACAAATGCTTTTTTCGTTCATTTCGTCCGACTCCAACGTTTCAAACTTCATGCAAGAGGCATGGGAAACGAGGCACCCAACGAGCAAGTGCAAATAAAAAAAGCAACAAGACGTGGTTGCTGCGCATGTAAAAATAAATCTAGAGGGAGCGTTTCAATTCGTTTTGAGATGAAAATAGATCAATAGAGTCCTGATGAGCCGAGCAGCGTATGGCCGCACGAGACCGTAATTTAAGCCGTATTAAAAATGTTGATTCGCCATTCCAAATGGTCGGTGAATCGTCGAGATTTTCATCTTTTCTCTCTGAATCGTTCTTGCCCCCTCGTCATGTTCTTACGGTGTAAAAAGTTTGTCCAACTCAACGCGAGAAACTTCGTAGGCGACGACATTTTGTCTGATTTGTTTATTCAACGAGCAGCATGCATTTAACAGCCTCCGAAGAAGAAGAGAAATGAAAAAACTTGCTCCGGGTTTACAATGAGCGAGCCTCATTACGCGGATTACCGTACCATTTGTCTTTTTCGCCTGCAAGTATAATTGCGAAATGCGAGAAAAGTTGAACGCGGAGGTGCGGACCGCACTCGCGGTCCTACCTGCTGCTGATGCTCTCCACGCGTACCGCGACACCGTTACTCAAAGTTGGTGAATATCGATGAGAGTTGAGCCTGCGGCCAAATCGAACTAGTCCCATTCACACGAGCTATGAAACCATCGAATTGGCACTCGAGTCGCTCGAATTTAATTATCTCGCGATACAAATGATATTTCGAAGCAATTTGGAAAAGCTGCATCCTTGGAGGAAACGCAGGAGCTAAATCCACTGGAAAGTAAACTTCGGAAAAAATGACTCGCTCCTCGGAATATTTGTTTGACCGCGTTACGAAGAGGCGATGCTTTTTTTCTTCGTGCCATTTCCATCGGATGAATGGTGCGAGCGCGGTACCGTAGGGTGGAAGGAAAGTGAGGATGCAGTTGTTGGGACAGGCAGGAACGGGAGCGCGATATCTTCTTATGGAATAGGGCCACGCGATCCATTGTCCAACGAGACGGACAGAAACGAAGGGGGTGAAAGAAAAGGAGAAATATCGGGAGACTCTCTTGTAGCCGTACCACCGGTTACGCGGTTAAAAAACACGCGTCCTTTCATTCTTCACATCATGTTCCATGGATACATTTCCTCCGGAGTAACATATTCGTTGTTTGTCGTGTTTAGAAGTCAAAATGGAATTGGAGGATCTCATGGCCGACATCAAGAGAACCGCCAACAAAGTCCGAGCCAAGTTAAAGGGTGAGTAGAAAAGTGATGAGAATAAATGATAAATATTTTCGATCCAAGACTCGGTGAGAAAACATTTGATAAATATTTCGTGAATCTTTTGAATTCAGTGATCGAACAGAACATCGAGCAGGAGGAGCACACGAACAAATCCTCAGCGGATTTGAGGATACGTAAGACTCAACACTCGACGTTGTCTAGGAAATTCGTCGAGGTTATGACCGAGTACAATCGAACGCAGACCGATTACAGGGAAAGGTGTAAGGGAAGAATACAGCGACAGCTCGAAATCAGTGAGTATTTTGTTTCTCTTTTTCTAATATTTTTCACAAACTCAAATAATTGGCAATTATATACGGGTTTGAGATGCCTCGTCGCTCCTTTTTTTCCAACGTTCAACGCTACCGCACCGACTCGTTATTCATTGCTCCGTGCTAATTCGCGATCGATTCAATTTATAGCGGGGAGAACCACGACTAACGAGGAACTCGAAGAAATGCTTGAGCAAGGAAATCCGGCGGTATTTACTCAGGGGGTAAGTTCGAGTATCCTCCATGGGATGCAACATTTTTTTCGATATTTCACACTCGGCTCGTTATCGATGTTGAGCGAGGAGATGGAGCCGGCACTAAATTGCTTCTAGTCAGATTAATACACGTTTTGGGCAATTTGACCGATCGAGGCTCGATTAACAGCCAAATTGAAACTTTCTCCCAGGACCTCACCAATTTTCCATTCGTATTTACTGGGATTTGTCTCCTCGCAGATTATAATGGAAACGCAACAAGCCAAACAGACACTCGCCGATATCGAGGCTCGTCACGCTGACATTATAAAATTAGAAAATTCCATCAGAGAACTTCACGACATGTTCATGGACATGGCAATGCTTGTCGAAAGTCAGGTAAGACCGACACGGCCGTTCATTCTTTTCAATGCCTCGTTGGGCTCATTTTTATTGAGATTCTTACCAAAAATTACATTTTATATGCTATTTTGACACTTGGTTTCGCACGAATCATTTACAGTCAAAGTAATCCGTCAATATTCTCAGTAATTGTTGGTTTGCAAAGCAAAGCGTTGCGTTTACATTGCGCGACGGATGTTAAAAAAATTTTTAATTAAAAAGTCTTAACCTTTTTTCAGGTACAATTTTTTTTGGTCGCAACACTCCTGAAACTTCGCTAATTACCGAATTAATGTACAAAAATGACGGTAGAAGGTTGTAGAATATGGATGACGGAAAAGGCGTTGTTTCATTTGTAAAACTAAAATTGAGCCATGGTTTCACGAGTGTTGTGACAAGCCGCAATTAATTAAGGAAACCAGCCCCTTTCGTTGAATTTACTGTGATTCTTGAGTGCCCTGTAGCTGGAGACGATTTCGTTTTTTTTTTCTAATTTTTTAATTACCTTTGTAATCCCGTTATCATCCGCGATACTCGAGTTACATCGTACTATTATTTTCGCACATTTTGTGCTCCCTTTTATGATCGCGATCGTAGAGTCAGAATCGTGGAATGTACGGACGCGCGGCGCTGTTCTTGTGGGAATTACTTTCTTAATGCGTAACACACCTCTCGTGTCTCGATCGACGATTTCGTTTAAAAAAAATCCCAAAGATGAATTTGAAAAGGCAAGAGGAACCAAAAATAAGAGAACGCCGGCGGTTGGATTTTTATTTCAAATTTGAAAACCGATTTCAACGACAGTAATTGGAGGGAAATCGAGATGATGGTTCATCCGAGTGATGTTGGGAAATAAAAAAGAGATTTTTTTTAAACGAAGTGTCACCGGATCTGTACGGGAAATGGTTGTTCCTCTTTCGAATCATGGAGCTTGTCTATGAAATGAATTCAACATTTTTCACAAATAATTATCTTTATTCAATCTCTACTGCTGTCCTTCTCTCTCTCTCTACGTGTATAACAAATTCGATCTCGAACATAAATTTTCTTTTCGCGTTGAATGAGATTTAATGTTCTCTTCGGGCCTTCATTACCTTTTGATTTTGGTATTACTAACGGCGACTAACCAGCATTTTTAACCCCATAAATACCTTTTGACAATACTATTGATTGGTTTTATCGGCGGTATTGAACGGTGAGACGGAGAGGGTATCGGAAAAGGTGATAAAACTATGAGTGCGGGGTTAAAAATGATTTGGCGACTTACTTACGCTCGGTGAAACTCGAAGCATTGGTTGAGATAAAAACTAATTACTTTATTCCCATTCTCCGTCGCTCGTTCATCGTTCGATTATCTCCTCGCTTCTTATTATTACTCATCTTTTCTTTCTCTCGCCAAACTAACACTTTTTTTTACGCTGTGGGACCGGCGCCGCGTTCCTGAATATTTTTAGGGCGAGATGATAGATCGCATAGAATACCACGTGGAGCACGCGGTCGACTATGTCCAGACAGCGACCCAGGACACCAAAAAAGCACTCAAGTATCAAAGCAAAGCCCGACGGGTGAGTCCCCCCCATATTATACGAGAAAAACCATTATCGAGTTCGTTCACGTCTAATTGGTCACTTTTCTCTCTCTCTTTTTTTTTTTTATTCCGTCCTTCCCGTCCTGGCCCAAAATCATTGACAATGCGATCGAACATTTCCGACCACTTTTCTTCTTTTCCCACTTGCCTAATAATGGCCCTTCATTATTTTACATTTCCTCTTTTTATTTTATTCCCCGGTATATACGTGTACGCACTTACGCACATACATGAATTTTCGCATATACTTACTAACACCCACGTCATAATATCGATTCCAAAACCATCCATCCATCGGGATTATTTACATGATGATGCGTGTGTATGTGGGTTCGCGTTATACAAAAACATTTCATTATTATTGTTACTGTCTAATCTAATATTGTTCGTGTCCGTGCGCACGCGTGCCCACGCGCACGCGTGTGCTCGTGTGTGTGTCCGTGCGTGTGTCGATGCTTGCATAACAAACAAAATTAACAAAATTGCATATAAATCCATATACCACGGTCATATGAATTTATTTGCAAACCAAACTGTGATATTACTGTGATAAAACGAAACATAATACTCTGTGTCTCTTCCCTTTTAACATGGGTGTGCTGGTTGTGTGCCTCTCTGTCCACTACTGCTCTGTTCTATACATGTATATATATATATATATAAATATACCCAAACGCGTACATATATATATATACACACGTTTGTGTCTACTACTCTGACTCTATACTGAAAAATAATTCACTGATATAATACTGTCGATGGTGTTTTCATGCATTTCTTTTCATTTTTTTTTATTCTTTCTTTTATTCTCCACTAACAAACGGTCTTTGAAACGTAACGTATTCGTACGCGTTACGCGATTCGTTTATTTACGTGCATTTGTTGTTTTGTGTATGTTTCCTTTAATCGCAACTTCTGTCCGTTCGTTCTGTTTTCCTCAATATATTTTCCATGCGTCGGGACTCGTCCCATTTGATCCGGAAAATCATAAAATAATTATTATTTTCAACGCTACGTATAAACGCGTGTTCTATGTGTGTTCGGTGTCGTATCTTTAAATGCCACCACCTTAAACATTCCATTTGTCTCTTGTTTTTGTTTTTTTTCTCTTTCTCGTTCCCTTCCGGTTCATCATTTTTGCATACTTTTTGTTACACTAATTGACTTGGTTGTGTCGTAACTCGTCGTCTCGACATTCATCGCCCTGTCTCATTCGATATTTAACGGATTTTCATGGATGATCGATACAATTATTGTCATATTCCCCGGTACTGCTCGAAATATCGTAACCCTTGGCAAATTGCTTCTCTACAAAACGCTCTTTGCATCGAACGCTCGATTCTCATGTCACTTTTAATCTCATCGGTTGCGCGTTTTCAAATGTTCGTTACTTCCGGTCTGAATATAAATATTATTTCTCGCCTCTTTTTTGGATTTTCTCAACGTAAACAAATACTCCGACCGCTTTATCAATTTTCCCAAGATACAAATTCTTCCAACTGTTCGAACAATCCCGTTGTGCCAATACGATCCTCTACCACCTCGTTCGAATCCTACCGCTCCTTTGCGCGCTGTGGCAGGGTGAGTTGGTGGACCGAATTGAATACTGCGTGACTCAAACTAGCGACCACGTGGGTCAAGCGCATGGCGACCTCAAGAAGGCCGGGGACTATAAAATCAAGGCTCGCAAGGTAAATTGAACCCTCGGACCGCTCAGGTTCAAGGGTTAATCGTCCAAACGATCCGGGAATACAACACCTTTAACCTTCGTAACCCTCCCAGAGAGTCGACACTCAGTCTTCCCTGCTTGTACCCTCCGTTTTTCTACTTTCTTTCCTCCTCTCTCCACTCGATCCCGAAAACGGATCATCGATAATACACGATTATAATCAATTTGTCCGTCCTTGACGATTAAACGAAATGAATAAACGAAAACAAAAACGAAAACGAAACAACCACAGAAACCGGAGAAATATGTCGAGTGTATCAGAATGAAGAAGAAGAAATTGAAATATTCGAACGTTCTACACTCGCTTCGATCGTTATACGTTAGAAGTGTGTATCCCCGATAGCCCCAGAATATTGCAAAGAATGACTTGGAACTGTTGCCGATATTCCGAACCTTTGAGCAAAGTAGGATGCGTTCTCCCATTACCTTTGGTCGATGAATTCGGCCGACGTACACACACAGGGCGTAGAAGAAAATTCTACGAGAAAATTCTCCAATGGAAAGAAAAAAAAAATAATAAAGATAAAAAAAACTGTTTCCCGTAGATTTTTTTCGTCGGAATCGATTGCATCTCGTAGAATATTTCTGTAGCTCCTTCATAGTTTACGCAGCGAGGGAAATCCGTGCCGAATGATTGCCAATGCGCGCACATACGCACACCCATGTATCACGGTAGTTTATTTATTGCGAATTCCGAATTTATACTTCCGTACATCAAAGATTTTCGTCTATCACGAAGAAGTAAGTGGTCAACAAATAAACGTCTGATGCACGCTAACGTAGATGCAAATTTTTATCACGAATATAATACGAATTGGCACGATAATCATTCATCATGAAATAACAACCAGCGGCATGGCCCTCGATCGTTGCATTGAAATATTGAAAAACTCATACTTTTCAAACAATTTTTCGCCCCCCCCCCCCCTCCGCCACTTTATGCGCGCGTTTAATCGAAACCCGCACAGAATGGTGAGGTGATACACAAAAGAATCATGCGCCTCGGAGAATGACGACAACAATAATGCGGTCTTGCGTTATTTTTTCTTCTATCGTTTAATATACGTAGCACATAAAAAGACACGCGTAGGGGAACTCGGAACGTCGATCGTTTACTCGAAAAATTGATTAATTTTGTCATATATCCGATCTCGCAGTCCCGTAACATTTTTTTCCGAATTGCTAAAATTGGAAAAACGCGACAACTGTTTCCTTTCATCTTTATCTGTTAGCTCGAAACTCGTTGAACAAAAAAATCTTCGTCCGCATCTCTGCCATTTTCCGAACGAGAGTGAAATGCTACGATTATTTTTCGTGTATATATCGGAGTAATATTTTGTCTCCGCGTCAAATAAACATCGGCAAATTGGGCCCTACAATGCTAAATAGCGAAGAATACAATGATTTTAAAGTGGGAAAATTGCACAATTGCCAAAGACGTTGTCGACCAATTTGAGGCGAAAAAACGCCGCTGGTTGAACGGCGTAAAACGAGGCGTCTCACGGTGTGTCGGGAAACAAGCTCCGTTCGGGTTTGTTACCCAGCCAAATTCAAATTCTCCCTCGTACGATACGGTACACAGCCTTGAAATATATAGCACGCCACTATACACAACAACCCCATTGAATAGTCGCGGGGAAACGCTCGGTCACACACGCACACACACACATACAAATGTACAAGTTCTTCCATAGGAATGAAAAACAAAAGCAAGATTTTTGGAGAAACAAGGGTACACCACTTTTCCGCACGAGATCGTTAAATATTGATGATTGCCTGTTGATGATATACATCGAAACGTCGATATTCACTTAGATCGTATTTCTATATAGACTTGTATGAAAATGGGCATGCGCATACGACTTGAATGAAGCTTTTGTGTACTCTTTTTCCTGCGCTTATGTGGCACACTTTTACATTTTTATCGCTGGCGCACTGTTTTTTTTCGTTTTTTTTTCACCCTCGAAATAATAGCGAGTCTTCTCGAGCCGCCTCGATTACTTTTCGATGCAAACGCTTTGTTTGAGAACCCGTGCGTAATACTTGACGTATCTACTTCCTCCGTGTCCGATTGGCTTTTTGCATTAAAAAATGGTGTAACGGAGACAGCGCGGCGCCATCGCTCGGCGGGACGGAACTGTGGAACCGAGCCCGAGCGAGCTCGACTGAATCGGCTCGGTTCTCCTCCCGTCGCGGTTTCAATAGACTCTAGAGAGCATCGGGAGTAGATTGAATGAAAGATCGTTGCGGGATCCCGCTCGAAGAAGCTGGAGTCCAGTTGGCGAGATGGCGCCGCGTCGTTTTTCCCTCTCGATGTTGGCAAGACGATTGAGAAATCGAAGATGTAGCCCGCCGCCCGGAAAGAAACTTTTGAAATACGCGCACGATAAATATCCTCCCTCGCGACGAAACGGTCTTATTTCCATCAGCCGACGTCCCTTCGCGGAGTGCCCGCTGCTGGATCGGCGCGTAAACGAGCTCGTTATATCGCGAGATAACTCATCCGGTATTTATCGAGCGATATATGGGCGGCGATTCATACACGCGGTTTCACGTTGAACATTGTTGGGAGAGGTTTGAGGCGGCGAGGAGGCCGGCGGCGGGGCGGCGACGGCGGCACTTGCCAATATCGGTTATAGATACAACGAGCACGAGTTTGAGAGCTGTAAAAATGGTTTTTGGTGCGAGATACCTGTTGAGCCTATTCCACGATAACTCCTTTCCCAATAACTCATTCGTGTCACTTTGACTTTTGTCTGTCCACAGAAAATGATCTTCATTATGATCTGCGTTGTAATACTTGTCGTCATACTAATCGCCATTGTGGTAGGGTGCCTTCCGATATTCTAAACGTCCGAGGCAAGCGTTGATCGTTAAGCGCCACAATCGAGATTCAATTACGGGATTTATATAAAGAAACACATAAAAGGAGAGAGGGCCGTGTAAGACCTATAAATATCGCGCGGGCGCGCGCGCGCGCGCACGAGTTTAATCAAACGGACGGAAGAGACACGACTATTGCTCGAAATTTACCAACAATAAAAGCATACTAAATTCATAACTACAGACTAATCCGATCGCGTTCTCGTTGAAAAGTAATGAGAAAGAGAGAGAGCACCATCGACGACGCATTGCAGCTTAGCTTGAGCCAATAAATCGATAAAAACTAATCTCATACATATTCCTACATATATATTAATATAAATGGACGGATGGTTAAGTAAAATTGTAAAAACTAGTGATCCAAGAGAGTAGGTAGATCATTCTTGCAGCAAAACTCATTCTCGCAAACGAATCGCCCAAGCCCCGCGCCTGCGACTGAACTAGAGCGACTGTGCGAGTGTGCGGGTGTGTGAACGCGTGTTGAAAAAGTGATTCGTGGAAGAAAAAGTGGTGGGTATTGAAAGAAAAAGAAAAAACAGAGAGCCCCGAGACGTTGCTTCACTCATTGGAGGCGGTACTTCGAATTTGTTTACTTACAGATTTTCTATTCGCCACGAATCTGGAAAAAAGCAGAATGAATCGATCTTAACGAATGTAATCTAAACCGAGACGACGAAAGCGAACGACATTGGTGCTGTAAAAGGTCAATTTTCCTTGTCCGCCGTTTATTGGCGAAAAAAAAGTACTACTATTCCGTAATTGATTTTCCTTTTATCGCACAAACGAACGAGAGAGCCCCGAATCCGATTCTTGGATTCGCGGAGAAATATAAAATCGAGGAATCGTCGTACGTCCTTGCGTATGTATGTACAGCCCGTATATCCTTGCCAGCTGCAATTAACAGAACGAGGCGTAAAAAAATGTCGCACCTACATATAGCGCGCGTATCGAACGTTGCCCACAAACCTATCATTCGCAATATTCGTTTTTTCATCCTGTTTCCGTCAAAGACCGAGGCTTCGACCGATCGAAAATATCGTTGTGTCGATTATTTTCATTGTTTAATTCGATCGTTGTTCATTAGATTGGAGATAAATTGCGATCGGACTCGGCTGAGGTTTGGTCGGTAACGGAAATTAAGTTGTATAGCGCCAAGTAAAAATCGGTAAAGATCGTTGCTCTGTAATACATTTGTGGCTTATCACACTCGTCCCCTGGTCAAGCTCATAAGTTTGTGTTTCGTTGGTTTTCATTTGTTTTTGTTTTTGTTTTTGTTTATATTTTAAACATCATTCATGAATTCGTGCCGCGAATCTGTTGCACGCGTTTCCGTTTCCGTTGTTGGAGGAGCGTCGTTGTACTCGGAGACGACGATGAACCACCGGACGATTGCCTTACGCGCGAATTTAGTCAATTAGGCGCTCAAGTATCGTGGCCTTCTCAGCCCTGTAAATAGTCACTATCGATCCAATGCCAATCGCGAGAGCCGACCGGAGGTCGTGACTTCAATATTACAGCAAAATAAATAATAATTATGTCGTTCATTTCTTTGTTTCTTTTCTTCGCAGTTACATTCGTATATAAATCAGCTCGGATCTCACTCGCGGTACCACTTTTACGTTTTTCATCACACGAAAATGATTGTGAAGGAGAAAAATGCTTACCGTACGTTCTGGTTTTGAGCGCAGTCACCGCGTTGACTGACCGAGTTTTTTTCTCTTTGGTCATCGAAATATCAAAATTTGAAAAATTTCGTCATGTCAATTCGGACGTCGGATCCTTAAAGTTTCACAAGCAGAACATTCGATCGAAGCAATTCCGATAACGCGAGTTCGCGCTTGCGATCCGAGCAAATTTTGTAGACGGACTTAAACCCCCGTAAAACAGTGAAAAAAAGAAACAAAATGAGGATGACGCGCTTAATAAAATGTACAGTTTTTTTGTTCCCACATCCCCACGGAAACGGAAACGTCATGAAGCATATTTTCCTTTTTTTTCACATATGTTTATTAATTCATTTATATTTTTTTTCGAAAACGTTGACGACGCGAAAGTATGAAACTGACGCTAACGTTGTTTTGTTCACAGAAATTGATCTTCATCGTAGTCTGCCTGACAGTGGCGGTCATCATTTTAATTATCATTCTGGTTGTTAATTTGTCATAATGACGGGAATGAGCGAAGAACGCCATTTAGCACTTGCATCAAATCATTTGGAATTGAACGAGAGACAAAAAAATACTTAAAATCGTGATGATAACGTTATATGGCGGCGTATTCGATAATGGAATCTAAAATCTTGTATATTTCACCGAGCATCGGGTTTTTTGCATCGGGATGAGAGGTCGGAGGGGGAGGGGGGAAGCTGTCGGTCGTCTCGACCGCCGCAAGTTAAGTTGATTCTAATTTCTCATCGATCTATATATCGATTGCACCGAGAGTTAAGTCATCGTATAAATAGCCTCACCGATCTTATTTACTAAGTTTATTATTATTATTATTATTATTATTATTAGCATTATTATTATTTGTATTTTTCTTTTCGTCGTTATTCCTACTATTACTACTACTGATACTAATATCGCTATTCACAATACCACGGTTATTATTATTCTTATTATTATTATTATTACCACTATCGTTCGATGATTATTTATTATATTGTTTCAATTAAAAAACGTTACTTTTATCCCAACGATTTGGTTTGTTTCCTCATTGAAAAATGGCTGATAGAGGGCAACGTCGATGAAACTGCGGTTGTGCGCGTTGTTCCGCGCGAAATCGTTATTACGCCGGTGAATTTAGAAAAAAAAAGAAAACGCTCCGTTGAAGGAACAGTAAGCGCACGATCGAGAGTCTATTATCGCCATAAGCCGGTTCGATATTCGCTCGAGCATAATAAATTCATGAAAAAAAAAGTTGATCGGCCAAAGAGGAAGGAAAAAAAAACGAGTATGAAAGAATGAGGAAGCGTGCACATAAGGTTGACCGTCGCTATACGAATGAAGATAAATATAAAAATAATGCCCATTCGACTCGATGTAAAATGTAAATATGCGGCGTGCTACGATCAGTTGTAAAATAAGTGAAGAGTAGGAAGTAACGAAAATGTTATGGCAAACTATGAATGGTAGTTTACCAATGATAATGATTTATCGATAAAAAAGACGTTTGAAAAAGAAATTTATCGTTTAACGAATTGCGCTCGTAATGAATATTATTACAATACTCTACGCGATAAATGAATAATAAATGGAAAGAGAGTGAGATGGATAAGATGGGCGAGTTAATAATGACGAATACCCGACGACGGAGATAACACGAGAAATCAAACGACGATAATAATAAAATAATTAGGAAAATAATAAGAAACGAATAAACTGATTGGGACGGTATACGAGAGTGTTAAAATTTTCCAAAATAATTCGACACAAATCGAAAATAGATAATAAATTCTCACGTATGGCTCATTAACGACTAGGGGAATGCAATGAAAATGAGAATAGCGAAGCGAAATTACTTTCGAATAGGAAACGATCCCGGTATAGTGTGATTTTTGCGGGGAGGGACGGGGGGCCTCCGAGGGAAAAACGTGGCGATGCGCACAGTCGCGTCGTGACAAAGGGAGGACGAAAAATTAAGCAAACGTTCGAACGATGCGAGACGAGGGAAACACAGGAACGAACCACGTTAAAAGTGTACTTTTTTGGCTAGTGCGTTTTAGCCACTTCCACTTGGAGTTTCAGTAAGTATCGAACGTAAAAAGATTTATCATCTCACAAATACTATATTAACGAATGAATGATGAATGATCTCTAAAAATTACTATTCTCCTGTCTTGATTTACAATGAAAATGTTTTTTTTTCTTTTTCTTTTTTTAATATTTTCTTTCTTTTTGCCGAGCCAAAACCATTGAATATGCGGGTGTTGCGGAAAAAAATCGATACCGTCAATGGAACGACTCGAATCGTTGGAAAAGTCAAACCAATATTTTCCTGTTGAACGAACAATCGGATCTGAGAGATGTCATCGAAGTTTGAAGAATTCATATTCTTTTTTTCTCTCTTATTTCGTATTCCCATACACTCAATTATCTCTATCCTAATTGAAATTACATAATGACGCACAGATAGATAGTCGAGCACACAGCACAATAGTAGCTAATTCAGCGAGCACATGCATTTATTATTGATTAGTCACTGCAATACTTTGACTGATGAAGCGGGACAAGAATGTCACCTCGCGGTATCAAAGCGTTCAACCACTTGACGAGACTTTTCTTTCTTTTTTCTCTATTAAAATAGCAATATCTTTAGTTTTGTTTTTTTTTGCATCGAATGTATTTACGTTGGAACATTGCTAATTTATCGAATTTATCCTTTATTCGAAGTCGAGAAATGCTTCTTTTCTATACAACGTCGTTCGCAGTTTTCTCAATGCAAATGCATCCATTTGCAGAAGAAAAAAAAAACAACAAGCGCCTCGATGCCATTGAAAGAGATATTCCGCATCCATCGTTACGTATTTTACGTACTCGTTGATCATTTACGTTGGCCAGCAAATTATTATCATTATTATTATTATTATGCAAATAAAATATTTTTATTGTACCGATATTTTGACATCGATCCGTCATTTGATTCAATTTAATTCCTCAGTGATGTTGAATTGATAAATTATATCGATTGTACATTCCAGGGAAACAAGAATGAAAGTAATACTTACGGGTTATTCTAAAGATAATAAAAAAAAAATAATATCAGAGTAATGGACAGAGCGTCATCTTAAACCGGGAATACCGGACTGAGTTAAGAGCGAAGGCACAAACTTTAACGTTCCCAAATCAGAGACAGAGTTGAGCAAAACCAAAAAAAAAAAAAAAACCATTCAAAAGAAAAGAAATGAAAAGAGGGAAAAAAATTGAAAGTGGCGAAGGAAGAGTATGAAAAACACCGGAAGGATTGATTGTTCCTCGAAACTGATGAACCTTTTTTTCAATGATCTGTTATTGTCGAGCGTAGAAGAAGATCATGATCATGATCTGTCTGACTGTACTGGCCGTCATCGTTGCTACTACCATTGGCAGTTACTTTGGACTGTGAACGCGAAAACCAGGTATTTATACGAGTACATAGTAACGTTAGAATAATAATGAGGGTGATTCATCGAGACTAGAGCTGTAGCTGAACTTTGAAAGGTTAACACTCGTTATACCGAGTCGAACCAAAGGTTACACCATTATACTGTGTTTGCTTTTCGCTCATAAAACAATATTTGTACAAATGAAAATCTTTCATTCTCGTGCGCTGGTTTGAAAGCAGATTTTCGTTTTTTTATTCGAGCTCGTTCGGACTCATCAAACGACAACCCTAACACATATTTTTATTGTCTTTTTTTAATGAGAAAGGGGCCAAGAAAAAGTTGTACTTTTCTCTGTATTTAACTGATTAAAAAACACTGTTTATTTTTGTGCGGACGCTGCTTGAAGGAACCTCGGAGGGCATTAAGATCGAGAGGACCCTCATCGCCGGATTCCATGGCCTCGCTTCATTGATCGTTCCCGAAATATATAAAAGTTCACGCATACGACGAAAGAGTCGCTTTAAGTTATCGAAGGATCATCGCTCCGAGAAAATTTGGGAGAAAAGAAGAGCGAAAAATGAGCGGTCACCATGGATTATTGAAATAGTTTATTTCATCAAAAGTGGAATAAGAAAAGAAATTCGAGTCCCAATCACTGTTATCGCGCATCAATTACACTCTCGTATTCATTGTCTCGTCACGAATGAAAGGATCATGAAGCGTCTCTCATTCAGTCCCAAGCTGTCGTCGTCGCCGTCGTCATGGTTTCTGCAAATGAACACTGGTCGTTGAAGAGCTTGCCGCAAGTACCGCTGGTTCGGAAGAAGACAGAAGAACGAAGAGGAAGATAGGCAACTTGACCGCGACGCGCCTAAACTATTTATTGTTTAAGCTGTGAAGCACACACGATTGAATATTCTTTAAGGCCGGAGTTTCGGTCTGTCATTCGTACGCTCTCTCTCTCTTTCTCTCTTGGCCTCTCTACGAATGCGTTCGACTTGTGGAAGCTTTCGTGCACCAAGCGCCGGAGGCTCTCGAGTCTAACGCACTCGCTGCTGTATCGGCCTCTCTCCGCGAGGGGATCAACGAGGAAGGAAGAAAGAGAGCGAGAGAGAGGGGGAATACGCGGATCGTCGGGATTCGCCGGGTGATAAACTTAAGCTAAATGATGCATACTTAGGAGGCAGACTCACAAAATAAATCGACAAATAAGGAAGAAAGCGAAAAATAATCGTGAACCGCGTCCTGCCGATCTTCACCATAAGAGGTTTATCGACGAATTAATTAACATTTTGCTGCAGCAATAATATAATTATAGGTGTTATATCGGAAGTATATTTATTAATAGAGAATGATTGAAGAAAGGAGAAGGAAAAAGGGAGCGTGAGAGAGGCGGTGGAGGAGAAGAATCAGAATTCACTCGAGTGGGCAGTTTTTATTCTTTCTCTTTGCAAGCCAATGCCAACGTACGGTGCGCATACGCACCGATATACAGGCGTATGCGCGCGTTACGAGATTCATGAGAGAGTTGTGAACGCTAGAGAGAGAGAGAGAGAGACGGCGAGAAGAACAACTCTGTGCTCATTTCAATCGGCAATAATTGACCGATGAATCCGGTCAATACTGTATTACGTCGATGTTTTTCATTGAGTACGTCAGGTTGGAGGAGGAAGGAAGGAACGAAATAAACGAATATAGAAATAAACAATAATAATTGAAATATAAAAAGTGGCGTTTGCACTCGGGGCTCACAATGCGAGTGAGACAAAAGAAAGAGGAGCGAGGACACCTTGTATTGTACAGAAAGTGTAATTTGTTAGATCGTTATTTGACCCGATTATTCAATTCTGAGCTAACGTATGTATACATATATATGTGGACTCGTATATGTTTGTATACATACGCGATATCGTGATTCAAAGAACGGCGACGTTATAGCCACTGATGACGAAATAATTATTCGGCTAATCAATCGATTTGGTTTTCGAGCGAGTCTCGATACGCGTGTTACTTACAGTTATTTTGTTGTATGAAAGAAAATAGCGAAACAGTCGAGGCACGTGCGCGCGAAGGCTCACGACTTTCGAAACTCTTGAAAATTCTTACGAAGGAAGGAGTATCGAATTGTTGAGAGGGATGAGAGGGTCGCGTCATTAATTATTCTCTCCGGCGCTACCCTAACGAGATGCCTCCCGAATTGAGAAACGACCGAATCCTCATTCGTCTCAAAATGACCAAACCGCTCCCGCTCGTATCATCGCGCGTTCTTGTTCTTCGTTGCGTCACCGAATCTCGTCGATGACGGGCGATAGTTTGAGCGCATATCAGGACTCGTCTCTGTAGAATTCCGCAATCGCTTCCCTTATCGTCATCGTGTGTTTCGGTAGCTCGGTTTTCCTTGCTTTTTTTTCTCTTTCTTTATTTTCTAAGCCTAATCGCTGAAGATAGTATTTAAAGATTTTTTTTTCAATACGCGTCGGTCGAAAAATTCCCGTGTTCATCGGTAAGCCGCGTTTGGAGTGCTTTTGAAAAACTACGAAAAATCGATCAAGAGTGAATAAAAAAATGTCAATTGTGTTTGGAAATCCCATCCGGTTTAGCGTGATTTTCGTTTTCAACAGATGATGAAGAATGACGATAACGACACTATAAAAATCGCAAAGAAAATCTCGAAAGTCCAAGCGCGATGATGTTTCATTCTCAATCCGTCGCGCCACACCGAGCGTTGTCATAATTCTAAAAACCGCTCGCAATCCTAAGAACAAATGTATCGTTAGGCGTCGTATAACAAGGACGGGATCGCACGGGTCGCTAGCCCGGCTCCGGACTCGCTTCTTCGACTCTCGTAACTTCCTGTAACGATCATATAACGACGGCCCGAGCGATGACGCCACGATCTCAAAACTACGACGCATCCAAACGCGCAAATAACTCTCGCGTTGTCGGTTTGCTTTGCCGACTCAATCCTCGTTGCTGCATCGATCATCGAATCGACTCGATCGAAAAACGAAACGGAACGTCCGTTCGGGGGTGGAGAACGAAAGAGGGAGGCAGGCAGGCAGTTACGGGGGCGTGAATAATCGAAGGTAGTAATAACAATAATAATCATAGGAGAATGAAATCTCTCGTGAAAACGACACAGCGTGTTGGAAGGCTGGCGGGAAAAAGGGTGGAGAAGAAACAGCGATCGAAGACTCGTTAGATTTCAGTCGATTCGAGTCGCTCCGCAGGAGCTGTTTTTTGTTTTTGATTTTCGCGCGCTCGAGAGTAACGAATAAAAGTTCAGCCTTACGCGGCAAGTCCTGTCTTGGATATTGAAAAAATCGTGTATAGTAAAATACCGATAAAAGTATATAATTACGGAATACAAAGGGGTCCCGAGGCTACGATCGAATTGTGTGAATACACATTTAATCGTATTTTTCAATACTTTTGAGCTGCTCCAATGGAAAGGAGAAAAAAACGAACGTTTCCCCTCGGAATACAAAAGCGGGGAATAAAATGCTTCTTCGAGTTACGGCCGAGTATGATATAGAGATATGCGTATAATAGATTATATTGGGATGCACGCGCGCACCAATCATATAGAGAAAAGAAACTTTCGAGCTTGGGGCTTTCTCAAAGCAGCGTTGATCGAGGCACGAAGCAACAAATGTCGGGCAGGAACGCGCTGCTTCTACATCCTTATTAAATAAACGTGAAAACTGCAATCGTCTCATAGCGAGGTAGCTCGCAACAAGTCACCGTCGCGTTTTCGATTTCGAGCCTAATCTCAAAATGCGCGCGTTATTTATCGAGCTTCGAGTCGTTCGTTCGGCCGGTCCGTGTCCGTCGGTGTTCCACCTTCCCCGAACGTGAAAACGATCGATTCGAGATGTTTTAACATACTATTTCCGATAAAAAAAAAAAACAAAAAAGAAGAAATTGAGATTGAACGAATTCGGCTCGCCCGTTGCGCTCGATCTCGTATTGAACCGGATCTGGGACGACTGGCGCATCGTCCCAGTTATGTTCGACGACGATCTTCGTTTCATTGTCAATTTAGCGCTCGCTGCATGAAAACGAGGTTGATGCGCCGCCGCGCGATAAATAACTATGATAAGTGGAAACGAATGTTGCGCCCAATCATTGTAAAAATTCACATTAGAAATTTCTTCATTCGTCTCATCCCGATGCGAGCTGGAGGCGAGAGCTAGTTTCGTTATCCGCGCGCGTTTTATTCATACGCGATCAATCACACACGGCTCTTGAATATATAGAAAATGGTATCCCTCGTTATAGGAATTGATCGGAAGAAAATGAAAATAAAAATAAAATAAAAGAGAGAGAGAGAGAGAAAGAAGAGAGAAGAAACAGCAACGTTATAATAATATATAAAAGTTAATTAATGAAAATTTCTTATCGATAGAAGAATATACGAGAGTAATGTTTGATCTTAGAAAAGTGCACAAGCGATTGGGTGTTTACGAGTTTGAGGCCTAAACTTGGTTCGTTGAGGTTGACCTCTGAAATAATAGTACGTCATCGCGCCTTGAAACTCCTTTGAGTCTAGTCGAGAATAAAGCCGAGTGGTATTTTTCGTGGGAATACCCGGATGCCCGGCGGCGGTGATGCAACAGCCTCCGCCCCTTTTCGACGACGATTATTATATAGGAGAGGGTGCGAATTATCCGCCAACTCGCGACTCCAAAAAATTCTCCTCTCATCGTTCAGCATATGCTTCGTTACGCTCCTTCCAATATCTGTTCGGACTATATATCGCCTTTATTCGAATCTCACTGTACAACGTATGAATAATTTCATAAATCTGCTTAGCCACCGTCTGTGAACTCTGCGTAACGCGTTACGACTATTCCCGAAGCGAATGGAAAGCCGTGTCCGACGAGCGCTCGGTTTCATTTTTGCGGAAGCAATTGTCACACGCATATCCGATCGAGATTCGTTTCACTCGGGAGTTCGATTGAGGCACGACTCTGCTACGATCGATTTACCGCTCGAATGAGCCACGACGCTCCAAATTGACAAACCCAAAAAAAAAAAAAAGAGAGAGAAAAAACAAACACTTCCTCCCGGAGATTTCTCCAACTTTTCATCGAAAAAAATCTTGAACGCACCAAACTATTTCTTTCCTCCGTCATTGATGTTTTCTCCAAATAACAATAACGATAATAATATAATAATATTAATATTAATAATATAATAATAATAATAATAATACGAATGTGATTCAAAGCCCCGCCGCGCATGATAATGTTACATTCTATCCGTACGTGCAACATATTGCCAAGTTTCCAACTATTCTTTGTGTACCAAAGTCGGTAGTGATGAAGAAACAACGTTTTTAATGCGTGTGCCTCGCTCGAACACCATCCGTTCGGCCGGGTGGCACGGTCGTATTTAGCTTGACAACCAGAATTACAACCGGTACAACCATTTCGCTGTGTATGTCGCTCGTTGGGCGTCGCTCGAGGCAATTTTAATCTCATTATTACACGGCCAAATGGTTGAGCCGAATACCGATGCGGTGTAACGAACTGAAAACAATAATAGAAAGAAAGAAAAAAAAAAAAAGAAAAAAAGAAATGTAGGAAAAGAAAAAGAATTGAGAATAAAAGTTAAGTTGGCATTACAACGGAAACGAGTTACGTGTACGCGTAACTGTGTATGTTGACGCTATTGTTGAACGCCCTCATCCGCATTTTTCGTCGAATGAAATGTGCTAAATGTCCATTTCAAGTAGCGGAACATTTCTTGCCTCAGGATTGTACGTACTACTTGGATCGGAGCGTACTCCTAAGGGGAGGCAAAATTGGGGAAAAAAGGGAAGAAACGAAAATGTGTGATAAGAATGGAATTCTATAATTCATGGCAAATTAGAGGGCAAAAAAATACGTGTATGGGTCGTATCACATCGGTGCAATTATATAGAGAAAAAAGAAACTATATTAAAAACAAAATAAGTAAATAATAATAATAATAATGATGATGATGATGATGATGAAAAAAAAGAACTAACTACGAAAGGCTATTTGAGTAACCTTATGAGTGTCAATTCCACTTTCAAACTGAGTCATTATTTTGAGGTATGAAGAAAAGAGATGAAAAACGAGGCGAACGGGCGTTAGGTAAAAAAGGGGGGAAGCAAGGAAGAGATGAAAAAAAGACGGTGGGAAAGAGGCTGGGAGGAAATACGATGTATTGGGAATTGCGAAAATCGAATACGCTATGACGGAGATATATTGCGTGGCACTTGGACATTTATGCGACAAAGTGAGATTATTGATAATATAAATTAAAGAAATACAGAGAAAAACAAAGTAAATAAACACGAAGAAAAAGAAGACGACGATATAGCGAGAAGAGGCATTGAATGATATGGCGAATACTTTTTATTGTAGGTATTTCATAGGAACAAAAAAAATCATTAATAAAGATATACTGTATTAAAAATTACTTATCAAATAAATCAATGATGTTTTCTGCCTATACTACATCTTAAGATACGTATATTGGGTAATTTCGAACGGAACAGTCATCCCACCAAATTTCTTGGCGACCGCGTATATTTTTCGCCACTGTCGTTTATATTTTCATTCTTGTTCTCGTTCGCATCATCATCGTTTGTCCTGTTATATCCAGAATTGCGAAGTTGATCCTAGGAACGTTTTATAATTGCTAAACTCGTTTGAAGTTAAAGGACGAGAAGGTCGAACGAAAGTTGTTCCGTTAATAAAGCTGAGTCTATGGGCGGCGCATGGTTAAGCTTTTTTTTTTTATAGATTTTTAATGGAAAAGTCATCCGTGAGGTGGGAAAGCTTGCAAGTTTTTCAATAAAATTGCAAGAACTTGAGCGCTTACTTCGACAAATATATAACGATATTAAGGTATGCGCCGTGTGTATAATGCGATAGAGAAATGTACTTACTTCGGATACTCCAAGCTTTCTATTCAACATTTTGCCCGAAAATTCATGGTTTTAGGTCCCTGCACGCGACGCGACATGAGGCCACTGCTCGATTCATTCATGAAATTTCAAGATTTAAAGTCATCGAGAATTTTTTTTCGATTCAGCGACTCGATCGAGGAAACGGTGGCGCATTTTGTCATGGCCGAGAGTCGATCGCGCATCGTCCGAGTTGCATTTGTCGAGGCGTCTCTCAATAGTTTTTCACCCTTGTTCGGAGAGACGAAAAATATTGAATTTCCTAACTTTTCGTCTTGTTATTTTGCCGCTTATTATTCGATACACGCATTTCGGACGCCGTTTCTCGGACGATTCTCACATGTACCTTACCGCGCTTCCTCTCATTTTATTATAATCTTTTATCCCGTTGAGTTATTTCATCAAGTGTCTTTAGCGCTAACGATTCAATAGGCTCGCGCGCGCGAGCGCGTATGCGCGGCTAAAACCTCGACGAGTGGTGCCAGCGGCGGAGCTGAGGTTCATTTGCAGTGCGATAGATAAGAGTCTCGAGCCATTTATTTGGGAGAGAGCGTTGTGGATGCGGAATATTAAAATTTCGCTCGTGTCGATGCGAAGGAGAATCCGGCGCGGCGCGTATATGCATTCGACCCCACCCACCCGCCGAGACTCTTCGGGTACAAGTTCAAGACTTTTGACATATCGGTCGGCACATCGGTTGATCCCAAATTTAATTAATTAAATAAAAGCATTCTTCGATCGCGTGTTAAATGCAGAAAAAATGGAAATAATGTTTTGTATATACGAGAATGAAAAATGTAGAAAACAATGTACAACCGCGAAGTTTGGAATACGTCGCGCCACCCCCGCCGCCCTCGTCGTTTCGCCAACACTCGCAATCCGCGCGCATACCATTATTTTCACAATTTATATAATTAATAAAAGTAAAATAAATGAATAAATGAATGGATCGAAATCTAGAATAAAATGGTCGGAATAAAAACAACTCGGTAGTTCAGTTGGGCCGAAAAAGCCTGCGAAGCAATCCTAAACAACGAGAGCATTCCCATAAATGAATTTCAGCCAAGATCCTTTACAAAAGTATCGATCCCGAAGGGCCTACAGTCGTTGTTGTTGGGACGGTGGCGGTGGCGGTGACGTAGAATCAATGCGAGAACTCGAAGAGAATCAACCGAGCGATTCGTCGTAGCTAATTTTTTATCGCGGCCATATAACATATATTTTATTTAAAAATATGTAACATTATTAGTGGATGCCCGAGACGATGGACATTAGACTAGACGACGGAAGGAAGAGCATTGCGATTGGCCAAGTGATACGAGCCTCGCGAAAATAATTGACGACGAAAGGATAAATAAAAAACGAGAATACTAAATGTAGCAAGCAATAATAATAATAATATTAATAATAATAATAATTCGACAGACGTGATTCTCTCAAATGTCGCTTAATAATGAGGAACGTTCGTTATTATTATTGTTATTATTATTATTATTATGATACATATTTGTGGGGATGATAGAGTATCGGACATTAAAGTCTTGGTAAGAAGAAGAAACATTTTTATTATGCGTCTATCATAAAGATAAAAAAAGGGCCGATTTACTGGCCCAACGTACAGCAGCATCGTTTTGCATATACAACACAATCTGTACAATTGCATACACGAAAAAAAAAAAGAAGCACTGCGCCCAAACGAAGATATAGAAAAGAATAGGCTCGTCGAAATGATAGCGATTTCAAAGTTTTTTGTGTCACTGGAGCGCGTAGTATTGAATGTTCTATTATTAAAATGCACCATGATAATATTATCATCGTTGGATTATCTCCATGGGACTTGAAATAAAATGAATCCGAAATTATAATATACTCGGAAGATTAGATTCCATTCGACTCGCTCGATCGGCAGCCGATTGTATACCTTTCGCAATAAGACATTCAATAATCATTTGAGAAGTATAAATGGAACCTTTCTACCACCGCTATTGTAACTTTTTGTTGTACAACTTGTTGATGATGAATCGGATTGTAGACAAAAATCAACCATATCAATTTAACGATTATTCTCTCTTGTAAATACACGATATTCTATATAATGCACCTGGTTGTAGAGCGCGCAGAGTAGACAATAATATTAAAATTGTGTCGTGTTTAGAGCGCTTGAGATATAAAGAAGAAAATGCGAGTTTGAGGATCACACGAGAGACAAGAGACGGTGAATTAATCACTTTCAATCGCAAACATAGCTGCTCAAAAGTCCCATGGTTGGGTAATCGCTCTAGTTCATAATAAAGCAATTATTTCATTCAAACGTTAAATATATTGTAAAATGTACATTCTGAGAACGGAAGTAAAATCTATTAAAATCTTCAACGTTCATCTCATAATTCCCCTCTTCCACCTCCGATATTATACTCCATTAAGAAGAATAATTAGAAATTTTTCATGATCAACTACGAATAATTCCTTCCAAATTGATATGAAATTTTTTTCTTCCATCTTTTTTGCTAAAATTCTTATACGATACAACGCGTTAAGTACAAACTGATTACATAGTGGACGAATACAACAAAATGTGATACTTGTTATACTCAAATATGAGTTTCAATGCCCGGTACATGATTCAAAACGGTCAATAGAGCGTACGCAAGGCTTGGCGAATGTTTCAACGTTTTTAACAAGTCGAACGTCTTTACGTACTTTATCGATTCATCCCATGCGTGTAACACACCGCTGTATTGATCGATTCAATTTTTTTTTCATACGGGTTACAGAATTCGTTCGGACAAAAGTACGAAATAGTAATGAATTCGATTTGGGTTGATACTCAAGTACAATTTATTGAGAGAGAAGTGTGTGTGTGTGTGTGTGTGTGTGTTCGCTCCTTGCTCGCTCTGCACTGGGCATTTGTACGAGAAATCTGTTCCATTTGTCCGGGCAATCTTTTATCCAAAAGTTAGTCCAATCGTTGCAAGGTGTTAACCCGAACAGATCATGATCGTACCTTAATACTTATGACGAGAAAAAACTTTACATGTTTGGACAAATCATGGAATCATCAAAATCGCTGACGACCTGCGCTTTTCTTATGAGACCCTCGTCGAATTCTCCGTCCTGAGGAATGTTTTCCGGACCCCGGAGACTTCGCTCCCGTATGAAGTCTCTGATTATTCCAGGATTGACGTAAGACATGGTCAAGCGAGAACCCCACGCGAGTAACGCCAGAGGCTGAAAAATACGTAAATAAATATCTTTCTTTCACCGTCGTTGGTTCGAAGTATGATGAAGAATTATGTTCATACACGTCGCTGGTCCAGACGGTCGTACGGCGAAATAATGTGGCGTCTCAGACATTGTTTAATCATTTTCTTCAAGAGATTTACCTCCAGTGGATTGGCGCATGGATGGAACAACGCTACAACAGCGCCGTGCTGCAAATTCAAATTACTCAATATTAACCAGAGAAATTTAATATCACAGGGAAGACAGATGAAATTGGAAAACTATTCTTGAGGATTTAGAATTTAGGTTCTTGGCTAAATAATTACCTCGAGGCTATGAAGCCATCGTTGTTTGGGTAAAAATTTGTATTCTCCAAAAACTGGATATACAGGTCTATGAGTTCCGCTGCAATGAAATATTCTCAAGTGAGTCTTCTTATTTTTCAAAACTCTTCATTCCTTGTAGTCAACTTACTATACAGGAAGGTCTTCGTAGTATTCAATTGTTTCGTTCATGCATCTGTGAGGTGCCTGTACAAAAACAATAATATATCACACTTCTGCTATTACAGTTTAATGCCGTATCATTGACCAATCATTGACAACTACTCGTTATATTGCCGAAAGCAAAATAATAGAAAAACATCATTTCAATATGAATCATGGTACAAGACCTTGGGTAAATATCAACGATACTAGATCAAATACTTATTCCATGATGCAATTAACAGTATCAACAAAAACGAATACAAACTCACTCGATACGCCGGGGGTATAAGAACTGTTTCGAGGATGGGATCAATTTTCACATCTGGCTGAATTCTTGGTCCGAAGCAAGTGAAGTTTATGTTTGATCTATTCCAGTCAACTTCTAATTTTGTCTAAGACAAAAATTTTATACATGAAAATCATTTTACCAGCAACAAGGCCAAGATAACGACGACAATGAAATTATATAGAAAATAATTACTTTTCCGTCATCGCAATCATACATTTTTCCCATCGACAAATGGTCAATGGGAGCATAATCGACGGATGGCCAAACTTTTGGGGGCGGTGTCGGATCATTGGGACGTGCAGGGAACCATCGGCCTGTCCAATTCTGTAGCCACGGCGGCTCCGTCTCGTCCTCTTCAATGAATTCCCTGTCTATACTATTCCCAAATGATCTGAACAATCTTGGACGTTTGTCACTAATGGGATCTGTATTATATTTCAATAAATCATTCATTTTTTTCTCAACAAACTAGCACTGTTGCTATATACTCCAAATCTTCTAATAAATCCTCTTTTAATAAAATTTTCATCATTAACTGTTGAGCAAATGATTATTTCTTTACGAAACATGTGTTTTTTTTTCAAACTCGTAGGTTAGTTGTTTTGAGCAAACGTATTTACCGTTATAGGAATCTGCATCGTATTTAGATGGATATGGTATTGCTGCACTCGTGTTAAACAACAATACCGCTAGCAGTATAACAAGTTTCCACATTTTATACGAATTCTTTATATTTGATGATATCAATTGTTTCACCGATTTTCCATGTGTTATTGCATGAATATAACGCATCAATGATCGAAGGTCTGACGTCTGACACGCCGCGATAAGTGGTCGGTCTAGCGTTAGAGGTTGACGTTGCCTATTGGCGTCGTATTTGTTGACATAGCAGGTTATTTAAGGTTATTCGTTACTCTTGTGGCATTCCATTACTTATTATTATGTACCACGCTATGCACACAGCCATACAGCTGAATGGTGGTGCATATATGTAATAACGATCGTGACCGTCATGTTTTGCTGCCCGTCGTGTCAAATACAGACGTCTCGAACTTCGAATGTTTCGTTTTTTCTGATCCTTTTTAAACAATGCTGCACCGGATTATCTTCTTTCTCAACAATTAATATCATTTTCATTTGAATCTGAGAACTCTACACCCAATCAATCTTTAATTTTCACGTGTGTTGGACGTAACCTCAATTGCCCGTGAGTGCACATGAATGGAGAAGAAAACAAAACAAATATGGATGACGAACGGAAACCAAACATTATTTTCCATCCCATTATTTCTTCGATACAAAAAATCGCACTTTACGAAACAACATCCGTAAGAAATTTTACATACGATTATCAGTGATTGAAAATTTTCAGACGTTTATTGTTACACAAATATTGATGCTGAATGACAGTAAAAAATAAAATATTATTCTTTCAGCGTTTCTATTTGATGGGCTCGAACAATACTCTGACGCGTTTTCGTGTATTGAAAATTGACCGCACAGAGCCTAGAGAGCTAACGGTGGTAGATGATAAAATTGAGTATACTCAAGATGAAATAAAAGACTTGGTGAACATGATAGACATGGGAAACAGAAACCGTGCTGGTCAGAGGAGCAAAACTGGAGGCGTCGCAAAAGTTGTGTCAGCTTTTGGAATCATGGGTAATCATGTTTTTGTCTCATATTCTATTTCGATCTTACCTCTGTATACCAGAGTGAAAATTTTACCACCACGGATAGCTCCTTGCGTTCAAGTTTTTTCACAATCTACAAGTCTTTTGAAATTATCACCTCTTGATTCAGTTTTTCTGACACAATCGATTCGATATATAGGGATTGTCCTTTCTAAATAAGCTCAATATTATTGATGTCAAAAACTTCGGAATACCAGTTTTTAAAATGACTCGAGTAGTGGTCAGCGAGTTCTCTATGCAATTTGCATGAAAAATGGTCAATTTGCATGGAAAATAGTTTCAAGAAAAGAACTTGGGTAAACTGAGGGGTGATTTAGGGTGCGTCTTGACATTTTACTTTTGAATTAAAAAAAAATATTGATGTATTTGACTTTTGTCATATGCATTTGTCCGTTGCAACTTTCCACCCGTTTATATCTGAGCTCTGGGTTTTCTGGCTTGCATGATTTTTTTCCTTCTACTTATTAATATCCATAACTGATATCTTATAAGACATTTGCATGTCGAATTAGATAGCATAGGGACATAGTTGCCAAGAAGCTTATAGTATCCCATTGAAAAATTGAATTAATGATTCAAAAGAATACATCATGAGACTTGGCACTAGGGAGGAAAAGCTCTTGGATTTTGCTTTGGGTCTGTTTTATTCATCGTACCGAATGCGAATTTTTCATTCGCCTTTTTGTCTATTTCGATGTTCGGCTCGTTCCATTCAACTCGAATACAATGATACAAATGATGGTTTCGTCTCCGTTCTTCCATCATTGGGACTTTCATCTTTCATCACTCTTCATCGTCACGTTACGATAGAAAGAATTAAAAAACATAAAGAATGGTTTGAGACGAGGCAAAGGGTCGATGGGAACTCAAAATCTTATCGTCGGCATGCTTTCTATTCACAGAATTAATATTTTATCGTTGCATCTTCATTCTTTGAAACGACATTGCGAATGGTGTACTAGCGTTTGAGTCTAACTTACTCACAATTAGCAGCGACACTCACTCGACTCAGCGAAATCAATTTTTAACTACTAGTCCACGACACATGACTGTGGAAGTTCCAAAGTTTGTTTTTTCGTCGTAATCCTCTTGAACATATTGTTCATGTGTATCGCAAAAAAGGTTTTAATGCCAATCAATTTATTCGACACTTCTTTAACGAGATTCATTTTTTTACGGAATTATGTGGCACTCCCTAATGACTATGTACCAAGTGCGGACGCTTGGAAAACCCATGACCGGATACTTGTATTCTCTAGACATTTAGTTTGGATGATTGATTTCGGACAGTATTGAACTTTCTTATATCGAGCTTTGGGGTTTGGGATCGAGCCTGCCTCGTCTTGAGTCAGTGACATCATTGACGCGATCGTTGCTTATTTGAGTTTGCTTGCTAACAAAGGCAGCGATAATAATGCAGCAGAAGATGTCGGAGAAGATGCGAACGGTGAGCAGGCGAAAAATCATGAAGAACAACGGACACAGACGAATCTTCACAGGCCGACTCAAACCAGGTTCACGTGGAAGACAATGTGGCAACGAGACTCTTTTCCCAGATTAGTAGCGGCTTTCGGCCTTGTCGGTAAGGTTTATATCATCGAGCTTTTAGAGCGCTTTTTTCTTACCGTAAATCCTTCCATTATACATGACGTATGTATAAGTATATATGTGCGTGCGCTACATTTGGGCCTGGTGGGAGGAAAAAAGGAACAAGAAAAAGGAGATCGGGGTACGTATTTGTTGAAACCTCAAAATACTCCCGCGAGCACGAGAATGTTGTTTTTTTTTTTCTAACGTTACACGAACGAAACCCTAAAAAATATAAAACTCTTGTAATTATGAGGTAATAGTAGTAATTTGTGTACGGCTACTACCATTTCGGCATGCTAATTTTTTTTTCCCATCATGTGATAAACGGTTCGAGTAGCGAATGGCATATTTGGATCGCACGCGCTTGATCGAATAGAGGACATAAGGAGTTGAAATGCGATGTGATTTGTATTTCGGTAGCACCGTAGAAATCGTTCCTGATGAAATCGTTATTTACGTATATTTAAAAAAATTGTGGTCACGGAAAGCAACACTTGATAGGAAAATCTTTCCTTTCAACATCGATGAGTTTTGTATCATTATTTTCAGTCGAAATAGTATGAAAACAAAGGATAAGGAAAAATCGTCAATCTCAATCCAATTAATCATTTAATAAATCAAATCAATCGAATGAATTGTACATTCGAAGGAAATTCATATTCTGGAGAAAATACTCGTAATGTATAGGTAGTTACGACTCGATACGAAATAGAATGAGTGAATCGTGATGGGAGTTTTGTGGAGGAGATATTGATGCAGGAAAAATAATAGGCCGACAGACCGAAAATCCAATAACTTTTCATCCGATACCATCTCATATGTATTTATTTGGTGTTTTCTTTTTTCAAGGTTTCGTTCGTTTTCTCGAAGGATACTACATCATTTTAGTAACAAAACGTCGAAAAGTAGCGGTCATAGGACACCATACGATTTACAAGATCGAAGACACTTCGATGATTTACATCCCAAACGACGCAGTCCGTTACTTTCATCCGGATGAGCAAAGATACGTGAAAATGTTTCAAAGCATTGATCTGAGCAGCAATTTTTACTTCAGTTATTCGTACGATCTGAGTCACACGTTGCAAAGCAACATGGCTCCTCCGAAACACATAAAAACAGATCTGCCAGATTGTTTAAAAAAACAACATGGGACTGCTGTTACAGCTGCCGCCGAAGAGGGGGACGAAAATGCTGATGATTTTTTCAATATGTGGGCGTTTCGTAAGAGTTGGGAGAGAAATGGGCAAGTTTGATTTTTTTTGTGCTCAAGCTCTTTTCAGATGATAAGTGACACGTTGAATTCGATTAAAAATATTTTTAACTAATAATCATTCAGTTACGGAGAAAAATCTATAGATTATGCAGTCCGTAGTAACCCGCACCGGCGTTTCGTGTGGAATTCCTATCTGCTGAGTTGCGTTGAGAAAGATCTACATCCCGATTGGATCTTGTACGTGACCCATGGGTTTATCGGCCAATCGAATGTCAGCATTTTCGGTAGATCAATTTACATAACTCTTATTGCCAGAAGAAGCAACAAATACGCGGGTACAAGGTTTTTGAAACGGGGAGCAAATTTTGACGTAAGTCTACCGGAGAGAGTCGCCCATTAAGCTGCTTTCCGTGTCGTTCGATATTAGGTTTTTTTCCTTTCTTTTCTCTTTTCATCAGGGCGATGTGGCGAACGAAGTCGAAACCGAACAAATCGTTCACGACTCAGCCGTCAGTTCTTTTCACGCAGGACGCTTTAGTTCTTTCGTACAAATGCGCGGCTCGGTCCCCGGCCATTGGAGTCAAGATCTTACGAAAATGGTACCGAAACCAACGATAAGCTGCGATTTGACTGACCCGTTTGCCGAAACTCCAGGTATACACCAGGGCCTTGTTTCCGTTAGCTCTACATACACGATATAACCCACCACGCAATCACATGGATTCGCGATCCTGGCAGGTAAAATATTATTTTTTGCTTTTCTTAGGTGCTCATTTCAACGAGCTTTTGAAAAGATATGGCTCACCGATTATAATTCTGAATCTTGTGAAAAACCGAGAAAAAAAAAAGCACGAGAGCACCCTCAGCGACGAACTGAACGCAGCGGTTAAATATCTCAATCAGTTTTTGCCACCGGAGCACCACATTCAATACATAAGTTTCGATATGGCGCGAGTTAACAAGGGGTAAGAAGAATTTGCGCTGAACCTTCATATTTTCCGTCCCGAATAATCGCATTATTGTTCGTCATGCGAATAGAAGAAAATTCAAGTTAATTTTACGGTTTTTTTTATGTCGTAGTAAAGAAGCAAATGTGATGGGTCGCCTGGCCAACATCGCGAATAACGCTGTTATGAAAACCGGAATCTTTCAGTCCCAGGATCCGTATTACAATGAAAAGAAATTCTTCTCGTCGTTGGGAAGTACGAGGAAGCCTCCGAAAACGGAGTGCAGTCCGAGCGAATATCAGGACACAAAATTACTGGGTTCAAATGAGGTTCGGAATAAAATTATTCACGGGTCAAGAGCCAATCGAAACGATGATAGCGTCGTTTCAGTCTCGGGGGTTGCGGGAGCGGCGGCAATGTCGGCGTTGCTGACGCGCGACGAAAATGAGCGTGTTGAGAAAGTGAGAGAATTTTTTGCGGAAAGGGGCACGCTTCAAACTGGAATAATTCGAACAAATTGCGTCGATTGTTTGGATCGAACGAATACCGCTCAATTTGCCATAGGAAAGTGCGCTTTGGGGTATCAATTATGCGCACTGGGAGTAATCGATTCGCAAAAGTTAGAATTTGATTCAGACTGCGTGAGAATGCTCGAGGAATTGTACGAGGATCATGGCGACACTCTGGCGTTACAGTACGGTGGCTCTCAGTTGGTTCATCGAATTAAAACGTATAGAAAAACGGCACCCTGGACGAGTCAGGGCAACGATATCATGCAAACGCTAAGCAGATATATAAGGAACACTTTCAGCGATCAGGAAAAGCAGCACACGATGAACCTTTTTCTGGGTTAGTTATCGATTCAATCAGCTTTTCATTCTCACTCGATCTAGTATTGTACAATTGTTCGTCATTTTTTTTTTCCTTCGGGGAATTCAGGATTATTCATACCCGACGAGAGTAAACCTCCTATATGGGAAATGGTCACAGATTATTATCTTCATCACAAGCCCGCTTGTCAGTACACCAGAAGGAAGAGATTGTTGACCCAGTGGTGGGACAAAAACGTATTGAAGTGTCTCCCCTACGCTTTCAATCAAGTTACCAAAACTTGTTCCGAAATGGTTCAGGTCCAAGATACCCACGAAGAAATGATCGATATTTTTTACGATTATCACAGGTCACACGAATCCTCGTTATCACAACGTAGAGGTGAAAGAAAGAAAAAGATTTAACGACCAAAAAAATACTTTTTTACAGGCCTTTTGAAATATCACCTCTGGGAGATGTTCACGCCTATCAGTTGAGTCATTCGGTCAGAGATTTTATGCCTCATTTCACGACTAACGTCAGTCCGTTTGCCGTACGTGTTCGGCCAGGTCGTAGAAGAGAGGAAACGGGAAAAAAAAATTTGAACATGAAAAATCCATCGATGACGGGTCAAAGTAGTACCAGCAGTACGGCATCGAGCGCAAGGTTCCTATATCCGCACACCCTTTGCTACTCCTGTCTCTGAACAAAACTTGTTTTTTTTTTTGCTTTCGGCTCTCCCAATTTTTAGTGTCTTATCGGAAGCATGATGATTTGATTTCTAGTTCGAGCGTCGACACGAGTTCTGACGATGACGAGAGCAATCAACAAATGAACGATTCACAATTGACGAGTTCACGTGACAGTGGCGAACTCGTGTCCTTCGAATCGTTGTTCCCATCGATGAAAGAAATTTATGGTACTACACTCGAGTTCCCCAGACGAGCTGACATTACGCTTTACAAAAGGTTTTCTCATTCATTTTTTCTTATACTCCTTCAATCGCTGCTGAATGAGCCGAGGTACGAATACATTTTTCCGGATTTACATCTAGATTCGTCGTGATTGGACGAAATGCCACGTACAATACCGATCATTCGAACATCCGTTCGAAAATGGTTCAACAAGTGTCATTTCCCGATACTATTCCAGCAAAAATCGAATTACCTGTTGTCAAAGATGCTAGCATCGATATTTACGAACAATACGTGCGAAGAGCGGAGGTTCGTTAACGTTAGAGGGCGAATGAACGATGCGTTAATCATTTCTCACAAAATTCGTAACATTTTTTAGCGTCTATCAATTTCAGAGTGGCGCCTCGCAGCCCAGTTCGACGAGCATGGATTTATATGAGCAATATGCGCACCAACAACAACTTCTCCTTGGCAAAATATGATTGGAATGTTCATAAAGATTCACCGTAGGCAAATCTTCTTCCTTCCGCTCTTAGACCTCATACCTCAATTACTATTGTAACTTCATTGAAAATATTTTGTTCGACTCCGTCTCCGTACCAAGGCAGTCTCATCATTAATTAGGAAAATATTAAATCATCTTTCGTGTTTAAAAAACACGAATATTTTCATTCGTGAACTCGAGAGTCTCTTCGGACTATGTAATTGTATGTTTGTTGTAAATATATGTTGAAAGGAAAGGGCAAATGATGCATTATTGACGCAGGAAACTAATGTACTATGAAAATTTATGCATACTTCTGCCATTAAGATTTTATTCGAGTCGAATAGAGAGAACAGTGATTTAGACATTCACGCCGTTGGAGCGTAAAAAAAAGCGCACCTTTGACCTTGCGTTCAACCACCGTTTGCGTCTCATCTACTTCAGCTTCTTCTTAGGACGAATGTTATTCGTGTGGCCACATTTCTTCTTTCGGCAATTGGTCGCACGCGGGTGGAGACGGGCGTAACATTTGCGGCAAATCATTTTGTCACAGTTGTACTTTTGTGCAAGAATACGCAGGGTGGGCTCGATAACACCTCCACGAAGACGGAGCACCAGATGAAGGGTTGACTCTGTATGATGGAACAGATCAGAATTATTCGTCTCGAATGGTTGTCGACATTTTCTCTATACAATTTCACACGAGTACCGCCCTTGAGCCCCCAACAGTTGAAAATTGAACGCATCAACGTACCTTTTTGGATGTTATAGTCGGACAGAGTACGTCCGTCTTCTAATTGTTTGCCAGCAAAGATGAGACGTTGCTGGTCTGGCGGAATTCCTTCCTTGTCTTGAATTTTGGCCTTGACATTTTCGATCGTATCAGAGGCCTCGACCTCGAGTGTAATGGTTTTACCCGTAAGGGTTTTGACGAAGATCTGCATTATGGCTCAACTGTTGGCACAAAAAAATAATAAGAATCCTGAAAAGTTCAAGTGGTTTTCCAATGACGGACAGAAAATTTTGAGGTTAGCAATGGGGAAAAATTTTTTGATGCAGGGCGGACTATTTTGGTCTCATTTATACGAAAAAGGTTCTATAATTTCCGGTGAATTACTTATATTTGATGTAATCTGATGAATTTATCAAGAAATCCGTTGTAGGACAATCATGCGCGAATTATTGACTGAAAATTTCAATATCGAAAACTGGGGGCCATGTGCTAATGTCATTGGCAACGGGACAGTTTCATTTCCGTCGATTGTTTTTCGAGTGTATTTTATTTGAGGATCTAGCTGTATCGAGACATTCACACAACAAAGTGCAAAAATATCGAATGGATTTATCAAAATTCGTGACAATAAGTTTGTATTGATATTAAAATAATTATCAACTCACCGTTCCGACGACGCGTCAGCCAAAAAACTTTAAAACGGAAAGATTGGTTATTGATGGCGGCTCGGAGACATCCGGTGCGCGGCGCGCGCCGCTTAGGTTAGTTTCGTTGGAGCGCGTCGATCGCTGCACCTCCAGAGGCGGGATTATTTCCTTAAATTTGGCCGGACGACTTATATTTTTCAGATTTGCATCATCGTATTTTTTTATATTCGTTCGGTAATTATTAGTACCGCAATTAAAGTGTTTGGTACCTTCTAGTTATTCTATAATCGAATTCCTAATACTTGTACGCACAATAATTTGTGCGTTTGTACAGTGTCAGTGAGACGCTAGTCTAAGTTCTCATGGCTATCACACGCGCACATATGGAAAAAAGAGTCTTCCGAAGAAAACTATTCTTGATTCAAGAAATAAAGGCACGATGGTTTGTTTGAAATCTTGAAAATCATCGTCCGAAAGACTCAGGAGTTTATGCTTAAACGAATTCGGAGCCCGTAAAAGATTATTCGACAAAGAGACAAGAAAGCCAGAAACTCGACTAAAAAAGCAGGTATATATAGCTATACGTGACAACAAAATGTGACAAGGCAAAGTACGACGAGGAAACCGTGATGTTGTACAAAAAACTGATCGCTCATTTTATTGCTCGATATGACACTTTCTTGCTCGAAATTTCCATTTTCAAAATAAACCTTTATAAGCCTATTTCTGGGATAGCATTTTACTTTTTAAATAGAAATTTCGTAACAGCAGACACAAGAAGAGCGGGCGTTTATGCATGTGCGCAGTCAGGCAAGCAACCAGGAATGAGTTAGCGGCGTTGAGATACATGAACAACGAGCGGAGGTTTGCTTTTGTCAAAGGGATGTGTGTCGTGTACACCGCGCTCGCAATTCGAGGCGGGGTTCATGCGCGAATCAGGCAACCCAATAATGGGAAAAGCCCGACCGAGTTAGTAAGATCATTAAACTCTCATGCACAGGAGGATGAGAATGAGGGGAGAAGGAGGATGCGGAGAATCGGTATATAAACGCGAGTGTCAGGGATGAGAGGCGGGAGTTGGGGAGGAC
The DNA here is from genome assembly GCF_019457755.1 of Venturia canescens. Classification (NCBI taxonomy): domain Eukaryota; kingdom Metazoa; phylum Arthropoda; class Insecta; order Hymenoptera; family Ichneumonidae; genus Venturia; species Venturia canescens. Next base: position 4,690,668 of record NC_057423.1, on the reverse strand, counting down.
GGTGTATGGTTATCTGCAATATTCAAGTCTGGCATACGACAAACTCATTCAACTCCGCGGTTAACCTTTCATGACACTTGGACGCGCGGACGACGTCCGAGCGAGGAGGGGGGGGGGGGGGGGTTCGTTCCGAGGGAGAAGGAGCCAACACGAGCGCCACCCCTTTATTTTTCCCACATATTCGCGGAAACCGAAAACTTTCCAAGTATCGAGAAAATATTCGTGAGCAATAAACGATTTACTTATTTTCTTCGGTGCTGTGAGCCTCGCCTTTACTAGTTTTCATGCTGTACAAACTTTAACTCGAACTCGGAGTGTCAAAGGCAAACGCGTTTTGTGCAAAGATGAGCGAAAAACTTATTTTTCGTTCTCATCGCTTCGTTTGTCCCTGTGATGACAAAGCTCCGAGAGTCAACTCGTCTGATTCACAACAAAGAAACAAAAGTGGCGAAGCATATAGAAAAAAGCAGACGCATATGCGGTAGAGTTGATCCGAGAGGTGATGAGCGAGGAAGCAGCGATACTCTGGCGAAGAAGGCACAATTAAAAGTCGCCGGTACGTTGAGGATCGATTTTCAGCTTGAAGAGTGGAAGAGCGTCATATTTACTCGATGCACAGCGCGCGGTGACCGAGACTGCATGCGTTAGCCACCGTGTTAGTAACGTTTCGACGGACACGCGTACACGCTGCTCCTTCGTCCTAACCTTTTTCATTTCGATTTCGGTACTTTTGCGTAAAACGAGGCTTTTTTACACGAAAACACATTGAGCACACGAGGGCCCAATAAATGTATTTTCTTCAGTTTTTTGACGAGCTTCAAACTGTTTTGCCCAGAGACGAAGTTTTAAGAGATTTATTAAGAAAGTTAAAAATAAACGGCGATATAGTGGATTCTCGTAATTTTCGGTGTCCCACCGTTTCCATCGGTCAATCATCGCCAGTGTGATTCGCTCGTAGCTCCTTGCTTGCAGTATCTTTTCGAGGCTTTCAATTATCGTTCCTGCCGATACAGTCGCGAATATTAGTCGAAACGAACGAGCTAACTAGTCGGTGCGTCCGCTGCAATCTGCCTTCTGAGGATATGTCTATACCCAAGACTCCTTGAATATGCATGTGTGTGCGCTGGCTCGAACTAACCATGAAGCCTCTGACGAGCTCGCTGTTTCTACGAGTGCTTCTCCGGTCCTCTGTTTTCTCTGTTACCAAACACCGAGGAGAGCCCAAGTCCGGATTCCGCTGCATGCTTTTCTCTACAGCTTTTCTGTTCTCGCGCGTACCGCGCTCGCTCGCCTTGCGTCCATCTCGGTCCAAACTTCCCTCCTCGGTGTATCTTCAAACTGGATACGGTGACGGCCCGGACAAGTTGTGCGCACGAATAACCACTTGGCGGGAGAGACGACGTTGTTTGTATCGCTTCGTTATTCCGGCATCGTTAATTTTCCACTCGCAATGCCCGCGCACCGAGCCCTTTCGCTCCGAGAGATCGAATTTCTCGTGGTAAATGAATATTAACGTCGTAATTGCTGGGCGCATCGCGCGCACTAATTTCTTGGGGGGTCCCGAGCACAAATGATTCTCGCTTTCGATCGCACTGGAGAAACGGAATTTTTCATGCGGGAGATCGATGGAAACGACGAGTCGCTCGAGAAGCGAGGAAATGAGAAGATTCTTCAGGATAATTTATTCCTCTTTGTGTCTCTATACCAATACCATCTTTTCGCTCGCACTCTCGGCATTCGCTTTTCGCGCACGCCCTTCGCGTACGTCATAATTTTGCCATTTGATTTTTCTGCCCAGTAATATTTGACATAAAAATGTGTATCTGTAGCAGCACAATGCGGAAGAGGGCCGTTGGCATTAACGGCCGAATAAATTATTCCATTCGCGGCACGAAGGCTTCATAATTCAGTGAGAAAATTAGCATAAGATCAATATTGTTTTTCCTTTTCTCGCCAACAGTTCCAGCGTCGTTATAAATACTATCCGGGCCGCAATGAATTACGTTGGCGCATGAGTTCTTTTTCTTTCACTCAATTATCATCGTCCACACTGAAATCCGCACGTAATTGATGGACACTCGCGGGCGCGAGGTGGCGCGGGGATTGGGCAAAAATGATCGAGCGGGCCGCGCTCGAACAGCACGAGTAAATTTTCGAAATTTGAAGTAACGAACCATCATCTCGAGTAATCCGGTGCGTCCGGTGGTTTTGATTTTCAGGTTTGAAGGAAGCGTCGCCGGGAGGCACGGCCGTGTGCGCGAGGGAACAGAGACTGTTCGGGCCCAACTCACACAATTCTCACAGATGTCTGGATTTAATCACGCAGACGTTCGTGCCTGCGTCTCTCTTCCTCGCGAGCGAGGGGAGCAGCGAGGAGACGCGAATTTGAGGAAACTTTGATGCGTGCCGTTTGATGTGTGCTCCCCGAGGCGGGCTGGATTTGGCCACAAAGTGGAATGTAATCGGTTAAAGGACGAGTGTCCTTACCGATGCAACGGCACGTGAATTCCCGTCCGACGTGGCAATTCGCCCATGGCTCGTTGAAGTTTACTCTCGCCGCATCAAAGTACGAATTCAGTAAAGTTGATACTTTTGATCCTCGCCCATTTAAAACTGCGGAGAGCATCGACCGATCGAGGCAACGGAGTTTCAACGTCGACCCGACACTGTGCCTCTCGATAAAAAAACCTTTTTTCCTCCGCTCCCTTTATTCAGGAGGCTTAAAAAACCGAGTTTCATGAAAATTTCACCCGATTCGTCGGCCCGATCGTTTTCATCGAAAGTCTCACGGAGGGACGCGCAGCTACTTTGAGACTCCGATGTATACATACGTGGAGCGATGATTGGACGACGAGGATGCGGAAGCAGCCTTTGCACAGTGATTGGAAAGTGTCGAACGCTCTACGCCAGAGGTATTTGGGAGGACCGAATTTGTAACGCAAATACGACACGAGACTGTTCCAGTCGCCCTCCGTGCTCGAATCACCGCGGACCTGCTACATCTCGAATGAACTCTTGGCTGTTGCTACAGCACCCTCCCTCATGCTGATCGATTTTGTACGATAAATCTAATTGCTGCGCATTGCATTATCTCTCTCGTCGTACGCGTTCGACCGGCTTTGTAACGATCTTTCGTTTCTACAATAATAAACTTAATTGCAGTTCGCTCGAAGCAGATCGTTGAAAGGCTCATTTGAGATTCGGGGCTCTCGAGGATATCGCCAACTAGTGGAATCAGGAGAAGTCTGACTGTATCCGCGAGCAGCATGCACGAAGGTAAGCAAGCGTACGTACACGCTTATACAAATTGGGTTGAAGGACGCACACACGTGTGCCGAACGGAAATGTGTGGTTTTCGGTCGTAACGAGTGCCCAACTACTAAACTGCATTACTGACTGCGGCGAAATACTGTTGCCGGGCGCGTATCGCGTACCGGCTGGATCAATCGACCCGCGCTGCTTTACCAGTGTCGCAGCCTCGACTATATTTTCCTTTTCCTATTGTAGCTTCGTAACTCATTTCGGTTGGGCTGCGTGTACGAAGAACCGGACGGGATCGTTGTTCCGGGCCGGGGCGATGGTTTCGTTGATCTTATGGCTTCGCTTCGTCGGACGATCTTACGCTACCATTACAACAACGTATGAAACCTTTCGAGCCCGGTTCGTTGCCGGTCGAGCCTCAACCCCAGCGAAAAATATCGCCTGCTCAGGTCCGAATTTTCGTTCAGCAAGATCGCGTTACTTGTCAATCAAAAAAGCGGCTCAACTTTGTTTTTTTGCTCTTCACGATCAAAGAAACGGCTCAAATTCGTTCTCGTAATTGGTAAAATTATGTGTAACGTATTCGTTGAGATTGATCAATTTTTAAGATGATGGATCAGTCGGTAATCACACCTCGAATTTTTGAAATTGAACCTCTTTGACATCGTTCGTCCGATTAAAATAATAAAAATGTCATCGTACGCAGCACGATCGCAAAAATCCGATGACATTTTTATTTTTTCGATCAGACGAACGATGTGGAAAAATTTCCTTTTCAAAATTTGCAACTATCCCTCTCGCACTCACGGTTGTGATTACCGACTGATCCATCCTCTTAAGATGATGGATCAGTCGGTAATCACAACCGTGAGTGCGAGAGAGATAGTTGCAAATTTCGAAATCGAAATTCTTTGACACAGTTTGACCGATTAAAAAAAGGCTCTGTCAGTCGATTTTTGCCATTGTTCTGCGTAGGCTGACAGAGCCTTTTTTTAATCGATCAAACTGTCTCAAAGAATTTCGATTTCGAAAATTCCAAGTGAGGTTAGTCGACTGATCCATACTCTTAATGCAATGATAGCGGTTTGAATACTTTCGCTGTAAAATCGTTAAGCAAAATGTCACGTCAGCCATTTTCTATTTATATGCGTATGCATATCTATGTTTTAAACCAGCTGGCTCATGGTCTTGTCAAACTTTCCACCGTTTGTGTCGTTATTACTCGTTAACCTCAAATCAGTGTTTTTCTTTTTCCATTCCCAAGTCATTTTCACTGGTAACAAGGCTTTCTTAAAACATTCATATCCAAAAACATATTTTCTTGTTCTCGTTTTTGGCTTTTCAAAGTTGGGAGGATCCTGTTTCATTAAATCCAAATCGTCGCACGGGAAGTGTGTCTGCCATAAGAGCCTGTGTATAACCCTTAAAAAAATGTGATTTTCTTTAATTGTTTTCTCGACTAGACGGTAGATCCAATAATAATTCGGGGAATAAATGCTACTTCGTTTCGCGATCAGTTTGATTTTTACGGACGAGCATCGCTCACTAAAGTTTCGTCGTAATACCGTGCTCGAAAAAATGAGTGACGAAGCTCATCAGCATGAGAATATTTGTATTTGTGTTAATGAGACAAAATCACGAAACACGATTGTTCGAGCCTCCATTCGGCTCAACGATCACTCATAATCCGAAAAAGGGAATAAATCGATTTGGCTTTGTTACTAGACGGTTATGATTTTTTTTTTCGCAACGTCGGTTGCGCATGATTCGATTCGGGGTCGAGGCATCGAACCACGTTTTGATTCAATTCGTATTGGTCCACGCGTCGAACGTCACATTTCTATCTATTCGTTGTGCGCACTCATTTATTCAACAATTTGTTCGAGTATGCTGCTTGTACACGCAGTGTCCGAATTTCTTTGTGAATATTTACAGGTCTTCGTCCGCTTCAAGCTTCGACAGTCGTTGAAATATTGAAATTGGGAAAGTACAATTTGTGCCGGGCAAAAGAGAGCCGTTTTCAATCATCACAAAGAGATGCGGGAATGCAAAGAGGTTAATATTCGCGTACGCAACGCGAGGCGAGCTGGTTCTGACAGTGGGAGAGTCGGTGATGTAAAAAAAATGTCCTTTCGAGGAGGCTCGGCATCCTCGTTCTGTTTTTTTTTGTTTTTTAATATTTTCAATCACTTTGATGGGTTATGGATGAAAAAGGATTTTTAATAAAATCCATTAGAGTGTATGTAAATACTTGTATATGCATTTGGGCGAACTATCCCCAAAAGCTTGTAATTCATGGCGCTAGAGGCGCCACGCGTTGTTTTGAGCTGGCCTCTATTGAATCTGCACCATCGCTTCAGTGCGAGTGCGCAGAATCGGCCGAGTGCGAGGCCGGCGAGAACGCGATCGCGATCGCATTGACTTGACTGCAACGCTTTCCACAGAGTAGCTACCGCGCGTGAATGCGTGAAAAAAAAGTCGAGTAGTATGCTGGGTTGAGAAATACCGAAGATGAGAATATCCATGAAAAACAAAAGGCTGTCATTGTATATTATGTATATTAATTTGCGTGAAACATTTGTGAGGAATATATGTCGACAGCACTGCAGCAGAGCCGTCTTTCGTGAGGTAAGCATAACGACCGGACAAGGTCACTACGATCTGACAAGCGGCTTGTAATATGGTTTATAATTTATATACGACAGAGGAAAAATTTGTGCAAGCCGAGCCATCGGGGGAATTTTATTAAATTTATCGCGTTAAATAGTGTTTGGGCAAAAATAATATTATTGCAAACAATGAAGATTTTGAGCGAAGCCAGATGGTTCGAGCGGGTCGCTCGGACTGCTCGGACGAGTACGCGGCGGTGAGGTGAACTCCACACGAGTACTTACGCCAATGGATGAGAGCCAGCAGGGGATTGGGCGCGTTGAATACGGTAGGACGCTTATTGGCTATCCCAGAGAGATACGTTCGATAGCCCGGCGGTACGGCGGCGGACGACGGCACGAAGCCTATGAAGGCACGAAGCTCGGTCGAGTCGTTCGGTGTTCAGTACCCGGCAGGGCCTCAAGCGAGACATTCTTGTGTTCCGCGATTGCCGTATTATTGCCACTATTTTTTATTTTCGCCTGTATATCCGTCAACGTTGAATTATTTTTTCACATTGTCGCTGCTATATTGGTCACAGGTTTTGTACAATATACGTACACCGAATGAACAAACGGCCTACGACGTGAGCTTCCGTGAAAAGCTAAATATTTTCAACCGCATCCGTTTGTTTTAGGCGCATCGCGAGAAGAGAGTCGTGCTTTGGCAAGAGCAAATTTGACGGAATCGTATTTCAATGAAAAGTTGTTCCTGTCTCGCAAAGTGGCCCATTCACTTTCGTAATATGTTATTCAACGTCTTTCGAGTTTTTCGGGTTTCGTGCCTCGTCCCGTATTTCACCTCCGTTTAATTTTTGTTTGCTTCTAGTACTCACAGTGCGACGTTTTTCAGATATTTTTTAATAGTGACGAATTTTTGTGTTCCGTGAATGTCAATTTATTCAAAATGTTGCTAAGGAAATAAGTGTGCCATTCCATTGATTTAAGGATTTGTCGAGTCGAAAAGGATTCTTCGAAACGTACGCGCCGCTTTCGTCTTTCGATGGTGAGTCGTAAACTATTGAAAGAACCACTTTTTTTTCAAGTATACTTTTTTATATAGAGAATTATATTTTTCCTGTGTTAAATAACAATCGTTTTTGGTTGCTCGTTCGCACACTTATCGGCTAGCATTATATGCTTGGACTCGTTGACATTTTTGAAATTTTGAGATGCCTGGGAAACTTGAAACAAAAAGTGTCATAGCTCGAATGGGACGATAAAAATCATCCTTCCAGGCTGCTGCCCTTACTCAATGAATAACCATTGAATCGATGAAAATTTCGAAAGCGTCGGTAGTCAATGACATTAACGAACAATTAACCAAAAATCTTTCAATTAATTTCGAATGCAACCATTCTACCGAACGTTAATCAGGATTAAAAGTCTTAAACGTATTAAGAGGAAAAAATGTGATAGGAAAAAAATTTCGAGCGCGTACTCGGCGTGCTGCGCTCAACTGTCATCGAATAGATTTTAGATTTATAACGATTAAAAGATTTAATTAATCGAACAAATGGACGATTGCAAAAGGCATGTTCGTAGGTAAAGAAAGAAGAATAGTCATTTTTTTTATCAATTGGTGATGTGCGTCGCGAGTCTGGTTTACCGTTACAGTCATTTGCGTGATAGAGGTATTGCCGTGGGTTGCGCACTGAACTTCCGCCGGAAGTTTTCTCGCTTCCCACCGCGTCTCTGCCATTCGCGAGTGTTTTTTTCTCCTTTTTCTCGTAATTGTTCTGACCTCATCGCTCCCTCGTTCCATTATTCATTCGTTTGGCGTTTTTAATTGTCATTTTCTCAAGGAGAAAACATTTTCTTCGGTGCATCAAGTAAAAATAGATTATCATTGTGAATCGAAATAAAAAATCGTCCAACAGCGTAACGATGCTTGATCTACAAACATTTTCGAAGATGTTACGAACGAATGTTCGCATCGGGGGTATACTCTGAAATCGGAAACGACGAGAATGCGCTCATCTCACTTGTGTTTACAGCGGGAACAAGAGAAAAACGCGTCCAAGAATATCGAATCCGTCGTAAGGAAGAAAGCATCGAGACCGGACAACGAAAACTCGCGAATTCACTATTTTCTGACGACTCGCATCGTCATCTTGGGTCTTCGGAAAGCGAGAGCCAGAGAAAATCTCGCGCGGTGATGCGTCCGAGAGCGTGTTCGCTTTAAGGAGTCGTGACGTACATTCGTGCGAGAGCGTATAACTTTAAGGGGAGGCGATCGGCGAACGAAATAAAGCGAGCGGTGCGTCGAGGTCGCTGAAAAGAAGGCTCCTGAGACCCGAGGGCGTTTCGTTGAAACGTTTTCGCGAGCGCACGAATCGCAGCGTATCGCGGAGGGTAGCGTCGTATTAAGCCCCTAGGATATAAATACATTTTCGCGCGTGGGTGCACGTAGAGGCTTGATGGAGAATGCGAGAGCAGGGGTTGGAAAAAGTGAGGCAACGGGAGACGGTGCATTTGAGAAGAAGAGAAAGTAGCGACGCGAAGAGGGCGGGGGCCTTGTCCACATTCGTTGCCGTCTTCTTCACGCTCCCATTCCATTTTTTGCTCGCCTCTCGTATCCGCTTAACGTCTTCTTAACCTCATCGCGCGCGTTCTCTTCCCTCCGTGTCTCTTTTCGCTTCAAATCCTCCCCTTCGTCCTGACATTTTTTCCTCGCTGAAGCGCAGCTCGCGTTGCTCCTGCACTCCTCCGTTCTTTGAGATTAGTTTCTCCCAAGAGAGTACATTTGCGGGTGGGAAACTCTGCGGAAAAAGGCGTTTCAAGTGCGCGGCGAGAGCCGGAGAAACCGTACAACTTTCGTGCGGGCTTGTGGTCCTTCGCGCCCTCGCTCTCGTTGAGGATAAAACTTTGCGCATGTTTGTGACGTTTTCGCGCGATGCAGAACGAATTTGGAATAAAATGAAGCATTTTCAGGCTTCAGCCGCGTATGACACGCTCGTTTCTAAATCGGCCCCTTCTTATTTTTAACTTAGCGCTCGCCAGATCGCCGGAATTTGAGGTCTCGACCCGGCTCCGAGGATCCCACGCCGTTTCCCTTTCGGCTCTTCCGCCCTCGTGCGCCGCCCAACCCTGCAACGATTCAGCCACGCTCCTCGGGCCTTTTTACCTTTCTTCGTTTTTCAGGTTCGTCCCGCCTCTAGAGACCGCGTGGCGAATGTATTTTTCTGTCCCACAGATGGTCTCGCACGTTTCATTCACCATTTTCACTTTTTCCCAGTTTTTTGGTGGCGAGCCCCTCGGAGTAAAATACCGCGCTCCTCGAGCTTTCGTATATTTGCAGTTTAGGTAAGACCCGCCGTCGCCGCATTTGCGCGCATCGAGTGAAAACACCTTTTTTGCATGTTTGTTGCTCGTACGGAATGATTTTCTCGTCGAATTGTCCCCTCACGAAGAACAAGATATTTAGGAAGAAATCGTTTTGTTTTCTGGAATAAAAGTGCGCGCAGCAACGCGCGCGTCAAAGATCGTACATGGTCGACGGGAACTCTCGTTCGTATTCCGTCGACATCGTTCTTCGTACAATTGTGCACGACGACAAATAGCTCCTAGTTATGTTGATCCGAGTGTACGAGCACTCTGCATGATTGAGAGGAATTTTCTCGTGACGTTAAGAATCTCCGGCTCGGCTCCATCTTCTCTCTTTCCTCCCTGCCGCCCTCCATTCTTCGCTCCTCATATTCTGGCGTTCTTTCTCGAATCTTCGCATCGCAGAGGTCGTTAGAAAATCAAGCGCCTGTCTCTCGGAGCTCGCACCGGTGTGCCGTTGCGAGCCTGTGATATGTTGAAGTTTGCAACGCTCGAGTCCGACGAAACGATGGGAAAAAAGCTCTCCAACGGAGCTTCAGTAATTCTTCAATTTTCTTTGTTCCCTACCGAATATCCAATTCGCAGTTTTTCAACACCAATGATTTCGTTAAATAAAAAACGAGTGAATCGCAAATATATTTTTCGTTAAATTCGTTGGACTCGAACGACGCAAACTTCAACGGGGCGTGCGAACCCTCCGCGTTTCGGGGCTCAAAAAGAAAACGCAGATAACAAAAAGTTTGTCGTAGTTCGAGTATTTCGTTGGACGAAGCGTTTCTCGAAAAAATAATAATGAGAGTCTCCGTGAGCGAAGATTTAAAAAATGCGGAGCGAGACCTCCGCTAAACTTGGTTTTCACATTTTAATATAAAAACAAGTGACACGAGTGTCGCCAGAAGCTGCGGCACTCGCGAGGAGAGCTTGGGCAGTTTTAACCGTAATAAAAAATCGAATTCGCGAGTGTTTGTCAAACAGTTGGTTCGCCATCATTCGTTTTGTCTGAGTCGCATCGAGGACGCGGTACTGGGCGAAAGCGAGCTCGTAACAGCAAAACCCGGCGAGTACTTTCCGGACATGCAATCTGCTGTGACAAGCCTCTGCTGACTGGGATATTTGTACACAAACAGGCGCATTACTGCGTACTGCAAAACACAAAAGCATTGTTCGTCTTATATGCACATTCGAATTTTGGGACAGCTCTCTCGCCTGGCTGTAGATTCAACCTCGCTCTCGTGCACCGAGCAGGTCACCCTCCAGTTTCCACCGCCATAATCCACGGTTTTAGCATGTTATTATTGAAAAATGAGAGCGTGCGAGACAATGGTCCGTGAGCGTGTTTCGCTAACACTGCGAGTTTATGAAAATTTGCTTGTTTTTTCGCGAGCTAAGCGATCCTCGCGGGGCGGGCAAGATCTGGAAAGAGTCAAATAAATAATTCGAAGCGCGCAGCCCCGCTGCGTATCATCGGACAATATTTTTCGCTCGTTCGCTCGTCGGCAATATCGGTGCTGTGTTTTCTGCGGTTTTTTTCAACGCGACCACCGTGCACGATCGCTTTCCATTGGATTAATCCATCTCCGCTTCATCCGTTCCGGAATTTTCACGAGTGTATCAACGTTCGGTCACTTTTAATCCATTATGGGTCCCTCGACTCGCGGCGAAACGGCGAGTGGTTAGCTCGAGCTTCGCCAACCAACGGGCGCGTATCAAGTTTTCCAACTTGCATGTATACCCTCGGATAAGGGTTTCATGGCCAACAACGTCAGAGCGCTTCAGCCGCAACCATCCAATTTCAATTTTCCGACATGCGCGTTCCGGGCGGGGGCGTATGCCCGCGCCCGCGAGCTGCGAGCCCGTCTCTACCCGGCGAGGTATTTTTCTATTGCGGAGGCCGAGATTCTAGGGCGGCGCGTGTCAGCTATCGGATGACGTTAATGGGACGTGGAATAAAGCTTGAAACGTTATTGCTATAATCGCTACTGCTGTAGGGTATTGAAGTATCGAAAGAAAAGAGAATATTCCAGCACTGCTGTGTGCCGCGTGCACGGATTGAGCGACGCGAATAGCCACATTCGAGCAAAGAATTTCGGTTCGACTCTTGCACAGTGAGAGGAGTAGCGCAGGCCTGAAGATTAATCCAAAACCAGCGCACCCGGGAAATGAAGCCCCGCGAGAGCAACTTGGACGGTGTACTCTTCCTAAACTTCTCACGAATCCCTTTATTTTTAATCATTTTCCGTCACATCCGACTTTCGTATTGTTTTACACTAATTTTCGTATATTACCGCCAATTCCGTCGCAGAGGCCGAGCTGTATCTCAACTATTCCGGGACAGTTTCGAACCGACGACGCTAAACTTTGCAACGTTGGAGTCCAACGAGTAAAAAAACCGCCCAATTCTAGTAATCTCCAATTTTGTTTCCTGCGCCGAATTAGCAATTCATAGTTTTTCAACCTGCACCGATACTTCGTGAAAGAAAAAATCGCCGAATTAAAAATGCTTTTTTCCTTAATTTCGACGACGCTGAAGTTTCCAACGTTGGGTGTCCAACGAAATAAACGAAAAAAAACGTTTGTAATTCACCAATTTTTTATTTCACGAATCGTTGGTGCAGCTTGAAAAACTACGAATCGCAAATTTGGCAGGGAACAAAATAGGAGAATTACTGGAATTATTGGAGAGTTTTTTTCGATCATTTCGTTGGACTTGGTTGCAAACTTCGCAGCATCGAACTGCCCATTTTTTATATTATAGCAAAATGCTCTCGGTGAATAACGCTTTTCTAAACCTCCCTGCCGGTCCATTCACATTCGTTCGTCCACTCGCAGCTCCGTTTCCAAGTTTCAAACTGGCGGTGAAGAGCTGCGAAGGAGCGACGAGGAGCGCTCGAGGGTGGTGCGGGAGAATAATCCCTTGGTCTTTTCACATGGTTCACAATGCTGGACGTCATCGCGCGAGCGAAGAAATAAAACCGCGTGGTCCTGGATGAGCAGCTCGGTCGTTGCAATTCCGGTTGTGTTTTCTCGCCACGTCGGCCTTAATATTATTAACAACAATAGTCGACGTCTCCGAAACAGCTGCATCAGGATCCGCGCTTAATGTGTGTGATATTTGGAGAAGACGCCGAGTTGCGCGAGGGACAGGTGAAATCATGACTCACGAGGCGCACTCGAGTGCTAAGATTTTGTGTGAAAATAAATAAATGCGTGCTCGGGTTGCACCAGGATTACGTATTTGTATGTTTATACGGACTGGAAAGATGGGCACCGTGAAGCCAACAAAGCCTTGCGCGGTAAAGCCGCGGAAGCGTGATGGATGGATCAACCGCCGCGTACTGGGCTGCTACTCCGGACGAAATGTATATGGCGAGGAACCGAGGAAACTATATTCTCTGCCCCCTCGCCCATGCATTCGATAACAGTAAAGTTTCGCCTCTGCATGGAAGAAACGAGATAACACGTCGTTGCGCAGGCACGTGAAATAGAAACTTTGTTTTTTCTATCAATTTCAAATTCAAATTACTTTCGTAGTCGTAGGAAAATGCCTTGGCACTCGAAAATTCATAAAACCGTGAGAATCCCTGGGCGGTGCTGTCTCTCATCCACCTCGGCTCAGGATCACCGGCAAGGTCGTTCGTTTTGGCAAGTTCCCCCTCTAACCCAGATATCTAGGCCGTTTTCCGGCGACGAAGGGGACGAGCTCCGGGTCGTGAGGGCCGAGAAATACGTAACACAATGAATACGCGGACAGGGACACAAGAATTTGAGAGGAGCCGGGTTGAGAAGTTTTTGACAGATGCAATCAGGGAAAATGATCATCAGGAAAAAAGTAATTACCAAATATTTTATTCATTCTTCATTCGATTCGAATTTTTTAAATATTTCCATGGTTTAGAGCCAATTCAACGAAAAATATCTCCGAGCCGATTTGTTTTTTGCCACGCGTCGAGCCTGCTGCTTCGGGTTACGAGCTAATCGTTCGCATTACGAGATCACTTCCTCGAGCCGTCACCGAAATACGTCGCCGTCATATTATGGGCGAAATTGTTTCGAAATCTCGCCAATGCGAATCCTGATTCAGAGTACCGTTATACGCACGAGGCGATGCAATGACGACGTCTCAGCGGAGTTATCGGTCATCATAAAATTTTCCACAGAGCTGGTTACGCTCGTGTCGGTTTATCTTCGGTTCTTTTTGTGTTTGTAAACACAAAGTGGATGGACTCCCGAGGCTGTTACGACTTTTCGGAGTAAACTGAACGTATACTCTTTCACATTTTCGATCACACACCGGTCTCCGCGTGATGAGCTACACCCGCGATACCGGTTCTTCGCGGCGTCGCGCGACTCGAGTGGAGTTTCGAGATCGACTCGCGCACGAAGAAGGAGAGAACAGCTTCTTCTCGGTTTTGCTGTCATCCGCGTTGTGGCGAACGGCGCCAAAGGGTCTATCCCGTGGTCCGAGCGGACCAGGAGGAGGGGGAGCCAGAGCGAGGGTAGAGCGGATCAACGCTCAGCTCAAAGGCCCCTCGAGTGTGTTGATGATGAAAATGGCCTCCGGGCAATCAGGCTTCGAGTAGAAACAAGTGGACAACTCGATACGGGGGATAAAAAACGTGAAAGGCAGAACGTCCGTCAGAGGGCATCATCGGTTACGCCATTCCCGAGTCCCGGACTGGGAGCTCGACTCACTTTTCTCATCGCTCATTGCGTTTCGCCTTTACCGGAGCAAGTACGTCGCATTCGTTGAAAAACTTGGCCCTTGCTCGGATAATAATTACCAATAAAGTCGAAAAATTCGGTTCGAACGCGTTCGCATTATTTTGAGTTTGCTCCAAGTTTTCCTGACTTTTCAGGACTCGAAATTTTCCTAATAAGCTGCAATACGATTCTCAAATCGACGGCACAGGAACAACTGGCGAGCGAGCTAGTTTTATCCTTTTCCGCATCCATTCGTGCCTCTTCCCCCTCCCCTCGGCGCCTCTTCCGCTCGTTCCCTCCGCCGTTCTGCTCCTCGCGCCTCTCTCTCTCTCTCTCTCTCTCATTCTTTCTTTCTCCTTCTGCCATTATATCTCCTTCGTTTTCGTATACCTTGTACGGCTGCCTGGCCCTCATCGCCGTAGGCTCGGCTAGCTTCCAAGTCTCACAAAGTCGAAGGGAAGCGGCGGCTACAGCCGCAGCGAACGACCGCAGCTCTTGAGGAGAGCTCATGGTTCCGGGATGTGGAGGGGATGGAACGTGGTTAGTTCACTTTCCCGAACGCCGCTTACGCCGTGGCTTTGCAGGGCGCGGTCAAGACCTCGGTCATCCGAGATTACAATAACTCGACGAGCAACCTGCTTCGCATCATTCAGCTTGTTGGATGGCTAAATATTTCTCAGACCGCTCGTGACGTCAAAATCCTAAAAGCTTAATCGAACCTTCGAGGCAGGCCTGCATCGGGAGCCAAGGTTGTTGCACGCGGCCGACTGGCAGTTCTTATTGAGCCAAAAAGAAAAGTGTTTCGGTGAAAACTCAACACTTTTTAAGGGATCTAGAGGGAATTTCAGTCGACTATTCCAGCACGAACTTGAGCGAGTCTTGAGCGCGATCGCGTCTCGGAAGCATGCTGCATCCTTTCTTTCTCTCGCAATCGGCCCTTGCCCAGTCCCTCGGTGCGTAAGTACCAAATAAAACGAGAAGTCAAAGACACGGCCTCGCGTACATTTTCAACGTATGACCTCTGACCACATTTCTTCAGGCTCATTGGGAGTTTAAAAACTAGAGTTTATTGCCTCCGAGCCACCGTGCCCTACGGTTCGAATGTGAATGAACGAAATTGTGGTCGAGCAGGTTGGAATGGTTTTCGTTAACCCCGCGTAAAATCGTCAGTACCCGCGATGAGATACTTTTAAATCAACTGCGACGCGTCGCCCTTTTCGATCGATGACTCTCCAAACAAAATCATCTCGAACTTTCAGCATTATAATAAAATCGGCACGAGGCGAGTCGAAATGATAGAGGCGTGTGAAATGAGTGTAAAAAATGAGTGCTCAAGAACCAGTCCCCAGGGCCGAGCTCCCCCAGCGAATGTACTGCTCCTTTTCTACACTCTCACCTTTCCACACTAATCCCGCATGTTGGTGCATGTCTTTGTCGTCGTTCCGTCAACAGGTGCTGAGACAAGGGGCTTCACGAATATTCCCCTCGTCCTCGCTTCGTCACTCCTCACGTGTGTACGATCTTCCCTTGCTGTAATTGGCCTCCATGGGCGCGAGTTCATGGGAAGAAGAGGGAGGACGAGGGGCGGGGGGTCTTATCAACACGAGTAGCGAGCATCCGATGTTTAGAGCAGTCATTGACCGAAGGTATGTGCTAATTATTGACGAATTTGAAGCTCGAATGAGCGCCGCAATTGTTGGGAGCTTGAATGAGAATCACGCGTAAAGCGAATCGTGGAAGGCAATCCGATACCCGGTGACCCGGTGCTCGAATCTCGGTATATCAAATTTAGTAGAAAATTTGGAAGACGCGTCCCTCAGGAATGCCTGCATCAAGCTCCGTATTCGGTTCCCCTCAGAACTGGACACGAGTTGAAACTTTATTCGTGTCGTCAAGCAGCCTCGGGGTCAATCATTTTTATTTTGAAGTGCGCCCAGCACGCACGCATGTTTCGGCGAAAAGCCCGCAGTGTGCTCCGAGTCGCATAAATGATGTTCGATCGCCGATGAGATTGAACACAGGCCATTTTAAACGAACAAGAGTTACCGGACACAAATATTTCACCGAACTTTATGGCGGCAGTTTGTGGGTCGATGGCGTATGGAATCCCTGAGCTAACAGAAAATCGAACGAACCGACGACGAATAGAGCCTGTCGACGGAGCAACGTTTTTATCACGCTCGAGTGTACCAGCGGGCCTCCCCCCTGAAGAAACGATCAGCCATTATTTCTATTTCCAATCCAATCGTGGACCACGAGAGTACACTCGGTGCAACTTTCAGTTTTTTTCTCCCCTTTTCCACGTTCTTCGCTTATTCTCCATTTCTTTTTTGGCCTCTGAAAGGGTAAAAAACGGGGGGGGGGGGGGAAAATAGTAAATGGGATACGAAACGTAGGTAGCTTGTGTCGCGCACGAGGTTATCGTCCTTTCGCTTTGGATCACCCTTCCGCTTATTTTGTCTGGAGTAAGCAAAAGCTCAACCTTTCCCAATTCGTTTATACCCGATGCCTCGTATCCTTAAAACATTGAACCAAGAGAAGAAAAATAAAATTTATCACGTTTCGTTGACCGCGCATTCGTTCTTCTCGTTCCGATTTCAAAATCCTTTTATTTTGCTTTGAATCCGATTAATGTCTGCCAACATTATGGTATCCAGATAATATTCTTTGCAATGGCGAGGCAGAATACGACCGTCCTCAAAAACTCTCTAATTTGCAAAATCAATACAATACTATGTGTCTTAAAGAGTAGAAATGTTATCGAGTAGATTTACGAGTCGATTCAACAACAGTTCTTCTCTAAATACATGCTTAAAGATAATAACTGCGGATCTACGCGTAGAGAACGTTTATCCTCCTTAACATATCTACTCCGGTGTGATATTTATTCCCCAGTATCTAGTCACGATGATTTCAGAAAGTGTCTCATCGTGAGGAGAGATATCGAAGATTATGGATTACACATGAGTAGATGTATGAATTTCGGAGCAAAGATTTTGGAACCAGAGTTTTTTCGAATTGAGGGGTAAAGAGGATGGTTGTTATTCTGCCAATGGGGAAAGCCTGCCAACGGAATTGTTACATCAATGTTAGTAATTCAATGTTGACCACAACGAGAAAGCGTGCGTCGCACTGCGTGGTATATTTGTTCTGTTTAAAGTTTGAGCCATCAAAGAGCCGCTCTAAATCTAAAACGTGTCGGAAAAAACCTGTAAAAAGTTCATCGAAATACGAGAATCGATCGAGCCGATCGTCAATATTTTTTCTACGCAGACTGTGCGCGCTTTGATTGGAATTATTTGCAAATGAAAATGCGCGCTCAACTCATCATCCGACTCGACTCTCCCAAAGCGTTACAAAATTACAGGCAATACTTTCAGCGCAAGCATACACGATGATGACCAACTCGAACACAGGTGGTTTCACGCTTCTGTGCACCAATAAATTTCAATTGGCAGGTCCGCCGTGCCGTTGTCTCATTAACGTTTATTTATTTGCTCGATCGCGTACGAAATAGCCAACAAACTGGAGCACACTGGATTATATTCTCGTACGATGTAGAAAACAGGAACGCATCGTTTCGTCTTCATGCGTCATCCTTTATTCCTATCATTTCATTTCTGGATTTCTATTCGCAGTAATCCTCGCAGTGTTTTCGAAAAATCTCAGCCGCCTGCGAACTTTCAGAGTCCCGCTTTTATTTTTAAATTGATTTTTACATTGGAATAAATGTCGAACTTATTTCTTGGATCAGGAGCAGTTTCAACGAGTTCGGAGCGTCGTGGGGTAGCTTCGTGAGAGGCGGCTTGTAAGATCGTTTGAAATTTCGTTTCTCCGAAATTACATGCAACCTCAATCCGATCTCTTGATCCATTCCCGTTCTTCACTCGGTTGCAACTTCGAAAAAAACTTTTGCTTCCGCATAATGATTTAACGGTTGAAGTGGAGCTCAGACTCGATTTCCATCGTGTGCGTATGTTATCACAGTGTTGCCCAGTGACGTTTCGAATGACAACATTACTACGCACTGTATACGCAGAGCAACGACCCGCATGTACGAGTCGGAGGATCGCGCACGCGGGTACGGCCTCGCGGAAGGTTCAACTTCCGTTTTCCATTGGACCATATTTTAATTAGGAAACACCGATGAAATCACAATACGAACCGCATGGTAAATATCAATTAGTCCAGCTACCAAAGCTGACTCATTGCAATTAGTGCTACGTGCAAATATTCAGTTTTATCAAAGTATGAGCCAGTCTAAAATCGATGTTTGACAATGTTAGCGGAGCGGGCAATCGTATAATTAGGGTGGAACAATCCACGTTCCAGGGAAACGAGACATCGAGCTGCTTTTAATTCTTCTAATAATTTTCATTTTTCATCGAACTACGGGTCAGAATGACTTTTTAAAATATTCAACTTGAAGAGTCAAAAAATAGTTTCGCAGTCTCCTGGAAAAATCGAGTTACAACTTTTCACCAGATTAATAACGGAGTCCTTCATGGTGCACTCGACGCGACAGAATTTTATCGTCGAATTCGTCAAAGTTCAAAGCCCCCGGACCATTGGGCGAAGGGTGCGAAAAAAATGTTGAATTTCAACATTTGAAAGTCTCCCTCGCACTTGCAGCGACAAGATACCGACTGAGCGGTGCCCGTGACCGATAGTTTTGAACTTTTGCTCATTTGCAAGCCTTCATAATTTAAGAAAATCGCGGTTGATAGGATTATTCAGCTCGGCCGGATATTTCACAGCAGTTTCTCCGTCCGAACAGCGTTCACCGCACTACCATAGTGGAACAACTTCCCGAGTTGCTCGTTTCCTCCCACTTCAGTCCTGGATCACCTTCCATGGTTTTCGGTGTATAATCGGCTGACAGGGCGAGAATCACTCTAAAATAATGAAGCGATCCACAAGTTGTCGAGCTCTCGTCGTCCATCTCCAGCTTCGAGACACGTCCCTTCTTACGCTCGAGTCCGTCCCCCCGAGGAAGAGCGATAAGATTCGGAGTAGCGAAGCAATGCGGTGCACGAAGGAACGGCTGCTCCTCGTTGAAGATCAAGAAGCCGGTGGGGCTGCAGATTCGTTCGGAGTTTCACCACGTGTTTCTAACTAACATCGATTCATCTTGGGTCTAGATTCTGTCGTTAATTTTTGGTAGAATTTATCTTCGAGATGATGTGTCAATTGGTATCCGGGACCATGATTGCCATGGTCTCGATGAACAAAACGAATCTATAGTCGATTGGATCGAGCGATGGATACGACGCTGAAGTTTGCAACGTTGGATTGCCCAACGAAATTGAGGAATAAAAAACATGTGGAATTCTCCAATTTTTTATTTCACGAAATCATTGGTGTATAGAAAAACTGCGAATTGCAAATTCGGTAGGAAACAAAATTGGAGAATTACCGAAACTGTTGGAGAGTTTTTTTACATCATTTCGTTGGACTCCACCGTTGCAAAATTCAACATCATCGATGCTGGATTGTTATTCATCGACCGATACGCCGGTGATGGGAACTCGACGAAAGTTTCGCACGAATTTTTCTCCGTTGCTCAAGAGGTGTCATTGGTTAAAAACGTTTTTGAGAGCGAGCTCAGTTACTTCTGCTGAGGCTTGTGTAATGTCGAGTAATCAGTGCTGGCAATAGAATCGTTCGAAAAGGCAGCCTCACCGACTCATAATCGTCATGGCCAAGCTCGATCAATTTCAGCCAGTATGCACAGCCCTAATCGATTTATCGGCCACCGACCACATCGTTGAACCGATGATACAGAATTCTACAGCGCGTATACGGGTAACCTCGGCTTTGGTACGCGACCGATTGTCTCTCTCGACCGCGGTATATACGAGCTAATCCAATATATCCCGATTTATTGGACCATTGGCACAAGCGTTTCCGGTAGCGTGCTCTTGATAAAATTTCGTTCGACACCGCAGCACTGTCTCCCATTTTGCATTTTTTCTTTTTCAATTTCGAAAACGCCGAGGAAATTTTTCAGTCTATCGAAACGTTAAATTGCTTGTGCACATTAGTCGATGCGAGCGCACGTTTCCTCTGTATTTTACGCGTGGCGTAGAGCGTGTGCGAAATGCGCGTACGCGCCATGCGTTCGTGTCATTTGGAAAATACTTTTTCACCGGAAAATGCTTGTTTCCACAGCGCGAACTTCTGCTTCGTATCACAAAATGGCTGGGGGCATTGCCCCCTTCATATTGTAAATAGTTGAATGTAAATTGAACAGAGGTAAGTCTAAAACAGAATAATATAACTCGGCGCGGTTTTGGTATTCGGGTGAATGGAAGTATCCGCATGATGGATTATTCGCAGCGGCATGAGAGCAGAAAAAGTCTGAGTAAAACGCGCTCGACTTTTCCGCTGCGTCCTTCTTGATGTAAAGTCGATACAACGCACTGTGGGAAAATGCGCAAAAAACGATGCAGCATTTCTTATTTACCCGAGTCGAGTCGTGTACGGCGGACTTTTGTTTTTGCGAAGAATGTCACTTTCGAGGAAGCGTGTTTTTGAAATTCCTGTCCAACTTTTTGCCTCCGCGAGCGAACACCAAGACTCAGGCAATACAAAGTTTCAAAGTCCACCGCCATTGTCCGAGTCTGGATCTGTTGCTCTTGTGCGGGAATCGAGATTCGGGTATCGCGATATTTCTCTGAATTTAGCACGACAAGGCTGTTCAGCGATGCTCTGTTAAAGGGTCACGCGATAGTCCGTCCTCGTGAAAATTTCGTCATTTATGATGATATTATGTGTATCCGTGATGGTCTTCCCGTCTGCGATGCTTCCCACGGGAACTTTAGGAGCTCGTCCCTCGTCCGCTCGTCGTTATTGCCGTTATTCGCTTTAGGCGGATCGCCTCGACGACGTAGTTAGTTTCTGTATGGCTAGTGTTAGCTTTGTTAAAGGACGAAGTCATCCAATAACTACGCTTCTCGAACCGCGAGTCGTTTTCCAATAGAATTGCCTCAACGGTTCTCCAGGCACGAATGAACTCATCGCTGCGATAACAACCGAGTTGTTCGTTGGTGTCTAACCCACCCTTTGACATGATTCTCATCAACTTCTCCGCCCTCAACGCTTTATGTAATAGAAGCTCGGCGTTCTTGGTATAATAGCAATTAAATTACGACACGTATTCACCGGCCACGAGCCGAATCACAAAAGGTTTTGGTGAACGATGTTGCAGAACGAGAGATAAACTTTTTCCTCAATGGCAAACAAACCAAGGGCGAGTAGTAGCTTCTCGTTGACGAGATGATGAGGCCATTCGTCGAGAAGCCTCTAGCGCGTGCGTACCGCAATTCCAATATTTTCAACGTGAAGCAATTACACTCCGAAATTTTGTTTGCGCATCGTTCGGTATAATCAGCTTTTAATCGAGTATGGGCTTGTAGCAATAATCGAGGAATCGAATCATAAGATTGTCACATCTCTCTTCGCCCGGTCCCTGATATCGCGATCGATCATAATCCCAATTTAAAGTTCCGACTCCGCGTCATCTGTCACGAGCAATAGAGGCATACGTATTGCCGTAGTTAGAGCTCGATTGTGTTGACAAATAGCCACAGAGGTAGCCGAGAATCGACGTATTTATGGGAGGCACATGTGCATTATCTAATGGGTGCAATGTTAGTACTCACACAGGTAGGGGCGTAGGCGTGTCCGGTGCAGACATACGTAGCAACAGCTGCGGTTAATGCATCGCTCGACACTTCCAAGGATCTAGGGAGGCTCCCTCTTGCCCTCGAATCGCTTAGCCATCCATAGCCGTCCAGCCGGATCATACGTGATCTTTCAACATGATGCGCGGAGTGCCGTTGATCGTAGCCCAGCTGCGAGGTACCGCGGCCAACTGGAGCGAGGGACACTCGAAACCCTTTGCTCGCTCAACTGGATTTATCACTTGCAAATGGTTTCTTAGCATCATTTTTTTCGTGACTATACTCGCGTGATTTTTATTCTTATGCTAAATAACTAAATTCCAGCTTCGCTGAATGAGGCTCTTTGCATAATTGACCGGTGAATTATCTTTTGAGAACCTCGTTTATGCGACACTTCGCTATCATCCTCTTGCATGCTTCAATCCAAGTTTCTAAAGGTGCTCGACTTTCTTTCTACATACAAACGACAAAATTACGGATGATACGAAATGCCAGCCAACGAATCGGTGCTGGTGATAGCGGCCCAAAAGGACGCTTCGAATGACGAAATGGTCCACAAAGCAAGATGAATATTCGATGCTCTCTTGATGGCATTGATGGAGCAAGCAGGCGAGCGGAATGACCGGAGGGAAGCGCCGCCAGCGAGAATCGCGCGGGACACTTGCACACAACCCTGCCCAGCCTTCGCTCCGTTCTCTGGCTTTCCTTTGCTCGCTTTGCCCTCGCTGTAACTCAGTCTCTCTTCTTAGTCAACCGTTTCTCAATTCACCGTGGGGAATATCGCGGCCATTTTCGATCGATTTATGACGTATATCTTTAGATTTGAAAATGTTTGAGACGAGAATTAGCACTATTCTCGCCATCCGCAAATGATTGGAATCGCGTTAGCTAAATGTTATTGAGCGAAATGACGCAGGATTTGGTATCTGTTTGAAATAACACGGTCCGTCATAATCCGAATATCAATCATCCCGAAAGCCCGCACGGAGCGATTCGCTATTGAGCCGCTGCCTGAGCCCCATCCCAGTCCCTGTCTCATCGTTTTTACCCCTGCCGATTCCATACCCCGTCTTACCGCGATATCCGTGAGTTTGTAATCACCTTCCTTTTTTTACTTCTCTACACTCGGTAGAGTCAGCGAGAATGCGGAGAGAGACCCGTGAGATTTTTTCGCAAGTGTGTGAACGTTACACTCTGTGAACACGACGTCATAACCCTACAGCGGTTGTGCGCGCGATATCCTTCCCCTCAATCGTAAATTCCATTGTGCTGTCTTGAACATTAAACACATTGGATAGTTTAAAGCACGTTTGCCAGTCGTGTGAATATTTTTCAGTCTCAAGGTCAACTTCAAATTATATGCGTTATCATTTCTTTCAGCGGATCGAATCTTTTCCACAATTTCGCCAATTTTCCACTTGAAATATTCATTTACAAAGCGTGCATTCTCGCAATCTCATAACACCTCTTTCGAGTTAATTCCTCCATGCTGACATTTCGTCGTCGAGCTTGACATTTCCCCTCTCGTCGTGTCGCCAGAAAAGGAAGTTGCTGCAAGGGGAAAGATTTTCCACGTAGACGCACCAGCGATTTCCCACCAGTTCACCAGGCGCGCATACTAGCGTGCTTGAATCGCCTCGTTTACGAGTGAGTTTACTCCGCCCTGCGATAGAATTATAAATTGTAAGCGGGTGCAAGAAACGACCTCACCAGGAGGCACTCAAGTCCCGGCATAGGGCTCGAGGGAGCGGGGAGAGAGGGCGAAGGGTCGAAATTGCTGGTAATCAACGCTCGACTCTGAGCTCCCTTGGAAACAAGCAAAGTCATTTAACATCGACAAATTCCATAGAGAGGAAATTACACGATATAATAATATGAACGTATAGGATCACTCATTTTTCTTTTCATTACGGAAACGAGTATTACGATACTGGCAGAAAATGTAATCATTCCGAAATTTGGGCTCTCTGAAAAAAAACTCGATCGCCGCGCACCCGTCGTTGAACGTTTTATGAAAAATGCCAATTTTTCAAAATTATCCCGTCTCGAGTATATAAACGTACTATTGGATGCATCGTTTTCCGTGACCCCGCGGCATGCTTTATCCGTACGGTCAACAGAATGATGTTTTTTCTCGAAAATATGTGCGTTTGTCTCGGAGCCCATTGACGAAATTGCGTTTACTATGTCCAACGGTCGCTTGCACATTCCCACCGACTGGGAAAACATTGTTCGAATCCGCGGTTTCTATTTGAAAGGAAGATTCGCATATCGCCGGATGAATTCTCTATTTTTACGTTATACGCTGCGTTATCCAGTAGACAAAAAGGATTTCGATGAATCCAGATATGACGAAGGTATACGCAATCAGCAACGCACTCTTTGAATGCTCTTCCAAAATGACACGAATTGCCCTGTCGGCCTGGTACAACAACATTTATTCAATGCCCAATATTGCCTCAATTGTTTGCGCGCTCTTATGCAGCGTGGCGTCAATGGGATCGTTAATACTTCAATCCGACTCGCTGATTGCTATCAGTGGATAAAACAAACGGTTATCGGGTCGATAAAAATTTCGAGAAATTCGTTGAGACCGAAAGCGTACGAGCGGCTACTACGCTGCAGCTCTTTATTCTCGATGCAGCCTCGCACCCAAAATACATTCCATCATCGTCGATAAAATGGTCGGAGACTGAGTCGAAATTTCCATATGACGCTCGCCGCGTAACCGACGTACTATTAATATTAAAATAATCCTACGACGACGATCGTTAACGTGCTGTTAATTATTTTGTGAATTTATTATAACAAACTGTTTTCCCTGCCTGTGCATGACTAAACGAGTGCATGCGTGTGTATTGGATTCCTCGATTTGTTAATTTTTCAATTGGACCAGCGTCAGTTTACCGTTAATCCCTCGGATCCCTCGGGATCCGAATTCTCAACCAGCAGGCTTGGCAATTTCATCGCGAAAGCATTGATATCTGCTTACCTACTTCGTCCAGGATAGCGGTGCGTCAAAATCCATCGTCCATGTGTATTGTCACATAGCGCGAGTCCGCGCATATAAAGGCACGACTCCCTTACCGGTTAGCGCGCTCCAAGTCCTATATCCGTGCACCGTCGACGAGCGAGACGCGAGAAGTGTGAAATTCAATGCATTTATACGCCTTGGAAAGGGAAGAGCTGACGGGACGCGTCGCAGGCGAAAATGGAGTGACGGAGTGACCGACGGACGCGTCTTGCAGCGGATCAACTCACGGGAGCATTCACGTGTCGTCTGTTGATGGAAAAACGCATCGTTTCGGACCCGCGTCAAAACGTCATCATATTTTATACCCCAACGAGCATTTTTGGGAGGTCAATTCGAAAGAGATTTCACAATAATCCAAGAAGCGAAGGGAAGAGCGTTTTTGCATGTGTTTCAAACGAAATTATATCACATGAATAATGTAGTACAAGAACGGAGGAAAGGGTACAAGTTTGATAAAAACGAAAAACAAAAAAAATCACGCAGAGCAAGTCCGGGAACTTCGAGTCTAGCCGCGGTGCTCGTTTGAGACAGAAACACGATGACGTTTGTTCGCGGGAGGTGCGAACGCGGAGGAATGGATGACGAAGGTTGAGAGGGTTCGATATGGCAATCCCACGAAATGGAGAACCGGTGCGCGGTGCAGAAAAGGGGTGAGTAACGGTGTGAGAAATATGTAAATATATACGTATCAGGCAGCACGCCAGCCGGAGGAAAAAAGAGGGCGCTAGGAAGACTTAACAATGCCCGGAGGCTGACGTGTGCTTGTACCGCAGTGAAGAATAGACGAGAATGGAAGAAAAAGTGATGCTGCGAGTAGAAAGAAGAATATACCAGCAGCAGCAGCAGCAGCAGCGGGTGTTCAGTCAAAACTAAGCAGTGTGAGAGATAAAATGCTACTAAAAGTGTCATCCTTCATCGCTCTTCCTGGTCTTTAACGGAATATTACGCTTTCTGAACAAAGAGTTTTACTTTTAAATTGTTTCGAGACCATAGCTCAACGCTGATATGAAAAAATAAAAAAATTACCAGTCGATTGAGCATAATTTCAGTAAATTGACAATTGAATTTAAATCGTTTGACATCAATTGAAAACATCGGGGTCTCATAATTCGTTAATGAACTATTTCAACGAATATCGAACCTGGCATTTGTCGTTTCCGCTGCTGTTACTCTTTTTTTTTCTATCGACCGATCAATATTTGTTTAACCGATCGATCGTTTTTCTGCTTAATGACCTTTCGCGTACGCGTTGTAGTGGTGTTCTTTTTTTCAATACGCGAACGTCGAGCCGAGGGCTTCGGATTTTTACGTAAAAGTTTAAAAAAATATTCATCGTGCAATAAATCTTTCGTGTTTGTAGAATCAATCGATGGATGTTTTTCTTGCTTTTAACATTCTCTCGTATTCTACGAACTTTGTTTTCCGTTTTTTTCCTTTGAAAGAGCTTTCCGTTCGATGCTCTACCCCCCGTCGGTTTCATATAGATATTTTCGTACAAAAGTTTAGCAACAGCTGGTCAATCCGTTTAGAAGAAAACAAAAGCACGAAAGCGGTGGACCGGAAGAAAAAGGAGCAATGACGACGACGAC
The DNA here is from genome assembly GCF_019457755.1 of Venturia canescens. Classification (NCBI taxonomy): domain Eukaryota; kingdom Metazoa; phylum Arthropoda; class Insecta; order Hymenoptera; family Ichneumonidae; genus Venturia; species Venturia canescens. Next base: position 4,664,423 of record NC_057423.1, on the reverse strand, counting down.
AACGAAGGGGGACACAGAGTCGAAAAGCGAAAGATCACAAAGGACCGATGATGCATGACGGGGTGAATACACCCACCAGCTCTTTGCGGCCAAGAAAAACTTCTTTCTCCATCAGCCCCATTTTCTTGTTTTTCGTAATGCTTCTCGAGCCGCAGATGAGTTAGCGCTATAATTGTCCCGCGTCCGGGAAAATGGAGCGGTTTTTCCAAAAATTCCTCGTCCGGAAATACTCCGTCAACGGGCCCGGTAGTGCGCGGGCAAACTTCGAAAAGTGAAATAGCGGTCGCGAAAAACGAATAGAAAAAAGCCGGCACAGAGAGGCATGAATGGGGGAACAAGTTTTGAACTCGACAACGGAAGCATGCCATTGGTGTGTCTGAATATGTTCGTACCGCATGCAGATTCGTTGATGCCTCGTCTTCCCCGATATTCCATTGACCAATTCGATTTTCAATGTTTACCAATAAACATTTTCATAAATGAATTTCAAAATTTCAAATCATTATTAAAAGATTAGAAAATATTTTCAGTACTGCCGCGCCGAGTTGTGACGCGCGTCGCAGCTGAATCGAGAAAGATCCGAGTCTTCCGGATGCTGTTATTCCGGCGTTGAGTGCAAATGGGAATTGAGAGTGTCGCCGGTGAAGAATCACTTTGGTGCGTATATCTATAACAGGCAGAGAGCTGGTTGTCAGCCTCAGCGAAGCGTGGACATAATTCGATTGGTACAGTTTCACACCATCTCGGGAGAAGCACTTTTATAAGGGGAAAGCTCCCTCGCGTATCTTTCCCCACAGCGGACGTTTATCCTTCAAGATATCGCCGCGAAAAGGGACTGCTCCACGATCGTTTTAATATCCGATTAAAATTGAATTCGAAGCCATTAAAGTTAGCGGTCAAAACGAAGCTGGCGAGTTGAGCAGTTTCAACAGTTTCCTCCGGCACCAATTCTTCTTCTCGGGCTTGTACGAGGAAGTGCGAGGATCGGGTGCTGTATGGAATGACTCGTTCTCGATTGAACTGAAAACTATCGCTGTCCGATGGAATAGAATCATGGACGTTCGTTCGATAAGAGATACGAAAGCGTGCCAAGAGCATAACAAACGTTTCGACGCTCTCGGTGCATCGTCGTCCGAGCGACTGTTCTCGCGCCAACGTGTGAAACGTTGCGTTACGTTTTGTGTTGGTATATTTATGGATCGGTTATGATTTTATGTTTCCGTTCTCCAAAGATCCGTAAATCCAAGATGCACGAGTGAAAAAACACTCGCGAGGCAGGGCATTCGGTAAAGACGATATTTCGAAATCACAGATGCGACGAACTCAAAGAACGGACGAGTCCGATGCGGCTCGATCGCTCGGGCCCGAGCCTCAATCGAGAGAAAACTAAAGCTGCTGGGCGAGAGGAGTAAAAATTTGTAGAACGAAATATTACGAGTCAACGCAGAGATTACCGTGATTGTAGAACGCTTACGACGTTTGAAAGAAGAGAGAATAAAAAAAGAAGGAAAAAAGTAACGCTTCTTCGCAGTCGTTGACGGAGCTCAAGTGCATTTTGCCTCAGGACTTGCGCAGTGACGGAGCTAAGGGGTGATTTTTTTCTACCAAGAGGGTGCTAGTCGGTGCGAGTACTCGAGGCAGTCTGGGCTTGCGACGTAAAGTCCAGCGTCGTGGGGGGACCGAGTTCCCTGCTCTGTTTCCATTGCACGTGGGGGCACTTTACGCGATACGTTTTTTTCTTTCTTTTTTCATTTAGGGACACATATTGTTGAGACTCATTCGCTCGTACACAGAGGCTCTCTCGCGAGCGAACCGAGAATGCAATATCAAACGAAAGCTCGCATTCCGTGCATCCACGTATATATGTGTGAATTAACGTGTACGCGCGGAGAACTGAGATTTCAAAAAGACAGGTGCCTCGAGGCTATTTTTTTTCTCTTCGTTTTTTTAACTTTTTCTACAGCTTTGAGATTCCGCATCGACGTACCTAGACCATCCCCGGCCTCTCCCCCCGTTTATTCCATTCACGGTTCTTTGTTTGTTGGAAAATAATCAGGGATCCTTCCTACCCAGTGACGCGATAGTGGTTTTTTCATCATCGTTAAATCTTTATCGAAATAGAAAAGACATTTTGAGAGTTATTTTATCTCTCTGATTCATCATTCGTGCCTAACGACGATTTTATTTGTTGGCTTCTTTACGTTATCGTCATAATTCAATTACGATTATATTTGGTTTTTCCGATCGTCGGGCATGCCACATTTTCTCCTGAGTGCACCCGCCCAATATTTTCTATCATTATTTCTATCCCATCAATTTTTTTCGTGCTCTCGAATCGATCACGAAAACGGATGGGGCCACAATGATTGAAAAGTGCGAGCAACTCGTTGTTGAACTACGAGAGAAAATATTCGCCGTCGAGGATTGAAATTTGCTTATTTTTACTTCAACAGAGTCGCCGATGGTGCCGGGTTCGAGTCGACTAATTCAACAGGAAAATGTCATTGTATCACGAGATCGTTGATAAGAATGATCGTCATCGTAACGATAAATGTAATTTCAATAAATAAAATGCATTATTCTGAACGAGCAACCGTCGTCGAGGTATCTCGAGACGGTGCACTCTCAAACGAGGAGTTTTTCACTCCTTTTTCTCCACAACTCTTGGTCCTTTTCTCGCGTCGAGTCGATTCCGAGAAAAATGCTCTCGTCACCGAGGGAGTGAGATAAGGTTCGGTGCGCGGGGTCTCGGAGGCGAGCGCGGGACGCAGAAGCTTCCATCTCATCAGCCATTAAACAAAGCAGGAACGAAGCACAAAGAAGTCTTTGCATTGTCGAGGAGCCCTGGTCGTATTCTGGCTAAGCCCCGTCGAGGGTGGACGAACGAGGAGGAGAGTGAACGAGGCGCCGGTACTTTAGTCCGCATAACCGGGGTGCATTCTGAAGGTGTTTTTGATTAATCTTTGTAGACCGAGCATTCGTTGGCAGCATTCACTTTTTTGCGCACTCCCGCGCACTACCGGCCGGCTCCTCGTTCAGACTTTCAAACACGATCACGTATGCCCGTGTGTATGAGAAGCCTGGCGCATCTCAGGCACAATTTCAAAAATGCAAACGCTGCTTCTCCCTACTTTGGAGGAAAAAGTGGAGCCTGCGTATACGAGCTCTGTCTCTTTTTTCCTCTTCTTCCTTCCACGTACTTTCATCATTTTTTGCTCTCATCGTTGCTTTCCTTCGCGTCTTTATCTCGGAGTGTTGGCCCCTGCACAACTGAGCGCCACTCTCCGCGCGGTACTTAATCATTCAGCACTAAATCCAGCCGCTCTCGTTTCATTGCACTTGCTCCTGCGGCTGCTGCTTTCTTCTCTCCGCCCTTCCTTTACACTCCACCTTTCGAACACCAACCGATACAGTTGCTGCTTGCCAGTTTCACAAGTGTCAAACAAGAACGATTGATATCGCTTGTGCTCGCCGCCTCTGGCCGAGGAAGATCCACCTTGTCGCGCGGCCACCGAGCACTGAGCACGGGTGCGAAGGCTACGCGGATCCAATTTTTTCGTCCAGTTAAGCGGCTCAACCCGTGTGGCAGCCGGACTTTTTGGGGTTTTTTCGCGATTATTTCGCGGCGAGGAAGAAAAAACATAGAATTTTAAAACTTGAAAGGTTTGTTTATTGGTATATACAGAAATATTAAAAATTGAAGGATTTTCGCGTTTTGAAAGATTTCGAAAATTTTAATTTCGTCTTGTATCAATAATCGTGTCATAATTATAAAATTATCGATGCGAATGGTGCGCACGAAGCACCATTTTCATTTTATTTACGTTTCTCCATATCGTGAATCGGTAAATTTTTGTTCCGTTGGCTCGTTAATATACGATTGAAAAAGCATCCAACTGTTACAGCAGAATTCCTTACTCCCTTCAATAAATTTTTCGTATTTGCGCCGTTTATCCAAATGTTGGGTGCCCATGTAACGGGGTTGCGTGTGTACTTTGAGATTCGGCGGGGGTTTGAGTTGCGACTTGACGACTAATCCAATCTTGAGAAGCGATTGATGTAAACTTCATAAGGTTGCGTACGCGCGCACTCGCTCGTCAACGTGGCAGGTTCGTCGTAGTTTTATTTCGCACTAGCCATGCGCCGCGCTTCAAAGACACACGATTTGCCGGGCATGCTTCGCGATGTTCGAGCGAGCATTCAAACGGTATTTCCAACTAGCGCTTCTCTCCGGTTCGTATATTCGCGATAACGTTGCCACCGTGTAGGCTTTGAAAGCAAGATATACTATTTTGAGAAAGCTGTTAATCATACTTGCATGCATCATGCAAGGCAAACCGATCCGATGCGTTTGTGAAAAAAACTATATAGCAATAGTGATCGCGGGTGTGGTCTCTGAGACGTGTGATTTAGCTCGTATCAAAGACTCCTCGCTTTGGCCGCTTCGAGGTTAGATCTGACGCCGATAAATAAACATTCCCAACAATCGTGACCGTTGCACGCTGCCTCGATGTCTTGCTATTCCAATAATGGATCCCCTCATTCTCGCCTTTGATTCTAACTTGTTTGATTTTTATCGCTCCGTCAAGAGTGTACGAACCCGATTACATATCCGCGTTCGAACTGCTGACAAGAAACTATTATTCCATGGTGAGGTCGTTACATCACGATTTAGGTCTTAGCTAAATAGTTAGCCGGGCTTGAATCTACGGATTTCAATGACATCGGGGATAATTCGGCAAATTTTACATCAGTCAGGGTTATCCTTTTCGGCGAATCTTTCGGTCGGCGGGGCGAGAGAAGGGGTGGGAGAGAACGAGTGAGAAAGCCCCTTCGTATCCAACTCGATCTTGACTAGCTGTGCTATCGCGTCGGCCGAGCTCGGGATGCCTCGTGGATTCTCGGCGGTCGATAGAGCAAACACGGCCGCGCCCCAACCTCTCTGCGAGAGGCCGAAAGAGAGAGAGGGCGCAACCTACGATCTCACCGGCCCCACCGGTTCTTCTTGCCGCCCCCAGCCTTCACCCCGCCGCTCTCTCGATGCTGCTCCGGCTTCTACGAGGGGATGGGTGAAAGCCATCCGTGGCGGGATATCATAATTATTACAGACGTTACAGCATCGAGGGGTTCCCGGAGGAACTACCCCAAAAGTTACGAGCACACTGCCAACAGCGTTGTTACATTTTCCGCTCTCTTCATCTACTGTCCCGTTCTCTTGTCGTTCGGCACATCGCTCTCTCGGCTTTACTCTTGGCTTCCGGAATTCCGATCCCAACCCGCTCCTCGGCTTTTGAGTTTTAATTCAGTTGCCTCCGTTGGGTGTCCTGAGAACGGAGGGACCATTACCGAGTATTTGAATTTTCCATGTGCATGGTATCGAGCTCAAAAGTCATTTTGACTATTTTTCATTGGACGTGGAATCCTGTTGCTGGTATGATCGCGGTCACCGTCCATCGAAGCTTTGACGGGTAATGAAAGGCTCGATCGAATCCTGCGGCTCAGAAATTCACCTCTTGCGTAAACGTAACGCGCTTTATTCTCCAACCTTGCCGAGCTATTTTCATCTCGGAGCGTAATATTCGCGATTGCTGCAGAAAGCTATTGAAAGCGAATCAAATCCATAAATGCCTGAATGCTGCTTACGACAAAAATTCTTGTTAAAGGTTAATTTTCGAATTCCATCAGAGCGACGTTCCAATGCTATCGCAGACATTTGTTCTTCATCTTAATACAGAGTAACGTTGATCAATGAAAAGTTTAAATTCACGGAATGAAGGTATCTATTAACCGGAGATCCCTATCTCTTCTCGATAATAGACGTGGCAATAGTTGCTACGACGTTAACGACAGTTCGACGTCGTGACGAAGCAAAGTTCCAAAGTTCACGACGTGGTTAAACTTGTCTCTCCATTCTCGAAGCTCCCGAGTACGCAGCGCTATTTCAAACATCGATCCATTTGGCTCTCGTAAAAATGAAAATTCTCCGAAACATTGCGTTTCCCCGAGAAGCTTGTTTCGTCCCATTTCCCTAGTAACGCATATCAATATTTCAGAAAATATTGCTCAACACGACCGATCACTTTTGGCTAAATCGGGGTGATGTGAAATCTCTAAGGGTCGTTAAAGCAAATTTTTATCACGAGTAATTCGAGGCAATTTTCATTATGTTTTTTCATAATTTAAGTTCGCTTGAGCACACATTTTTTTGACTTTGCGTGATTCTTTCTTCCTGAGCCACATAATGGTTTTTGCTGACGGATAAAAGAGATAAGATTTATAATAACTCAACTGAAAATGCGGGGGGAATAGAGAAGAAGAAGAGAGAGTTAAATGAGCGAGAGAGAAAAGTTGACAAGAAGCCACGGCGACATCTAATAAAGCCATGGGAGCTCAACGCGGCCCCTTGAATGATGACCCGGTTGCTGAGCGACCGAATCCGAACGACCTCGCGTTGACGAAATTTTCTTTCGTTCTTTATTTTTGTGCTTTGTTCCTGCCTCGGCCACACGTGTACTTGATGAAACGGTATTTTGGCCTCGGAACATGCTCGTTATTTATCGAGGCAAAATTACCACCGAAACGAGAACCCGGGGACCACTCGAAGACGCAACTTGTTTCGAAAATATTTTTTTTTCTTCTCCGTTTCCCTTCAGGCACCTTTGCAACGATGTCAGATGTTTGTTCGAGCCTTTTGCACGCCTATGAAGTTTCCCAGAGTTTATTATGTTTTTTCTTATTAAACTTAAGTTCATGCCGTTCGAATTGCTTCATCATTTGTATCTCGATATTAGGCCTGAACGTAAAATAATGGGACTGTTTCACGTTCAATGCTTCTAGATGGATGATCCCGTACGAACTATGTCGAGAGAAAACTTTTCCTCACCCCCCGCGCTCTCCGTCTTCTTTCATCTTCATAATCTCGTCTTTACGGTCTCCTGCGTTTACTCACTCTCGTATTTATGTCCATATACATGACGCTGAAGTTTGCAACGCTGGAGTCCAACGAAATGATGTAAAAAAGCTCTCCAATAATTCCAGTAATTCTCCAATTCTGTTTCATACCGAATTTGCAATTCATTGTTTTTCAACTTACATCAATGATGTCGTGAAATAAAAAATTGGAGAATCACAGATCACTATTTTGATATATGAATGAATACTAGAAATCTATGAATTCTAAGATTCCGTACAGAGTATAGAAAAAACTCTTTTGCTATTGTAGGTGTTTATCGAAGGAATTTTCTTCTTCAGAGGAATGTAATATCCTGGTACATCAATGAACGGTATCGTTATCGTAATGTCTGCTCAGATATTTGAACGAGATTCGACTCAAAGCGCTCGATGCAACTTACATCGATGAATGCTCCATAAAGCCATCGATAAAGGGATGCTGCCACCTTTCTCCTTCGATCTCTGGCGATCATTCACAGTTCGCTTGCTCGTGAAAAGGCGGAGAGCCGTTTCTTAGAGTACATCCCGAGCTCGTTTTCGGTTCAATCTGTTCTTCTCATCCACCCTCAGCAACGCTCCACATTTATTTCAATAAATTCCACATAAATAATTTGTAACTGACTTTTTCTATCATGAAAAGAGATTCGTCAGAGATTAATTGACTGGTCCGGCACAACCCAAGGTCATTCGACTTCCTTCGGCAACACTTCCGCTTATCCGCTCAAAATCCGTATTCGCGGTTCGGCGTTCTGCTCTCACTGGTGGCCGCATCCGTACACGCAGAATTTCACGCACCATCGTTCACGCGCGTTTCAGTTCTGCTGACGGTGCAAAACGTTTGTCTGCTCAGATCGATCTCTCTGAAATACCGGAATCCATGCAAAGGCAATCCGATACTCGCTGAAGTAATAGAATACGTGTAGGAACGACAACGGCATTCGATGTATACGCGCACCGTAAAACATAGAACCTCGTTAAGCCTCGTAATCGTTGCCGCTGTTGCTGCTGCCTAGCAAGTTTCCGTTCGAGCCGTTACAGTCTTTAGAGCCCGCTGTACAATGAATCAGCAAACCTTTGACCGATTGTCATGGTTTTCACATTTTCACTCGTCGCACACTTCCTTTAAAAAATATGCGTATTTAGGCCCGGATCCGGACCTAGCATGGGGTGATTGGAAACGAGTTTTCAGTTGTTGGTGAACAAAAAATGTATAACGTCTTACTACAACATGATGACGAATGAACTTTCATACTTACTCAATTGACAAAATGTGGTGACAAAGCAGCTTAGTTTAATATTTTTTGAGATAACCAACGTTTTTGATGCTTTTGCAATTAAAATGAACCAAATTTATCGCTTTCGTTCAACCATTTTTTTCCATCGATTCACTGTTTCTTTGAACACACAAATCCATTTATTTATTACAATTAAGTTGAATCACCCGCGCAATTTGCTATTCAACAAAAAAATAGTTGAATCTACTATATTTTCGTTTAACTAAATGGATTTAATTCGTTGAAAGAAATTTTGTTCTCAGTGCAACAATGATGAAGACGTTGGAATAAAATTAGCACCAACTACTCGAAGGTTATGGTGGAGCCCTGGGTCAACATTGTCAAAGATTCGCGAGCGCGCGCGACCTCGACGCAAAGAAAAGCGAGCGGGATGAAGATTCATAAAAATGTTTCGCGAAAATGAGGGAGAACCGTGCAAACGATTTTCGGTACTAATTTGTGACTGAACACTGCACAGGTATAAGAATGTCGGAATGTAGTAGGATGGAATAAAGATGCTCAGTTGGAGTCCGCTTTTTCGTAATCCCGAATATCTCTGATGCGTCATGTTTGTTCGCGGAGTATGCGTATTCGCACGACACTATATTCTCTATTGGAGAATGAAGGCGAGCCTGTATCGTACAATGGCAGGGGGTGCGGCGTTGCTCTAAACTTGGGTACCGAGATACCCCGAGGATCTCAAGAATCTCGATTATTCCCGGAACTCGCAACGCTCATTCCTCCCCCGATGCTTCGTCGCTTGATGCGATTCCTTTCACTCCTCCGTATCACCTACGCGCTTGCTCCTCCCGTGAATGGTCCAGTGAACGAACGATCTCGCACCCTAATAACATGGGACAAAGGAACGATGCTCGCAGTCATGGGTGTCCGGGCTGGTTTTTCATGAAATATTTCGAATAAATCGTAATTTTGTTGTTCTCGTAAACGAGTTTACTGTCTGGTCCGCGACGTGCCCGGCATATAATTCGGAGGCATGCGGAATCGCGGTTGATGATTTTGGAACGAAACTGGCTCATTGTGCACACGTTCGACTGGTGAAATCTGGTTGAGCGTTGATTGGTGGACGTTGGCTTGCCATGTCCGTAACCCGAGCGCGCGGATCTGAAAGTCTGCAGGCGAAAATGTCTGGCTGACAATACGTCGATCTTTCCACTCGTCCGACGGGTCCGACCGGGCACAGATCTCGCTACTGCGTGAGCCCGCTGCTTGCTCTCCGACTCTGTACAAACCTGCTCCTCTCTCGCTTCACCGTCATCTATAAAAAGGGCTCAGAAGCAGATGGGGAACGGGGGGACGAGAATTCGAGGGATCGTGATGCTGCGAGTGGAACAAAAGTTCTCACGTACGCGTGTTATTGTGGATGGTACGGAGTCTAAATTACGGGAAGTGAGTGACGATCGATTCGACTGTACGCGTCGTAAGAACGTTAAACGGAGGGAATGCGACGCGGAGAGCATAAAGAGTGAAAATTAGAAAAACATTTTCGGTTGATAAAATAATGAACCGAGAAAGACTCGAATTTGGGAGAAGAGAACGGAGAAAATGAGAGATGAAAGAAAGTGAAAAAAACGGTGCGCTAGGATAGGGTAGGTCGGGGCGGAGAAAGGTAATTCGGTAGACAGCTCGATCCCGCCGGTGACCGAAGAGCAAATAAGAAAAACGAGCATCATTCGCTACGTCGGCTGTCCTACGAGTAACGTTCTCCTCGCATGTTAGCTCGCCGGCTTTCCAGCCCCTCAATCGCGTTCTCCGTTTCGCGTTTCCGTTCTTTCTTCGCTTCGATTTTTTTCCCTATCCACAAGCTTTTTCTATTCTTTCATTACTCGAGCGTTCGATTCACTCACAAGGACTCTGTAGAGCCGGATGCGGTGTAATTGATTTCTTCTCCGCAAACATGGCTCTCGGCTCCCTCGCTCGAGCCTCCGCTCCAAACATTAAATAAAAGCGCGTTATCGTTTTACCGTTTACGATCACACGATCAAAGTGAAAATACAAATACACAGGGGTGTATAAATTTGATATTTGTTAAATAATTACCGCGCTCAACCATGAATTAATGATCCGGCCGGCAGGTAGAGCGCAATGGACGTCTCTTTGTTTTACGATTAAATCATCGAAGCTTACCGGGCGTTCGTTCAACTGAATAATCATCATTCAACGTTTGGTCAAACAAATATTTAAGCGAAGTTTGTTTACGTTGATTTGTCCGCGAACTCGGATACCGTTTCTTCGAGTTCTTCGCAAGTATTTTGCCTACGGCCACTCTCTCTTATCTCTTTATATCGCGCATTTGCACACGTAGCTCTTGAGATATTGACGAAAAACTCGAGCGCTATATGATACTCCAGACTTACATCGTCGGTTCAACTTTGTTTGCTGGCGTCAAAGACTCGAAAGCACCGAGTCGCGCTCGCAGCGATCGATGGATCATCGACGCTTTTTTTTATGCTCAGTAGCAATCAACGATCGCAAATTGACAGCCACCGAGCGAGATATTTCTCACGTACGCGTTCGTTTCTACTTTTACTCTTCATTAGTGAATGCATAATATTTCTTAAGATAAATTTGTGCCGGCGGGGCTTGAGTCGGCGTCGTGGCCTCGATTGCTTCGCGTTTGTCCTCGAACGAGGGAAAATAATTTCAGGGCCGTTTTACGAAATGATGGAAAAAAGGACGAGCAGAGGTGAAAAAAATGAGAATACAGGGGCTAATAATTTATGTCAACGACCACCCGCTATAGCGACCCTTGCGAAAAAGCTCTCGTCGTCGTTCTTCCGGTACTCAACTTTAACGCTCGGCTATACTCGTGTGCCCTTATTACTCACTTCCGGTGTAGCGGGCACTCATAATTTGTTGACAAACGACCACGCGCTCTCACCGATCATTTCCGCCCGTGGCACCTGAAATTATCATGCTGAAATGCAGCCAGCACAGTCGGCCAGAGTTTGACAACGCTTTTGAAAACGGAATTTCATTCCCTTTGTTCATTCGGTTGTCCACTTGTGCAGAAACGATTAGCGAATTGTGACAAATTTCGGCGGGGTCGTTCGACTTGAATCCTCAATTCACAGCTCTCAGTTTGACATTCTTTCAATTGTTTACTCTATCGATTAACATGCAAGCACGAAATATCAAATCTCAGCCCAGAATTCACTCGGGTTCTCGAGTGTCTGCCCACCTCCTCCGCTGTGCCCTTAATTTCGCTGCGTAGTTGCCTGAAAATATGATTCGAGCAAGATTTTCGATCGATCACGGAAAATAGTAGAATTTTTTCCCTCCCCCCCTTCGTCAGTCGTCCGATTGATATTAGAGGATTTTTGTCAATAAGCTCGGTGCGGATGCGTCCACGGATTTGTGTTATCACGGGCCTTCCGACACGACGAGTCGACGAATGAAATATCGGCAAGGTATTATTTCGCGAGCGCATGGTGAAACAATGAGGGCTCCTGAACTAGATAGATAAAGCGAGCGAAGAACGATTCCAATACGCGGAGCAGGTGTAAAGGATGATGATGAGTAATCGCGAGGCTGGATCATCCGCACTCGCACACATACATTCAGAGATCCTGTCGAGCCACTACTATCGGGTATTACGATTACGCTGCGCGGCGTTACGATTCGGTGGCCGAGGAGGACAAAGGCGCAAATGCTCTAAGCGTGCGTGCATGATTGAAGGTGAATCTAGCGTCCGTCCATAGTTGATAAATCCTCGGATGCTCGTATTCCCGAGGACACGAGGTGCGACTCGGACCGATGTGCATTCGAACGCAATATCTCATCTCCGTCGTTCATCATTGCTACTCATACGTTCTTTAATATTTGTTTAAATAGAAATTTGGGCTTATTTTGAAAGAACAGACACAAACCAAAAATATCTTATATTTAAGTTGATCCTGAGATCGTAATGAATCAGTAGAATTTTCATTTTCATTTTACAAGACCGAAAAGTGTCTTGAAAACTATTTTTTACTGATGACTTTGAATTTTCGCGCGGAAACGCTAGCCGCCACGCCGTTTCGGTTTGTGACGTCACTGCGTTAGTAAAAAATACGACTGCGAAAGACCAAGTAACAAGATTTGTGAAAATAATGAGTTATAATAGTATGGCATTGGTGTCTTGTGCCTGAATGCAATAATGCAAGTGTAAAAACGCCACAAAAATTGTGGATTCAACGTCCCACCATCAACGTATTTATCATTGGTAGATTTGTACTTTCTGTTTTTACAAAATCGTCTTCCATAATGCGATTTTAATAAAGTAAATGATAAAAGTCTACAAACGTGATAATAACTAGTAAAATTTAAAAATTACGTCCCATATTTTTATGAATAAATATTGACGTTTCTCGTTTACTTTTTACGAACTATCGCAAACATGTATTCTCATATTTTTTCTTACATGCTGTAAAATATCCTATTAATACGTCGTTCTATATTCCATCGTAATTATAATTGTTTACAACCGACTGCTCTCACGTGTTCGTGCGTACTCGTAGCTCTCGCGAACCACCAAGGTACGCGTACAAAAAGAAAATAATGACGCTCCTGCGGAGCCGTGAAAATAAAGGTTCGAAGGAGAGCCGGACGGCGGAGCAGGGTGTGGACCACGAGCTTACACAACTTGAATCCTACCGGCAATCCGAGGGTTTATCGATCGACGAGACGCGGGTATATAAATATCTAAAGTAGCCGGGACTTAGCCAAGTTTGCCAAGTCGGAGCTCCTGTTGAGAGTGAGCACACGGATCAGCGAAGGGGGAAAGGCATAACTCGCGAGATGACGCTGAAGTTTGCAACGTTGGAGTCCAACGAAATGATGTAAAAAAGCTCTCCAATAATTCCAGTAATTCTCCAATTTTGTTTCATACCGAATTTGGAATTCATGGCTTTTCAACTTACACCAAGGATTTCGTGAAATAAAAAATTGGTGAATTACGAATGTCTTTATGGTTAATTCCGTTGTACTCCAACGTTGCAAACTTCAAAGTTGTTAACTCGAGGAAAAGGGAGCGAAAGCACGCGCGTACACCCGCGTGTGCGGGACGGAATTTCTCTGGCAATTTTTGGTGTAGCGTGTAAACGGCTTTGTAGAGGAGGCGCAGCGCGGATAGCTGTTGCAAATAGCATATCGACCGGACCCAAGAAACAAGTTCTATTTTATACAGAATATTCCAAGGCTCCTAGAAAATGGCGCGAGGATTCTCTTGAAAACTCAATTTCCTCGTCGCAACGCCGGACGTTCCTGCAACGATGATCCACCGTTTTTTGGCACCCTCTAAACTTCGGTTTTCTATTTTGACTCGACTAACGACCGGATTCGATTCTTACTACCTTTTTTTCATGACATACGCGAAGGCCGTACACAGCCACGAATAGATTCGAGTCACCAAATGGTAATGCGGGTTCGTACCAAGTCGTGCCAATACGTGAATTTTTGTTTCTATCTTGGCCAGACGTTCGCACGAGCGTTGTCCGTGAATACCGCACCGTTGCACTATTATTGCTTCATTATTCCCACTGAATCGCTACACCCGGTGGAAGACCCAAGCTCGCGAAAATCGCTTACGTGTACCGCAAACCTCTATAGCGAATTTTCATTTCTTTTCATTCTCAATTCCTCCTTGTTGAAGCTCTTCGATAAAAATGAAATTGGAAATTCATGTTTTACTGCATGATCTCTCCGCGGCTCTGGTATTATTCGGGTCAGCTACCATTACGAAAATGAAAATCAAACACTGCACCCGCGCTGGTCAGAGTGGGTAGTCACGAGGGTTGCGCTATTTCGTTGTGAGTAGCATTCGTGCAGATAAGAAAAAACCTGCTACAGCTCCGTTGCCCAGCACTTTGCACAGTTTTGTACTTTTATGAATTTCACGGGTCCGAGCGAAACTTGCCACCCTGGAATAATGTTTAACAAATAAGAGACCTTTCGTCCTCTACTCTTCGGTTTTGAAGTTCATGATTTCTGGTTCTCAATTTGCTTGGGACACCGCTCAATTTTCATCAAACAATTACGATTTTTATACGTATTTTTTATGAATTAAAGTAACAACAAGTTTTTCTTTTTTGTGATTCCAGTGGGAAATGACTTCTTTACGTGGGACAACTTGAGAAAACGGTGAGTTTTATCGCGGTCGTAAACGATAATGTTATCCACCAATTTTTTTCAATTTTTCTCACAAATCCGGAACTGCTCGATAAAAGTTTGGATTTGCAAAATTTCTCGAATATTAAAATGGACAAATGCGCATGTGTGTGTGTGTGCGTGTGGTTGCGGAGTATTTTCTTTCCTACTAAAAATCTGCAAAACAAATTTTCTAGAAATCACGCCGCGTACTCCATTCCTCCGAATGTACGTCGAGTTTGGCGCAAAATGATGAACGTGCGAAATTGGCATGGCGCGAAACTTTTGTTCCCACACATTCATCAGCGACTCCCATTCGCTGGTTAAATTTCAGCGTCTCAACCGCGTGCATCTTTCGTGCATTATCGATCGTCCGAGCGTCTTGCGCTTCAACGTATGCAAACGTTCGATCGAAGCGACGAATCTCTCGAAAAATGCATATCATCTCTGCGGCTCTCTTGACATAATATTGAAAAGCCACTTCGATCGGGAGACCCCGTGTATGCGCGTTTACGAATGCATATTGAGGTTCGAGGGGAGGCGGCTCCCTGATTGGCCGATTATGGGTTCGTTTGGCTCGATCATGCGCTATGTTTTATGCATTCGGTGTGTGTGCGAGACGAGCTTTGCGAATAGCGTAGCGCACGTTGCCTCATCCGACAGGACATAACAAGCGGGGCTCTGCGCTTTTCGATGTATACGTAACCTAATGGAGTTGTGTATAAATATATGCATTTATGGCTAAAGCGACTATGGAGCGCGGAGCCGGATGCCTTCGGTCAACGCGCCATTCCTCCGCAATCTCGACCGTGTATTATGTTCGTTTACTCGAGCTTGCTGGCAAAAATTTGCAACGCGTAAA
The DNA here is from genome assembly GCF_019457755.1 of Venturia canescens. Lineage (NCBI taxonomy): Eukaryota > Metazoa > Arthropoda > Insecta > Hymenoptera > Ichneumonidae > Venturia > Venturia canescens. Next base: position 4,649,192 of record NC_057423.1, on the reverse strand, counting down.
TTCGCGAGAGCCGCGTAGCTGTGCAGCTTAGAATTCGATTCGTGTCCAGTATGAAAAATTGACCAATCGATGCGAGCGGCAAATTAGTTTGGAACGACAAAAACGAGATTAAAAATGAAAGGTCGTGCAGCTTTCCGGCGTCATTGTTTTCGCTAAATTCGTGCGGCGCGCGCGCGCGCGCAATTTTTTCTTTTTCGTGCGTTACACTCCCACCGGCTCGCGCGTTATCTACATCCTGCATAAACGTAGACTATGTACGATCATAGGGGTGGTTTGGGATTTTCATATATGTGGAGAGAAACGGCGGAGGATGAAGAGGAAAGTGGCACCGGAAATTAAACCGAGAAATGGGGGAGCTGGAGAATGATAGTCACGGTACACGAGTGTGTTTGGTGCGGGCAAGTTTTTCTTTCTCGCTGTTACATCCAGCACCGAGCGTATCTCGCTGAGAGGACTTTCCTCGAGCTCTCGCGCATGATAATCTTCACTGCTGCTGCCTACATCACGCGCAGGACTTGATGACTCTCACAATAGAGCGGAGCGACAACGCTTTCCAAGTTGAATCTCTCTCCCTCTTTGAATCAGGACACATTTTTAATGAAATATGTTATTTTATCAGGGGGAAATTGCAATTTCATTTCCGACGCAATAATCTGCTGGGACAGAGCGTCGAGGCCAGGCACACCGAAGCTTTTTTTCATGCAGGAGATATACCCAGCTGTCACCGCTGTCAGCGTGATTCCAGTCATTGAATTCATTCAATGATATGTTCGTGCAGGGTTTCTAGATCAAGCCTCGTGGAGCGGGCAAGCATTGATAGCGGACGTTTAATGTTTTTGGGATATTTAGACGTCGAAAGCGAATGCGGTGCATCTTGAATATCCTTTGATATATATATTCAAAGGGTAACAGATTCGTGTCGTCTGAAAAAATTGTTTCGTCAATCACAGCGAGTCGTGACTACCGTAGAAATGCCCTACGAGGCGAGCAGACCGTCACGTACGCAGGGACTGTTGAGCTTTTACCTAAAATCAGGCGAAATATTGGAGAAACGAGCGCCCAGAGTTCGAGAAGCTTCGGAAATGTGCGGATATCTCGTGAGGAGCGAGTCTCCATTAATCGCTTTGGGACATACGCTTTGTATGCGTACATGGATCGGATTTGAGGAGGAGAGAGAACAAGACGCCCATCTGCTTATCGCACGTGCGGGGTAGCACGCTTAGTTAACTGTGCTGATTCTGCAATGTTGGATCACGTTGAATACCGGCACCGTGCTGGAATGGACTTCCGCAGTTGGCAACCGGCGAGCTCGTAAGTACTCGGCGTAATTTGGAAGGATAATGGATTCGATTGATGGGCGATGCTTACATCGGTATTTGGACGTCGTCGCACCGAGCAACCTTATCGCCTTTGAGGTATTACCACTGTACTACAATTTTTTGTATCGACAAGATTTTATGCGACGAAAAGGAATTTTATTCTTGGCCGCTGTGCTCCAACCAATGAGAAAAAATAAGAAGAATTTCGCTCGCAACTCTGGAAGTACTCACTCAAAGGATCGCATGTTTTTACCCGTCAGAAATTAAATCATATGGCCAACCTTTTTCACTTTTATCGTCCCCCTCGCTCCTGCAAATCAACGAGTTCAAAGGGATTACAAGCTACTCCTTTGCCGCTGCGGCGCGGCATTCTATCCCAAACTTTTTACAACTTTTGCACTCGAATAATAAACGTAGAAATTGCATTTGATTTCTCTATTTCGAATTCGTCGTAATCTTTATACTGTATTGAAAAAGTGACGAGGTTTGACCCGATTTTTTTTCGAATAAATGACGTTGAACCGTGCCGAACGTTCTTGACTCGAACAACATTGAAAAATGTGAAGTAAAGCTACCGAATGGGGGTCAAGAAAAAATGATGAACAGAGAATGTCTGATCGACGAGTAGCGCATCATTGTGCCAAAAGTTGAGCCAGCCTTCGAGACAATATCGCATTGACGAGTTCGCAATTGGAATTATTTTGCGCTCTTTATCTTCTCTTCGGTTGAGCTAATTGATCGACGAGCCCTTTGCAAGCTCCGTTTCTCTGGAATACGAAAATAAATTCTTTCTCGACTCTTGATTCGTTAATCAGGATCAAGAATAGAAATAATTTTATCAAACAATTATACGATCCGTGGGTATAAAGGTTTTGCCAGCGATCCCTCAACCGTCCGCTCTCCATACGAAAATCGATCTTATCACGGCACTAAATTAACCTGTAGACACCGCACTGGTGCAATTTGCACCCACGAAAATTTCAAGTGTCTAAAACTTAAAAAATTCTTTCTCCGATTTGGCCATTTTTCTATAATTAAACTTTATTTTTATTTTTTTTAATGATTGTAATCGATTACCAAAGATTAATTTTTACCCCTAAAAAGTCTCGTTGTAAGATTGATTCGATAAATTCACGGATGAAATAAAAAGTTTCGAAAAGCCCAAGTGCAAATCTGCACAGTGCGGTGAGTGTGTGACCTCAAAGGGACCTACGGGTTAATAAAAAAAAATAATTCAATTATTGGAAATTGGTGGTAACACAACCTCAAAACAATTTTCACATTCCTTCGTTTTCGTCCCTTATTCATCTGTCCCTGTCTCTTTCTCTCTCTCTCTCAAAAAGAAGGACACGAATGAGCGAAGGGTTCCAACAAACATGTATCGTGATAAAATATTATATTTTCTCGGGGGAAACGTAGAGAGCAAGCAAAACTGTAGATAGGGCGCAATTGAAACGGGTATTGTGAAGCCATATGGAGTAGAGGAAACGGAGAAATGCTGCCAGCAGTTTCTACGGTGCCTGTTAAAAAAAAATGGAGAGGAAAAAAAATGGGAAAAAGGTAGAGTACGCTCTTGTCACGGAACTGGAAACGCGTACGCATGGAACTTTGTATATAGCGAAGGGATGTTGCGGACGAACATTTCCCGGTGTATATATATGTACAACCGAGTCTGCACGACTTCACCCGAAGGCTATAAACAGATATTGCGTTCGAGATCACTATGAATGCAACTACGTCTCGAGGAAAACAAAAAGTGAGTGATGAAAAAAATCTTGCTCGATTCTTTTTTCTTCAATTTTGAGAATAGGACAAAAAATACAACGAAGCTTCATCAGATGCAAAAAAAGCAGCTTCAAAAGCGTACAATTGTGAGCGGCAGGGTACGAGGCTGAACTCTCATCGTCGGGAGACGAGTTTAAGGTTGTATTTTGCTGGAAGCTTACAGCAAATTTGAGGCTGAATTCTGTACATAACAAGCTCAAATTCATTTTCAACGCTGCTTCTTTATTCTTCATTCGCTCAATTTGCCATTCGGTACTCGAAAAAACCGTATTTTTTAACCTAAATTACATTACCGCCGTGGCCTTTGATATTTTACTCAAATAATCTAGGATCTCCGCACCGATCGAGCCTCGATGGCTCGGGTTAATTTTACTTTTTACTATCGTTGAAAATCTGTTGAAATGACACACGTTCTTCGACTCAAAAGGGATTTTTCTCCGGAGTTCAGAATTCAAGGAAACTTATCATCGACCGAGCTGCACGAGTCAGGAGAAATCTCGTAAACGGTGATAGCTTTGAGGCTTACCGTTGAAAAATTACGAAATTTTAGTAACCCAGATCTAGGAAGTAGCTCGAAAAGATTTTCACAGTCCTTCAGAATCTGAAACGACGAACGAAGGTCGCGTTAGAATCGAGCGGCATGAGAACGGGTTAGAACTTTTGCAATTTACAGCAGCTTGGAAAATACTTGCGACCTCGGATATGTAAGGACGATCGCGTGATCGTACGTTGAGACGCAGGAGTACCTATTTCGCAGGAATAACCGGAGGAAATAAAATAAGGATCGATAAGAATTGTGACGGTCATAGCTGAACACATTTTTAAAGCTCATAAAACATAATTTTCCATTTAGATTGGACTTCGATTCATAGAACGAGTGACCTCTTAACGAAAAACAAAAAAATCACACTCGCCACGCATGCTTGACAACAATCAATAACATTAGAATATTTAAAAAAAAAACCTCTTCATACGAAGTTTTGAGAAAATAAAATACTAATTCACAGTGATCTTCGCGAGTTTCGAGTCGCTCACTTCGCGAATACACAATTAGCAGTTATCAGCCAAGAACAATGAGAGTCGAAGTTGCTAGGCAACCCGTCACATTCATAAGGACTATCGGAATAAAGTTGCGTCGGTATAAAGTACTCGTTGGCACATTCATGATTTCCAGCACTTTCGAGTACCGATGGTTGAGCCACGATATATTCCACTCAATTCGAAATAACCAATTTCGCTACAGAAAACGTGTATAAAAGGCGAAAGTTTTATCCTGCGAAAGTGTCATGATTGCGATGTTGGGTAACAATTATAAGTAACACATTGCACTCTTTCGAGCGGATGCTCGTGGCTGTCAACGTTTCAATGCACAGATTCCACGAGCGCACTCCCCCTACGATATCTTATTTCATGCCGCGTATGCGATATAACACCCACACACACACACACGTACGTAACCATTCGAGTATAGGTGCATTAAATTGCTTTTCGGAAAATCAATGTCTTAGCGCCCTGCAATCGCTACCCGCCGCCTGTCTTTTCCCGCATTTCAATACGTCGTACCAAGCACCGACTCCCAGGCCCCCACCCCCAAACGCCCCCTCCTTCGACTCAGTTGTACCTTGAATTTACGCAATTGTAAATTCTCCTCTTCATTTTCTTGATATTTGGATAAATATGTGAGAGTTTTCTAACGCTCCTTATCGGATAACACGGGAAAAGAGCTTGGCTGCTCGTATTTATTCTTCCGAATAATCTATAGTGGGAGTGATGAGCGATAACGAGCGTGATTCTGTCGCGTTAAACAAAAAAATATTCCAAAACTTGAATTCTGCTCCGTTAATTCGATGATGAAGAGAGGAGGTGAAGTAGAGAGCGTTTATTTCTATGGGTTTTAGGGGGCGCGATGCCCGCGTTGAGAAATTCACAACCACGGCCTGACTCGAGACCGCCCTCTGGACGTGGACGGCGTAACAAGTGTGGCCGTCTCTCCAACCCGTTTGACGCCCGACAAATCCTCGCTTCTGCACTAAGGTTTTCGCGGATCTTATTCGGTCAAATTCTTCCGTTTCAGCACTCCGTTCGAGAATTTTTAAGACGTTTTCGTCATTCCTCATCGAGCACTCTGCCAATTCGTTCATCGTGCGACATTGCAAATTGTAAAAAATTTCGAAACCTGACGGATCAGCAACAGAACATTTTTATGACGATGGCTGAAAAGTGAGGCATTTTAACGACAATACTTTCCCACTAACAAGTGTGAATTTCAGATATTTTTGAGCAGTCTTTTTTGGCGATTGTCCATCGGTTCGATGAAGCGCTAAAAATGTTCTTCTTCAACTTCCATTCTGTACGACCTCCCTTGAACCATTTCCATTTTCATAACCGAAAGTTAACACCTGGGAAGTCACTTTGCTTGTTTACTATTCCGAAGTCAGCACTTCCCTCCCCCCGCGCCGCGAAATAAAACAAAGTTTCGCGTTCTCCTCGCGCACGCCTCTCCGTATCGCCGACTTTTTTTCTCCCTCTCAGTCTCATCCGTATAGTCATCCGTGTAGAGGACGACGCGCGGAATATCAAAAAAGTTCAAAGTTCGTTTTTCCCATGGCACAGTTATTGACCCGAAAGCGATCTCAGGATCCCCCTCATATTTGTCCTGTTGCATATCATTAAAATTATCGAAAAAAATCATAATCTCGTATTATTACTGTAACATCAACGAACTATTGAGTTCGGCACTGACAATGAGTTTTCATTCAATTAGCTCGACTAACTTCGCCCGGCGAAATGAATTCAGTAGGAGGTGAATTAATGGCGCGCGCGAGAGAGGAAGCCTACAAGAGAAAACGCGGGTTGAGTGGACGGACGGAGAAAACGGCCGAACTAGAAAGGGATCACCGTATCGGTGTATCGCCTGAGGTACGAAATAACGATCCACTTAACCAACATTCCTTTTCAGTGTTGGAAGCCATCGCCTCTGCACACATTCAAAGGACAAGTGGGCTTTGCATACATTTTCCACCTACTTTACTTCCTCCTCGCTTTATGACGTCATCGTTCCCTTCGAATATTTTCCTCTTTTCAGCCTCTATTCGTGCTGGCTATTATGAAAACAAAACGATCCTCCCGTCATCTTCGGCTACTTTCATTCCCATGAATCGCTTGTTAATTGTTGGTAGATAAACGCAAGGATTTTACGAGCACAAAGAAGGAGAGGCTCTCTTCATTTTGCACGGAATCCATCCACGTTCATCAAAATATTGCTGTTTTCGCACGGAATATTATGGGATGGGGAATTGGTGCTGGGCATGTTAAAATTAGTGAATCTCACAAAAAATATAGAATCGAAAACTCTGAGTGGGCCATCATTGTTTTTCGCGACTAATTAATGCTAATCCGAACTGTGAATGACCCAGTGTCCACAGCGAAGAAATGCAATCGAAAAATGTGCGAAAAAATTTGTATTGAATGTGAAATTCACGATTTCCGGGATCAAATTTTTAGTGCACACAGAAAAATGGATCGGCAGTTTTTCTATCATCCCGTGATGTTCAGAAATATGTAAAAAAAAGTGCTCAATGGTGATTCGAAGATTTAATCATAAAAACTGCGAAAATTCGGTAAAAGTTGTAAACCATTGTTCAAAATCTCGTGCACGTTGCTTTGAACTCGCACGGTCTTCGATAATACGATTGTCTGTTGAAAATATAAAGTGTAAACGAGTTTTTGCGCTTCGCGTAAATTTTTGTCCATTGATGATTGAGCGATAAAGAAAAGTCATAACTCTCGGTATTATTTGGGGTGGACAAGAATTTTTTGTGCGTTAGATTGCTCGTAACGTATTTGCAAGCCCACGAAGAGGGTGATTCGAAGGGGACGGAGGGCCGACGGAATGCACGGAGAGAGAAATCATCAATTTCGTGAAAATTACTACAAGCACTAGAATTGAGATAAGAGTTTTTCTATGGGATAGTAGAGGATGCTGTGAAACTGTCATAAACGTTGTGAGAGAACCGGAGTAGCTTTATTCACGAGGAAGAGAAGGAGAAATGTGAAGCAGTCGGGCACAATCTATCGGCCGAGCACAATCCATACACATGTTGTTTTTTCGTCCTTCAACCCTGCCCCGAAGAAAAGCGCTGCTCCGAAACGGAGGGTAAAAAAAAATGAGGATGGAAATGAAAAAAAAATATTTGCCGAGAAGTTTGTTTGAGGGATCGTGGTGAGGGAAATGGCTATTTTCGCTTCATTTTTAGTTTCCGCCCTGCGCGGAATCGGCCTTGAAAAAAGGTATACGTGACCATGCAACGCGGTCGAAAAGCTTTACTGAGAAATTTCGTATCTCACAGAATTCAGATGGAAGCAGGTTATCGATAGATCGTAATGAAGCAGTTCGGGCCAAAAACTTTGACGTTTCACCATTTCCACCTCGTGACGATCGAAATGTACGAATTTTCAATACTATCGAATGTCCACGAAATCGAGAAGAGTTTGCCCGAGTCGCATGATTCGATGAAATTTAAGTAGAACGCACGCTAAACCCCCCGTGAAAAATCTAACTCCGTCCCGATTTGGAGTGAATGGAAAATTCGTGGAATTTTCACCCGCTCTCTGCCACGGTTCTTTCCGCCGTTCATTTTTTTTGTTTTAATTTCAATTTATTTCGTTTTTTTCTTGTTTTTCGCAAGTAAAATGCGTCAGGATAGCTACCGCGGAATGACCCCCCTCCCCGAGTGTTCAGTCTCTGCCCATGAAAGTTGCAGCGCCAGGGCCGTCCGAAGGCGCGCAATCGAGAAGGAGAATGTTGGCTGAACGTTGAGACAAAGCGTCCGGGGTTGAACGGACCGAGTGATACGGACCTGGTCGCTGCCGCCCTTCCGTCCGATCAATAATACTTTGGTGGGGTGGTTGCGACGATGCCGAAAGGGGAGGCGGCGGCAGGCCTGCTAAAGCTGGCAGCAGGCACCCTCGTACTCGGCCGGAGGGCTGAGGGAAGCTTCGCGACTCGGCCGCGTTGAGGTGGGGTAAGGGGCTCTCTGAACGCTCCCGATGCGGAGCACCAGCGGTTCATACTGTCATGGCGCCGCGCACCACCGCCAGGGAAGCGGCCGGAAGGCCTTGATGCTTCGCGAATCACTGTCACGTTGCGCGACTCGTTCCTTCTCTCCGTTATTCTTCCCTTCGCTTATTTTATTCTTCTCTATCTTGTGCACCCGCCAAACGTCATCTACTGACCATCCGAGCTGACGGGCACTCCATTTCATTCGGAATAAAGGGCCCTTCTTTTTCTCTCATGATATTTTTTGCCTCGTTAATCGCGACATGCGTGTTGCTTCCAGTGTCAAAGTGAATAAAAATCATTGAGTGAGTTCTTACAGCGACTAATACTTTTGCGAAATACCTCGGTGCAGTGGCCGCTGGCGCGGTTGTGCAGTTGGACAGTCGAAGGTGCGAAACGAAGTGCGTTCGACACCCGGAGAAGCTCCTCGTACGTGTGACTTTATTTTCAGTCCAGACGAGCAGATATATATTCGAGCTCAACACAACGATCAACAAAAATGGTACATGATCATCCAGCTATCGATGGGACTAGCAATTCGGGCAGCTGATCCGTGCCGCATACGCCCTAACCTTCTTCGTAATTCGTTCGACGAGGAACATTCCGGAACGTTCGCGATTCCCTCGCTCTGAGACGGTTCATCGGACCTGTCAACGTTTTTATCTCAACACGCTGTATTAACCTTCGAATCAAAGCGTCTCTCCCGTGTGGAGGCTCCGTCGTGACAGTTGCCGGTCGATCGAATAATACTCTCGAGCCCGTCACATAATTTTATCGAATTGAATCACCGTGACGTCGACATCGAGTTGATGAACTCCGGCTTCGATCGCTTCACGAGCGGGTAGCGTGGTACGAAACGCTATTGTTGGCTCAAACTCTTTTTGCCAACCGCGACCTAAGCTAAAATATAACCAAAGTCCATCGATGTCGAATAATCGATCAAACCGTATCAAGTGATTCCAGAATATTTCAACTCCGACTACCGAATCGAAACGGGAGTAACACTCAAGAACACCCATTTGGGAGGTCGCCCGAGGTCGAGCCATCGGATAAGGAAATATTGAGACCAGTGGATACAGGAAATTAGTGAAAATAGGTATCCGAGCTGCCCGGGGAAGGCTCAAGGGTCGAGGAATTCAACGTACGGTGCAAAAGAGAGTAACAATGTCCTAGCGAAGGCAGACGTTCCCCTTGTCCAGGCATTCCCCTTGTCCTCTGATCCATCTAACCTCACAACCCCAACGAATCCCAATATCCTCGTCCCCTTTCGACATACGCTTTTGGTATCCCCGGATAACGAGTAAATGCCGTCTTACTCCGCTCAATTGATATCGCATTGATCGTTCCATCGCTTCGTGAATCAGAGTGAAGAAAAGGAAAAATGGTGTTGTCGTTGACGAGTGTGAAACGCGCTGAAATCACTCGAAATTCAAGCGCTTGAGTTACGACATCGTTCCGGTTGAAATCCAAGTTCAGTCTCCTGGTTTTCATCTACAACGCTGCAAAAAACCACACCCTGCGAGTAAACCGACTTTTTATTGCCTCGCGAAGGGAGGCAACCTTGGGAAGTCACGAGATATTTGCGCCCGTAGAGCCAGGTTGGTACAAGCAAATATGTTGACGATTACGCGGTACATGAAACGACACTTTTGTCAGCTCGCAGTGTGTCGAGCCGTTAGATCCCTAGGGCTCTTCTCAGGGACGACCATCGTTTCCGAGGTACGTACGTCATTTGGATAGCGGAATGATGCCCGCGGCATGAAAAAGGGCGGGCGGAGAGAAGCGCGATCGAATGAATCCGCGGTCGTTATGCGATCGGTGCACATGGCCTGGTTCTCATTGGCACGCTGCTCACAGTTTGCGGCTTGGAACACTACGCGTCGTTGCACTGTACAGGGTTAGGTTGGACCGCTCGGTGATACGAGAATCAACCATCCGTCACTTCCCTTCTGCTGACTGTCGCACTGGCCCCCAGTGCGATTCGTTGTGCGTCGCACTCCGCATACTCCCCCGCGCGGCACCCCGATAGCACTTCTTTCCTCGGAAGACTCGGAAATATAGCGACGATAAAAAGCAGCGTTTAACGAGTGCAAAACGCCAAAGATTTTCCGATTAACGCGCTCCATTGAAAACTTGGTAAGCTCTTCCACAGTCAAACCTATTTTGTATAATAAAGACTGTGAATTACGCCGAATATTATTATCTGCGTACACGGAGAAAACGAGACCGAAAATTCTAGAGGAAAGTACTAGGAATATAGAATCCCGGGGACACGTTCTATCCACCACAGAGTAAAAAGACCAATACTCGTACCTTTTATTCGAAAGACTCAAGAATCTTTTTCTCTACGAGCATAGTAAAAAATGTTGTCAGTCACTTCAAATGTTTATATTGTAAAGCATGCTCGGGCAATTCTGAAAAAAAACTATATGAATGGTAAAATGTCACACGTATTCGGTGTATGTTCGTGTATTTATCATAGAATTTACTATGCTGACAGTGAAAATTTGTGATTTACAATAAATTTCCACTTATCGGTAAAAGTGCTAGTCTGACACGATGAACAACACTCGAAAACAAAACGAAATATAGTTCTCGCGTGCATCACTTTTTGCCGTGCACATAAAGCTGTTTAGAATCGAAGGGACGAAAAATGGCAAAATTCAAAAAATTCTGTGCTGTTTGTAATCGGTGGGTAAATACTTTGAAAATTCTTGAAAAATCATATATTCCTCGCCATACAAAACGCATCCGTTTTCTCCGTGTACCAAGCGAGGCGGTAGCGGCTCGACGCCGAATACTAAAAATAAAGCCACCGCGAGCCCGGCTGCGCTCTTAAGTAAGTTGGGTATTCGGGCTCAATACTCAGTGAAATTCGACGAATGCGAAGCCAAAACTGGATTGCTAAGAACTGCTGAATAGCATTCGATGCAACGCGTATCGATCAGGTATTCAACGGTTTCTCCTGACCCCGGTGCAAATATAGTAAAGTTACGTTAGTGCATAGGGCAGGAAAAAGAGAAATTCGATCGGAAGGAGCGGATATAAAATTGGAAAAGGAGTCCCAAAATCCTGGAGAAATTTCGTAGATTGAGCGAAATAAGAAATTGAAAAAAATATAATAGTTTGACAATATACGGGAGGTCAGCCGAACACGCGATATGTACGAGTCATGCGGAGGGAGAGAGGCTCGCTATAATTTATGTATACCCACCGACACGTCCAAAACGTTTCACGATGACGATGTAATCCCTTGAGGATTTAGCGTGAAAGAGGACAACTTTGGCTTTGTGATTAATGTGCCGAGTGAAGGGATTTTAGGTGCGGTCTAAAGCCACAATCAAGCGGATATAGTTGTGCCGAAAATTCGTTTATCCGAAGGGTTGAATGCGAGGAGAGCCTCCTCGTTCTTGCGAATGAATAATGAATTATTATTTCTGCTTAATCGAATGAAGAATATTTTTCTGACAATTATGCGTGGCAATTACAAATACCAACGGTTCGACGAATTAATTCAATTTAATTATTTTATCATAAGAAATTTTTATCATCTCAATTATTAGGTGACGACTGTGAATTTATTAGCAGAACCGTGAGATTCAATGAATTTGGAGAAAATGGAAATTTGGAGAGTGCAAAGAGAGTTAGGGTATGAATAAATGAAAATGAGAAATGTATTTGGTAGGAAAGATGCTCTTGTTTTACTACTGCTTCGATCGACTGCGGAGGAATACATCGGAATTTCACGACTCGTTGAACGAAGCTGCTCGACGCTGAAGACCATTCGCTCTTCTGCAGCCCCTTCGGTTAAATGCTCCTTGGCCTCCCTTGCAGTTCGCGTCCAACCGAATGGTCACAGCTCACTTCAACGGTTATAATGCAACCGTTAAAAGTTATTACATTTATGAATAATCAAAGGTGTTGAAAAAGGTCGGCTTCCTGATGGTAAAACGGCTCACTAAAGAGACATTTTCAAACGAAAGTCTCTCGAGCTTTGATTATATCTTCTTCAAAATGGTCAAATTTTGACATTTGTTTGCCCATAATCGTGTAAGAATGTAAACAACCGCGTGCGAAACTCGCCAAAACCCCTCGTCATTCGACACGTTCTCGAGTATATAACAATTCGCAATTTCAACATTCAACAACGATCGATTCACGCGATTGAACCTTTGGCAAACAGAGTTCATATCGTAAGCCATTATGGCAGCTTATGAGCAATGTCGTCTTGTTGTAAATATGCTCTTCCGTACTACGATAAATATTGCCTCAGCAAACAGCAACCCAACACCTGCTGCCTTCAATCGAACTTCACCCCCGTTCTAACTCGTCGTAGTTATCTTCGCTACACTTGTGAGCAGAAGGAAAGATTGAAGTTTTCTCTGATTTCATACCATTGTTTACATTTCATTCAACCAGTTTCATCGACATGCTACATCGCTCAGATTCGACTCCGATTCGATGGGAGTCGAGAAAAATAAAAAATTAATGAAAAGCTTTAATAAATCTTTTAAGATCATGCCTTACTTGTAATTCAAAAAAGCAGCTGAACTTTTTTTGCTCATTTCACGATCAAAGAAACGATTAAAATTCATTCTCGCAATTGTTAAAATTATGTTTAACTTATTCGTTGAGATTGATCAATTTTTAATATAATGATAGCGGCTAAAATACTTTCGTAGTAAAATCGTCAAGCAAACTGTGACAACAGCCGTTTTCTATTCGTTTGGGCTTTCTCAAAACATTCATATCTAAAAACATTATATTTTCTTATTTTCGTTTTTGGCTCTTTAAAGTTGGGAAGATCCTATTCATTAAATCCAAATCGTCGCACAGGAAGTGTGCCTGCCATACGAGCCCGTGTATAACCCTTCAAAAAATGTGATCCTCGTTAATTGTTTTCTCGATTTTCACTAGATTCGCGTGAACTTTCTTAAAGTTTGATAAATCATTTTAAGCATGAAGTTCGAGGGTATTGAGCGAAGGTCGAAGGGTCACAAGAGATCCGACGTCTACGAAGAAAATGGGCCCTCATGCCTTCGAGAATCCGTTCAATAAACATTTTCATTAGGAACATTGTTAGGAAAACAAAATTTCATTATAGTTATCGGAATTTGAAACTCTTGACGCGGCGCATGTACTCTCGAGTATGGAACGTTTTCCGCTTCACAGAGTTTCGCCACTTTTGGGTGTGCGCTAATCGCTTCAGCGCTCGGAGTTACGTGTTTCTCCTGACATTGGTAATCCTGCAGATTTACGGCTGCGAAACGTCAGTCGCTTATCCTCGTAGAATATATGCACAAACTGCGTTAAAACCCTCCTGACATTCTTCTAGATCTCGAGCGGTAATACGAATTGTACTCGTTCATTGTCGTTTAGAAAATAACAAATATTTGACGATTCAGCTGGAAAAGTTTGACGATCGGTTCACCCTGCGGGATAACTCGCACTCCATTGCATCGACGATGCGGTAGTCGCGGTACACATCGGACGGCGTACCAATTAGCGTTCCGAACGCTCCACTCCTCCCCCGACGCTTTTTTACATGTTCCATCCAACACCCTTCCTCGTGCGTGTGCTTCGTGTTCTGCTGATTAATTTCCAGCACTCGTGAATCAGGGAAGGAAAAGAGTCTCGGGGAAAAGGGAACACGGAGCGAGAAACGGTCCGATATGCAGCGACTATTCCGCTTGTAGTAAATAAATTGATAGGTACGCGTATGATCACCGGTACCGTGATGGGTTACAAGTCGAACAGGAACTCGTCCTCTGGATTATCCATTTTTCCACTATTCAATAGCACCGAAAACATTCAGCGAATTTCTCGAATACCTGCCAATCCAATTCCACATGATGCTCGTACATTTTCACGTGTCGCAACTGTTTCAATGTTTTCATTACATTTTGTATTTTATTATGACGTTAAAAAATGTGAAGATCGATGAATTTTCGTCGTAACGTAAATGCCACGATCCTCGTACTCGAAGAAACCCTCGCAGGAGCCCCTCAACACGCTCCTCTCGGTCGGTAAACCGAAAGAAAGACAATTCCGATAAAACCCTTCATTTCCGTTATGCAGATTCTCGGTCGTACAATCGAGGCGCTCAGATGGGCACGTGCAAAATATGACGTTCGCTCTTAATAATCCTTTCGCACGAATGCAGTCGACCGAGCTCTGTGCGCCTCCCTCCCTTCTTAGGCGCTCGATACCAACCTCGGTCGTTTCAAACTCCTTCGGTCGAAACGCATTTGTTTTCAAAGATTCTCCTGCGCTGCTTTTAGATCGTGTATACAATAGAGATGGCTGTTGGATTATTTCGAAAATCTAATATCCTTTTTCTGCTGGTTTTTGTTGCAGGCCATTTATACGTGGTACTCTCGAAGAACCGTCCGAGCGTCCGACGGCTCGAGAATCACCCGGGGAAACGCGAAAGTAACGAACCTTCGGTGAAAATCAACGTCAGAGGCAGACGAGCCGGACAGCGGTTCTGGCGGCGGAGCGGCAGGGGTGAGTGAGATGTGCCCCACATTTGTTTCGACATTTTTACCGATACACCAACATTCGTTTTCGTGACCTGGATATTTCACAATCAATATTGGGCATATCGAGAGTTGCGGATGAACGCAAGTGGCCTTGCGTTGAAATAATCAAAGTTTATAAATTATTTATTAAAATCGTTCTAACGGAATTCAAAGTGCATTTCAACGGCTAGTCGGCATAGAGGTTTCTGCAATCGACTCATTCTTTTCGCTCACCTTTTTCATTTTTTATATATTTATAATATGTTTTTTTTTAATAGCGATCAAATAAGTCGAATAGTTTCTCTGTAAAACAGAGCTTTTATTTTTCCTTACACTTAATTAAGTCTAATATTTCCAGCTTAATGGTCTAAATTTATCCTGATTCTTACCTGTAAAACAAAGAAACAATATTCAATGTTATTATTCACACTGTTTCCTTCTTTTACTTCTAAAATTCTGCTTTTCGACAAATTTTCTACGACGCTGAAGTTTCCAACGTTGGAGTCCAACGAAATGAACGAAAAAAACGTTTGTAATTCACCAATTTTTTATTTCACGAATCGTTGGTGCAGCTTGAAAAACTACGAATCGGAAATTTGGCAGGGAACAAAATAGGAGAATTACTGGAATTATTGGAGAGTTTTTTTCGATCATTTCGTTGGACTCCAACGTTGGAAACTTCAGAGTCATAATTTTCTCTCCACGTGTCTCTGCCTATTTCTTCTCCTGTGTTAAGTCATGTGTTTATTTTACCTAGCCGCACTTTGTGTGGGAATTCTGAATTTGACTAAGGGCCTCTACCTTACATATTTATTTTCAGGTACTATGGGAGCGGCGGTATGGGGGGTGGAGGAAGGCTACGAGCCACGGACCTCCGGCGGCGAACCCCGTTCCCTTGTAACGATGATGATCCACGAACGCGTACTCGTCGAACGTCCGATGATAATTATATAATTTGTCGGAATGATTACAAGGAGGCTTGCGTCTCTAGCGATCATGTTGCCAGGTAAGATTTTCTCAACTAATCTGAATGAAATGCTGCCGATGGGATCCCTTTTTTATCATAAATTTTCCCATTTTTCCATTGACTAATACGGCGTTGAAGTTCGCAACGTTGGAGTCCAACGAAACTAAGGAAAAAAACATTTGCAATTCTCCAGTTTTTGATTTCACGAAATCGTTGGTGTAAGTTGAAAAACTATGTGAATTGTAAATTCGGTAAAATTGGAGGAATTACTGGAATTATTGCAGAGTTTTTTTTAGATCGTTTCGTTGGACTCCAAAGTTGCAGACTTCAGCGTCATAGACAAATCCTCAAATCGCTGTTGAATCAGGTTTTTGTACCACTGGATAATGCACGCTTTTTGAATCAGTCGTGACTCCGCCCATTTTTTATTACCCGACGTTATTGATATTTTTCTCACATACTGAAAATCGAATCAGCTTGCGATCATTTCAAACATTACAAACTTTTCACACTGCAATGTTTAATATTTCTTTCAAGTCGATTGGAACCTGAGCGGGGATTCACTTCGGGTCAACCGACCTGCGTCGGAAATATCGCGAGTGCAAAACGTAGTCGGAGGAACGATGAGGACATACGCGAAAAAGGATTTAGCGAGGGAAGCCTGAGGCGGAGCAAGAGGGAACATTGGCGCGATGGTGATGGCGGCGGTGGCGACAACGACGACGACGACGAGTCGGCAACAGTCGGGAAAACAACGGAAAATTTTTATAGACGAGTAGTACAAGTGGGAAATGAAGACCATCGGCCGGACGACGAGGAGAACGAAAGGAGGCGCAGATTCCGGTGGTACTGGAAAAGTCTTGAGCGAATTGTCAATATGCTGGCCTCCAGGACTTTGCTGCTCGGGATCGTTCTTCTCGTCACACCAGGTTTGTTTTCCCATGCAAATTTATCACCGAATAATCCTATCAAATAATAAACAACTCGGTGTAAAGACGTTGATGCGAGGAAAATTCCGAATCATCGTAGCTTCGCTGGAATCTCAAGATTTTTTGAGCGGGTCATTGAGTCATTTTGAGATATTTTTGTTTATTTTGTATTTCGAACATTGAATAACGCTTTTCGACGCCCCCTTTGTTCATTGTATCGCGATTAGTCCGTTCCTCGTGAGAAGTCGGGACAAATTCAAACTTGTGCGAATACCTTGAAAGAAATTCACTCAGGATAAACACGTTGAAGACATTTCCGTCTTATCACGATGTTTCTGGCGTGAAGAATTCGTAGGGTGTGGAAACTGAACGGAGAACAGAGAGTCGAGACAAGAAGAGAGTTGAGGGGGATGGGCGGTGGCAGCGGAAAACGGGGTAAAATTAGTTCTCAAAGAAGCGTCTCGCTTCCTCGTTATATTTCCCGAATGTTATGTCTTCGAGGATTCTTCGAGTAAGCCTGTTTCTTCGGTGCCAGCCACGCGTTCATTCATAGAAACTTCAAACTTGGCCAACACAATGCGCCATTTAGGGACGAGCATTTCACAGTCTCAACTTTTACCTTCGCTATTTCGTTTATGCAAATCGCGTCCCAGCAACCGGTCGGTGCGGTGTCACAATGAAAAATTTAAAACGGAGCAGCCGGAGCGTGGAGCGTAAGATTTTCAGTGAGTGGGGACGAAAGGAGGTTTAATAATTTTCGGTCAACCGACGCGAGTGAATAATGAATTTTTATTTTTTTTTTTTTTTTTTACTTGAATCTATTCGCGTGATTCTATCAATAAAAATAAACACCGTAACGAGGAATTAAATCAGTAAATAGGATTTTAAATGATCCGAATACAACGGTAGTTCCTAAGCGCGAACGGCCAGGGGTGGCGGAAAAAACTCTACGAAGACGTGAAAAGTAGTAGTAGCGTTGAAAAGTATTGTGATTGGTAGCTGTTTTTATCATTTCCGGAGGGCCATCATGCGGAAATGGGTCCGCTATTGAGAAGCTAGACGGTTATTGAGAGCGATGAAGCAGTGTGACTATAGTAGGCTGCTTCCTCCTCAACGAATGGGAGCACCGCGACCGGCCTCATCGTCCACGATCAAAGGGACACTGGAGAGAAAATCACTCCCCCTTTACACGATCGCTCCTTTGTTCTATAATACGCTGTTCTCGGCTTTCCTTTCCGGGCTTTTCTCGTCAGTCCATGCATTTTATACCAAGTTCGAATCTTTTCTCGTTTCATCGTTCACGTCGAGTACAACAAACGGGAAACTTCCATTCGATGTAAAGACTCTAAAAGTTGCAGGCGTAATAGTTGCGATCGCGGACCGGTATTTCGCTTTATGTGCGCATATACTTTCCTCGTGGGGCGTAATGAAAAATGAGGAATTCGATAGGACGATTCCTCTTCGAACTGGTTCCAGCGGTTTGTCGTTTTACCAGCCATCATTCGCGGGGTTTAAAAATTCTTGCGAGATAGAAAAAAGTTATTAGTTCTTGATTTTGCGTGCATGTGTTCAATGTGGATTCACTTTGGTTGTCCATTTTTTTAAAATAATTTTTCCCACTGCAGTGAACAACGAGCGTTCGAAGAATATTTCGCAATTTTTTTTTCATAAAATTATTGTCTTTAAGGAATGAAAGCAAAGCCAAACCGAAATTACTTCTCGCCCCATAAACTACCGAGAAACTCCGATAGTCTCGGACAAGTCGCTCCTTTTTTTCTCACTCATGAAATAATATCGATTGAAAGGTGCACGTTTATCTCATTCTTGAATTTTTTTTACGCAGGTCTCTGTCATCAGGACGCGGTGCATATAACAGCGATCTTGGGGGAGAGCGTGGTCTTCAATTGTCACGTTGAGTTTCCCGGTGAGCACCCAGTGCCCTACGTTCTCCAATGGGAGAAGAAGGTAGGCGAGATGGTACGATATCGGACGACACCCTCTCTGCTCTCTATCCGTGAGTTATATAAGCGGTTCCGCTCAATGTGTGCACGTAAATGGTACCAGCCGGCTAAAGAATCAACAGGCTCATCGCTCAACCACCATCGACCGATATCTCTACCTTTTTCTTTATTTTCGAATCCATTGTACGACTTCGTTCGATTCATTTCCCGATTTACCGATCGATGCACACGAGTCCAGCTAGCAATTTTTTATGTGCTTTACCATATTCTTTGCTCGATAAAAAATTTCCAAAATGAACGAAAATTCCTTTTCAATCTTCATGAATTTATACTCGGCTCTACGCCGGAGTCATTCTTTTCCCAGTAGCTTAATAATGTAGTGCAGTCGCCAAGTCGTCAAGTCAATCTATAACTCACGATATTTTTATATCGAGTGTGATTCAAAATATCTTCGAGATAAGAGAATCAGTGGCCGGATGATTGAAAATAAAGCGTTTTCGCAGTGTGCAAAATGGTATTTCAAAGCTTTTATTTCAATTTTTTTATTGCATCAGCAACTAATGATTAGTCTTGAAAACAAAATTATACATAAAATCGCGATTCAATGGATCAGCGATAAAAGTAGCGGCAGCGTCAACAGGGACAACAGCTGGTACCAAATACACGAGTGCCCGAGCGAAACCTTATGATAAATACATGTTAACGTTGTTGGAACGTTGCAACTACACTCATTGTCTTAGAGCTCGGCGAGTTTATTTGCCTTTATTATTTCGATAAGTTTCCATTGAGCTTACGTGCCTGTGTCAATATCATTGGCATCATCATAATCGTCATCGTATTTATTATAATTATCATTAAAATTATCTCATCACATCGATGATGGTGATGATGATTGTACGTGATATTCATTTACCGGCCAACGAGACGCGCCATGTTCGCTAAAACAGGCCTGCGAACATAATATTCACTTTAAATCGTACAGTTAATGTATATTTCGTTATGAAAAGGAGTAGATGAATTTTTAGAATTTTGTAAAAGTGTTAGCGAAAGTGAGTAAAAAATTAGCCAAATTGTGGCCACAATACTTGTCACTCGGATATTTTTTTTTCTTTTCATGAGAAAAAAAGACCCGTTTTGAACAATCGTATTGACGGAAAATTTTAGAAGGATAACGGCACGAATCCCGTGATTAATTTTTCTCAATAAATGATAACCCATTTTCTTGAACTTCGTTTCCCTCCCATGGACACTATGCTTTCATAGTTGTTATTTTCCCTCCTCCTCCTCCACCCGATGGCCCACTTGCAAGAGTACGTTCAACTGAAAAATTTTTCAAGGGTTCGTGAAGTCTGTAGCTACTAATTTTTCCAGGGCGCGAGACGTTGTATAATAAGGGCGCATCGAAGAAGCGGTTGAGGGTCCGAGAGAGCAGTTG
Source organism: Venturia canescens (assembly GCF_019457755.1). Lineage (NCBI taxonomy): Eukaryota > Metazoa > Arthropoda > Insecta > Hymenoptera > Ichneumonidae > Venturia > Venturia canescens. The sequence continues at coordinate 4,629,216 of NC_057423.1, read as the reverse complement.
GCAACAAGAATTTCTTGAACATTGACGCGTTGAGTTTCAATCATAGCGAGGAACACAAGCGTAGCGTGCTTTTTCCACTTAGCGCTTCAACTTTTCAGTCCTCTGGATTCGCATTCGCAAATTATATTTTACCGGTATCACGATGTGTCGAAAAGAACCGGCAAGACGAATTTTTATTGAAAACTGAAAAAAACTTGCTGAGTCCTGAACACGTACTTTGGAATAATCTCATTGTATCTGCCAAGTTTTTAAATAATGCCGCAACGAATGGGAATTGAGAGAGAAAAAGCGACGAAAGTCTTTCTCTCCGCAGTGAAAAGTTTAAGAGAAATTCCCAGACGAGTGGGTTGACAAGAGGTTTAAAGAGTAAAAGCTGCTCAAAGCGGAAGAATATGTGGCTAATCGTTTCGTATGTACCCCGAGGGCTCGAGGTAACGGCTCGTTCAGCCTCTTATCGTCCCTTTATTTTCCATTTATTCTGGCTTGGTACGCGCAAACCCATGAATTCATCGAGTCCATCGTGGCATTGGAATGCAATAGATCATTTGAAATAACTCGCATCTCTCCCCGACTGTAATACGTCGAAACGATCATTTTTTCCATCGATCTTGCCTACGTCGTGGATGGTTGTTGTAATAAAAATTATTTTAAACAAATTTGTTCCATGACTCGCGTAGGCCATTCGTTGAACTTGCAATCACTTTCGCAGAATAAAAATTATGGTTGTTGAGCTTATCGGTTCTGCTCAACCTTATTTTCAGCAAGAAACAATTATTGTAAATGGGAATTTCAGAAAGGTTGGAGCAACGAATCTTTGACATTTATTTCTAGAGCCTCACGAAAATTCCACTTCGTTTTCTCTATTTCCTAGAAATGAAAACCTGGTTGTATACGGGTTTTTTTTTCGAAATTAAAAATAAGAAAGAAAAAAAACGAGTAATAGAAGCACATTAATTGATTGTAAGGGAGTTTGAAAAAAAAACAATTCTCTCTAAAACTACCCCATTTTAACGCGGTTTCCTCTATTGAATAGAAACAACGAAAGAGATTAGCATTCTTAATTTATACCGTTTCACTCCGAGAAATTTAGCTTCCATGGTTTATCGCACAGTTTAGGTGCGAAATTCCTACCCAAAGTTTCGCTCCGTTTCACGTGACAGGTAGTTTGAGTGACGCTGCGCGTCGCGGCCATATCGATTGAACCGCGTTAGTTAGTTAACCGGTAGGTGATTTAAAAATAGCACGCTGGAGACCCGGCTACCTCCACCCCGCGGCATTACGTCGCGCTATAACGTGTACGAACCAACGGAAACTCCCTCCCACCGAGTATACAGGGCGGCTCTAATAATTGCGAGCACACGTTGGCTACGCACGTTTTCATTATCAGCACAGCTGACACTTGGTTCATTGACTGTCAACCGCTTCATCGATCGAGCGCTGATGAATCGAGGGAGTCGATCAATTTGTTCTTCGCCGTTCGGTCACAATTTCGGCCTCTTTAAACCTCGCACGTTTTTTCCATTGAATCTCCCAAACCCCGAGTTCAACTCGAGGGGAAAATATTCGCTGGAAGTTGATACAATGATTTCTCAGAATTACCATCCCAATGAGATATCAATGATTGGACACCGTGCGAATGTTCGAATCTTGACCCGAAACCTTACCAACCCCCGCGAAACCAAATATCCCACAACGTCTCAAGCTTGAGCCGTGTTTAAGGCAAATTTATAATGAAATTTTTTAAAATTAACTGAAAATAATGAAGAAAAGTGAGAATTGGTCTTGCGCAAAAGATTTGATGAAGCGTCGTAACAGTTTCACGAGCGATCGGATCCGCTCGAACATTCCTCCTCGACGACTTATTCGAATTTAGATCGAAAAGTAAATTGCCATTTTGGGATGAACGTAACCGTTTATAAAAATGATTTATTTATCAGGTTGTTGAAACGGAGTAGATCGAAAGCGCTTCTTACTAGGTGCATGACCCGCTTGGCAGTTTATGCGGATGTTTCAATCGTCGATCAGAATTTAATCGATAATGCTTGCTGAGAATGGATTCTCCTTTGTCCGCGTGCCTATTTTCCATTTTGGTTCCTCCCTCTCGCCCTCTCTCGCTCCCGCCCGTTCTTCAGCCTTCCTATTAAATCCTTCCACGTATATATATGCCTATGTATAGCTTTGCATGCGGAATAATGATTGTCGTTTTTGGCACTGGCGGTGAGGCAGCCACGAACAGTCAAGAAAAAACTCAAGCGTACTTCTATACTTGATTTCTCATCGTTTTACTGTTTTTGTTTTTTTATTTTTTATTCAATTCAATGTTCGATCAAGAGATAATCTATATAATACAAATTATCGTAAAAAAAACTTTCGATCCAAATATTCTGTGATCAACGGGATTCGGGACTGTCCGATGTGCCCATTACGATTCGTGACTTCCAAAATGATGACTCTATTTCTCTGTCTTTAGCATCAAATAAAAGGCGACGATGATCGTTTTTTCTTACGCGCTGCATCCGCCGCCTCATTATCATTATCGCTGAGAGAAAATGCGTCGTTGATGGCTGGTGCGGGAAAATTGGTCATGCTCCGAGCTTCACGAGTCGTTTTGTCTACTGAATATTTTTCGAACGACACGCGATTCCCGCCCCAGCTGTCAATGATCGAGTATAAAGCGTTTAAATTGATCGTAATTAATGTCCTCGTTGTTTGGTTGTTTTTTTCTTCATTTTTCAACGGATCAGGGTAAAGAGACACCGATTTATATTTGGTACGAGTCTTATCCGACCCACAGCGGCGAAGGCTACGAGGGACGTGTCTCGAGAGTCAGCCCTAATTCTCCCTACGGCATTGCCAGTCTCAATCTTACCGACATCAGAGAAAGCGATCAGGGATGGTACGAATGCAAGGTCGTTTTTCTAAACAGATCGCCCAACAACAATAAAAATGGTACCTGGTTCCATCTCGACGTCCATGGTGAATATCAATTTTTTATTCAATTTTCAACGATTATTTAACTGGCAAATTATATTCTGCGTGTCGTTGGTTATTTCTTTGCCGCACGTTCGTCGGACACACGCGAATTTATTCGTCAAGCCACGAATGCTTCGGCCCGGATAATCGCTTTCGAGAAACATTTTTCGCCCCGCGCTCTCGAACGGTCGCGAGCACCGCGTCCCTTTGTTCTCTTGCTCAACCGCGGCTCTTCTGCATACCTCGCGTTATCCGCCCTCCTCGCCGTCGTTCTCCGTAACTTCCGTACCGTGTTATCGTCCGCTCTCCTGCGCCCGCTCCTACGCTCCTGCTCAACGCCTCCGCACAGGATGCGTCCCAATATTTCGCGTCCCCCCAAAGCTTCATTTTTCATCCACCGACTGCACCAGTGCACAATTCCCACGATTCGTTATTAGATTATCTTTACTTCGGTTCATCCGCGGTTTGACGGAAAATCTGAGAAGCGCCGATGAAAAAAAACGAGATCGCCCATTACCGACGACTCCCATAGTACACGGAACACCAACGACCCGATCAACCAACAACTCCGTTTCCTTTTTTCCAACGAAAACGAGAGATAACCGGTAATAGATGGACCAGCAGCGACGAGCCTCCGAGTTTCTCATTCCTCTTCGTTTCCCCCGACCGACCATTCCCGTGTTTGCAGTATCAAAGAGAAAGGACTGCGAGCCACTTCCGGAAGGCATTTGGACCTTGTTCGTTTCCGAGGATCCACGAGTCGAAAACGTTCCTTCATTGGCGCATTCTTCTCTCGCACTCAAGGAAAAGACTGTCGACGAGTTGAACTGTGACTCGAGACCGAGACCTTTTGAAAATTATCGAGGAATGCGGGATTGAGAGTTTTGAGAGTTACCGCTGTAATGTCGCGTCTTCAAAATGACGATCAAACTCTCACTTCAATATTAAAATTAACGAATATTGAATTTTCTTTTCAGCACCACCGAAATTTAGTATAACCCCCGAGGACATGATCTACGTAAATCTGGGCGATTCGATAATCCTCAACTGCCAGGCGGAGGGTACACCGACGCCCGAAATAGTTTGGTACAAGGATGCCAATCCGGTAGCCACATCGAACACAATTGGCATCTTCAACGAGGGTACAGAACTGAGAATCGCGACTATAAAGAACGAGGACATTGGCGATTACACGTGCATCGCTAGAAACGGCGAGGGCCAAATTAGTCATTCCGCCCGGGTCATCATAGCGGGTACGATCATCGTATTCACATTATTATCGAGTGTCAAGTTCACGAGATTCGTTTTCTTCTTGAAGAATAATTCCATGACGAGCGATTTGATATTTTGTGCGTTAATGAAAAGTTGGTAAATCGAGAGCGGTGGTACGGCCGGGGTTTATAATTATTGGGGATGTTTAAGGTGGTGCGGTAATAATGGTCCCGCCGTCGAATCAATCGAAGCTGGAGGGCGAGAAAGTGCAATTCTCCTGCGAGGCGAAAGCCTTACCCGGGAACGTAACGGTTCGTTGGTTCAGGGAGGGTGCACCAGTGACAGAGGTGTCAGCCTTGGACACGAGAGTATCGATCAGAATGGACGGCAGCCTCGTTATCAACCCGGTCAGCGCCGATGATTCTGGACAATACCTTTGCCAGGTGACCAATGGGATTGGGGAACCACAGAGCGCAACTGCCTATTTAAACGTCGAATGTGAGTAGGGAGTTTCCATATTGAGAAGCCTAGAATAGTTGTGTAACGGATTGTTTAATCGAAAAGAATACGCGAAATGACAAATGAAATTTTTGCAGATCCGGCGAAAGTTACGTTCACGCCTACGGTCCAGTATCTACCGTTCCGTTTAGCCGGGGTTGTGCAGTGTTACATCAAGGCAAATCCACCGTTACAATACGTTACGTGGACCAAGGACAAGAGGCTATTGGAGCCTTATCAGACGAAGGATATCGTCGTAATGAATAACGGTTCCCTTCTCTTTACTCGTGTCAATGAAAATCACGAGGGTAAATACACGTGCACGCCTTACAACGCTCAAGGTACCCAAGGTGGCTCGGGGCCCATGGACGTTCTCGTCAGAAATCCGCCGGTATTTACTATCGAGCCTGAACAAGTGTATCAGAGAAAAGTCGGCGAGACTGTCGAAATGGTCTGCGACGCTCAGGAGGCCGAGGGTACTCCCAAACCTACCATACAATGGATGAGAGTGAGTCGATGCACTTTGCTTACCGTTTTTTTCTCCATCAAACCGATTTGGATAGTGCGATCGATCGAACGATTCCATTGAATCACTTCCAGAGAGACGGTGCGCCTTTCCAACGGAATCGTGTGAAAATAGTCGGTGGTAATCTTACGATAGAGGGCTTGAGGAGTTCCGATTTCGGTTTTTATCAATGCGTCGCGTCGAACGAAGTTGCGACTATCGAATCGGCAACGCAATTGATAATCGAAGGTACGCAGCCTCACGCCCCTCACAACGTTACCGGTACCGCCACCGAATTTTCGGTTACGCTCACCTGGCTCCCTGGTTATTCAGGCGGCCCTGATTACAAGCAGGACTATACTATTTGGTAACTAATCGAGACACTGATTCTTTCTTTTCTCTTATTTCCTACACCGTCGGTGGAGCCAACGTTTTATGCGCATATTGTGCGATCGTCATTGTGATAATACTTGACTCGCGTGGCACAGGTACAGGGAAGCTGGTACATCGGAATGGACGACAATACCGGTGACTCCGTCGGGGAGTACCGATGTGACGATTAATAGACTGGCACCCGGTACTGTCTACGAATTTCAAGTCATCGGTAAAAATGCCCTCGGTGATGGAATGCTGAGTAAAGTCATTACGATTAGAACACTCGGTGAGTCACTTATCGTGCTTGGGTTATAAAATAATTGAGCCAGATCGTACGATCGCGATCGAATTGAAGCGATACTCCGGTGTATTAAAAAAAAAAAACACTTGCCACCTGGAATAAACAGCAAAAAAGATCCGTAATATTTGGAATAAATTGTGAATGGAACAAAGAGGCGTACGTCCTGATAAAAAAAATTAATTCTCACCATATTTCTGGCCGAAATTATTTTTAAAAAAAGATGAAAGGCTGGTTCGGTTTTTTGTTTTTGACAATAGCTTTTTCGTCGAGCGTGAAAATGGTTCCGATTACCTCGAACGATCAGATTTTCTATTTCACTATTTTCATCGTGAACTGAAAAGAGTCGATATTCTTTCATTTTGTGAAAAAGAGTAGAAGAATAAAGTACGATTCGTCGGGAAAGAAATGGACACATATTTGAAAATTGTCAACTTTTCAATTGCTGCCTTTCGGAAAAGATGTCGGGCTGGCACGACCTGCAACACCGTCGTCTAGCGCAGGCGGTCAGCCCGCAGCATCGGATCAGAGCGGTAAGGGAAATCAAATTGAATGAAAATAATGAACAAAAGCATCGCGCAGGAAATTGATGGGATGAATCGTCTTGTGGTAAAAAAAAAAAAAAAAAAAAAAAAACAAACTAAAGCATTGCAATCTCGTTCGCACGTAATTGAACATTTTTTCTCCTTCGTCTTTTCATCCGCATCAAGTATGAATAGGGGGAAAAATACACATCGAATTGCATATAGATCCTCTAGCAAGTTTTTGTACGTGCACCTTTCTCGGTTTGATCTCACCGCTGCACCTCGTGGTGCCAAAGTTTTTCTACCCTTCGGTCGAGATATCTCGTGAGTTGAAGATAAAAAAACACCCGATGCTCGTGGCACCGGGAGAGTCGAAGAAAGAAGGAAAAAAAGAAACGTAAACCAGCCTCGACTTGGATCACCGGGGAAAAGAGTAAAAATCGATTCCCCGGGATAACTTCTCTATCAGAGAAAAAGCAACCGCTTCTGCCCGAAAGGGGCACAAGGGGGATGGAAAGGGCGGTGCGGCGGAGAGCTAAACTTGTCGTATCGGAAAACTCATCGAGCCGTTTATTCTACTTTCAGCTTTATTTATTTCCTCCTCCTTCGCCTCCTCGAATTCGTCGCTCCATTGACTTGCATTTGTACACTCATTTCTCCCTGGCTCTCATATCTTCTTTCTCGTGCATTATATGATTCTTTCGTTCGACTTCCCTTCGTTCTTTTTCTTTCTAACCAAGCCACAAATACCCTTCGCGTCCGACCTCTCCGATGTAATAAAAAATATGACGAAATGCCCACAACTCGTCTCCGATTCTCCGTTGACATTTTCGTCTTTTACCAATATTCCCTTTTACAAATATCGCTGCAAATGAGAGGGGCGGAATATTGAATACTTTATTGACATTTTTCGTTCTATTTAAAATTTTTCAGACCATACGTCTGCAGTTTTTTCGACCGATTCTACCGGAGGTCTTATTTATCCGCCGAGTGTATGGTCCGAAGGTATTTGAGTTTTTATTTTCATGTTTTTTTTTCTTTACTTTTGATATTTGTTAACATTTGGATAGACTATTTCTTGTTTTCAGTGTCAATCGAATGCCCAAGATGAGAAAACAAATATGCCCCCTTTCCAAAACAACAAAATCGATATCGCGCGGCAAAAAATTTTATTCCAATTCACACGTAAACATAACAAAAACGATTCTCGCTCGTGTTGCTCGAAATGAAAAACTAAAAAACGACAATAATACTTTCGAGTCGTAAATGATGCGATGGAAGAAGAGCACGAACGAATCGGATGTCAAACGAGGAGAGGAGAGAAATTCGTAAATCAGAGCCAACTGGGAACCCGAGCAGCTGTTTCAAGCTCGTAAGAATCGCGAGCCTCTACAGCCCTTTATGATCGTGAAGAAAAAAAAACTCACCGAAAATCTGCTCCTGAAACGATCTCTCGTGGCTCCAACGTTTCTCAATTCAAACACTCACGAGTGATCTCTAAGCGAATGAATTATAGTTTGTTAACTTTCCCATTGTTTTTTCTAAACCTCATCGAGAGTGCCGAGTCCATACAACAAAAAAAGAAAAGGGAACGTTATGAGTCTCTGGATATTCCGTCGCATTTAATTATCACGCGATGCAATAAATTTTCAACGACATTCGCCAATTTAACGACCAATCACTGAGATTTATTGAAAAATTTTAAATCCCGTTCACGCGTGTTTAACGAATCTTCTCCAAACAGACGATCGCGTCCACCATATTTGTGTGCTCGAAAGATTCCTATCAATTTCTACGGATGCTATTGAAAAGCAAAAAAAAAAAGAGTTTTTAAAAAAACCTGTTCGTCGTGATCCCTTGGAAGCCCATGTAATTGATAGAGATGTTTAAAGTGAGTCTTGTGACAGGACCTAAACCAGGACCACCGAGAAACGTAACAGTTACGGAGATCAGCAATGGTTTTCTTGTTACGTGGCAGCAACCACTCGAGAGGAGTCATCTCGTGCAGTATTACGCGATCAAGTACAAGACCGATGGACCTTGGAAAATGGTGAACAAAGGACAGATTCGACCGGAGGAGACCAGCTATCTTGGTAAATTTTATTGTCAACAATATTCGCGGATTCCGAGTTTTCGATGCGACGCCCCAGTGCGTCCGCGATGCTCGCGGCTACGCAAATTAACGAGCTCACGCCACTCGCTTTCATTATGTCTGTCGAGTCTTTCAAATATCTCATGAATAATGAAACAAATGTGGGCTCTCTGAAACAGTGAAGAATTTGGTGGGTGGCCGAACTTACCACTTTCAAGTATTCGCCTACTCGGCCACGAATTACGGAGTTAGCGAAGAGGTCAAGTTTCCGGTACCAGCGCGAGTTAAACACAAAGCCATCACTGCCGGTGTCGTCGGAGGGATTCTCTTTTTCATCGTCGCCATTATCCTCAGCGTATGCGCCGTTAAAATATGTAACAAGCGGAAGCGACGAAAACAAGAGAAAGGTACGGGTATTAATATCTCACTCGCTCATTGAGCTCGACGAAGCTCACGAGCGAGCTAACAAATATCACGACTCGTTCCAAGACAAACCCCGTCGCTTGCAATACGCCTGTGCCCGTGCTCTCGACGTCGTCGTGTCCATCACACCGATTTCCCATCCTATTCCCACCGAAGCCTTTTGCCGACGATTTTCAAACTCCGATGGTCTCCATGGTCATTTCTCGTTTTACATCATTTTCGTGTAACTAATTTGGAGTAAACGATAAGGACGGTAACGACGCGACGATGACGATGACAGCGACGGGGATGATGACGCGGCACTGCGGACTGGTCCGCAAGCGCAACGTCCGAAATGCCAATAAGCGTAATTAATACAGTTTTTGTAACATTGTAGAACTGATTTCAGCGTATAACATGGTGACATGCAGGGTCACCGACGCGAGAAACGGCGCAGGCCAGGGAGGGGCCCAAGGAACAGTGCCTTTAAAAAAGTGAGTGCCCCATTTTGTGTACAAATTATTATTATCATTATTATTATTATTATTATTATTATTATTATTATTATTATTCATATTATTATCAATATGAATAAAATGTGTTACTGCGACCGAAAAAAAAAACAAAGAAAAAGCTATAAATTTATTGCTATTACAACTATAATCGTGTAACGAAATAAATTTGATGACTATTAAATAATAAAAAGAGGAAAGATTGATTTGAAAAATAAGATTCGGTGTACATCCTCTTTTGGGAATATTGAGAGCAATATTTCATATTGGAAAAAAAAAAAAAAAAAAAATGATGATACCGAATCGCAACTGCAGACAGCTTCGAAAGAGATAAAAACAATTCAAGTATCGAATCGCTCGAATTATTCGAGATGAACCATTAATAAGGATAAAATTAATCACGAACTGTGATCGGTAAAAAGCATTGTCCAACATTCGTCACTTTACAGTTTCCACTTTACATTGCAATAGTACACAATTTCGAAGTGATTGAAATAATAGAAGTAGAGAAAAAAATATTGATGTTCGTAATGGGAGAAGAAAAATTTGAACACGATAATATGCAGTTGCGATTACCAAGGAGAGGAGAACATTCGTGACTCCGTGTTAATATACATACATGCATACTTATATTTTATAGGAAGAATAAATTAGCCAGAGTTAGCAACAATTAATAAGTCATCCCCAAAGCAATAGGCCGCGGAAAAGCACAATAATTTTTAACGATATCCGATCACTGCTGAATCGATGAATATGTGTATCAACCCGGACAATATGCATAAGCGTATTGCATCAAACGGTAGACGAGGAAAGATTTAAAAAGAAATGATACTTTTTCAACCATTGACACATGAAATTTTTCTCGATGGAACAAAATCTTTGAGCTCACAATGATTTAATGGTAGCGCAAAGCCATCGACATTTGCGCCGTCGATACGGAAGCATTTTGTACCTCGCTGCTATTCGATAAATTTGTAAAATCGTTGAAATTCAGTCGGCGAAACGGAAAGCCTGCTCGACAGCTATTTTAATTCGATTGAAATATTACAAAAAAAAATTAAAACGTAAGATCGATGAATATGTAAATGAAAGTTTTTTTTTAAATCTCAATCTCATCTATCGCACCAGTGTGAGCTTTAGTTATATATAACTACCTAGAGACCGGCAGGTTAAACCGCAGCGGCAGAGGTATTTTGGACGAGGTTGGAGTGCGATGTAGATCGGAAATTCTATTGGTTATTTTCCTTCTCATTTTTGACACATGCATTTCTTTCAAATATTTTCTCCTTGCCCAGAAAGATTTATCGATAAATCAAAAGCAAAACGAAAATAAATAAATAAAAAAAAAAAAAACAAAGAAATGCGACTCAACAACGGACAGACCATTTCACTGCACTCGACATCTCGTTGTCACGTTCGTCGGGCACGCAAGACAATCTACGCAACAAATTGGAATAAAAACGAACAAACAAAAAAAAACAGATCGGAAAAACACAACCGCTATTTGTATACCACGCACGCACGCAGTTGCTATACGTCGTTTTGCTCTTATGTCGAAACCGATCGCGTATACTTCGATATAATGTTTCATGACGTCCTCACAAACATTTATGTATTGGTACAAGCAAACGCGCGCAAGCAAGCGTATACACACGCATATCGTACTTGTTATTAAATGATTGTATAATTTCTACGGCATCCAAAAGTCCACAATACGACTGCAGTGATGCCTATTCTGGATTTTATCATCTTGCTGTTTCTCGGTTGTTCGCATCGTTTCATCAATCACTTTTCATCGATCTACAAAATTCATTCATTCTCATCTTTTTATTTTTGTCTCGTATCTCAAATACCGTGGGTTCAGATTTGTTTCGAATTTCGAAGCTAGAAATAAAAAAAGAAGAAGCTGCGCGTAATGTTTTGTATGGAAAAATCTTTCGTTCAGTTCGGAAATTATCGTATCCGTTTTCATATCAGACATATTGCGAACGCTGCTGTGAAACACCGATTCGAGCTCTCATTTGTTTCTTTCTCTATTCCGCAGTCGTATCTACTATTGCTTACAAATTTATTCAATCGCGGGAGCACTTAGTTATATTCTCACAAACTGTTTTTGTACATTTTTTTTCAACATCTTATTTTATCCACCTTGTTTTCGCACTTTTTCTAATGCTCTCGGTACGAGTTTAGCCTCACTTTGAATAACCGTGATATCGACGAAACGGCATTCAATTTTTCTTTCGCCATGATCATTAAATATACATTATTATATGCATCGATTGAGATGAAAAAAAAAAAAAGAAACCAATGTACGCGCCTACAAAATATCCAGAACGGGTTGGACGGTTCAGCCATTGCCGAGGGCTCATAGTAAAAAAAAACCTCAGTCTCGAATCGCAACGGAATTCGAGGAAAGTAAAGTTTTTGTTGAAAAACAATATAAAAATGTATGACAGAGTCGTTGAAGATAAATTCTCGAGAATAATGAAGCTGTTTTCAAGTACGAAACTGGGGTAGTATTTTCGGGCGAGGCAATGAATATTCTTTTCAACCCCTTGCAGCGTGCCACTATTTGAAGAACGAATAAAGCATTATGTAGTACGATTTCATTGTCTCGCCTCTATGAAATTTCGATAAAAAATTGTTCTCTTCATGCAGATGAGAGATGTCTAAAATTAAAAAAAAAAAAAATGATTCGCACGACACGCAACGCGGTGTCTCCTTGTCCTCTGTATGTTCTGTAGGTCGACAAACTTAAACGCTTGCTCCGGCGAGTCAGTCTCGACGCTGACCCGTTGCAGCCCGTTGAACCCGCAACCACAACCTCTTCATCAACCACTTCCTACGCAAGTTACTCCCGTGACTGCGACCTCGGATCAGGTCCACGAGCAGATCCCCCCGAATCGTGATCGTGATCATCACGCTCTTCATCTCGATAATCGTGATTACGAGAGCGTATTTATCATTGAGAGGCGGAACAGTAAGCCTAACATCCGCTAGACCAACAAACTGAAAAAAAAAAAAAAAAACAAAAAAAAACAAAAACAACCAAAAATAAATAATAAATAAATGACGAGTTTACCCGAGACGGAGTTCCCAGAGCGAGCAAGATCGATCGATCCAAACGAAACAATAAAAAGTTGAAAAAAACGAAAGCGATAACAAAAACGAAAACAATATTAGCGGTGGGGAAATTACGATATCCGAACACTCTTACTTACTACTACTTACTAATTGCAACTACTGCTACTGCTACTACCACTACTACCACCACCATCATCACCACCACCATCACTACTACTTACTACCACTACTGCTACTACTACTACTACTACTACTACTTCACTGTCACCACTCGTGACCGCAACTACCTTCGCCATCAGCCATTACCACCACAATATATATATATATATATATATTTATTAAATTCAAATATATATATAGATATATAATATAACGAATCAAAGTGCGCAGAACTTGTTTCAAATACAAAAAAAAAACGAAAAAAAAAAAAAACAAACATCACCAACATCATCATCTGAACAATGCGTGAACTACTTCGCTCTCCGCTCTGCAATGTTATCTCTAGGACTTCCTAAATCTACCACTACTACAACAACTACAACCTCTGCCTATCCAATCTCTACTACTTAGGATGATTGTCATGAACGTAGCGATGAGATGAGCAATACAGGCAATACACAGCAATAGGACTCACTAGCTCCTCCAGTCAGTACCCCTTGACTTTATTTGACTCGATTGTCGGCGGTTGTTAGGGAGTACATAGATCCTTAACGTCGACCGAGTGTGCCAATCCTCGTGTCATTATTGTATTTTTAATTTTGGACCGTTTTCCTACTCTTTTCTTTCGTAAGTTTGGTTCTTTGGTTTCTTAATTCTCATATGATTTGGGTGATAGTATATAGATGGATGAAAAGTTGTTTCCTTAAAGATCGATCGTGCTTCCTTCTCGCAAGAATTGTCAGGATATTGTAGAAGCTCGTTGGGAGCTAAAAAATAACGCGGACCGGTGAAAAATTCGATGCCAGTAGTCCGAGAATCCGTGACATTCTTCACGAGATACCAACGCTCCTTGACGAATCAGAAAACTCCGTTGGTCGTGGGCATTGCTATTGACGAAGGCATCGACCTGTCAACATTTTTTCACTTATTCATGTAAATAATTATAGATATCGGAAAAATATGCCACGGAGAAAAGACGAAATAAATTTCGTGGTCGTTTTTTAATACTTTGTCACGAATCACTGCACAATTATTATTCAATTATTGTTACACGAGTGTTATTAGTGATGGACATTTTGGATAAATTATTTAGAAAATTTGCGAAATTTATCGTTAGACAACTACTTGAGCAAAATAAGCCGACTACGATCCTCTAGAAACGATTCGAGTCACGCTTCGGTCGACTCAAATGTTTTTATGAAAAATTTATTATTACTAATATTTATTCGACCCTACACTCGATCTCAACATATTTGTACTACTCACACAGCCGTGATAATCATGATGATGATGACGATGATTGTATGAACGGGAAGGTATTCTTTAGACGCATAAGCTACAAAACGATTAATATTTATCAAGGCTATATCGTTGTTCAATAAACACATGGTTATCGTCACTGGTCATCTGTCATTTTCGTACCGATCGATTGCTACCGTCCGCTTTATCAAAATTCTTCATCTCAGTCTCTTCGATCTTCGTTGTCTTCTATACCGCTAACATTTTGTTCTATAAACATTTTTTTTTATTTTTTTTTTTTTTTATTTTTTCTTTAAATTGTTTTAACGGTGATTCAATGAAGTTATGAATTATATTGTTCTGGTGAAACGATCAGTCTGCTTTCTGAGCAAAAGGAGCTTAAATGCGTGAGCAGCCCTAAATCGCGATTCTCGGGTTTGACATTTGATAAATGAATATTATACTTTTTAATTGCTTCGTTGTCAACTTTCTCCTCGTTCTTTGTTGTGATGAGAAAATTATGAGAATTTGCCCCATTCGTATATTAGGGGTAAACGTAATCGTCATTTATTCGAATATTTTAGTACGAATCTATCGCCTCGCCAAGATCGATTCGATGATGATCACCGAAATATCTATACAAATGACCAATAAATTTCGAAAAGTCTCGTAATATTTTCTTCTCGTACACATTGCTTGATACACGATCGGTCGAAAACGTTCAACGACCAACGTTTTTCCGTGAGCGTTGTCCGGCATCGAGCGAGCTTGGTTGGCGATTGTCTCGAAGACTCGGTGCTTATCTCGAGAATGCGTTGTGAAAATTCGTTTGAAGAAAAAGTTGGAAAATCTATTTTTTCATAACGTTTCGTCAAGGATATTGTTCGACGGTTCAAACGATCATTGAAACGTGATTGAGCCATGATTGAAGAGAACATTTTTCAAGAAGGTTTTCACAACGATTGCGAGCAATTACAAATTCTTTTGCCACTCGTGTAACTCGGTTCGCCTTATCCCTCAAAATGTTTGTGAAAAAATGAGATTTTACCAATCCGAAAGGCACTAAGTAGAATAGCAGCGATGGTGGCAGCGGCAGCGGCGGCTAACGCTTCAGACGCGTTCATCCGGCGCATGAAGAGCTAGGGCATCGCTGAACGATTTAATTTTTAACATTTTCAAAGAGTTGCGTTCGTAATCGATCGAGCATGCGCGCCAATTATTTGACCATTTCCTTGAGGCTCTCGTAGAAACGCAGTTGTTCCAACGTTCGGGAGTTCGAACGGCAGTTTCACCGATCGCGGGGTGTCGTGATTTTCGATCTTTTTCATATCACAACGATCCATTCTACGCCGTAATTATATCTATCCATACTCTTTCAAGTTTCGTCGTGTTCAATTTTTTTCAATACGCTTTACCAAGTACTTGTCGAGCTACTTGTTTTTTGAATCCTTATGACTGCGCTATTGTTGCATATTTCGACAACGACTATGCCCAAGTTAAATTCTGCTGTCGAATAGTCCATCCTCCCTTATAAGTCGGAAATGAGGAGCCGAAAATTACACGCCCGACCGAGTCAACATAATCTTATGTACACTTATGTATGTATAGCGTGCTTTTTGCTTTTATATTTCAAAACAATATTGCGTTTGCTTTGCGTAATTTTCATGAAATTATACGGAGGATTGGCGATGAAAACAAAATTAACTCGAACATCGATGGACGGACCGGGAAAGAGAAAAAAAATCTTGAAAAACCGACGCCTCGCAAAAAGACCGTGACGTCGATTCACTCACCGCCAAAACGAAATTCTAACATCTTTGTACTTTTGCCTTTTTTTTATATTCTCCTAGTTCGGGATACAGCAAAAAAAAAACGACAGAAACACGACGGAACAAAAAGTGCATATGATTCTGAAAAAATCTATTCTCACAAGAGTTGCGAATTACTTTGACGACATTTAATTTTTTTCATGCATTTGAGACCCTTCCGGGAATGGTAACTCCGGCATTTTCCTGTTTAGATATATTCTCAGCCCCGTAGAACTCAGCAAAAAAGCTTACATCGAAGTACTTTCATCCGTAATATCATCGAATTTTGATATCGATCCGTTTCATTACTAAAGATTTTTAACGGAAAATTTCAATTTTTTTTCTATTTTCATAGCTCTTTATTTATCACTACCGTTCCAAAATGTTTCTATGTCCGATAAGCGAAGGTCAAATTGTTCGCTGCAATTCCAAACTAATCCGTGATTTCTGTACGTGTTTAACTTTTTTCCTCTCCTAACTTGGGTTCACCGTTTCCCCGTTCCAGTTCATTCGATTCATTCGTCAAGTTGCTTCCATAAAGTTTCAATTTTCGTTTTTTCATTTATCCTCAACTTATTCGATCAATAACAAAGAAAAAAATATTTTTCCTATAGCGTACCTGCGGGAGCAATTTTAATTTTAAGTTTACGGGGGCAGCTGTAATAAATTTCGAACATTCGTCAAAACTCAATTCCTTGCTGGGTCAATACGAAAATCAAAACTGCGCCGTATTAGATTTCTGCGGCCGCATTAGAAACATTTTTTTCAACGGAGGGGCCACGCGTCAAAGAAATTGAAAAAAGCCGGTTTAGTATTTCCTTGAGTTACTCGTTCGGTCCCCCCCAGCCCCTTTCTGAGATTCGCCAAGATTTTTCACATGGCTTTTTCTTATCCTTTTTCAAATATCCTTAGTCCCACATCTCCAAGGGCGCGAGTAACGGCTTCTTTGGCCGTGTAAATTTCAAAAAAAAAACTTACTACACGATTACAAAAAAAATGAGTAAAATCAAACTTACAATACACTTATCGCATCGAATCTATTTGCTCCCTATAATCACCGCCTAGAATTATCTTTCAATAAATCTTACTTTCAATTATTTAGCCTTACGTTTATTATCATTACCATCACCGATTGTTTTTCTGTGAATGTAATCGTTGTGTTACAACATTCTCTCTCTCTCTCCCCGAATCTTTCCCTGCTGCCGGACCCGAAGGAGGAAAAAAGGTGACCAGTTTCGGAGCACCTAAGCCACGATTGCTCACACTAAAAAAAAATTGTCATAAAGAAGAAGAACGTTAAATTTGAAATTGAAAAAAAAAAACAGTTAAAAAGTCGAAGCAAAAGAAAAAAATTAACAAGAGTGACTTTGCTCGAGTTTCAAGTCTTGAAATTGAAAGAAAAAAGAGAATGAAGCAAAAAAGAATCACACACTGCCATCACTCACCTAGCTTTCCCGAAGAAAAATATAAAATACCTCTCGCGTCACGCCCCAAAAGAAACTACAGCACAAAAATGAGCATGGCATGCCGATCCTTCCCAGCCTGCATCAGTAACTGAATTATGCCTAATTATGTATGTTGACTTTTCGTTGAGAAAGATCGTTTTAATTTTCTACTTGATCGTTATTATGTGTTATGTGATTGTTGCACGTCAATATATTGGCAGTTATCGAAGGAGAATTCAAGAAAGGACGAAAGATCGATGATGGAAAAAAATGTTTGAAGAATGATAAAAGATGAATGATTCCATTGGAGCGATATTCGAAAAGAAAAAAAAAAAAGTAAATCGATCGAAGGGGAGCCGATCTTGAATTCTCGCTGGGTATTCTGCACGATGGATAAGTGAGAAAAATGGTGACTAACGCGCCTTGTGTCTACCGTAGACCTAGAAAAAGCAGAGTACCAGGTCTGAGTCTACTGCGCGAGATACTTAGCCCGGACAGCCCGGATTCATCGCGCGGCCGTCCGTTGGGTAAGATCTCCCGAGCGGCCGATGGACGTTTCGTCATTGCTGATTCATTGATGAGTTCGGCGAACAACAGTATCCTGGACGCCTCGAGCAGCGACGACGGAGGCTTTTTGCCAAAGCATTCGCGTCTGAAAGCATCGTGGAGACGTCCGTTGGTCGGTAGAAGTCACCTGAGTTTAAGATCGGAAGGCAGCGGAGTCTCGATCGGGATGTCGCAACCTCCGGTCTCCGCGGCTAATCTACTCTCCGTTCTCGGTGGGGATCCGGCGGGCAATCAGCCGGCGAACATCTGCACGATCGCGTCGTCGAGATTTCTCGCGAGTTCCCCGAGTTGCGGAGCCCACCAGGTACCGTGGACGCCGGTTTACTTCAGTGATCTTAGCTCGGTGCGCCAGCCATCTTCGGTCGAACGGTCCTTCCCAACGCCTCCGGGTTATCTCCAATTGGTTCATCAACGCTACAGCCAAGAATTGCCCTCGTTGAAGGCGATCCACGCCGAATCCCGGAGATTCGTACCGGTTCAACCGCTCGCAACTTCGTCCCCGCCTCAACCTGCCGGTCGACCGAGGGCGAGACTTCCTCCGCGACACGCGAGACACGCGAGGTCCGCTCCTGAATTGGCTGCCTCCCCCGATCTCGAAACATCACCGGAGAGCCGTTCCAGTAGTTCCGGCTTTGGAAGTAAAAATACCTCTCAGCAGAATCAGAGCTCCAGGAGCGGTAGCACCGTGGCCGAGTGGAGGCCGCCTCCTTACCGACCACCCCCGCCTCCCCTCGTTGGTCGATGGTTGGAGCTCCACGAATCGTCTCCGGTTAAACTTTCTCACGCCATTAACGACGGCAACTGCATCAGCGGCGCGACCCCCGCCACTATCGCCAACACCAATGACAACAACAACAACAACGACAACAGCAACGTCAATCCGAACAATAACATTGCTGTGGACGCCGGTAGCGTTGACGGTCACTACGAATTCGATCCCGTATCCTGCACCCCGACCCCAACGTCCGCGTCAACGCCGACCCGGGAAGAACGACCACCGGTTCTCCATCAAATCGATATCGTTAATTCTCACATACCTCAGATTCATCAGGTCCACACGATTCAACATCATCATCACCACCACCATCATCATCAAGCATCCTCCCGCTATACGAGGGATAACATCGAGGCCAGGGTTCAAGCTATGAAAGCGGAGTTTCATCAATTTCGTCAGCGACAAGCGAGAAGACGACAAAGCGCGCACCTCGAAAGCGCCTGCTGATTCGACCACTCGACCGTTAATTACGGAGCTTCGCTTATATTTATCGAGTTTCTATCGAGCGTTGTATTATTTCTCGGAACATCGATGCCACACGAGTGTGACCAAGTTCGTTATAGATTGTCACCGAAATCGAGCCTGAAACGATCGTCCAAAGCGATGCATCATCACCAAAATAAGCTTCTCTCAATCACGAGTCATTGTTCTTGACATTTTTTCAATTACTTTAAAACATCTGGATTCGTTATTCGTATGAAAGAATTCCACTTTGTAAAACGGCGTTACCTCGATCCACGTGACTGAACCTGAATGAGCCTAACATGTTGAACGCGTCATCGAAACGAAAAGAAATTTTATACACCGACATTGGTTCACGAACAATTCTTTTTCTCATTTCGACTCTTCGAAGCTTACGCGCGATCATCGATAAAAATGGGTACTCCAATCCTCTCGGTTGATAATGTAGAAATGGGGGAAGATTCAAATAATTAATTGATCGATTCGCGCCTCGCGCGAATAAGCCGATGAGTGGAGGCATACAACAAAAATCCTCATAATCCCTCCCTTTTCCTCCCGAGAGATGTATATATCTTGAGACCAAGTCTTCTGTTGGACGTTTATCATGAAGAAAAAGAACTGACAATGAGAACGAAATCTCGCAATTTTCCCGATTCGACAAAGCTACTCCAAAGAAAAAAACTAAACGAGAACAAAGTTGAGGAGAAAAAGTAGGGCAGTAGTACCAGGGGGGATTCGGTGCTGAATATTTGTTCATTTGCACCCGGAATGAAAGGAATAAAAACTAAGAAACCGGCACCAACGACGATAACAACAACAATAACAGTAACTTAAACTTAATCACACATAATATGTAGGCATGTATGTATATACATATACGTATATGTGTGTATATATATACATATAATATGCAAATACACGATATATATTGTAAGTAATAAAATGAAATAATAATGCAAACAAAATAATTAAATGATGAGCAATGGACTCGAAACGTGATATTAGGCCGAAGCTTGCCTCGAGATTGCTTAAGGACTCACTCTTACTGCACTGCCTGTTTAGGGTTTCGCTAGCGACCCAACATATTATCGGCACAATAATTTTTCTTAAGTAATCTTAATTGAAAAAAAAAAAACGAAAAAAAAAAACAAAATAAAATAGCGATGTGAAAGCAGCGCCTCATCAAAGAGAGAAAGAGAGAGAGAGAGAGAGAGAGAGAGAGAGAAAGAGTGAGTGAAAGCGTAAGAGAGAAAGCGAGTGAACGAACGAGATAATAAAAATAATATTAATATTGATATTCATAGCGATAATGATAGTAATTACGATAAAAATTATTATTATTATTACTAAATGATGATGATGATGATGATAATAATAATAATGATAAGCGAATAACAATAGGGAATAACGTTATTGAAATTGGGAGCTCGCGAGCTGATCGGTTTCGATATTCTTCGGCGTTGCATATCGCGTCTGTGACCCATCGAGCGACCAAAAACACAAAATTCAATGCCGCAAGGTTTTTTTATCATTAGATTTTACATACAAAAACATTGGTCAATATCCTTTTCATACAGAAAAGGTATAAATCAAATGGCGATAATCATTTCGATTGTTGAATTTGAGAAGGAAACATTTCTCTTGGTCCGGTGAGTGGTTAAAATTTAAAATTATGATGACGGGCATTTTTATAAGTACAAAGGAAGAAGGAAAAATGTGCCATTTGAAATTGAGATTGAAAGGAGGGTAGGTGGATGGCAGGCAGGACGTGATAACGATTCGACGAGTGGAGACGTAAAATGGTTCCCAGTTCTCGTTTTGAAATCGATTCGGGATTGGGATATTACGGGAAACTATTTTACGTTCCATGATGTATATCTACCGACCAATGAAAATAAAGAATGTTTCAGTGACGGTAACCGGGGGGCTCGCAGTTGTGGTACTTGAAAAAAAAACGGCTCTGATTTAAGGCCGAATAAATTCCTTGATGGAAACAATAGGATCAATCGTACCGCCAGTTTATCGGGAACCCGCATGCAACGCGTTCGGGCTAATCGGGATTTCCCCGCAAGTCGTTCGTCTCGAAATAAACGTAGTTTGGGATCAATTAAAACAAAACAAAAAACTACAAAATATAGAATTACAAGTTTGAGCGCATGAAAAGTCATAAAAAAAAAAAAATAAAAAAAAAACAAATACCTGTCGACGAATTAAGAAAACGTTCTACCGATTTCTCGCGGGCTCGTTAATTTTGAGTGAAAAAAAAAAGAAAAAAAAAAACAATGAAACCAATTTGAACAGCAGTCAACACGCGTATAGTACACAATTGTTCTCTAACGTTAAACACACACTATTTGAAAAATAATTGAAAAAAATCGTACCCACCTAATTCTCCCCATGAGCATAGTATGGAACCATTGCACCCAGGATCGGGGAATCCTCCAAGTGAGCGCTCATTTGTATAGTGTTTTTCCGAAAAAAAATTAAAAAAAAAAAAAAATAAAAAACAAAATTAGGAAATAATTAAATAATCGAGAGAAAAATGAATAAAGTCGGTTGATCTTTGAATAATCATCGCGTTATTTATACCATTCGTATACGAATCAAGAGTTGATTGCGTAGTCAATTTAAAAAAAATGAAAAAATCAATGAATAAGATTCCGAGCACGAGCTGTACGTCACTCGAGCGTCCCTGATCCTTGAACATTCTCATTTTGTTATAGTACAATTTTTTTGTTTTTCTTTTTTCCCCATCTACGCACGCACACGAATACACGATTGTCAAATCTAATCAACGTTAGCAAGAAACAAAAGAATAATATTTATAGCAAAGGCTCTATGCTCAGTTCGAATACGAATAATTTGGTGAAAAAGTGAATCGGAGAGAGGAGAAAGAGATTGAGACAGAGAGGGAGCGAGAGAGAACGAGAAACATTGAGAAAGTGGTTTCGGATGAGGCGATTAATTGGTGTGGATACCTGTACAATATTGAATCTCCCTACCAGTGAGGTATAAAGAGTGTATGCATCGAGTGAATTTTCAGGAGCGTTATTAATTTAATAATAATATTTTTTTTATGTTTTTCAATTATTTAACTTTCAATTGCGTCGCTGTTATAATTATTATTAATTTCCTATAATTATACGATGTAATTAAACAAAAACACGTATATAAGCTCGTAAAGTACACGACGGGAGAGCAAAGAAAATATGGAGGTGACACAAAGAGTACCAATATTCTAAAGTAATTCTAATAATTGAATTGATAATTTGATAATTAATTGATATTGTAAATCGTAAACGATCGTAGACCGTAGCGTATTAATCACCCACGGCAACGCGACGACCTTGACAACCTCGACGACCTTGACGACCTTGACGAAGATGACGACGAAAACGGTCAGGACAAGAGCTATTAAGATAAAAAAAAAAAAACAAAGACGATCAAAGAGACCGAAAGACCGAGCGAGAGGGAGAGAGAGAGAGAGAGAGAGAGAGAGAGAGAAAGAAAGAGCGTACGAGAGCGAGAGATGACGATGTGTTTTTAATATGAGGACCGACCGTAGTCGGCCATTGCTGTTGTATCATATTAATTATATATAAAAAAAAAAAAACGAAGAAAAAAAAACAAACAACAACAAAACAAAACATAGTTAACAATTAATATATCGAGTATTACTAAATAAATAAATTTAAAAAATTGCACGGACGATTCATTGAAACCCTCAAGACCATTGACGTAACCCGAGGAAGTGAAAGGCCGACAGGTTCAGATGGCTCGTGCGCGAAAAATTCGTTTTCAGACACGGTTGCTATTATTTCTTCACGTAGATTTACGCGTATGGGGTAAGGATACCGCGGCGCCGGAATTGATTGAAATGCGTGGTTTCCCTACAGCGGAAATGTGCTTTCGTCGCGCACCTCGCTATAAAGCTTTTTTGGTTTTACGGTATCTTATATAGATTTGGAAGAAAAATCAAATAAAAAGTTTCTCCGAACGAATGAAAATCATAAGAAATGGGCAATTTTCGCAAGATTTTTGTACGATATCGGCAGATCTGAATGAGCGTGTTGCAATGATTTTCTTACGAAATCACGCTCGTCAAGATTTATAGTGTGACTCGAGAAGATTCTTTGATTGAAGAGAATTAGTGTAATTTTACGCGCAGCGAGCATAATAAATTTAAGGCGTCTACACGACTGCTTCATTAACGCAATTAAGTTGATCGTCAAACTTATCAGGCAAAACTATTCGAATGACGATGGAGCAACAAAGTGAAGATGAAAAATCAAATTTTCGTTAGTGGAAAGTGTAACGACGGCAAAATCAATATGCACGCTCGTGCATTTCCTTTTCTCGTGATAATGAGCGCGTTAACCAATGAAAAGCTGGTTCTGATAAAAATCCGTTTGTAGTCCACGCGATGAGTATGTAATTCGATCTGTTTGGTCTTACGAGACTCGCGTTACCGCACACGCATTTAGCAAGGACTCTTGTGGGCACATTAGACGCAGCGTGACCTCGATCTGCGACGCGCAAGGTCTCTACGAATTATACGAACAACGTTGCCCAATTCGCAACAAATAATCCGTCAAATTTGAAAATCACTTGGTCGCGTGCGATCGAAAGGCTCGATATCTCGGAATTTCTAACACTGGCTGCCCGGCTCGGCATTCTCGGAGGGACTGAACGAATACCGAGACTCTGAAACGAAGCGATATCGCATTTTCTTTTGAAACAAGAAAAATCCAGTCCGTATAAGTTTGGCTCAATTGTGGATTCTCCCCACGATTTGTCATCTTTATAAAAATTCGATTTTTCCGTTGGTTTTTCCGGCCAAATGTAGTCCACGAAGGAACGACAAAACGACGAGAAATGTCGTCGAAGATGATGGCATTATCGGAAATGGTACATTGCTCCCGGGAAAGAACGAGGGTTGTTGTTGAAAAAGCAGCGAAAAGCGCGCGAGTGCGAGATTATGCATGGATTATTTCGAGTGTCCCGGGCACGTTGAATCCGGGATCGTGATCCATGCGAATGGATCTATTATCTTCAACAGCGTGACAAGGCTGTGGGCAGTCTGATAATGCAGCAAGGGGCGGATGTGACGTTACGTGAGGTCACCCACGCAAATGCGAGCGAGTGTGCGTCGTGCGTGAGGCTAGCCCCGACGATCGACAAACCTGCCGCGAACCGTTATTCAACCTCGTTCCCTTCCTCCCAGCAGCCCATCACCCAACTATTCCATTCTCTTTCATCTTCGTCTTCTTTCTATTCTTTCTCTTCCTACCATTCCTGCTCTTCTTCCTCTTCGCACTCGTTCGTCTCAGCACTCTGACGATTCGATCGATGTACGAGTAGCGCGCGTACCGGACAAGGAAGAAATATCAACGAGTCGATTCGATCGCTGAACCGGGAGCATCGATAAACGATGGAATATTCCAAAATATTACGAATTATCCCACCAACGGGAATTAAGAGGTCACTCAATAATCCTCCATTTACCCAAGATATTCTTATTTCTTAAAAAAATCCCCGAAGCGTGATCAAGCTCGTAGCTCACAATTCAACGAGTCCGAGAGCGCTAAGAATTGAATTTGTGGGTGGTTTCACACCAATTCTCAGCGATAATCGCTCTCAATAACAGCGGTATTACCATGAAACGAGGCAAGACCGAGGCATTAACACAGTTTGGCTGTTGCGGAGGACGGTTTTTTCATCCGCGGGCCAGCGAACGCGAGACTTTTTTGCCTCGAAACTGGCGCGATGCGAGTTTGATTAATGTGGGTGGCTGGGGCGTTGATCCATTTGGAATAAGCCTGACCGTAACGGGTGCAAATAATTTGGACGAGACTCGATTGGTTCCATTCAAAAAATATGAGTTTGCCTTCCAGTAATTACGCTAATTCCTCATCCCATTTTTTCTATCAAGATTTTACTTCAGCCTTCATCGTCGAGTACTATATTTTCTCTTACTATATTTATTAGTACGAGTGTTTCAACACGCAATTAAGGTCGTCGTGATTCATGTTGTTTTTTCAATACCCGACGCAGATAAACTCTGCGAGATTGAGCAAAAATATTGCGAAGATCGACGAAGCAACGTGGCAAAATCGGTCTAAAAATTCGACCCCCTCCCCAAAGGGGTTACGTGACCGATTGACAGCCAGATACATAATTATAGGCACGCACGTTTAACACCGGGATTTTGCATTTAGAACTCTGTAAAGGCTTTGACAACAAAAATGAGAATCGATTCGACGCAAGACGGATATACGTTCTGTTTGGCACGCTCCATTCATTTCGCACAACATTTCGCGATGTATGCGTTTGCTCGAGATTTCAACAATGCTTAGGACGGGCCCAACGAGCTTTACAATTAAAGGTCTCCCTCCTCCCTCCCCCGGCCCCCACCCGGCTTTCGCCCCTTCCTCCTGCCTGGTCCTCCCAGCTTTTCCACTTGCTTTTGTATTCACCGACTGGGCGAGCTTCCCGAGAGAAGGCATCTGCCGCAATTACCTACTCTCCGCTTCTCGATCGCTCACGACGGAGCTTGGATCAACGACAGTTCGGAGGCAGCCGTTCGCGATCATTCTTCCGTCCTCCGGCAAACGTTCACTCTCGTTTTCTCCATTACTCCGATCACTCGTTTCTTCGCACGTGCCGATATTTCACTCGTCGATCGGGACAACGTCGCTCATTCGATCGACACGAAGAAATCGTGCAAGTGTTGGGCCGAAGTCGAGGCAGGCTGTACGAGCGAGAAACGAATTCGAGACTGTCCCAAGCGAAATCGGCAGCCAGTGAGGAAAAAAACGTGTTTGCCCAAGTTACGAGCGAGAAAGACTTCTGGAAACATCCAAGATTTTCCGGCGACCGGATGCGCCATCATTTGAATGGAACGGAAGAAGCAATAACGCTGAGAGACTAAGAAGGGGACGGTGACACCGTATAGTTGCGGAAACAAGAGGCTCGATCGAGATATCGAGAACAGAAGCGACGAATCCTTCGATTCGAATCGAATCGAGGCGAGAGTGTAAGATAATCGAGTCCAAGAATGAACGAGTATCGAAGAATGGAATGAGGAGGTCAACGACGAGAGCAGTGTTCAAAGATTAATTGAGAGAAAGAACAACAAAACGACGCCAGGTGTTGAAAAAGTTTTAGAGTGACGGTGATGACAGATGTGTTCGCGCTATTCCTCGTAACGTGCGAGCCGTTGACTCTTCGGCTCCAACTGACGAGGTGATCGGACGTCATTGTTCATCGCTTAAACAACGAGTCTTACTTTGGTTATAAACAAACAGCATGGTGATGTCGAGTCTCGTCACCACGAAGATGCAGCAATTTATCGCGATATTCCTGTGCTGTGCAGGTTTGTTTTTCTACTCCGCAATCATTCGAATCTCATTATCATTTGTTCGTTTTATTTTCATTTGATTTTGCCAAAGATCAGAAATATTTTGGCACGCGCTCGCTCGCAATTCGAGGGCGGATGGTTTCTCTCAAATCGCTCACCACTCATTTGCTCGATGTCTATCGTTGCTCCGGTCGATTTTATGTGCCGATTAGTCGCGCGCGTGTTGCTCCCTGCAACTCTATCTACATTCGGGGCGACATGGAAATTCGGGTCTAGGTCGGGCCCTCGCTGTAATCGATCGCTCCAGCAACGAAAGGGGTTCGATCATCGTTTCGTCGTGTCGTAAAGAGTGAACTTGACCGTGTTCGTTACAGCGTTGACTCTATTTTTAGCGAAAATATTACGATATTTGACAAGCCCTCGAAATCGGAGGGAAGATTTCAAACGCGGCAACGGCCACTTTCGTGCTGTTTTTTTTTTTTTTTTTTCGTTTCCACCAATATCCTGACGGTTAACGAACTGCAAGCTCATAAAGATTCGTCGGTAATTTGGAGCCGAATAGAATGATTTGAATTGATCGGTAAACGGTCGATACGCCATCGGAAAGAGTATCCGAGCGGTCGGGTGTCGAATAACCGTCAAGGCTCCTCGGCGTTATCACTTTTCTTTGACCAACGAGTATATCGGCTTTCATCGCGCGTCCGCGTCATTATTTAACCGCAACCTTCATTTTTCGACAATCACGCGCGAGACGCAATGAGTAAGAATCACATTCGCGTAAGCTTTGAGAGAAAACGATGATAAAATGTGAAAATGATTTTTTCGAGCATCAGCAGTGGGAGCGGTTGGCCTCATGATCGACGACGACAAGCCTCCGAACAATTTCACAGCAGCTGTCGGCGAATACGTCGTGTTCAACTGTCATTTGGACTTTCCTCACGATTTACCGATACCTTACATTCTGCACTGGAACCGTGACGTAAGTGCAATCATCCGGTTCGTATTGTTTATCAAAGACTCCAAATATGATTGATTTCTAGAAGCTTATAATTTTTACGACACCGCGATCCCAACATCTTCAATCGACTCGATGATCGTATGAGCCGCGACCGAAAGCGCCACCACCGAGTCAGAGGTGTAACCCCCCCGGGATAGAGAATGCCATGACGCGATTGAGGTTTTTCGTTCAGAATCGAAAAAAAGAATGCAAACAATTGAAATTCGTCGTAACGAATAAAGAAAGGTTTGGACCGCGTGCCAACGGTGGCGTTGGCAGCGACGTCGCGGTACGGGTGCGGCGGCGAAGAATAGGTTGAGAAAAAGAGCTGCGTTCCGGCATTAACTCGGGTAGTTATCAGGGACAATTGAAGCGACTGCGAAGCACGTCTATGAAAGGTGGATGGTTGGGAGGTTTGCGAGGTTCGCGGGGACACCGCGGGGGAGAGCATTAGAGGCAAAGCTTTAAACGTTTGCGTAGCTATAGTCGTTGCCTAATCTGCATACTTGAACAAAGTACGCGAGCCCCGGACTACCGTTTTATCGTCCTCGTAGAACCCCAACGTGAGACGAGGCGACACGCGGGCAAACGTCCCACCCCCTGGTACACCTACATATCCGTCTGGATGTATGAACGAACAAAGCGAAAAGACGTTTATCCGGGAGCCCGAGCTAGACATAGTCGTCACGCGTCTGCCGCATTGATTCGTTTCGAAGTCGAGCATGCTACCGGAGACCCTGTACTTTTCTCTGCGCCGCGGTCAACCTCGACATTCGTCAACGGTATAGCGACAACGACGAAAAAAATGTAAACGTTCAAATCCATTTAAACGCTGTACCACGTACTCGTGACCTCTGATAAGCTCATTCTCCGCGCCACGATACCTCGGAAATAATGCCGAAAGACGCGTCACAGTTGACTCGTTCGACCTGATTGCGTCGAAACGAAAAATCTATCCGCGAATTTTCCCGCGAATGGTCAATCGCTTCTCCACCGACCGGCCGCCCGTCCCCAAGGACGAACTCCGCGAGCGTGAATTGGCCTCCCACGCGCATTCGCGCGGACGCGAGCTTCGCGTTTCGTACCGCCAGCCAATACGCTGCGATCGTATATAGCTGCGTCGACGCATTGTTTACTAAAGCTCGATTCTCGCTAGCTGAAATTGCTCATAGATTGAAATAAAAATCTTCTAAACCTTTCCCCGAGACGAAGAGCCGAGGGAAACTTTTGAAGAATCATTGCCAACGGGCCCAAGGTCGTTGGAAGAACGCGTGTTGACTTTGACAAATGCTTGTTGGAATATTTGATGAATTATTTAATGGGGAGTTATGCTTAATGACACGGAGCAGGGGAGACGGACACGTCTCATCGGGCTTTCCATTCACCAATTGCCGGCGTGCACGCGGTTAACAAAAACAGCGTGCGCTCTCTATTAATACCCTCGAGCTCCTTATAATCAGCCAACCTTTTTCAAACGTCCAAATTTTCGCCAGGAACCTCACTCTGTGATTTCATATCGTTCGCTCTACGGGTCGACGCAATCTCACCGCGATTGGCTCGCGAGATAAAAAGAAACGGTTGAAAGAGTACAAAAACAGGAAATCATGCATGCTTGCGTGCGCTCCGTCCACGGGATGATAAGATGATGAGAGTTAATCCGAGTGGTCCCTGATCCCGAGCTCGTAAAACAAACAGGACGTTATATCGAATCGGTCGGAGCTCGAAGCAACTGGAGATGTTGCTGTGGTAGTCACTCCTCCGTGAGCACCAATCATTGGCAGCGTTCCTAATAGTGGCTGGAGCGGCTCACCGCGTAAATCCATTGTCAAACGATTAAGCAGCTTCGTTAACACCGTTTTTGCAAAGCCTCGCCGAGCAGTGAATGCCGACGGGAGTAAAAAGTTGCGTGTGCGCGAGTCTTTACCATGCTCCAATTTTTTTCGACTCGCGAAAAACTTGCTTGAATTTAAAGAAAAATATTGATCAACGTCCCGAACGGTTTCGCCTATAGTTCCTACGAGACCTTTGCGAGCTCCGCCCCCATTCACAGCAAGCATGAAGGCGCGTGTGTGCATGCTCGCTCGCGTGTACAACGTAGGAAGGTGAGAAGCGAGAGAGAGGGAGAAAGATGCGCGAAATTGTGCCGGATGCATGAATCTCGAAAAGCTCTCGCGAGATGAATACGTCGGCGCTGAAGAACGTTAACTCGTGATAATTGATGCGTCTAACGTTTCAGGGACGAACGATTTTCTCCTGGTACGAGGTACCGGGCTACGAAAGAGTCAACAGCGTGCTTTCAATTGCCGACGACTATGCAGGTCGGATACACTTGCTCGAGGGACCGGTGAGTCGGGAATATGGACAGGGAAGCATCAATCTGACCAACATAAGGGAGAGCGATCAAGGCTGGTTCGAGTGCAAAGTCATTTTTCCCGACCGATCACCCAGCTCGAGAAACAACGGAACTTGGTTCTTTTTGAGCATCGAAGGTCAGTTTCCGCGCGTCGAACTCGAAAGTCTCATTCGTTCGGTTGAGCAATCCTGGCTTACAATCGAGAATTTGAGGTAACTCCTGTACTGCATGCTAATCAAATGAGTGCTAAATTTTCAAAATGCTTTTAGACCAAGTTTAACGTATATCGATTAAATGTATTGTTAGTGGATTTGTATTACAGCGTATCTTATTAAGATGTAAAAATATTAAAAACGCTAGTTTTGCAAAAGCATCGACTGATAAATGCAAATTTCCACGCTGACACATTTTCACTGGTATTTTTCAAAGAATTATCTGCGTTTCTTGATCGATTTTATTGCAACAAGTCTCATTTTGTTCGTTAACCGGTCCTCTATGAATCCACCATGTACTTGTTTTTTTAACTTGATCGTTTCACCGTTGCAGCTAATGGAAAAACTTTTTCATTCATAATTTTTGAAGGAATGAGTTTAAAGGAAAATCTACGTGGTGAATTCGTAGAGGATCAGTTGAGGAACAAAATGAGACTCGGTGCAATAAAATCGGTTAAAAAATACAGATGATTCTTTGAAAAATACCTGTGAAAATGTGTCATCATGGAAATTTGCATCTATCAGTTGATAGTTTTGCAAAACTATCGTTTTAAATATTTTTTCACGTTAATAAAATATGATCGAATACATAAATATCTACTGACAATAAGTTTAATCGGTACGTTGAACTTGGTCTAAAAACGTTTTGAAAATTTAGCACTCATCATTTGACCAGCATGCAGTACAGGAGTTACCTTAAGGGACTGGAGCATTCGCGCATCGATTTACGATGAACAAAACCGATTCGTGCGCCCAGTAACGAGGGAATTTAAAATTCGTTTCAAGTTCCCTAGAAAATATTCAGAGTCGGTTCAACATCGGGCAACTCCGAGCCACACTTGGCCGATGTTGGGCCTTTTGTTTTTCAGAATTTTAGTTTTCCAATTACATATCGTTGAGTACGTTTCCTATCGTACATATGGGATCGTCGAATAAATAATTGAACGCTCGTTAATTCAATTGAAATCTTGCAAACGACGAAATGAACGTGAGAACTTGGAGTAGGATCCGAGCTGCTCTGTACTAACCGAGAACCCGGCAGACTCATTAAAAAAATTCAATGCAGGCGCGTCGCCGACGGACGATGTTCCAGGTGAGAATTTGCTGGCGATACCTCCAGTCAACAGAACCGCAATGGAGGGTGACGACGTCGATTTCGAATGTGTCGCCAAAGAATCCACTTCCATTGTCACATGGCTTCGAGATGGTATCGAGATCACGGAATCGGAGGTGAGGGAAGAATTCGTCGCGTCGGGCCGACCGGGAGCGACTCGCTATTTAAATTCGATTCTCTATTGTAGGATCTAAGACTGAGAACGTCGGTAAACGGCAATGGGACATTGGAGATTCGACCGGCTGCGATCGGTGACCTTGGCGAGTACACCTGTGTCGTGACCGATACGCACGGGGACACTCAAAAGGCGTCGGCTTTTCTCAACGTTCAGTGTAAGTACATTGCTATTGTAAGTACATCTTGAGCGATGAACTCTGCGAACCATCGGGGCTAACAACGCGCTCGTGGATTCCGGCGCTTCGTTTCAGACAAGGCAAAGGTCATTTACGCACCCCGCGACGTTTTCCTACCTTACGGAAAACCGGGCCGCCTCGATTGTCACTTCAGGGCGAATCCACCGCTGACTAATCTGCGCTGGGAAAAAGACGGTTTTCTTTTTGACCCTTACAACGTGCCCGGAGTATTCTATCGACGCAACGGGTCCCTGTACTTCAGCAAAGTCGACGAGACTCACTCGGGAAGTTACAGCTGCACGCCGTACAATGAATTGGGCACGGAAGGACCAAGCCCAGCGATTTCAGTAGTAAATATTCCACCCAACTCTCATTGATCCCCGCCCATCCTCGCTAAGCGTCTTGCAATCGTTTATTCGCGTACCACCGAAAAATGATTTTAAAAAATAGAGAAAATGAGATTACGCAACGACCCATCCCACTGCCGACGATGGCTTGTGACTCGCGCACTCGAAACGACGGCACAGATCCGCTGCGAAAGGCGGAACGAAAAGAGAAAAGCTGATTTCTTCATTGAGGCGAATGAGCGGTTGATTGAGGCGATGGCGCCCATTACAACTCGTTCTTTGCCAATTGTTTGCTTCTATAGATAGCTGTCAAGTGCAATTCGAGGAGAGAGAGGCTGCTCGTAGTCTCTTGGAGCGGAAGGTGTGCCGCTCCGAATCAAATCCGCGCGTCATTATATTTTTTCTTCACTTTTGCCCCGTCCGATCCCAGCACGAGAGTGTGGAAAAATGTCTAAATAAAAAGCAAATAAAATCCGGAGTCTCCCGCATGATTCAGGTAGTCCAAAGGCCGCCGATCTTCACCGTGACGCCGCAACGTCTGTACATGCGGAAATTGGGCGAGACGCTCGAGATACCCTGCGACGCGAGGGACGGCGATCAGTCCCAGAGACCGGCGATCGTGTGGTTCAAGGACGGCTCTCCGCTCGTCCAGGAACGGACGATTCTCCGCGGGGGGAATCTCACGATCGAGCGAATCCAGGAACAAGATCGTGGCTTGTACCAATGCGCGGCTAGTAACGAGGCTGCGACCGTCGTTGCCGACGCCGAACTCATGGTCCTCAACGTTCCGCCAAGGGCTCCGTACAACCTCAGCGCCAACAGCAGCAAAACGGCCGTAACGCTGACCTGGGTTCCCGGCTACGTCCGACCCAGGATGGAATACGCCGTTTGGTACGACTCCCAATTCCCCTTTTATATCGCTTCGACGAGAACGGTAAAATAGTGAAAAAAGTGGCAATTGATAATCGAACGAAGAATCGTTGGTAACCATCCGTGCAGGTACAGGCCCACGGACACGGCGGAATGGAAGACGATGAAAATCCCTGCGAAAAAAATAACCGAAGCTACCGTGTTGAACCTCAAACCTGGCCACGAGTACGAGTTCATGGTGCTGAGCCAAGACAATCACGGGGACGGGATGTTCAGCAAGGCGATACGCGTGCTGACCCAACCGACTCAGGGTAACCGAGCGTAACGTTCGAGCAAGTTGAGAGAGCGCGTGCTATTATTGAACAATGACAATCATCGGTGTGTTTCAGGTACGATGGACCGAAACTCCGCATCAGAATTTCGCAGCGGTAAAGGTGAGTTTGCTCATTTTCGTTCTTTCATTGGCCCTTGCACTCCCCCGTGGCGCATTCCCCCGCCGCTGATTCTCCGTACGGGCGAGCATGTCAAC
The DNA here is from genome assembly GCF_019457755.1 of Venturia canescens. Classification (NCBI taxonomy): domain Eukaryota; kingdom Metazoa; phylum Arthropoda; class Insecta; order Hymenoptera; family Ichneumonidae; genus Venturia; species Venturia canescens. The sequence goes on along the minus strand of NC_057423.1, from coordinate 4,596,151 downwards.
GATGACTTTTGAAAATACTTTTCGCCAGAATCCGATCTGATGGGACCCCCGCGAAACGGGAAAGTGCAACCGACCGCCGAAGGTTATCTCGTCACTTGGGAACCACCGTTGTACGGCAAAGAATTCGTCCGGTATTACACGGTCAAGTGGTACCGCGGATCGACCGATCAGTTGTACGGCAGGGCCAAAACCGTTGATCCATTCTACTTGGGTAAGTCGTCACCGAGCGCCGATCGCATCTGCGCTATTGAGAAGCTCCCACCGAGGCTAACCAATGACTCTTGATCGAATAGTTAAATACTTGGAAGAAGACAACACGTACACGTTCGAAGTGTCGACGAACAGTGAAACATTGGCGGTCGAAAGCTCGACCGGAAGTCGCTTCAGCTTGGACGTGCCGGCCTACAGGCGGCACAGAGCCATTTCCATGGGGATCGTCGCCGGAATCGGATTCCTCTCGGCCTCCCTCGCTGCTGTATGGTGGGCCAGGAAAAGATTTTGTCAACAACAACCCGGTGAAAAATAACCTCGCGCCCCGCGTCGCGTACCCTTCGCACGAACACTCTCAATCGGACATTTTTTCATTCCACAATGTCGCTGACGTGAAACATCACATAATGGATATTAGAGGGAGGTTTTGCAGCAGCCGTTGAAACGCGCTCGAAATATCGGCAGGACGGATCGAGTCCTCGACACTGTTTCCCTCTATACGATCAACGCTTCCGCGCGGACGTAAAACGCTCGGTCTGCCGTCAACGGTGCGTCGCCGAGTGGAGCAACTCGAGGCGCTCCTCCTTCTACATTTTCTATCGCCTCCTTTTTCCGTTGTACCTCCCTCGTTCTTTCGACATACGATCCCATCGATCGCGGTCAACTCGGACCATTTGATAAATTAGACGAGTCATCTTGGCACAAAAACGGCGGCGTTGCATCTTTACCTTCTCTAGTTTTCCGATATCCGCCAATCTCGCATTTATTTCGCATCGCCTATCCAAACCCCATTTTTCCCTCTCGTCTCTTGTTTCTTTAACCGAATATACTTTCTCACTTGCTCCACTATTCGCGGAAGAACGACGCGAGCCTCATGAGTTTCAGCTTCTTTTATTAATCTTAAGGGCCTCGTAACACCGTCTCATTACGAAACATTTTCAACGCGTCAAGTTATTCAGTTGGAAGCACACAATCGAGCCTAATTATTATTTCTCTTTGCTCCATCGCGTCTCTGTAAATAAATTGGATCGATCGATCGAACAGTAAATATAGCAAATCACTATCAAACCTCAGCTACTCCCGTTTTTTTCTCACGAGCTTCTTTGCAATCCATTTTCTTCGTCCTTTAAACTTGTCATTCAAATAAGCAACTGAACTTTTTTCCACTCTTCACGATCAAAGAAACTATTCAAATTTATTCTCCCAATTATTGAAATAATGTTACAACAGCCATTTTCTATTTATATGCGTATGCATATCTAGATTTTAAACGAGTTGGCTCATGGCGTTGTCAAACCTTCCACCGTTCGCGTCGTTATTACTCGTTAACCTCAAATCAGTGTTTTTCTTTTCCCATTCCCAAGTGACCGGTGACAAGGCTTTCTCAAGACATCATTGATATCCAAAAACATTGTATTTTCTTATTCTCGTTTTGGCTCTCTTTAAAGTTGGGAGGATCCTATTTCATTGAATCCAAATGGTCGCACAGGAAGTGTGTGTGCCTGCCCTTAAGGAGGGTGGATGACGAAATCAAAATAATCAGAATTTTATAAAATTTGGTGATAACATTATTTGGCATCAAGTATACAAATACAATTTTTTTCAAATTTTCTTACCACGCGCTTATCGAATAATTGAGCTTCGAATCAAAGTTCTTACGCACGAGATGTATAACTGTATATATGTAAACGCTGTGTTTAAACACGCGAACTTTAGTGTTCAATTACTCGAGAGCCATGTGGTAGAAAAGTCTAAAAAAATTTGTATTGTCTTGTACATTTTTAAAGAATACATTGACCAAATTTTATGAAATTCGTAATATTTTTAACGTGCTTTAGCATGGCAACATTGTATCGCCGCGATCCACCCTCCTTAAAAGTCTGTGTATAACCCTTAAAAAAATGTGACTTTCGTTAAGGATATATTGCACAGGCGATACAATGTTGCCATGCTAAACCATGCTAAAAACATAAAAAAATTCAAAATGATAAGAATTTTATAAAATTTGGTGAACATATTCTTTAGTGCCAAATTTGACAATACAAATTTTTTAAGATTTTTCTTCTGTACAGTTATCGAGTAATTGATCACTAAAGTTCACGTGTATAAGCATAGCGTTTCCATACATTCCAGGCATAAGAAATCTGCTTTAATGCGTAATTACTCGATAACTAAACAGAAGAAAATTTTGAAAAAATTTGTGTTTTCGCACTTGATGTTGGAGAACATTATCACCAAATTTGATCAATTTCTAATTATTTCGACTTTTGTATCATTCACCCTTAATTGTTTTCTCGACAACTAGACGGCAGATCCTACATAATAATTCCGGGGATAGATTTCCGGGTGTATATTTCTAGCATGTTTCCAAATTTCGACTCTTAGAGTTGGAATTTATTTCGATTTCCATTAGATTCGTGTGATCCTCCTTAAACTCTCCGCTTCAATTCCTCTCCTCACTCCGCCCAGTTGCTCTCAAACGCGTTGAGCTCCCTTGCAGTAATTTCCCCCTTGGCTGCTCGCCCGCTCTTTTCTCCCTAGCCGATAGAGACTTGTCCTCTATGTATATAAAAACGTGTTTGGTGTCGCGTGTACTTGGAAACTGAAAGATCGAAGGTTTTCAATCGTACTTGAAGACTGCGAGCGCGGAGGGGCGGGGGGTATTGATAACGCATCGAAGTATGATCGCGTCGCGAGTCTCACGCGTGCGTATCGAATGTTTCGAGATCACGGACTGAACACGTTTTTCTCAGTTTCGTAACGCACTCGAACCGCAGAAATTTGAGAAAGTAATCACTGGATCGGTCGTCAAACGCGCGAAGCGTTATTTCTTCTCCGTCGACGAAGCTGTGTCGCACGACGAAATATTACGTTCGCGATTATCGCCCCTCGTCGTGAAAGAAAAGCATAATACGCGTGTAACGACGTTCTTGGTGGGCTTCGTAAGTACCGAGTAATCCATCCCCGCAGGCACATATAGTATTTCCGTAAATACACTCATCGCTTGTCCCCGCGCGCGAGCGAAAAATTAAAAAATGCTTTCCCTGCTCCGTGCTCGCACCGCGTGAGCAATTTCGATTTTTACAGCGCAGCTTTACAAGCATAATCGCAATGTCACAATTGCCTGACGAATTTTATTATCTTTATTCAACTTTTCTCGATCGAGCGCCCTCCCCCGAAGAAGCGTCGCACAGCGGACTGCTAGCAGAGTGTTTTCGGATCGAGAAAAATTCAATATTAAAGACGCGACCCAGGACCACAGAGTATAGGCGCACCTTTTTCGTTTTATCATCCGTCGCTGCGTACGTTCTAAATATACTCGACTCATGTTTCATCATACAGCGGATCGTCAATTCTCAAAGAATAGAGATTCGAAGGAATCAAATGTTATTTCAAGAGAGAACATATGGCGGGGAGTAGTTTAACGAATAAAAATTTCTGCCGAAATATTTTACCGCATTGCGAGCTTGTCTTAGCATTTTAAGGATCCCGGTCGATAAAGTGTTGCGGTCACGAGTCGACTGTTGGTCAAATCGCTGAAAATTCGAGTCGAGTTCGTCGACGAATGAATTTCACTGTGAACTTTCGTTCTGTTGTTTTTTTTCTATGCACTCGAACATGCGTAGTCGCGGTGAAACACATATTTTTAGATGTTTTAAAAAATTGGCTCTCCTGGTTCGCTCATCCTGCAAAAAATCTCGATAAATTTACTTAAATATGCATGACACTGAGGGAAATACGAATTCCGGTTAAAATAATGCGTCAGTGTTCTTAGCCGTTCTGTCCAGAGGGCTTCCGGAGCGAGCGAGGAAACGGGAAACCACGCGCCGCCCATGCTTTTGTTATGATGCTTTTATAGAGGTAGACGTTGTAATTTCGGAGAGTCAATCACCGGGGAGATGCGCTCCATTGTGAAAAATCACTTTATTTCTCGAATCACTGTCACAGCGCCTTGATTCGCCCTGTCGAATTTGGTTGTTACAGCGCAAAAAAGCGAATTCTCTCCTCTTGTTTCGGAAAAATGCTCGATGTCGCAAGAATCAAAAAATTTCTCACTCATCCGCGCGGCCGCATCGACCAAGACGAAGAACAACGATGCGTGACTCTGATTTCCGTAAACAGTTTTATCCTGTCGTAGAGAAAATTTGGACGTGATTTTCTTTATCGATTGAACTTGTTCGTTTTTAAGAATAAAGAGAAAAACCGACGATTTTTTTGGCATTGAACTTTTTCATTAAAATCACACGTTCGAAATACTTTCGATAATCTTAATTGATGAAGAAAAAACTATTGAAGAATTAATTTGTCCGATGAGTATTTCGGTATTGGTAAAATTCACGTCCGTTCGATCAACCAACGGCTGATTTCGAGTTCACGGTCGTTGGGAATTATAGACACGAGCACGTGGACGACCGACTTTTCTCGTCCACACGCCAACACCCGTTGTGAGAGTGAGAGGCTCGCGGACAAAGAACAAGAACGAAAGTAAGTGAAATTGTTGAGTGAATTAGCGCGACGTTGATGAGTCTTGTCGAGGCATAAAGAACGATGTCTGGAGAGCGGGACAAAAAAAATAATAACCTACAAAAAACAAGTGTTTGCTTTTGGAATTGTCAATGTGTTTTCTCCTTCCAACTGTTGGACTAGCGGTTGTCCACGGGCTTAATCATACATTTTCTTATTTTACGTTTCTTTTGGAACAATAAAGGCCATGGACGAAAAATAGTGGATCAGATTCGCACCAACTTCAACGGAATTTGGAATTTTGGACCAAAGTTCTTGCCAATTGCTCAAATTTACTTTTATTTTATTATTCATAAAAAATTGGATCGAGCTCGGCGCAACGGATCTTTTGTGTTCCGAGTTATGAGTTATGAAAAACGTGCTGATTTTATAAAAAGAACCCGCCGATTCATTTCTGCCGTTACACATGTGTGTACGCTGCAAAAATATGTGGAAAATGTCTCAAGTTTTGTAGGAAACCCCAAAAAGTCTTATCGCATGTAATAGGCTATCTCAAATAGGGCGAAAAAACCGAAGGCTGGAATAGCGCTGTTGTAAGGCCGCATCGAGTCGGTTGTGTTCGCATTGACGGTTCATTGTTGCGCATGGTGAGTGGTGAGCGCGCGAGAGTGTTGCGAGACGGGAGAAGAATGAATTCACTTTTCATTAACGCTCGTCTTTCTCTCCGATTAATTCGAAGTAACGCGCCTCGTTGTTCCTCTACTACCCGAAGCAGTCTTTCTAACCCTCGGTATTTTGGGCCCCGAGACATCGTTACCCGAACACGACAAAGGCGACGGTGGTGACGGCAGCGGCGACGCCAGCGACAAGCTGCGCAGAACGCGGCTAAGGGGGTCTGCGCACAGCACATAAACTCGCGTAGCTCGTAATCAACCCGACACTCGCCAGTCTGACTCTGAACTCACGCTTGTGATCATGTTCCCAACCAACCAGTAACGAGAGCCGTCGAACACGTGAGTTCGTTCAAATTGTCTTTGACAATACGCACGATAATCATTTCATTCGATCTAATTTAACGCCAAGTTTTTTTGGCTATACCCGATCATAACCGTTCTCATAGTTTTTACGCTCTTTCTCTTAACCTTACATCCGTCACCTTTCGAGACACGAACCAATTTTTGTTTCCTCCTCGTCGTTAGGTTACTATTTTCTCGCTCGTTTTGAAAATAAATCAAAAGGAAAGTTCACGTATGTATCACCCATCGAACATAACCACGGGAATTTCGATATCATTGATTGATATCGTACGTCCGCCACCGCGCATCATATCGATCAATCGGATACGTCGATTTTTCCAATATTACTTCAGTATCCATTTTAATCGCGTTGTTGTTATTACATAACGTTGCGATACCGCCTGCCGTGTACATCGTTTCTTGTAAGTCAACGTTTTCTCTCTTCGAAAAGATCGTCATAGAGCGAGTTGTTTCACCGAACGTCAGATGAGTATCGGGAATAAAAAATAACCTCAAAAAATGTTTCTTTTCTCTCTACCGATAGCGTTCAACATTTTATCGTTATTTGCTCGTATCTTTCGATGCTTTTGCAGCAGCATCATTACGATGACGACGCTGAAGTTTGCAACGTTGGAGTCTCTCGAAATCAGCGAAAAAGAAAATTTGTTAAACCAATTTTTTATTTCACGAATCATTGGTCGAGGTTGAAAAACTACGAGTTGCAAATTCAGGAGGGAACAAAATTGGAGATTTACTGGAATTATTCAACAGTTTTTTCAGAATATTTCGTTGGACTCCAACGTTGCAAACTTCAGCGTCGTATCATTACGAGTGTCATTAACATTATCCTATGGAAGAAGGGTGGAGAATTTATCGCTCGGAAAAAGCATGACGATTCGTTCGATAAGAATGTTCACGTCCAAGTATCTTCGTGGGGCCCCCTCACAATTTCTTTATTCTGGAAAAACGCACTTTTCAAGAATCAAGAGAAAGTCTCACGAAAGAAGAGCCAATGCTTCAAAGAATCCACGCTGCTCTCGCACCCAACCGAGGGCTATGACAGAAGCACAATCCACGAAATCCTCACGAAATTCATACAAAAATTTTTGTTTCATAGAATAACCGGCGGTGTCTGACCAAATTTAGCGATAAAATCGATAGATTCGTGGTGCGAATTTGGAAAAAACTTGGACGAAAATTAATCATTAATTTTATGAGTTAAAAATATGAAGCCATTCATATAATTCCAGTCCATTGAATAATTCTCCATTCGGATCAAGTTCAAAAGTGTAATAGAATATCTTCCGTGACGATATCCTGGAAATACTCGCGGTGTACGTAAAATTTGCTAACTCGTACAAAAAAGCTGCTTAATCGTTTCGAGCCGCTGTCACGATGCGCGAGAAATTCGGAAAGTTCATTCCCGCAGATCCTACTTGATGACCGGATACGCGAGATTTTTTCGAAAACATGCTGACCGCTCGGAAAAAAACCAGCCATTGAGAACGTGAATTTACGAACGCACGAGTTTAAGCGGCGAAGAGTGAAAGAAATATGAAGAATCTGTGAAAGAAGCGATCCGAAGGAATGTTAATTCAAGTGAAAAATAATGTTCATTCAGAAAAATAATGAAGCGAGTGGAAGAATGTCAAGAACGAGTGCCAGCAGCACCGCGGTACTTCGACGCGACAATTGTTGATAAATAAATCGTTCGAAGCACCATTATTTTTATTCTGCAGCTGAGTCTTTGACCCATCGAATATGAGCCCGTTTTCATTGTTTTCTTCTTCACTATTATTTACATTTATGAAAGAAAAAATGTCAATAATCGTTCGTGTGATTTGGTCAACAATTTTCAAACTGCCGATTATTCGCGACAACGTTCGAAATCATTTGCTTGTTAGAATCTGAGGATTCTGAGCCGCTGTAGGCCCTGAACGTGCACGGGCGAGCCAGGACGAGCCGCGGAGCGGTTTACTCGTTCAATCTTATCCGACATCATCTCATCGAGTATTTTACGCGCTATCTTTGTTCATCCACCCCACACCCACGTGCATCGTTAAAATCGAAATTGCGAAAAATATGTGGAAGATTTATTTTTCTCGTTATCGCTGTATACCAGAAACGAATATAATTTTTATCTAATCGCATATGAAACGTGATAATACGGTTTTGAACTATGCTCGCGCGCTCGACGAACGCTCCTCGTATACTCGATACGCCTTTACTTTTATCCTCCTGCTCTCATTTCCATTTTTCTCATTTTCCTACATCCCTCAGAAGAAATTTTTTCTCACGCTTATCAAGACGCGACTCTTATCTAAAGCGCGCAAAGCCATCGGACTTTCGACTAAAGGAGTCGTCGGGTAGCGCTCCGTGATATACTGGCCTCTCGTAAGACAACCCAAGAAAGACATTTTACGTTTGCCTGTCGCACAACCGCCCTCGAATAACACGCTGCTTTTATTTTTATTTGACTACTCAATCTCGGCGATTATGACTCGGGTGACGTCTCCGGTCTATTCATCGAATCTTCCATTCATGCATGCTTGCGCGCTTGAACTTACCATACGTTATTGCATATATACGTGCATGTACAGACCGCAAGCCAAAAGTTTGGAAGCGGAGGTTCCAATTTTGAGCTGTAATGGAAATTCTGTGGCTCCGTCGAACAAGCAGATGTTCGAATTCGGCAGTGGCGCCTGGATGAGAAAGATTCGACTTTGATCTACCTTTTTTAAATATTTCTTCACGGTTTTCTTCGCGCTCCGGTATTCACTTTAGATCATGACCGCACGCCGCCTTTTTCCGGGGTTTGAAAATCTTTCTGCTGCTTTTCCTTGGTTACTTAAAAACGCTGACTCTGCTCGATTTTTTCAAACTCTCGTGAATTTTTTATTCTCGAAATACTTGAGACAAACTTTTGAAAAATTCTTGTGAATATGGCTCCTGATCAATGGCGTTGAATGAACAAATTTCAAGATGATAAATTGTTGGAGATGCCGGCCGCAATGGTGAGGAAGAGCGTCGAATGCTCCTCCGTAAATAATAATGAAATCTGAATATCCAAAAGCAATATATTTCCTCGCTCGACTGCCCGGCCGAGATTGAACAATTCCGAAAAATATCTCGTTTTCGTTGGCACGCCCGCTCGACTATTTATTTTCAGGGGTTCAATGGAAAAAGCGACGCGGAGCGATACGCGATGATCAGACAAAATATTTTTCCATTCCAGCTGTTTACTCGAGCGGTTTACTCGAGTAGTTTTTTATTTCGATGAGTTTCGCGTCTGTATCGAACTGAGTGCAAAGCGTTGTCGCTGTACATAAGTTGAGCTAATTATTTGAAAATTCAAAAATATATTCAGCGGATAGACTTTGCGAAGGGTGAAAGAAAGTGAAATATATTCGTGCGAATCACTTTTTTTTATGCAAAATCTCGATCTTTTGTTCAATCGTGAATCGTACTCACGGTACAGCCTCGTACGAAAGTATTAGGCACCCTGCGAGAGCGTCCGACTCGCACAGAAATTCAAATATACCTTTGATGTGATTTTTTTGGATTTTAACGCTTCTTAGAACAATTTCATAATGTTAAAATTGCGAATTACTGATAAAATACTTGTCCTCCGATGATATCATAAATTATAATGCTGCACGTAACCTGAATGGAGAATTTTTTCAATTGATTTGGTCGTTAGAATAAGATGAGAAGAAATTCGTTTCCCAAAATGTTTTCAAGCGCGATTTTTCGGTTTTTCATTTTTTACATTTCATTTGATTTTTTTTTCGCTTTACAAAATAATTGCAGATTTGTATTTTTTGTTTTAATATAATGTTTTTTCATGATTTGTACAATTTTTCCTGTATTGAAATTATTTACAGTTGATCCCGTAATTTTTATTACATTTTAATGATACGATATTCAAATATCTCGGTTAAAAATAACAATCGTGACTGGGTTTAATAAACGCTATTCCAAAGCAGGCGTACGTAACTTCGAAAATAGTTATGTTTTGCGATCCCCCCGCCCCCCAAACAAACCAGGCGTTGAGCTTGTAAAACTCAGCAAAAAAGCTTGTCGTTTGGTCTTTGGTCATATAATGTGCAATCTTTTGTCGCCGAGTTGGATAATTTTTTCTCAAAAGTAATAATAAATGTGGGTATTACTGCAGCTAATTTTCGCTGACATTTTCGTGATAGAAAAAAAACTGATTTCCCGGTACCACAACGAAAAAAAGTGCCCGATAAAATGTGAATTCCACCAAAACATGAATATGACGAATAATAATTAACTTTTGTCGAAAAATTTCATTTGAATTAATCGATAAATATATACTCGGAAGTTATGCTTAACGCCGAGAAAAACATTTTGACCTACCTTTCACCGTCTCTAGCCTTGTAATCTTGAAAAAATGCAAGCTACACGTGCAGATGTCGCTAAGACTGTGACGTTCCAGCGATAGAGAGAGAGAGAGAGAGAGAGAGAGAGAGAGAGAGAGAGAGAGAGAGAGAGAGAGAGAGAGCAGAAAAAAAATGATAGAGACAAAGGGGGATATGAAATAGCCCGCCCATGCGAGTGCTATCAAAAGAGACTCGGCAGAGTCTCTCGGCATCGTGTTTTACAAGGCACTGCTCAATCAAACAGTAAACGCAGTGTACCGAGATTACGCGTCTCGTGACATTTTCCTCGCAAGCGGATATCGCATTGTTGGCCTTGAACGAGTCGACGTTTCCTCAAAAAAAATTGAGAATTGAAATGATGTTTATTCGACGAAGGGCCGAGTAGCATACTCCGTCGATACAACGCAAGGAGATGCTGTGAGAGGCGTTTACCTCGAATCCATTGACCGCAGTTACCTACGAAGCATCGCTGATACAGCCCTCGTCGGTTTCGTGCCACCAGCACACGAACCCGACGATCTAAACTACGCTGGCTCGTCACAAGAGCTGCCTAATAATAAACGCGCTAGATCCGCTCCGATTCACTCTCAATTATTCGCTACAAACACTCTCACTCGCTCCTTATTTCGAGACACGAGCTTCTGAGCGCAACTTGAAACAGACAATTCCAAAACAACCCTCGTTCAAAGTGTTTTTCACTTTTACTTCTACGCGTCAATTATTTATTCATAATATTTCACTGAATCAATCGCAGTCGTAAAATACAGCTTTCCCACAGTTTTGAACTTGAGCCCGAATTATGATCCCGAGGCTCCCGCTCTCTGCTTAATGAGGCGCACGGCTGATGTATTGTGCCTGAGCGATAAGCCCCACACGGAGAGCCAGATGGGACCGCATCGCGGTTGGTTCTGTAAACGCCAGTTTTTGCTTTCCATTCATTCGCTGGAGCAATCGATCGAGTCAAGTTATTGGGGCACCGGTAATTCGTTGTCGCATTACCCTGATTCGGAGCGCATCCTTCTCGTACGAAAACGAAGTTAACATTTTCACAGAATCTCCCGCGGCATCGCCGCGTTGGCGTGATTTCATTCAGCGGGACATCGCGAGGCCGTTGGGACACGCATGCGCGGCGGTTTACTCGAGTCTCGATCGCGACACGTGCCGAGATTGCCCATCCGGATTCAATACTAAAAGAAGATAATTTTATTCGAGATTCTCCCGAGCACGAGTCGACTCGAACGCTCTGACTCATATCTTCCACTCGATTGATCAACGCGTAGCAAGTTTCGCTTGTACTTCGGTCTACAATTATCACGAAATTATATGATGATTGACCAAGCACGGGTCCTCGAATTGAGATCGGCTTCCAAGCTAAAAAGCCCGTCCACACAGTTTTTCCTCATGCCGTAGTGATGTCATAATTTTTAGGATCACAACGAACTACAAAACTGGTAATTCACGACCGTAAACAAATCAGTCGCCGTCCGACGACGCGAGTTTAAACTCTCGGAAAGGTGTCGGCGTGCTTCCATCTCTAGACTCTCACGACGTTTGCAATGAAACGAAAAATGACCCTACGTCGATTGACGTAGAATCCAGTTTTTCGATTAATCGCTTTCCATTCCTTATCGTTTTCATAATCCACACTACCAAAGGCGGCGTTCGTGACCCCCGGAAAAATGGCACTATTGGAATGCAATTTTGACAGTTGTGCGTGATTTAGCATTGGAAACATGGACCAATCGCACTTGAAACTTCGAGAAATTTACGAATGCGTACATTTTTGGTGATAACTGCTCCAAAAACAAAACTACGCGACAGATCACCTGCTTTGCACTCCAACAACAGCTCAAGATAAATCCGCGAGGCGTCGTATGCTTAGTGTGGGTCGCGAATGCAGTGAAATAGAAAATTCATATTAGACGTTGCAAGTTTTTACGAAACTCATCTTAGAACGCAAAAACACCGACAGAGACGATGATTGTGTCGAATCATCGTGCCTCGTCCTATCTACGGGCCGATAAGTACTTTTCATTTCGATTTATTACCTCGTATCAACAACTCCTCGTCGCATCTTTGCATACATTTTTTCAAAAACAACGTTATCTAAGAAAATTCGCAGTGAGAACTGAATTTTCAGTGCACATTAGTAGTCATTAGCTTCTGAAATGATATGAAGATTTTTTACCATACTGCAGCGTGATCGTCGACGCGTTGGGAAATTCTACATCGTATCGATCCAGTTAACTCCTGTACTGCATGCTAGTCAAATGAGTGCTAAATTTTTAAAACGCTTTTAGACCAAGTTTGACGTACCGATTAAATGTATTGTTAGTGGATTTGTATTACAGCGTATCTTATTAAGATGTAAAAATATTAAAAACGCTAGTTTTGCAAAAGCATCGACTGATAAATGCAGATTTTCACGCTGACACATTTTCACTGGTATTTTTCAAAGAATTATCTGCGTTTCTTGATCGATTTTATTGCAACAACTCTCATTTTGTTCGTCAACTGTTCCTCCGTGAATCCACCGTGTACTTGTTTTTTTAACTTGATCGCTTCACTGTTGCAGCTAATTGTTCATTAAGCGAAAAAACTTTTTCATTCATAATTTCTGAAGGAATGAGTTTAAAGGAAAATCTACGAGGTGAATTCGTAGAGGATCAGTTGAGGAACAAAATGAGACTCGGTGCAATAAAATCGGTTAAAAAATACAGATGATTCTTTGAAAAATACCTGTGAAAATGTGTCATCATGGAAATTTGCATCTCTCAGTTAATAGTTTTGCAAAACTATCGTTTTAAATATTTTTTCACGTTAATAAAATATGCTTGAATACATATCTACTGACAATAAGTTTAATCGGTACGTTGAACTTGGTCTAAAAACGTTTTGAAAATTTAGCACTTATTTGACTAGCTTGCAGTACAGGAGTTACCTTAAATACGATGAATTGTGCATATTGGAACACTCATTTCGAATAATGTTCGATAAAACCGAACGTTTCGAGTTACTTTCTTTCCGTGCCATACAAACTTTTCATTGGGAATGTACCGCCAGTGGATGGTGGTAGTCCAAAACAAAGTTCGAGTCCCGAGCGACAGCAGCAACAGGTATGAAAAATCTTTCAAAGCGAATGGAAAAGGTTTCCCTGCGCGTCCAGAAGGGCCGACTAGCTTTGGATAGTTTTTATGTACGAGACGAAATACCCGCATTTCTCGATTACACGACGGGGCTTAGGCACTTTCTGTGTCGACTGTGGAGCTCAGGACGGACAACGCCGCAGCGCGTAACTTTTTACTCAAAACCTTATTTTCTCATTCCAATACCTTGGATTCAAGGAAGCTCGTTTCTTGAAAAATGTTAACAAAATCATTGCAAATAATTCAATCCGCTTTATGCAATTTACATACGAAAGCATAAATTCCAGCTGGATACACGAAATTTACTAAAAATCAACAGCCTGAAGCAAGATCCCTCGTGGCAAGCTTCATGCCCACTGTCAAGAGCGCCATTAGCAGCACAGTGCTGCGAAGGGTATGCGCAGTGTCTGCGGGACGTTTCGAAAAAACGTGTCCGAGCCGAGAGTTCGGAAAAATTGACACATGGTAACAGACGAACGAAGTGGACACGTGTGACGAAAATATATTCGTCGACTGTATTTCGCTGTGCAAAATGATTCCCTTGTGATGATGTATTTTCAGAAAATAGCGAATAATAAACGCATAATTGTCGTAAAAGGGGAATGGAATTATCGAAAACATGGAACCGCGGCACAGCTGAACGGTCGCCCATTCGAGTATCAGCCTCGGTCGAAGTTAATTCGTAAAATCATCGAAGCCATAGAACAAGTGCACATCCATCACAGTCGCTTTTAATAGCTTATATAATTATATAATTCTTCTTCTTAGTTGTATCGACGTCCTTATCGTCGTCGAATGAAGCAACTTTATACCGCGCAACCACTTGCCGTGTACAACACGCGTAGCTATTCTAACACTAATAAAATCCCTACCATCAATAAAACTAACAGAATTCAGAGCTGGACAAACATAAATATTTTTTATCAAGTAAAAACGTAATCTTGATCCGTCGATGAAAAATGAGACGATGAGAAGGCCGCTTTCAATTGCGCAATTGATAAGGGAAAGAAGTCGTCTCGTTATGTTTTTTTTTTTTGCTAATGAGAGAAGACCTTACGGTGGAAGCTCGTCCAAAAAAATGTGTGCGGAGACGCAGCGCTATTCAATACTCATAAAAACGTTGTTTTTCACCCACAATAATGTTCGTGCGATTGGCGTGACAAAAGTAGTAAATTCGCAATGTTTTTATTCTTTCAGCGCGTTGAGCGCGATCAAAAGACGACCGACATATTTCGACCGAGGTTGTTCGGGTTGTGGGCTCATGCCGTATTTACGGAAACTTGAGAACGAGGAGAAAAACAATCCACCGGTTCCATCATGAGACCCTGGACGTCCAAGTCCATTACTCTCGCAATAATCGGTCTCATATTCGTCGCAATCGGAACTACATTGAGTTTCACGGGGCCAATGATCTTCCGAAGCATTCTCAGCCGGGTAAAAGAAAATCAATTAATCATTTATTCACAATTGGGTGGACATTTGGACCGGAGACCGAGCTCCTTGGCAGGGTCATTTCGACCTTCATTATTTACGCTTCGAACCGTAGGAACTGCCGCTGTCCCCCGATTCGAGGAGTTTCGAAATTTGGCGCGACACCACCGACATTCCGGTGAACATAGAATTTTTCTTCTTCAATTGGACAAATCCCAAGGAATTGAAGACGCCCGGAAAAAAGCCGAACCTCGTGCAAGTCGGACCCTACGCGTTTGTGTAAGTATCCAATATTCGAGCAATCTTTTTATCAGTCAGTCGAGCCAAATCATGCCAGCGAGAGTCACATTATTTCGACTATTACTGACTTGCCCCATGAATATCTGTGACATCAATATTTATCGTCTCGAAAACGAGCCACATTTGCGCGATAATCGGAAAGCATCTTGTCATCAACGTCAAACTTGAGTTGGCTCGTCGAGCCAGATACATCCGATTAAAAAGCCGAAGAACCGGCTCGACGGCACTGCGAGCGTACGTTAGCGTATTCTCACCTCGTTGTGAGCGATGATTGCGCGGAACTTTTTGCAACTTTGTAACACCGTGAGCCTCATCCTGCTGTCACAGGCCGCTTCGTATTGCAGTATTTGACTATCCGATGCGGTATTTGCAACGATGAGCGCATCGATACATTCGAAATGGTCGTCAACGTCGCTCAAAACGTACGATAATAATAAAGAAAAATGAAACGTGCCTTCGTAGCGTTGATAAAATTCTTTAATAGCACGTCGAAATGCATCTATAAAAATAAGTGAGACATTTTCGAACCCCGTCATCACCGACACGAACCGTTTTTTTCAACATCTATTTCATAACGATAATACGAGTTGGTATACTCGACGTATGAGCAATTGAATAAATTCTATCAATTCATTCGGTCATTTATGAGATATGTAACGTTCGCGAATACATTATTCGAGGCAAGATGAATTTTCTAGTTGCAGAACGTTTCGAAAGTGCAGCCTCTCGCTGTGTATTGTATGCACGCACCGCTGCATTCGTATTTACTTGAAAACAATGAATTTAATTTTCCGGGCATCATTTACGAACATATTTTGTACGTTGAGGAAAAAAGGGGTTTGAGCGTCGCGTGTAAACCGACGATAAGGGTAATGGAGCAATTTTATGCAGATTCGATATTAAACTCGCAATAATGATCAATTATCGTCGCCGCGTCTGAATGCTCTAGCTAGTCTACGAGACGAAGGTCGTCGGGCATATTTCAGATGATGAAATTAAAGGCAATCGGGAAGCAATGGTTAACCCCGTAATATTGCCTCGTTAATACGTTAATAAGACGATTTTGTTGGACCTCTCGCATTCCCTCCTGTTCGCGTGGGCCGGGCCAATACCGGGGATCTTTCTCATTAAACAATTGACTTGTTAATTACTTTCTCGTGAGACTCTCATCCGTGGCTCTGTGTACAGTGCGACGGCGGCGGTGACAGCTACTACCGAAGCTGTACTTTCTTCACTCTCTGCTCATGGTTTTTTCTCCTCAGATAGGAGTCCCTCGGCGCGAATTACTGCGACACGAGACTCTTACTCTCGTTTCTCGAAATTTTCAACACCCTCGACTCGTGGGCGAGCCTCAACGGGCCTCGTACACTCGAGTTACATATTTCTTCAATTACAACAACTTATTCTTATTAATTTGATTTTAAAATGCTCGTTGGCTCGACCGGAACCGAGTTTCGCTGCACAAATCGCTCCAACAAAGGCTCAATCAAGCTCGCTTGCGACAGAAACATTCTCACTGGCCAAGTTCGCTTATTCGAAGGTGGTGCTCGAGCTGCTACGTATTCGAATATTCCTCTTCGGAGACTCACGAAACCTTTTTCTTCTCCGTTGACATCGCACCGAAGCTTCGAATAAAAAAGAATAATTATTTTGTTTTTTCTTTGACGATTCTCGAGATATCGGGATCTACTGCACGAGGGGATATGTGACAATGTCGACAATAATTGTAAACGTGACAATGTAGTTGCTGCACATCTACCTGCTCGAGAATTTGATGAATCTTATTTCCGAATAAATCTCAGAGGTAAATTGTTATCGTGCATCATACATTGATTCGTCGCAATTGTCACGTCAATCATAATCAACGAATATAGGCCATAAGATTGAACGAAGAAGAGCAAGACGAGAGGAGAGAGAGAGAGAAAATGAGTTTTGCCTGTTTAAACGGAGAATTTGTACCGTAGCGCTCGTGTGTAAATAATTTGAGCGAGAAACGCGTTTCTACCTACGCTAATGGACCAGGAGCTTTCGAAGCTCCGAGGTTGTGTCTCGGAGAAGTCGCGTTATCATTTCTTTGCCACATTATTTTCATACGATTATCCTCCCTTCATTGGCTGGGCTCGTTGTCGATGATGACGATAATGAATCGCTCTGCCCACAGTGAAAAGAGGCAGAAGGTCAACATCACGTTCCATCCGGAGAACAACACGGTGAGCTACTTGCAGAGAAGAACGTGGCACTTTGATCCGGACAGGAGCAACGGGAGTTTGCACGATAAGATTGTCCAATTGAACGTCGTTGCGGTGGTGAGTTGAACTGCATTTTGAAACAAAAAATCAAATAAAACGTCACATGAACGATCGGATAATACGAAACGAATCGAATCTGACGAGAGCGTTGCCGTTCGTGACTTAAAATTTGCGTATTTCGGCTACGGTTGACAGATCGCTCGGATAAACGCGCCTTCAAACGTTTATCTCAATTTCTCATGCGAATTTCATTTTCAAATATGTTTACAAGAGAATTTTGCAAGAGACTGTATCGTTGCGAGATGAAATAAGAGCGAGCGACTCGGTTATTCCAGTTTGCTCGTCTCGGATATAGCTCAGCGCATGGATATCAAGTGGATAATGAAGAATTAATGCGTCGAGCATGGGGACCCGCGTTCAGGAAGCGCGGCCTTTCAATGACGAATTCTCATCAAAAAAAAGAATGAAAAAAAGAACGAAAAAATATAATAAAGCATGAACGAAAGCTGATGGAAAGAAGCGGCTCTTCCGCGAAAACTCTTTCCAGTCGTTTTCCCGATCGATCAATCCTGCCAATGAAACTCAATATATTTCTTTCAGTCAGCGGCTCACAAAATTCGGTACTGGGCGTACTTCTTCCAAAATTCATTGTCTTACATGCTCAATAGCTTGGCAGGCATACACGTGGTAAAAACAGTCGATGAATTACTCTTCACCGGATACAAGGACTCCATCATCGACATGGGACAATTTGCTCCTGAGGATGAGGAAATACCACCGTACGATCGCTTCGGATGGTTCTATTTGGTAATTGATACACCGATTTTTAAACTTATTAGATCGACCACCGAAATGTGTGTATCGAGACGCTCGTTCGTTTCTGCAGAGAAACGGTTCCACGGCGTTTGACGGACTTTACAACATGGGCACGGGTCAAGACGATCTGAGCAATTTGGGAATGACGAAAAATTGGAATTACAAGGACACCACGAAATATTACAAGAGTCCTTGCAACGCGGTCGAGGGAAGCGCCGGGGAGTTTTTCCCCCCCTTCAGGAACAAGGACGAGATCACTATTTTCAGTGCCGATATGTGCAGGTTGAGGGTGCTTCGATAGAAATAATGACGCGTTTTTAAAACTTGATTCTCGATCAGAAATCCAATCGCTTCAGTAATCAAGTCGATATCGCTGTGTTGCTTACTCGTTGATTTTCATTGAACGAAACGTTTGTTCCAGGCCGTTGACTTACGAGTACGTTCAAAGTGTCCAACACCAAGGAATACCGGGTTACCGGTACGCCCTGGGTGAAAAGAGCCTCAGTAACGAAACGTGGCGAAAGTATCCTCACGAGCAAGCCAAGTATATCGAGACGACAACGACAACGGAGGACTTCTTCGCGGTTGACGGAAGAACCGAAGCATCGAGCGCCTCTGACAAAGATCCGGATCTCATTAACACGGGACACTGTTTCTGCAACGGCGAATGCAGCCCCATGGGTCTCATCAACGTAACCGCCTGTCGTTACGGCGCCCCTGGATTCATAAGTCTTCCACATTTTTACAAAGCCGATCCAATTCTCAGGGACCAGGTTAACGGATTGAATCCCAATGCCGATCAACACAGCTTTTACATGACCCTCGAGCCGGTTAATATTTTTGGTTTTTCCCATCGAATTTTCCTGCGAAAGAAAAAAAACAATTCGTCGTTACATATTCTTTCATTGAAATTTTTCCAGACGACGGGGATTCCTATAGACGTTGCAGCGAGACTGCAAGTCAATATTTTACTGCAACCATCGTTGACCATAGCGTGAGTATCGGATGCAGCAACGTTATCCGTTAAACCTTGGGACAAATCCTCCGATGTCCCGATCCCAAATATTCAATCACATTTTCCATTATTTTCGACTTTCAGGCTCTTCAAGGATGTTCCAAAAATATATTTCCCCATGTTTTGGTTCAATTTGCGAAGCGGCACCACCGAGGAGCTCGCATCCTCGTTGAGGCAGTTGCTCATGTTGCCTGACATTGGGAGCTACTGCAGTGCCGTTATGGTGGCTATCGGTTCGTTGATGCTGGTCATCGCTGCGGCCCTCCTCTATCTTCAGCGGACTCGAGATTCCCAGGTAAATTATTTCATCGTATTTTCTATCATTTTCTCCTTCGACCTTCGATCTCTGATTCATCGTCACGATTAATCATACCGCCCCCTCCCACTGCTCTCTTTTCGCAGAACATAAAGTCGCGAAAAGTTGCGGCGTCAAATGGAAAAAAGACTGAATTGATTTACATGGACGTGGCGAACGGCGATGACGACGCAAACGCGAGGACCGATCGTCAATTGCGACCGAAGCTATGACCTTGAACAGTAATAATTATGATAATAATCAATAGTGCCAAATCGAAATCCAAATAGATCGAGATGCCATATTCGTCTTTCGGTCACTGCGTCGCAGGAGAAAAACGAAGCAGTAACCGATTGTCACATCGTCGGTAATAACGGCTTCGGGGATGACGAATACATTCCGACGTCCTTCGTCAGAGGGCGACAGGAGCGGCGGAAGCGAAATGAAGCAGCGAACGTGCACTCGCGCGGTGCTCGAAACGATCGAAGCCAACCACCAGCCCCATTTCCTGTGGTTTCACAGCACGCTCCAATACATCAGGGTAACTGCGAACTAGAAAAATAATCATTGTACATTCGTCTATTTAATTTAACATATCGACTTTTATATCGCGGCGAGCAACGCGCTTTACAACGACAACGAAACAAATCGATCGTTATATAATAAGTGACATAAGGTAGTTTGACAATTGATCACTTGGCCGATTGAATTTTCCGGCCAGTGTTTCACGCGGATAAACTCCAAGTACAATATTGACGAGAGCTTTTACATGCATAATGTATATCACTGCATTCGCGAAATCGACCAAACTTTCTGATAAACTTGACCAAGTGAAATGACAACGAGGAACTTTGAATTTCCTTATATCTAATGTAGGAAAATTTCGATGAGTATCAAAGCTTCGTAAGCTATATTCGAGTCATCATCTCTTTCATCGTTATCGAGCCTTTTATATTGCGATCCGTAGTCAGTTGTCGACCGTCGTTAAACCGGACGATATTTTTTTCGAGCGTTATTTTGCACTACCGAATAGCATAATCGCTTTACAGACCTGCCGCGAGAACTGAACCGACGATGGGCCACTCAAACGCTTGTTATTTGTATCTCGACACGGGAGGCAACACCTGATTATACATTCGTCGATACCCGAATCGGGTTATCGAGTAGACAAAAATGTGAGTCGCTCCGAAGCATCGTGAAACAGGACTTTAGCACCGGGCGCTTATACCGACTTTCGGAGGTGTCACAACACGTGGCTAACCCCGTCCCCGGCGTCAAGTTCTCATAACTTTTTAGTTTACAACTCTCCCGCTTAATGCTTCTCTTTTTCTCAATGATTATACAATCGTACGCGTCGCATCCTATTTCGTTCTCCGATTATCATACCAACGAAGAACGCTTCCGAGCGTAACGATCTTTTAACAATGGAAAAGTTGTAAAATACCCTTCAAAAGCATTATCGTCCGGTATTTCATAAAATTCTATGAACGCGCATTTACCTCATACATTATTGAAATATAGGCGTATCGTGTGGACACGCCGTATCCGCGGTTCCTGCACGAACCTTCTCATTGCTCTAATGCGCATGATTTTTATTCATTTTATATCGTTTTTCTTACTTCCCGTATATAGCATATCGTACGGTATATTTTCGAATTCGAATAGAGTTTATTCGCAATTCGAATCGGATTGACGACGTTGAATTTTGCAACGTTGGGGTCCAACGAAATTGGCGAAAAAATATTTGTAATTCGCTGATTTTCTATTTCACGAAATCATTGGTGTGGGTTGAAAAACTGCGAATTACGAGTTCGGTAGGCAACAAAATTGAAGAATTACTGGAATCATCGGAGAGTTTTTTTAAGTTGCAAAGTTCAGCAACGCGGACGCTGAAGTTTGCAACGTTGGAGTCCAACGAAACGATGTAAAAAAGCTCTCCAATAATTCCTGCAATTCTCCAATTTTGTTTCATACCGAATTTGCAACTCGTAGTTGTTCAACTTACACCAATGATTTCGTGAAATAAAAAATTCGTGAATTACAAATGTCTTTTTCGTTTATTTCGTTGGACTCTAACGTTGCAAACTTCAACGTCGTGAGCTTTTTTCGATTAAATGAGAATCATTTTTGGTTCAATCTGAAAACACTTTGGGCTGGAGCCCCAATTCGGCAATTTTATTTCATTTTTTATCATTATCGTTTGGAAAATATTGCTCATCGAAAATTTGTCTTCGAGTCTTCAACAAATAATTATTCTTCCGAATGGAAGCTCATGCGTATTGAGGATATATCAACAAGATTAATATTGACGTTGGGAGTACGAATATATTTTTTTACTGTTATAGAATTATAGTGAAATCATGGTATAAAAATATTTTGTTCCTATGCGGAGAGGCGATAATGACCCTCGACGCTGGTAAAAATTGCAATCGACTACTTTTGTAATGAATAATCATTCGTTAAATGATTTTAATAAAAAACAATAATCACATTTCATGACAATAATTCGTTGGATTTTAGGAAAACAAAAACAAAAAACAAATATGGAGCGTTTTAGAAATTGACAGGAACCGCTCAATGATTTTTTCCAATTATCCATCGTGCCATCTCAAGGGTGAAATTAATGTGCCTTCCAATCGCAATGCAATGATATATCTGTACAATAGAGTAATTTTTGAATCTATGAATAAGTGAAATCGACCAATTAACTTTTAAGGATCACAATTTGGTCCAAATAATTTAGATATTATATTTAAATATATTTGGTACAATGTATTTGGGAATTCTTCTTGCCAAGTATCGTAATAATACATTTGAGCATCGCTCATTAAGCAATATAATTATTTAATGATAAATTTTCGATCGTTGCCGAATATGATAAATGACTTTGATGAGAATTGTAAATTTTTTCAAAAATTTCAGCATAATTCAGCAGAGTCTTTGTATTTTCGGGCTAATGCTACGAATATATCCGTAATCTTATATACATAAATCTATTGTCTGTTTGTATTAATAAAAATTTATCATTTTCTTATTGCTTGAATTTTCTCTCAAATACCTAAATATTGATGAAACTTCGCTGCGCCATATCGATTATTCGAATACGCTTTCGCTCGAATTCGAATGAATTATTAAATCCAAAGATTCATCAGATTGCGTTTGAACGGAGAAAAACTTGCCCTTTGTTTATGCTTGCTCAAAGTTTATTCGACATCGAGCGAATACAAAGCTCTCGTCTATCGATTAACGTTTTATTTAGCCTTTTCCGAGTTTACGTCAAATTGTTGTGATAGAGTATGTTATTGGGTTAACCTTGTACACCGGTCGACAAGCCGTCGTCGCGCTCAGGGATAATGTATGATGTTTTTTATGACGATACGGTTGAACGTGAGCCGAGATAATGTACCTGCTGCTGGCTATCAAGGCGCTATCGGTATGCCAAACCAAGGCAAAACCGCCAGCACCGAAGCCGTTTTTCCCGCGTAAATACCATCGAGCGACATCACGCAGATTCCTGAATATCCTTAGACAATGATTCACCATACGCGATTCTCTTACCGTTCATTATCAAGAGACCGAGAATATGGGAATTAATGAAAAATGAATAAAATCATTTACGAGATGAATAAATAAAAATGTATGCCCGGTTGGAACAAACGCGCTGATAGGCGTGGTACAACTTATAAGGTTATAGACGTATAAACAAGGAGCAGGGAGTGCGTGTTGAGGTATAGTAATATTCCCGACATCCGTTCTCACGGTAGCCCTGCCACTGTCGCTGCTGCTGCCGCTGCGACCGTCACCGCGAACGAACGAGCGTTAGTAAAAGCGATTCATCGCAAATTGATTACGCGATGTCTAGTTCCATGTTCCATAGCAGCTGTCCTATCATATTTATACGTGTGTAGGGTGTAGCGGAACATGGTCAGCGGCGGACGTAACAATACGTAAGTTTTTATCCGGCGTTCTTGATCAGCCGCAATGGCCGCATCGGTTCGAGGGTATAGAACAACAGCAGCTTCTTCGTACTATATGAATTATAAACAACGGGCAACGGGCGCGAACATCGTTGCGTCCTGATGAGTCTGCGCATGCGCACCACTTTTTTCCATTATTACGGAATAATTGTAGATACGAATAATCGCGGCGGTTCTTAGCAGCGGTTGCTCGCGAGATCGGGAAAGTTATTATCGAGGATCCTCAATAAATTTTCGTCCATTCGGTACGTAACATCGCTCACTAAATTCTTGACCTTGAATTTCTAGACTCCCGGCATAGTCGGCCGTTGTTGCCAGCCCGATATGTATATGCGCGCGTTTACTCCCTTGAACAAGTTCAGCCGCACGTTCGGCCGTGAGCTTGAGCCGGAAACGGTTCACGGACTTTCGGAACTCGTTCCGAGTTTGCGGTGACGCATTTAGCGTCAATCCTATGCTTGCGCGATCTTCGGTATACCGCTGAGGTTTATCCTTCATCGCCTGACAGTAACATACAAATAGTACTATTTGGAATTCGGCATACGCCCGCTACAGTCCGGATAGCATTCCAAATTCTCCTCCATTCCCATCGTCGTCGGTCTGGCATGCCCAGCCTTAATTTTACTCGTATTTAATATCGGTGGTACACGCACGATGCTATTTTCTTCGTTTCGTGCGTAGCCCATCTTACCTTCAACCATTTGACACCGCATCTCGCATATCAACTTCCATCGAATGTCTCGACACTCGAAGCTCCGCTTCACCCGAAATCCGAAATCCATCAAAATTTCGACCTTCGTGTATCGTCTCTACGCGAGCAACGCGCTTACCGTGCACTCTCCGTTCGGGCATGCACCGGTGCAGATCTGTGTTGGCTTCTCAATACAATAATATATCCGATTGAAACTTTACAATGAGGTAGTCAATTCTCATTGCTACATCACCTTCGTCAATTATTTATTATACGAGGGCCACATTTATTGACACACTATTTCCACTCGAATTATTCCGCTAACCTTGCGATTTCAGATGTTCTTTAGTTCCTTCGTACGCTGCTGCTGCTGATGGTGTGTCAAGACTCGTTCGACGCCCGTTTGTTACACATATACGGAAATCGCTATACGCGCTTGAATGCCTCTCGCGTTGAACGCCACTGATACTTATCGACGAACGGTAAGAATATTGAAAATCTTGTTATTGGCATTGAGAATGGCTCAGCGAGCACTCACCGTGCAGCCACTGTTATGCCGCAAACTGATTATCGAGAGAATATGCAAGTAATTATTGATAGAATACAGGCATGAAGGATAATCAAGCGGACGAGCTTAAACGAAAAAAAAATTCGTCTCTCGCGCTTGTTTCACTCGACCGCAATCGTTTTTTGTAACCTTATTTCGAGTCAGATGTTTTATTTCTTGACAAACGCATACATTCATTGGCTTGAAAACAAAGGAATTTTTCCTCAGGATTATTTAATACGAGCTTACCTGTATTACTGAAACTCTGAAATCTTCTGAAGTTTTTACTGCCCCTGAGATGTTGCGTGTATATATTCGTGTACAGTGGAGAAAATGCAGCCATTGGTCGTCCCCAAATTCCTTGCGCTTTCTCCACCGAAATATGCCGATACTCGACGCAACGCCTACTCGTACCATTCTGATATATATTGCTCCGAGAATGAAACGAGGGGGTTATCGTGGGTAATAACAACTCGGATGAAAAACGATTAATTAATGTTGCGAGCGATTCGGAAGGGACGCGGAAAAAAGTGCATCGCTCGACGGCAAATAGTTCGAGGTTCTCCCCGTCGAGAATCTTGGTGGGGGAGAGGGGAGGCTCGGGTAGTAGACCTACGCGGGGGGATGCCTCATGGAATTTTGTCAATTCGAGAGGAATCGGTGTGATCGGTGGTGGTTGCCGGTGCTGGTTCGTCACACGGCCGAGACTGCCGGGAGTCTCGTCGCAGTTGTCGGTTGTCGCATTCGTCGCTCGTCGGCACTCAGTCGTTTCGTGACTGTCAAGTCGAGCGTGTTCAGTCTCGTTACTCGTTATCTCTCGATACACCGGTAGACATATTATATTTACGCAATAAGTGAAATAATTTACCGACCAACCGAAATCCAACGAACCATGATTCCGAATTATTCGTTTGGCAAAATCATTGCTCTGCTTCCAATTATTCGTGAGTTTATTTCAACTTTTTCCATATTATTTATTTTTTCGTACTCTTCATTAGTACAACGTTCAAGAATCCTTTGTACAACTGCATAAAAACTCTATCGTTTTCTCGCTTACGGATAGAAAATAAAATTGTTTATTTATGTTTGTTCAAGAGCGTGTATTACACACGCTCGAATGGATTCAATCATGTACGAATTTAGGGCGAGAACGTTTCATTTTTTTGTCCTTTTTCAATACGGCTTTTCGATACGCCCCTAACGAGCGATATTAAAAAATATAACAACCAACGAATCGTATAGTGGAGCGCAAATCGTCGAAGATAATGGCCGCAAAAGTGAACAAAATAATTCTAGATAGTAGCATTTTTTTCGATAGGTGCATGAAGAAAACTTCGCGAAATAATTCGTGTTTTCACGTCGCTGAAAATTCTCATATAAAATTTGTGTGAACTGCTCTCAGTAAAAGGCTCGATAAATTCGTCGACCGAATCCGATATTGTTTGTTTAATCCAATAAGTGTGACATCGCTATCGAAAATCGCACTTTGACAGCCCGATTTGATTGATGGAAAATGATCGAAAATAAAATGGGGATCGCGTTATAAAGAGCGAAATTCACATTCGATCTCGAAAGGTCGAGAACGAATATAGATTTTTCATTGTCACGCCCGTACTGTCCACTGTCGTTATAAACGCGGTTAAACGTATCTCGCAAATATCTTACACGATACGCGCTTCTATAACGAGAAAGGATACCCCGTCCTGTGAGTCATAATCATTATTTTTTCACATCGCTATGCACGTGAAACATAAGAATCTACTACTTCTACGATTCGCTAAAATGGATTATAGAGGTTAAAACGCGCAAATAATCCGCATGTTGATGAGCGACCGGCGATCAAGTTCCCATGTACTCTTGTGCAAAAATAGCTTTCGAATGAGCTTTTGGACGGACCTACGCACCGCCATGCTTCCCGCTGCCGCCACCTACGGCCGACGCTCTCCAAACGCTTTTTGTTTCTTTTTTCTGTCGCCAGAGGCATCCCTGAGATGCTTTTTGAGCCTCGCTCAACGAATCATCGGAAAATTTGAGTGCAAAAATCCACGATAATTAAAAGTTGCGAATGCGGCGTTTCGGTTTTTCTCGAGTGTTTAAATATTTCACCATTCATAGCGTATCCATTTTGCAAAACGAATCGTCAATGAAGACTTGATCGTGTGACAGCGACAGACTCGGCAAATTGGTGGGAAAATGTCAGTAAATCGGCGCGTGACTCTTGCCGTTGCCGCGCTGGCCGGACTGCGGGGGGAAAAAATGGCGAACAATAACGAGGGCTCATTTTCGTTTAGTTTTTCCAACCAGCGTTTCAAATGAAAGTGTGTCCCGATTCGGAATCTCGTTCGGAATAGAGGCTCCTTTGAAAAAATCGTTTTCGTCGCTGCTACTGCTCGCGTCGTAGCGGTTCGTTAGCGAGTTACTTCTAATTTCCAGACACGACAAACCGTCCATTAACGAACTTTCGCATTGCAACATTCGATGCGAGTTGCGAGTCGCGTTGTTTTTCTATACCTTTTTTTCCACCCGTTACGCGCAGGGTGATAATTGTCGGTCGTTTTACCTCGCGTCGATTCTCATTTTATTAACTGGCTGTTTTCGTGCTTCGTCTCGTACCAGATCGACATCGTGTCAAGAATAGGTTAAGGTTGTGTCACACACGCTTTAGAAACACGACCAACGAGAGGACTCCTTCTCGAACTTGATTAATTATATTGACCCTTTGACCACCTAATTCACGTGCCCCGTCTATTAAAAGATCTACAAGTGAATTATTGAATGACGATCAATTCACTCCTTGACACTCCATTTTTTCATCGCTATTTCAACACATTCGCTCCAACATGTGCAATGCGTCCGAGCGTTATCGCTTGTACCGCGTCGATGTATACAAAGCGTCGTAGAACCAAACAAACAACACCGTACGAACAACGCTTAACCTCCCCGAGCGACGTGTGACTGAGAAATATGCTCGCGTCTTTTTATTCGTGCCCTCGTCACATATTTAACGATTTAACGGAATTAATTTTTTTTCCAATCTCACTCGAGCATTAGGTTGATGAGACAAGGGCGAAAACAAATGTGATTTACGGCTCGCAACAACCTGCATTATTGTCACAAGTGGCTTCGAGTGATCTTTGAAGGAAATAATTCGCTACCAACACTCGCACGTCTTTGATTCGTTGGCTTTTTATTATTATTATTGTGCGCACGAGTTTGCACGCGGGTGTGTAGCTCATAAAATAATTTACTTGAAATTATTTATCATCATCATCATTAGGGTGGCAGCCTCCGTGGAGCAGATTCCGATTGTAGTCAACTCAAATTTGTCGTTTGAAAGTGTCCATTATTTTATTCTGATCGCGTTACGAAACGGTATTGGGGAGACCGGGGCAAAATGGGGGCATTAAAAAATTGCGAAAATCTTGTTTTTTCATTCTTGAAAGTTTTCATTTATATCCAGAAAAAAAATGGAATATTCTATAAAAAAAATCAAAAAAGAAAGAAAATAAGAATTTTTTTCTTTTTTTCACTGCTTGTCTGTGCGCAGGTGCGTTGCAAGATTTGAGCAGATGGAAAAATATTTCGATTCTAAAATTGATACAATTGCGAACTTTTTTCCTCAATTCGTTGAACAAAAGTATAATAAAAGAGAAGAATAAAATGGTCGGTTCGTGTCAAGGAGGTCATTGCGCCTCGGGATTTTGTTGCAATTATGCGGTGATGCGGCGTGCGCGTTATTTCCTGACGAATCCGAGCGATACCGACTAATCCCTTAAATACCTCTGATCTCGTTAATTGCCGTCTTGAATGAGTGACACCGATGCATGCTGAGAATTTCACAGGAGCAATTAATCAATTAACTGGAAGAGCGTTCACGCGGCAATAGCGGCTCGCCGCCACCGGCGCAGCAGGGACTTTGCCCAAAGCCACTGGACTCTCGCCTCTCTCGTGTCTCGATGCTCTCCCTCCCCTCATTAAGCATAGAGACCATGCACCACGAATGATGATCAATTAAAAAGTCATTGACCCCTCAGGAAATTGTCCGTTCACATAAATCCAAGCAATGTACGATTCCATTTTTTTCACCATTCTCCAGCAACGCAGCGCTGGTTAGTGAGGAAAGATACCCGACAGGGTTATTCGAATTTATTCAAAAGTTTCTGACGTTCAAACAAAAATAGTCCGCTTTAGAGCTCATTCGAAAGTTTAATTTGGAAAAAAATCCTGGCTGATTTTCGCAGGTACGCCGTAAAATATTCTCGACGAAATCGGAAACTCGAAGTGTCAAATTCCCATCACATTCGCTTGGGACATCCAAATCTAAACCTTCGATGAATGATAAAAATTCTTCCGCGTATACAGCGTTCAGGATTTTTGTTGTTCTTTGTTCGCTTCTTTGTCTCGAGTGCGCCAACGCACGGCGCGAGGGAAAGTAAATAATTTGCCCACGCTCGCGCGATCTCGTCTGTCGCTCATCCAATAAACGACGCGTGTATCCACTTTCCAGTTACCGACCCCCCACTCCCGCGCCCCGCTAGTTTACCTTCGGCGCAGATGTGCATACGAACATGGACACGCATGTATACATCAGTGTCGTTACACGACCAACGGTCGTGCGATACCGCCGCGCAGTTGTTTTCGCACGAAAAAATTCACGAAAATACGCTCAGTTTGCTAGCACCCGGCAGCAGCGGAGGCATCGCGGCACTCGCAGTTATTTTTCCTCTTCTTTGTTTCTCGTCGTACATTGTTCGAGCGTGGACGACGAACGATGCTTTACGGGGAAGCAGGTACTACGCGTATTCGGGAGTGCGAAAACACGTCGCATTGGATAGAGTGGCGAGCAACGGCTTACCTGGAAGACTATTTACCCACCGATATATAGTACCGGAGGCATAGGATTATACCGAGGTAAAATAAGTTACGGAATAATCGTTATAACAAAGAGGGAAGTCTTTTCTTTCGAGAAAGTTACCGAAAACCACCCGGAGCGTTGTTCCGAGTATTCCGGTCGTGTGCGAGGAGAGAATACAAAGCTGTCAGGGTCACGGGCATTATGGAGGGTCGGCATTGTACCGGCGAGTCCCCGAAACGCTGACTGTGCTAAAGAAGGACGACAAAGTCGTTTATAATGTTCAATATTTCTTCTGTTTATTTAGCCAATTTATCGTCGTGTTGATCGTGCGAGGTTTTATGAAAATTCATGAAAATACTCGATCGACAAAACATTCAGAGAGTTCAAAAAATTATCCTCGATCGTTATTACCACCGACTCATAGGCGCGAATTTTTACAATTTTAACAATCTTGAAACTGAAACTATTTTCTAGGGAAAATTTGTCTCGCAGTAATTGTTTTCGAAAATGTTTTCCCATAAAAAATTGGGAGAAACGAAAAATTTGGAGTTTCTGGCTTCGATTTTTGAGTGTACTCGAAGTTTTTCAACTCGACTTTAGGTTTTCAAAGTCTGTGAAACCCTCTGGCCAGGATCGCTAGATTTTTACTGACGGTCCGCGATTCCGAATCGGTCTCAAGTTGCTACGGAGCGCCTCAGGGCGGAGACTCGTCTCCGCTGTTCAGATCTCAAACGATTTTTTTTCTTATTTCAGAGGCAGTAATGTGCGCTACGAAAATGAGCGTCGCACCCGATTGCAAGGATTTTTTCGCCGACCGTATCGAGACTAATTTGACAAAGGTGACGTGGGTCCACGCGGTCAACAGTAAGGAGAAGCTACACGAGGCTCTGGCCACCGGTAATTTTTCATTTCTCGTAACCATTTACTATCAACATTTTGGCTCACAGCGATTCTCCCGGTCGGTGAGAATCGTTGAAAAAAACGGCAGCAACATTTTGTTCGTCACATTCGTCGACAGTAATTTCCAATTGCAAAACGCCAGCTGTCAAACGAGAGTCGCTGAATAAATTTGTTTTTGATTTCGTAAATTTTTCTTCTCAAACCTCAAGACAAGGCGATGATGCTGGAAGCTGACGTGGTTCTTGGAACGTTGAACGATCCGAGCGGCGGCAACGACACGGAAAATATACCGATAATGGCGCATCCGCCGGAAGTAACGAGCGATCTGTCGTTGGAAGAATTTTTGGAAAGTGTTCTTGCCGATGGAAAACGTGGTATCAAGCTCGACTTCAAGAGCATCGAAGCTTTCAAGGGCAGTCAAGCTATACTCGAGAAACATCGAGCCAATGTTAGTACACATTCCGAACGAATTTCGTTGTCACTGAAAATTTTCAAGTCGAATGAAAACGAGAAGCAAAGTCGCCCACTGTTGAAAGGAATTCAAATTATTCGTACTAAGAGAAAATTCATTTCCCGATGATAATCCAGTCGAATCGTGGTTCATAAACCACGTGTGTAAATAGTAATTATGATTCGACATAATTGTCACATTGTTTGGCGAAAAGTCAACTGATACGAGTGGGATATTGCTTGCCCCATGCGACACGAGTGAGCCTGAAGATTGGTTTGTTTTATTAAAAAATATCGTAACGCCTTTCAGCTGAGTTTTCCAGTGTGGTTGAACGCTGATATTCTCGTCGGGCCGGTCGAGGCTAATCCGACCGATCCGCTTCCCGTCGAGCCCAACGCTTTTATTGCTGGTGCTGCTACTTCCTTGCCGGAGAGCACGCTCTCCATAGGTTGGACCACGAGGTAACGAAATTCTTAGTTTACCGTTAATTCAGCGATTTTTTTTCAGAGTCGTTGCAGTTTCGCGCTCGCGGATGGCACAAATATTTTTCGAGCATTGTCGAGCGATAGCTCGCCCAACTAACGATCAAAAATTGTTGATTTAAGGTACGGTTCGAAATTCAACATCACCGAGGGAGAATACACGAACGAGCAGATTCGCCAAATGGTCGAGGTGATCGCTCGAAGCGAAACGAAACAGTCGATAACTTATCCCGTAAGAGCTGGCTTGGCGGCCGGCAATGTAGAGCTTTTCAAAGATTTATTGGAGGACACATCCGCCCATGGAGCAACACTGACCGTCTGGTCGAGTCCGGACGACACTGTCGATGTTGCTGCTCTCTCGAAATTCATCAAGGACATTGGAGTCGACAAAGTTTACGTCGACGTACCCGATGACATTTTGTCAAAGTTAAATATTTCCGGTGCAACCTCTTACACGACCAGTTCAATAGTGCTCTTCGCTTCGCTCGTTATGAGCTTCGCAATCACCAAATTAATATAAGTGGAGCAAATGTTTGTTCGATGCGTACAGGATCCGCAAGAAAAGAAGGATCGAAAATGTCTGGAGACTCGATTATTTATTTACCAATAAGTTAGTTATTTCTCCTGATAAATGTGGTACCGACACCAAAACTTTTTCCCTTTTCGCACCCCAGTCTCCGCGTTTCCGAACTCGATGTTTGCCACGAGCTATTATTTCTCATGAATATATAAATTCACATTTTGATCGAGATCGAAGGCAACGCGTTGCGATTCAATTTTTGACGCGTCGATTCTGTCATTCAATTTTTTCATGCGGAATTCCTACGATCTTTCGCAAGTCGATCACGCGATGCCGGACAATAAACGCTTCTATTTTTCTTCATGTGTGTGTGTGTGTTTTTTTTCTCGATAAAGATATTTTTGGTACTTGAAACAACTTTTCTAACATGCCAATACACACATTTGTAAAATTTACGAAGAAAAAAGTCGCAACGATTACTGTCTGACATTTAACATATCTGAAACTTTGAAATTGTAAAAAATTGTATCGCAACCGGTGGTTATCGTAATTTCTCAACTCTTGTCAACAAATACGACGACGTGGTGTGCAAACGGGCGAGTTCATTGATCGACCACAGTCTTGAACAATTATGTCGAACCTTTGCGTTTAACCGCGTGAGTTGATAAATTCTTTTTCCCCCCCTTTCTCATCGATTTCCATTCATTCACGATATACGTTTATGTACTCTAATATAAAATCAACATTCCTTACAATATTCAACAGTATTTGCATGTAAAGTTATTCTCACGAAACTGGAGCTTTTGCGGTTGAGTCAGCTCCTCCCTCCCCCTCATTTCTTATCTTCATATTACTTTTATAAATCCCTTGGAGGTCGTATGCAGTGGCGTACGGTGACGTATTCGGATGATTGAGTCGTTTATCGATATCAGCAGGAATAATCTTCACTAACGACTCCTCCATATTGATACCGAATTTGAATCGGTGATATATATTATTTTCTCACAAACCATGTATTTCGAGTTGTCCATAATCGCTAACGACTCTCCATCGATCCAGCGAATCGCATCAAGGAGCCAGCTGCTATCATTACCAGCGTATAGACATTGAGAGCCGTACATTCCTTTTCAAATGAATATTCACGAGGGTCAACAAAAACACATGAATTTTGATCGGTTTATTGGAAAGTATCTCATTGTATATTTCAAATAAATCAATTATCATGGATGATTGAGCGGAATTACTTCGCACACGTCTCCACATTGATTTCAAACTAATTGCAACCGAGTGACTTTTTCGCTGATTTTTCCAGATGACGCGGGGTATGAAGTGTCAGGCGACATGACGAGCATGTAGGAAAACGCGAGAGACGTGGCAGCGGCTGTCGACTCGGAGTGTCAAATATACCCAAAGAAATGAATCCGATTTCGTTGGTTCTCGCGTTTGCTTTCGCGGAGCCAAGCTAAAGCCGAGACGCTCCGTGTTGCGAGTAGAATGGAATTGAGTGAAATTTGAACGAGCTGCTACGGTGAGACACGTTCGGAAATCTCGATCAGCCAAACAGCAAATTCTCATCGTCTCCCGGACCGCTTCATTGCCGTCGATACAAACCGTCCAACTCTACTTACGTCCACGTCGGAATGCGATCTTCGTAATTGAAAATGATAAATGGCGGGACCGGTATTGAGGTTTGATCGGTAGAATTTTTCACGGCGAAGGAACTGAGAGTTTTTATTTGGAAACTAGCTCATGCGCTACAGTCTACAACTGCGATTTCTATTCTTTATCAAGTTTCTGCTTCTATACCATTACAACGAGAGGCTAGAAATAAATAGGCCTTAATTCTACTGCATAACTGCAAGGTTAATCCGAGAATTGATGCGTAAACGTTGTATCATCGTAATCATTTACGGAATAACAATATTTGAAATAATACGAGAATCCGAGTACCAATAAAAATGGTATTCGAATCGATGTCCTCGACAAAAGCGTAAACCGATGTCACATTCTTGTTATGTCGACGCTTAAGCCGCTTTTGGGGCCTTTTTCGTCGCATCCTTTATTTTAGCGGTGGTTTTTTTGCCGGGGGTAACAGTAGAGCGGGTTGTTAATGGCGGCGGTGTTTTTCCTTTGACTTCTGCTCGATCTGTAGCTTTGCGATTTCCAGACGTCGGCCCTGTCTCGGAGTTTGCTTTTCTACGAGGAGGTGGTGGTCTGTCGGTTCTCGAAGTTATACCGTTCTGTATCATGGGCTGGAATCCGAAAGAAAAATATGAAACTGAAAACTGGGAAGCTGTCCGCGGGCCGGAGAGAAAAATAACATTGGAGAACGCGAATCCCGGAACGATTTTTCTTCGTACAACTCGAAAATAGTCGCGAATAAAATAATGCACGATTGAAAAAATTGATGATATTAGCACTGTGAAAAACACACCTTTTTAGTGGTAGTATTTGGCCCCGGCAAGCCTCTTGGGCCGGATCCGCTCGGGGGGCCGACTGCTGCCGAAACTGTCTTTCGAGTCGTACGTTGTTGGGCCCCGACGATGGCGATTACGACGAATAAAATGACGATGGACGACAGTCTTTTATCCATTTTCGTTAATAATTAAACGACAATAACGACGAAGAAGCGAAGAGCGTGATATATATTGACGCGTAGAAGCCTCGCCCAAGCGATTTATAAACCTCGCTTCCTCCGACAAAGTTATAACCCTATATCCCGCCGCGAATAAGATTCATCAAGCTTCTCGATAGTGCCAGCTTTTATTGCTACTCGAATAGGCTCCAAGTAATTTACGACCAATCTTAGATACCTGTCGCCCTCTCCTCTACGACACGGTATAAACTCCTTAAAAACCGTGCACGATCCTATTAACTCCACTGGGCGGAGAGCACTTTTACAAAACTAACGGCTGCATATATATATGGGAGGTTCGTTCTCTAAGTGGAACCCCCCGAAAAGCTTCTTTTTTGGCTGGTGGCAAACTAAAATATTCCATCATTCGGCTTGGGATAGACAAACGTATCGCACTCACTTTAAACCACACATTGGGATGCACATTTGTCCATAAAATAATCATTTTTCAACGAAACTGTGTATGAATATACTGAAAAATATTTTTTTTGACATCTGAAACTGACTGTAGAAGGAAATATCGAGGGAAAGAAAATTTCGGAAAAAATTTTACAGCCGAGACAAGCATAAATTGTTTTCAATTATTTTTCAACGGAACTTTCGTATTTCACGACGAATTATCATCATATTCGGAACAAATCCTTCCGATACGTCGAGTTGGAAGTTTTTTTGACTCACCTTTTGTCGCTTCGATCCGTGGTCGAAGTGCTTGGTTTTCTAATGGTGCCACTCCTTCTCAAATTTTCATTTTTTAATTAAAGCATGTTTAAGTTTTTAAACAAAATCCATATTTATTTGCGTTCAGATTGAGATACGTGGCAGCAGCGATGATCCTGACGTGCGGGGTAGGATCGAACGATTTCCCGATTATTCGTTTATATCACTTTATTTATTTTACATTACAGCATACGAAAATACGAAAATTCTTCATTCTTCCGGATGAAATAACGCCTCGTAGAAATCTCGCACGCATCGTACAGTCATTGTTATTCGTTTCCTGCTTATATTCGTACGCCTGTATATACACTATTTTTACGACACGCCGTGTGACGGAAAACAATATTTCTTTCGCTTTAGTATACTTCAATTCCTCATCTAGAAGCAATTAATTTTTGACGAAGAGAAATTTTTCAACGGAGTACGCAGTACCAAAATATGTTATTACTATCGAACACAAATCTTTTGGCACGTTAAAATTTGACCAATTTGAGGTTATAAGGAAACCAATGGAATCACAATCGAGACTCTTGCAGGGATAGGGCCAACTATGAAACGAACAAAAATAAGTTTACAATTCGTTTACAATATTGTCGATGTCAGATCGGCACAATCTTTTACAACTATATACAAACTGTATACTCAGAGACGTGCACGGAGACTTTTATCCGTGGAATTAGCATTTTTCCATTGTCGCATCGGTCTGTAACGACGTAACAAGGGGATTCGTGTTTGTCGTAAAAGAATTGGCTAATTTACTACGTTTATTGTCAAATCCAACGGCTATGTATGACTTATTCTTGAACAATTTTCCCATCGATCCCTTCCATTGTGTCTATAGTCCGACACTGGAACGGAAACGTTTTTTTGTTTTGTTGAGCAAACCCCACCGCATGCCTATATAATACTTGATTTTGAAATTTGATTCCGATTAGTCGGAGGCATTCGGAAAATGTTTGAGTCGAATGTGACAGGTTGGATTATAGGCAAAGCGAACAGCACGTAGGATGGCTACTCGCTCGAAAGTGGGGCGCCACGTATTCGGGTGTTATTGTGTAGCGGGCATCGCTGATCAAGCGCACAGCGAGATCGCACTATAACCAATTGGACGAGTCGATACTCCGTACCGCGTTGATTATCCGCATGGGCTTGTGTCGCTTTCGTTTAATAGCATTTTGCTCGTGGTATACATTTATTTCGAGACTTGGCGATGATTCGACGGTATAATAAAAGAAGCGTTTTAATTCGTACGCCGCAATTCCTTACTGTGACTATTGGCATTTTCAATGAGTAACAGTAACAGTTCAATAAAAACAGTTCTACCATTTTTTAAATACCGTACGTATAATCTTAAAACTATTGTCTCTAAAATAAAAAGTTCCCGTAGCGTCGTCGCGCGAAAGATCGAATCTCGCCATTATCTCGAAAAAATGGATTATCGCGGAGAAAAGAAATTTGTAGGATGATTCTCATTTGTGAATGCAGTGACAGTAGCGTTTGGATCCGTGATCGAGGCAGGTAGAGCTGCTGGCATACGAATTGATTCTACTAATTTCGTCCTCGTTGATCGTAAAATTGTCAGCACCGTGATAGTGTATGGTAGTTTCGTAAAGGCCACCACCGGGGCTAACCTCAATAAGATAAAAGTACCCCTCGAGAGTGGCGTTAGAGAGGTAACCTCGTAAATCAATGACTTTATCGACTCGGTGTATCTTTTTCAGTTTAAGTTTGGAGCATATACGTTTGCCATTTTTATCGCGATAGTGTTTTATTATATTTTCAATGTGTTGAAGAAATTTGCGTGTACCCTCGAGAGCAATTTTGTCGTTGGTACTGGCCGTCTTGAAAGCCATGCACGTACACCAATGGGGCAGAATTCCGGCATCGGAACAGCCTCGTTGTTGAGGGACGGGATTGAAGAGAGTTTGGCAGGTCGGACAGCCGGTACTAGCGTTAACCGAACCGCCAGCGCGGATGAGAATGTCGCGGAGAGTTTCGTAAATGTCGTAAGGCGAGGTTAGTCGATTCTCATTGAGTCGCATCGCTTCGTAAGCGTTTGGCTCTCGTTGACGAAACCAATGAGGTATTTTGACGTAAATAAAGGGCAAACGTTCCTCGTACCAGCCGACGAAGGTTTGCCGTATTCCTCCCCAACGCATACCGTGGTCGCTCAAGAAAATGATCATCGTGTCGTTCGTAATAGCCTCGTTTTCCATTTTCTCAAACATGTACCGAAGCCGATCGTCCATCGAGGAAACTCCGTTCAAGTCTTCGTGGCTCACCGAATTCGTCCAAAAAAAACCAAAATACGGGAAGCCCATGAAGGTCCGTGCGAATTCGAAGGCGTAATTGAATATTCTCTCGACGCTTACTTCCGGGCCCGTGCAATATTTACTGCCAAAACGTTTTTTAGCTTTAAGCAGCTTTTCCGCAGCGACCGTATAAGGTCTGAGGTAATAGTCGGTAGGGGGCTCTACGAAGCCTACTTTGTGGTAGTTGAA
Source organism: Venturia canescens (assembly GCF_019457755.1). Lineage (NCBI taxonomy): Eukaryota > Metazoa > Arthropoda > Insecta > Hymenoptera > Ichneumonidae > Venturia > Venturia canescens. The sequence continues at coordinate 4,558,530 of NC_057423.1, read as the reverse complement.
AGTGCTCAGGGTAACCACTTCTTCCCCGTAGGCGGTAACGTAACCCGAATTTCGAAACTCGTACCACAACATCGGACAATTGTCGAGGCCGTATGGAACCGTTGGTTTGCACTTGGCGTAAGCATCAGCGTTATTCATCCCGGTCAATATCGCCATCAAATTTGGAAATGTATTTTCTCCCATTTTGTTGTAACCCTGAAGATGAAACCAATCCTTTTCACGAAGATATTTTTCGGTTTTTGGCAAAGCCCTTTTGAAATTCAAACGCGACACGCTGTCGATTCCGAGCATGAGTATGCTCAATTTTCTATTTTTCTCTTTGCTCGACGCCTCATCCTCCTCTCGATCAACTTGTGTCAAACGTTGTTGCACCTTGGCTGGATTTATTATTGCATGGATATTTTTATAAATCGTTGTTTTCCCACGACGACAGGTCACCATCACGGTTTCAATTTCGGGTGACAAAATCACACGATCCGACAGCTCGATGCATTTTCCAACGCTGTTTTCAAACAATAATACAAAATCTCATTAAGGCAGTTCACACGAATATAATGAAGATCGATAATTCTGACTTTAGGAGTTGGAATTTGGAAGTATGCTAGAAATATACACCCGGAAATCTATTCCCATAATTAAAATCACACTTTTTTAAGGTTATACATGGGCTCTCATGGCAGGCAAACTTTCCGTGCGACGATTTCGATTTAATGAAAAAGGATCCTCCCAATAACTTTGAAGAGCCAAAAACGAGAATAAGAAAATATGTTTTTAGATATATGAATGATGTGTCTTGAGGAAGCCTTGTCACTGGTGAAAAGGACTTGGGAATGGAAAAGAAAAACACTTATTTGAGGTTAACGAGTAATAACGACACAAACGGCTTGACACAAAATGGTTGTTGTCACATTTTGCTTAACTACGAAAGTATTTAAACCACTATCATAACATTAAAAATCGATCAATCTCAACAAATAAGTTATACGTTATTTCAATAATTGCGAGAATAAATTTCAATCGTTTCTTTCATCATGAAAAGAGCAAAAAAGTTCAGTTGCTTTTTTCAACCACAAGTAATGCACTGCATGCTGGTCAAATGAGTGCTAAATTTTCAAAACACTTTTAGTCCAAGTTCAACGTACCGATTAAACTTATCGTTAGTAGATATGTATTCAAGCATATTTTATTAACGTGAAAAAATATTTAAAACGATAGTTTTGCAAAACTATTAACCGATAGATGCAAATATCCATGACGACACATTTTCACAGGTATTTTTCAAAGAATCATCTGTATTTTTTAACCGATTTTATTCCACCGAGTCTCATTTTGTTCCTCAACTGATCCTCTACGAATTCACCACGTGGATTTTCCTTTAAACTCATTCCTTCAGAAATTATGAATGAAAAAGTTATTTCGCTTAATGAACAATTAGCTGCGACAGTGAAACGACCAAGTTAAAAAAACAAGTACACGGTCGATTCATAGAGGACCGGTTGACGAACAAAATGAGACTTGTTGCAATAAAATCGACGAAAAAAGGGAGATAATTCTTTGAAAAATACCAGTGTAAATGTGTCAGCGTGGAAATTTGCATTTATCAGTCGATGCTTTTGCAAAACTAGCGTTTTTAATATTTTTACATCTTAATAAGATACGCTGTAATACAAATCCACTAACAATACATTTAATCGGTACGTCAAACTTGGTCTAAAAGCGTTTTGAAAATTTAGCACTCACTTGACTAGCATGCAGTACAGGAGTTACCTTAAGAGGATGGATCAGTCGGTATATCGCAACCGTGAGTGCGAGAGAGATAGCTGCAAATTTCGAAATCGAAATTCTTCGACACAGTTTGACCGATTAAAAAAAGGCTCTGTCAGTCAAGTGAGGTTAGTCGACTGATCCGTACTCTTGAGTCGACTAACCTCACTTTAAATTTTCGAAATCGAAATTCTTTGACACTGACATTTTTATTATTTTCGATCCGGCGACGAGTGTAAAAAAATTTCACTTTCAAAATTTGCAGCTATCTTTCTCGCTCTCACGCTTGCGATATCTGATCCATGCTCTTTTAATTCCTCCCAAAACTGTTTATTATTCATCTTTCGATCGGCGTGTGCTCAACAGACTCGCAACGAATCGCAATAGTTACGCCGCCGCCGTACCACCGGCCACCGAGATGATGCGTATTTTATTGCCACGAAAGTTTTTCACAATATGCCGTACATCGAGTAATGCGAGCGATAAAAATTTAATGGTTATTAGGTGTGTAAGCGCGATAGAGACAGCCCGGCGACTGTGCACCGTTTCATTTCGAGTTAATTGTTAAAGAGTCAAGGTCACCCGCGCGGGGTCGACCGATCGGACGTCAAGAAAAAATCATAGCGAGAATCCTTACGTTATTTTGGAATCCCAGTCGCCCGTCGGGGGGTCAGGAGGCGCAGGTCGAGAGATGGGGCTCCAGCAGCAAGTGGGGCGCTTCCGAGTCTCGGTGGATTCGGTGTTAACGGTCAAAATGACACTGCCATTTAGTGGATCCCTCGTAACGTTACTGATGAGCGGTTCCGAAGAGCAAGCCTCGAATTTATACTTCGTAACATATTTCTTGATGGTCCAGTCTAGCGGATCTTTCGAGATCATGTGGCACTTTGGATTCCAAACGAGGTATCCATCGGCGATCTCTGTAGGTCGTCGGGGAGGTAGGAAAAGAGATGAGTTTTTGAATTTAATAAAATAATGGACGTTATGCAGGAATGCAAGTATCGCTTAGTGCAAATTCTACTACGGATCGATGCCGAATAAAATTTTGCCTGGTAAACGGCTGACGCGGTACTTTTCGCGGATTTTTTCCTCGAAATCGGATCGGCTCGTTTGGAAATAATTGTCTTCGTAAACTCGATTTTTTAATCGTTTCTCAGTTGACTCGAGTGGCTCGACGGATCAAGTGAACCGGCCACGTTGAAACCCGGCCGCTGCGATAATGATTGTTTTGACAAACGAGATAAGGAAATCTGTCCTCGATGGAAGAATAAACGCGTGGGACTCACCATCGCCACCGGGGTAAGCCCTGAGAGAGAGGAAGCCTTCGAACTCGAGTTCCTTTCCGGAAACGAAGTAGAGCGTGAGCACGAGGAGGCAGGGTGCACCCAGCAGAAATAGCCGTGGCCTCTTGCGCACGCTTTCCCACAACTTGAATAATCTCGCTCTCAACATTTCGGCGTTTTTGTCGTTGCTCCACTAGTCAATTGTTTTCAAGATGTAACTCCTCGACGAGGATCGAACGATGCTCACTTCTAGCACAGCAGCAACGAGCTCAAACTCTCTCGTCGGGGATGCTCTCTCCTGACTTTTCCACGAAATATCTTTGTACAGTTGTCGTCTCATCCAGTTTTTGCCGAGTGGAGCTGCTCGCATCCGAGCTAGATTTGCGTCGTCCATTGGGATCTTTCGATCTGTTTGGACCGTTTCATTGGATTTTTAAAGACGAAAATTATCTTTTTACTTTTATCATTTGTAATCGAATTTATCGATTATTTTTTTGATTTTTTTACTGGCTATAACGATCTACGAACGATGATTAAACGGGGACTCTGCGTAACAAGACTGCGCTGTACGCGAGAGCCAGAATTATGGTCCAAAGGAATTCGAGTCAAACGATAAGACTCCGTTATGTAGTTGGTTGCAAGACTCGCCCCCTCCCTTCCCCCGCGTCCATTCACGATAGTCACGATTTCCTTTTGTTCTTGATAACCTCGTTGACTTTACTCCATTTTTTCACTACCCAAACTAGATTTTTATGAAAAAATTGTTAAAACGATATGACGAATAAATGAAAATGAGAGATTGGCTTTTCTATTGGAAATCGAGGCAATCGTCGTGAGGCGATTCAAGTGAATTGGTTAAATTGACAGTAATCGGTGAACCGGAACTTTTTTCGTTGGTCGAATTGAGGATCAACGTGGAGGCGCGGGTGCGAATCCTCGCAGTCACACTTGCAAATGAATTCGATGAAAATTAATAAAAACTAAAAATCTACGATTTCGAGCGCATTACCTCGGGAGAGATAAAACAGTTTGACGAGCTCGCGTCATGACTGAAATGACACATTAACGAATAGACAGAGAAGCTGGCACTGACGAGTGAATTGTTGGAATATGTCCACTGGCGTAAACTCCCACCTCTGGCCACTTAAAAGTGTCACATTAACCCATACGAATGTACATATTACACGTGCGCGCGCGCAAACACATTGCTCGGGGTTACACATATGTGTGGAAGGTGAGGAGGTACGTACTAATAAATACAAATTAAATGTGTGCCCGTTAAAATGCATTTTGTCATTTTTTTTCAACTGGATAACATTGACGAAACGTCGACACGCTTTTCGCTGGATTTTCCATTTTTCGCGCGCACGAGCGACCGTGAAAAACCGTCAATAAATAAAAATGGATATCATTTTTCGAGAATAACCTTAAGAGAATAAGAAAAAATGAATGTTAGAAGAAAACAACATTGTAAAAAAGATATGTGTTTCTAGAAACTGATTTATCTTTCAACTCCTGTGCTTAAGAAAATAGAAGTAAACTTGAAAAAAAAAAAAAAAAAAATGTTTTACAATAAAAGATTGAAAAAAAACTTCCCACTGAAAAATCATATAGCGTATTGAAAATAAAATAAAGTCGAAAAAAATGAATGTTAGAAAGAAACAACATCGTAGAAAAGACATGTGTTTCCAGAATAGTGTATACGATTTTTCTGTCCGACGCAGGCAGAATGCGGCAACTTCGGCCCGGAGGACAGAAAAGTGATTTATTATCTTCAAACTCCTTTGCTTAAGAAAATAGCAGTAAACTTCAAAAAGACTTAAATAACAGATAAAATATAATTAAGATAGATAAGAAACCATTTAACTGTTAAGGAGTTTCGGTACAGGCGATACAATGTTGCCATGCTAAACCATGCTAAAAGCATAAAAAATTTCAAAAAGTTCAGAATTTTATAAAATTTGGTGAACATATTCTTTAGTGCCAAATTTGACAATACAAATTTTTTAAGATTTTTCTTCTACACAGTTATCGAGTAATTGATCACTAAAGTTGACGTGTATAAGCATAGCGTTTCCATATATATAGGTATACATTCCGGGCATAAGAAATCTGCTTCAATGCGTAATTACTCGATAACTAAGTAGAAGAAAATTTTGAAAAAATTTGTGTTTTCGCATTTGATGTTGAAGAACATTATCACCAAATTTCATCAATTTCTTAATATTTAGACTTTTGTACCGAAACTCCTTAAGATATTCCCTTCGCATGACCGTATTTTTTGGTGGTGCAAATTGGGGCGTTCGAAATTTGAACTGATTCCTTTTTATCGTCGCTATTGATTCCTTACATTTTTTTTCCATCTGTGAGACAGTTTATATCAGGAATTTAGAATTATTTAGTATAAGAAATATTGCACAGAAATAGGCGGTGATGACAGAATCTCCATAAACTGCCGTATAAATTTTACGATTTTTCAAGTCTTAATTCTTTATTAAATATTCGATAACCTGACCTGAAATTTCGCCTACCTATTCGCATGCACTTTTACTTTGTTGTTATTTAATATCAGTTATTTGTAGAATATTCGGGTTCGTGAAAGGAATACCCCAAGTGCAACTTCCTCGAGATTCGATTCCCATGGTTAATATTCATTGATGGTATATGATTGTACAAAGAATGAAGGTGGTAATAAAAACAAACGTAATCTCACAGAAAATTAAAATAATAAAATAATTGAAAAATAATAATAACAAATATAAACAAAAAATAAAAAATAAAAATAAAACGTAATGGAATTTAATTTTCGTCGGGAGTTGTTTCTGGTTCTTATATTCGATGATTTGATTACCGCTGATTCGATGTGGAAAAATAAGTTTGAACGTAAGTATTAGTTTTCCGAGCGAGTTTGTCATAGATTTTAACAAACTATGAAACACTGTCCGTCACATGTAGAAAACACAAGCAAAAAATTGGTCAAGACAAGTGTGACCGTTCCAGAGAAAAGTTGCTTCAAAGAAATCACCCCTATCAGCTGATCGCAGCGAAACGCACAACTCCGGTCTTTTTGCCCCGCGGGCAGTCGAGAGTTGAAAAGAAAAAATTTCTGTCTCGACTATTGCTCGATTGATAAAAAAAAAGGCCAAATAAAAGGATACTTGCCTAGACGTTGACGATGCCCGCAGATTCGGTGCGAAGTTATTAATAAACTCGAAGCGTTTTTGCGACGCATAGCGGCCAAAATTGGGAGTATCAACGGTGAGCCTGTCCCCCACCACCTTAATACTCTATCCTACTTCGTCAAATGTTTCCGAACACTCGGTACCAATTATTTTGGGATGAGAATTCGACGAGTACAGAAAGACAATGGGACGAGAAGAAAGAGAGCTGAATCGATGACAGTTGTCGCGCTCACGAAAAAACCGTAGCCGGAGCCCGATGCAATGGTGTTTTTTGACGAAATCTTGAGTATTGACGAGCACCCGAGTGCCGAGATCCGAGGGTGTGGATGTGCAGCGGGGGAGCGCACCCCCACTTCGGTCATGCAGCCCCGATCACGCAGACGCGAATTCTCCCTTCGCGGGCGTTCCTCCTCCACCACCTTCGCCACCATCTCGCACCCTCTCATTCCCACCTTTTCAGCAGCTCAACTTGTTGACCTTCGTATCTGGTCGCACTACGTCCCACGTATCCACGTCGTCGTGGAGGAGTGCGCTATGCGGTTCACTATTTCTCCAAACGTTGCAGCCTCATTTCGATGACGTTTTTTTTCGAGGTTGCTCAGTTTTTGAATTTTTATTAATTTACTTTTACTTTCATTTGGTCTGGAAAACCGGGAAAAATGCGCTTCTATTTTCCAACTTGGTAAACGACGATTGCGGCAGACCGACAGAGTCTCGTTTTTCCTTTCTTTATTATTGAAACGGTCGCTGTACATGCACATATAGATAAATGAGCCACATGGCCTTCTTTCAATTATGCACTATAACAGAAAAGTAGCTACGAAATTTCAGTTTCTATATCGAGCGTTGAAGTACATGCCCAGATCGATCGATGAATTCATTGACGTAGGTAATATTCTGATGAATAATACATAAACGTCCGCTCGCCCGAATGCACCACATTCTTTTAGCACACATTTGTTCGTTTTGTTATTTTTGTACTTCTATAATACGATTGGAAGAAAGAGAAGTAGAAACTCCTCGAATTGCTCATTGGTACCGTTTGAAAAATGTACAAACGACACGAAAAAATCGACGTGTTTCATTGGATTTTGCGCCACGTCACACCCGCGTCGGTGGCTTAATGAGGAAAGTCGAAGGATTCGAGACTGTGCGCAAAACGAAATGACAACTACGGAAAATGGTTCATTGAATAAATAATACTCGCACTGCGACGGAGGAGCCCGCCACGATAATGGGCGCAATAAAACATTCACTTAAAAGCTACTGTTAAAATAAATTCGAATTTTCACTTTCCCGAGTTCGAAATAAAAGATTGCTAATTATCGAGAATATTGATTTAAATGCGACATTAATGAATAAATTATTTGCTAAACAGTTATTTACCTACGCGTATCTCTGAATGAACGAAATAATAGTATTTGATTTTTCTCCCATACGACGAACGAATGAACGCATGAAATAAAATTAAATGAGAATTATTGGTCACGCATCCACGCTCCAGTGAAGGTTTTTTGCTTCTTGTGCTCGACCGAGTCTTTCGTTATGTACTCTCCGTCAACATAACTGCGGATGGTCGTCCGGGCATTCCTACGAGACGATCGGGCACTCTGAAAATAAAAAATTCAGTAAATCACACGTGGCTTTTCAAACATGTGAAATACAATTTGAACACTCATTCAAATCGCGTGTAAACATTTTTCTCCTATCCAAGAAACAAGTAAAAGTTGAAAACGACCGATAATTGCGATACGAGAAGTGGGGTCATGATATCCTGGTTGAGAAGATAATCAACGTCCTGTTCGGTCTATACATACAATGATATAAATTCATGTGGCGGACGAACAATATATCTACGACAAAATGTGTACCGAAGCACGAGAACGCTGGTATTTTCAATTTGGTTTCTTCACACAAAATTTTAGTAATTTTAGGACTAGATTTTTTGTCATCGTGACTATGAATCGTCGATCAACTCAATTGTCTTTTTTTGACGTATTAACAATTATCGTGTACGTTCGATTCGTTGTTTCTTTTTTTTTTTTGGTCAAGAGAGGAGGCAATTTGTGGTGGCAGTGGTCGCTGTTGCGGTAAGTTCAGAGAAGAGCACCGTGGAAATATAATTTTGTAGGAGAATAATTGATAGTGCGCCTTCGCCATACTTCCAGCCTGGCTCCGAGGTTTGGTGGGTCGCGAGCGTCGTTCTCTTTGTCAGTGTCAGAAAATCTGATGAATCGTCCGGTTGGTTTTTCCAACGAGTAAATCTCATTTCGCAACTCGCATACCGAGTTACACTGTACAAAGTACGAGACGAAAGATGTAGAAAGAGAAAATAGAAGAGTGCTTACTGCAGACCGAGCAGTTTATCTCGTCCGATCCGTCGCCGCATCCGTCTCGACCGCTGCAGGTAATGGCGTCCGAGCGACATCTTCCGTTGGCGCATTTGAATGGACAGGTGCGTGAATTCGTTCGCGAACGATTTCGCGTCTTGCACGCACCTCGAGGCTCGTCGCTACCGTCTCGGCAAGAGACGACGGCGTTGCAGAACTCGTAGGCCGGCAGACATTGGCCGTTGTTGCAGCGGAACGCTCCTTCCGGGCACTCTGCATTGGTTTCAATGTAATTTGAGTTCGGAAACCGATATTCTCGGTTTTTTTCGTATTTTGTAAAAAAAATATTTTTTGGGCAAAATGAACGCAAGCTTTCAAAGACTTGAGGTAATTCCTGTACTGCATGCTAGTCAAATGAGTGCTAAATTTTCAAAACGCTTTTTGACCGAGTTTATAACGTACCGATTAAATGTATTGTTAGTGGATTTGTATTACAGCGTATCTTATTAAGATGTAAAAATATTAAAAACGCTGGTTTTGCAAAACCGTCGACTGACAAATGCAAATTTCCACGCTGACACATTTTCACTGGTATTTTTCAAAGTATTATCTGCCTTTTTTCATCGATTTTATTGCAACAAGTCTCATTTTGTTCGTCAACCGGTCCTCTATGAATCCACCGTGTAGTTGTTTTTTCAACTCGATCGTTTCACTGTCGCAGCTAATTGTTCATTAAGTGAAAAAACTTTTTCATTCATAATTTCTGAAGGAATGAGTTCAAAGGAAAATCTACGCGGTGAATTCGTAGAGGATCAGTTGAGGAACAAAATGAGACTCGGTGGAATAAAATCGGTTAAAAAATACAGATGATTCTTTGAAAAATATCTGTGAAAATGTGTCATCATGGAAATTTGCATCTATCAGTTGACAGTTTTGCAAAATTATCATTTTAAATATTTTTTCACGTTAATAAAATATGCTTGAATACATATCTACTAACGATAAGTTTAATCGGTACGTTGAACTTGGTCTAAAGCGTTTTGAAAATTCAGCACTCATTTGACTAGCATGCAGTACAGGAGTAACCTTAATCAAAGCGAATTTGAATTGATAATCGGTTGAAACAAAAGGGTCAAAACTGAATCTAAATCCTGCGAGTTGAAAGAGGAAAAAAGCGTTGCCCATACTTCGACGACTTTTGCAGCCCTCTTCGTCCTCGGCATCGGGGCAATCGTTGCGCCCGTCGCATTGTCCCGCCCTCGAAATGCAGATTCCGCTGGTAGGGCATCGGAACGCCTGGGCAGGGCACCTCGAGTTGGTGCATTCTTCGTCCGAGCCGTCAGCGCAATCGGGTCTTCCGTCGCAGACGAAGAACCAGCTGATACAGAGCCCGGTACTCCGGCACTGGAAGGTGCCTGCCGCGCATCCGGTGTTCTTAGCCCCACAAGCGAGACTTCCGTTTCCACGTCGGGCACATTCGCACACGCCGTCGATGCACCGTGAATCGCGATCGGCCATGCGGCATTCGAGATCGTTGAGGCAAGGCAGGCCGATGCTGACGGCGCTCGTGATTTCGGTCTCGTGCCGATCAGTTTTAACCGGGGCTGCGGAAAATCGAGCGACTGACTCTGGCTGCTTGAACCATTTGGGAGGGAGCATTTTTTGGAATAAGTTACGTGTACAAACCGGAAGTTGAGCCGGTTGTTTGGATCAAGTCCGTGTTCACGGCTTCGACGACAATCGCGTCATCCTCAGGGAACTCGTTGCTGCTGTGCGGTCTGTCCGGCCTCGTCGCAGCCAGGGACGATCGGGTCACGATGTTAGCAGGGATCCGTGGGATCGGTGAAACCGTTGAGAGAAGCCTCGTGGCGTTTTTCAACCAAGAAACTTGAACACCTGCAAGAATTTTCAAGAGAAAACGTGAATGAGAAAGATTGCGGAGCTCGCTGATGACTGTACGCGAGGAAAGCCGGGCGAGTAACCCCAAAAATTCGTCTCACCGGTCTCGCCATCGTCGTCCTCGTCGTTCTGACCTTGGCCGATTGGTTCTCCGGCAGGCTTTCCGGTGACCGAGGCTTCGCTGGAAACCTGCGGGTCGTTACCGATTCCTTGAGCGAATACAGGATTGAGGTGCGGAGGCGGCGGCGGCGGTGGTGGTCGGACCCGATTGTCAGGTCGGCAGACGTACCCGTCTCGACGCATCGGAACCGTACATTCGCAGAGTCCGAAGAGGTCGGGTATGTGGAAGTCGCAGTGGGTATCGCTGTCCCATAGTCGGCAATGCTCGTTACTGTAGCACACCTCCCCGGGTTTCGCGGCTGTGGGTCAATCACCCAAACATTCCAAAATAATCCACCACATCAACTCGTCATTATTCGTTGGACATTAACGTTCAAAATTCCTCCATTAAATTCCCCTCCCTTCGCGCCTTTCGTCTAAGAGTCCGAAAAAATGTGGTTACCAAAGGTTACGCGACCGCGAAAGGAAGAGGTGAGCATAGGAGCCGCCGTACGGAAGAGCAGCGGCGGCGGGTCTCGGTGATAGGCACACGCGGTTGCACACGCTGCCTTCCGCTATCGACGCTCCTCCGTTGAGTCTTACCGCAACGCTGACGTTGTTGCTTTCAATCGAATTCGAGTCGACGAGCATTTGGCACGTTGAACAGAATGGAGTTGAAAATCGAAGGGGATTATTTAAAAAAAAGAGTGTGGCAGGACCGAATGAGTGATTGGAGTGGATAAACTACTGGCAGGAACATCGATCCGAAGAGAGTTTGTCATTGAACCTCATACGCGTCGTGGAAGCAGTCGATACGGCGTGGAAAGTCCGATAGGCGGTACCGACCGTGTAAGGACATAACTGCTGTAGTATATTATGTATCATCGATACGCGTGTTTCCTTATAAGTTCAGCATCAAGCGGATAGTTATATATACGGCTCTATAGCTAATATATACGGAGGAAGAAGCCTCTGCGGGCAACCAACTCGGAGGGCCGATGGAATCTTGATAAATACTCTTCCCTCGGACGTACAGAGAGAGAAAAGGAAAAATAAACTTTGTCTCTGGGATGGCCCTTTTGATCGGGCATTGAGATTCTGTGCTTGTTCAGGAGGTACGAGTATACTATAAATGCACATTTTTGCTTCTTCGTTTCTTACCGACGAACTAGCACGAGTGCGTATTATAAACGAATGCAAATCGTTGCCACGAACGCGACCTCTCTTTTTGTAACGGAATCAAATTTTCCTCGGCTGTAGAGCTGAATTATTGAATTCGGTGCGCCGAGGCGCCGCTGCATCCGCGGCTGATCTTCCTTACGGAGCGGTATCGTAAACAAAACAAATTTTCGAACAAAATTTTACAATTTTTCGTTCATTATTAACACGCTTTTTATACTTCTGTCAAGATTTTCGCTCCTCACACTTCACGCTCGTTAGAGCAGTTCGGCCGTTCTATGACTAGTCGAGTTTGCAACTGTTTCATGTTGATTGAATTTTTAGTCTAAATTATTAATAAAATTGATAAACACTTACACTGAGAATATTTGAATCATAAGAATGTGACAAAATGCTTTAAAAATATCATAAACACACTTGAACACTTTTGTTGTGCGAAAGAAAGCTTGTATCGATTTAATGCCACCGAGAAAAAGGAATGGTCAATTCATTAGAAAAAAAAAAAAAAAAAAAAGAAGCTGCTAGACGAACGAAAGCACGTGAGTCAGTCTCAAAAAAAAATTTGATGAAATTCCTGCGATTCAAAATTGACTCAACTGAAAATTATATAATAAATGAAATGATTCCAAATTTTGCCCGGTAAGAGGCCCCGGAACACTGCTTATCGTTATCAGGGGACCTTAAACTATCATTTACCGTAAAAAAGTGGACCCCCGTTGGACTTGTCGAACGGCCTAACTACTTTAATTTCTTCCATGAAGATATCGCGAGTGTATCGCGACAAAATCCGCATTTTTTACTGCATGGACCGAAGCGATCTGTATCCGGCTCCTCTTCGTCTCGATTAATCGATCGACTATGCAACCAAGTGTGATAACGATCCCAACGACGTTCACCCATTCGCGAGGCATCGTGCAGGCCGCGTGCCTATCCGGTAAGCACGCGCTCATGTTAAAAGCTTGTAGGAATGCATATTTTTGCACGATTTGATCTTTCATCGTAGAAGAAAAGCTGCATGGAAATATTACGGAATAAAGTGAGAGACGGGGAGCGGAAAGGAGGCAAAAAGTCTGAGAGACTCGTTGGGGGCTGCTTCAGTCGGTAAAGACTTTGGGAGAGGTGGAAAAAAAACGTTTCTTGGTTTATGTTGCTCAGGATGACGCATGCAAAGACGTTTTTGCCGAGTCTTTGGGCCCAACATTAAAATTCAATCTGGCTTGCTCGATGTATAGCGAGTATTTCATAACTGTACGTACGTCCGAGGCAAGTATGCGTTCGATATTGCAGATGTCCCTCTTCGCATCGACAGACCCCAGCGAGACAACTGCTTTTCGCCACCTTCATCGAGCATTGCTCCGCAACGAAACAGTCGTTGCCGAGCAAAGTTGCTGCAAACGGAAACGCCAAATTATATAAATGGAAAATACTATCGTATTTTGTGGTCGTATGGTTAAATTTAATGCGGGAAAGTCCGTTTTGCTTGACCCGGAAACGCCTGCACGGAAAGCAGACTTTTTCGCTTGGCGAAGGTTCTTGTCACCCCGACCCGTGCCTCGTTACTTTCTCAGTCGTTTAAAATACTCCACATTTTCCTCCAAGTGGCGCAATAATATTTTCAAAATTTCACGTTATCCAAATTTTGAAGAAAATTCATACGTTTCCGAAGCCAGCCGCGGTCGCGATCCCTCCAACCACTGAATTCGAATGTTCCATGCTTTCAAGATTATTAATAAAAACGGAGTTCGAGCCCAGCCTGAAACAAGCTTGCAGCCGAAAAGAACAGGAGAAAAACAAATTGAACGATTTTCTCTGGCGAATCGGTTGTGATGGCGTTTTTCGTCATTGTCGAAATAATTAAACAATGCTGGAACTAGAGCGAGATCGACTGCGCGGTTAATAAACCCGTGTTCGTACCTCGGTTGACGTATAAAAAATGAAAGATGAGCGGAGAGATTGCAGTTGTAAATTTGTTTAAAAAATTTTTATCCCCGACGCATAGGAGCACGATAAGAACGTTATTTCTACGGACATGTATAGTCGAGCGGAATTTAATTGGTCTCGAGGCCTTTAATCGATTCAGATCTGATCCCCTGCGCACGGGATCGGGCCTGAATCCATTGCACTATTTGAGATCCAATTATAGACTATCGACTCCTCTTTCTTTCTCTCGTTCTTTCGTCTCGTCGATATTTATTAAGAAACGAAATGCTGCGCGCGGCGGCGTCGGAAAGCGGATGAAAATTGGAAAGAGAATAAGAGAAGATGGCAGGTTGCGGGTGTGGATGAAACCCCGGTATCGGCGAGCTCCCTCAACCCGAGATTCTAGAGATTTCTCGTCACGGTCTGGCCGTTCAGCGCGGCATCGATACCTCCGCTTCGACTCCATATTCGTATGAACCGACATTCGCGAGGTTAATTATCGCAAGAATTCTTCGCCCACAGCTCCTCATTTTAAATATCTCATGATCGACCGCGTTCTCTGCGACAGTTTGACCGTTAACTTGGTACGATTGATCCAACTTTAAAAACGGAAGTGCCGTTATTGATTTGAGAGAGGTCTCTACGCGGGCTGAATTGAAAGTTAAAAATTAGCGTGTCGCGAGGCAAGTCGAGCGTCGACCTCTCATCCGAGATTATTGCTCATCGGAATACAAACTTTCGTCAACACTGAATTGAAGTTTGTTTCTAAAATAAAGTGGTTGAAGCGGAGCATTTTCGGTAGGATTTATGGAGAGATAAAAATTTGGTGATTCGAGTAGAGAAACTTTAGCGTCTACTCGATTTTCGGTGTCTCGCCTCGAGCGATAATTTGACGTTAGAAATTCTCTCCGTGCAAAGTTTTTATCAGGGGAAAAAATCAAGTGGCTCTGCTTTTTTTTCTGCTCACCCTCGACACAGCGAGTGCCATTGTACGCGGCGTAATAGCCTCGACATCGGCAATATCCCGAGTGGCAATGGCTGTTTTCTATCGCTGCTTCGCAGTCACGATCCCGGTCGCACTTGTCCCCGAGCTTGAGGTCTGTGATGCTTGATGTTGAACGAGAGATGAACTGAAACGAAGGAAAAAATGCGCCTCGCTTTATTCTTCTTCTTAAACTCGATTAGGAATTCTTTTCGTTAACAGGGAATTTGAAAAGTGTTTAAAAATCACGAAATAAAATATCGATTGTCCATGCGCGAGGACGCCTTCGGTAAGAGAAGTTTTGGAAAAAGCGCACACGCGGTTCTGCGCTCCGACTCTCAAACAGATGGATCGAGACTCGAGTCTCGGAACGATTAGACGCGGGCGCTAATCGCTCCCCGGCTTCCCACGATTCCCGAACAATGCAAAACCTGCCGCGGTGCTTCGCTCACCCGAGTCATCCACACGGAAGGGTGCCGGGCGGGACAAGATGAAGCTTCGGATTGTCAGTTGTTCCGCGTGAGTTTACGCACGCTTGCGGAATACACCGGCCCCACAAGAGTGCGAGAACCGAGGAGCCAGTTGTATTATCTCACCGGTGTGATTACGCGAGAAGGAAGCGAGGTGCTGCGGCTGGTTATTGTGGACGCGAAGCGACGCCAGGGGTGCGAAACGATCGTGGAAAGCCTCCTGGAAATGCTCCGCTCCCCCGGGCGCATCGAAAAAACAAATTTTTCAAGTTTTCGAAAACAGTTGGAAACGCGATGACTCCTGTAGAGGCTTTCCGGGAGCGAGTTCGCTCTTAAAGCATTTGGTGCTTTCGATTGATCGATTTAATACGACGCAGCGAGCGGCTCGTCGGACGAGGGCTGTAGCGAGGGTGGATCGAGGCAATGATTTGGTAGTGCGATTAAAAAATAGCCGGTTACGGGACGACCTGAATACGGAAATAGAAGTTATTTGCACGGACGAAAATAGATGGTGGGAAGTGCGTGTTTACAGATGCGTGCTGACAGAGGTGACGGGCGGTTATCCGTCGAAGTGCGCGCGCGGAGCGCACGATGCGTGTAAAGCATCGTGTGGAAGCATGCGAGACTTGCGCGCCTCAGGACCGTTACGTATGTCGAGCAATTTTGCCCCATAACAGATTGCGCAAAAGAAGGTTCAAGGTGGATCGGTTTACGCATGAGGCAAGAATAAGAAACGAGGAAATGAGTATACGTCCTCGTGCGCAGGATGACGATGAAAACGAAGCGCGAGGCGAGCGTGTGAGGAAACATGCGCGCGGGAAAGCGAGTTACACGCGGAAGAGGGAACGTTCACCTGCTTATGCTACGGCAAATGTGAAATGAGATTGAACAAACGCGAAAAAGAAGGAGAAACGGTTCAACAATCTTCTCACCGTTACGAGGAACGCACGATTATTGAGCGATTCGTTCGGACATTCGTCGATGCAACTTCAATTTTTCGTGTTTACGCGAGCGCGCGATCGAACGCATCGACCCTGCTCCTCTCCGCTCGCTCGTCGTCGTTCACGTCTTTCTCGTGTAAATTGAATTTCGATCGAGCATTCGTTATCCCAAGGTCCTTAACGACCACCGGTGCGCCGGTGAATCTCGCGGGTGAACGTCTCTATAAAACTACGTTGGTGTGAGAATTTCACGGGGCGCGCGGCACGTAAATCTTTGTTGCACGAGCATATAATATAATTCATCATCAAGCATATTACCGTAACGAGCGAGCGGCGCGTCTGCACTAATTACGAATAACTCTGCGTGCGAAGCAAATCTTTTTTCTACCCACGATCGATATCTGCTTTCCACCCCAAACATTAAACTTGATATTATTTTTAATAGCGAATATTAGAAATTCACCGCTAACGATAACTCCACGGCCGCGATCCTCGGGATGAAAATTGCATCGTGACCTAATATTTCCGTTTCTTCTTATTCCATCTTTTACAGCGGCTCACAGAGAAAAATTCTCTCGTTAGCCGCTCCGTGTGTACACGTGTTATGGAAAAAGGAATAAGTGACAATATCCCGAGGGCCCCGCGACGCGGTGCGTTGATGCTCGCATCTCAAGCGCCGCGGCCGCGGAATACGGAGCAGAATTAAATTGTACGTGGAAGAGCAACGCGCGTTGTGAGCCGTATAATCGAAACTTTACTGTTACGATTTTATTAGAGTCGAGTTTTTTCCGGCTCTCTGACGAGCAAGAGGGAGGATGGCAAGAGAGAAGTGGAGAGTTGATGATAGAGGAGCCTCGGAGGAGCCAGAATGGAAGAAAAGTACCGTGAGGCGAGAGCGAGAGTTGACCAGATTATACCAGCATCTTATGCTACACACTACAGACATGCGAGTAGCTAAGAGGGCGCGTAATAATTATGATTTCCTCGTGAACGCAACGCATCGCGGTAGCCACAGGAGCGTAGCGAGATTGCATAATACAGGAGCGTCCCGATGCGTTGGATACGCGATTAAAATACTTGTCGACGCGCGCGTTATGAGAGGCGTTCGATGACACTCGCCGCAGACGGATATCCAAGGATATCGAGTCACGCGGGTAGTCGGCGCGGATGATTTTGTGGAACTAAGGCACGCTCGAGGGTCGCGGAGCTAGTGAAAATCGTCGTCGTTCATCCGGAGAAAGGCGAATTTGAATGGGGAAAAAATGAGGCGGGGAAACCTCCTTAACTCAAAGTTCCGTCCGAAGGACCTTACAGCCAGCCTCGATGGAAGTTCATCCGGTACAGAGTTAGTCAGAAGAAAAATTATTGCATAGTCAGTGTTCAAACGTTTGGCATTGTTGAAACATGCCAGAAATTTCGAAAAAGAAGCTTTTATTAATTACATCAACGTTTTCTCATCCGTTCTTCATATTTTATTGCAAGTCCCCCGTAGTGCGAGTCGCGTCGATCGGAAAAGGAAGTCTGAGGTTTAAAAAAACGCGCGTTTGCAACGTCGCCATCGCGAAAGTAACATATATGCGTTGAACTCCCGATAATCATAATTTTTCGTAAAAAAAATCATCAATTGCGAACTTTATAAGTATTGAACAGATTTACCAAGCTGCAGACATATTCTTCAGATATTTTTCCATCACTTATGGAAGTTTGTGCAAAAACTGTCAATGCCTGGCAATTTCGTACACTGAGAAAAAAAATTGTTAATTAGCAATAGCAATTGACGTTATTAGAAGTTTTCTTCATTCAACTACAATCATTTCGGAGAGAATGAATCTGCAGTTTGATCTAAAACTGTTTTATTCGTTTGGTCATGTTTAACCTTGTTGACACCCCGTCATGCCACATTTCGTTGTTCCAGTGACTTGTTTTCTCAGTGTATACAGAGGCGGGAAAACCACTGAAACTCGTAAAAGACCGTGTTCATCGTTCGGCGAGTCCATTTTAATTTTTGTCCCTCGAACAAAGTATCCTCGCGCCTTAAAATTTTGGCAGGACATTCTTCATTATTCATTACCGCATTCAAATTTTTTAAATCGAAATCCGTTGATTCGATAGCCACCACGAATTTCCTTAATAGCACCGTTCAAGGTTACTGAACTCCGCATTGAATCTAGTTCGCTACGGAATGTTGATACTCTCCGAGGGGATGCAGTACGGAGCTAATGAAAGCTTGTAAAAACAAAGAGCCAAAGCTTTTGTGAAATTTATTCTGAAATTACGAGCGACGCGTTACGTGTGCGCGGACGAACGAAATGTAAAACACATATCCGCGCCCATCTGGCTAATCAGCAATGTATATTCGTGGTAATTGTGACGCGAACAAGTCCGAGAATGTCGAAAAACATAATTGAAGCCGCACGTTCTTCCGATAATAGTTTTAACGTCCGAGGCATTGTTATGGGGAAGCCCTTACGAACCACAAATAATAACCCGAGAGGAAGAAGAGGAAGAAGAAGAGAAAGAGCAGGCGGAAAAAGAAGAAGCGACGTACTGCTTATGTATGCGATAGTATATGGGCGCGTACACACGTACACATAGAGCACGCTCGAATGTGCAGACAACGAGGTAATATTTTCCACGTAGCGCGGAAGCTTCGACCCTCGTAATTATCCGCTAGTATCTGCGTGAGCAGGCCCTCCCGAACAGCTCGGCATATTACTACTGTGTGCTACTACTAGTTTATTGTACACACACGCACACACGCCGATTCGTCGTAAAGCCACGTACACACTGAATTTTCAAGGATGGCACTGGTGCTACATTTATTTCTGATTTTTATTTCTTCGAGAAGAAAAAAATTAATCGCTGCTCGGTTTTATGATCGATTTCTCGTTCTGGAAGCTCGCGAGCCGAGTCGGCTGTAGTCGGAAGGAACAAAAGCTATTCTCACTGGCGCGAGTGCGGTTCCACAGGGCATATGGGACGCAACGATTTTTGGCTGCAGCAAAAGTTCACGGAGAGACTTTTATACGAATATTTCGGATGAATACACAAACAAATTTTCTATGTTTTATAGCAGCGTTGTTCTATTACATTTCACCAAAGTGCATAGTAATTTTGATGCCGAAAGCAGGTGTCTCAAATTTTACTACGTACGACAGGCAAAATTTAGGTATGCGACATTCTTACATCGAACGGTGTATCGATTTCCGAATGTCACTCGTGTCTTTGGCGAAATGTTAAAAATTGGTGAATTGGGCTGGAGAAATTGCTTGAAATTTTACTATGTGTCACTGGTTAATTTTCATGTTTATACTCGCAACGCCTCGTACAATTGACGAGCGCATGAATTTTGCTATGTTGTTGAGCAAAATTCACTGCGGTAAAAGGGAAAATACGAAACTAAGCAATTTTTCGTATAGCATAGAGAAACGACTGCTATGTTATCTCCTAAATTTTCATCAAATCATTTCATTGTTTACTATGTTTTTTATCAAAATTCGCTCCATGTTCATTTTTGATATAATACAGCGCGTTATTTACTACGAACTGTGGTAATGGTTCTCCAAACTTTTGCATTATTTGACACACTCCGTAGCGATTATTATTATAATATCGATGTGGTCCGACGTTACTATAAAAACATAGTAATTTTTGCTATAAAAGTCTCTCCGTGTTCGCGCAAAGTCGCCTCATCTGCGCGACATTAAAATCAGGGTTTGTTTGATTTAGTTGTGCGTCGGGAATATGAACTGGGACGCTCTGACACGGGCTCTTTGCAGCGCTCATTCTTTCACAAGGTCACAGCTTCCTGCCTGAAAATCTGGACAATCGTCAGGAGTTTGCGGATGTTCGTACTTTCTACCCGCCCGTTATCCCGGTTACTCGGCTACCCCCCGCATCGGGTGTTTCCCATCAATGAAAAGGCTTCGCTAAAAATCCCAAGACTCTTTCCCATTCGATCTAATTCCGTCAATCATCTCTCGCACGCACGCACTCCGGAAGCGAGTATCGCTTCGATTCCGAGGTCATTAGAACGGATTGCTCTTGTGGCTGCTGCGGGAGAGAGAGGACGATCGATGGTCTTACCATCGATGAGTAAAATCACCTTCGAAGAGCGAACGCGATCGTGGAGAAATCTCGCCGATGAACGCACGAGTCCGCCGCGCGGAAGCTTGCGCTATCGATTCGAACGATTCGAGCTACCGGTGAAGATGCGCAGATCGGAAAATTGATCTCTTACCGCAGAATGCCTGCTCGGGTCGATTCGTGACTCCGACGCCACACACCTCGCCCGCCACACCGTCTTTCTTGCTTTCTCTCATATCAGCGTCCATACTTTTATGACGCTGAAGTTCGCAGCAGCGTTGGAGTCCAACGAAATGATGTAAAAAAGCTCTCTAATAATTCCAGTAATTCTCCAATTTTGTTTCATACCGAATTTGCAATTCATGGCTCTCAACTAACACCAATGATTTCGTGAAATAAAAAATTGATGAATTACAAATGTCTTTTTCGTTAATTTCGTTGGACTCCAAAGTCGCAAACTTCAACGTTGTTATTTTACGTGTTTTCACGAGCCACCGAAATAACTTGCTTCGACTCATTTGCATTTGACCGAATTTTTTCACTTTTGTGATTATTTGGTACTGCGACAATAGCGAAGGGGGTAAGCCGAAAAAGCTTTAGTCTCATTTCCTCGGAATCGTCGTCGGCTTTGCTTCGCAACTGAGAGGATAAATTTGACAGAATCAAGTTTCGACGATGTACCAAGGAATTTCTTAATTATGCCCATTTTAGTGCAGATCGCGGCAAGGACCGAGGCTCTACTCGTAAAAAACAACAACCGTTATTTGTTAAGTGATTCGCTACTAAGAGTTTTAATACGAAAGAGGAAGCGGATTATGGGATTGGATCGTTCGCGTACGAAAGATTTGGGGGACCTTCGTCGCTTGTCGTATTTAAACTGGCTGTTGACCCGGTCTTTCGCATTCGTTGGAACCGAGGAACTCGAAAATCTCAATGAACGCGAAGAAATCTTTGGAAAGACGCGATATTCGTTGAAATAATAACCAGCACGAAGCTGACAATAGTTTATCTCGGATCTGACTCCGATTTACGATCTTGCCCGCGCCGTTTGATTCTTCCAAAATTGAACGTCGTCTAACCGCGCGGTATCCACGAACGAACAATCTCGTGTCCGGTGATATTTCATCGCACGTACGAGCATTCCCATTTTTCGAAAAACATTTGAAAGAAAGTTTTTCTCTCCGGGCGGATTTCTTTGTTGAGGAAAATGCTCGACGAGAGACTCTTCGGAGTCCGGATATGCGCCGAGAACAGTGTACAGCGGAATATTAATTGCGCCGGGAGCGTGACTCGTTTATTGAACGAATGAGACACGTGACCGCGTGCTCTGGGGTATTCAAAATTCGAGGATCCAATGGTCGACCGGACGTTTTTATTTCTTTTTCATTTCGTCCCAACACTTCCCCTCCGCCGTACTCGCGCCGGTCCCTTCTTCTATTTCTTCCTCCCTTTCTTAAGGTTTTGACGATTCTTCCTCGGGCGAGACTCGAAGGGGAAGTCGATGTCAATGACACGACGCTCGTTTAGAATTTACGCTCCAAGGATGTACACGCTCGTATTATGTAGTGACGAATACAAAAATGAGCTAAGAAAGGAGCAAACAAAAGGAATCGCTCTGCTCGCTGGGACGACAAAAAACATGGACAAATATTCACGAGACTTCCATGCTACGCCATTTCAAAGGATTCTCAGAAGCACATGGGCTTTCGGAAGAGAAGAATCATCTCGAGCAAACCTATTCCGAGGTTGCAATACTTTTTTTTTGTTTCCAAACACAAAACGTTAGAAAAACAAATGTATTATTCGATAAAAAGCGGATGTTTTCGATGCGGGCTTTAAAAATACGTTTCTTCTGACGCTCCGAACGTAAACCAGGAACCCACACGAACAACCAAGTATTTCAAGCACCGGGGGAGTCGTTAGAAGAGAGTCTCAATGTCAGAATTAAATAAATGGAGCTCACCAAAAAATACAGAAACGGGAAGAGCTTCAACGAATTCTTCGCCTTCATAATCCCGTTTATTTCTTATCCTCCTTAAAAACCCGATTCTCCGGTTCTACTCTCGGTTGAATCGTAAACTATTTCGAAAATTCGCGATATTTCGACGACCGGTAATAACGAGAATTTCGATTTTCCTACTACTTTTGAAGGAAGGGCGTTGCACGGGGGGATTTAAAAAATAAAATGACACGAAAGCGAGCGGTTTATCGACGCACCGCGATCGGTATTGATAAATGGAAGGGTACACACGTGCCGATGCGCTTAGTACGCCTGCGTGATGATGACTGAACGCGAAGACGGCCCCGCGGGGTATTTTCGATCTATCGCGCGGCAAAGAGAGCCCAACGGGCCCACGGCAGCTCCCACCACCGCGCTCGTCTCTTTCTCCTTCGTCTTCGTAACTCGCACGAGAGGCTCATCGCGGTACCCCGTGGTAGCCCCACACCTCTTACCCCATTGGGATGAATTTCTTGCCGCGTCGAGCGCGACCGAGCGAACCTCCCTGTTTGAACGACGACCTGGGGCCTGTCCGGCATTCTCGTTTCTCCATCGGACGAGATTCCCTCCCCGCGGACGCTTCGTTACTCCCGATTCGTTCGTTATTTTCATTAACCAAAACCGGTAATCTGCGCTCTCTAAACTTGAATTTTTTTCAACCAATTTTTGAGCCTCCGCTTCTCTTTTTTTTCAAGTCGCTCGCTCGCATACGAAAAAAACTCGTTTAACAAAAATTCAATCCAAACGATCTCCGCGGCGACCTATTTGCGCCAAAAATTCTGACATCCTCGTCGCTATTTAACTCGCCATGAAAGTATAGCGGCAATTATGGTATTGCCTGACCTCGAAAGCTTACTAAAATCTACATATGACTGTACGAAGTAGAGGTACCGAGGCTCGTTTTCACGAGGCCTCCGTTTTAAGGTAGTTCATGCATGAGACCATTTTCTTAAGAAGTCTTGAAATTTACACAAAGTTTGAATGGGTAGTCGACTTACGCGCATTTCGAAATGCGGCAGGGTTCATCTTTTTGGTTATTGAGACCAACGTGTTTGAAAAGTGTCGAAAAATACACAGGTTTGTTAGGATCTGACGTGGGGGCGTGGCCTAAATTTAATTGACGCAAAAGAGCATGAATCAGTCGGTATATCGCAACCGTGAGTGCGAGAGAGAAAGCTGCGAATTTCGAAGTCGAAATTATTTGAAAAAAGGCTCCGACAACCCATTTTTGCCATCGCCCTGCGTAGGCCGACAGAGCCTTTTTTTAATCAGTCAAACTGTCTCAAAGAATTTTCATTTCGAACATTTCAAGTGAGGTTAGTCGACTCATCCCTACTCCGTGTGTAGTATTAGTTATAAATATTTAGGATAGATAATGGTAGTTTTAACAATAAGTGATATTTGCCGATGGTCCGGTTCAACTCCTAGTCATTGGAACTTCTTTTTTTCTTTTTTTTTTGCTTCATTGTGTAAGGATGGTCAAAAGCAATCTGTTACTTTTCTCCATAGCAAATTGCTTCTTGCTTCACAATTCGGCCCTTTCCGACTCTTGTCCGACTCGGACGATGTTTGTTCCAACACAAATAACAATTTTTTTTTTTTTTTATTTGAATTGTTTTCTTTTTTAGATTTTTCGCGAGTTGTAAACACATCTTCCATTTTTTGTTCAATTTCGCGCGAAAACACTAATGTTCATTAATACGTTTATTTATGAAAAACGTACACATTGATAATGAAGTATATAACGAAGGTTTGGGAAAAAATTCGGTATTTTTCTTTTTCTTGGCTTGACTCTTTCCTGTCATAGCCTTCCGTCTTTTTATTAATACTTTTTTCTTGATCCATTTCCCGTTGTGTTTACCCTTTGCGCTCTCTAATGTGATTTTTGACATAAAAAACTATAGTTTTTTCGCCAGAGACGAATGAAATTTCGGTTTCAGTCAGTGCTATGGATCCGCGATTAATTAATGGCTTGTAACTTCATGCGCCAAAAGATAAGTTTAAAAATTAATTTATAATGTCGAATTAGTAATGCCGACATTAGACATTACAATACAACTTTGTCTCATTCGACTCAGAATCGCGTGAAAGATGTTTCAAACCCATTTAGTGGTCATTTTTTCGAAAATTTTCGAACCTTGGAATTTTTTCCAAGTCTACTGCCTTCGAAAATTTTTCTTTTTTTCGGTCATCACAACTTTGTCTCATTCGATTCAGAATCGCGTGAAACATGTTTCAAGCCTATTTGGAGGTCATTTTTTCGATTTCTGACATTTTCAAAAATTAAAAAAAATTTCGAACCTTGGAATTTTTTCTAAGTCTACTGCCTTCGAAATTTTTTTTTTTTTCGGTCACTACAACTTTGTCTCATTCGACTCAGAATCGCGTGAAAGATGTTTCGAACCCATGCGGAGGTCATTTTTTCGATTTTTGAAATTTTCGAAATATTCGAACCTTGGAATTTTTTCCAAGTCTAATGTCGAAAATTTTAAAGTTCCTTCGAAATTTACATTTTAAAGTGATTATATTTTTAATTAGGGAGTAAAAATCGACCCAATTTAGACACCCATAAAATGCGATCCTTCTCGCATGATCTACCTTAAGTAGCCGGAACAATCGAGCGTTCACACCGAACGATTCGAAACTTTGAGTTTCGTGGATAATTCTCTGTTTCAAGCTTTATATTATTCTCGAATTACGGTACAGCCGGTTTACATTATTACTCCGGTAAACGCGTACACAATTCTTAGCTTCGTTAACAAAAGGTTAATCCTGCGAACTGTGCCACCGCGGCCGCTACCGGTTTTCATTGCTTTCATGCGCATACGGAAATCACAATAATTCCAAGTGTTCATACGACCCGTTGATGCAGCATCGGTGTGAGACTCGCGCGTACTCCGAAATTAGCGTCGCGCATTATGCAACGATATACATTCGTCCGTGCACTCGCTCATTCACAGTAAAGTCTTTCTCGTTTGCTTTAATAAAGTTCAACGGATAACGGTCGTCGTTGCGGTGCAGTGCCTCAAATTCATCAACTTATTTTCCGAACATCCGAGACGAATGAGGGATCTCGACGAGCTCATTTTCTTTATTTTCTCCCTCAGCATCGACCTAATGGAGCCAATAGATCGTGAGACTCCAACCCAAAATTATGGGACCCAAAGAACGGGCCCCATGATCTCTGCGCTAACGAGTAAAAAATGTTCATTTCCGAGCCTCGAATTCGATTTCCTCCTTTCATTATCTTCGACTTGCTCTCCGGAGTTCCAGTTGATGAAGCAAAACGAAAAAAATCTTCATTCGGCCGCACACGTTTCCCTGCCTATGGAACGAGAGTGAGCCGGGAGGGTTGTGATCATAAAAGCAGGAGAAAAGGATCCAGCACGAGCTGAAAATTATGGAATCCTCGTTGTTAAGCCAGGAATCCGATAAACAG
Organism: Venturia canescens; assembly: GCF_019457755.1. NCBI lineage: Eukaryota > Metazoa > Arthropoda > Insecta > Hymenoptera > Ichneumonidae > Venturia > Venturia canescens. The sequence goes on along the minus strand of NC_057423.1, from coordinate 4,532,957 downwards.
TGACTTTGTGTTGAGAATCTTCACGGAGAAAACGGATTCCTTTTGTGTAGTGAGGAATGTATTATTTTTCATGAATTTTCAAAGTATTTACCCACCGATTACAAACAGCACAGTATTTTTTGAATTTTACCATTTTTCGTCCCTTCAATTATAAACTACTTTATGTGGATAGCAAAGAGTGATGCACGTGAGAACTATATTTAGTTTTGTTCTCGAGTGTTATTCATCGTGTCAGACTTGCACTTACAGATAAGTGGAAATTCAATGTAAATCACAAATTTTCACTGTCAGCAGTATTTTTTGAATTTTCCAATTTTTCCTCCCATTTTACCATACATATAGTTTTTTTTCAGAGTTGCCCGAGCATACTTTACGATATAAACATTTGAAGTGACTGAAAAGATTTTTTATTATGCTTCTAGAGAAAAAGACCCTCGAGTCTTTTGAACAAAAGGTATGGTCTTTTTACAATGGTGGATAGAACAATTCTTATTGCTGCTCTTCGAATTAATGCTGCAATTCAGTACGTATATACTGTCCCCGAGATGCTGTATTCCTAGTAATTTCCTCTAGAATTTTCGTGTTGTTCTCGCTGTATCTAATATATACATCGGTGCTGGTGCGGTGGCTGTCTATATAACAGCGTAGCGCTGTTACTTATGCATCGGGCTGGAGGCCTCCGAGATGATAAATTCCGAGCATCGCGCCCTTGCGTGTAAATCTTTCTTTTGTATTTTTCACGAGTGAAAGAACATAGAGGCGAGGCGAGTTTACGGTGTTTTGCCCACAGATAGTCATAAAGTGTAGTATATGAGCTCTTGGCAAATTTATGGTATTCCGAGTGGTGCGAATCGATGTTAAAATCTGGAAGACCCAAAACTTTGTACGTACGCGTTTATAAATAGAGTTATCGCGCCGTGTTCGCTTAGCATGACCGCCATTTTCGTCCCATCAAAACGTTCAATCGTTCGGAATAAAATAAATCGTTCGGATTATGTCCAGCCTCATTCCGTTCGAGCGGAAAGATTTCGAAATAAGCGGCGAGCTCTTTTTCCCCCGTGTCTCGTTGCCATTCCTCATACGGGGATAGACAGCGCGAAGGATTCGCGGTAACGAGGATCAAAGGGCTGAAAAAAAATTGTCCGCAGCAACTTTTGTCGCTACGAATTTGCTCGAGAATCGCCTCTTTTGGCTCATGAATCAACGCTTCGATTCGTCACTTGCCAGGCCGGCTCCAGGACAAATTAAAAAAATGAAAAGTGCACGAGGAAGTTGAGTCAATTGGGAATTTTGTTAAAAATTATTAGAAAGAGCGCATTACGAGGGCGCGTACGTATGCACACGGTACACATTGGAATTCAGACAAACACGCCACCGCGGCGTATATGCAGTACGAACCGTTTGTTATAGCCCGAGCGTACGTTGACTCTCAGAGTAGGATGCCCTGTGAGCGAATCACCACCTGTGTACGCACACGTGGCTCAAATATGCATGTTTGTGTTTCGAAGATGCATGCTCACCTTTCGTGCGAATAATATTTGTATATGTAGACTGTTTTTATTCTTATAAGTCGCGACTTATCTCATTCCGATAATCGGCGACTTTCCCCATTAGAATATACCGCTACTCATTATACTGTCGTAACAATTGATACTTTTTACGAATAAATGCGATCAATAGGCGCCGATCATTAACCGAGGCCAGTGCGAACAGGGACTCGCGCTGCGAATCCCGATTGTCAATAGTTTTTTGTTTTGTTCGCAAGTACATATTTGCGTGGGGACTTATTTTTTCGGGGAGAACGAACTATCGTTTTGGTGAACGTACACGTTCGAATGGTGAAGTGGAAGTGCGCAAAAAATAACGAAACGCAATCGAGTATAATAAATTCGTTTTTTTTTCGTTCCGCGGTCTCTCCAAGTCACATCTTCGACCGTTTAGTTAGTCTACTTACAACTCACGAGAGGCGCTCTCGTATTGCTGAGACGCCAAACGACAGAGTCTAGATTTCGATCACGATTTTTTGAAATATTGCTTGTGACCAGTTTGTATCACTAATTTTTATTGTTCACTCTTTAAACATCAATTGTTTCTCGGATCTACTTACCCATACCATTATTAGAGATGTGAATTGTCTCTGACCATTTCCCGCGAAATGGGTCGGTTAGCTATCCTAACCTCTAATATTCCGAGCACAAATTCTTCGACACTGTTTGTCAGATTACAAAAAGCTCCTTTAGCCCCGCGCAAGACAGGCAAAAATGGACTGAAGATACTTTTCTTAATCGATAGCACCGTGTCAAAGAATTTTACTTGTAAATTTCACCGTCTTTTTGGCATTCGTTGCGATGTCGCGATGCGGCGAATTAGCCGAGGTACCGATTGACATTGATGACATTGATCCGTACGATCCGTACTTTGCAGTCTTCGGTATACAAATTCGGCGACGAAACATCGCAGTTCTACTTTTCCTTCGTTCTAACTCCATCGATAAAAACGAAATATCTTCTCAACGGCCGATAAACAAGGTACTCTCAAATTTTACCAAGAGACGATAAAAAGAAACGAAGTTATTCGACGCGAAAGTTGAATCCTTTAATCTGGTATTTTAATTTGACTCTCGAGTGTTATTTATCATTTAAATCTGCTAATTATTCGATCGAAAAAAAGACGACTTGGCGCGAGTTTGAAGAACATAGTGTGTTGATGGCACAGAAAAAAGCGCGCTTTCTAGAGAATTCGCTCGTTCTTTGGTCTGCAGTATCGTGTATAGGTGATGCGAGTTCCGGCGAAGAATAAATTTAGAGAAGACACGAGTCCAAGTACCGTCTGGTCGAATTATTCTGCTCAGGCGGCGCGCGGTCTTCTTCATCCGATAGACTTGCATCACACAATCGCAGACTTTTCACTACACTATAAATAGGAACGTGGCAAGATCTATCGGTGCGGTAGGCGGCGATGCATTCAAATTTCTGGACCGATGCGTTCGCCAGAGATCATCACGGTTAATGAAGGAGACTGCGATTGGAGGACGGACACGAGCGCGTTGAGTAACACTCGAAGAGGAGACAATTGAACGAACAGTAGTGTACAATTTTGTAAACGTAGATGTATTTTAAAAATATATAATAGTTAATATGATAATCGTAATGATAATAATAATAATATTAATAATTATAGACGACTTACGCGACTGTCTCAGGGAATGGCTATGTACAAGGATCGTGGTAATGAAGATAGGAGACGCGGTTGCGAGAACGATTGGCCGTACTTCATGGAATATCATTGCAAATCGATGCACAGCTATACGATGATTCGGTGTTTGAATGATACATTAAAATTTCGTTAATCGATAAAAACGGTTTGACAGACCAACGACGTCTCCCGATATTCATTGGAATAATAAACAGAGGCCTCCGTTCGGCGATCGAATCACATCATACGCATGACAAACCAGAAGCATTCAACACGCACACATTCGCACATTTTTACTTTTTTCACCTCGCGTGTATCTTCCTTGACTTGCCCTTGCGATTCGTCGTGCGAACGAGTCAGCCCGATCGATTATTAATTTGGCACGGAGATGATGCTATGCTCCAAACGGTTCACATTTCATGCGACCAGCGACAAAGCACTCTCCTCCGTAAATTCACTAATCGGAACAAGTTTTGTTCCTCTAATTATCGATTATCCGAAAAAAAATGCTTGATAGTTATTAAAATTGATGTCCCCCGAAAACTCGTGACCGCGGGGACGGGAGTCGGCGTTTCGCATCGAAGGAAGATACAGGACTCAAATCGATAACATAAGAAAAGAGTGCGTGCGATGCTAACCGAGCGAAACTCTTGAACCATCGAAATTCTTATTCACGTTTCAGGTAAACAAAATAATCGAACGAAAGATTTCCATAGAGTTTAAGGCTTTCTTTCTACGAAACATCTCTTGTTTCGGATAACTCCATTACATGTTTTGCGCTCAGCGTTTGATCGCCGTGTCGTATGTAGTATCGCCTTGAGAGACGCTCAATGCTTACAAAAATAATTTTTTTCTAAATTTCGAGCCGCTTCTTCGTGATTTACTCGAATTCAACGTAATTATTGATATCTCGCCGAGCGTCAAGCTCCATCGGGCTCGTCTCGTGCCATCAGTACCTCCGGGCCGCCTCGCATTTTCGGGCTTCACTTGATTCGCAAATAAAATGAAGTTTTGCCATCGAACGCAATATACGGTGGCATCTCTCGACGGATTTCACTAGGCGCGTCTCCAATTTATGTTACAATTCAATTTAATCGAGCACAAATCGATCATGTTAATTCGGATGTTATTGTCCTCAGATTTAATCCGAGTCACGTCGCAGCGTTCATTCTTGCGTGATGAAATTCTTTTTGCGAATCGACATGACTCGTTCGAGGGATGATAAAATTTGTTCTATCAGCTTTCAAGACATCGAGTTTTCTTCCGGTGCGAAAAATTCACCACCCCCGGCTCCCGTGCTGCCCTCCACGCTCAGAAAATCCGAGAGCGCTAAATTTGTTGTCCTCGCAGAAACTAATGGGTGATTATTCAGCAACTAATCTTATTTTTTAAGCTCGTACTCCGACCCCTTGGGTGAGCCTGGCGATAGCCGGCACGTAGGAAGCGTCCTCGTCCCCCGATTCGTCGCTCGCTTCGGCATCGGTTTCGGGGAGCGGTTCGGGCGTGGCACCGAGTCTCACGAGTTCCCGAGCGACTTGAGCGTCCAGGCATATCGCGATCTGATAAGCCGTTATCCCAGCGTAGGTCGGCGCGTCCAGACAGGGTCGACATTCTTGCAGAAGAAACGTTACGACCGATCGGCAGCCTCGTTCGAGGGCGAGATGAAGCGCCGTTCTTCCGGACAGACCCTCCCTCGCTTCCAGATCGGCGCCCAGGCGCAAAAGGTGCTGTACTATGTCGACTTGACCCCCGGCCGCTGCGACGTGCAGGCACATTTCCCCTGAAACAACAAAAACTCAGGTTAATCATTCGATAAAATGGTGGACACGGTACAAACTTGAAAAATCAACGTAAATTTGGCTCCCCAAAGGACGCTCACTCTTTATCACAGAAAGAGTCACGGGCCTCGTCGCAATGCCGGTTTATAGATAGAACTAGGAAGACGCGCGGTGAATCACTGACGGAGGTTTGGCTCATTTCCCGCGGTCCAAACTAGGCCCGCAACGATCAAAGCTAAAGTTAAAATTAGCACTACCGATTCACCCACAGCTCTGACAACGAGATCGCCGCCACCCTACCGATGCTTCATTATCGACGGTGTTCATCGGTATTAAAGAGTCCGCGATGGATCGGCCGTTCAATTTGAATGAAAATCGCTTCGCGAAAAATGTTTTACTTCCTCCTCCGGAGACGAAGGGCGTGCTACGTTACCCTCGTTCTTTCGCGTCAATCTACTTCGCTCATTTTCTTTCGCGTCAATCGTCTGCTGCCCAGTTTAAAAAAACGGAATAAAGCACCGATAAAAATGATCCTATCAGAGTTGCGTGCCGTCTTCAGGTCAAAGCGAACGCCGGTTCGCGTTGGCGGTCACCGTGCCTGATAAAAGTTGATGGCACACGCGCTCACGTACATATTTCGACGATTCATAAATTTTGGGCAAGAGAAAGAAATGTTGAAAAATGAATAAAAGTCGAAAGAGAAAGAGAAAGCGAGGAGCACGACGGCGTGACCGAGGCGCGCGCGCGCTCTCGTGGGGCTTCCCGAGCAGCGGTAGATTCCAAACCTTTCGAAAATAGCTCCACAGCGAGTATTTTTAAATAGTTAAACATCTGCCCCTGCGGGGATAGCTCTGTACGTGCAACGAACGCGGATTCTACCGAGCGTGCACGCTTAGGGTATATATAGTCCATGTGCCTCATCGTCTAGTGATGCAACTCGTTTTCATCGTGGTTTTCGTTGATGGAACTCGCCGCTGTTGGCACGGCTCGTCGTTCACCACCGTCGGCATTCCTCTTTATTCCAGACGGGAAACAAATTTGACTAAATAAAATGCTACACGCTCCATCGTTCATTTCACCGGGACGAGCGAACTGGCAATCTTCTACGATCAAGTCCAGTTATTTCTTGCACCCCGATTATTCGTTCTTTCAAATTAATATAAAAATGGGCGAACAGATCGAAGGAGTGTTTACTTTTGCTCTAAAAATCGATGACTTTTGGATCGTTCGATACGGTTACGCGAAAGACCGCCTCGGCGCTCAAACACGGGGAAATATGTATACAATGCATATGTAACAATGATTAAAACGACGTAAATAAGATTGGACGTTTGGACGATGCATCGATACAGGGGCTTCGCAGACATATATAAGGCCTACGGACGTGCGCTGTTACGATGGGATTTTCCCGTATACATACGCCGCGTGCTGCTGTGTCACCTGAAAGTCACGAGAAATATCGACTCTCGCGAGTTCCACAATGCCATTTTATAATTACGAAGCTCGCTCAACTCCCTTTGTCAGTATGACGTTTGTCCAGTGCGACAAGTGTCACCACGAAACATGTCAAAACTATTGAGAGAAAGCTACACGATTGTTGAACCATTGAACTTCCGGTTTAGATTAAATGAAGGAACGAAGAGGAAAAATAATTCCACGAATGAACGAGGAGCCCCGTCGCGCTATTTCTTTCCCGTTACAAAATTCATTTTATAGTGGAAAACGAATCCCTTTTTCACGAAATGAGCGATATTGTCTTAAGGTATTACGATTTATCTCGTGACTAAAAGCATCGTTTGTCCGAGATGAAATAATTTTTAATTATCATTAGCGATGAGCACGATTTATTCTCTGATTGAATGATTGAAGAAAAATAATCCGGCGGTGCTCCTCGAGTGGTGCTGATAAAAGAGTTTGAAAACAATTTGAATGACGCGGCGAGACTGATCAGATCGAAGTGGGTGGTCTATCTCCGCGAAATATCGGAGGATCGATTATTCGATGATTTTTTATTATTTTTCAGGCGCATCCACCAACCAAAATGATCGAGTGTCGATGAAAATCTGGGCGATTGCATTGATTATCGTTGAAACGACGATAATACCATGGGCAACATTCGCCGAATTGTTTTTTCAAACTAGCGCTAATCTCGGTTACGCAATCCGGAGCGAAGCCGAGCCGTTCAACGGGCCCTATCACCGTAGTGTCATCGGCAAATGTTTCCGTAATGAAGAGAGCCTATGGCAATCATGCGATCGGCGATTCGAATCTGATCTTCGAGTACTGTCCTCGATGGAGTCAAGTGTCGGGATGCGCGGCAGACTCAAATAATTCGAGAGCGTCCGTGGCTCGACCGTTGTTACTTCCGATCGAAGGGAAATTCGGATTAACCGGAAATTAATGTCGCCGTCGTCGGTGGGCGCAAGCGCTAAATATCGTGGGAAATTTAGGGTTTCGGGAGACATTGAAAATCGAAGAGACGGCGCATCGCATCATCGAAAAGCAAACTCGCCTCGGCGTGTTTCTCCCGCAACAATGGATGGAAAGTTCACGACTCGTTTACGAAACTTGTAACTCGAACGTTCGTTTCGCCGGGGAAATCCCAATGTTCTCCAGACTCGAATCGTTTCTATATACGCGCTAGCGTGAGCGAGTGCGCGCGCGCGCGCCCGCGTATCCACTTTTACGTGGATGCAGTCGCTCCGCTCACCTCTGTATTACTGTAGCTCCATCGATTATTCGAATTCGGGATTTTCACCGAGATAAACGCGTCGATCAGAAGGCAAAAATACCATTTTTTTCCCTCCAGCTCGAACGGTGGCCCCCCGTATTAATAGAAAGCGGAATCCTCGCTCGGAATATTGCCGCGATTATCGTCATCGTTATCGTTGAGCCAACAAGTTGGCTCAACGTATTGTGTCCTACGTTGGGAAATCCCGATCGACGTACAAAGACCGACTATCCGATTATTGCTCGATCAAATACGATTGCCGCGTCCAGGGCTATTTCCATTCTTATACCTACTCGAACACCGAACAATCTCTTGCAATCTCTTTCGTCGATAATGACCATCGTCATGGAGAATTCCGACCAAATACTTTGGGCGAAATTCGCCAATAAAAGTGTTGCTCCTGCCTATTTTTTCGGCTCTCAATCCTGGGCTTTTCTCGCCTCGCCAAAAATTCTTTGCATTAGTCTTTTCTTTTATTTTTTTAAGGGAGTCGAGGCATTAGAGTGAAAATGATGTGATTGCTTTTAAGGAAGTTGAGGCATTAGAATGAAAATGATGTCATCGCTTTTAAACCGATTGCATCTTATAAAGTGAAGTGTAAAAAAAAAAACAGTTAAATTTTCAGACAGTTTAGGAGCGTTGTTGCTGAGAAAAATCAATAACAATTTGGACCAAATAACATGTAATCTTATGGAAGTCAAGACACATTCAGGGATATCTCCGTTAAAAATGATGCTAAAAATATGACATTTTTTGGGCAACGTGAGCAAGGCTTGCCGAATAATGTCAATTTTTTTCAGATTTATTAGGAGATTTGCTGAGATTATATTAATAATAATCTGTTTCTCGTGCAGTTTTTTGAATTTTTGAGGCTAGGATCGTCACCGTTCGCGTTTTCGACTGAGCTTTCACCAGTTTTTCGTCTTTTTTTCCCCAACTTTTCTTTAAAGTGTATGCAACATTGCCAAACTGTAAACTTGCCTAACTTTTGAAAGGTACAGGTCATAACTTTTGGGTAAAAAAAATGACTGTACAGCCTCAACTTCCTTAAACCGATTGCATCTTATAAAGTGAAATGTGAAATATAAAGTGATATCTCCGTTAAAAATGATGCTAAAAATATGAAATTTTTTGAGCTAGCTGAATAATGTCAATTTTCTTTTCAGATTTATTAGGAGATTTGCTGAAATTATATTAATACTAATCTGTTTCCCGTGCAGTTTTTTGAGACTAGGATCGTCACCGTCCGTGTTTTCGACTGAGCTTTCGCCAGTTTTTCGTCTTTTTTTCCCAACTCTTGTTTAAAGTGTATGCAACATTGCCAAACTGTAAACTGGCCTAACTTTTGAAAGGTAGAGGTCATAACTTTTGGGTAAAAAAATGACTGTACGGCCTCGACTTCCTTAAACGAATGTGAAGTATGAAAATTATCGAAATCTCGAAGCTAAACTATAATCGATGGCGAATCGTGAAGAGACGGTGGAAAAATGATTTGTAGAAAAACTCGACGGCAAACTCGAAGCCGGAGAATTGGATGAAATTTCTAATGAGAAAAAAGAAAAAATGTGGCTCATAATGACCGACACGTTGGACAAGTTTCCGTGGTTGAATTCGGGTCGTTATGTAGTTAGCGATCGCTGTCGCGGTTAATAACCCAAGATCGTACTCTCTCTTTTTGGAAGGTCCTTGGATGGGTTAAGCGGGAGGGGGGAGACGGTTACGCTATCCCCACAATTGGACCGCGATGAAACCCGGAAGAAGCGTGAGAGTGAATTACGGGATTTACCCGACGAAGAGGACGAGAAGGCTTTGGCTGCCTCGGGGCTTCGCAATTCGGCGAAAGTTTTGTATCGCTCCCAAGAACGTTCCTCTCGAAATTCGGAGAATCGAGAGTTTCGTTTATTTTCCGGATCGCGTCACCGCATTCTTTCGGCTCCCAATCATTCCCGCGGGATTCGCGCGACGTTGCATCCAACTCGAGAGCGAAAAATTAAATGATCGATTTACAGCGGAATAACAACTTTCTTCGGTCTCCTCGAACTTGACATTTTTTTATTAGTCAGCTGGGATATTCGTCAAATTCCCGGTACGGTACGATACTGCGATAAAGCTCGAACGCTCGCGCAGACAATGCTCAACGAAACAACGAATGAGCGCAGTCAATATCCCGAATAAACGCTCGGCCAGGGGAATGACAAGTACGACAATTCAAAAATTGACGAGCCTTGGAAATCCCGAGCTTGTCCACAGTCCTGACGATTCGAGAAAATACGACGGAGAAAAAACCCAAGATGAGGAGGAAATCGCGCGGTTTTTTCGGTGAGATCGATGCCTCCCGGTCGATGTTAAACCCCCGGATTTACCGGAGAGCATATTTTGTAGAATTTTGCCAATGAGTCAAGGGGCTTTGAAGAGTTTCGAGAATGTTACGACAATCGAGCGGCTCGAACGGCGCGAGGTGGTGGCGTCGCGTCACTCCCTTTTCTTCGGCATCGAGGCCGCACAGGTAGTACCGCACGTGATAAGAAATAATCTTTGGCCTTGTTACAAATGTGGGATGCGCGTCTTCGTTCCGGCCCCCCGTCCGGGCATTGTACAGAGTCGTTGCGAACCGCAAACAGCCTATTTTTCCAGGTTACGGGGTTAAATGCGACGAATGCTTCGTAAATACGAATTGAGAGAAAAAATGGGAAAAAGTTGGGACACGAGCGGCCGCGAGGTCTCGGCGAATTTACCGGGGACTAATCGAGTCTCAGCGCCGGAGGAAAAAACACGTCGCACGACATTTTTCATCGACGATCTCATCGCTCGTCAACGGGGAATAAACTCATTCCTTTCGTCTTTCCTTAGGAAGGCTTCGCAGCGTCGCGATACACGGTCGACGGACTCGAATGATTTTGGGGGGAATATGTTAAATACCAATTTGTTATTCATTCGATTATTGAAGCCAATTATATCGAGAGCCACGGGCGATTCCTCGTCGTCATTGGAGCGTGATTCCATTTCCAAAATGAGAAATAACGTTATTTTTAAATGATATTTTTCTACGATCGAATCACGATCGAATCACCGATTGTTTTTATTCTTCTTTCCAAGCGTTTACGATACGAGGAGCTCAACACGGTCGAGTTGCAATAACAGAGTTGAGATATGAATTTCATGGCGCCAAGAGTTCGGGAATTCCCAGACTCGTTGCAAATCTTCAGAAAATGTTGATGCACGCGAACGCGAAAAACAAATGAAGTAAATAAAACTTGGAGCGTTGCCGGCTCGATGACTAAATTTACGGATATTTCGATTGATGATCGTCGTCATGCTTTGATTGAGAAAATATTTTCAAGGGGCGGACCTTTGCGGGTCCTGAGTGCGTCAGAGCTAAATAAATCTTTTATGCGAGCGCCTTATTTACTTGCGAGCCGAACAGATTAAAGAATAATCACCGTTTTATCGAAAAAAAAATCTTACTTTCGACTCGTACGAGATTCAAATTCCGCTCCCTCCAATTGCTCATATTTTTTAATATCCAACCCACGAGATTTGATCCGATCGAGAATCGAAGGTTGATGCATTCGGTGCGCCTGTTCGAGGTTATATTTTGAAGATCATCAGCAGGTAAAACGCAACTTGGGATCGCGCGTGTTGCCCGCAACAGGCGTCTCGGTAGAGAGCAGCTGATCGCGCCGCGAACTACTGCGACGGAAGCATATTCGAGTCGTGGAAAATTAATATATTAATGATGAAAAAAAGTACGCTAATTGTCGACACGGAAGGTTGCGCGTGGATAAATCAACATCAAAGCGAGCGCGTGTCATTATAACTCCAGTTGAATTCGATCGTATTTAGCAGGAAGAAGCTCCGAAGCGTTGAGAACGATCGCAAGGATGTGAAGAGTTGAAAAAAATGAGCAGCGACGCCCCGAGTCGATTCCGACCGGAAAAAAGTGAAAAATTCCGTGATTACGAGAAAAAAAGAGAGCGTTAAGCATTTCATGAATGTCAAAAGCCCGCCGGGGTGATGAAAAAAAATGAAAGAAACGAAATAACGGGATAAGAAACAGGGCCGAAGGAGAGAGGAGGGAGAGGCGAAGAGAAAAGTGCTTACATTTGTGTAGCGTAGGCGGCCGCCAAATTGCGGGGATTCCCCGGCCTCGGGGAGAAGACACTGAGACGGGAGAGGGGGGCGGGGCGAGACGGGGCGGAGGGAGGAGAGAGCGAGAGTACGTGAACGACGAGGCTGCCGAGTTCGTGCGACGAAGGTGACGTTGCTCCTTCATTGCTACGGAAATAATCGCATTCTCATGATCGTACAAATTGTATCGATTGCAAGATCGTGCGGGCTCTCGAAGAAATAATAAGGCGATGATTCCACCAACGGAACCGCGAGAGCGATAACGAATTGCCCTTGCCTCGCTCGGCACTGGGTGCTTTTCATTGATCGTCGCATGTAAGAGGATCGTTGCGACAACGAGCCGATGATCAACTTACCATCGTAATTTCGTTGCTCGAGATTTTGCGGAAGCGCTGGTATTCTCGGACTGTTGGCAAGGTAATTCCTTTCGACCGGTGATAAGGGGTCCGTAAGAGCCCTGGCACAGGCCAGATCCCCGGAGTAACAGGCCAAGTGGAGCGCCGTGTTTCCTCGGAAGTCTCGAATCGATGGATTCGCACCGGCGAGAATTAGCCTCCGTGCGATTCTCGACTGTCTCGTAAGGACTGCCAGATGCAGCGGGGCCTGACAATCGTCGTTCAGTATGTTCAGTAGCAACGGATGTGGCGCCATTCTAATCAGACTGAACGCTGCTTCCAAAAATCCTTGGACGATCGCTATGTGAAGTTGTCTGAATTTTGGGAAAAAAATATCAAGATTATTAGTTTTTATTACGGTTATTGTGGTACGCGATAATTAGTCATATTTCTACTGCTGAATGTGTTGTTTCCTCGTTTGAACGAGAGGACATCGGTCCGTCAAAGATCGTGACACGAGTGCATGACGCGGCTGATCTACGTAAGGAAAAATTGCGCATTTCGCGCTCCATTCACGATCGCAATATAACAACAACGACGCGTCACTTGAGAAAAATCTTGGAACGTCACTCGTGAAACCGGATTTTTATTGTTGTGTAACTCTAACGGGGATGACGTGGTTTTTAATGTGAATTCAATGAAGAAAATTGATCTGAATTTTCATCAATAAAAATCCTCTCTACGACGATGAGTATTTATTACTTTTGGAAAAGCTTTCTCAATACTTTACTGGCCCATTTGAAATTGACAATTAGCAGGCGAATGGAATATTTTCAAAATATCACGTGTCTTCAAATATGTATCTCGAGCTAATTTCTCAAAGAATAGTTTGTCAGTGACGTTCTAGCGCGGTAAGATCGCTCTGTTATGCAAACACTATCTTTGGATAGCGTGTTATTTTTGGTTTTTGGCTCGCACCCAAAAAAACAATTTTACAAATAAGTTTGATGCCATTTTATGTTACCGCTGGCTGAGATTTGTCTTTTACCATTTTTAGGAGTTTGAGAAATCCCTTTGACAGTTAGTATTTATATCGTTAGTATTATAAGCACTGTTATTGAAGAAGATTAAATTTTTTAACGTCCCACGTTTTCGAGGGTTTCAGCCTCATGCAATGGAAAAATTCTAAGGCAATGTTTGTCTTAAAGCAACGATGAAATTAGCAGCTGGAATTGCATTGGAAAAAAAGGTAATGATATTTCTGGTTATCGTGCACGAGCATGATCGGAATGTCTCAGGAACGGAGAGGGAAAATTTAATGAAACAACGGAATAATTCAATGTACTAACGTATCGCCATCTTCATCCTGCATGTAATAGAGTTCCCAAGGTTCCTGAGAATATCCTTGAGGTCCCTGGGTGGTGCTTTGCGGTTGGATAGAATCTCGGTCTTGTAAGTTAGAATTCTTGACAACCGGTCTCAATTCGACGGTGGGCTCGGACTGAACTTTAGTATGCTCAAAACGGTTAAGATTGATTTGCTTGAGACTCAATTGGCTAAGGCTTTCGCTCAGCCCGAGGTCTAATCCGCTGTCGACTCTCATGGGATCCGTTGCAGCAGAATTCTTGCCACGCTGATCCTCGGATGGAGGTTTATCCTCGAAACTCGTTGATATTCCTTTTTGTTGATTACCAGACTCGTTGCTTGTACGAGCTTCGTCCTCTTCGATTCCAAATTCAGATGTCAATAAATTTCCACCGGACGATAAAAAACCTGAATCGACGATTCCAGAATCTTGTTGAGCGCTCGAATCTTTTCCGTAGCTTTCCTCGACACTCGACACCACCCCCTTAGTTGTGCCTTCGTTGCTCGACTGTTGCCACATCTTTATTTATTTCTAGTATCGATCGTACTATTAGTGAAAGTATTCCCGATGTCAATCGACAATTTTCAGGATTGTATACAACGGAAACAGCATAGAAATCGCTCACTCGAACATTCATACGAACAGCTCTGGTTCACGAAGCTGCGATTCTACTTTTCCGCGTTCACCTGTTAACCTCTAAAGCCTCAAAATGGAACAAACCTCTCAAAACCTTGCGTGAAATGATCTCGAATATGCGTTACGGTCTTTCGCCCACATTGGTACGAGGTATTTTCAGGTTATTCACTCGCAGTTCTCCTGTGACGCCTCGATGCTGTTTTTATATTTTACTTCAACACTGTTGATCGCTGCTAGAATCGATAGATGCTTTTTCTCTTGATTGAAAACTTTACTTTTTCCATCTGCTACAGATTCCACACGTCCTTTCTATTTCACGGTCACTACAATATTTCCCATGTACACTCGCTTTTACGCACAGCCGTTGCAATACAGTTTCCAGAATCTGGTTTAGTTATTATTACTATTATTGATATTATCGCTCGTTTCGTTTCTCGTTTCGTTCGTTGGACTTTGTGAACGATGTTTTTTTTTCGTTCCAAACTTGACGTTGCCCAACCGAGCAGATCGCGTATCCAGCGAGGAAAAAACGTCGTTGAATTGTATCGATTCCTCCTCTGGCTTTCTTGTTCAGAAATCAATCGTGGCGTTGTTTCGATTAATTTAAAAAAAAATCAAGTCCGTTTCACCGCTAATGTACGTATATTGTAAAACGTACGCACGGGTAACTTTCGTTTAGTCGAAGTTACGTACACACACGAGCCACTGACCTTGAGACCTATATTGCGTAATTTCGTCTTTCCTCCAAAAACGTTTCGTTTATTTTTCCTTGTTCGTTCTCTCTTTACTTAGTCCAATGGAAGTTTTTCGTTTACTTTTGATAATAGCAAGTAAGTTTATCATTAACACTCGCTCGTGAGCTTTCGTAGCTGACTGATGATCGTGTCCGAGTTTTCGGCTGCTACGACCTATCCGCTCGACTCGACGCCTGAACCTCGCTCCCCCTTCTAGTCTCCTTCGCCCCTACTATTCTATCTTATTAGTACCAACAAATGCGCGACTTGGAAGTGGCGCCACCAAAATACCGTAAACCACTGTCATAAAACATACACATGTTTCTTTCGTATATCGCTACCTCAACATCCGCAGGCGTATGAAAAATACTCTCCCCTGATTTTTGCGCAGTCAGAAATGCAATTGCACACAACCAAACAAGATCGATGCTATAGATGCGCAAAAGTTAGTACAAACAGAGACGAGTTTTTGTAAACTCGACTGAAGGAGGTTTATACAGATCGTATCAAGCGCGGCAGTGGGGCGTCCCGCGGGGTTTTAAAGCCTTGGGAAAACCCCGCGTCCTCGAGACGACCAGCTGCGCTTGGGAATCGCTCTCGCATTGTATAATGCCTAATACTCCTGTGGCTATTTAAACGTTACCTCGCTAAACTATTTTTTCCCTTTACTTCCTGTAGGGTTGTTTGTTCTCGTAATCATATCAGCCGTACCAGAGTATACATAGCAGCAATGCTTTTCGTGCGTATCTTTTGTTTTTGTAATGGCATAAAATAATGTGGAATTTGCACATAAATATTATGTTCGCATAAACATCTCAATTGTTTCAGCCGTGGATATATCTTAAATATTTGTAGCAGTGGATGAAAACACTTGATGGGTAAAAAAAATTTTAATCACGGAAAACCTGTTACCTGTAGAAAAATATGAGAATTTATTTATCAACAATTTTGTCATTCGAATTCATAAGTTTTCTAGGCTTCTGAATTGTATCGACGCGTTTTCGGACAAGTTTGATTCGTATAGTGTTGCATATTCTCGGTTGATGGTAATACATTTTTTTTAATGAGTCGATTGCATTGCAGTTCGGAACGGTGAACAATTCTCCTAAATTTTTCTCCAGCTACAAAAAACAATAACGAAAAAAAGTAATTGACGGAGATTTTCGAATGAATGTATCACGCAAAAAATCGAAGGAAAACTTTTCACATTTTCCAAATACGAAATCCCTCAAGTTAGAGTCTCTGAGATAAGATCATCAGGGTAGGTAGATTCTCATTAAGCAATCACAACCTCCCATCAGTATATTTTTGATGCTGAGAGTTGACTCAGAGCCGAAAATGGCTTTGCTTAGGAAAAAAGTTGCTTAAATAAGTCCGAGTCACGACTAAGAACGTATATGCTCAAGGATCCCCTGTCGTACAAGAGATTCACACTGAGATCGCGGCAATAAATGATGAGCATCCTTTTTAAGATTTACAACTTGTCCATTTTCCAGTTCGAATCTGCCATAATCAACAAGGCATCGGACCTAAGAGAATTCCAACAAAAAAAATTAAAAATTCATAATTCGTTGACACATAATTTGTACTTTTTTGAAGAAACATAAGAGAAAATATGAGCAGAAAATACACTAAAAAATTAGCAGCTTTTCATTGCTTAAAATTTGATTGTTTTACCTCGATGTAGAGAGATCTAGGAGGATGAATGTCAGTGGTCAGGTTGAGACCGTCCGCGTAGCCTATGGATCTCATGTAAGTCGCTAACGCGTCGCTGTATGTATTGAACCAATGTATTTCTTCCGGAAGGAGATTGGCATTGACCTCAGGTGGTAGAATACTGCCAAATTCCCATCGCATTTGTCTCAATCTTCTCATTCGATTGTAAAAATAAGCCAATAAACAGCGTTTGTTACGGTTGAGTACAATGTGCCGGAACGGTACTAACAAATAAAATGAAGTGTCACCGGCCATCATGCTTTGCCTACAGAGAAATTCAGCAATGTATGAAAAAATGGAAAAATGGTCTTCATCAGGGCTAATTTCATGATTCCAAAATAAAATGAAACACCTCACTTACGCGTCTTTTGCATTAGCTGTATAAAGCGTTTGCATTTCTTCCAAAACCTGTTGTACTACCCGGTCCTGGAACATATGATTCGAATGGATATATGTATATATACATGTATGAAAATTCAAATTGAATTCTGTTTAGGTTAAGTTAACATAAAATATTCACATTGAACGGTGGTATATCCTCAGTGAGATCGAGTTCTGCGATTAATTTCACAGCATCTTTGCCAAACATTTTCAACGTTAATTGAAATTCCAGTCTCAACCCGAAATTTATTTGTCAACAAACGTAATCAATCACGTTTCAAAAAATAATAAAGAGAATCAGTTCGAAAGTTGTTTTCGGTTTTTGACACAAGAAACTACTGACCTTGCCATCTCGCGAGTCTCATTGTCACAATTACCGACGGACGTTGTAGCTGTTGCCTGTTGCAAAAAGAAGTAGCAGACGACACGTTATTGGAGAAGGGTGCGTAAGCCGAAAATCGGAAATCGGAGTGTTCAATTTACAGGTTACAGACAGGGACAGGCCCTAGAGTTTTAGTGTTCAGTTCAGCGATTGCAACAAAGTAACAAATCGCGTATAACCTCAAAATGTCTCTAATTCGAAATTTTGCGATTAGATTACCCAAATGTTCGGGTATATTATCGAGATTTAGTACGACAACCGCGGAAACTTCAGCAGTAGAATCAAGTCAACCGATAAAACCAATTATATCAACGAAAAATTACATGAACGAGAATCTTCTTTATCAAAAACGCCGGGAAGTATGGCTTGAAAATTTGGATACAGTAGACGAAAAGAAGCTAGGATTAGTCACTTTGCATCCCGATGTATTTGCTACAAAACCGCGAGTTGATGTTTTATGGCACAACATACGATGGCAAAGACTTTATCAATACGTCGTAAGTTCTTTATTAACCATTTTTTGACAATTTTTTTCCAATCGCATCAACTCCCGTTTGTAACTTTTCCGCGCCAGTTTCGAAAATTTGGTGAAATGTTAAGACAAAAAATGTTATTCACAGAATTATACCCATGTTAAAACGCGAGCTGAAGTGCGAGGCGGTGGACGAAAGCCTTGGCCACAAAAGGGATTAGGAAAAGCTCGTCACTCGAGTATAAGATCACCTCTGTGGCGCAAAGGTGGTAGAGCTCACGGACCTCGTTCTCCAACTACTTATTTCTACATGTTACCGTTTTACACTCGGGTTGCTGGTCTAACCTCTGCACTCTCTGTCAAACTGGCCCAAGATGATTTACATATTATAAACGATCTTGAAATACCAAGCACTGAACGTTCTTATCTCGAGGACCTGATAGAACGGAGAAATTGGGGACCATCTGTACTCTTTGTTGACAGCGAAGACAAAATGCCAATGAACATGACCATCGCTTCGGACGAAATTAAACATGTTAATCTCATGCCTGTTTATGGTTTGTTCTTTTTAAATCTCTCTTGGAATGTTTTCAATTGTTTCATGTTTATTCTTTCTTTCTTTCTTACGTTGTGTCGAATGACGTTCGATTTTTTCAAAATTTATTTACATTGAGTTCAAGCAAATTTTTATATTGTTTTTTGGTTGATTGCCATGTACTGAACTTTCAATGGAACGAAATTTTGCCTTGGTAGGTGGAATTCAATTTTTCAATTTTTTACAGGCCTCAACGTGTACAGTATGCTGAAGCATGACACACTGGTACTCACTGAGCGTGCTGCCCGTTTGATAGAAGATAAAATCTTGTATCACCTGAACAGGATTGACGCCAAAAAAGCTACTCAAAGATATAAGCTTAATCAACACTAAGATTAAATTCACGCAGAAATACGAGGGTATAAAATGATTGGTACAAAAGTTCGTGAAAAGGAACATGATTATTCGGTGAAAATATTCAAGGATCATCGAAAATGAATGAAAAAGTTGAAGAATGCTCTTATAATAAAAAGTTCTATATCATACGTATGACTGAGTAATCACATTGAATTAAACTGTTATTGGAACAAATGCACTATTTTAATAACCGGTCAACATTCGATCGTCATCTTTTTCTGATACTCATGAGGCTCTGAGACTTCTTGAGAATTGGCTGAAATGGAAAAGTAGGAACGATTGAATTTCTCTTCTGCTAAAGTCAACGTTTACAAAATAGAGAAGTTAAATTAAAAATTTACTCTGGGATTTGGATCCGTTCCAAGCATTTTTTCTCGTATCGCCCATCGTACGCGGGCGTGTTGTTCTTCACCAGGGAATGAAATCTGTTTCCATTCCTGTTGGTACTTTTGATAAAGAGCCACGGGATCCGATTTCTTCACACTCGCATTCCGCTGAGTTTCTGGTTGTAGTTGCCAAGGTCGTATAACTAGCAGAATCGAAAATTTAAAATTGAAATGTGTATTCGTGTCAGTCACATCATGAACATATTAACGTCACCACCGTATACTCAGATGGAAAATTTAACTGTCTTACATGATTTGGGCTGTGAACGCGTTGAACATCTTGATGGAACGTGTCGAGCATGGGTCAGTCCCACAGGTTCCGAGGCAACGCTTTTGGGGTGGTCTCCCGGAATGATCGTCCCATCATTGATTAATATCGGAGCGCTCAAAGGACGAGCGGGTATACTAGGCTTATTCGTCACTCGCTTCTGTTGAACTTTTGTTATTGCAATGTTTGATTTGTTAGGCAATGGATCAGGTGTTCCATCCATGGGAACTTGATGGAACTTTGATCTGTCATTGCTCTTTGATCTATCTTTTCCATTATTTGATAAGAATTCCCTTGCTAATGGAGAAGAATCTGTTCTGTATCTATCGGACGTTTTACATGATCTTCCGGTGGTGATGTTACGTTTTGCCAGATCTTCATGGAAGTTGCGTTCACTTTCATTTTCTTCATTTTCTTCAGTCTCCGAAACGTGGGATACTCTTATTCTGACCAGAGGATCGTCTCTTTGCCAAAAATCATTAGGAGCAGCTTTGGTTTCCACAGAATTCGATGACTCAACTCGGATAGTATCACGGAGCAATTCATTGAGCATGCATTTTTGTTTTGTCAGTATTTTCTTGGCTGTATTTTCTTTCCAGCATTCACGTTCTCGCTCCTTTATTTTACGGTGCAATTTAAGATCTGAAATGTTTGGAAATCATGGTATACAGCGATTCGCCTGCCAGTTTCCCTGAATAGCTCAGTTTAATTTTGCCCAGGTCAAAAATGTGATTCATTTTTTCTCTGAGAAATCTCAATGGTACTCTTTTTGCAGCTTTTACTATGAGACGTCTTAGACCCGACCATTCTTAAAAAATCCTCATTACGGTTCGAGGTTTCGATCATAAAAGGGAAAATGAAAATCGATCGAATACCCGAATCCGGTACACTCGAATTACATTTCTTTTCTTACTGGGTTACTAACCTTGAATATCCCCGAAGCCAATTCCCTATTATAACTCATTCGTAAAATAATATAATAGCACGCTTTTATCTCTTAGAATAGGTAATACAATTATTTATTTTGTCAAATAATTACCTTTCATAAACGCTTTCAACTGTGGTGCTGTGATGCCAACGAAACCCAAAGAATTCAAGAGCGCGAGAACATCTCGAGGATCATCTTTAACTGCTGCCATAATTCTCTCTAAACATTCAGTGATCGTTTGAAACCTTATTTTAAGAATAACTAACTTTCGAGTAATGAAGAATCAATTAGTATAAAACAATTCGCGATCGGACTGCCGGGTACAACAGCAGGACCAACAGGACCGGCCTATTTTTTGTATTTCTTCTCGGTAGAATAATTGTTTTTGAAATTTCGGTCGTTATTTGAGAAATGTTTTCATATGGTGGCGGCGCCTACGGCGGTAAAGAAAAACAGTAACCAAATAGCCAGTGTAGATATGGTATGGTACGATTTCTGCTTTTTCAAGAGATGGTAACTCGTAAAAGAAATCTTTGATATAATATATACCAATTTTGTTCCACGCAATAATCGAAACAGTAATTGTTCCTATAAGCAGTTTGAAATGGAAGAAAACTCGAATAGTGCACATCCGATTGTATTTCATTAATATCCAGCGATGAATTATACACGCTCGTGTGTAATTTTCTGATATAAATCAAACGCAAAGAGACGATGTGTCGTTATCGAGCCCTTCGGATCCATGCGTCTTTGATAATATAACGCTACCCGCAGTATTAAATAATTCAATATATTCTCTTGTCATTTTTCCTCCGACTACAAATTCATAATAATACCCGTTATGAAAAAAGGTTGAAAAACTGGAGAATCCCTTGAAAAATGAAGCATCGGTAAATAAGAGAGGGGGAAGATTATATAGTTTCGCATAACCAAATTAACGATAAATGAGTGAAGAAAGAGGTTGTATCGCGGCGTCGTTTGAATTGGTCAACAGCATATTCGATATACGCAAAGATATAAGTAACGATGTCAAGTAATAAAAGAAAAATGTTGCGAAACATTTTGTATGAGTTTGAAGGAATTCAAAATATGGTACAAAAATCTTAGTTCCATCTGATGTTTTTCATTGCACAACAAAGTCGGAACAAAGTTGAGGACAGATGCAATGAGATGACTTTGAGTGAAAATTTAAATGGCAGCGTCGCGGGCGTCGTCGCACGGGCTCAGAAACGATCAATTATAGGATGCTGATCCTGTTGATTGAGCATAAATCACAGCACTATATTTTTTCATGTAAAATATACCGAGGTAAATTTCAACGCTTCCATCGCCCTGCGCGTTGATAGGAACAGTGGGGGAAAACTCTGCCAAGAAGAGGAGACGCGGTAAAAGAGCAGCAACTGGAGCGATGAGCCGGAGTCTTTTCACGGAAGAGACACTCGCCGATCGACTGTCAACGGTCCAGGTGAGCTCTGCCCAAAGGGAACCACTTTTTGAAAACTCAATTTTTCATATTTTTCAAATATCGAAACTACGTCGTTCGAAAAATCAAAACGTCTGACAAAAAACGTTTATTAAACAGAATCTGGCTTTTTTTTATGAACAAACCGAATAAAAAAATTAAATTTTATTTCAAGAGGCACTAAAATAAAGATACTCGGTAAATTTTTCGACGATTCATAACAGCCTCAAGGATTTTTATTGCAGACGATCGATAACTCAACGATACCGATAACAATATTTACGAGACGCGTGTACTGTAACAAAGTTTCTTCTTCGACGTTCGTATTCCTCCTGACGAAGATTTTATCGGACTCAAAGGATTCAATGATGGGGCGTACGTGTGTACTCGTTATTCTTGCAGGTAAATCGGCTTTTTTATTCACACGATTCATCTTAATGGTTTTAAAAAATGTTTAAATTGATTTTTAAAAAGCCCGTAATCTTCTTGTAGTAATCTCAAATCGACTCTTTTCGTCGGCTCTCCAATAACTTCCAGCTTCCATTTATATAATGTAACAATTACGCATTTTGTGATATTCAAAAAAAATATTAATATTTTTGATAATTCATGAAAATAAAACATTCGAATCTGGATCTGACGAACGAATGAATTTTATTTTCTTTCGCGAATTCGTTATTCGCTGTCGAACGCTTCAAAGCTCATGGAAATTCTCAAATATCGTATTTCACAGATTACAAATATCAAAACCCCGAGAGAAAACGTGAGCTTGTTCTGTTACTCGTATCGCTAAATTTTTCCATGGATCGAAAACCTTTTCGTTCGCGTTCAATTGTTGAAGTATCGTGTCGACGATTTTAGTGGTGAAAAAAACGATAAAAACAATCATTTCCCCTACAATGACAGATCAGAGCTAAAATGGAAACGCAGAATGAATTCGAATTTCATTCAAGTAACAAAAATACAAAAATGAATTTATCTTTACATCAAAATAAGCCTCAAGGTTTTAGCCTCAAAATAAAATGTATAAATCCTTCACGAGAGATCATATCCACGAATTTCCGCCCTCTTTTCGTGCACCATAAATATGTAAAGCGAGACGTCAGATATGAATTACTTTGGTAGAAAATTGTCAAAGTTTTATAAAATTATGCATTACCATCAGCATCGACGTCTTTCACCCTTTTACCGTGAGATCAATGGATAAGTTGTAATTACTTGATTAACATTCATCCGCAATCTCATCCATATATTCAACGTATCGTTTCTCACACACGTTCCCCCCGATCGAGAGTGTAAAAGAGCTGTGTCTTTGGATATCGCTCGAGTAACTTTTTTCCCCCCCATCTACTTTCTTTCCAATCCTTCGGCCACTACTGTCCGATTATTTTTGCCTCGATTTATCCTCTCAGTTACGAATAATAATTCATTAAAGCCTGACAATTGTGGATAACCGTTGGAAAAGTGGAGCACGCAGGAGAACACGAATTTTTCACGTTCAATAGTTTTTTTGTTCGGTCCAACCGAAAACGCGTGCTGAGCTATAGTTTAATAATTGAGATCATTTGTCGTACAGTATGCGTTTTTTGGACCTTCGGAGAGACACTGTCGTGCGATCAGTGCGGTCGTGAATGTATGCCGAGCTGCGGGACACGCCAGTTTCGCGCTTGCTGCTACAACAATATGAAGAAGAGAAATCAGGATTCGGGATTCAAGCTGTGGCTCCTACCGGTCAAAGAATCCGAACAGCTTCAACTAAACTACAACCCTTAGCTTCCTTCTGGCTAATCCGCCGACGACTCGTCCGCTCTGCAAAATTCAACAAGATCTGTACTCGCATTAAAGTAAATCAGTCAAATTCATTAATTCAAGTAGATTATTATTTTTCGTAAGCAGTAAGACATGATTCGAGAAGTGAAAAACACGAAACGAATGTCATATTGAAATTACAATCGTTCAACTTTTGTCATAATTTCAATAATTTTCTATTTTCGTTGTATTCTTGATGACTGAAAAAATAACGCATTGATGTCACCACGACGATTTGAGAGTTCGTGTATCATTGAAAAATAAATTTAAAAAACAAAAAAACACTGTCGTACGATTGTTTCGTATTGAACAACTCGAAATGTGGAATGTCCATCCCTCAACGTTGTCGTTACTTACTTTCATTCTTTTGGCATTTGATTTTATTTCTAACTCCTTGAAATCTGTGGCGGCTCTTCTTTAACTTTTAGAAATGAAAATTAAAAACTTACCCTGAGAGGACTTTTATATTGAATTGATAACAAAAATGTTTCTCCAGCGATAATTAAAAAATTTTATTCCATGTGCGCAGGGCTTGAAAAATTCTAACAGAGTAAAATTTTCTATTTGTCATCATGTCGTCCACTCTCGTATACATTGAATCATTCTTTTGAATAATATATCGTGTTTCTTCGTCTGCGAGTTCTTCTCGTATTCGGCTAATTTCAATAATAATTTCTTTACGTTTTTTTTTACGATTTTCCAACGTGATTTATCCAAACCTGGATAAGATTCTAAGCTTATGAACTTCAACACGTCTTTTTTCGTGTTGATATTGTTAGGGATGGTCACTTTAGCCTTCGATTTCTTATTCCCTTTCCGCTTTGTTGTATCCTTGGCTCGAATGGCAGGAACTATTTCTGACGCTGTCATGTCCTTTATTGTGCTTTTTGCAGAAAAATCCGGATTCGTAATCATTTTTTCAATGTTTGCGACGTATCGATCTCGGTTTATACGTTCTAAAAACAAAATTTCATGTCATCAATGAATCAACGATGACATTTCGAGGTGTAGAGCTTTGTTGTGAAGAATAAAAAATTTTTGAGAATAAACAAAACTGATTCTTTTGTCCTATCATCTTTTGTCTGGAAAGTTAGTAATACGGTTTCATAAACGTACGTCCAAATTCTTCAGGCATTACAGCAGGCGAATTGATTTTATTTGGTAATTCAACCCCAGGGAGAGTGTGTTGTTCTACCGCCGATTCGACTTCGGGGGACTGGATTATGGCTGAACATTCCAAGTTGTCCAGGTTTTCGCTATTCTGCGAATTGAAATCCACATCTTCTTCTGTATCCGTGCAATGTCCTATCAAGTCGAATATTCGGTTCGACAGGCCCTCGTTCACGAGAATTCTGCAGAAGCGAGTATAGCCGTTAAGAAAGTTAGCTTAAAAAATTGATATTTTTATTCAACCGCATTTACCAGGGACATTGTGCAAAGGGGCGGTTCAATCAAGAGAATGTAACATACTTGTCAGAATCTTCATTGACCCATGGAATGTTGAGCCACGTTTGAAGATCGTCCGGGAAAGCATAATTTGCAGGGAGCCAAGGAACACCAATCATTTTTAGCTCGTTGTGATATTGGTATATTCTATTGTACCAATTACAGCATTTTCTTGTCAAGTAACGTGACAGTAGCCTATAAGTAAAAAAAAGGTCTGAGAACAATATTTATATTTGAAAGAATTCTGCATTAGCATAAAGTTCTACATCATTTGAGTACCAAATTCTACCGATGACTGCATAAGCAACGATGGACATGTTCCAAGCTTGTCCAAGAATTATTCTCGATCTAAAATATTTTCCAGCCTCTTGAGCGACTTGTTCTATCCTTGTCATGAGTTTTCCAAATCCTTGAGTTCTGACAAGAACGTACTGTAGCATTTGTCTCGAAGGCAAAACTATAATAAGGTCTTCGCATTCAATTCCGCTGCTCAAATATTGGTATTCCTTATCCAGAGACAGACGGTGATAATTCAACAGAGCTCTATTCACTTTTTCCATATTTTTCAACCCTTTGTCATTTCTTAATTTACTTTTCATTCTATAAATTAAACGACTCAACAAAGCTGCTTCTGTTCCAAGCACTGTTTGTGATGTCAAATCGCTCATTACTCTTCTTATATCTTTTGCAAAATTCTTGACATCTGAAAAATGTATTTTTGCTGGATGAGTTTGATGGTGCCACAACACATAAATTTATAATACGAATCAATTGATCAATACAATCAATCGCATAAAATTTTCTCAGAATTAAAATTTTGAAAAATCAACTTCAAATCAGACGTACCAAAGTCATTAGTTGTACACCGCCACGACGTCGTTGGTGGTTTATCCAACGTCAGTTTGTTCCAGTACACCTCCATTTTTTATGCCCAAAACATTAATTCGAATTATATTGTATAGTCATTAAATGATGCACGTGCTCCAAATATGGAATATTTCAAACATCGAGAATCAACAATATACACCTGGCCGGAACAAAAACATAGCAGACAATCGACATCCCGGCATGGTATATATATGTATAATGCTCGAAATTGGAAGTTTCGTGGCTGACCGACTATTGATATGTACGGGAACCTTCAAACCGACATTAAGTCAACATAAACATTGATGGGATTTTTAAATAGCACCAATGCTGAGTCTGTAGGTTTTCCAGTTTGCGTAGTAACGATAGTGGTTACATTGTAATCATAATGACATTATCAATGACAAGAATATTGTGAAAAAATCATGAAGTCTACCTCTTATTTTTGAACAAAGGCCTCGATCCTGCGATCGATAGATCGATCTCTTTCTCTCTCTCTCTTCTCTCTGCGGCGTGTATATAAGTTCTGTGGCTGTGCATATATGGCGTCGTCGGTCTTACGTTCGGCGTTCGGCTAGTATACTAGCCGGGTTCTGAATTCAATTGAATCATCAATAATAAGTGCCTCCTTCACCAAACATAAACAATTTCTATCATAAACAAACTTGAGTTAACAGCTGAGAATTGGAGATGACGGCAGTTCACGGATTTAGTGATTCCCAAGAATCAGCACTGTTGGACGAAGCGACTTATCGCCAATTGCAAAGCGAATTGCAGAACGACAGTCCAATGTAAGTGAAACCGTAACAAACGTTTAAACCCTAAACGCCTATTTTGGAATAATCATCGATAAAATATGCTTTCTCTCTATATCTACACAATTAATTTTTTCTTAGCAAAGTGTTACGTATTTGATATTAAAACTCGGTTTCTTATTTGGTAAAACTGTACGGACCTGTATGTGTGTGTGTCGATTGTGCAGTAAAAGGGCCACATTCAAAAACACCGAACAGGTATTGTGGACCATGGACGTAACAAGTCTATTCAAATTTCTCATGATACTTGCATCACTTTCGTGAACAATTCCCTTATTACGTTCACGCAACTTATTCGATCACATTGTGAAAATAAACGGTGAACATCTCTGAATTTTGTAAATACGTGCACCTTAATTTAGTATAACAAAAATTTGAAAATACATTTTTGAATATTGCTTTGCTCGCTTGATAAATTCATAATGA
Source organism: Venturia canescens (assembly GCF_019457755.1). Taxonomy (NCBI): domain Eukaryota; kingdom Metazoa; phylum Arthropoda; class Insecta; order Hymenoptera; family Ichneumonidae; genus Venturia; species Venturia canescens. Next base: position 4,505,744 of record NC_057423.1, on the reverse strand, counting down.
TTCATTTGTGCTTTACAACTGTCTGACTGAAGAATTTTTTTTTTTTCATATCCAAATCAGTTACCCGACTCTCTTGAATGACGACATCATGGAAACCGAACAAAAATGTAATTTGATTTACCCTCAAGCGCAACAGGCGAACATACCAGTTTTGGATGAATTTTCTGGAAAATACAATTTCCAGATGAAACTGAATAATCAAGGACCTGGAAAACATTGTGTGGTGAGTCTTATATTCAAATTATGGAAACCCTTTTCCCCCCCCTCCATAAGGACATAAGGAGTAATATGTTAGCTAATGATTTTCTCCAAAGCTCGTATGAAGTATTGATTTTAAACACAAAAGAGTTGATATGAACTTTTATACACCGAGACTAACCTGAGGTCATGATATTAGAACTCATTATTACTTTGCTTCTGGTTCATATTCACCAAGAAAATTGCTGCTAAAAGCCTTTGAATGACGTTAATATCAGAAAAAAATCACATTAGGTTTCTGCTTTAGTCGCTTGTTTACTACTAGTCATAATAGCGTGATCATTTGGTTTTCAGTACTCTGAGATGTTGCAAAAAATTTTTATTAACATGGAGCAAACATTGTCCCTGAGATTCGAGTGGGAGCCGTTTGTGGAGGGACTTTGGCTCCGTTCAAGCATGGTTTTTAGCCAGGATCAAAATAGAAGCGATCCAGTCAAGAGATGCCACAATCACATGGCATCGACAACAGCGGCTAACGCGGTACACCCTGAAATCGTCAAGCACGTTGTACGCTGTTTGCATCCAGGGAGTATTTACGAGGACCAAGGGAGTCATTTATCGGTTATTACACCACTGGGCATGCCGCAGGCAGGCTCCGATTACGTACCGATGAATTTTCAGTTTTATTGCAAGAATAGCTGCGCATCCAGTATGAATCGACGCGCAACCGAACTCGTATTTACACTTGAGACTCACAGTGGTGAGATACTCGGACGTCGAAGATTGCCGGTTCGCGTTTGTAGCTGTCCAAAACGCGACAAAGAAAAAGAAGAGTCCGAAAATCGACTAGGACTAGTTCGCGTGCCAAAAAAGCGAAAAATTAGCGCCCCTGTAGGGAAAAAAGCTATCATATCCGGAAATATTGACACCCGCGAGTACGGCGTACAATTTGTAATACCAGGGAAAGAAAATTATCAGGCGGTAATGAAATATGCCTATGATTTATTGGCCGGCCAAGGAATACGCACTGGTCAAATAGATTATTTGCGACCTTACCTGGAAGACTTGCAACACAAGATGCAATAGCTTTATCGCCACTGTTAATAATACCACTACTTTTAATATTTACGTTAATGAAACTATTATTTTGAGACCAGTTTTATACGAGATGATAATTTAAGTGAAACCTTCAATGCTCCCGGTGAGATGTAGGGGCCATTTAGAAAAGTAGATTTTACGAGCGGGACCACTAAAGTTTATGAGGTTTCTTTTTAAGTTTTTTTTTCTACTATTAAGACAATCATGAATTTATCCAATTACATAATTATCAAACTGGATAATTATTTGTATTTTTAACCGTCAACACGATGGGAAACTTGCACCATTCCTAGTTTTTCTTTTGACACATGTACTCCCGACGATTCATCGGTAAATTATACATCAAGATGTTTTCTTGTATCAAAAACTGTCTGCTCTCGGTTAATCATTTTAAGAATATAATCATAGTGTTAGAGTCGTCTACCAGAGCCAGTATCCATGAAACTATTTACCCAATAATTGACTTCTTTGGGCCAAATTATTTCACCTATTTTATCATTGTGCACATATTTTTAATTTATACAAAAAAATGTAAATGTTCTTGACCCGAGACTCTACCGAGTTTCTTGATTCCTCGAGCGAGAGATGATTTTCAAAATGATGAATTCTAGACTGGTAAAATTTTCAGCATAAATTTCCGAATTGATTGTAATTTTTCTCAAAATCGTTTGCTCAATATCCAAGTGCCTTCGACGTAATATAATATAATTTTGTACGTCCATTTTAATAATAGATTTTAATAATAAAATTATTTTGTGCGAATATGAGAAAGTAAGAATAAATACGTTCACCAAGTGATTATATTTGAATAAATGTATTGTTACAATGAAACGACGAGTTGTCGCCATAGATAAACTAAAGTAAATTTTCAATGATATGAAATTATAAGTTATTAGGTTAATTTACTTATCGACAAATAAAGTGAAAAAAAATTGTTCATCACCGAAGTCGATCGTTGATTTTTATCTCGCCATAGAAAATTAGATTTTGTTGAATCCCATCTCGAAATATTTTAATTAACAATTAAACTTCTAGTGCATCACCGAGACGAGCGTCGAGCAGTTCGATGGTTATTGAATCAATGCCAAGGGCTTTTGGCAGGGGTGCCGAGTGGCAAGGAAGCGGTGCCGACGTGTCTTCGAGTCTAGCCACCATCCTCCGCAAGTTCACTTCCGTACCGTCGTTATTTTTTCCAAGCATGGACCATTGGCCGAGGTTTTCCGTGCACGAGCCTGCTACCCAGGCTTCTTCATTCTCGTACTGCATCAGCATTATGATTATCATTATTGAAAAGCACATGAAATTCAATTGGCATGGAGAGTAAAGGATAAAAAGTGAAATGAACCTGGAAGAAGAAGATTTCTCCTTGATGACGAAGAATATAACTGGACTCCGGACCAAAAGGCAGAGGCAAAGGAATTGTTGCGATTTTTCCGTTGAAATAAACTTGTGCCCCATCGTGAGATCTCGCGAGATGTTCAAGAACGAAATTCGTGGAAACGAACTCCTTGCAGCTCGTCCAACGTGACAAGGGACATGCGAACGAGGAATTATTAATTGACTCGGTCGATCCTCCCCAGGTAGGAGTTTGTGGCACGCTCAACAGACCCGAAGCACTCGTGTAAACGCGACTCGTACCGTGACGATGGATCGAGGAGTTTCTTGGAGCGTCGTTACCTTTCGACAGCTCTCCGGTACTCGCAGATTTCGTTCTATCGTATTGGCACAATTCCCCGAGTCTTCGGTATGCCGCTGGACGAGGGTCCAATGTCTGGCGGTTCTCGTCGACGAGTCTCGCCACCGAGAGATTCTCCGCGGACGCTGCTTTGTCGAATCCACCTGAATCATAATTTCTTTTGTTTTTTCTTTCGTTTTTTCAGTAATTCGTCAATCACGAAAAATAAGGAACTCACCTAGGAATAGCCTCGTGATCGAGGACTTGAGTTTGGTCGAAGAAATTCGTGAATTATCGTTGCTTCCGTGTCTGCCGGTACGGGAATTTTTGTTGCTCTTGCCGAAAAGTTTTTCACGCAGCGATGAATTGTTGGGGGAAGAATAATCATCGCGAGTTTCGTCAAAAGCCTCGCGAATATTTTTGTGAACCTGATCAGCCAAGAGACAGCGACCCTGACCGAGGCGAACTCTGCAAATCGGACAACGAAGAGTTTTCGCCCTGCAACCGACGCAAAGTATGTGCCCGTGGACGCATTGAGAAACCGGCGGAGACGCGCTCTCGAGGCATACCGGACACTCGAGTGCCCTCACAGTACCGGAAATCGCTTTGGCAAGCTTTTTCGCAACTTCCGGAAGTGGCCCCGCCAGAGCTATGCCATCGTCCGATTGACGATTCTCCGGATTATAACTTCTCCACACTTCGAGTCTCACTAAATTTCCAGACTCTCTCTGAATCAGCGAAGCTATTTCTTTCACACCAAGCCCGACGAGATCGGTTCCTTCGATGTCGAGTAAACAATCCCCAGCCCTGAATCAAGCAATCGTACCTCGATTTTCTTATTTTTCCAATACGAGTTGTTTATTTTTTTCTTTCCCAAAACACCAAAAGAAAGAAAAACTATTTACGGAGATGAAGATCTTGCCTGAGTCCAGCGAAATCGGCGATGCTTCCAGCCTCGACGTAGCCGACCCACGGATACGGATCCCATTTCGATCTCGACAAATGAAATCCTAGAAATTTTTTGTTGTCCCTATTATTTTCAGAGTTATCGATTTTTAGCACCAGCGAAGTTCTCCAAGGTTGAGCAACTATTAAAACATCCTGATCGGTTTCTGGTGCGGTCATGACGACCTTCACCCCGGCCGCTTCCGCGAGCAATCTTGATCTATGAGGAAAAATATGTTCGCACATCACCTTTCAAATATGCACTACTTTTCTTTTTCTTTCTTTCAAATCCGAGCCCATGCATTCGGGAACAAGATTTTCATGAACCGACCCGTGAAAATAGGACGTGCGACTGAAACGATTTTTTTTCAAATGCAGTAAAGAATCTCCTCCGTGCGTACATGTATGCAAATGTAGACTCTTTCATTTTTTTGGCATATTACAGTGATAAATTTCGTTCACCGGTTTGGGGTCTGCTTTTTTATTCTTTCATCATCACAATTCTTCTACCAATCAACGTGTTCTTAATAACTCATTATTCCAACTTGAGATAAACCTGCGTGACAATTTTTTTTTTTTTTTTTCATATATTTAATTAACGAGATTTTTTTTTCTTTTCATTATTCTTACCGTGGGTAAAAGATTTTGCTGGATGAACAGCGCACTTCGCGGACGATTCAAGACGAGTATGGCTCAACGGTGGATTGTGAAAGAGCAAACGTATGGAGAGCGGCTCATACCGTACCGGATGGACCAGCGTGGTGGCGACGTTGTAAAAGTCGCTCACCTTCACCCAAATATATTCTTTTTCCGTGCACTTGGCATTGATATTATAGAGAAGTGAAAAAACAAAAAAATGCCTGTTTCATCTCGATTATCGTGCCATTCTCGTTTTTCTTATTATTCCATTTAAACATAATATTACAATTTCATATTTCAAGAATGTATATATATACAGCCACATTTTTTTCTTCGATTTCTTTCTGGGAACATGAACAATATGTTTTTTATTTTAATTTGTACCAAGTTCGAAGGCGCTAGAAATATTTTAGTACGTGTTACCGAAAGTTTGAAGTTTTTTACGCCATGCATCTATCAGACTTGTTAATTGTTAATTTTTTTCGCATAATATTGTCAATAAAAATCTAAAAGTCACATAAAAACGGAAGGAGCAAAATAATTTCACATTCCAATCTGCAAAAGTGCAAGAGTCTTAAAAAAATTTCTTAATTTAACACTTTTTCTTTGAATTTTGTTGCTTGTGCATTCGTTTTAACAAGAGCGATTATTAAAATCCTATCGACGAGCTGCTATTTTCGTGGGTTTATTGCAGCAAGCTACGATTATGGCTGACTGCTCTAAAATGTTTCTAAATAAAAAATTACAATTCGCGTGGCTCGTCGTCCCAATTTCACAAACCAATTACGATATGCTCTTATAACAAATTCGGATTACAGACTTGAGTAGAGAAAAACAGTATCGTAAGTGTAATAATTAAACTGTGGAGAATCATAAAGATTGATGGAAACTGTTTTTCTTGTGTTGAATTATTACCAAGAAAAAAATCTCTAAGTTATGTTGGAGTGATCCATAAGATTGCATCTGCCGAGTGACATTGACATTTTAGAAACTTAAATGATCCACACATCTCGAGTGGATCATTCTAGTATCTAATTTTATCGACTACTTTCTAGATGTATTTTTTTATAAAAAAAAGTGTTTAGTGCAACCAAAAATTCTACGAGTTATCTCTATCAATGTTTATTTTCAAAAATAAAACTCATAATTTTTCTCGACGTCGCCTCATGGAATTGATTTACATTTTCATGGGTTTTTTTTAACTTTAATTTATAATATATTTCGTCTTCAATCACGTTTACGTATCTACGTAGTCTATTAATAAAACTCATAGTAAGATTTTATCCATAGCTAGATGTAAGAATGTTTGAACAGATTCTAAAAAAATTCATGTGCACAGGTGCAAGAAAAAATCTTTCGAAAAATTGTACTCTCAAAAATTCGATGATTATGCATACTGCTGTCCAGTTGTAAGACTGAACAGGGAGATTTTTGCTTTCGCACCACTGCAATTCTCGTTACAAGATGACGTTGAAAATAATTTTGATCCGTGACGTCGTTGCTTTTTACCAAACAATCCCAACAGTCAAATGTTCTACTCTCATTATCTCAATCCTTAAAAAAAATAGAATCGCATCACACGTATAAAAAGAAAACTGAATCAATCTCGTTGCACGGGATGAAGAAAACGGGTTTTCACTGCCGATAGACCGGGCATGAAACAATAGATCATCGTTAATCCATAAAACATACGATATGCTTTGTTTGCTCTTAAAACTCGTGCAAAAGGTTTCTCGAAAAAGAGATTGGTCGTACATACATTAGTTGGTTTTCGAGGCATTAAGTATTCGACAAAAATTGTACAATATAAGAACGAGAGAAAAATAAATCAAAAGGATTTTGGAAGATCACGAAGAGAAGAATGCACAAGTCAAGAGACTAACGATTGTCAAGTAAATTAATAGTACTCCGTATCAGGAAAAACAATAGAAATAATAGCAAATTGTTAAATGCAGGTCAAACCTCGAGACAATGGATATCTTAAGTTTTCGGAGTTCATCTCAGACCATTTCGAATGATCACTCGAAATTAAAGGGCAAATAGTTGCTCTTGGAAGTCCCCTGGACAAGAATTATTGATATAAAATATTCAAGCATTGGTTCAAAGTGTGGAGAGTTGCGTGAGCCGTAGCCTTGAGCACCAAAAGATCTGGATCGAGGTGGAGGTTTGAATTTTCTATCGTTCGTGCTAGAGCATGACTCTGTTTCTCAACTTTGCTTAATTGCTCTCTACAATTAGCGAATGCATCAAGCACTTCGAGTTTCGCTACCGGTGTCCTGTTTGTATTGGTACAATGCTCTCTCGGTGGTAAAGGTGGATGACTGCTCGCTATTGCTCGGGTATACATCTCTGTAACTGCTCTTAGCTTGTCCACCCATTCTTGCCGAGCTCGGGCATCTGTTGCTCTAAGTTTTATCATATCACCTGAGCAAATAATAAAAAACATAATACATCATTATTTAAAATTGAATCTTTCATTTTACATTCAATGAGCTAACATTTGCTCTCCGAACCTCAAAACATTCAATATCGGTTCAATAATAGACTACAGTTTCTGTCGATTCAACAGTCAACTCGGCTATCAAATGGATACAAAATTGGTCAAGTAAATTCAAAATCAAAACTGAAATAATACCCGTAGCAGAGTTGACGGTAAAGGTGTTGGAATCTTCGTCGCTTGGAGCTATAACTGCACCGGCGAGATAAATAGAGCATCTTGGCCTCTGATTTTTCTCAGATTCACTGAGAAAATAATGCAGCTCGCCAGTTTCAGGACTAAGAATAAACCATCGATACTGCCAGCCTTTCATGGCATTCGTATATTTGTGTAACAAACCCTCGTACGTTTGCCTTATTTGAGCGTTCATTTTTTCCGATGTGTTTGTTTCTTATATTGTCAACTCAACTATCTTTCCGTCAAAATTCGTACATAAGGATAGCTGACAAGTTCATGCAGCAACAATAATCTTAAAAATTAGAGAACATCTCTGGTTCGAGAAGCTGTCCAAGCTGTCATTCGAAGCTGCTGTGGTGACGTTTTTGAGGTTAAGAGGAATCTTAACTCTATACTGCTGACGCTGCTGACCGACCGACGGCGGACATCGCCTGTAGACATCTCTGACTTATCTGTGCACAAGATCATGCATTTTTTTGTTACATCTACATATATATTTGCTGAGAATATAAAGAACACGTCGGATGAGGTTGAATCCATTACAATGTTTTATTAAAATAATAATTATGCTGCAATATGAAAAAATGAAGTTTTATTGTTTTATTCTTTTTAACAGCGATTCCGTGTTTCTATGACAGAAACGACAATCCATATTCAAAACCCACAGATAAAAGGATTTTTTTTTCAGGGGTTTGAGATGTCATTAAACAAAATATTTTATTTGTGATTGGATCATTATGGAATCTTTTGTGATTATTAATTACCATTGATTCGTTAACAACTCAATACTTCTATTAATCTATATTAAATCGAGATTACACTATCTTTTTTTCACTTAGTCATACGTAAAAAAATATTTTTTTCATCATTGAAATGCCAGTCTTTCCCCAGGCTTGTGTTTGTAGCCAAATGATCGAATTCGATTAGAGATTTCGGCATTTCATCGATAAAATCTTTAGTTTTATTTCTTCTTTCAAATACCTCATGATATTCTCTTGACTTTGTGAATTTTGTATTGGGTAACTCATTTCCCTCTTAACTTCGTAGGAACTTAAAAAAAAAAACAAAAACAAAAAAATATCTTGTTTTCAGCACTGGACCTACACTAAAATAATAATATTTCTCCGTAAATGAACTAAAAGCTGTCAGTGCCATTTTTGAAACGCAACAAGCGTAAAATTCCGTTTCCTACCAAAAATATAAAAACTCCTGCATCGTTCATACTTTTCTAAAGTATGTGTCATGAAGTTTTGCGGAACTACATTGGAAGAAAAAAATTTAAATAAATAGAAACTTAATTGAGCCGTTTCAAGCCACTTTTTTGTGATAAGTAGTTTTTCGGTAAAATTAATGAGTTCGGCAAAATGATTACTTCGGTGTGGTCACTTCTTGTCAGATATAAAAAAATAAAAAAACTTCAATGATCGAATTGGTCAATATTTCAAAGTAAAAAACTGGCTCGTTCTATTGATTATTTAACGAGGCCTTCCGCTACCAGCTGAGCTCGCACAGTCGGTAGTTCGATCTCGTAATCGCCAGGTAATGGAACTTGGTCGTCCGGCGAAGCTTTTCTCAGTATTTTCACTTCAACGAGACCGTTAACCGGTACAAGCTGTTCGAGTCTTTCCATTATGTTTCCCGGTACTCGTCCATTCACCACAGGTACTCCGAGATCTGTTATTTTGTGTTAAATGTTAGAATAATAAAAGAAGCAAGGCGACAAGAAAAAAATAATGATAGATAACGACGATCTTACTTTTGACAACGCAGGAAATGCCTAAAGCGGCTGGAGACATAAAATCTTTGGTCATTTGTCTAATATTCTTATGATTCACAACGGCCGTATTTCCATAGTCGACGAAATAGATGAGCGCTTGAGTTGGTGTTTCGCTACGATTCAAACAAACCCCACGATACCAAGCACCATCCCAGACGGCCAGACAAAGCTCTTCCGCCCTCGGAATGTAATGAGCTTCCGTTGATTCGCAATATTTTTGGAGCTGGATGGTTTTTTCGTCCAAATCAAAGGCAACAACACAAATGTTAATTGATAATAACCAAAGAAATAATATGTCGTAGACGTACAAGAATATAACGAAATTTACCGATCCAGGCATTATTCCTGTTATGTGAGTTATGAGTTCCTGGTCGAACGGAGCCATGACATATTTGAAAGGCGGCTCAGGCGCGAAGAGAGGCAGAACCTTTACGGTCTGGCCTACTTCTCCGAGAGGAGCGACTTCGAGATTATCAATCATGAAACACTCGAGATCTATTAAAAATATATTCATAAAAATGTATTTATGTGCAGACGAAAAGAATAATTGCAACATTGTTCGTATTTGAAGATGCCATCAAGCGGCTGCTTACTTTTGGAGGGATCTTCCCGCTGCCAGTTCGGCTTTAGATACGTGTTTACTTTTTCGTTGACGCACTCGCCGTTTGCTGCAGTCAATACAACTCCATCTTTGGATGGAATTCCTTCAAAACTGCAAATCAACGGTTGTTCCGTGCCAACCAAGACATCCAAGTATTGATGAACTTCTTTAGTCGGTGGTACACCCTCGGTAATGTCCTTCAAAAGAACTTGCCAGGCGCAAGATTTTGGCTACGATTTAAAGAAAAAACCAATGAAGACTTTGGTCGAATCAAAGTGTTAAGTTACAAAATATTTTTTTAAATGCGTAACCGACCTGTTTCAGTTCGTCCGATATCACTCTCAGTTGCTCGATTGTTGTCGTTTCGTTATTGCCAAAATCGACGTAGGAAACTTCAATTTTACCATCGTGGACTTTGGTGACGATGGCTCGGTAGTAATTACCATCGACGAATTTGGCAATCACACATTGACCGATTATCGGAGGTTGCTCGAGTTTGGGAGCTGACAAAAATTATATTAAAAATCAGTTGTAAATCAAAGAATCACTTTCCTTTGAGTAGGCTACGGTATTTTTCATGGACAAACCTTTTTGAGCCCATTTGGCAATATTTTGAGTTATACGCTGACAGTGTTCCAGAGATTGGACATCGAGAGAACGGACGTAGAGAGATCTTTCGTTTCGGTAGGCTGAGATGTAAACCTTTAAAAAAAACAAGAATTTGCAAACGATCAGTTTGTGAATAATGGACAGATGAGTCGGTAATGAAAGGTGATGAAAATTTACCTCGCAGTTGTTTTTGAGTTCATCAACGGCGATGCCCATTTGTTCGGGTGTAGGTTTCCAATTTCTCATGGAGAACCTCGTGCCTTTCATGTGTTCCGGCACTGAGAGAATTCCTTTTACGATTCTTTCGTTTCCCTCGTTTGTAATTTCGGTTATTGTAAATTGTGCAGTTTCGTTATCGGCGAACTTCAAATTGGCGTTTTCAAGGGTAACAATCGAGCCGAAGCAACGAATTTTCTCATATTCGTGAGGCATTGGAACTATTTCCTCCACCTGCGAGACTCTTGCTTCATCAACGAGAGACAAACGAATCGGTGGGCCGAGAGAGACCACGTGACCGCGTAACCAAACGTCACCGCGTTTGCCGCAAACGAAAGAACCGATTTCCGGACTAAAATTTCGAAGTTTTTCACTCTGGTTACAAACGTCTGTTAATTTTTCGTAGATCATCTCGTATTCAACCATTAAATCAGGGGACAAAACGCCGACGGCGTAACGAGTGTGGTCGAGGGCTACGTAGACTTGCAGGTAGCCATCGCCGTTTGCTTTCAGGCAATCGATCGCTGTAGCCAAATTTGAAACTGATTTTTCGGTAACTCGTACTGCCGCGGTATCAGGAATTTTCATTGGCTCAGCAATATCCTTTTGGACAACTTGTTCGAGGGTCGAACTCGGTTCAGTTTTTGGTGGTGGTGAAAGTGTCTCTTCGTGATCGATTACGTCGATAATGCCTTGTTCGTTAACGCCAATCATTTTTACGGATAAGACCTCGTCCGGAGAGAGATCCTTGTGGTCAGAATTTGGCGACAAGCGCAAACGAAGTGCTAAATTGGGACAATCAATGAAATCCATTAACAAACGAAAATCATGGGATTGCGGGGGTTCTTCGTTGCCAAAATCAACGTATGATATTATCAAATCCGGTGTCTTGGATAGAACCACAGCTCGGTGCCAAAGTCCTTCGTATTGGACGGCATACATCTCGCCAACAATGATATTCTCAGCTTTAGGATAATTAACAGCCTTCGTGGTCAGTCCCAACATTAATGATTCAAGTTTCATTACATCTTCACATTTGTTGACCCAGAAAGTCTTATCCGGTAAGGTAAAGACAACGCGAACATCTTCGAATTTATCTCGTGAAATACAGCTGGTTGTCTTGGTTCTTTGAACGATTGATTTAGCGTTGCATTGTTCGATGTGTGGTTTTTCAACCGGTGTCGGTGTCACTGCTGGATTGTTCAACTTTGCTGGAACTCGAACATCTTTTTTAAAGGCAAGATCACGCTCAGTTTTTTCATAATCCGTTATGGATTTATTGATCGAGCAGTTCAACGCATTTCCGTTGGCGGTCTTGGCACACGTTTTTATCGATGGATTATTTGCCGGTACATTTTTGCGATCAACTTTCCCGGGATCTGTAGAAATCTTTTTGTTCGTATCGACCTCTACGGATTTGTGCTCTTTTTGTTCTTGGTGGTTACTGCTGCCGTACTTGGATGGTTCTGAACTTTGTACAGTTTCCTCTATGGGAGTACCTTCGGTGGGAACATTTTCGAGCTGCGCGACACTGCTATTACCGTTGCCAATTACTTGCGGAATTTTCCCTTGTTCTTCCATACTAAGTGGATCGACGGAATTTCTTGTTCCAAACTTCCTAGGACGACGAAGTCCTCCGAGCGTACCGATATCTATCGTTGCACGAGGTTTTCGCGGTATGGGTGCCGGCTCATCTTGCGGAACGTACGTAACGACTCGGGCGACTTCAGGCGTCTGCGGAATTGGTGTGACCGAATCGTCAATGAGAGGCCTGCAACAATTGAATTGTTTTGAATCATTGTCTATCATGATTTACGACGGCAAAACAGCATTACAGTAATTCAAACTTTCACTTACGGAATTTTAACACACTCCATTCTGTGATGCGGCCAATCTCGAAGTTGACATTTTTGAGAACAATAGTAAGCGTCGCATCTCGCGCATCGAAGTTTCGCAGAGTGAAGGCAAAATTGACACTTGCCTATTCCATGCTCTAATCTGTCGTTCCCGTACTGATAATAACCCTGAATCGATAAATATTGAGGTGATACATGAGAAACCTTCCATAAAAACCATAATCATTAATAATTCATCCGTCAATTAATAATGAAAATTGTTAATATTAATTATGAAAAAAAAAAACGAAAAATATAATCGACTAACTGGTCGTCGGTTCTCGTAGACTCGTTCAAGTGGGTTATGAATGGGGACATAGGGGACCTCAGCAACTGGATAATTCGTATATCCGCGACCTCTGGTAACAGATCTTCTGCCGTATTCGTCGATGCTTACACAGCCCCTACAACGTATAGTTACATCGAAATTAATTGAATCGAAAGTATCGTTTTATCGTCGGTATATCTCATAATTTTTTTTTGTATTTTCCTGATATCTCAGTCCTGAATTTCTCTTGCCTTTTATTGGCAGTCACATTGTCATTTGAAAGTCACTGTTTCACTAAGACTATTTATAAACGTTCTTGTATTAATCAGAAATCAGTCTTGTTCCAAAGAGGGCAATATTTTTTTACTATTCGTATTTTATGCAATTTAGTTTGTACACACCCTCGCATATATATCTAGTTTTATAAATACCTGGACCACATAGCGTTTGTGCTGGCATAACGGCCTGGCTGCTCAAAGGGATTGTAGAAGTTATGGTCTAACTCAGTTGGGTAAACTGAATTCATATCCACGCTAGGGTCATGGCACAAATTAGCCATCTTCATTGCCAAAAGCTGGGGTACCATCTTAGGATACTGACCATTGTCTTCGGGGGGTCTGAATAATAGAATGAAAGTGAAGTTACAACGTGTCAGACATTTTCTCGCTACTAAGAAACTAATCGTAATACATCAACTATGATACATGATTCAATTTCTTTGTTGCTGTTGCAATAGTAAAATGCTACTTACTGTATGTTCTCAATGTATCTGCTTTCTCTTTGATCTATAGATGTGCCATTCTCCTGAGCCGGAGGAGGAGGGTTTTTATTTGCGGGTTTCGAAGCTTTTTTTCGAAACGCAACATTCAAGTAAAGAGGACTTTGTTCGTTGAGCGATCGGATGGCATGTTCCGCTTCTTTGTACGACTTGTAACTGATGTAAGCCCATTGGCCATTGGAAGGTGTGAAAAGATCACACACTTTGCCATAAGTATTGAAAATTTGGGCAATTCCATCCTAGAAAACAAAGGATCATATTTTTTTCTTATTCATGTATAGCTGGAACAAACTCATCAGGCTAGAAGTGCCTGGTCAAGACTGAAAAATTGTCCAGACTCGTTTTCATTGAAAGAAAGTTCCTATTCACATTTTTTTTGATTCTCTAAAATAATCTTTTTGTTTTTACTTTTTTGAAAATTCAAATCCAATAATCCTTTTGATACAGTCTTTTTCACATTTACCAAAAAAATGAAAAATGGCAAACTTTGAAAAAATGTATCAGATATAAAAAAATTCCAGAAAATTCTTAAGTAATTCGAAATAAAGTTTGACTATTGAAAATGCAATTTTCATGTCTTTATCACAGGTAAAACATGTACGAATAATGATTCAAAGACATTTTTACAATTCTTTTCAGAAATACGTGACATGTCCAAGAGGTACAATATAAAATAACTTTTGTGTTATGTTCATTGTGACAGGAATTGAAAGAAAAAAAAGAAATATCAATGAATGTAAGAATGGATAGATTTTCTAGCTGCCCAACAAAGGAACAAACTGAATTGTTTCAATAATAAAACGTTATACCTTTCATGTCTTGGAATGAAGATTACGCAACTTGTTTAAAATGATATAGCACAAAATTTCTAAATTATTGGAAGAAATAAAGTATAAGTTTACCTCGTTCAATTCTGCGGGCAAGTTGTTCACGTAAATCGTGTAGAGATCGTCATCTCTGAAAGTAAGAGAAGATCGGGCGTTAGACCGTATTATTCAACGTGATCGTGACCAAAAAAAATCATAATAATCACACATGCCTAACGATTACTTTGTCCGACCAAAGCTAGAGACGTAGGCTCGTGTTACACATTTCATAAAAGCAGTAGTTCAGTTTCAGTCCCAGACGTAATAAAGAAAAAAATGGCGACTGATAACGCTAAAGTATGAAAATGAGACGAATTTTTCTTACCTGCGATTGCCTAACGTTGGTTCCTGGTATGTCATTGCTTCATACAGAAATAAAAAACGATCTATTCGAGCGAAAAAATGTTAACGATTATGCGAAACGAAAAAAATTGTTTGTCTTTCGAGTGAATTCGATTTTTTAGGTATTTCAGGATATTAATGAAAATATGTCCTTTTTAAACCGGTTTGAGGATAATTTCTTTTCGAACACGTGCACAAAGGAACAATGAACAATGCCCCGTATTTCGAGTCTTCCTACTACGACGAAGCTGCGATGGAAAACGGAAGGTTGGTCTCCCGACTTGAAACTCTGTCGAACTGTGAGTGCCGGAAGTATTGTGGTAAACGAGAGAAAAATCCGGGAAGTTTCAGAACAAAGCAACAGCATTGTCGCATGCGCAATGAATATCGAAACTAGCGCCAGTCGTGGATAAAACAGTCGGTAATGTTGGTGCAAACACATGCAGAGCGTACGAAGGCTGCGTTCGAAAGCACCACTCGTGTACAGACAGTTCATGTCATAATTTAAGGTAATATATGACGGAAGCAATATTCTAATCATATTTAAAAAAAAAACGTTTGCAATATCTTAAATGGTTTATGTTATAAACGGAAATTCGACGCTGCTGTTCAAAATACAAAACTCGATACAGGGACGCAAGTCTAGCTTGTTTACTGAAATTGTTTGTTTTTTTTCAACGGTTTCCAAACTAACTTGCGAGCTGGGGTAACAATCACGTCATTGTAGTATTCAAATGTGAAAACAAACAAGAGAATGTTGTTGCCTTAAGTGAGCGGTTAACCTTTGATTTTTTTTTTCAACATCCGGTCAACAAAAACATGTTGTCTCTTATTATTGCTATAAAAGCAGACAAATTTTGTATTTATTATATCGAAGAAAAATAAAAGCAGACAGATTTTGTATTTATTGTTGGAGGAAAAAAGAATTCTGTAGATGGAAAGCCGAACAAAATTTCTTCTGCCACACAATTTTGTTTCCAGCCTACGCCCTACAAGTATATGAAATGAATGAAACGGCATCAATCACACACCGTACTACACATACTTCATACTTATAGCAAATATATGACCCTCAATTGTTTATTTTCATTTATTTATTTATATTTTTTTCGATCGGTAAGGGAGAAAGCGCGTTTTTGTGCCTGGTTTCCGGTCGCGCCGGCGCACAAGCTTATATAAATGCGCGAGATCTCCACTCATTCTTTTCCGTTTTCCATTTTACTACATCTTCGTCTCCTCGCTGACTGACCCCGACTTCTCATATTCTCACATACTTGCACGTACTCAATACATAGCCACACACACAACACAGTCCTCCTTGCCACTCTTCGAAGCACTTCGCGTTGTACTAATCGCCTGGAAAGGACATATTCTACAATCGTACCGTTTATTTAAGTAAGTAAATAATAGGGTTAACAGAAACTCATTTGTGAAATTGAGATAATGAACCTCATTTGCATGAGGAAAACGGTTCACGTATTACGACGCATACTTTTTTTTGTTCGTCAACGCTCTCGCGGACCTTTCGGCCATCGTGGCTGATTCGCGCGACCTTAACCTTAGCTGAGCAAAGAGGCGAGAAAATTGGCGCTTTTTTTCTTCATGAAAATCGCGCGTGATTGTGTCTAGTTTACAAGAATCATTGGTAGGGGGAAAAAAAAGAAATAAATCAAATTTTGAATAAATTTCCCAAATAGCCCGAGGGTCATGAAAACAGATCCCTACTTTTGAAATCAAGTGTCATATTCGTTTTGGAAATTCTTTTCCTACGCGCCGCTTTAACACTTTGTGCACGAGGCACGGCAGACGGGAGGGAGAGGCCTCTAACGTTATTTTAGCCTCGCGCGTTAATAAAACTGCAAGTTTTCGTCTCAAAGTCCCACCCAATGTTTTCAGCACGAGGAACACACATCTCAAGGTCTCTTTGAGAATTTTTTTTACCGTAATTAATGGATCAGTGTTGTAGGGAGGGGAGGGGAATCTCGTATTCTCGAAATCGCAGTGAACCCTCGAAAGTCATGCTTGACGGTCAAAGAAAGAAAAATTAATAAAAGTTATTATCAAAGACTTTTATCTATTTTATTTTTATCATTCATTGCAGAAGGGTGTTGTATGAGTCAAAAAATAGAAAAGCCAGTGCTATCAGGTCAACGCATAAAGACCAGAAAAAGAGGTGATTATCATGTTTTTTCATATTCAATTGGTGTTCTGATAATTCAGCAGCCGGTTTTTACTAAAATCCCATTATTCGGTAGATGAAAAAGAGAAATACGATCCGACTGGATTTCGAGATGCGATTTTGCTGGGCCTGGAAAAAGCTGGCAACGACCTAGACGCTATTTCCAAGTATTTAGACACCGCTGGCTCCAAGTTGGACTATCGTCGGTACGGAGAGGCTCTTTTTGATATTCTTATTGCCGGAGGGCTTTTGGTACCAGGAGGCTCGATCGCCCAAGATGGAGACAAACTTGTCAAAACCACTGCCTGCGTTTTCGCGCAGCCGGAGGATATGGAGTCTATGAAAAATTATGAACAGGTACTATAGCGCCATAGTGTCGCTTGATTATGACAATTTTCAAATGATCCAATGAAAAGACTATTAAAGATTGTTGCAATTTTATTAGAAAGCACAATTATTTCCAACTAAATCGGAAGTCCTGTCCAATAGTAAAAAATTTGTTGTTTATTCTAACAATTCAAATTGGTTATTTTTTATAAGACCATCTTATATACGCAAGCTTGCACAATCTAAAAAAAATTTCTATCACAGGTATTCACCAAACTCATGCGACGATATAAATACTTGGAAAAGATGTTTGAGGAGGAGATGAAGAAGGTGTTGGTCTTTATGAAGGGATTCACTCCTTTAGAGCGAACTAAATTGGCTAGAATGACCGCCCTTTGGATTTCAAACGGTTCTGTACCACCTACCGTCCTCTCGGTTCTCATCAACGAACATCTCGTAAAAGATAATTTGGCGCTCGACTTTCTCATGGAGGTATTCGTAACATGGAAAACGGAAAAAGGTTTATCGAGTTTGATGACTGCATTGAAACGCGGTGGCATTGAGGGAAGGTAATGAAAAAAAAAGTTACCCATTTTATTCGACTGACTCAAACGTAACGATGAACGAAATATTTGAAAATTCAAAGCTATAAATAGGAGTTAAATCATAGCGTTGATGTAACATTTGCCGTTAGGTTAATGGAATTCGTGCCACCGAATAAACGATCGGAGGAATATTTCCGCTCGGTTTTCGAAGCTGTTGGTTTGGCTGATATCGTTAAGCTTCACAAAGCTCAAGCGAGTCAAGAAGCAAAACGCGATCTGCAACAGCTGCTACTCGATGATTTGGCTGATAACCGACCGATCAAGGACATCGTGCTTGATCTCAAGGAGATGGCACTCAGATGTGGCATACCTGAGCATGAAGTTATTGGACTGGTAACGATTCAATATGAATTTAACAGTAAAATATGAAATATTCTAGAATTTGACTTCCTCATGTGATTGTTTTGTAGATATGGTCGGTAGTGATGGGCCAAGCCGAATGGAATAAAAAAGAAGAGTTGGTCGCCGAACAAGCACTCAAACATTTAAAAATCTATACACCGTTATTCGGTGCATTCACATCCACTGCCAGATCTGAGCTCGCTCTTATCCTTAAAGTTCAGGAGTTTTGTTACGAGAACATGAACTTCATGAAAGTCTTCCAGAAGATCGTTTTGTTATTTTACAAAAGTACGCTACTTTCACATTATATTTCTTCATTCGTTCTTTACCCTCATCTTTGTGTACTATTGATGCGACGTTCTTTGTTCAACAGAGGACGTGGTGTCTGAGGAAGTAATTCTGAAGTGGTACAAGGAGGGACACTCGCTCAAGGGAAAAATGCTCTTTTTGGACCAAATGAAAAAATTCATCGAGTGGCTGCAAAATGCTGAGGAAGAGTCCGAATCGGGAGAAGAAGAAGATTAAAGGAAAAGGAAGAAAATAATTTTTTTTTTTCGTTGAAAGTAAGTTTTGGAAATGAATCACGACACGATACTGCAATATTTACACACAAGACGTACATCAAATTCACGTATCAATGGTTTCATTGTAGATACATTCAAACCACATTGCCAGATAACGAAATGTTACAGACTAAAAATCAGTACGTCAGTATTCTGTCCAAATTAATTGGAGCCTTTAACGGGGAAAACATAACAAAGAAAATCTGACTCGTAAGTTACGATGACGGGTAAATTCAATAATACCAATGGGAAAATAACAACAAGGAAATGTTTAATTAAAGCACTAAAAAGAATACGAACAAACGTTTTATCAATCTCTGGTCGCGACCTAATCGTTACCAAGTTGGTTGTATAGACGGATTACGTTGTTGGAATGAGCAAACAAAAACGATCCAATCGGTGGTAAAATCGACAAAGATAGACATTATTCGAACGCAATTAGCATGGCCGATGAAATTGTAAAAATTTTCACTGTCTCTGAACTGTATTTACTTAAAGAAAAGGAACTAAAAGTAACAAAAAAAACGAAAAAATATTTTGTGTTACATTTTTATAACTCCGCTACGAAATATATACAAATTTTGACAAAAAAATCAAGAGAAAAGAAACGAGAGTAGTAAGATCACTGAAAGCGATTCGCAAAAAAAAAAGAATGGACGACATACAGAATCTGCGAGAAAAGTAACTTTACGAATCATGAACTTTATCCCTGTGTACGTAAGAATTTCGAAACCCTGTCTTACTTTGTACGATTATATTGTATTAGTTTATAGAAAAAAAACGAAAAAAAAAAACAGAAAAAATATATACTGTCCGGTGGTGTTTGATATGTGAAGTTTCAGTAGTCATCTCAATTGAAAAATTAATCGGACCGAATGGAGCAAAATTTTTAACTTCAGGAACGGAAATGACAGGATCCATCGTAGTTTTCAGTATTTCATTGCGTACAGATGGCGACTATGGAAACTATCTTTTGCAACGGAGCTACGCAGATTAAAAAACAGCCCTCCCGTATTTGTAAGTGATTTTATTATGAAAGCCCTTTTTGCTTGCATTTGTAATCCCTCATCGAAGGTATCTGTTGTTTTTTGATAAAAGTTTCGTCCCTCATGTGAGGAATTAACGCTTCCGGTACAACAATGTTACCGTCCTTGGTTTGATGAGTCTCACAAATTGCAATCAACATTCGGGGTATAGCACAAGCTGTCCCGTTCAAAGTATGCACATATGACGATTCGCCGTTCTTATCTTCGTATTTTATGTTCAATCTTCGTGACTGATAATCCGTACAGTTGCTGCAACTCGATAATTCACCGTAAAACTGTTTCCCCGGTAGCCAACCCTCTATGTCCAATTTCCTGTTGAATGACAGCCATGATTTCAAATCGAAATAACAGAAAAAAAAGCGAAAAGAATGAATAACCGATTTTTTTAAATTTACTCTATTGAGAATTCGATTCGTGGTGGAATAAAAAATGTACCTGTAAGCAGGTGCACCAAGTTCATGGGCCGGCATGTCGAGAACTCGGAAGTGAATGCCCAAAGGGGCGAATAGGCTTTGTTGAATCTCCCGCAATTCGTTCATTGACTGTGAGGAATTGTCCGGATCGGAACAAACGAACATTTCGACTTTGGTGAACTGATGAACTCTGTACAAACCACGTTCTTCAGCGATATTTGATACTTCAGCCCTGTAACAACGGCTTACAGCTGCTAATTTGAGGGGCAATTGGGAGATGGAAAATTGGGCATCCGCGAGTTTAGCAGCCAAAGCCATCTCGGCTGTACCGGAAAGACTGTAATCGCCATAATGAGAATCCAACGAGTA
Source organism: Venturia canescens (assembly GCF_019457755.1). Lineage (NCBI taxonomy): Eukaryota > Metazoa > Arthropoda > Insecta > Hymenoptera > Ichneumonidae > Venturia > Venturia canescens. The sequence continues at coordinate 4,485,319 of NC_057423.1, read as the reverse complement.
AACGAGGGTTCTTTCGCCGCTAACGATAAGACCGCATCGCTCGATTATGGTCGTTGGTAGAATATCCGGTACACTGATCAACCGAAATCCATGCTTCAAAAGTTTGTCGACGCTGTAGCTTATCAAAGCTTCTTCCATTTGAGCCAAATCTCTAAAAAATATGTAACTTTTTTCTCCGGACAGTGGGCCCAGATCTTCAGTTCTAATGAGCTGCAACTTTTCCGCCAATTTGTTGAAATTCAACGGCGTAAAATCGAATTTTTTCTTCACTCCACATTCGGCGAGTACTCGCGGCTCGTCACCGTACTCGTAAACACCCGGTGCTGTCCTGTTAGGAATTTTGTGTAACTCTTTCATGAGCTCATTCCTCGATGCTGGTTTCTTCGATAATTCTAATACTTTGTCTATGTCTCCGACACCTTTTCTCCGCTTTATGTTCTCGAGTATTTCCTCACGATTTCCAACATCGTACAAATATTCAAGGTCGTATTCCGGTTCGGATATTTGCAATTTTCTTACCGGCATTGTGGTTTGTTTCTGGAAAGAAAAACTTTCCGAATTAATTTAAATCAATGTTGAGATAGAAAAATTATTATTGCTCGAAAAAATGACTTACTTGGGCATAGTTACGAAATGCTCTTGATCGTAGAATATTCACCAGTCCTCGTCCGCCGTTCATATTGTTATGATTTCAGTAATCACAACTTTTTATTTTAGTCAAACGAAACCAGATGTGCGTATTCTCATGGATGGTGATTAAAATTTATTTTCGCGAGGAATCCGGCCGCATATTACTCTGGCTCATTGTCAAATGATCAATTTCAACAAATTTGTTTTAAAATTTACTTATGATTCTCGAGATTATTTAGGTATCCAGGTGGTGCGCTCCTATGACACAGAAAAATTTTTCGCTGAATTTTAAGACATCGAGAACAGTGTTGATTCGGTTTTTTGTTCGACTAGAAAGTATCGAATATCAACCGAATCGAGCCGTACGCGTCACTATTTTTCATCCATTTGACTTTATCTATGTTGGTAGGTACATTTCATGAGAATTGTAACGATTGGAAATATTTTGGGGGAGGGAAAATCCACGTTTCTTGAAATGGATTTTTGATCTGAAACTAATCGATTGATATCAATTGATTGCGTTTTCCAGTTATAAAGTGTCTTCGTATTTGGATACGAATGGAAAATAAAAGGCCTCGGGAGCGAGGTCTATAGATTCATAGTTCAGTAGCATCGCGAGCTTTCCAGCTGGAAAGCATTGAACTGATATAATTCATATAATAATACTGGAACACGTTTGCTGAGCCACATTAGAAATGATAGAGGAGACAGCCTAGAGGGGGGAGGTGAATTTATCCTCTCCACGATCTGCGCATGCCTGTGCTCACGCGCATTAGATATTACACATTCTAAACAGAAAATAGTTTACTGCCGTCCAACATTTCCGTATGAATGTTCAGTGTCGTTGTCAAATGATTTTTCTAGTGAACTGTACCAACAGAAACAGTGGAGTGCGCGTTCCAATTATTAACAGAAATTATTCATGCCAGTATACCTATGGATTGTTGACGGTTACAAAGTGTACGCATACCGGAATACGCCGACGTGACTCAACACTTCTCCCAGGACCGAAAATGGCCGCCTCGAGAAGAGCTTATTATCTATGCAATGCTACTAATCCACGGATCTTAACCCTGATAACAACTCACTTTAAAAAAGTCTATCAGAGCCACATCAGAGCACATCTATGCGTGACCAATTCGAAGTTTCGATCAGCCAACGGTCTTCACTCGAATGAGAACTATGAGAAGCCTTTTTGTGATATCTCAAGGTGACCAATCCCTACCGAGTTAAATCTCAACTAGCCAATGACGAAACTTTATCGCGTGCCGAAAAATTTGAATCTCTACCTGACCACATGGAACTGCAATAACAAACTCAATCAACCAATCGAAAAAATGGACCTGACGGAATACTGGTACATAGTTGATTGTTGAGTGAGTTTATTAATCCTGGTTCCATGTGGTTTGGTATAGATTCACCCTAAAAAGAAAATTAGTCACTCAATTTTTTAATTGTCAGTTTGTGAATGTTTGATTAATTAAAACATTTGTTTCATTATATTTTTATACGAACAAATGAAACAAAATATAGCGACAAGTTAGCCGCTACTTTTTGAAATTTTGTCAAATTTCATTACTTCAGATTCCAATCGACTCGGAATCGTTTGTTTGAAACAAATAATACTTTCCAAACGTTTCTTTCATGATTTTTATTCCGAAAAATGAACTGACAAATTATTGGACAAATCCCATATTGAAGCTTAGCGAACATAACCTATAGATGTCACGACGTCAAGATGCGAGACAACTTGATAAAAACCAGGGAAGTGATAACAACGAATCTGACTAACCGTCTCGAAATTAGTGTGAAGTACATCGTTTTTTTTCTTTAAAAGTATATTACGTCGAGCCTGGTCGAGCCTCGAGCATCGCTGCGCGCTCTCCAGCCTGCAAGTGGATCTACATTTTCCGTGTCAAAAGCACGAGTTGTGTCGTTCCACGTACATCTATGTCCAAATTTACATAAAAATCTTCATTTTCGATCGCCTTGCAATAGCGAATGACGACATTACACATTTGATCGATTACAAGCTCGTCCGTAAATGTGTGCCAATTTGATGTTGCTCCTCTCCATTTCTGTTCTCCTCAATTTCATTGTTAGTCTTCCACGAATTAGATCACCACCAGCCTCCGCTGCAGCTGCATTACGCTCCGATTTATTTGATTTTTCTCGCTCATTGATGTCACTGATCATTGAGCTACCAGCAAATCATTTCTTAATTTGGTTTCAGAACGTGTACTTCCCCTGTGACTTTTAAAGTTGATGGCTTGTCCTTTTTGATCATCCGGGGGGTCGACAGTGATCCAATGATTCCAAGCACCTTCAGTCTTCGGTTTATTCCCTGCTGAAGTTTTCTCGAGCTGCATTTCTTTTGGTTTCATGTTACACGCCGCTGAACCGGCATTACCGATGACGAAATTATGGTCCAATCGTACCTCTGCAGGCTCAGTAAACTTCAAAGTCTGTTGATTTTTGTGGTACCCACATTTTTTCAGTGAGTTCGGGTTCTATGACGGCTAAGGTTGATGACGACATTACGATTTTCATATTTAAGTTATTTCAAGTCTTATTTTAAGTTATTCATTTTATCATTAAATAATTATTTTATTTCCTTGCTCCAAGGTTATCCAGGGCATAATAAAACTCAATTAATCCCTTTTTCCTTGTACAACGAGGAGAGAGAAACCTCACTTGGAATTTTCGAAATCGAAATTCTTCGATACAGTTTGATCGATCAAAAAAGACTCCTCAGCCTACGTAGGACGATGGCAAAAATCGTCTGACAGAGTCTTTTTTAATCGGTCTCGCACTCACGGTTGCGATATTCCGACTGATCCATCCTCTTAATGCAGAGTTCAACGTGTTGGGGTTGCTCTCGTTTTACATCCTGCAAACGAATGAGACGAACACACACACAAACTCGTAGAAAAATATGTTACGTGACTTCAACATAATAATATACACATCGCACGTATAGTGGTTACAAAAAGTATTCGTAAACTTTACATAGAAAATTGTATTTCAAGTGTACGAATGCTCAAAGTATGAGATCGCATTGGAGACTGGAAAGTCAGCACCTGCGAAACCTTACTTCGTGCTACAAACGTATCAATTTTTATTTTCATATCGACACAAATGTTTATGTACCCATAAACTTGCACATTCGTGTTTCATTCGTAAACAGTTTGACTCTTGTTTTTTCAGTGCGGAGCAGTTCTGACAACTTTTATTCCCCAACAACAAGATGAGCTTCGTTTGTTCAAAGGCCGGGGAATTTTTGAGATTCTTGAGCCCGAAGATTTTTCGTTGTCCATCATTTTTTGGATGGTCTTGACTGTACTATTTTGGGCTGAAACATTATTGGGCTAATGAAGACAGAAAACGTACCGGAGGCGTTGGCTCTCGAGCTCCGCGCCCATGCTCCTGTGTGCATTTGAACATGGATTTATAAATTTGACTCGATCGATATTCGCAGACTCTCGATCTAATATGTGCCACACCCACTGAATCTCGACCTTCGCGAGCTGACTCAACTTTTCCTATTCGCTTTGTTTTCTTGTTTTCTCGTTTTCTCGATACCACGGTGGAAAGATTCATTTACATATTGGGAGAAAACGGATGAGGTTTTTGTTATTTCTCGAAAGCAGGAAATTCCAGGCGATGCTGTCAAAAATATGAGAAATAGAGCGAGTCATATTTTGACTCTGCAGATTGAGAAATTTCAGAATAACCAGAAGATTCGTGAGCAGAGGCTTGAAAGTATATCGAAACGTGAGAACGGTGATTAAAACATTACAGTCGCCGATCGATCGTCGAATGCCCCGGCAAAAAATGCATCACAACGAAGCATTTGATCTCGTTCTACCGAAAAATATTCATCCTTCCTCCAAGCTTTCTCTCATTTCGTCATTTTTTGACTCAATTAGCCCTCGAATGCTCGAAAAAAGGTTGCCCAGCACTCGGATCGAGGATTTTCCGCGACTCGTGACGCATTTGACAGTACGAGACATAAGTACAGGGAACGAATTGAATGAAATTTCACCTCAAATATGACCGTGCTGATCTTCGTGCGGGCTCTCCCTCGTCCCGCCCTTTCCCCTCTCGATCACCGTTATAATTAACGAGATCGCAAAGCGATCGAGAAAACAGTTTCTCGGACAATTATCTCTTATGGCTCACTCTCCTGCTGTTGCGCGATGGCATTCCGGCCTGTCGTATTACGAGAAAAGACTCTTCCTCTCCTTCGTATATTTCACGGGACATTCGCCGCACGCATGCGAGTTTGACAACGAATAAAAACAGTTTGATGGAGTTGTAATACTTCTCCAATGGAAACGACTCGATACGAGTCTTTTCGAGCTCGAATTAAACCGTTTGCACCGATTTATCCCTCGCGGATGAGTCGCCAAAATTTTCTATCAATTTCATCGTCTGTTCAGAGCTTTGAAAAACTGAAGATTTTTCAAAGTTGAACTGCCAATTCTAGGAAAAAACTTGCGAAAAGAACTCATCGTGTTCGGAGATCCTTAAAAGTCTCATTTTTGCAAATATTTTCATAAATTTTCGATAATTCTTTTCAGATCGACAACTTGCAATGGAACGTCCCATGCGAGTGCACCAATTTCTGTTCTTTTTTGAATTCTGAAAAGCGAGCGGGCTGGCCGAACAATTAGTTCAACGATTAAGGAATTCTTCTCGTAAATGTGCTCTTTTACGGCTTACTCTCGATTCCCCGAGAGAATTCGTACGTACTTGTACGAGAGAGCGAACGTTTCGATCAATCTCTCGAGATCTATGGATCTCGGGAGCTATATATACAAGTGTTTTACTGGAGCAATCACATGACGAGATAAACGGAGGCAACCGAAGCCCTCGAGAGGATCGGAGTGATTTCGAAAGTGGCTTACTCGCACTGTGTATATTTTCTGTACGACTCTGTGGTGGACTAGAATAAGAAGCGAGAGTGCACAGTCGATCTAACCGCAATACCGATTTACCTGATGTGCTCGCTTTCGTCTGGCGTGGGCGAAAGGAAGGCTTTTGTGTCGGCTAATTAAAACTTTTTTTATCCTTTCGAGTGTCTGTTCTCCCTCTTTCTCTCTCTCTCTCTCTTTCTCGTTTATATTATTACACCATGTATTGGATTTTCCACCTATATTCTCGAATTGTCATACTCTAGATGTATTTTAATTATCCTTATATGCGATCTGTATCTTTTATTTTGTACCCTCTAATTAGATTTAGTATTTTGGCGATTGCTGTCTTGAGTGTCTTGAGTGTCTTTTACTTTACTTTTTTTTTACTCTTGATATAATTACTCTTAAGATTACTTGTTTATTCTAAAAGTAGTCTGTAAGTTATTTAGTGATTAAGTTGCTGTCCTATAGCTCGTTCGACTGCGTTACTTTGCATTAATTAGTATTCTCTCTTACTTTCTTAGAATCTACCTTGTTCCGAGTTTTATACTCTTAGTTAAGTTAAAAGTTTAGTTATAGGCTATTGGTTGTAATAATGGCTGCCTAAAAGTTTTTACTAAGGCGTAATAAACTTCATCATCATCGTCATCATGATCTTTCTCTCTCTGGCATGATTCTTTTATTTTCTATGATTTCATATGAAGTTATTACAATTGTTTTCTGATTCATGATTTGTAAGATTTTGCAACTTTGTACGATCTTATATTTTGTGTGATTCGGCTTGATGCGTGATACTCTGCTTATGCTATAGTTCTTTTCTCCGTGCCGTTCTTCTCGCCAACTGCACTGTTTTGTTCTTTACCACATATTTTACTTTATATCCTTTATTTTATGTTCTCTTAATGGTTTTAGCTATACTTCTTCTGTAATATCGCGCATTGCCTAAAAGTTTTACTGAGGCATTAATCATTAAATTCGCTATTTCTTTCACAGTAATTTTTATATCTCTACATTAATTATTATCAATGTTTAAAGAGATCGTTAAAATCACGAGTGCAAATGAATGAGGTAATTGCGATATTTTCCGCGTCGTTTCAATGCGCTTATGCTCCGAGACAAATTATCGTGACTTATTTTCACTCCCAAAGAATGCTTGCAAATATTAAGCAAAACTCGCTTGCTGCTCTACCTCATAATTATTTTTGCTGATAATAAAAAAAACAGCGCAAAGGTTTCTCGTATGACGTTGCTTCTGAAAGCTTCGTTTTTATTCTTCACGCAGTTATGCCTCCATACTTTTGGCTGTCGGCGAGCCCATTTATATTTTTTCGGATATTTATACATTTTTTCGGATTCCTTCGAGAGTGTGGCCCACGGGCACTGTTTCCCAGTGACTGGGTTTTCACAGTTTCCGCTGGTTTTTCCGCTGGAAGCTGACTCGGGACGTGGCTCGGGCACACACCGGCCGAGAATCTGTCGCTGTCGATGTATTATTTATTGAACAACGACAGCAAGATTCGAGTCCTCGTTTTCCTATGATTATTCGCGTCTTGCTTGTGCAATTAGGATAAAAACTAATGACGGATTTAAACTCTCCGGTTTTTTCCGCAATGCACATAAACTCGGATATAATATTTTCCCTCGAGAAAGATCGTTAAAACCGCGAGCGCAAAGGTAATCGTTAATAATAATTTTTCTTTGTTTATTTTCAAAGTGCAAATGATCGCTCGTGTGTTCGGCACGAAAGTAAACGTGCAGAATAATCGGTTCGTACACGTTCAGCGATAACTTTCTCACCGCCGGTTGGCTCATTGCGTTTTTCGAAGGATTTTCGTCTCTCCCGATTCCCCCTTTTGTCGAATTTTTTTACAATCCTTTTCGTTTGTTTCCTTCGCTCGGGGTTTCCCTCAAATTCTCCTGGACAGTTCTTCTTCGAATACCGCCAAATATCCACGTCCGACGAAGAGAGCGAACGACATAAAGGTCAATTAAATTAGCCAACGTTGAGGCTCTAACCCGTGACGCGAGCCCAATATTTCGGACGTCACGACACCGGATTTTTATACTTTTTCGTTCTCTCGTGCCCACGAACCAGCGACCAGTGGTGTGTGTCCACTCGTGCTTCCCAGGTACGTCGACTGTGTTTAGCATTCGCTGGACGGAGATCAGAGTTCATTTGCATATTATACATCGGAGAAATCCAGTATAAAAGGTTCTCCGCCTTATGTAACACGCGGAGGATTAAAAAAAGCGAGAGAAAGAAGAAATTCGAAGTTGGAGAATGAACTTTTGTGAGAGCAGCGCCGACTTCTTGCGCGTCCCGTTCAAAGGAGCTTCAAGAAAAGTTTTTTTTTGGATCGACCAACGATTGCTGCGGGGAGCATAATTTTAGAGAAGACCGCGCAATTTCGTCCGGCAATTCAGTAGCATTTTCTTGAGAGCGCAAGTCGCGACGTCGGGGGTCGCGAAATTTCACGTGCGGCTATATCCGAGTGAGAGCACCAGTCGATGTCAATTTTTATTTTCTTATTTGGCCGATTTCTCGAATAATCGATAGGCCCTGCGTGACTATTTATATGGAGTTTCTTTCCGCGTGTCACTCACGAAACGTTGGCTGACAGGAAGTCAACATTTCAATGTCGAGTGACACATGTCCGTGTGGCAGAGCGATTTTTTTCCTCGGACACATAACCAGCCGGTGAATAATTAATGAGCGCCACTGGCGCCAAGGGAACGACGAATTCGGAGGAAATAGAAATTGTACGTGTCAAGCGATTAATTTTGGCTTTTTCCCGGGCACGAATCCCCCGAAATAACTAATTCCAGTTTCAGATTAATCGGGCTACCTGCAAAGACTCGCTCCGAAAATCTGCCCAACTGACACCTTTTCATAAATTTTATTTTGAGCCCGTTTGAAAAGATGAAGAAGTTCGAATGAAACGTTTTTAATTCGACAATCTCTCAGTATTCTTAAAGAATTTTGAGCTATCTGCGCATACGTCACTTCGTTAGACGAAGACAAATTTCGTTTTGCTCGACGTCAGTTCGAAACAACGAACTTTTGTGCGAGCATAAATTTCGTTCAATTCCGACGAATTGAAATTGGAGTGACCTGAAACTCTGTGAAAAACTTTGGAATTCGTTTTTCGATTCGCATTTGTTTGGGAATTTTTACTTTATTTCAGCGAGTTCGTGGGTTCGAGGTTCATACGAGTGAATGATAAATTCAGTTGTCAGCGTGCATTGAATTTATGTTGGAGTGTAGTACTCGTGACTCTGAAACTTGCAGGTCAAACCAGCAGGCCGCATATTCGAGCACGTGGGCAGGGCATTTCGTTGAGCTCTCAAAGCGGAAACGCACGCCTACACGAATTTTCCGAATCTACTTCGGACACTTATTATTATGCGTTGTTTCAGTGCACGTAAATTAGGCGGTTTTTCGAGGCAAATAAATCACGTTCGACTTATATGGAGCTTCGAGCTCGTAAATTTCTTTTCTTCTTTGGCAATAACGTGAAATGAGAATATTAAAAAGACGCCCATGAAGAAAATACATTGTTCGCCGTGCGTCACACTCTCGTCCTTAAATACGCACTGCTAAGGAGCAACGAGGGAGAGAAAGAGAGCGAGATAAAAAGAAAGGTGTCCGCTGCTGGCTCTTGCAGTCGGGAGCCACGAGCTCAGGGCGTGGTACCAAATGCACTCGCGGCTCGTACTGCACTTCGTACAATTTTCTGGACACTTGATACGCAGCAGATCTCCTCGTCGTGCTAATAAAACAAAATTTGCTACCATAAAACACGCTCTGTATTTATTCCTCGTTGCGTGTTCGCAAACAATTATGTAAATTGAGTAAACGCATCGAATATTCAAGCGATGATTTTCTATCCCAATGTTTGAGAAATCGAACGTTGTTGGGAGATGAAATTTCATCGGATCCGCTTACCCTCGCTCTCGGCAAGTGACAAAACTTTCTTTTAGAGCTGCACATTATCATTGTAAATGGAATAATGTTTTTTTTTTGGTAATCCAACCTTTGGCTCGTTTCTTGATCGTCGACAGTTTGAATTTTTCGGGAAACCCTCGTTGGCCTTATTTTTTGTAATTATCTCGTCAGAATATTTTCGAAAGTTCATTCCTCGCGTTCGGCCGCACGACCGACGTTTTCGATACCGGAAATGGTACAGATAATATTTTGATTCCAGCGTCGTTGCTAGGATTGGAATAAATCAGAGACGCGAATGCAGTGTAAACAGAAAGCTCGTTACGACAGAGACCGATTTATTTTCATTTACTTTTTTTTCACCGTTCAAGCCGATCGATCAATTCTCGGACAGTGACAATTTGAATTGATTTTCAATCGAGCTGAATAAATATTTATGGCTTGTATATAGAAAGCACGAGACATGGAGCACTCTCCCGCTCATTAGGAATGATTGGACACTCTAAAAGGACTACGCAAATCTGGCCCAAGGGGGATTTTTAAACGGAACGTTTTTTATGAAAAAAAATCAAAAAAGGACGTGCAATTTGACAGAAAAATGATCAAACCTCCTCAAAAATAGCGTTCGCCAGAAAGTAAGATTTTTCGTATTTATACTAAAAATTGCATCAGCAGGACTCCAGAATTTTGGAGAAGTAAAAAGTCGAAAAAAACAACTCCGTCGGTGTCCTCGCGGAACTCGGCGATCGACAACTCTCCCGCCTCAGCCTCACATCGATATATTTATACAGTTCGCAATCGATGGCGCCAAATTTTCGTCCTTCGTGCGCTAAAGGAATGTCGATAAGGTGAGTGCCGCTAATTTATCACGGCGATAGTGACAGGAGGTACAAATCGATACACATTAATTTCTAAGCATTTCGTCGCTCATTTATAGGTCGATATCGGAGCGTGAATACGATCGTGAGGAGTGATATTCGATTCGAAAGGTTTTTGACCTTAACACGCCCTCTCCGTATCGCGGGGGTTGAGCGGGTGTTTCTGGAGGACTCGTCATAGCGGAGATCTCGGAATGTGTGCACACGTTAAATAATACGTAAGAAATGGTATTACGGACCGTGACGTAAATCACGGATTCTCGATCAATTAACACTTGCCTCTGCGCGAATTTTACCGAGAAATAATGACCGAATCGGGCGGATGTGAGCGGCTTCGAAAAAAAGTTTATGGCTTTCCGTCGTAAATAAATTAGTCGAAAGTACGAAAAGGGCCGTTCTTAGACACGCGAAATTTCAACAAAATGAAAGTGCTCACGGGGGTGATAACTTCTATGATGTGGCACAGTAAAATTTCTAGTGCGGCAGAAAAAAGTGCCCTTACCTTAACCTTGGGGCAAGTACAATTTATATTTTTTATCTGATTCGTTTGGTCCAGGAAGTATTTCGATCATTTCGATCTATTCTCGAGAACGATCGCGTGAACAAAAAATATATCGAGAAAGCATCTATGCAAACATTGAATTCCGTTATCAATTTGTTCATTCCTGAAAAAAATTCAGGAAATGATTCTCTGCCTTATTTCATTCGCCTATTATACTGATTTCCGAAAAAAAAACTTCGAAATAAAGAAATGAAGAAACCATCGCAAAATTACCTGTACTCTAACGACTTTGGTGCGACTCTGTAACGGTATTTTGAATACGTGTAAAGATGTGTTGATGAATAAAGTGAAAAAAACAAAAATGAAAAAAAGTGTGTTTATAAATTTATTCATCGAAAAAATGATATAAATAATAAGAAAAATAATAGTAATAATAAACTGCACAAAATTTTCTAAATCTGAAAAGAAACTTTGCGCAGTGAAGATTGGCAAATTTAACTGTGCTAGGTCTGTATTTTTAATCGTGCTCGTACTGTCAATTTTGACCTCACTTTTTGGTGGCATTTATATGTGCTACTTGTGTTTTTTACAGTGTCCGAAGATCGCATACGCTTTACAATAAAACAGTGAATTTATCCAGAATTTCTGGACAGTTTTACAAAACATTTATCTCCGTGCAGCAAAAACATGTCGGACGCAAAAAATTGGTGGAATTGGAAAAAACTCGGCGAGCAGCGCTAATCGGATTGTTGGATTTTCGGAACAGTTGATGTTTAAAAATTTGATGGGATGTTGAATTCCCGATTGATCGGAAAAGTGGAATGCGGTGGATGAGAAACTTTTGAGCGGCGCTGTAGCTCGAGGATTTTCCCGGTTGTGTTTTGCGGGACGATTTAGCACGTGTGAATCATAGCTCGGGTGTTCGTTTCAGCCGAAGCTCCATCGAGTACATAGCACGCTTACGAAACGGTCGTTCGCGTCCGCATTGGGCGGCTGATGTTTGAGGGACGCCTCCGCGAGAGTGCGCGGTTATTGCTCGCGATTTTTTCCACGGTTCCGGTTGCAATTAATGAAATGCGCACGTGGCTGGGCCGTGGAAAGTGTGGAATGAAAAATTGGCGCGAGTGAGCCGGGAGCAGGGGGCCGCGGAGGGGGGAAAGTTACGAGTGCTAATTGACGCGAGAGGAGGCGATAAAAAATTCGCTTCGCCCCGTTGACGATCGATCGAATCGGCGCATAATAACTCTTATCTCGGATCACGCACATGACTAATCCGTGCGCGGGACTCCGTGGCGGATACTCGACGAGAACTCCGCCGGATTTTCTTCTCCGCGTGTACACACATTTGTACCGGATCTCCTTTTTTCTTCAGCACTAATTATTTGTCTTTCTGTGTCCACGCACGCTTCCAAACGATCATACTCCGTGACGCGAGTCTCCATAGAGAACGACTCATCGCAACCGTTCCCAGAAATAAGATCACCATTTTTTTCGTCGTCTGCTCCGACTCCGCAATGCTGCATTCTGTACTCGAAGATCCTTGAGGATAAATAAACAGGATGCCGGACGACAAACGCGAAGCGGATAATCGATCCGTTCGATCATATTCCCCAGTCAACTTTTGACCGCTCTCAATAAATCAATCGTCCTCGATTCACTTTTCGGCACAGTGCGCGCGTGTCCTCGTCCAACAGTCTCGAACAAACGTTTCTCTTCCCTCAGGCCTCCTTTGCATGTCAAACATACTAATATCGTCCGCGATCGGCGCTGTTTCATGGCTATTATGACCGTTACAAGTTACTTTTCCCGCAGCACCAGTATTAATCGCCCGCACTCCAGATCGATCTTTTGATATCGCGGCTTCGAATAAATAGCTCTACTTTTCTTTACTCGAACCATTTATAATACACTTGCACAAACGCCATTCCACATGAAATCGACGCACCTCGCTTCTCGTTTTTCAGACACTCATTTTCATTGAAAGCCTCGCCGTTCCCAATGCTCGAAGCAGCCTCCAGGAGTCCCGGAGCTTTCGACTGGGACTCCGTCGGAGGGTCGTCAGCGAGGAACGGGAGTGACCGCATCATTCCTGGGTGTCAACTGAGCATTGAATTCCTCGCATCTGCATACAGATGTGCATACTTCGAGCAACTCATATTCGCTATTGCAACAATCAAGTGTTCTTGCATCGTTTTCCACCTCGATGGCCAAAGTTCCCGTTACAATTACCCATAAATATACAATCTGTATGTCCCTCGATATACCCAAGTCTGGACGAACAATCTCTCCTTATTTTCTCGCTACGTAGAACACAAAGAACGAGATTGTCGGTTCGCATTCATTCCTCGCGATAGCATTGTTCGGTACACGAGAAAAATTCACCGCGCACCAGCTCCGATACGTCCCAGGATCGAACGGACACGAGCTGAGTGCAGTTTGTCACGCGGATCCATTGCGGGCAAACGAACCATACGAGTCTCCGGACCAAATAAGAGAAGGAAAGAGGCGAAGAAGGATCTCGCTGAGCTCCTCACTCTTTTGACAGCTCCTTCTAATGTCCTCCAGAGAACATTAGAAAACGGAGCTTGAGAAAATCGACCCCCCCAAACTCGGTAGAAAATTCATTTGGTGCGAATTAATTCTCGTCACATTTTTTCAAAATCGATTATAAAGCGTTGAATACGTCCGAACGAAGTCAAATAATAATTGGCTCAAGCAGAATTCAGTATTTTTCAACTTTTTCCTTTTTTCAGTGGAATTTCCCTTTTAGAAATTCGCACTCGTCTCGAGGATTCCTTCGCTACTCGAAATGTACGAAAATAAAAATGGAATGATGACATTCAGCGAAGCAGATGAGCTTTTATACCTGGAAACACAGTGACGGTGATGATAGTTTGACGAATGTGGAGATTTAATCGAATTCTCGCGGATGATGTTCAGCATAAATAACACGTGTGCGTATGCGACTACCCGAGATTAAAAGTGCCTCAAGTGTACACGTGCGTGACGCATACGTGTCGCGTGCGTCACTGCGTTTGTTCCATCAGCTGGACATACCTGTGTATACATTAGAGTCTTTATGTACAAATATATAAATTCACATATTTATGCATCGGGATACATTAAATGCGCTTTATCTGCTGAAAGGAAATCGGATCGTTCGGTAGGTTCGTAAAAGTCTGATGAGAACGAAACACAACGTATGGGGGAGCTCGCATGTGTGCAGCAGGAGAGAAAGGTCGATTGTGAAATTTAGTACAGCCATTGAGATTGTTGACTTACAAAACTGTTGACCTCGCATCGCGAACAATCGAGATCTCGAATTAAATAGCTCTGGAGTGAATTCTCGAATGAGGAAAAAAGCACAGCGCTAATTAGTAAGTTAGAAGGTTAAATTTCTTATTTCGGCAGCTACTGCGCGTACTCCTCGATGATTTTTAATGCCGGGCTCATTCGGCGATGGTTATCATTACGACGGAGTTTTTTTCCCTGGGATTCGCGTTGCATCATTAAACGTTTTCAATTTTGAGTTTAATACTTTTAATGACCCCTCCTCAATCAAGCTTGTTGCAGGGGAACAAAATTTACTCCACTTTTTCAGATGCCCCAAACAGATTGACAGCCTCGCCGTTAACAGGATTTCAGTAAATGGCTCTCGACTCTGAAAAATCGATGACAAAGAATGTTAAGCTCGCGCGATTGTTACTACCACGAACATTCAAATTGCATTTTTATCATTTTGCATTAACATTGCTATTCCCGCCTGTATTAATATTGTTGAAAAATGCTCCGAGCACCTCGCGACTCGAGCGTAATGCCGGTCACCGTAGTGTAAGGATCAAGGATCAAGGACTAAATATAGATCGTCACGCTCGATAGCCACCCATGATTATTTTTTCCCTCCATTCTTTATGTCCCCGCAGGACACTTTCTATGCCCTCTTTTCACCCCTAACACGTTTGTTCAAATATTTTCCAACGGCAACAGAGACTGCGAGCGACGAGTGATCGATTCCATTGCAATATGCAATGTCAACGAGCTTTCCTGGTATTTTTGTACTACGATATAAAGCCTTTTGCATTCCGGACACTCGTTTGTTTTTTCCAGCAGTTAGGGACTCGAAGGAAAGTCGATTATTCGTTTACGCTCCTGACGAAAATCGCGCGGAATTATCAGAAACTCGTTGACCAAGTTGCGCCACGTTGGCGGCCGTTATTAATATTTTCAGATTTGCGTTTTGTTCCCGCGGCCCATTCATTTTGCACGGAGCATTGTTCCTGATAACCTCGAAATTTCATTAACAAAATGACTCGGAGATCCGAGGATATTCACGCGTTTGGGCACAAGTTTTTGCATACATCTGGAGCCGCGTGTGCGTATCGTACATCAATACAGTAAATCACTCCCGGGGGGCAAACGCCTCTCTCTCTCTCGCTGCTTCGCGGCTGTGCGAAAGCCGGAAATGCTCGCGGACTCCTGAATCTTTTCCGCCGGGCTAATTCCACTTTGTAATCTGCGCTAGCGAGAAGGAACCATTAAATTCAAGGACCGCCTTCCGCTTATTTGGCTCGAAGCTGCGAGACTAGAATTGGCCAGATTTCAGGCTCTGCTCATTAGCGCTCAAATCGTGCAGAAACGCGTGTCGTTGTATCGCGTTGACGAATCAGTACGTGCGCACAGTTTGCCGGACCATTACAGCCGGTTTCACGTCTCAAATTTTTGTGCCCAAGTGCACTTTGCCTACGAAAATAAACGACGATGATGCTCCCCGGATCCAGCACGGTTTCGAGTGACTTGCGTGCTCACCAGACGGGAGAGCATACAAGAAACGCCTTCCAAAATCAATCACGAATGTTGACTATCCCGCCGGGGAGATTGCATTTTCAAAATGTTTATTATGCTGATTTGCCTCGCTGGATTTTCAATGTCATCGGGATCGCCGAAGCTGTCAAACTACGTTTGTCCAACACGATTCGGTGACCAGAATGATGCAAACCGGTTCACCGTTTTGTGAGAAAACAGCTTCCAGTTTTCCTCAGAACGTTCAAAAATAAGACTCGCAATTTCTCAATGCTTTGACGTTCCATTGAAATCGCTGAAAAAGCAACAAACATTTTTTTAATCACGATCTTCGATCTTGAGAAAATTACAATTTTCTTAATGAATTTCTTAATGGGTTTATGAATTCTTCGTGACACGTTGCGTCGTGGAGTTCGCGAGTTCACGCGGAGAAAACGAGGCCGAAAATTCTAGAGGAAAGTACTAAGGATATTGCGTATCTCGGGGACAGTGCATATACGTCCTGGAATGCAGCACTAATTCGAAGAGCAGTAATCAGAACTGTTCTATCCACTATAGTAAAAAGACTCATACCTTTTATTCAAAAGACTCGAAAATCTTTTTCTCTATAAGCATAGTGAAAAATGTTTTCAGTCACTTCGAATGTTTATATTGTAAAGTATGCTCGAGCAATCCTGAAAAAAAGTATATGCACGGTAAAATGTTCGGTGCATATTCGTGTATATTTAAATCATAGAATTTACTATGCTGACAGTGAAAGTTTGTGATTTACAATAAATTTCCACTAATCGGTAAGTGCTAGTCTGACACGATGAATATAACACTCGTAGAACAAAACGAAATATAGTTTTCACGTGCATCACTTTTTGCAATCCACATAAAGCAGTTTAGAATTGAAGGGACGAAAAATTGTAAAATTCAAAGAAATATGCTGTTTGTAATCGGTGGTTAAATATTAAAAAAATTCTTGAAAAATAATACATTCCTCGCTATACAGAACGAATCAGTTTTCTCCGTGCAGGATTTCGTTGACGCAAACGGAAATGACTTCGAGTTTTGGGCTTATCTACTTTCGTTGGTTGCTCACAAGGATCGAGTTCCGCGGAGTGGAAACGGTGCAAGGAGCAGAAACTGCCGAGTTGAATAAAGAAGAAGAGAAAAATGGAAGGAGTTTCGATAGAATCGAGAAACAACGATCGAGACTTACGATGAAAATGAGCTCTGCGAAGAGGAGGGAGGAGGAGAAAGAGAAGAAACTTCATTTTCGAGGAATGAAATCGCCGAGAGCCTTTGGAATGAAGAAAGAGAGAAAGGAAGATTGGAAAGAGAGTCGGAGAGGGAAAGAGAGAAAGAGAGAGTGCTCGCCTCTCCGATTATGTATGTATGGAGGGACAGCATCCAGCGAATCTTACAGCTCAGTGAGGCTAGCACGAGCTCGCACGCTCGATCTCTCTCTCTTTTGCTTTGACTCGCGGTCTTTATCCCTTTCGCGGTCTCGGTAACGTTTCTTTCAGTTGTCGCTCGTCGCTCGAGCGTTACACGCACGTTTCCGTGGTATCGCATTGGAAAAAAACAACGCGGTCCGCTCAGTTAAATCGAACAGCGATTAGCCGAGCGCGTTGCGGCTTGGAAACTTTGCAATCAATTAGTCAAGGCGGAGAACAATTCCGACTTACAGTCTGAGAGGTTCCAGACAATTTTTCATCCGTTTAACGATCCGTCTGCGATAAAAATTCGACAAATTCCATTGGAGTGATTGCCCTCGAGATAAACAAACGTGAAATGTTGTCCCATGTATTTCTCCCGGAATATCCTCGTCGAGACTAAGTTTTTGGGAAGTTCAAAAGTACGAAAACCTTGCAACCACCTGGCAGAGGATTGGACCGCTCGTCCCAGAGAAATTCGCTCCTCGGCTCCCTCGATATTCATTCGTGACTTCAAAATAACGTGACACGTTGCAGCTTATCGTTATACGTACGTATCCCTTAATATATACACAAGCATTATGTACTACATGTATGCATATCCAGAGACACGTCACAAGCCCGAAACGATACTCTCATCACCGCTCTTTTATGTCCACGTTTCCATGTGCTGTACGGGCTCGAAATTTTGACGTGATTTCACGAAACTACCGACTTGCGCAACGCCCCGATCTTTCGTCGAGTCCTTCTGCTCGGTAATGCAATCTCGTACTCTTTCGTGCTATCCATATGAGGATAAACATATGCGTAAAAACTCGTGTAGGAAAAGCGGATAGAAAGTGGAGACGCGGACACGTTCCTCGGTCAATTTTTCCCTCGCTTCGTAGCGCCTTATTTCCTTTTATTTTTCACTAGCCCAGTGACAATCGTGCGCATCGATGATCGAAGTATTGAGATCGATTCGAGGCAGTGTTTTCAGTATTTTTTCGAGAGTACGTTAGTGATTGGAGTCTCGTATTTTTCGGGGCTGGGCGTTTTAATCGCTCGTTATTGGTGCGCAACGAGAGACAATTGTGTCGAGGAGCTTTCCAAGCTCCGGATAATTCGATGAAACGTGAGTTGCTTCGCATGTTTTCATTTCGATCTTGTTTTCATGAGCGAAAAATTTGGAAAGAATTCTTCGGTTTTTCTCGTTTCAAGGTGTTTGTCGCGGCTTTCGATCGTTCATTCGTTTTGATCATTGATGTCTCCGAGGCAGACGAGTCTCTCTGAGTAATCCCTTCGCCTCGGGATATACTCGCGATGTCTATTCGTAGCAACCTCGTCTCGTTCGCACGCACGTTCCGTCACAGTGTGTTGGGCCTCTTTTTCTCGCTGTTGATCGCGTCCGCACGTTGCATAATTACGATGAGAACACGTGGACTCGCGAGCTCGTGAAGAAACGCTGAGAGTGTCACGCTGGAATATTACAGAGAGCTCGGCGATTATCCAAATCGGAGAAATTTCAATGGCGATTGACACCTTTTATTCTGTAGTCCAAGTGTCTTTATCGGACTTTCGCTTTGCAAGTGATATAAAATAAGAAAAAGGCACTGTCGCAAACCGATCGATGCTTGGGAGGTTCGATTCTTGGGATTAAATGGTTCGAGAGATTTGTAAAAACTTGAACATTCGTTCGAAACGAATCTTCGTCAATTTTTCCTACCGATTCGCCCATTAAGAGACGAGCTGGAATCATCGATCAAGATTTAATAAATCCGAAGAATAAAAAATCAATTTTAAATCTGCCTCGAAAAATATTGCTCGATCAATGAACAAAGTGAATACTTAATCGCTGTGTGCTTTTTCGCGAACTCTATAAACTCGTTGACTCCGCGAATCACCACAACCCAAATCCTCTTTAATGCGTCGAGAGACATACATTAATCATTCAACAAGGACGAGGCTGAGTTCACGCTTCTGTACATGTGACGACCGGTGACGACGGTACGGCGGCTCGTTCCGAAAAATCGCTTCTCAAATGTCATCCCAACACATTATTATTTCGTTTTCCCTCTCTTTATTTAAATTGGTGGTTCTATTTTTGAAAGTTTTTAATTCAACGAGCACGGCCAAAGCTCCGGTTTCGCCGGCAAAATCTTCGAGCCTTCAACCACATTTGAGGTCTCGCTCGTCAACGGCGTTTTCGAAACGTTGAGAATTGAATTCCCTAAAAAAATAAACAACGGGCGTATGTAAGCCTCGGGGACGAGATCGACTTTTATTTTTTCCGCTGCGCTCTCGCGCAGGACGGATTTATAAAGGTGTAATTAGAAAAATGCCCTCCAGATCGTGACCACGGGAGAGGCAGCTTCTGATTGCTTGTCAATTAGAGAAGCAGGTGCTGCTGACAGCCTTTCCGGCTACTGTTCGATCGCTCCATCCAAAAGTATATAAATACGTGTCTCTCTCCTCGCGATCGCGGTTTCTTTTCATGTAAATGTTCGCATAAACACACAACTATACTCCAACGTATTCCCTCGCTTTTTCGAGTGTATGCGCACCAACGACATACGAATCCCTCCCCCTGCGCGATCTCACGTTTCTCTCCGAAAAAAGGAGAATGTAAAAAAATCCGATATGCATGTGAGCTACTCCTTTTTTTCGCTCTGCCGCCTTTCCCTTCAAAAATGCGTGACCAGTAAGTCTACTTTCTTCGTATCGGAGAAATCAATAAATAAATTTTCGGTATACTAAGCAGCCTGGAGCGACTTTAGGATACGAATAGACCACCTGAAAGTCGCAAAAAAGACTCGAAATTCACCATTTTTTCGAAAATCGTGCAACGAGGATTTTTCTTGGCTGGAAACAGCCATTTTTTGCAGTGTTTATAGTTTATATTCTACTCAATTTCACTTTATCTTCGGATTCCTCTCATTTCGAACTTTTTGATGTTTGACGAGGAATCTTTTTACCTCTCGATCGACAAAATTATTTGAAGTCGGAATGTTTCTCGCATTCGGTAGAGAATTCCGCGACCCGGAATGTATCTTTGTGTTCGTCCTATTCAGCCTGCACAATAAAAAAAGGTTCTAATGTCAATGTTGACTCTTTTGGATCCATAAAATCATTAGCAAACATATATATAGACGCAATAGCAATGATAATATGTTTTATTGATCGTCGGCGATGATTTCGTCACGTAATTAAAGGCGACCAGGATCCGAGTCGTGCGGTGAATGAGCGCAGGTGCGGAAGGTGTCGAGAATCGTTAGAGCGCGAGGAGGTTCGTGGCACGTTGGCGGGATATTCCTGAGCCGAAAACAAATTCTATACTACTTTGGCTTTTGGCATTCTGGTCTCGTGTCAAAGAGGCGAGATACGTTGGAAAGAAAGTGCGGGTAGGTCGAATCGTAAAACTTTGGGATGTCGAAACGAGGATTAAGCCCGGTTCGACGGTCGTACAAATTTTTTCGGCGATCTTGACATTAAAATTCTACGAGTATTTCAACGCGCGTTTAATAATTGGATTCGTATCATAATCAATTTGACATTTTTCTTCATTATGTTTTTCAAGGTAATAAGTACGAATGAATTAACAGAAGATTCGTCCGGTCAACTTTCGTGCGCCAAGATATTTTTCCACTCGGAAATTATTTCATTAATCGCCCTACGATTGATTCAGGTTGAAATTGTGAAACTCATTCCTTCGGAAGATCGACGCTCTTTCGAGTCGCGCGGTTGTACGACGATTCGAGCAGGTCCACCAAACTCGTCGACAAACGTCAGCCTACTTTATTCTATTTTGAGACTGCTCCTGGCTATTTCGGTTCTAATGGTCCCATCACTGAAAATGACATTCAAATGACAGGACCAGTTCGTATTCAGGACACCACAAATTTTATTTTTCGCCTCCGGTAGGAGCGGTGAAAACTTTCACGAAACTCCTGATGCGTGATCTAATTATTCGTATGGGAATATTGTGGTTTTTCACTCTCTTCATATTCCGACGTTTTACTCAAACTCCAAATGCTACGAAAAAATCATGAAAAAAATGTTTTTACAGTTTTGTTGCCCCGCGAGACACCAATTTCCACGTTTTATTGCAGCTGCAACGTGAAAAATGCGCGAATTCGCTCCCCCTCCCCGTGTTTCTTTATCCCACGAACGAAGGGTTGATTTTATGTCCTGATCATAAAGTTGCCAATGTTAAATAATACGCTTGGATAAATATACACTAATGGACCCGGTTGTCTCGTTAACATACATTTAATAACGTGGATATAAAACCAGCAGTGATAGTTACTTTCCAGATGTATATGCATATTAAAACTTAAGTACGATTGCACAATTTGAAATAATAGCGTTAGTCGCGATTGTAATTCTTGGTACAGGTTATGCAGACTCGTTAGGAAAAGTTAGTCGGTGCGATTTTAAGGGAATAAACTTTCGGATATACAGTCATACCGAAGCGAATGTTGGGCTCGTGCAAATGTCAAGATCTAATGATCGTTACGAGGGGCTTTTTCGAGTCCCATTTCCAGTGAAATATCACTGACACACGGTATAACGAAACAAAGTCGTCGCATAAATATGCAGAATTTCGAAGGCGTTCGTAAGTGACGAAACGAATGGTTTTTATGAGCGCAGAACCCTTTTGTTCGCAGGCGCGGAGCAGAATGGTTTTTCGATCTTCCTGGTAGCTCGTACTCTCGAATACCTTGATGGTATTCCAAGGTCATCGAGCTGAAAGAGTGGACCCCGATACGGAAAGTCCTCGCGAGGCAGAGGACATAAACGCTCGCTCTCGGCTAAATAATGGAGGTCGACATTGACGCCTTACTCGTTCAGTGAGGAAGAGTCCTTTGAATCTACGAAAAAATAAGGAAAAACAAAGAAACGTAAAGCGACGTGCGCCAGTGCCAAAATGGCTTTGTCTCGAATGGCAAGGAACGTTCACTGAGCTCAAATTCATCGAATAACCGGAAGAAATACTGCAGCAGTGCCGACGATATAGAGAGAGAGAGAGAGAGAGAGCAGCGGACGTTCTCGAAAAAACTGAAATTTCTAGTCCAACTGTTCGAGAATGTCTCTGGCCAACTTCAGTTTTCCATTTCAATTGGCGGCTTCGTCCTCGTACGCTTTCCCCGGTGGCCAAACTCCCCAATCGGCAATCAGTAATTTACGCTTGAATGCGGTTTTGCCACCGACGCCCGCACCGGCGTTCAACGACGACAGAAGATACGAGAACGAACCGTACATCACCCCGGCCCAGTACCAGCATCAGCATCAACAGCAGCAACAACGCCAGAGAGAACAACAACTCCGAGCCCAAGAATCGTACGCCGGACATCGCCACCATTATCTCGGCAACTCCGGCTCCTCCGGCTCTACTAACCAGGACACCAGATACGCCAATTACAATCAAGACTTTCGGAGGACTCGGCCGAGACAACAACAAGTGCCGCAACAGGCTACGAACCAACAGCAACAAAACAGACATCACGTTTCTTCAGCGAGCAACGAACAACCCTCGTCGCGATCACAAACTCGAGGGTCCAATCATCAGGAACATCCACATCCTCAACAAAACCCTCCAGCGAGTGTTCCGAGTGCCGATGACTCCAGAAATGTTGGGCAGGATAATTACCCTGAGAGACCCGACGACGGGTGAGTCACTTTTTTCCTTTGTTTCAATCTTCGAGCTGCGCTTTTGAGATCGTTTGGCCCGGAATGAAATCTGCGATTCCGTCTGATTTCAAATAAATTGTTTTTTTCCAAATTTCGCTCCGGTCCAAGGAGAAATCGTGCAAGTAACTTCGGCTCGGTCCGCAGAGCCGATTGCACCCTTGAGAGAGAAGCGAATCGGTTTAAAAATCTCAATTTCTTCAAGAGTTACGGGCGCAGTAAAAATTCCTCGGTCCATTAAAGCTTGTGGCGCGAGCCAACTGGCGCAGGCTATCGCCGGAGTTTGGACTTTCGAAGAGCACCAAAATTGTTTCCATTCGAGCCTACGCGGGATTTAAATCCAGAATAAAAAAACTCGTCGTCACACGCGTTGACGGAACGATCGGCAAAATATGAAATCGGCATAAAATGATTAGGAGATTTATGAGTCGTAGGAGAGAATAAATTGGCTCCCTTTGAAAAATTGAAGCTGCAGGATCGCCTGGCCGAAAAAGTGATCCACGGTCAGGGCCATGGATAATTCGACGCTCGATTCTTTCGCCTGCCAGCAAATATGCTTGCCGATGAAAAATTGCTCTCGGAGTAATAAGAGAAAAAAACAACCGCAGTCCGCCCGGTTAATTCCGTCATTACCGGGTCAGCTTTTACTCGAAAATAAATACGGGGAAAGTCACATGTGCGGCGGGGTGTTGTCGACGAAATCTCGACCAGGATGCTTCCCATTTGATATGCATAATGTGTACACTCTCACGGAGACAGGACGTTCGTACTTTCAGGTTTATATGAGCGCTTTATACGTCGTATACGGAGCCGGACACAGACACACGTACGAAAGAATGTACATAAATATATGCGAGCAGGCGTCGAAATCGTGAAATCCGATCGCGAAAGGAGAAAGAGGAGACAACCCGAAATATAGTGAGTCTGTTTTTCGGGCGCCAGTGACTTTGCCAAAAGAGTTACGAGACAATAATACCTCATTTCTCCCCCTCTCCCCTCCTCCCTCCCTTTCCTCCCCGAACGCTCCCTTCGCGTACTTTTTCTTGAACTTTAATCGTTTTTTCTACCTCGCTAACCACACAATTACAGTTCGCTGCTTCTGTCCGCGTCGATAGTTAATACTCGCATTGCTCGAAACCTCGAGCCCGCGAAGCGAAAGCGCTCCTTCTCAGATGTATACTTACACCTGTGGAGCAGCCACGAGCACTCGCAAAAACCGCACCGCAGCCGTATAATTGAACGCGTAATAATCATGCGATATCTTCCCGCGACGCGCTCGGCTTTCGTGAATTTTACTCACTTCGACGCGCCTCGCCACTTCAACGCCTTTCTCGCTCTCGCCCTCCAACCGCGTAGCTCGAGCTTCCATGTTGAGGAATCTGAGAATCGGCCAATAATAAATGCAAATTCGAAAATATTCGAAGAGTGCGCAAAACTTGTTTTTTTTCGATTACTCATTTTACATTTTTCGTTACGTTCGAATGGCTCTAGTTTTCTCATCAATGAAAATACGAATTTTTTCGATGACGCGAACGAGCTCCAGTTTTATGGAGAATCATTCAAAATATTTTCATTTTCAAATCCACGAACCAAGGCACTAATTAATTACAAACTTCAGTCGACCCATCGGTTGATTCATCGTCGAATAAATATGCAAATAGGAATAGCGGTAGGAAGTTTGAACCGAAGAAACTGAACGCATACAAATACTCGCGAAGAATCATCGTCGCAGATATGAGAATCTCTAATGACTTCATTTTAACCTTGTTTTTCCGAAAAGCTACACGAGAGTGAATGGCGGTGCTTACGGTAGTGCAGACGCGAAAACCTCGATCCACGCGATTCTGGATTACGACGATGACGACGAGAGTAATGTCGAGGATTATTACGATGACGAGGCTGCGGATATGCCGAAAAATACTCGTGTCACACCGATACAGGGCCCGATATACGTAAAAAACGGTACCGTCCCGGTCGTACCTTTATACTCGTATCCGCAGCTGAACAATGGTAGTTTCGTGCAAATACCGGTGAGTAAAAAATCTCTTTAAATACATTATAAGGATAAATACATATTCATGTGGCCGCCGTGACGATAAAATATTTTATTAGTTCCAAGAATCATCATTGCAAACGAAAACATGTCGCATTAAAACCGAAGAAATTCGATTGCTTGAACCAAAATCGACCCTTTTCGGAGACGAAGTGTTTCTCTATCGAATCACTTTTGTCAACATTCATTTGACAGTAGTCAAGGAAATGTGAGAAATCAAAGCTGTCATCAAAATTATTCGAAAGTTTATTTCGTCGATTCCATCATCTCTGTAAGGTGAAAATCAGATTGATTCTAATGGAAAAGCTTTCCTTCGAGCCAAAAATGAACAGTCGATTTTGTAAATATTCAAATTATTTAAGGAATTCACTAAAAAATGAGAATCTTCGTGTCTTCAAAACTTGGTCATTCGTCCGGAAACTTGTGAGCTTCGAGAAAGTCAGTTCTCCAGGAAAAGTTGAAGGCTCTGGTGAAGTTGCGAGGCTTCAAAGAGCATCCTCGTCATCGCACGTTTCTGCTTCGAGCAATCAACAAAATAATAATCGTTCGATACCGCGAATCCGCTGAGTCTTTTGTACACGTGCAATCGAGCCGCATTTTCGATATCAAAGGATCGTTGTACGCGAACAAGATCGAGGATGTTGATGATGTGCGCACGTTTCAGCAGGCAAAAGCCACGCGTCTCTACTCGTTTGGGAATTCGAAAGGTGGAACGTGCCCCCGGCTTTTTTTCAATTACACCCCAGCGCGCTCGTAGCTCTGGCCCCTTTCGTTGCTCACATATCGCTGTAGGACCGTGTGCTATGTTATTTCATTCTATGCATATCCACGTGTAGTTCCTACAAGCTATAAGCTTCTATATGCCATGATAACTGCTTCTTATTCGTACACGCCCGCGTGACATTTCCTTGCGAGCACGTCGTCGTCACAGACGACGCGAATTCTCATCGTCGTGAGTGCACGAGCATGGGCTACTTCGGGACGAATAAACTCTTCATTTTTACCTTCACCAAAAGTCTTTTCGAGGATTGATTCCTCGTTCGCGGTGTTCTTTAATGAGTTTCACGCTCGCATCGAGTCATTCTTGGATTCTCTAACTTCTTCAGTTTCACAATATTTTTCTGTCCGTTTGAAATGCCCGTGAAATCGATTGGATCGTGGCTTTTCTGGACGGAATCTGATTCGCGAAGCTTTCCAACTTTTGACGAACCGATTCGACCCTCCCGGCTGAAATGCCTCGTATTCGTCGCACCGCGGAGCACCCGAGATCCACGGAGAAAGAAATTCACGAACGTTCGTACGCGTCAAGTGAAATAAACCGATGCGAAAGAGTTACGACGTGATGGGAATGTGTACCTCGATCCTGCGACGCTGATGCATATCTTTTCGGTCATATACGTACGCCTACGTGAGCTTGCTCGTATTTGTAGTAAGTTAGGCTTGACGGTCTCGCTTTGTACAAACGCGAATCGAACCTTCTCTCGTCCCCTTGCAGGGGGCGCAATTCGCTAAAAAAAATGAAAATAGTTTCGTGCCAAAATAAGCAATTTCTCGTTGAAAATTATTCTCAATAAAGCGCGCATAAAAAATTCGGTTTAAAATCTTAATGGATTTTGTTCTTCACTCGCCACTTGGGAGACGACGGTGCTGATTGAGACATTTATTTGCGTAATGACTCAACAGTAGCCATTTCAATCCTTGAAGGAATTAAAAAAAAATAAAAATTCCACCGCTCGCTCGATACAACGAAGAATCTCTCGAAGCAGACGGCAAAGGATGAACTCGAGACGAGATTTCTGACTTTTCGTATCGATATATTCATCATATTCCAAGACCTCTGACGACGCCACGGTATAAGAAAAAGCGAGAATATATTCTTTACGGGAACGCAACGCGAGAGACTAATATCGAAAAGTTTCATTGATCGTAAAAGATCGAGAGTCGGGATTTACCGCACCATTAACGACGTCTTCAAACTGACGTACGATTCAACGTACTTAAACTGTATAAAATCGCAATGAAAATGGAAAACAGAGATGAGACAGTATGGGATTCGATTTAATCGGGCGCCGGTACAAGTTATCGAAACGAAGTTGCGCCGCGGGGTCCTCGTAAATCAGGAAAAAAACTACAAAGTTTGAGGAGGTGCAGAAACCTTTCGAATAAAACTGAATGGAAAAGTAACGCCCTCGCCTTTGATATTATCAATGAATTCCATCGACCGGGGCGAAAAAAACGCTTGCGACGGAATCTTGGAGTCGTAACAGCCACTGCTTCGATACTTTTATTAATTCGTTTCGAAAAAAAATCGTTGATTTGATCAGTTTGCGAAATATGAGGATCCAATTCGGCGGGAGAAAAGAGAGAGCAGACGATGCTCGGATGGCCACGCGGAAAAACGGCGGATCGATTCAATGTCGCGATCTTGCCTGCGAGGTCCCAACCGTTCCGAATCTTTCACCGATATTCTCGCACTCTCAACTTCTCAAATCTATCGAAAAACTCTGAAAAACGGGCGAATGGTCGAATCGGAAAATAACGAACGTCTATGAATTAAGTTCGGGTATCGAGATCAATCGACCACGATCTCCGACCCCTTAAAGTCGTTCGGCCGTTCGATAAAGTACGGTAAGGTCTCCTGATGACGATAGGCACAGTTCCGGGGTCTCTTACGGGGCAAAATTTTGAATGATTTCATTTATAATTTTGAGTTTTTGACACGGCACCCTATGGGAGAATTCACAATAATATTAATTGTGAAAAAATGGTACGGTGTTGGAGCTTCGGAAAAGTTTATATCGCGAAGAAAATTTATCACAGATTCCGTTCCTTTAAAAAAACATTACCTTACGGAGCTTTTAAGAAAAAGAAAACACGAAAAAACTTTAGTTTTTGACGCGTCGAAAGCGGATGCCAGTCATTACGTTGACTGCTGGTAACAGCTGATTGAACTTGGGGCAAATTCGGGAATCGCTGGAATATCATCAAATTTATTTTTCAGACTGGCTCACGTGCTCTTTTTTTAATCAATTGACCATTTCTTTTTCTCGGTGCCATTACACAGATATAAACTTTCTTTCGCACAACAAAAATGTTCTCTAGGTTATGTGTATTTATTTAAAGTGTCACCGGCACCGACTCAATAATTATTAACTAGTTGAAGTATAAATTTGATCTTTTATGATATTTTTAAAAGCATTTTATTACATTCTCATGATAAAAATATTCTCAATTCAAGCGTGTATTCATTTTATTAATAATTTAGACTTGAAATTAATCAGCATAAAATAGTTGCAAACCTGACTAGTCATACAACGGCCGAACTACTTTAAGAGACCGATATATTTATAGAAGTCACGGAGAAATGGCCGCAAATCGTATTGTCGAGTATTCAATGACACCCACTCTGACGTATCTCCTCGTGGGCCGATACTCGTCAATGACGCGACGCCGATTTCCGGTGTAAATCGTGCTCACGGTTCCGCAATTGTTTGACGCTTTACATAGGAGCGGTTCGTACACTTGAACCTCCGTTGAGTGACTAATTGCGGGACCATATACGAGAGTATTTTGATCTTGAAGGAACTTTGGAATTTTCCAATACCAATAGCTCCATAGGACTGGAATTGAGGCACTGAATGGGCCAGTAAAAACCTGGTGAATTTCGCTATCGAAACGATGCGAACGTTGATTTTCGATCATTGCAAAATCCTAAAAGTTGTTGATAAACAATTTGGACAAACTTTTGGCACTTTGAAACGAATTCAAAATTTTTTTAAAACACATTATTTGTCGTTATCACGGATTCCAAAATGTTTAATGGCCCAATAGCCCATTCATGTAAACGCGTTGTATGATTTGATCCCGGCTTCACGCGTCGTTTTATAACTTCTAATAAAGTTTGAGATGATCGTCTCGGGACCGACCTTCATAAATATGCAGCGGCTGCGAACGCATCCGTGATTCGTTTTTATAGGCTGTAGAGAATTGTAGATTTTGAGGTGCCTCAAGCTGAGTGCACACTTCAAAGAGCCTTTTAATATTCCGATCTAATTTTTCCAATTCCCCCCTCGAACGAATCGCTTGTTCTCTGCGGAGTGTTTAATGCCGTTCAACAAATTGAAATGAATTCGAGCCCATTCTCGGTGCTCGTTCCAATGGAATTACTGTACAAATGACTAATTAGTTGTCAGGAATCGATTTTATCGCGGTTCGCATTTATCATTCCCGATAGTTTTCGTCAGCAAAGCCGGAGTCGGTCGTGCGGACTCAAATTATTCAGGCCGAGCGTGTACTCTCATAGTCGATTCGATAATTGACAGTTAACTATTGCACTAATCCTTATCTCGCGAGTTATACGATCGCAAGAGCGTGCGACTACGTTTGTTAACGATGAAAAAAGGCACCTCAGGACGGGAGTTGGTTGCAGCAACGGTAAAGAACATTGTCGTATCTCATTTGACGCTGTACCTGCGACGCGAAGTTGACCGAGGTTGTCAGCCCGGGTCGGCAAACCCGTCGACACTATTTTTTGCACCGCAGGTTTCGTCTAATTAGCATAAAAACCTTGAATCGATACACCTCTGAGTGCTTCGTACCAGGCGCGTTTCGCTCCAAATGTTCAATCGCACTTCAAATTCGAAATGTTGCGAATCTTTTTTTTCGCCGCCCGCTGACGCGCGGACCAAACGATATTTTTTGGGGGTCAATAAAACTTGGAAGAGAAAATTGTTGTTTTTATACTGGCGATGACCAGAAATTCTGCTTCCGAATAAATAGTGAAATTTGTTCTCCAACCAAGTGATAAATGTCAATATAATGTCGATGTTTCGAAAGGATTTTTATTATAAATAGACGAAATAACCGATTTCGTTTTTAATGATCGCTCCGATCTCCCATTTCTCATCGGCGACGTCCATCTTATTCCAGATTCTCTGGACCGCATTATCGGTCGCTTTGGGAGTCGAGTTGCGAGGCGATCTTGTCAAGGGGACACCGTGCATCAAGAGATACCATCAACTTTATTGCCCAACCGCTGGCAAAACTTATCCCACGTGAGTAAATTCCCGAATTAAATAAACTCGAACGAGCGATATTCCGGGGGCCTTGGAGTTTCAGGTGAAACCGTTTTTCACTGTGCCCCAGAACTCGTTAAGATTAACTTCGAATTTATTCAAACTTGGCTCCCATTTTTACGGCTCATTTCGACTAAGTCCGAGGGGAAAATTCAATTCCGAAATGTGCTTTTTGTGCAGCGATCGAATAGAACATTTTATAGATGAAAATAAAGCTCTCATGAAACGAATGTACGGGGTGTTCGAGATGGACGAGGATTTTGGTCCTCCGAGTCACCAGCCTGGCAGGAGAAGACGGAGGAACGCGAAGTTCGGCGAACCGGATGGTGGCCCGAGCTTACGCTACGCCAACGACGATCCTGTCATCGAAGGTGGCGATTCGATTTTCAGCAAAGCTCGAAAGACGCGACAAACCAGTGTGAATGCTGGTGGAAACGAGAGTGGACGGTAATATTTCGAATGCACAAAAATAAAAAACTCGAAACTTTACAGTCCTTTTTATATTTTGATGTTTTTTTCAAATTCATTCCAGCATCGACGCTTGTGAATCCAAAGCTGAAATCGTCACTCCCTATTGGGCGAAAAACAGCGCTGCTAAAACTCGAGCTATTGTCAATACCCAACATTTCGAACAGGCGATCCACCAGGAAATGTGCACGTTAGTATTTCGATCGTTCATCGGGAATCGAAAGTCAAAATATTAAAAAATCGCTAAATTTGCAGGAATCGACGAAAATTGCTAATAAAAAAAAATCTCATTGAAAATCTCATCTGAATATCATAAAATTATCGTTAAATTAGTTTTTTAAATTCCGGAAAAAATCCTTCCTCGTGCTGTTTCGAAACATTATTGTGCTTTTCGATTTTGTTTTTTTTTTGAGTTAAAAACTTTTCACATTTCCATTGCCGAAAGTGAAGTTAAAAGTGGCGACGTTGTCAAATTGATTTGTGAGTGAAGTTGATCGCTCGTTACTTGATTTGTTGTAGAAAAACACACACGAATCGTTGCCACGGTGAATGCGGTTGCGAGCAAAAGTACAAGTGGCACAGGCTGTTGGCTTACGATCCAGACGACGATTGCAAAGGTATCTTCATGGACTGGTTCATTTTTCCGTCGTGTTGCGTCTGCAGATGCGAACCGACGAGCGCAGCGAGTCGAATATTCTCGCCGAAGCAGACCAATCGAAATTGAGACACTTTCGTTTGTTTCTCATCTCCGAAAAGTGCGTTTGAGAGGAGAAAAAAGCTACGTCGACACTGAAAAAGCTGGGGAAAGGACTGGAGCGGTTTGTTTACTTTGTCGAAGTATTTTGTGACGTAGGACGAAATTCGAAGCTCGAGAAAACTCGTAAAACCTCGTCGAGGACTCCAATGATCCTCCTTTCTTCTGCGAGTCCAAAGAATTCAAGCAGCGAATCACGAATGGACGCTTAAATATTTACGTTTCGTCACAAGTTTTTCGACTTTTTTCCTCCGCATATGAAATTCAGCACAAGCGCGGTGCTTGCGTTTCGTGATTGTACAGAAATCTCGTGTAGTGTTAATGTATTTCAACGAACTGAGGACACGTTAGAGAAATTTTTAGTGCCTAGATTTCATCACCTTTCAAACGAATCGATTCAAATCTCACTTTTCCAAGTTTTGCCTTATTTTTTAAGCCCTAAGCAGATCTCGCAATGTTTCATTATGAAAATTTCCTATTCATACTCCACTTAGAGAAAAAATATATTTAGTCATCGTTGATATACTCGTAATTAAGGTGTAAATCACATTTTTCCAAAATAAACATTTTTTTTTAAATCAGCCACATTCATCCAACTTCCTGCTTCCGTTTGCACTATCCGACCGTTGATGTTGACGCAAGACCCTTTTTATCTTCGAGAATTGCAGTTTCGTATCGATCGAGGTCGAGCCTCTTCTGTCGGCAAAAGAGTTCACGACTATCGGAGCAAAAAGCGTTTCAAATAAATGAATTTTCCCTCTCTCCACAGCTCTCCAATTTACCATTCACGCGTGCACGCTCCTCAGAGCTATTTACACTCTTTCCTAGATGTAAATTAACGTCAGCCCACGATCGATGGCACTCCCGAATGGTGCGGTACGAAAAAGAAATCCTTTGAAATTTCTTGGTGTTTCGAATTCTTTTTTCCGTTTCTTTATCGATTTTTCTCTCGGAAATAATAACAATTCAAGACTTTCTGTGAAAACTGATGCGTCGTCTCGTTGATTATATCATCGTTCACTACTTCGCAATTGCGATACTCAAAGATGATATCATACTCATCGTCGTGGAACTGATTGCGACCTTGAGCAGAGATAATTATCATACTTGTACTTGAAACGCGCAGTTCCAAGCGCGGTGAAAAAGGACAAATGTTAATTGGAGGAAGAAGCAATGTTTCGTACGATTTGCACTGGATTTTTCTGATTTACTGAATTCGTTTAAAGCACTTGAATTATTGAATAATTTTTTGTGTCAATGAAATTCTTCCTTGGCGATTAGGAATAAAAACAGAGATATGACGACGGAGGATTTTGTGCGAGTTTCGCATTAACAATATTCACTTCGTCGATAGCGTCATCGAGGAATTTCAATAACGTCGAGTTCACTGAAAGTGTACAAAGTTTATTGAAACAACACACACACTTGGTATCGGGTAAGAAAATACTCAACACAGAAAAAGTCATCTGTTGAATAATAAATTTCGTAAAAATGAAGAAAATTCTTTTCGCTCGATAAAAATACCTTAAAAGTACGACATTTTTTCCAACAAGATTATACAATTTGGGCAAATAAATCCAAAGAGGTACGACAAGTACGAAAATTTTCAATTTTTTCGTCATTAAATGCACCGTTGAATAGAGAGTCTGCGTCAAATCTCGATTCCGATTCGATCGGATCTCTTGACTCGATTTTAGTCTCCGTTAATACTCGGTCAAAAGCTTTAAATAATCATTTTTTTGAGAGTGAAAAAAAACATTCGCAAAGCTTCCGAAACTCGATGAGCCGCGATTCTATCATCTGGACGGATTCCTGATAAGCCACGTTTCACGAACACGTACACGGTTTTAAAAGTATACTTCGTAAAACCAATAGAAAGAAAACGTGATAGAAAATCAAGAGAGACGGTGAAGATTATATCAAAGAAAGAGATAAATAATAATTAATTATGAGATAATAATAATAACAGTAATAATAAATCTAATAATACAAAAAAGTGCAGAGGATTAAAGGAAAGGATAAAATCGTTAAAATATGTATTTGCAATTTTGGAAAAAATGTTTCTACAGCAACAATCGTTCGGACAGAATGTGAGATAAACAATGGCGAAAAATTTGCGGGAAAGGTATAAAAATGTTTTCCATTCCATGAGAGATCGTATTCCTACAAATGCCCAAAACGCAGCATGGATTCAATGTGTCGAAAAGAAAATTTCACTCTTTGATCTTTATAATGAGAATATATTTGAAATATATTAATAATATTTATTGGAGATTGATAATGCGGCGAAGAAACGTTGCAAATCCGACATTTTTGTACCTTCGGTGCAGTCACGATTCGCAAATCCACGTCGTATCTTTCAAGTCTACTTTACGTACAATATTTATGTATCGAATTTAAAAAAACGTATGTTTCGAGAAGGAAATCCGGCTCGATATAATTCGCTTAAGTTACTTTCCTCCGTCGTCGCGTTAAAGACGAAAAACTCCCTTCGTCGTTAATCGCTTCTCGATTTGGCTTCTCCGACGGTAAAGAAAAGAAAGTTTGAAAATTCACACACTAAAAGAACGACCTAATCGAGGGCGAGAGCACGCAGGTCAAGAGAGCCACCGCGCAGGCCTGGAACATCTGAATTCCGGAAATGGAGCTTGCACCGTTGCAATAATCGGAGTTACAAATGTGACACGATTCAATCGATACACTGCTCTGTGTCGCTGTGTGGGGTCCACATGGCCCATTGGCGATGTCACGCTCTTCCGGATTCGGGACGGCGCAGGATCGAACGATCACCATTTGACCGTTTTCTAGAAAAATACAAAATTTCACTCAACAAATGAACCTTTCGAAGCCCAAATTCATGCTCAAATACAGGCCACTGAAAATTTTGCGTGCACGAATTTGTGGGAGCGGTCATTACGGATGTAAACTGGAAATTCAACAATGCGAGCCAAACCCAGTCGAAGTTATTGAACGTTTGATTAGATCATTGAAGGATTCGTACACATTCAATTATTTTTCCAACAAAGCTCAGGGGGCAGAAAATTTTTAAAAAATCTCAAAAAATTCTTTCGAATGTGTTGAGGTTGAAAAAGAAATTGAAATCGTGAATTTTTCAGTTATCGATTGGAAATACGTTTTTTCCTTCGATTTTTTCGTCTTCAGAAAATGAAGTTCGACCTTCGTAGCGGCAATTTGAAAAAATGAAAAAAATCCAGCAATTTTGTCTCCCGTTCGTTGGAACTATTTTGCTTTTAAATTTCCTCTTTCGATGGTTCAACTGGATTTTGGCTCGAGTTTTAATGGTTCGTGTATAAGAGCAATTGGACGTCGTGCGCGTATTTGATTCCCAGACAAAAATAATGCCGAGGTCCGAGGCAAGTCTTTTGCGTCTCACGCTGAAGTCTCGGGCGTGGCATTGTCCTTGGGATTCACCTAAGCACGAGTTAATTATCGTAATCTTCGCTCGGCGTTATTCGTGCATCTCAGACTGTCTCAGACTCGCGTTCTCTCTGTTTTTTATGCGTGTGTAATGTGGAATAATGATGAAAAAGAGAGAGAGTGCGAATGATATGAGTCACGTCTCGAGCATCAGACTATTTTTGAATGTCTCGGTTGAATACTATTAAGTGGAAAAAGACGGATTGTCATAACGCCGCGAGGACGTGCTTAGTGAGAAAATTGACACTCGCGAAGACACGGAAAAAGACTCGTTGCTGCGTCATCGTCGGATGAAAAGATTTCTCGTTTCAACATCAAATCATCGCAAGAAGAACAAGCGATTTTATTTGTCTTTGTTGCCCTCTGAATCTCGGCTGTTCTTTGGCCATTATTTGGAATTCTTTAGAATCATTATTCATCAGAGTTCACGATTACTCGAAAACTTTGAAAGAAAAAATGTTTAAACTGCTACGAAGGAAGTTCTTCCATCGCACCATGTTTTTCTCTGGACTCGTCCCAAGAGCCTGAAATGTTGACACGTCAAGTCCGACTCTCTTATTCTCATCGAGAAATCAATTTCGTGGTTCGGTGCATTTTAGGCGCAGCACTCGGAGTTCAGTTCCGTGGCGCGTTGTGCAGCTCGAAAGTGGCGATAAAAAATGAATGACTTTCGCACAGCCAGCCCGAGGTTGAACAATTGAGTCTTCGAGTAAGTTTTCTAGTTCGTTTTACCCTCGAGAATGAGAATATGATTTTCACGGGAAATAAGCGATGCTAGTGAAAAGGAAATTGGAGCAGCGGTAAGTGAATGCGGATTCGGTATTTACCTCTTTGAACGATCTTTTTGCAAACGTTTTTCTCGTTGTATCCATAGGTATTTGGAGAAATGGTTCCGTCGCAGTCTCGTGTATGGAAGTTGCGATTGTGTTCGGTGGCGTTCATCGGATCGCCACAATCTTTGCTCATCGTCGACGTGCAGACCCAGCACTTGATGGCGGAGCCTGTGAATCAAAAGCGAATTTAAAAAATATTTGAAAAACTTGATAATTCCCAGGATTTAATAATTCACGACTGAAAACAATTCGGGCGATCGGACCAGGCTGGCCTCAGGCATGACGCTCAATCAGCAAACAACGCAGTTCTGAGGTAACAACAGGTGTCGTCGGGAGTTTGCGCGCTCAGGAAACATCAACAGGTGCACACGAGCGTGCATTTGAAAAATTCTAGCAGCAAAACCTCCACTGAAAATGGATATTTCGATCGGGGTCTCTAGAATTTCTAAACTCGTATTTCTCCCCATCGATTCGAACGGAAGTCATTTTTTATGCTCGATCCGTCGTACTGAATGGCACTGACGATAATTCATTAAATTCAATCAATCGTAATTTGAGCATTGGCATTCGCGGTGTCAGTTTCAATCGCAACAGACCATCCGCAGCTAATACTACGCCGCGATGATTAAGCTGCGTGTGTAACGAGTTCCTGAACGTATATTTATAAGCAACATATAAAACCAACGTAATAGAAGTGTTGCGCAAACGCACCTTGCGTTGTTGCTTTACGAGGCTGGCGCACGGGACTCCAATGGCCAGTTTAAAATAACTCGCTCGTACAGCGATTCCCAAGGTGCATACTCCGAGCGAGCCTACGAATATGAAAGTTTGTAGGAACGCGGGACCTGGCTGTGTCCACGCGGGCATTTGGCCCGTCGGAGATGAGCTAGCACCAGAGAATAAACAACTTTTTGTAGCGGAGAGAATGAGGGAGTTGAAAGAACCGAAGAAAACATTCGAGGCAACGCGATCGAGCGGATCGACACTCGCGATCTTAAGGCTGAGCACGTAGGAGTATTTTTACCTCGGTCATGCCTGAAGGCGCTTGTGAACGAATCGGATTACGGCATCCGATTGAAATGGAGGACCGAAAGATCCTAAAGACCGAAGGCGCGGTCCCAGAATAGCAAAAAGTTCGCTACACGAAGCTGAAGTGAAAAGAACAAGGAAGCGGTCTCACAGTCTGCGACGTAACAGGTGTCGTGAGACCCTGGGATCGTCCCCGGCTCGTCACACGCCCTCTTCAAGTGCGATAATATCCTACGAACACGGAAATGCAAACCGCACTTTATCTTTACGCTCATAGATTTGTTGTTTTTACCTCCGACACAATGGACTCGGAAATATTTTCCCGTTTGATGCGCGCAGTTTCTCACGATCAAGGTTCACGCTTAGCTGCGGCCCGCAGTTATGACTGACGGGCGTGAATCGAGTAACGAACGCTCAATATTCTTCGGCAGTATTTTATTCTTGCTATTTTATTGCGCATTGTCTAAGGAGCAAGCGATTCAGCCTCGCTTTGAGTACTCGAAGATCAAATTTTCGAGGTGACTTGCGATCGCTGGAAAAAAGCTCCGACTACGTCCTCGATTGAAAATTTGCAATAAGGATGCTTTCTTCACAAAACTCGTTTTCGAATAAATATTTTTTGCCGGTTGCCGAGTGACCGAAATCCACGATAAAACTCGTTTCAACAGCCAAAATCACCGCCAGGATTCCCACCTTTGATCGAAATACCGGAATTCCCTCTCGGATTTACGTCACTCGGTTCATAGATTCAAAAGGACGACAAAACACGCTTATTTTATTCAACAATAAGTGGTTAACCCTGGAGACATGGATATATACGCAACGTCATTATTACGCTATCCTATGTTTATTAAGGCTTTTTCCTGAAAGGGTAGCCCAGCGAGGTTGCTCATCGGCGATGAGCGCATCGCGTGCGTTTACGTAATATAACGACGCCATCAATGGATTCGTTGGTTTTGCTTGCAGCGATGATACACACACGACGAACAATCGACTCATCAACCGGTGAGCTCTTTCAAGCACATTATTACGATTGAAAAAAGCGTATCCTCGCAGTCGCGCGGCGATGGAGCATGAGTCACTCCGATCGCCATCGAAAGCGTGTGCCACTTCGCCTGGGGCTGGCACAAGCCTCGCATCAATAAATAATCGCTCTACTTTTTTGTACGGCAAAAAGTCGAACCTCAAATTACAGAAATATCCAGAGATTTCTTCTGAACTATTTTTCTTCAAACTCGTACATTTTTACGTTCGCCTTGCTCTCGTTACGCACGAGCTCCTTCGTGCGAATGCCAGGAAACATGAGACCGAGTGTACACGGAAAGGGGGACAGAAAGTTTCGTGCTCCTCATTGGCTGCTCGGAGTGTCGAGCACTTCAAATACTTATTCGATTTATCAATTTTCATACGATCGTCGTTCATTCTCATTCAGATTATTGCTAACAGTTTTGTGGAGGATGAATCTTTGGTCATTGGCTCCTTGGAACAATTTTGATGTTCTCAGTCACTCTCGGCTTCAGGTTTGTTGTTTCTCCTCAAATTATTCGGTTCCCTTGGTTTTGCGTCGTTTTTTTGTGTAGCGAAAATACTTTCTGGGTCAACTTTTTCGTTTGACCAGCACGAAAAATTTGTGGATCGATTACTAAGCTCGCTGTTGCCCGTTTATAGCGAATATTTCAAAGATCTAGAACCTAATAATTGAGGAGTTTTTTAAGCCTCCATCATTATTCGCATGCTGCGCCCATGGGAGTGTTTTTCTATACTAACCTCTGGTAATTAAATTTATTTATGAACTCTCCCCTAATCAGTGGTACAGGCGAAGAGTATTTTCGATAAAGACAGCTCATTACGCTGACATAAAGATATTTTTAAAACGTGAGCCAGCTTTAGGGAAAATGAAATGCTCGTCCGCTGCGCGCACTGATTAGAGACCTGTTACGGGCAAGACGAGTTTTGATAAAATGCGTAATTACTGCGAGAGTCTACTGAACTCAAACGACTTCGATATTTTCATTTTTCACGAATATTACAGCACGTTAGAAGTTATAAAAGAATTTTTAAGTAAAATACGTCATCGAGTCAAATATTGTCGAATGATTTATGAACGCAATAAAATTCCAGACTTTCTCAAAATTTCGAATACTTTGAGCATTGTTTTGAATATTTTTATTATTAATAATAAATAATAATATTCACGTTATCAAATCAGTGGAATTTCATCTTCAAAATGGTTTATTATTGACTGTGAATTTTTGAATTTTTGTTTTTACTTTGCTGCGAAGTCTTTAATGTTTGAAAAAACATATTTGAATCAATAAATATTGACGAGTTAATTACAACTTGGTGACATTTTTATTTAACGTCTGTGGTTTGAAAATTGAAAATCTATTCGAAGGGTACCCGAGAAGATGAGGACTCTAGCGACGTTTCAACGAATTTGATATTTTTTTATCGTTGAATTTCGACGATGCTCGCAAGCAATAAACTCGTGCAGAGCGATCGTTTGTTTTTTCTGACTTTAACGTAGGAGTTGAATGAAAAAAAAACTAATCATACAAATGAAATTTTCAATTACTCACCCGGCTGGACGTTGGCGGCAAGGGCCAAAAGAGCGAAAGCCACGCAAGCGTTGAAGTTAAGTCTTAATCCCATCTTGTTTTCTTTGGTTATTCGAGTTAACGAGGCACGAAAGCGGATGAAATAACCGATGGAAAGTGATCGAAATGAGTTGTTCCGTTGTTTCAACGTC
This sequence comes from Venturia canescens, assembly GCF_019457755.1. Taxonomy (NCBI): domain Eukaryota; kingdom Metazoa; phylum Arthropoda; class Insecta; order Hymenoptera; family Ichneumonidae; genus Venturia; species Venturia canescens. The sequence goes on along the minus strand of NC_057423.1, from coordinate 4,446,157 downwards.
TCGTTGAGATTAATGGAAAAAGGAAACGATCGAGAGTGCGCTATAGAGAAGACCGATCCGGACGGTGGCCGCGGCAGAACTGTGATGCTCGAGTCTTGCCGGCACAAAACTTAGCGTGCAAAGGATGCACTTCGGAAAGCTCGGATAATGACACTCCCAGCTTCCTTTGCCGGCGTACGTTATTATAACGTAGTATTCCGCAACGGAGACAGAACCAGAGGGACTCGGGCCGGGAGCGACGCAGATCGAGAAAGGGAGAGTCACGAGCCCCACCATGTACTCCCAGCTCCATTGCCCCAGAAGATTCAAGATCGCATCAGAAGTAGGAGTCAAGACGAGAACGAATAGCAAAAAAGGAGCGTACACCATTCGAATGTGATTACGCTCCAAGGCTCCCGACGAAGATACGAACCATTCGGAAGTTCAGCGATGGAGAAAGACGAACGATAACTAATGACCATATTTCCAGTGGAGATTTTTCTAGGGGAATGTTAAACAGGAGACTTCCTAGCGTTCGATAAATAAGATTCAAAATATGGTGATTATTCAAGCAAAATATAAAGAGAGGAGTGACTCATCGTCAGAGTCAACAGCAGAATACAGTACTAATTGAAATTTTATTCAAAGTAGCAAAACCGTGGAAACTCTATCCTTAAATTCTCGGAAAAATTGTAACATTTCTGGTTAAAACTGTGATATCGTGACAACTTTTTATATTATTCTCTCAGTGCGGGTGGTGTTCGATAATCAACGATTAATACTGATGGGAAAAACGGGGCTTCGCGAATGGAAATGGAGGAGAAGAGGCTGAGTGGAGGAGGAAAAATCTTTTTTTTTTCTCATCGGAGTCGCGATGCGGACAGAAGGCAATTGAGTGTTGTTCTTCAAATTACGTGGGTTGGAATTTTTTTGTTCTTCATCGACGAATTCAAAGATCGAATCCTTCCGAGCAATGCTCGGGTCAAAAAATCGTCGATGCTTGAAGCGAGACCGAATCCACTGCGTTTTAACTCGATTGTTCAGTGTCAAGATTCATGAGCTCGCTATATGAATATTTTTTTACAATAATGAGAAAAAAAAATATGTCAAAATGTTCAGATACCGAAAATATGTGAAAATTCGTGAGTCATCGAAGCAATGGGGGGACGAATCGACGAAGGGAGTTTGCCTGCTCGAGGGGGTGGAAACTGTTCCCATTTATTATTTACGCTCGTTAAATTATCTCGTCCCCCTATGTGAACTCACAAATGCGTGTATTCCTTGTCAATGCTCGTTGATGGACGAGCGATAAAAACGATGTTCAGTGGCTCCGTCTTCGTCGTAAGTCATCGGAATTCGCTACGGTGACGAAATAACGGTCGTCAATTTTGTATTCGAAGCTCGTGGTTTTTCAAAAAGATGAATTTACTGTTTATGTTATTTTACTATTCACTGAATTTATTGTTCGTTTCTGAAAATCCTAAATTCAAATTTCCAATCGGTTTTTTCACTTTTCGAGATAAAATGGCGGAGAAAATTTGGAGTTTGCGAGAATCTTTGAATTGAAGGGGAGCGCAGTTTCGAGTTTTTCGTTCAATTAAAGAGTATCTAAAAAAAGAAAACTTCAAGGCAAATTTTGAAAAATTGATCCATACTTGAAATAATTCCCAAATTAAATCGTAATTCGTACATTTTCAATACCTCATCGACACCAGCATCCGAGGACGCTGAGAAATTGAATCTTCCAGCTGCGCTCCGAGAGACGAATATTTACGTAATAACTCGTAGAAGTATCGAGTATAACTATTTATGGTGCGAGATACGGGCAACGACTTCTCCACTGGTTTATATATAAAGCTGCGAAATCATTTGTTGCACATGTGATCTCGTCTAAGGTATTGCACTCGTGGCTGCATCGGTTAATTCTGTTCGTGCTGACTGAGCTCTCGCGATTTATCGCTCGTAGCAAAATTCTCTTTTACAGCTGACATACTTTCCCTTTTCTCATATTAGTTTGCCCTGCTCCTGACGCTTGTTGTTGCCGGCCCGTGCGTTTCTCTCCACAGGCAAAGTGGAGCGAGCCGTTGATATTTTGATTCCTGAGTTCAGCCACTTGCGCCCTTTTCAGTGTCGAGCACCGACATTTCTCTTTGATACGGGCAAAGATCGCTGCGACGCATGAAACGTCAATGAAAATAAGATGCTCGAGAAGGGGCCTTAAAGTTGACGAGAAATAACATATGAGGGCGGTTTATCGGTCGTCCAGAGACGACCCAAGGCCCTCGAACGTACCGCCAAGCGCACATAAAAATGTCTACAAAATACATATACATAGAGCGACGTAACGCATCGTCTCTCTGGCCGCCGTCTTCTAACTACGGTTAATTAGGCACGTAATTTTAATTCGCTTCACTTTAAACCTCCCACTTAATTCCTCTCGATGTTTCCGAGCCCCGTCGTCGTTTTGAGCGCCGAGCGAGAGAACCGAAAGTAAAATTCGCGGCTCGTGCGTAGAAACGCCATAAATTTGAGGGGATCGATGAGAATTTTATTAAACTTCGTTCAATCGATTTTCGACGGCGGAATTCGTTTCACTGATTCTTTCATGCTGCGTCACATTTAAACAAAAAATTGGGGGGGAGTCCCCGTAAAATTTTTCCGGTCGCTGTATCACTCGAAAATTCTTTGGGTCCAAAGTCGTTCTCGAGTTTCTACAGTCGAAAGATATGCGATATCGTAAAGCAACGAAGTCCTGGATGAGCGTCCCTCGAGCACTCGCAGAGAATAATTGATTTCATGGGCGATAAAGAATTGGCGATATACGAGTACGAGGAACATTGATAGTGTTATGATTGATAAATTCAGCAAGACGAAGTGAGGCCTCAAAGTCTCGTTACGGGCGAGGAGCCGGGGATTGTGAGGGTCACAAGAAAATTTAACCCCGCGGAGCGGGCATTGCTAAATTGACTCAGGCATTTGACCCTTGCCGACGCCGCTCCACCGCGCAACGGCAAACACGTTTCACTCCACTGGAGCACCAACACAGATGCATTAATTTATTCATGCACAAAGATTCGAAGGCGACTGGGAGCTGCGGTGCGCGCTCGTGACGTTCAAATGTAGTAAAAACCAAGATGACTCTCGTCGCGTATTCCAACCCTTCTCTCTCATTCATAAGAGCGAAGGCTTAATTTCTAGCTGCGGCCAAGTCAAATGGTCTTTCCGGTTGTGCGTATGGCGAGCTCCTTCTCGCGGCTCCTCGTATTCCTCTCGTCTTCGTCATCGATCGTCGTCATCGGGTCCTCGCGCGCGCGGGTGACGACGGTTCCTCTAATGGGATAATGAGCTCGCCCGACGATAAATTACCTCGTTGATTCATCCAATTTTTCTTCGCGTTTTTCTTCAAATTACGCATATAATCTCAGTTTTCTAGATACATTTTTTATGGACGTTTTATCAAATACAGAAGCCTCAGAAAATTAGCTTCATCGGATTCTTTCTCAACGAACAGATCATTCGGCGCAGCTCATCCGATCAACATTCAATCGCGTATAAGTTCGATTCGATAAAATAGTTTATGGACCAGCCAACGAAAATGCGCTTTGTACCATCAAACAAACATTTTCCGCTAAAACGTTCGGAGTCGAATTGAGATAAAACTAGATAAATATAATTTGAGAAATAAATCGACTGTCCCGACTCGAACATTTAAAAATCATTGGTAATTGGGACTCGTGATCGAGCAACGAATAGCGCAGCTGCAACGACGATTTCGTCGGTCCACGAATAAAATTTTTTTCCAATAGCTCCAATCTTTTTGGCAGTATCGTAGAACTTAATTTAGTATTCTCTGAAGTGATAAATAACTATTCGGAAGGAATATGTGCTCAAGTAATGGAAATGAGGGGCCATGAAGTCCTGGAGAATGTGACGAAAATAATGAGTGACGCGGCGATGACGTATCGATCGGCAAGCGATGTACTCTTGTGTGATGCATTGCAGGCGTAACCGTCGCAGTATAGACACTCCAGCTTCGCTTCCGGATAAGCTTCCTTGAACGAACAGTACGTGCTCTTCTGGCTTCGTAGCACGCAACCTCGCACCGTTACGTGAACGTTTCGGTCTGAAATTATCATGCGTCTCATCAAAACACTGGGTTACAGAACATGGAAAATGTAAGTGACGAGTGTCGCCATGGGACGTTAATTTTTCATGGGTTTGAATAATCGTTCACGAAAAAGTCGAGTATTCGATTGAAAAATCGCGTTAATCGAAGCTCGCTGATTTCCGACAATCACTTGGTCAAAAACGAAATGATTTTTTATGAAAATCATTTGAGAAATAGGGCAGCTGAGTAATTGGGGAAAAAACGAATTCTACGAATGTTTTTGATCCTTTTCGTCTCGTAGGATGAAAACAGTCGACGAAAAATGTGACAAAGTGGGGGGGGGGGCGAAAATTCATTGGCAAAAAGTATCGCATCGAGTAAGAGTGGATCCAGTAAGTCGACGGAATTCAGCTATATTTGGGGCGATAAACTTTTGCATATTGCCGAGAAACAGCGTTGACCTTTTGAAAAGTGTGGAGAATAAATTATCGTGGCAAAAGGTTGGTCGAAGTCGGAATAAAAAACGAGCGAGTGAGGAAATTACTCCGAAATGAACGTCTGTCGCGAGACGATTGCATAGCTCGGTCGGCAAATAACATCAATTCAGTTTTTACGAGGTGCACCTGAGAAATGGAGATTTTCTTATCGTTTCTGGATTAGCCAAACTCCCCGAACACAGGCAGCGCACGAAATTCCTTAGAGCAGGTCGTTCGAGATCAGAAGCCACGATTCTTTCACGACGCGAAATATTTTTGTTTTGTAATTGTGAAAAAAAAGTAAAATTGAACAGAGAAGCCGTCGCGTTGAGCGCGAAATTGAGGAAATTTCGTTATCCGATTACCGAGAGAGACTTTGCATACAAAAAGCCCGTGCAAGAGTTTTATTTTTATTGCACCTAATAAAATGGTATGACCTCGACATCGGCCGGTTTTGCCTCTGAACTTTCGTGTCAATAAACATATTTTATCGATTAAGTTCATCGGTAAATTCACTGGAGATTGTTAAAAATAACGGATTCCCGTTGCGATGCCAAAACCAAGATTTCCAGTCGAACACGAATAACGATACTCCCGCCTCGAGCTCTCCAAAGCTTAGTCATCCTAACACATCGACGGTGTTGATGACTGCACAGGAGAAGGAAGGCCAGAATGGATGAATGTTGTTCGACGAATAACGACAATAATTGGTGTCAGAAGCAGCACGAAGCATGCTAGAAAAAGCGCTCTATAGAAATGACTCATGCTGTAACGAACCGGAGACAGACCACTCGATGTTGTGATAGGCACCGTATTTTCGAATCATCGTAGCTCGAGTGTCAGAATTATCAAATCTCTCAATTACGAAAAACAAACTTTCGACAAACTCAAATCACATCGTGCCATGATATTTTATCGTTGCTAACTATTAATTGAGTTTCAACTGCAGTTGGCATATCAACGAGTACATAAATTTGGTTTAATTATTAAATTTTTTCAATCATTTAAATTCATTGAAAAATTGGATTTTTGTACTTTTTTAAATTGGATTCTCTTCTGCTGTTCGGCAAGTCTTTATTTTCTTATGAAAATGTACGTTTCAGTGCCACTGGACGGTAGTCGACATTAAGGGAGCAATTGGAGGGAATTTTTCCGAATCCTTCTGAAGTTTGGCCAACAGAAACCGACAGCAAGAGATTCGTCGAGCGAGTTTTTTTTACTGGACGACCATCGTACGATAGAATTGGAGGATTTCGAGTGACGTGAACAAATAAAAGTTTCAAATACTTACAATTAATGAGGCTTTTGAGGCATATGTAAGAGTCATTTCGTGGACACGCGACGAGATCGGTGCTTATCACTGGAAAATACGGATCATTACATTGGCTCGAGTAGCTTTGGCCCGGCTCGGAGTTGCACTGATAACACCATAATTGGGCATCCCGACTGTCGCTGCCGGCTAAATGACGAAGGAACATTAAGTTAATTAGCCACAAATTTCCTGTCGTTCGTCATCGTTTTCTATTTCATTTCAAAACGTTTTTATTTTATTCTTCGAATGAGCCAGCAGGAAGTGCCAGACCATTTTCGAACTCCACTTTTCATCGGTGTGGATTCAACGAATATTCAACGGCATATTTCCTCTAAATATTTTCAATTCAAAGCCGCACTCATTCAGCGTGACACAGAGCCCAAAGAAAAAACGAACATCTGTTCAATATTCAGTATAATGAAAATGGTAAATGCAGACATTTATAGACACTAGCGATGACGAAATCGATGAGAAAAAAAAACAAGTTTTGTACACAAACAGCAAAAAACTCCTGGAAAAAGGCGTTTTTTCAGTGATCTTCGAATTTATTAACAAATGATTTATTATTTATTAACTAATACAATAAACCATGAATGATTATTCACTCAAATAACGTGATACTAAAAATAATAAAATCATTTAATTCATAAAACAATTATCAGTTACAAAAATTATTCATAAATTCAGTGACACCGATCCACATAATTCCAATAAAAATTCATCGATCACTCAAGACTTGATTTTCCAAATTCGATGTTCCAGTACTCGCCAGTTTTGAATTTGTATCAATTTAACGTGGAGTTTAGCAACATCTGAACAGCCACGTAAAAATGAATTTGACAACTTACCCACGGCAATGTACGCGAGCAGAGTAAAAATTTTCGTAAATTGCAACTCCATCGTGTGACTATGGAAGCAGCGAGTTCATGGGTAAGAAATCTCACTATCAAGCCACCTGATTCGACGAAGAGATAAGGTATCACTGACTAATGTATTCTTACGATGGACCAACTCGAGTTTCGAAAAACAGGCCGATGGGTGCTAATGCCGTGCGAAAGTGGGGGAATATTTATGTTTGTTTACTTCACACGCTTCAATGTTTGTCTCACCTTAACACTTGGAAGCATGTTCGACTATGTAGTACATGACTGGCTTTACGATCGCGTGTTCCATACAGAACAAGAACAAATTTACGAGATTTAATATGTACAGGCGATTCGAAGTCGAATCTATTCCGGAGACTTTGCTCACGTTCTTATCGTTTGAATCGCCAACAAATATTTATTGGAATATTAAACAGGAAAATCGTCTAGTGAACTGGCTGCAAATATTTTCTCGCTTTCCGGTGGAACATTTTCATCGGTAGTCAAAAATAATGAAATGAAATTTATTTTGGACGAATTCGTTATTATAATTATAATCGTTATTATAATTCACTCGGAAGACAAAAAACGTGAACTATTGCAAAACACTGGAAACATCTCGATCCAGAGTACTGAAAATCTGACTCGAAACGCCCCGCACGCCCGAGGCGGCTCACAAAATACACGCTTTTACGCCGTGAATAAAAATCCAGCGAATTTCACCAGTTTTGATGACACAAGAGCTAGACAAGATTCATTTCAGGACTATAAAATCAAATATCGCAATAGCATCAAGCTGAAGCAAGCGTCAAGTTCAATGCCCTAAGATTATACTCGAAGAAAGAAATATTTCAAGTTTGTTTTTATTCGTCGCGCAGTCGGAGGCTAATTTTCTACGGTGTAACTCCACTCCGATTTGCGAACGTTGATAAAATCCGCGACGATGGCTTGAACGTCGGTTTTTGCGGAGCAAAACGTGAAGCAGAATTGGCACTCATTTTACACGAGAAACAGCACTCACCGGATGAGTGGCATCTCCATATTCGCAGCCACATAACAGCACACCTTCTCGAGACCGTGGCAGAATGACGTGTACGCTATTTCTGTGTGCACGGCATGGAGCCAGACGTGTTTTCACACTCGATCAATCAACTTCACTGTTTTTCTTTTCGGTCAACAATTAATATTGGGTTTTGTGAATTGACGTTCACGATATCAGCACACGAATAAACGCTCATCGTTTAATTGTTCATTAATAAATCTTTATTGCTCGGTACAATAACTCGCACGACTGCGCCGAGAAACATGAAACGTTTTGTTTTCGTTGCACGTTGATGACTCGATTCTCAACCGATTCCCAATTTTCTGTTGCGCGTCCGACTCGTCGTACTTGCTTTATGAAAAGAGTCATTTGCGGCAATTTTCACCGGAAGTTTACCGGGGGAGTTGAGCGAAAATTCAGGAAATAGGCAGTGCGAGAAAGCGGTGGAAAGTTCTCTCGAAAGGGCGAGCAACCGCTGCTTCGTATCGACATTTTGGATGCAATATTTCTTGGTTATGGACGAATTCGTCGATTCTTCTGTAAGGAAAAGATTTTCCCTTGCACCGTTGTTCAGAAACCTCCTCAATGTCTGATGGGTTCGCTTTTATGGTTCTGACAAAAGGAACTTTGAATTTCTGCACCGCTCTGGAACGGTAACGGAACGATTTTGATAGATTTCGAGCCCCAGCAAAGAGAGCTCAAATAATTTTTTCAACTCTAATGAAATCGGCCGAATCGAGATGTCTTATCAAAATACAAAATCGCTGTCATTTGGTCTGGACCGTTCGCAGCGTTCTCCGCCTTTCGACAAGTTTCGCTGCCGCAACCTTTGGCTCCGTTATTCCGCATCGAAATGAGGTTGAGTTCGTTCGAAAACGGACGAATTTTGTCAGAAGTTCCCAGCATTTGACAGACATTTCATAGGCCAATCGGCAAGTGAAATCGCTGAAAAATCAAGTGTGTCGCGTTTCAATAGAACGTGGGCACTGTGATTATTAAAATGTGTACATTTATTTCGCTGGTACAGGCGATCTGGCCTCGTGTTAGCACAATTACAAAAAAAAACATCCCTTAGGAATAAAAGACTGTTGATGAAGCGTTCACGCTGCTGCCTTTCTAACGTGATTATCAAAGCGACGACAATTTATAAATCTCATTCGTTTTTGAATGATTTATCCTGTTGGTTTTGTCGTTCGAAAAGCTTTTACGACGAGCAAGCACGATGAAATCATTTTTATATCAATATACAGTATAATATTAGTAGAATATATGTGTGTATATATAATTTACGAAAATAAAGTTTATCAAACGCGATTCATCACTCGGTGTACAAAGAAGGCATAATACATTTGACGAGGAACGTTACGGTGTGTCGGTATGTTCTTATTTCAAGATTAAACCCTTTTCTCAGGTGTGTAGAAAGTAGTAAGAGGCATAAGAGCGAAGAGGAAGGGAGCGGACAGAAGGAGAGGAGCTGCGATGACGAAAAGTTGGAGGATCGAAAGGCAACTCGAGTTTCGACCTTTGTTAAAAGCGCCCATTTCTCTTGGAATTTATCATGATTATTTTTTCTCTCCATTTTCTCTTATTTTCTATTTTTTCTATTTCTCTATTCTCGATTATTTTCTCTCTCTCTCTCTCTCTCTCTCTCTCCACTCTCGCAGGTAATGTCATACGAAAGGAGGTGTGAGCCCTTCGAAGGATTGTGTCACGCACATTGTCACTTTATTCGTTTTTGGTTTCCTAACGTTTACTTGACGATACAAAATGTGGGTGCAACGGAGGTACGGAAGAGGAAAAAACACGATACCCAAAGCCAGGAAAGATCTTAAGCGCCGGGGCGGCGGGGGGGAGAGGAGTGGAGGGGCTTTGTTGAAAAAATCCCGAGTGCTGAAGGCAACGAAGTGGCTAAAGATTGCTGCAAATCGCGAGCAACAAAGCGATCGAACACGCGAGTATTCGAAATTCTCTTATTTCGCATTTCTACTCGTATAATTCAGATGAGATCTCTGAATCCCGGGGTTTATCCTCGTTACGAAATCTTCGCTATTCATAGTATTTTTTCCATCTTCATATATACTAACGAATATACACGTACTTGTTTACATATTTATATACTTTATACGATCTATACGAGTAACTGTAATGTAAAGAGCATCGAACGTTGTACACTGGAATGTGTATGGTTGCATGTATTTTTTCGTATTCGACAGAATTTTCATGCGAATTATCTGAGAGGACGTTCAAGGCCTGAGATTTAAATTCTATTTGGTAGACGGAGCTTTACTTTTATACAGAGAATGCGAGCGAAAGTTACCGCAGCGGGGGGTTCATCGGGCTTCTTATTACATGTAAATATATTTGAATGTGTATATGGAAGTATGTGTACATATAAATCCCACAGCGGAGGCGAGTTCCAAGAGGGAATATTCGTTGTCGCGCGCATCAGGGGGATGAAGAAGCTCTTTCGTTGCCGCGAGCACGCGGCTCTTTCTAGGAGTTGTGTAAATCCGTGTTTATTTTTTGCAGCGACCCACGAGCGCTCTTTTTCGGGCGTCACGCCATTTTTCCTCAATTTTATCGGTTTCTCGAGCGAAGGAAACTCGGTTACGCGCTGCTGTAGCCAAGGCTCATCAGGATCGAACCGATCAGCGGCACCATCGCCATTATCATGGTCGGTGACAGGGCGTACGAACCGTTGCACTCGTCGGTCTCACACATGTTGCAATCCACGACGACGGTGCTGCTACGATGCATTTTCGAAATCTTGTCTCGAGTCGCTTTGCACGGATCGACCTCTGCTGTTTTGGCCGTTTGACAAGTTCTCAGTGTCACCGGTTGGTTGTCAACTGCGAGACAAAAAAACCGACGTTTGTACCGGATTATTGACTTTTCGGGGCTCGTCGCCGCTAAATTCAGGTCGATTCGACTTGGGAAAACTGTTTTTTCGGTTATTGGGACTATTATGGAACGCTGCTATGTTCGCAAGTGAGAATTAATAAAAAATATTTCTTTGAAATTTTAGTTAGAAGCTAAAATTTATCGTCGCCGATTTTTTTTATCATTTACATTCTCCGTTCGGTCGTTCAATTCTCAACTCCAAAATCGTCATTTTTACTTGCATCATTGGATCGCTTCTGCCAATGAGCATTGTCGAGAAGAAATTAAATTACCCAAATAAACGATTCATTACTCATCCGAGTTATTCCGCGTCCTTTTTCTCAAGTTCTTCGACTGTTTTTTTGAATAATTCAATTAACCCCCGTAGACACTGGTGCAAATTTGCGCCCACGAAAATTTCAAGTGTCTAGAACTTCAAAACTACTTTCTTCGATTTGGCCATTCTTCCATAATAAAACTTGATTTTTCAATTTTTCTAATGATCGAAATCGATTATACTAAGGAATTTTTACCCCTGAAAAGTCTCGCTGTAAAATTAATTCCATACATTCATGGATGAAATAAAAAGTCCTGAAAAGTCGACTCCGTTTTTTATTAAAAAAAAAAAAATAATAATAACAAACCAACCAATACTTTTGCAAGCAGATCAACCATCAGTGCAGAATCAACAAACCTTTCAAATCGATTTTGACACAAGCCATTGGTGTATGCGGATCACGATGATGGCTCATTCCGTTGTTATGGTTGAAAACCTCAAACACGTTGGAGATCGGGTTGAGAGTATAATCCTCCTTCGCTCTATTGTGCCACGCTATCATTGTGTCCACGCTGCATTCGATGGGCCGTTGATCCGTTTTCTTTAGCATTTCTCCGGAGCACTCGTCGTTCGCGGTCGAGCCGACGGATTTGCACTCGTAACATCTCAGGGCGTCGGCTGTGCGCATCAGTAAATAAGAAGGAAAAGACCACCGTTAGAAAATCGTAGTTGCGAAGAAAAATGATCGATCTTAGAGGCATCTTAGAGGCATTTCAATGGCATCTTTAACGGGGAACAAAGCAACGAGAAATTCCTATAGAATTTTGTAACAAAGATGTTGAGTTATTCGACCAGTTGGACGCAGTGAAATCCCAACTTCAGAAAGCTCGTCTCCAGCAACATGAAATGGGCACTGGCGTACTTTTTCCATCGAAACGTGTGCCGGACGAATTCTCGGTGTTTCCGTTATCCCTCATAAATACATCGAAGACTAGAGAAATTGCTGCCAAGAATGCGAGCCCCGCTGCTGGCGAGAAATGATTCGCGAGACCCCGAAACACAGAGTGTCGCATATCCGCGGAGCTCTTTTCCGCTAGATTTCCGTTCGGGATGTCGCTCGTTTATTCTAATTTATGAACTATCATCGAAAATATTGCACGAAAATATCCATTGGCACCGCGAGAGCCAGAAATCTGGAGCATTTCGAAGAATTTAAGGCATTCAAATTTCATCGACTCTCCCGCAGTCCCTAGATTTCCTGATTAAATCATCTCCGAGGAATGACGAGCAATGACGAATGGAACAGAACGAATGACGATGCCAATAACAATAAATGTTTACGTTAAACCGCGGCGTTTGTACGCTCCGGAGCGAGGTCGGTGAATTATGTTAATTCGTGATAAAACTTACTACGCGATAAAAAAAGGAGTAGTACAAGGTTGAAATAAAAAGAGTGAAGGAAGAGGTGGGAGCGAGGATGACGATAAGTTAGAGCGAGGCGAGACCTTCCGTGGTCGTCGCGTTCCGTAAAGTAACTTATTCGAACGTGTCTCTCGTCCGCTGTGTTTTTCCACGGCCCAGGGAACAAGGACGGAGAGTTTGAACGTCGGCACGTCACCTCGCGTCAGTTCTTCATCGGCAATACGTGTCTAAGGGCTTTGAACGTGATGGGAAGTTGCGTGGACACGCCTATGGATATATGTACAGGATCCATGGATACAAGCTCGCGTATGTGAACCTTCGTAAAATAGTTGATGGATAGGAAAGCACGTTGCGTGCTATTTGGGTCGCCTGACGTCTCTGTGAGGCGCCAAAAGCCCTCGCGGAGCGTCGCTCCGCACCCCGCTGCCGCGCGGTGTCGAAAACTTTAACCAGCCCTCCCTCGACGCTTCGCTCCCTTCGCTGCCACATTTCTCGTCCTAAATCTTCCAATACGGATACCAACACAGACGCAACCCGCTCGTGTGCGGAGGATTCGTGATCGAAAGGCGTAACCCACATTCACTTTGACTGATTAATTGGCCGGGTTACGCCATTTTGTTTGTCCCCCTGGTTGCGACGCGAATTAATATATACAACCCCCCGGAGTTTCGTAACATTATCTCCACGAGCAACGGCTGCTTCGCTGTCACGATATTTCCGACGCTCACTAAATTCAGCCCCGAAATCCAGCGAATCAATTGAAGCGCCGCTGGGGACGTTCGACTGCGGGCTGATTCTAGATTTTCATGGTTTCCTCGGAGGCAGTGATTTTCGAAGCCTTTTGGCAAATGAGAATATTCGTTTTTTTGTGAGGGGCGCGAATGCGGCGGCGGATCCGCTGATTCGATCGTGGGATGAATATTTTAATCGGAAGCTTTTGACGCTGGCGGCGGAGCTCACAATTCTCCGCCGTCACGTTACGAAATTGCAGAAACATTACGTCGCACTTGGACGTGCTCGGTCCGCCGCCGGGCAACGGAACGGGACAAAGGAACGAGCTTGAGACCTTCCAGGCACGTATCCAGCATCGGCCTCTTTAACTTGCGCTTAACGAGACTTAATTTTTCAAAATACTCGCTCGACGCACGCGTAATATCACTACGGAAGATGCGCACATCTTGAATCGTGGGTTATCATGATTGGGAGCGACCTAGAGCGGACGACAAACACATACGGTTATTAATTTTACAGAATTTATTTTTTGGGGACGATTATCTGCGACGTCAAAAGTCACTTCGAGTTCCCTGAGATTCAGCTTTCTTAGGGGGGACGGTGGCGCTACACGGAAGCTTTTGGAGGCTTGAGAAGCCTCATCGGAAGTAAATAAATAAATAAGAAGCGCGCCTTAACGATCTTTAACGAGTTTATAAGGTGTCCGATGCCAGGGGAAAGTCATGAGGAAGAATTCGACGCCGAAGCGTCAGCAGTTTGAACGAATGAACAAACCAAGTTAAACTGTTTCGTGAAACGTTCACAGAACAGACAAATTTCCACTTATATTTCTCAATTAATTGGGGAAAAGTCTTTGCATAAGTCTGCGACGAAAAAGTCGGCTCGACGTTGGTCAACGACGTAGAAACTTTGAACAGCGGACAGCAATTTAATTAGGCAGGGAGGGAACCCCGGAAAGGTGCGTGAACGCTCCGTCGACACGCGGAGCGTCGCAGTAGCGAGTTAAGCACACGCAACACTGACAAATTACGTGTATGGATATGGGAATTCATGCCCCGTGTGTTCGTCCATCGAAAGACACCAGGTGGGCTGATACGCCAGCAGCCCAGAGGTCTTTGCCCTTAATTATCGACAATCTACGTCGAGGCTTTTTTTCTATCGCATTTAGTCCCGTCACGATTTATAACGCGGCAAGGGAAACCCGATAACGCAACGAAACACGGAAGGGAGAAATAATCCGACGGAAAAAAGGGGGTGGCGAACGGCTTTTTTTACCTCCGATCGTACGAACGTTCTTTGTTTACAATTTTCGAATCGAAGCTTCCAAGTTGAGGAATTTTTCAGGACGAAAATGATCGATCTTTTTGCATGCGACAATAAAAAACGCCCCTTTTCACATTGTCTTTTCCACGACTCTTTTTCCGTCGAAACTCAAAAAAATATTTCAAAAACCACGAATCGATTGATAGAAAAAAAACGATTTTGGGGACCAACTAAAACGTCGACGATCACCATTATTCGGCTGTTTCATTTTGAAAGAAGGTCAGAACAAAAAATTGATCGATTTTTCGACCTTCCGATTGACAAATCGATGAAATGAACTCTGAAATTTGGGACATAGCACAGAAGGAAAATTCAAGTTAAGAAAGTTGATTCAACAGATGAGAAAAAATAAATGAAAATAGAAATAGAAACACCGATAACAGTCGATATGAAAAGTTCACCTGAAGTAACTGCCAAAGCGAGCACTAGTGCGACAGCTGGTAGATAAATTTTCGATTCCATGATCGTATCTTCACGTGTCTTCACTGCGTTCGATCGAAGATTTCGTGAACCGAGGTAGCTCGACGAGTCGCTCGTACGTTGGACAAGTACGAGGATAAAACACCACAAATATGAAAAATCTTTCTGAGTCGATTTATATGTCGTCGTAAAGAACTGCTCGAGAGAGCGCACTGAGAACGATCTCGTCTCGACGGAGTCGGCGGAAGGATTGCGGGTGTCCGCTTTCGCTGGCGCGAGTTTCCTCCTTCTTCGGATTCGAAAGCGCGCCCGTACGCGATCGGGGATGAACGGGGATGGGCGTCGCTTTTATCCACTCACCACGCACAAACGTCCACACACTCGTGCGCTCCGGAACACAAACCCGTGCACGTACGCGGTCGGCCAACTGTGTTAAGGTTTCGTGCACGCTCGTATGAGTCCGCATCCACAGCTACAGCGTCGCTGTACGTGAGCGAATGTTGTTGAACGCCAATCGCCCTCCGCGCACAAAAAACTTTCGCCCCCTTTTTCCCCCTGACATAAAAGCAGTACAATCTACTCCTCGATCGTATCGCGTCAGCCTGTGACAACGGGGGTTGAAATTGTGAACGTTCCTCTTCGCCCTTCTTACTTATAGCACGCACTCCCCGAACATACCAACAACAAAAAGCACCTCACCGCGCTGCCTCCCTAAAAGACTCTCGCTACGGAATTTCTTCGTGCGTTGCGTACCGTTGACCTCGATTTTCCTGATTGCTCGAAATTGTCAATAACCTACGAGACGCCGAGGACAAAAAGCTCGCGATTTTTTTCGTCGTTTCTCACGCGCGATATTTCGGCGGGGTGGCGTTCAGACTTTTTGAATGTATATCGTGGTTTGATCTCGCGGTCGAGACTCCGAGAGCGAAATCCGAGATTGGGGCTAATTTATACGCTGCGGACGGCACAGTACAGTTCGTGCGGCTCGGCACAATTATGGGCGCGTTTGAATATTCATTCGGGAGATTATTAATAAGTAATTTGGGGCTCCGATTTCGTCGGAGGATCGGCGAGCGATCTCCTCCACGAGGCTCGTGTTTTTTCGAGCGAGCTTCTTTCGTTCGGTTCATTTTTCATTCGGAGATTACGTGCTCCGTGAAAGCACATAAGCAGAAGTTACAACGCGGCGTTAACATAAAATAACTGACATTCGTAAGATTTTCGAAGTTTACTCGTTTGGGAAATTTCGAAAGAGTTTTTCCTTTACAGTCGCGATTATTATGAGGCATTGGTCGCGAGTCAGTTGTCGACGTTTATGGCCTCGCTATTCGTATTTTGTCTCGGTGCTGCTTTCTCCGCTCGTTCTCTGCTCTGTAGAAATTTCGGTGAACGAAAACGAGGGTCGGCGGGGAGGGTGGAAGCTTGAGTTGAGCGGTTAAATCGGACGGTGGCGTCACGCGGGCGGTTGCGTCGCGATCGCTTTCTCGGCGTCTCTCGTTCCTCCTTTGTGTTCGGGGCCAGAAACGGGCGTACGTTCGCACAAACTCAACCTCCGGCGCTCCTTTTCACGTATTTACACACAGAAACGATTTTACGTCCGAGATACTAAATAGGAGAGTGTGGGAGCAACCATCGCGAGGAAAAATGTTCCAGAAAAGTCGATCAACGGGAGCTTTATCTTGTTCTCGGACTCCCCGCGGCGCGCTCCAGAAAAGACTAGCGCGAGTGGAAAAGGAAGAGGCCAAATCTACATTTATCGGCTACCTTCGCTCTCTTTTTCGATTCACGCTTCACTCATCCCACTCAGTCGGTGCTCCTTCGTTCACGGGAATCACAAATAAACTGTTTTTCAGATCACTTCAAATTTCCCGTTCCTGAAAAAAAGTGAAACGAAGGTTTGCCAGTCGATCAAGAACCTCGCCAAAATTTTATATTCAAACTTTCAGAGACGAATTTCGAAACACGTTATCACGGCTGCGTGACAGTGACGAAACTTTCGAAAGACAATACCATCAAAATTCGTGCTCGACTGCCAAAGTTCCAATCGATAAAGTTTCGATTTTGAATAAGAACTGAGTTACGGTGATTCTCGTAAAGTGTCCAAAAAATCAAATGAAGTTTCTCTCATGGAAGCTCAATATTTCAAGAAAATTCCATCCCTGCGGCGGCAAATAAAAATGATTATTGAAAAACACGTTCCAGTATCCTGAACAGTTGGAAGAAAATTGCGCAGAGGAATCTAAAATACGAAAGTATCGTTGGGCTGATTGCTCTTGGAAGAGCTAGAAAATAACTAGAATTTGAAACGTCGATGAATCGCCCGTTTCATGAGTTTTCCGTCCCGATCCCGTCGATCTTTTCGTTTGATAAAAACGGCGAGCTTTGCGCGACTGTTACCCCTCCCAATTGAGGCCGATCGTGATCATCCGACGGGGTAATAATGTCCGAGTAAATTGCCACAAGAAAATGAGGTCCGTCAATATATTCAAGCGTCAAACTGCTTCGTAAGCTCAACCCACTTTCTCTCACAGAGTCGTTCCTTTTATCACGCGAAAAGGCCGATTATTTGGCTATTTTTATCTCGTATGAGCGTAGTATCCGTTACGTTCGGGCTGTTCGACAAATCTCTCTCTTTTTTCTCATATTTAGCGATAAAAGAGAGTGGAGGACATTTGTAAACGTCCATTTCTTCGAAAACAAAAGATTTAATAATGGCGATTGATGTGTACTTTGACCATGTTTTATTCATGGGCGTGAGGTCAGGAAGGGTAACAAATAGTGAAATTTTTCTTTCTTCCTATCTCGCCTCGCAAAACTTTCTCGCGATTCATTCGTCAAGATGAGAGCCTGGGAGGGAGGGAGGTGGCTGAATAGATGAAAAAAGTATGGAATTAAATGCGAGAAGTTCGAGTGAACGCGGATTCATTAAACTTAACGTTTGTTTTGTCGTGCTCAATTTGTCTACGGTTGGCCCCTTTTTGTGACGAAACTTTGTCCAACGGCAAGGAGAAGAAGTGATTGGAAATATATAGGAGGATGAAAAAAGGGGGGAAGAGGAACGAAGAGGTTAGTCGGTGACAGGTGAGCGATGGGTTGGCTTTGCGAAAGCGCGTACCTCGGTTCAGAGACATTTTGAAAAGTTGATCAATCTCGGTGCTCATCTCCTTCTTACCGTTTCTTTCCACTCATTTTTGTTGCCGCTTTTCGCAGGGAAATAAAAAGAGTCTCGTGGAAGATAAACGATAGTTTCCAATGGAGGAAATTCGTTTTGTTCTCCGGTTGCTCCTCTCCCATGGCCACAACTTTCGGCGTTTCGTCGATCCCCGGAGCTCCGCATCAATAAATATCAATTAAATGAAAACGAAACGATATCGAGTGTGATAGAAATGGAATGTGAGACATGGAAGAATGGAGCAGCTCGTGCGACTTGACAGAATTCTGTGAACGTCCTCAAATTCACGTTTCGCCTTGTCGCCATCTCAGACTTGTCAAATCAGGACGCAAATCTCGTTGTTTTTCCTCCTCGTCGTTTATTTTTTTCGTCCCGATCGATCGGAGGAAAAGAATGACGAATCGAGGGGGTAGCAACCCCCTCCATAGAGAAGCAGGAAACGGCGAAGAAAGGAGCGAGGGATCATTTTCTTTCGGAGGCCGCACCCGCAGCCCTTCCAGCATCTCGAGTACGTACGAGCGTGCGTTTACATGCGAGCAGATTCGTCCGAGGGGCGAGCACCAGCAGGACCAAGAAACTCCGGTAATGACGAGGGGGCGACAACTCTCTTCCTCGAGGTAGACAAGGCCACGAGCGTACGAGATTGAAAGAGATGACAGGACCGCTAAATGAAGGCGAGGAATAAGACAGAGAGTATGAGAAAGCGAGCGGGAAACCAACGGCGCCAGGGCGCCAATCGACGTCGCTACAGACGCCGATGGAAAGAGACGCGATGAGCGCGGAATGAGGAAGAGAGCAAGTTCGCTATTGCGCTTTCTCGCCCACGAGACGTGCACTATCGCGCCATCCAACGAACTCGTCCTCGTCGCCGCTCCCCTTGCCCAAATCGCATTTTCGGGGCCCCAATCCAGCTCATTTTCTGCTTCCTTTTTCCCTCCGCTCCAATTTTTATTTTCATCGCTTGACTGTTTTTTATTTGACTATTTTAAAAATATTCGCAACCGTCTCCTCAACTATGCAAACTCAAAAGGAGGGGCTCCAATCCTCAAGTTCACCACTCAAGCCCGAAACCGGGTCGCGCACACCCTTGAATTGGATAGAATTACTCGGAGGCCGAATCATTTGGAAGCCAATAAAAAATTCATAGTCTCATATTCGACACGACAAAACAAACACTTCGAAGTGTACATTTTGTGTTAGCAATCAATAGAAAGCCCCGTTGCTTCGTGTACGGAGGGATGTCCATGAATTTATCGAAGCTGAGATTGCCCATCGTTCCAGTGATTCATACAGAGCTCCGTTAAAACCTACGCCTGACCCTGCGATGAAAAAGAGCATCATCGACTTTCGATAAACTTCTCGGAGCCGCGGCAACTATATCCACCGAATTATTGGACTTCCCGTCTCGAACTCGAATGTGCAAATACATCGTGAAATGTTCGCAACGAAAATTCACTGGATTCAAAAAACCCTCGATCTTTACCTCGTCGCACACTCCCACGCACAGAAAACCGATAAGTTTTTAACAACTCTGTCGCAGCGGGTTTCTGCCACATTTCCGAGTCACGTTTTCCGAGAAACTCTTTCTGCCTCGAACATGCGATAAATAATATGAAAAACGAGAATAATAATCGGAGACGATTGACCTTGACTTATCACTGACGATCACCGTTCGGTCCTACGAAACGATGTTTCTTATCGTTACTCGGACTTGAATCCGCATCTTCGATCTGACTTGCTTCTCTACGCCATATACTGTGGCTTCTTGAGAGTTTTCATTCTCACTACCGAGTGTTTGTTATACATTTTGCATCACGTTTCATCCAGATGAGTGTCCTGAAATTGTAAAAACTGATTTTTGTTTGTGATCATCGATGTACAATCGCGCAAAGAAAAGTAGACGATTGACTCCGGTGGAAAACTCTTTCAGAACGTGCGTGTGGATTTTTGGGGCATGCGCCCCGATACTCGAGACAAAGTAACTTGAACGTTTGTAGCGCGTGCCTCTCGTCGCGGGTGTGAAATGCGGGGCTCAGATAATTGACAGGCTGGGATCGATTTGAAGTTTTTTTGCAGCTTTCGTCAGCTGATGCACGAAGACTGTTGAATATCTGCATTATTTTAAGGTTATTCGTATCTTTCTGTGACTTTTTCTCGTAATTCTTCATTCGGTTGTACTTTTCAAACTCGTTTATCAACCCACAGCATCATTTTTATTCGTATTTCTCCATCGTTATCATGAAACGTCGTCATTTGTTTTGCCCTCTTCGCAGTCCTTGGAATTCTTCTCGTTCTTCCTCCTTCGTGAGTTCGATTTATTTTTCAGTTTGCAATATACCGTTCACTGGAGAAAACTCTCGAATAACGAGCGCTCTAGGAACATGATGCAGCATCCACTTAGCAGTACAAAAAAACTGCCGCTTGTTCAGTTGAAAAGGGATTGGAACGAAACGCAGTCAGTGAACAAGAATACGGAGAAATTGGAAGAAAATATTTTATTCGAAGAGCAGAATATCTCACGGATGCGATGAAAAACTCGCATCCTTCTACAGTAAACTATTTTTATGCCGATCGAATTTTGATTTTCTCGTGCTTTCGACAGAAACGAATTTCTTTGTGTTCACACAGGTACCTTCGCGCGACTCTTTCGAATCCTTTTTTCACCAGAGGCAGTTCAACTCGAGTATTTTCATTTTCGATCTTCCTCTCGTAACTAAATCTGCCGATTTCCGAAACCATAGAACATTGTCAGAAGGAGAAGAACGAACGTTTTTTACCACCACGTGGCACGTCACCCTTTCGGGGATTGCTCACGAGCGCGAGTTCGTATCCGATTATGACTATCACATTCTCCTCCGGCGATTCCTCCTTCCTCTTCGGTTCCCAAATGTCGGGCATCCTAGCTGAAAGGCATGTTATGCAGCGGGGGATTAAGGGACAGTTCGAAGCAACAGAGGCAGTGAACCGTGCGCGCCCTTTCCGAGGCCCTTCGTCGTTACCGGATATGCGTCATCCCCCTGCGTAGCCCTAGTAAAACCGACAAAATATATGAGTGAAGGAGCGAAAAGGGCGACCGAAGAAAGGGAAAATGGGGGACAGCAAACGAGAGAGAGATATCAACTCGAGGAAGAAAAAGCCTCTCTGCTATATTCCAAGACCACTTCCCGCCATTCTGGATTACGTAACGAGTGTGATTCATGCACTCGTGGCTTCTCCGCTGTCCCAGCAACCCTAGAACGACCCTGTACACGTATATATTAATTTTCATATGAAGTGAAAGGGGGGATTAAAACTGGAACCCTACGAAATCGAGCACTATACAATTATGGGCCATAAATTCGTTCTCCTGCAGAATAAATAAAGGGATATGACACACTCCTCATTGGGATGAGTGTTTTTTTTTTATCGGTGAAAATTCAACTCGGATATTTTCGCCCTGCGATGGAACTCGGTTTATTTTTTCGAGGAAACGAGATTTTTGACTTTCAGATATTTCGATGACTCTAGTTTCGGTGCTTCCACTCGACTGTATCGAAGCTCGACTGTTTATACTTGCCGGAGCACGATCGTCAAATTCTGATTTTCACAAACGACAGAATTTCACGATTCGATAAAAATAATGAGGAAGAACACGACGGCAAAGTTTTTAGGAATTCTTTATAAATTTGAATGAATTCCGGTGAATTAACGAAGCTTAATTTAATTTGAGAGCCACGTATGAGATCGAGGACTGTGGGATAAAGTTGAGTAAATTTACGTTCTGGAACAATTCCAAGGATCGGTAATACAGTAAATTCGTTTCAACCGAGCAGCTGACTCGTTAAACGTTTATCAAGCAAGAGGGAGAGAGACGGTGTGAACGTCGCTATCGATGATTCTCGGAGAATATTTCGTGAGATTAGTCGAGGGCCATGAAGTGGTAATCGTGTGAAATCCATCAGCACGAGGAGTACCTGGCCTCGAACTACATATTTTTTCTCGGAGGTCGGGGGAGGGTCGCAACAATCGTGTGATTTTGTACACTCGGGATGGCCGTTATTACAGCGAAGTTTTTAATGCGATGTTTGTCCCTGTTTCTCGGCGGAGAATAATGCAAGGAATTGGTAAGAAGTTTGAGGCAAGAAGAAACGCCGCGGGGCCAACGCGGAGTCGAATAAATCTCTGAGAGGACATCGGGGCAGGATTATGATAGCCATTATTCGACTATACCCCGCGAAGAACTTGTGTGTATATATTTACAGAGCACTTATGTGCACAAGAGGATTCACGAGTAGCCGGTCAGGCCAAGGAATCCTATCGTGTCGTTGGCATAAGTTCAACGATTTTAAGTATCCGAGCGGCACTTCGCGCCGACGAGACTCAAGTGCAAATCCCAATTTGAGGCAATCTCGTGTGGCGCAGACGAGAGCACGTTCGTGCGTTCGTCTCGAACGACCTACATACCTTTTTCCCTCTCCGAGCTTCCTCATCGCATTTTTTCCGTCCTTCGGGACAAAACTCGCGCGCGCAATCGTTGCCGCATACTCAAACAAAGCAATTATTGTTTGCTCCGCAAGTGGAACTGATTGTTCGAGGTCTCGGGCTGCCGCGTACAGCAGGAAATGAACCGCGTGCCATTGCAGAGCCGATAGAAATTAGCGAGTTTTGTTGAGTTATTTGCACGCACACATCGCGACGCTTGACGCATCGACCAACTGTGGAATTACGAACTTCAAGTTATTTGCTTGGAACCGTAACGAGGGGTTAGGGCAGGAGAAACAGGGTCGCAGTTGTTCCAGGCCATTTAGCGCGCACGCAAATTGCGTACGATCTTCTACGCGTAAGCGCATGATTGAGAGGCCCGAATCGATGTTACGGAGTATCAGAATTTCTCCACAAGTCCGAAGGAACTTGAAGAAATTCAGTGAATCCGAGGCTCGTAAACGGACACATTTTTCGAGCGTCTTCTGCTGATTCACCGATAAACTTGGACCATTGCATTCGCACGTGTATCTTCCGTGATGCGTGGAAATGACGCTGCGAGCTGGAGCGTCGTTGATTTACGTGTTTTCGGCTCGGAGGTCACGAAGAATGGAAATTGTCAGAAGAGCCTCTCCTTCGCGGATGTCAGCTCAAGATCGAGGCTCAAGGAAGGACCGGCTTGAAGAAAACGAGGAGAACGGAATATTCGTGGACATTGGAGTTGAAGAGCACGCCGGATACGCATAATATAAAAAGGGAGCTTTTCCGATGGCGAGATTCTCCGAGCGCGGGGTCGTGGCGGACAAGGGAGGGCGAACGACGACGGGATGCTTGGCGCCACATTGCCGCGACCCAAATAACAATAATACCCCCCTATACGTCGGAGATCCGGCATGAAACCGGGGGATGAAAGGGGGCAAAACGACAAAACCCAACCCACATTTGCTCAATCGTATATAACGGAGGAGAAACTCACTGTCTTTTCCCTCGAACAATGGACTAAATAGTTCTCACTTCTCGCTTCATCATCAACTGGAAAGTCACGCGTTAAATATACTGTATACACGTATCGAAGCTACGACCTTTTGTTTTTCCTCTAATGACCTTTTCCCCCAAAGTAATCCTGGACACTTTGCTATAACGTCCGTCTTTTTTATCGCTCCTCGTGTGCCCGTTAGCGTGCGGTCTCAAATCCTAATAAACTGCTAATGAACGAAAAACTTCCAGGGTCACGTATTCCATTGACCAAAATCCTTCATATCAGAACGAATGGGTTTGCTGTCCAACGCTGCTCAGCAGAAAAACTATTGATTAATCTTTATTAACCGTTCTGTATGGAAAATTTATCTCTGAATGACAGATATGGGTCGTTTCGACTCCCCCTATTTCAAGCTTTACTCGCGTTATTACCTTTTTTCGATGATTGAAAGAACCATTTGATAATTGAATTCATAGTGTTTCCAATGGTTTTACAATTTATAGCTGAGCCACGAGCGCATACTCGCGAACGTATCCATGCACTCGCGACTCCTCCTCGATTATGGATCGTCCAGTAAGCTACGAAGGTGAAAGTTCTTAAAATTACGATTTTCTTACTGTTTTCAAACGGAATTAAAATATTGCTGTTTTGGATCTTTTCTTCTAGGAAAACGTTTCATCGCATCTTCCGTAGATACAAAAGACTGCGACTTTACCCAGAGAAGACACATTTCAACTGTCACTCTTTCGAACCTCCCGCCGACAATGAACGTTTCTACACAACCTGAGTACGATCGCACCTTTTTTACCGTTTCTCAGTACAGTTTGGCTCATCTCTGTCAGAATCCCTTTTCACGTGCGAATTATTCGGATAAGATAACAACGAAAAAACCAAAATTTTATTCGAATCAACAGCATGTTTTCAGCCTCGCGATTGCACGAATTCAGTTCTGGCTCATTCACAAGTGCTTGTCAATGAGAGACATTTGAATAAAGGCATTTTAAGCAAAGAACTCAAAAAACGTTGTTTCGTAGGCATTTGCATTGAAAAAAATAGGTAAAAATGGCTTTCCGTACTCGAAAAATTTCGGCAAAATAGTCCAACACGAAAACAGGACAGTTTCAGCAGGAATTCAGCCAATCTCCGTTTTGGGAAGCTGCGTGTCTCGATCCTATGGTTGGTGTTACCGAGATCGGGTCGTTTAACATGTTTAGCGACACGGTTTAGCGACGAGCTCGCGCGACTGGTCCTTGACACACATGCGTGATTCGCGTGTACCGCGCGGGAGACTCGACAATCGTCAATCTCGATTACGGCAAAGCTAACGATACCGAAGCAGATTTGTATGGAAAAGAAAGCGTAAAGTTACAACGAAATTGGATGAACGATGATGAATATTGTAAAACCTCTTTACGGCGAGTCTCTCCCCCCTTCGAATCGACTATCGATGTTTGCTGCGTTAACATTAAGCTAAATTCCGAACGATCATGAGTCATCGATGGGAAGTAATCAATTTTCAGAATTTCTCGAGGTTATACACTCGTTTATTGACAAGTGGGATATTTTTTTGGGAGTAGAAAATTGTAAGAGCCTCGATAAGGAAACGTCGTATCCAAATGAAGGGAACACGCTTATGATGCGGTTTAAAATAAGCACAATTTTACCGATATTACTGATAATGTCAGTTATTCAAAAAGGTAAGTTTCCGTAAATCGTTTATAGTATGAAAAGTCAATTTTACGGTTGTGACAACGAGCTCATGAGTCCGTTTCCTCACCGTACTGCGTTCAAGTTTGCATAGGTATCAATTGTTATCAGTGCAAAAGCAGCGAGGACAAAAATTGTGGTACGAAGAGCGCGGATCGGAAGTACCTTAAGGAATGTCCGAGGTCTCACAGGTTCTGTCGAAAATTGGATTCCATTTGTGAGTTCAAATCAGGGCTTCCACGATATTTGGAATCGTCGGATTCCAACGCTTCGTTTGCCAAAATTTTACCTTCGATTTCACCTTTCAGATTATTTTACCGATTCGCGAGATTACATTACGATACGGGAATGCGCGATGTTCCGAACGGAAGGGCAAGATTGTTACCACGGCCGGTACAACAGGGACAGTTATCAGCGCGTCTGCGAGTGCGGGGAATCCGGTTGTAATCGTTCGCCGAGTTTACACCGTGGAACTTCGATGATTTTGCTCCTTTCTCAATTATTCCTTCGTTGGGTTCTTCCCTCTTGAGGCTCCAAGCGCGTACGCTTTTTTATGAAAAATATCTTGTTGAGAGTCGCCAATAAAACTTGGTCGTATCGAGTTCGCGTCCGGAATTCGAAAGATTCTTTGTCGTTTCATCCGCTCTTGAACGTCATAGGCTCGATTGCACCGTTATCGAATAAACTTGTCCGAGGACTCGTGGAATCGTTCCTTAAATTAACATCAGCACGAGAGCATCCTTCGCCCCTTCCCTCAGCAACGATGTGTATGATTAGCAATCGCGTGACCGAGAGTCACTGGCATAATCGCCGTTTTATCGAATGAAAAACAACTTGACTCGATGCAACTTCGCAAAATCAGTTTTTCCTACAAACTCTCAGCGAACAAGAGTTCCATCGATAAGTCTAAACGTGCTCACGCCTCTGTGAAAGTGTTGCAAAATGACAAAATTCCAATTAACTTCATCCACTCATTTCGCATTAAAAATTAAATTAAATAAAAATAAATCCCAATAAAAAAGAATAAATTCAATGAAACAATATTAAATTCAAAATTTAATCAAGTGGAAATTAATTGAGGTTTACAAAAATTAAAGAAATTACAAATTAAAAATCCAATCAAATCAAATTCAACTGAATAAAAAAAAAAAACATTTTTTTTTGTTTTATGATAAAAACGATCGATTACGATCGATTGTTTCGAACGTTATTTACTTCTGGGGACAACGACGAATCAATCGAGGTGCCAAATCACTCGATAATATCGCCGTGCAGTGCAACCCGGATCCGTTGGCTGCTCATCAATGGCCAAGTCGCTTCCAATCCGAGTTATCGATTCTTTCGGTACATACAAAAGCTTGGATAAATTATGCACACGAGTGTATTACGTTACGTATATATGCCGTCAATCCCTTGGACGGACGTACGTGTGCGTTTGACTCTCAACAAAGTTTAAAGTTTGCTGAGGATTGGCGACGTTCTGTGTCACAGGAAAAGAGGTATTATCCACTCAGGCCTAGTCCGGTAGTAGCTACGCTCACTTTATAGGCTCCACTTGAACGTACCACCTACGGCCTTCCCTGTGCTCTCACAATTTGGCCCTACCCGTTGTCCGCGATACTCTCTTTAACATACAAAATGTCCACGCACATAATGACTCACGAAACAATTGCCTAGTCCTTGCAAACTGCGATTGTTATTGCAAACCAATGAAAAATCGTTGTCTACGAAGAGCAGGCGCAGGATTGGCGCTTCGTCGCCCAGTTGGTCACGCTCATTTTTTCATTAGGCGTTTGACCTCGGGCACAGAGCTAGCTCATTAAGACTCGAAATATTCGAAACTACGATTTATGATTCGAATCTTCGGATCGAACGAATCCCAAGATCGTAGGACGAAAATTCAGTAGACGATTTTGGGCTCGTGTTGTTTTTTCGATTAGTCGATTTTTTAATCGAAAACATGAAAACTCGAGGGCTGCTAAAAAATGCTCGGAGCTCCGTCAATGAGAAATATTGGAAACGATAATAAATTCGTTGTGACGAAACGAGTCGTTGCTGTAGAGAATTCCTCATTTGTTTTGATCGTAAATTTTCGTTATCAATTGAAGATTATCATGGCTCGTGGCCTCTTCGTTAATTCTCGGGATATCTCTCGTACGGGTATGATGCGTCCCGGAGTCTCGAGCTCGTTCTGCGGCTGCTAGTACATCGAGTCCCGTCTCCCTCCCACACTGCGTACATATATAAATATGCGTGTATTTGTATGCTTCGGATGGGGACGGGGGTTGGTGAGACGGTGGGAGTCGTGCCAGCCACCGCACGGAATCAACAGTGTTAGCCGAGCTCGCGAGGCCGTGGGGTCGGTGTATTTTCAACCCCCTTTATAAAACCGTAAAGCCAAGAGTAGCGCGCGCGCATCCCCCGCACAGTGTTAAAACAGTTCAGTACGTTGCTGCTCTCTGTAGAGGAATCTACCGCTGCGCTGCGTACTCCTTTTATAAAAAGACGATCACTCGTTTGTTGTTCGGTGGCATAGGTGGTACGAGAGAAGATATTCTTCGAGGGATCAACGAGTGTGAAGATTTAAAAAGCCCGAGACAGGATGAAGGTTCAGCAACTGGTGATGGTTTGCGGTGCCTACTTGCTGGTGGGTCACTTGGGTGAGTTTCCGAGCTGAGAATCCTTTTGTTGCATTATTATCGAGTCGCTTTGACTGCTAAGCCAGCGGCAGGTATGCGTATAACGAAGCGTTCCGACGCTTCCAAAACTTTTCCGAGGCCCCGAGGAAGTTTGTGACTTAAAAACTCCGGCTTTGTCGACGTAACGGCTAAAAATAGTTGGAACGATCCCGGAGGCATTTCCCGGCGAATGTTTAACTCGGAAATGTCCGAAGACGAGTCGGCAACAGGGAGCGAGGAAGGAGCGAATTGGGTCAGTCAATTTCATGGGTACGTTCGCTCACCTCCCTCAAGACCGTCACTGATAAAAGTTCATTCGAATCGACGTCCAAATTCCTGGGAAAAGGGAGCTTCGCTCGATGATTGTCCGAGGAAATCGATCGATCGAGTGCTGATTCAGAAGGGACATTCGGGAAGGCTCGCACGAGCTATCAACCCCCGAGTCTCTGGCTCCGTCCCATTCCCATGGAGTTCCAGGGGCGCAGGCGCCGTAAGAATCGATGACGATGTGAATCCGCAAAGCCCAAGGGGACGACGGGAAACCATTTCCAACTCTCGTATACAGATATATAACGAAGTACTTTGGACACCAACGAGCAAAAGCGCGAAGCGACATAGAAAATACTCAAGCGACTAGAGCGAGGGCTGATAGAGTTACTTTCTCCGCAAGTACAACACTGCGGCGTGCGTATCGAATGCAGTTAAGGGTTGGGTCACGAGGTCAGAGCTCGTTTCACGAATATTGAGAGGCCTGAGTTAGCGCTGATCAATGTTTAAATAGATTTTCCTAGGGAAGTTACAAATCAAAGGGAAAAAATTTGTTTCGTGACTTCCGGAGGATTTATGTGTACGTAAGAGAATTGAAGGGAATTGAGAGAACGGGCGAGACACGATGACGCCACCGTTTCTGGGCCACGTACAGCTGCATTGATTTTTCCTCTTTTTTTTAACGGTGCGGCTAATCCATGACGCGTTTTATACTTCGACCAGACAAAGTTCGCTGAACTTTTTGTCCCGCGTTTTCCTCTTGAGAGAATAACTCGTTAATTAAGATGCCGAGTATACCGAAGCACCGCGGAGAATAGCGTGTAAAAATTGAAACGAATATTCCCTCGATATTTCATTAATTAAATTTTCTATTGCTGTTTCTTCAGTCTTTTGGAATCGTCAGCTCGTTCCCCGTGTCGACATCGACGAACGACAGTTTCTTCGCCGTCCTTATCGCTCTGACCCTTCGACCCTACCCCGATAAGGGGTCGGTCGTTTTTCGTTTATCCTCGCCTCGAAATATTGTTCGACCGCACATTTAATTCTTAATACAAAATGATCTGACCTCGAATCCGCACTGTGCAGTGTCGTGCACCGACGTTAATTGTTTTCCTCTCCATCTATATTCGTCTCGATCTATTTTTATTTCCGATGTTTAATATTAATTTACAGGCGTTGAGGCGCTGACGTGTTACGAATGCAACAGTCACATCGACAGCCGATGCGCCGACAAGAAACCGCCAGACGCCCTTCAGAAAGACTGCCAGGTCTCGGCCGGCGGCACCAAGTACACGATGTGCCGTAAAACTGTCCAGAGCATCGAGTTCCCCATGAATGGATGTACGTTAATTACTGTGCAATTGACAAATTCGTGATGAAAGTTTCTCGAGTTTCGCTCGATACTTTTCTCCTGTTTATTTTTCATTCAACTTTGTTTTTCTGCCTCGACAGTGCCACCGGAAACTCGTGTAATCAGGACCTGCGGTTACGACGAATCGAACTACAAGGGGCGCTGTTATCAGCGCAGCGGTTTCGGCGGAAGGCAGGAGGTTTGCTCCTGCCTGACCAACCTCTGCAACGGTTCGACGCCGAGTTACGCGCACGTGCCACAATTTTTGATGATATTGTGCCTCCTCGGAAGCGCCCTTAACGCCCACCTCCGCAACTAGGCTTTCGGCCCTCGTTTTTTTTAAATTACCAAATAATGTTACAACTGAATTGAAGCAACCGAAAAAAACCAATTATTCGTCGTTCGCAACAAAAACAAAGAAACAGTAAACGCTGGCCGCCACCACGAAACAAAAGTCCTCGCCACACTAACCCCGTCCGCAGCACACGCTCGGCCAGCAGCCAGTCGGGCTAAACGAAAGAGAAAATAGGAAACTTGGCGAAGAGTTGAACGAGAGGGAACAAAAGGCGTCTGTGTCCTCGGGCCGAAAGCCAGCGAGAGGAAAAGCATGGGAAAAAGATAAAACGAGAGAGAGTCTAACGAGACGTCGAACCCGAGAAGCAACCCTCAGTTTACACTAAAAAGAATCGAAACAACTATCGGAAGCGAGTGCTAATTCGATTCCAGAAGCATGAGAAATATCACGAGAGTTTTCGTCACGTGAGAATGCACAAAAACGGATCTGGTTGGACAATCCTAACTTAAAATGACAGCAAATTAATTTTAAAACGACAGCGTAGTTTTAGGTCTAGCTTTCTATCGAGCCTTCGAATCCGTTTGATGAATTAACCCAATTTTTATTGTTGTATCACGGGAGAGAACGATGCGGACTTGTTTCATTGTCTATTTCGTTTGAAATATTGTATTTTAAACAAAATGTAAATGCAAGTTTGTCTCATCGACGTCACCACTGCCTTCACTGAGTAACGTACATCGCAATAACTCCTACGTCCGTAAAACACAAATTTTCATCCGTTCACAGAATTCACAATCTTGTTAAATTACACCTATTCGCGCACCCGTTGTACTCGCCCAACTGCGCCTATGCATGCCACACTTGGAGGAACTTAAAAGCTCTTCGATAAAGAAATAAATGAACAAAGTACGAAAAATTAAGGACCAACCAATCCGTTCCGAAAGATCGCACACACACACACACACACACACAAACGCAGGCAAACGAGTTGAAAAGAAAAACAGAAAAATTCAAGAAATTAAAATTCCCGATAACCGTGCTATCGTTAAACGTATATGATATATCGAGCAATTAAACGTGAGTGAGATTCGAATGGAAATAAATAAAAATAAGAATACGAGAGCGTTGGAAAGATTGAAAAAATTAGAGGGTCCTTCTCGAGTCGTCGTTATCGTAATTGAATTTTAATGAACCGATCGTTGAGTCGGGCACACCGTTGTTTGTTCAAAGCATTCTGTGTGTAGAGCTTTATAAATATATAAATGAGTATATATATATAAATATATATGAAAATAAAACGACACAAGCGTTGAGTGAAAACTTAAAAAATTGAATAAACATAAAAGTGTAGTTATAAAAATTTTTAAGTATCACACATCATGTTCAAATTGCCAATCGGTGTGACGCATTTCGGAATTCAAATACCCCTCGCCGCCGCCGGGTATGATAAAATGAGCTGATACTTTTCTGATAAGAGAATGAGCAGCAGGTATTGAAGGTAAAACGCAAAAACAGATTAATGTTTAATAGCAGAATACAATATGTAAATATGTGTGTGTGCGCTCTCGCGCCCTCTGTCGTGTATACGTAAACATCTTCGTCGAACATGGACAATTTCGAATTTGGTAGAAAAAACTTTGAATCCAATAATTAGTGATCTCGTACAGCTTAGGGATACGAATATAATAATGTTTATGATTACGATTATGATAATATAATGAAAGAAAAAAAATGATAATAGTGATGTTGATGATTATGAAATGATAATATATAAAGAGGCTCGTTGCGAGGCTCCGCGGTCTCGCGAGACAATTGTTCACCGCAATAGCGGCATCCCCTCCAAAAAGGCAAAGCAAGAAAAATCAATATACGAATGCACCATGATTAACCGGCGGACTTTTCGTCTCTCTTCCTCCTCAACTTTTCTCTTCCCCGTTCTCGCATGAAATTGATCCTTCGCCAATTTTCGTCTCGTCGTTCGCGCGACCTTAGCGTGACACAATGATGAATAAAACGACTATACTTAATCAATTTGTCATGGAATTGGATCAATTTATGATAAATTATATAATATTGTTGGATCAACGTTTTCTGGCTGGATGGAACGCGAGATTTGCCTTCCCCGCGGCGGCCTCCTGATCGCCCCTTAAGGGGTCAGCTGATGGCAAGCCAGCTGATTTTTTTCCCGAGAAAAAGAATGTCAGTCCCGAAGATCGGCAATTGTTTCATCCCTCTTCGATGTCTCGCAATTGCTGCTCGTTACTCGTGACGCGAAGAGCAGGGAAAACACTTTTTTGTTTGTTTTACGCTTACAGTCTCTCGTTCACTCAATCTTTCATCTTTAACGTCAACGCTTTTACCTCTCGCGTGGTAAAACAAAGTTCCAATAAACTCCGTCGCGATTGAAAACCTTCCGGAATAGCATCTTGTCGTCCAAACTTTTCGGAGCTTTGACGTTTTTCATAAAACCGAGACGAATAACCGTATTGTCAAAATGGTTTTTCCCTAGGGAAAGCAGCGTTGATTGGCCCAAAGAAAGTTGTTATTTTTAGCTGCCTCTGCATCTGTCAACCAAGGGATTCGAATAAACAATTTTTTTTCAAAATGACTTTACACTTTCCGAGTATTCGACGGTCTCGTTCTTCCAGCAGCCCACCGTGGCCGGTAACCGCACCTAAATTGAAATGCATTTTCGTTAGCAGGTAAGTCGAACTCGTTTTCTCAGCACCCACATGCAGTCGCAATGACTGCGATGTTCATCGCAATTTTCAGTTAATTCGAGCTCCCGTGGACAAAAGCATATCTAGAGGGGCTTCAAATCCCTTAAGAAGATTCCAGATAGGAGAGAAAAAGGGAAAAACACCGATCGCTGAAAGATCGGATCATGCACCCAGCGGGACCGCCACCACCGCAAAATCGATCCTCTCCTGGCCCTTCCTTAGCTCAATGCCCATCACCTTCTCCGTCGCTTCTTCAGCAACAGCAGCACGTCATTTACGCTCCGATAACGACCCTTCAAGCGTGCCCAGCGAATATTCATCCTCATTGTGTTTACTCAGGTGTTCAGAGGAGTTCCGGATTGACTGGAAACCCTGGTGCACTTCCGAATCAAGGTTATAATCACAAGAGAAAATATTTTCTCAAATTCCCCTTAGGACAGCCTCAAATTTTTTCTGTTTTTCGGTTTCCTGATGAATCAACGTTTAACACGATTTATGTGCGAACGGTAATGAACGAACGCGCAGTTCCGATTCGTCACACGAAAGTGACGAAATGGCAACCGAAGAGCAAACTCCCCCGGGGCCAGCATCCGCATCACCATCAGCAGACCCACCAGCAATATTGTCAGTCACTTCAGCATCAGCAAACTCACGTTCAACAGCCATTAGCCTACATTTCCAAGCCTTTGGTGTTCTTCGATCAATGTCAGGCGAATCAAGCGCCTCCCGGAGCAACTCCTTCGACGGGATCATTCCTCGTGGCCTCTTCGAGCTTCGCTCACCCTCCGTATGGACCCGGTGATCATTACAGCTCGGCATCCGGCTTGGCTCTGATACCCCAGCCATTTTTCAAGCCTCCTGAAGTGACCCAAACATTTTGTCTGCTTCCGGAACGCCCTCAGAGCGCGCAGCATCATCAACAAAGCCTGAATAACCAGGCACAGGGCACGTATTACAACATTTCAGCAAGCAACTCCTGCAACTATCAAACCATCAAGCCCCCCCTGCATTTGACCAACGTCGCTAATTCCTACGGGAACGTGACGTTCGGGGACAATCCAATAACTGGTCAGGCCATCCCGGCTGGTCAGATCTTCCAAAATTCATCGATGACTTTCGGGCCTCCATCCAGAGACAAACTGCCGATGCTTCCCAGCGTCGATCTCCAAACGATGACTGGCTCGAGAAATCTGACAGTTCCTGGCGACACGAAACACCAAGAAGCAGCGGCCTCCAGAAGAGAAACTGTCGATTGGCCTCTCCAAACGGCCCGAGAAATTTCCAATGTTTTCAAGGTACATTTATCCCCCAAAAGCTCATTCCGCAGAATTTCCTTCTCTCTCGATTTTTCCTGTACTCAATGACCCACGTAACCCCCTCGTTTCCAAACAGAATCCCGACGCGATTGCGAGTCCAAGGATCTCCGTATCGCCGATGGAAACGAGCCGACCGTGTTCTTCGGCGCTTCCGAAGAACCAAGATGAGCATTATTCAGACGAGTCGGCAGCGAGTTTCGATTTCACCATCGAAGCTGAGAAAATGGTGTCGGCTCTGTGCAACACGGTGTCGTCGAACGAACTTGGAAAAGACGAGACTCGCGGTGACAACGAAACGTCGACACCTTTCGCCGGTGGAGCCGGTGACAACGTCGCTAACAAAACAAACTTGTGGTTCACCGACTTTTGTACAGAGTACGGGATTTCGATGGAAGAAAATAACCGCACGACGAGCACTCAGACCCAAGAGGATCGCCGGGATCCTCACCATTATCCCGAGATTATGAGAAAAACGATTTATTGGGGCTGCAACGAGGCCGAATCGATACTGAACTCTGCCCCCCACCGAGGCAAGTCGAGGGCAGCGTGGCTGTCAAATATTTCTTCCGCAACGAGAACAGCGCTCACCAAATCTTCCACCTGCTTCCCCATTTATTCCGGTGACAAGACATTCGTCCAAGATCTTGTGAACGCTTTCTTACGAATAACCAACGGATGGCTCGTTCTCGATAATTATTTGAACAAACAGCATTATCCTTGTCTCGATGACAAGTTCGACAGAGAGCTGCCGAGCCGGTTTCAAACGTGGGAAGTAGTCACGCAGGATCTGCTCAGAGAATTGATCAAGACGCTCGTGAGTGTGGAGGAAAATATTGGTTCGTGCGGCTCGACTGGCCCGGAGAACTTGGGATTTTCAGATAACCCACCGAGCACGTCGTTCCCCGGGGATGTCAATCTCTACACGGGAAACGACCTCTTCGATTCGTGGCAACGTCAACAAGAACACTCGACCAAGTTGAATAACAGTGATCGCAGCGATCGTGATGCCACTTACACCCTGCAGTATGCATCCCAGTCGACGAATCCGAACTTAAATTCGTTCGAGTCCCGTCTGCAATCGCAAAAGGAGACGAAGCTCCGGAGCAAATGGACGATAACCGAGAACCTGTCATCGACGATCGACAGCGCGAAATTAGGTCCGGACGTCTCGCTGGGCTCGAGTGACCTTGGTTTCTCCAGCGGTAATCGCTACCGCATGAAAAATGCTTCGAACACGTCGTCGACGAAGATCACGTCGTCTTCGAGACACTCGTTGAACGCCGAATTTTTCAAACTGCAGAACAAAGTAATG
Source organism: Venturia canescens (assembly GCF_019457755.1). Classification (NCBI taxonomy): domain Eukaryota; kingdom Metazoa; phylum Arthropoda; class Insecta; order Hymenoptera; family Ichneumonidae; genus Venturia; species Venturia canescens. The sequence continues at coordinate 4,411,065 of NC_057423.1, read as the reverse complement.
GAGAGCATCGGAAGCTCGAGCGAGCTGGAGCGACAACGTTGGGGGTTGAAGGAGCAGCAGTACAATTTTGTTTTTGGCACGTCGCGAGGCGCTCCCAGCACCGCTCCTTCAGGCCCGGGCCCCTGCGAGCCCATCTTCAAAATTAGAACCGCCGGAAGCTGCCACGAGAACGCTTACCCACGGAGGTGCCTGGCACATCCGCATTCGACGCATCCGGTTAATCCGAATGCCACGGGCCATTGTACAAACGTGAATGGAAGTGTTTATCTAGTCGCGGGACCGGAATCCGCTCTCGACTCGACTTACCTAGCCGGAGTCAGTGCCGCGGACCGAAGCAAGCCTCGCGCCGAGCCGGATCGTACCGGTAGCGTAAGAATAGCCGAATTGAACGAGCGCAATTGTGGAAGTGGCCTCGTCCTCTCGGCAACGAGCGTCTCCGGCATCAAAGCGGAGCCGGTTTACGTTGGAAAGTGTGGGTCGGATGAGCGCGAGTTGCCTCCAGTCCCACGGACCAAGATGACCTTGCTCAGTCAAATAGAGGGCAATACGCCTAGCGCGAATAGAGAGACGCAAGAAATGACGGCGAATTTATCAGCCTGGTTTGCGAGCATGAGAAACGCCGCTCATCGCACCATCAAAGGCCCGACGGAAAGTAGAAAACCTGACAATACTATCGGCGCCAAAGCGTCGAACCACCCGCAGGAAAATTCGAGAAGTGCGATCGATTTTACCAGAGCGCTTCACATGGATCCCAACCGGCAATTGCAGACGTTGCAAAACATGCAAGCTATTCAGAGCCAACCTTGGAACGCCGCGAATCTATTGAACAAACAAACGACAGCCAACATTCATCGAAGCCTCGATGAGTACGACAGCTCCGAAGACGTTCGAGTCTACATGAAACCCGGAAGCTACAACGTCCCCAAAAAAAGGCATCATCGCAAGAACACTCGGAAAAACGAAAATTCTGGGAGCTCCCGTGGCAATGTCAACACACCGAGGGCTCACGCGAATCGCCCTGCTCAAAACACTCATCACTACACCGGACAAAAGAGCCACCAGCTCTCGACCTCCGTCTCCTCCTTGATCATCGCTTCCTCGGTGCAAGTCTCCGCGACGACTTCGACTACGAGCACATCGATCAGAGTCCCGTTTTCAGCAGCTGCTCCCATCGTTCCCCCGCCGTCCAGTTTCACCCCGCAAAACTCACCGCGGATCCTGCGCCGCGTCAAGTCCATTTCAGATCGGGAAAACCGGCAGGATGTCGCCTGGAAAGCTGCGTGCGCTTCGGCGGAGATTCTACTCGAAGCACTCAACGTCAAGGGACCCGGCGAGACCTACGACTCGAAGAGCCCAAACTCCGCTAAAGAAGCACGGTCCAACTGCACACCGAGGAGCAAAGATAATTGCTCTCCGGACCGCTTGTCCCCTTACAACGGGTTTGAAAAACAAGTGAACGATCGATTCTGCGACGCTTCGAGCTACGAGGCGTCCGAAGACGACTCGAGCTCCACGTGCAAATGCTCCCCTGACCGGTACACCGAGGCGGAATCTCGGGACACCAAACTCTCGAAGACGAACGTAAAAACGGACTCGTGGCTCATCAGCACGTTGAACAATGCGAGCATCGTCGCGCTCAATGCCAAAGAATCCGATCCCGACAGCACCATCGGCGGTTCCATCAACAGCTCCGTCAACGAGGAACGTCACGAGCACAAAACTGTCGTAACTTCTACGCCGGATCCGATGAAAATTTCGAGCCAGGACGTCGCCGATTCGACAGTCGGTGTAACAGATAAAACGACGGATTGCTTCCAGGAGACTGCGACGAATGAAAGCCCTCGAGATCGTGAAAATGAGGACCGGGAAGCCAGCAACCTTTACGCACCGTCGAGAAACCTCTCGGTTTCGCTGATCGACACCAGCGCCGAATTCGTCGGTCGAGCCACGTACTCCGAGACCGTACGACGCTCGAGCGCAAAATCCGGCGTCCTTGGCAAACCCGAGAACTGCCGAGGGAGGCAGACGAGATGTACGGGTTCGAGCGAGCCCGTGGTCAGAGGCTCGATCGTACCCATACCCGGAAGAAAGTGCCAGCGCAAAAGCTCCGATCGAGCCAGTCAGTCGGTTCACAAGACGAGAAAAAGTGTCGCAAAGAGGCTGCCCAAAGATCTCGACGAAAAGGAAAGCGAAGAGGGACGATCGAACAAAAAAATTGCTAAAGAGGAAGTCTCTGGCCTCAGCTCCGCGAAACCATCGACTGGCAAAAGTCAAAGTAAGAAAAAAGGTGAAAGTGGCTCTGCCAGTGGTTGGACAGAAACTAAAGCCAAAGTCAGCGAACGCGGATGGTCCGTTTGGTACAGTTCCAGAAGGAAACAAGCACTCAGCTCACTAGCATTCAACAAATTGACTACGATACATCAGACCCTTTGGCAAATGGAAGATGCCAAACTTCTCAAGCATCCCTCTACGCATTCGAGTGGATCTGGAGGTGGTGCAACTGTTGAAACGGTTCGTGATCGATCTTTGGTTCCCTTGGAGTAACAGGCTCGCGAGAATTCATCGAATCGGGGGCTAAATTTTCTCACTTTCAATCGCTTTCAATCGTTTCTCTAAATATTTCAGTGCGAAGTCACATTGCGAGACTGCGACTTTGATCTCCAATTCCATAAATGTGAATAAATTTAAATGTTGAAATTTTTTGCTTGAGATTACATCTCGGTTCGCTTTGCAGCTCGAAGAGGACTCCAGAGTGAATAAGAGTCCAATTTTTCTGGAGACGATTGGCTACAAGCTGAAAAACCGAATTTACCATAAAATCGAGCACGTGATGAGGGACTTTAGAAAAATCGTGAATAACTCGAAACTGTATCACAAGGTACGTGGATTCAAATCTGAAGGCCAAAGAGTTTTTAATTTTGCCATTTTTTCAATTCGCATTGCGACAGAACGATGCGGATCGCATCGCCAAGATTGAAACGCTTTCGAAAAGGCTCGAAGAACTTTTCCAGGAGCATTTTGCCACTTCGGATTTTGAAAATGCTCCAGAGAGCCCGAGAAACCAAGCGTCGAGATGCAAATCGCCGCAAAGACAAAAGTCGACGACGAGTCGGTTGAGCTCGTCGACGAAAAAAAATTCTGCTCCTGCTGCTACGAAAAATGAAAATTGACGCGAAACACACGGTCAATTTGTAGTTTTTATTGACCTCGCGATTCGAATAAAAGTAAACGATCGATCGCGGCGCTCAATTTTTGTTCGCCGATCATTCCCAATGACGAATAATGTTTCTAGTCATTTCCATAACACATTGATATTAAATGTATACACGCTTGTGAAAAATACCTTAAAAATCTCATTCTAGTCATATTCATAAGTTTCATAAAGTTCCAACAATTGAGCTCACTCCTCAACCGTTTATCTTCATGTTCAGCATGAATTGTAACCAAAAAATCTAAAAACATGCTCTCGCATTTTCATGGATTTATTGGAAAAAAAATGATGCAATTATGACAGCATTAGAGTCCAATTATTATGTATGCACTGAATTTTTTTTAGGTTTGTAGTTATCACGACTTTTTTTTTTTTGTTAAATTTATACGTGAGTAACGCTGCACTTAAACTTGTAGTTATTTTTAACAATGTTAAAAGGAGAAAAAAAAAAAGAAAAGTTGAAACGAATTTGTGCGGTCTGCAAATATTGTAAGTTGAAAAAGCAACGATTGGAAAATAAAATCAATATCAATATCAATTTTCGTGGCAAAATTTACGAATAAGTTTGAAATATTTTTATTTTGTTTACTCAGGTTCAAAAGTTGAAGTTTTTTTATGACAAATGAGCTGATATTTTTCAAGTTTTCATTGAAAGAATTTCTTATTTTTTACTAACCAACTTTTCATTCGTTATCGAGGGTGAACGTACAAGTGAGGTGAAAAATGCAGTCTCGTTAATTTGTCGTATTCGAATCAGTTTCGTCGTGCTACACGCTTCGATTTGAAAGTGGGAACAAAACACGTACGCCGCGATATGGAGCGAGGTAGATCGATTCTCGGACAACTTCGCACTTGTTCGGCCCGGCATTCTGCATTTCATGCGGCTTCGGTCAGGTCAGGTTCGGGGAGACATGCAACAAGAGAGCGCATGCTTGGAATGACACTTGCATTTTGACATTGTTTCTCGTTTGTTAAAAAATTTAGCGTGTTAGTTGAGACATTAAGACTATCGGATTCGTAAAATTGGGGATTAAAAATGCCTTCGGAAGCCGTTGCAATGCTGGTAGACATGGGCTTCAGTCTCCCAAAAGTGTAAGTCGACGATTCACTAAGAAAATTATAACCTTATTTCTCAACTTACATTGTTGTTCACCACACTATTTTTCCAGGGAAAAAGCACTTCAAGTTACGGGGAACAAAGGTGTCGAGCCGGCAATGGAATGGTAAAATTTTTTAAGTAAATTCTAAACTTCTTAAAGATTCGGTGTAATTTATTAATGAATTTTTGTAAAAGCTGTATAAGTTCAATATTCAACAACTCTTGTCACAATTAAAAGTGAGCTATAAGAACTTCTTTTAAATCTGTGGAATTGGACAGAAGAATATTGCTATAAAATTTGAAATGCTTCAAGAAAATATGAGATTTTGCTTACATTGATTTGAATTCACTGCAAAAAATTTTTTACTGATTGTATCACAATTCTGTTTTCAAAATACCTTTGAATATGTTTGGAATTTTGTATATTTGTAGAATAGATATTTCTTTTTCCTAGAACAATGAATTCAGTTCATAATTCAGAATTTTTATTGGAACATAAAAACTAAAGAATATTCAAATACATTAGTATGCATATAGAAATACAATCAAACATGTTTCACAGAACAAAAAGAATGGGCTGATACTGTATTTTTAAAAAAATATCATTTCTTTTCTGAATCAAGAGCATTTGTAGCTCAGTGTGTCGAGAACTAAAAATAAAAGGCAGCACAATCATTGCTTCGATCTCTTATACCTGAATACAAAGTTTTCAAATTCATTTGAATTTGAAAAATCAATGCTTAACACAGCTTTAGAGTTGGCTGAATTTTATTGGATATAAATTTTACTAGATTTTGTACAATTTCCCTCCATTTCCAAAACTGGTTAGCCATAAATTCTCATGTTTTAAAAATCTGTAGATAAATAGAATGTAACCTTAAAATAGTATGAAGATAAAAAATAAACGATAAAGTGCAATGAGAAATTATTTACTAAAACAGTTTATTGACTTAAAAAATTAATTTCAGGCTGCTAGCTCATTCCAATGATGTTGAGCCAGAAATTGAACCACCAGCTGCTGAAAGAGCTCCAGAAACCGCAGCCAAAACACCTGACGAGAATAGCGAAGCCAGCGCTAGTAATAAAGATCCTTCTTCCAGTGAAAATGCGAAATCGCTCAAATGCGACGTGTAATTTTATTATTATTATCCTTCGGGTAAATTATGTCGCAATGTAAGGACTGGTAAAAATGGATTTTACAGAGAGATCTTTTTCCATCAACAGTTGTCAAAAGTTATTCAAGTCTACTCTCGAGGTCGAATACCATGCCACCAAGTCCGGCCACGACAGCTTTTCTGAAAGTCTTGAGGAAAAGAAACCCCTCACTGAAGAAGAAAAGAAAGAAAAGCTCAAATTTCTTGAAGAGAAATTGAAACTCAAGAGAAAAGAGAGAGAGGAACAGGAGAAACGAGAAGCAGTGGAAAGAGAGAAAAATAGAATACGATCTGGAAAGGAAATGGCAGAGGCTAAAAGAAAGTGAGCATGTTTTTTAATGTTTATCAGAAATACAGCAAATGTTTAGCGTGTTTTTCAGTATCATCAGTCCAAACTGTAAAAAATGAATGGTTTTTGTTTTAGATTCGTAGAATCAGAAATGCAGAGGATGGTAGCACAAAGAAAACGAGAGAAAGAGGAGGAAAAATTGGCTCGGCAAAAGGTGCGAGCTCAAATCGAGGCTGACAAAGCTGCGAGGAAAGCCAAAGCAGCTGAAAGTGGTCAACCAACTACTCCGGTAACTCCCATGCCAGCCGCTCCTGAGGCTGTTGTTTCACCACCAAAACAGGATTACAAAGAAACTAAACTTCAGGTATACTCGGAGTTTAGTTATCGAAATAGTATTATTATAGTATAACAAAAACTAGCGCAAAACTAATACTCTAGTCAAAACGTCGAATCGTTTACTCGAAATCAATATTATGTAATTGTGCCAAATTCATTAAAATATTCCAAGAACTTTATCAAGGATTTGAATATTTAACTTTTTCCACAGAATTTGAAATATTTAAAACTTTTTGGTTTCTAAAATTTCAAACTTCTATTGTTATTCAAATGTTCATGCAATTTCTTATACGCTTTTGATGAACATTTTCGTAAAAAAAATTGTAAACAAATTTCAGATCCGTCTAACAAATGGTCGAACATTGGTCCAAAGTTTTGGATGTAAGGAGCAATTATCGGCGGTGAGATTATTCATAGAGATGAATAGGACCGATGCCCCAGGGAATTTCAATCTAATGACGAGTTTTCCAAGAAAGGTTTTCGCAGAGGAAGATTACGAAGCACCGTTGGATGTGTTGGGTGAGCGAATAAATCAGTTCGATAGTGATAATAAAAATAATAATGTAAGAAATATGTACAGAATTTGCTGATTGGACGAAACGATATTCGAAAAAAACTGATATCGTTTCGTTATCAGCCTTGGCACGTGGCATCGTTGAACCAACGAAGTAATAATATAAAAATGACTCTTAGGATACAAAGTTCATTGTGTTTTGCTAACGTGCAATCTTTTTTGCAGGCCTAGTGCCTTCGGCCGTCGTAATCGTCCAGAAAAAGACGGAATGATTCGACGAGTCAAGACTGTGCAGCGCATGCTCGATAAGTGAGAATATCGTTACGCACAACTTTTATATATATAATAATAAATAAATATATCTATGTTTAAGAAATAGACTTAAAATAAGAAACAAGAGACTCATCCTCATTCTCAGTTTGTCATACGTTGTATATCATTCTCATGTTCCGCCCGTTCGCTCGATTGAACATATGGTTTTATTAATAAAGAAAAAAAAACAGATACGGAGAAAAACGTCTTATCGTATAACTAATAATGAATAAGAACAAAACGTTCCGTTGATAGATTTCGTACTTTTGTACATTTCGTTTGCAAAATACGAAAGAGAACAAAAATGTTTCAGGTCACTACGGCAAATTCGTGACACGAACAATCGTAATGTAAACTTACAATGTGGCTTGGTACAATCTAATCGATCTTCGATTATTCTTTACACTTTGTACAGCCAACTATTGAATTCCATTATAAATAGCAACAGACCGATAATAATCGTCTCTCGTTACACTCTCAAAATTCGTCATCAATGCGATGAAAATGAAAAGGTGTCGGTAATTCAGGTTCCTTTGTCGTTGCAAATTTAGAGGACGTGTGAAAATTAATATATGTCAAAGTATTATGCTTCGTTTGTCGACGAATGGTTTACCGTCGAAACCTTATCCATGAACCATGACGCCAGTGTAATCTGTTGGCACTTGGCCAGGATAAATAACGTCCTTTTTGTGGGAACAATTTGTCGGATATCCGGGAATTCCATCACAATCAACGAGATTCAATTTCTTGTCGAAACATATTCTTATTTCGAACAAGTATCTTTCATGAGTTTTCTGGAAACAAAAAATCGGAGGGGGGAGATCATTAAAATTGATTTCACGCAAACCGCGTTCAGAAATGGGATTTTTGAGAGGTGGCAACGCAGTTTTGGAAATTTTATAACTTGAAGAATGTTAAAAAAAATGGGAAAATTCTCATTTAGAATATATTCAATTGCTAAATATCATTTGAAGTTCTAAACACGAATGCGAAATCGGATTAATAGTCGTGATTCCGAAGAAAATTGTTTTGAGAGGTTATAAATCGTGATGATAAATTTTGAGCTCCACCACTATTGAAAATAATGCATATTTTCATGTTAAAAACAATCGTTCGATTTTTTTTCGCGTAATATTTGTTGAAAATGATTTTTTGGTGTGTTCGGATTTTCGCTGATCCGTAGACTCGTAAAATACCGAAATTTCGCTGAGAATATTCAATTTGAAAAATTCTATGAAAATATTTTGTGAAGTCGTAATTCGAATCGAAGGAAAAAAAAACAATAAAAAACCGAGTGACGACTCACGGGATTGATGATGCATTGTACTAGGGCGGTTTTCCCCAAAACTTCCTTGACACCGTCAAGAATCTTTTGAACATTGTACGCTTGACCAGGCATAATCATGGCCTTGGCAAGCACATGTTTCATGTCGTATTGGTCGAGAAGCGCAAGTCCTTCCTTAAAATACTTGAGCTCTGAGTTTAAAGGTTCTAAAACAGCAGCGCAAGTGCCATGTTTTTCCCATTCGTAAATCCAAAATGAGTGAGCATTTTTGCCCTTTTCAACATCCATCCATTTTTTCTCCAATTCGAGTTCAATTGGCTGGAGTGCTGCGAAGTTGAATGGCATGCTCTCGTTGCAGTAGAATGGACCAATTGCATGGTACTTGATTGGCCATAAACCGTGAATAGACCATTCCTCGTCGCTGGGCATCGCGCACTCGTTCTTTGGCGATACTTCTTTCCATCTGTAGCATACTGTCTGGGGCCAATGTTGGGTAAATATAAGAACATCGAATTTCGTCGATTTCAAAGCTCTTTTATATTTTCTGTGACGACTTCCTCTTCGTCTGCAACGAATACAAAACATTCGTATCGTCTATTCAATCTCTGTTTCGTACGTATGTTTTCGGAGTAACTTATTGTTCTTTAGAAAAAAAGACAGTTCTGCAAAACGAAATGTGAACAATAGGAGACTAACCGTAGCCGATTTTTATGACGTTCTTTCTCAATCACATTCAAAATAATTGAGATTCTGATTTTCATGTAGATAAGAGCTGATAAAAAAATATTTCAACAAAAATTCAAAAGAGCAAAAAATCATCGAAGTTGCTTTTTATTATTTCAATGAAAAACTCGACGTTTTGAAAGACGACCAAAGAAAACTGAAGAGAAAACTGAAAATTGTCGATTAGGACCGACGGAAACGCTGATTTAATGACTGTTTTCTTAATGCAACAGGTTTTGGCGAATCCATGGAAGGAAAGGGAATCGGCGATCTTGCTGAAATTGCACCTTGCATTGAACTGCTGAGCTGATTTGGAGCGACTATCAAAGGCTCGAGCGTTGATTCATTTGAAAATATGTACGAACACGAGGGCAGAAACTGCTTGCAACAGCACAGTGCCACTCAATCTATGGTACTTACCCATCAGCGACAACAACAAAAATCAAGAAAAGCAGAAAAAGTCCTTTGATCAATTTGGCGCGGATCATCGTCACCGATGATTTGCACTGAACAACGTTTGATACTATGAAACAGAATGTTCTTCGCAAAGGTAATATTCACGAGAGTTGCCCCAGCAGTTGAGCTTCAATTCAACGACGAGTTTTTCAAAAAAAGTTTTCGCAGAGGAAGATTACGAAAAGCACCGTGGATGGGTTGGGTGAGCGAATATATAAGTTCGATAGCGATAATGTAAGATATATGTACAAAATTTGCTGATTAGACGAAACGATATTTGAAAAAAACTGATATCGTTTCGTTATCAGCCTTGGCACGTGACATCGGTGAACCAACCGAGTGACAATATAAAAATGACTTAGGATGCAAAGTTCATTGTTTTTTGCTAACGTGCAATCTTTTTTGCAGGCCTAGTGCCTTCGGCCGTCGTGATCGTCCAGAAAAAGATGGAATGATTCGACGGGTCAGAACCGTGCAGCGCATGCTCGATAAGTGAGAATATCGTTAAGCACAACTTTTATATATATATAATAATAAATAAATATATCTTTGTTTAAGAAATAGATTTGAAAATAAGGAAAAAGAGACTCATCCTCATTCTCAGTTTGTCATAAGTTGTATATCATTCTCATGTTCCGTCCGTTCGTTCGATTGAACGTATGGTTTTATTAATAATGAAAAAAAAAAAAAAAAAAACAGATACGGAGAAAAACGTCTTATCGTATAACTAACAATGATTGAGAACAAAACGTTCCGTTGACAGATTTCGTACTTTTGTACATTTCGTTTGCAAAATACGAAAGAGAACAAAAATGTTTCAGGTCACTACGGCAAATTCGTGACACGAACAATCGTAATGTAAACTTACAATGTGGCTTGGTACAATCTAATCGATCTTCGATTATTCTTTATACTTTGTACAGCCAAGTATTGAATTCCATTATAAATAGCAACAGACCGATAATAATTGTCTCTCGTTACAGTCTCAAAATTCGTTATCAATGCGATGAAAATGAAAAAGTGTTGATCATTCACGTTCCTTTGTCATTGCAAATTTAGGGGAAGTGTGAAAATTGATATGTCAAAGTATTATGCTTCGTTTGTCGACGAATGATTTATCGTCGAAACTTTATCCATGAACCATGACGACGTTGTAATCTGTTGGCACTTGGCCAGGATAAATAACGTCCTTTTTGTGGGAACAATTTGTCGGATATCCGGGAATTCCATCACAATCAACGAGATTCAATTTCTTGTCGAAACATATTCTTATTTCGAACAAGTATATTTCATGAGTTTTCTGGAAACAAAAAATCGGAGGGAGGAGATCATTAAAATTGATTTCACGCAAACCGCGTTCAGAAATGGGGTTTTTGAGAGGTGGCAACACAGTTTTGGAAATTTTATAACTTGAAGAATGTTAAAAAAAATGAGAAAATTCTCATTTAGAATATATTCAATTGCTAAATATCATTTGAAGTTCTAAACACGAATGCGAAATCGGATTAATAGTCGTGATTCCGAAGAAAATTGTTTTGAGAGGTTATAAATCATGATGATAAATTTTGAGCTCCACTACTATTGAAAATAATGCATATTTTCATGTTAAAAACAATCGTTCGATTTTTTTTCGCGTAATATTTGTTGATAATGATTTTTTGGTGTGTTCGGATTTTTGCTGATCCGTAGACCCGTAAAATACCGAAATTTCGCTGAGAATATTCAATTTGAAAAATTCTATGAAAAAATATTGTGGAGTCGTAATTCAAATCGAAGGAAAAAAAACAATAAATATCGAGTGTCGACTCACCGGATTGTTGACGCACTGTACTTGAGCGGTTTTTCCCAAAACTTTTTTGACACCGTCAAGAATCTTTTGAACATTGTATGCTTGACCAGGCATAATCATGGCCTTGGCAAGCACATGTTTCATGTCGTATTGGTCGAGAAGCGCAAGTCCTTCCTTAAAATATTTGAGCTCTGAGTTTAAAGGTTCTAAAACAGCAGCGCAAGTGCCATGTTTTTCCCATTCGTGAGTCCAAAATGAGTGAGCTTTTCTGCCCTTTTCAACATCGATCCATTTTTTCTCCAATTCGAGTTCAATTGGCTGGAGTGCTGCGAAGTTGAACGGCATGCTCTTGTTGCAGTAAAGTGGACCAATTACATGGTACTTGGTTGGCCATATGCCGTGAATAGACCATTCCTCGTCGCCGGGCATCGCGCACTCGTTCTTTGGCGATTCTTCTTTCCATGTGTAGCATACTGTCTGTGGCCAATGTTGGGTAAATATGAGAACATCGAATTCCGTTGATTTAAAAGCTTTTTTATATTTTCTGCGACGATTTCCTCTTCGTCTGCAACGAAAACAAAACATTCGTATCGTCTACTCAATCTCTGTTTCGTACGTATGTTTTCGGTGTAACTTATTGTTCTTTAGAAAAAAGGACAGTTCTTCAAAACGAAATGTGAACAATAGGAGACCAACCGTAGCCGATTTTTATGACGTTCTTTCTCATTCATATTCAAAATAATCGAGATCCTGATTCTCATGTAAATACGAACTGATAAAAAAATATTCCAACAAAAATTCAAAAGAGCAAAAAATCATCGAAGTTGCTTTTTATTATTCCAACGGATTCCGACGGATACACTAATTTAATGACTGTTTTCTTAATGCAACAGGTTTTGGCGAATCCATGGAAGGAAAGGGAATTGGAGATCTTGCTGAAATTGCAGCTTGCATTGAGCTGCTGAGCTGATTTGGAGCGACTATCGAAGGCTCGAGCGTTGATTCATTTGAAAATATATACAATAACACGAGGCCAGAAACTGCTTGCAACAGTACAGTGTCACTCGATCTATGGTACTTACCCATCGGCGACGACGACGAAAATCAAGAAAAGTAGGAAAAGTCCTTTGAACAGTTTGGCGCGGATCATTGTCACCGATGATTTGCACTGAACAACGTTTGATACTATGAAATAGAATGTTCTTCGTAAAGTTAGTGTTCACTAGAGTTGCACGAAAGTTACCCCAGCAGTAGGAAATGTGAAATAGCGTCGTTGTCTCCCACTCTCGTCCACGAAGCTATAACGGCCTTGGTCAATCGAGTTCAGCCCTCCCTTCCTTCTCTTCTCGTCACTTGCTCGCTCTCTTTTCTCTCCCTCTCTCCTCCTCCCCACTACCAACTCTCAGCCGCATATTTTTCTCGAGTAACCAGCTGTACAGTCAGCTGAGCGCACAGCTGGGTTGGTTTTCTGGTCAAACGAAGCCGGTCCCTTGCGAGAGGAGAGTGAAAAAATTTCAAAACAATTTCCATCAACCGGAGGAATTCACCTTTTTGATAATTTCTCATTCTTCGCAAATTTACTTGAAATACATCAAAAGCGAATTTTATTAAAGGAAATTCCATTCGAGATATTTTTATTTGAAAAAATTCTGGTAAATTTATTTCCCCTTCCGTAAACAGGAAATAAATCATCAGTTTGGCTTGTCATTTAAATTCGATGGAATTATCTTATCGTGCCAGATGCGAGTCACGATCGACCAAAAGAAAATACTCAAAGATATGGGACGTGCGAATGACAGGCAGTTGTAATTGAATGTCGTGGAAATGAAAAAAAAAGAAGAGCCTGAAATAAGCTTCGGGTGAAAAACGCCTGTATTCAAAACTGGTGATCAATGTTAAAAAATGTGTTTTACGGTGTTGTAAAGAATCATAATTTATGATAAAAGTTCGTTCCCCATAATCCATTTATTGAAAAAACTGTCAAAAACAGTGCATTGAAAACTTTCTAACGTAACCATTATTGACACGATCAATCGTTTCACCACCCTCGTCAATTTTTTTTTCCTATCAAAACCTCAAGTCGAAAAACTTCTCGGTAATTTTGGATACTTTTCGATAATTGCGTTCGTTTTGCAAGACTTTTATACACGATTGTCAATCGTAGCACTCCGCGAACTCATTTTTTCTTAGATATAAAAATGTACACACATATTCACGTTATTTACACGAAAAATCGACAGCGTTTTTATGTTTTAAATAAAAAAATTCACTGATCACTCGATGCTGAAGTGACTTTTCACCAGCCTGCCAACCAAATGAAGAGCTTGGAACGTTTTGTTCGGTCGGAGTCGTTGTCTCAGTAAATAATAAGTGATTGATCTGAAGATTATGAGAATGGCGATAAGGGCAGCAAAATCTATCCAGAAAATTGTGTTTTCCATTCCTGTTGAATGAAAATATAAATTTATCAATATTCCGGCACAGCTAAAACGACCAAGCGATCATTTTATCGAAGTATTTCCAAAATATTCATACATGACTCAAAAATGAAAAATAAATTAAAAATATTAATTTCCTGCTGTCAAAAATGTTGTGCAGCTTCTCATCAATCGATATTACACTCGAAATTATCATTTTTAGTGTTGAACATTTTTACCCATGACTCGAAGAAGTTCTCGAGGATATTTATATTGACAGTACATTTCCTCCGGTGGACAAGGCAATTTTTCTCTGTTATACCCATAAGTCGCTATTATCAAACCCTCCAATCCGTATCTGATGTAACTTATGTACATAACGAGGGTTCGATAAATTGGCAAAGGGTCTGTGCTGCCCATGCCTTGAACAGCGACGAGCATGAGAGGAACTGTAAGTGCTGGACCAACGAACATGCCATTCTGTAATTCAACGTGCATCGAAAAACCTGATTAAACTGCCCTGTCAGAATGACGTAATAAGAGCAATTGATATCCTTGAGTTTAGTTCTTATATTTTGTACGTTTACACTTAATTTTAAGCACGAATTCGCTAGAACTCCGAGCCAAAATTTCCGTTCTAAAAAATCGAATAATTTGTAACACGAAGTCGTTGGACGAATGAAACTAAACGTACCACGATACTCAGAGTACTGGCGATTGCGAGTCCCATGCTCTCAGCAATGAAAACACACAGGAGGCACGTGGTGAAAAACATTGCGCATCGGGATAGCTCTAACGGTTGGCCAGTGATGACATAAACCATGCTCAAGTATACGAGACTGAGGATAAACTGAAATGTCAATCATAAATCAGAATTTTTTAAATCGAAAACAATCTTCGTGAAATATTTAACGAATGATTTTTCCTTTTTTTTTTTGGAAATGCTTGTACGAATGTTTCTTTGTGTCATCAGTTGGGGGAAAAGTCGATGGAAAAAGATTTTTTCTGAACAGAAAAATAATTTTCCAATACTTTTTCCCTTGGAAATAAACAAAAACTGTAACGAAACGTATTGATGAATTTTTCAAACGCTTTGTGACCGAACTGAGGAGTTGATAAGCGAGTGTGTTGATAATGAATGACTGCGAAGTGATGCGAGTGTTTACCATCGACCAACCTGTGCAGGAATGTTGGCAATGCTCATCGAGCAAAAGTAGGGACTTAGATTGTACCAACGATTGAAGTACTCTCGTTTTACGAGCTGGACCTCCGTGGGATCTACAATATTTTGTAAATAAAATTAAGAGATAAGATTGAGCAAAAACATTCGTTCGACGAATGAGTTCTCAAATGAAAGTTAAAAAAACATGGAAAAATTGAACTGTTGAGTTTTCAATAAAACTCTGATCACGAAAAAATGTTGCTCTTTATCAACTGGACTGAGAATCCTGAAAAACCAACGAATTATTTCATTCAGAGGATTTTGAACTTACAATGAAGTAGTACCGGTAACATGGGGACGTAGAGGAAAACGATGAGGCAGGTAAAGCAGAAACCAAAGTTGAAAAGAGTCTTCGAACCGTCGTTACCGATGTCCAGAAAAAGTCCACCGATTATGAAGCCGAGGAAAACGTGCAAGGACATTTTCATGTATAAATAATTCTGTGAAAAAGACATGAAAACCACGAAATTCATTATTATTGAGCTCTCAGATATTTTCGATTCTCGCATCAAGTATTTTTTGAGCCCTCGACAGAAGAAATAAGGAAAAATATTTTCTATTGCTTTACACAATCGTTGATTCCGTACCCTGTCTCTGTAACACTGCAGCATCCGTCTTCTAAAAAGAGTGAAAAATTGTTCGTGCCACAAAATTTTGGGCACGTCCCGTTTGACGAGCGACGAATTTTTCTCCCATTTTTTGATCGGCACTATGGGGTACTTCGATTCAACGTTATTGACCATTCTCTCGACGTACTCGCTTCCATACTCTTCCGAGGATACCTCAATCACTGATTATGAAACGAATAAAAATAAATGTTCCTGAAGATGACGTATGATCGGAAGAAGCCAGTTTCGAACTCACGGAAATCCGCAGGATTGTAATGCTTCGGGCAGTAAGCACCGATCTGCTCGAGAAAGGGAACAACGTTGTCGCTCGTACCTCTGTAGACACACTGTCCTGACGCGACCACGTAAACCTGATCGAATTTCTTGAATATACTCGCGCTCGGTGTGTGCACCGAACAAATTACGGTTCGACCGCCTTGAGCTACTCTTCGTAGAAGATCGACGCATTGGGTCGACGACATTTCGTCCAAACCACTGAAAAAATGAGCGTTGAAAAAGTTAAAGGAATTGAGTGTTTTTTTAAATTTTTATTTATGAAATCAACAGTTTATATTGAAATGAAACAGTGACGAATTGAATCGAAATCGATGATAGAAATTCAATTGTTTTAACTCGAGAAATCTCTTGAAAGGATTAAGAAAAATGTCGATTCTGTGGTTAGAAAAAATGGTTCTTGAAGAAAAACGACTTTGCAGAAGCTCCATCTATTCAGGCATTTTCTAAAACATTTCAAATTTCGTTGAGAAGACTTTGTCTACTTAAATAAACATAATTCGTTTCTATAGATAAAAAAAAAGGATTGGAATTGTCCTCGTTTTCGGCCCTTAAGAATTCGGAAAAAAGACTGAAAAGAATCGTACGTGGTTGGTTCATCGAGAAATATGACAGGTGGATTATTGACCAATTCGAGAGCTATGGAGAGTCTTTTCCTCTCACCACCGGACAACCGTTCCGTCACGGTGTCTCTGGCGCTGTTCAATCTCAGTGTTTCGAGGATCTCGTCTACCTGCGGGAGAGTGATTCATCGATCATTGGAGTCTGGTGAGACAGGCGACGATCTCATTCGCAGGGAAGAGTCGTGAAAGCAAATATAACAGCGAAGGCTCGCGTTCCGAACGCATACTTACGATTGACCTTTTTTCTGTCTCGCTGAGACTCTTGCCGAGCTTGAGATCGGCAGCAAAGCACATAGCTTCGAAAACCGTGAGCTGCGGCTGCACCAAATCCTCCTGCATGATGTAGCAGGAAAACTTTTTGAATTCTCGCACATCTCGCGAGCACCCGTTTATCGTTATCGATCCATTTGTTCCGTCGCATCTGTTAATTGTCAAAAAAACGACGTACGAGTAAAAAAAGACATTAATTGACCGGATAATCGCTCAGCGTCGTTAACGGAGTGGACGCCAACCTCCACTTTTTACCACAACAAAAAACTCGTCGATCGTGACTCAAGCGATCGTAAGATTGGCTCAATTATTTCATTCATCCACTTTCTCAGAGGTTAATTATGATGAACCGAGCAAATAAAAAAAAAGTAAATAAATAAATCGTTTCTCAGTTTTTTGTATTTCTCATAATTAATTTTCAAACATTGAACTCCAGGTGAAAAGTGACTGGAAGATAACATTCGTCGTTAAGTAATTTTAGTTTTCTTTACTGAAACTCTTGCACTCGAGTGTTTGCTGATAAATGTTTTCAGAATTAAAAATGAGGGTAACGATTCGAACTCCGGCTTGGAGTTCGAAGGAGGAAAAATGAGAGTGGTTCTAGAGCTGTTATTCGAGGTATTTTTGATAAAATTGAGATTAACCGAAACTCGATATTCCAGACGATTTAAGGCATGATTGAGGAGAAGAGGAAAATTGGGAGGGTGTTTCAATGTGAACGAGGCTGTTAAGTCCCCTTGCTCGTTCCCACCTCTATGAGAGGACTAAGAATTTTTTAGTTCGCCGTCTCTGATTCGTTTTGTTTGTTTGCATCAAGAAACCCGTCCACCGCGGGCTTTAGTTATGAGGAAAAAGAATGCGAAAGGAAATGTAAGAAAAAGGTTCGGAAAGAATGCTTTTAAAAACATCGAGTTCGGCGATCCTGCGCTTCGTTTATTAGCGTCTTTTCAGGGATGACGAGTTTTGCTTTTTTTCCACTCCATGCTAAACATTTTTAGTTTTTTTCTACCCGTTAGGGCTCGAGGTCGCAGCATTTCCAAAGCCGTCGCGTTTCTCCACGCCTCTGTTCTTTCGGGCCTCGTTTGTTCATCTCTTTCGTTTCTACCGCATACTTTTTCACCTCGAAACATATCAATCGTTGGCATATCCTATGAATCGAAGCCTCGTTCCATTTTAGCGAAATTTTAATGGTCAACCGCCGAATGTCAGTCGATTCGATGGCCAATTTTTCATTCCGTCGAGCACGCTCCAACCGGGGCTTTTTTTAACAATATTTCAATCGCGTGGTACTGATTTATTACGATCAGACTTGGAATTGTAGGAAAAAGAGCGGCGATTCGTGCGCATTTGGAAATTCGGTCGAGTCGATAAACCATTCGAGGCTGTTAGAGAGTTATTGCGCCATAGAGCCTTGTTTTTTTCATGAGAAAAGTATAGCTGGGAGTTCCCAATCCGTTTTTCATGCTCATCAAATTAGCCCCGGAGCCAGGAATACACTTTTTTTTGAGATAATAAAAAATTGGTCGATTATCCCAAGAAAATGATCCGTTCGAGGCCAAAGCGACTCCGTAGCTTCAACTATTTTTCGTCTCCCATTAGAGAACGTATAAAATAATAGACTTTACGGAGAAAACATAAAAGGGAAAGAGAATGCAGTAAAAAGTACCTGTAGCCAGCGAGTATGTTGAGGAGCGTCGATTTCCCAGCTCCGGATGGACCAAGAATAGCTGTAAGTTCGCCAGACCTGAACTGCCCACTGACGCCTCTCAAGATGAGCTTTGAACCTGCAGGAGCAGCAGCAGTAAAAACAAAAAAATCAATTAGTTAAAAACAATTACTTAAAAATGCAAATAAACGCTCCTCAGCCTTCGTCCTCTTTTATTAGTTTCCCGATCGGTAATTGCTGCTGTAAAATGCACAATTACAAGGTCAGAAGTCTCGTTTGAAAACCCCAAGGACGACGTGTGCTCACCGCTGTGCACTTGCACCGTATGAAAAGCGTTTAAGCTGTTTTCAAAGAGGTATTTGAGAAGAATTTAAATATCCTTGTACCTGAGCAAGTAAAGAGAAACAAAACTCGTATTCAATTGTCCTTGGAAATAGTGAAGAAAAATTCGGTTCGATCTTCGAACGACGATTAATCGAGTTCGCCCTGAAACTCAATTTTATGCCTCCAAGGAACACCTTCACCGCGAAAGCAGCTCACCGAAAATTCCTCAGTCTCTAACGGTACCGCGGCCGGAAAATCACTTCGGAAATGCCCAAAAAATCAGATCGAGTTTCATCGGAATTGTACGGAGCTCGAAACCGAGCGTTTTCGAAGTTCCACGCCTCGTTCTTTATTCCCATGAAACAATGAACTTCCACGGTGAATAAACTCGGCGCATGGGAGAAAGAAAGTTTGACGCGTTGCACGCTAAGTACGAATGATGGATTGAAATTCCCATCAGGCGTTTGGATCGCACATTTATCAAGACAATGCTCCGCGCGGCGACCATTTACGTGCACATCCATATGAATAGTAACGAGGTTTCAGCCTCGAGCATGAAACTCCGACTCGCGAAACTACAATTTTCCATTCGCCATGCCTCCGCGTTACGTTTTCACGATTTCCGTTCGCTTTTCTTCTTCCTCAAACGTTGAAATGTTTTCCTTCGAAGCGCGTCGAAGAATGTTTCAATAAAATCATTTCGAAGCCTTTTACGGCGGAACGAAAAGGCGACTCGACCTTTTCCCTTTTGCAATCGTAAATCGAGGCATTCTGCGTCTACGATACACGGAAATTCAATGCTCACCGTCGAAAGTGAAAACCGGACGGAAAATCAATCGAATTCGGAAACACAAAGTGCGAACAAAATCCACGGACCCGTTAACGGTCGTTGACCTCAGCGTGAATTTATTTCGAGACCAAAGTGTATGCGCAACATTTGAAAGGAAAACACACGATAAGGCGAGCTCACCTTTGGCCAACTATAGTTCACAGTCGAGGTGATTGTGCGTATTAATTCAAAATGGGGGACTGCTTAACGAGAGTATTCGAGGAGTCTATGCAAACGAGTAGAACGTTCGCATAAGTTTGATGTTGCTTGGAGGAGAGAAGCTTCTAGAAATTGGGCTCCGGAAGTTAGCCTCAAATCGAGCACAAATTTCGTTGCCTCGTGCGACGTGTGGACGAGAGAAAAATGGTCCTCTGCGTCGATTTTTCCCAGTTATCAGAAAAGCCCATAAAAAAGGTGCGTGTTTATTATTATCTGAGTGAGAAAGCGACAAAAAACCTAATTTTCCGTTCGATGAGTCCCGATAAAAAGTGGGTGAGCTAACGACAAGACGAAATGAGTCAGTCTCGGGCTCCCGCATCGAGCTTCATGCGGCAATGTCGTGCCGATGATTCATCGCGTGCGAATGACTAACAAGCCGATTTCCTAATCTTTCATTTGCAATTATAAAAAGCTTTCAACAAAATCAAATGATCCGAGTAATCTCAGTATTTTAATTGTCACGCATCGCAAACATCGATGAAAGACGAAGCAAAAAGTGTGGCTTCGGGAGAAAAAACGTCAATGCAAATCTTTGGGTGAAGCTAACTCGCCCTCGGATGCAAATTTCTGTGCATCGGTTCTAGGGACAGATCGATGGGTCGGGGGATATAGAGTCGATAAAAAAAAAAAAAAATAATCAGTCGTTTTAGGCAAGGAGTGGTCGATCGAGGAAAAAACAGCGGAAAACACTGCGAGTGACAGGTGTTTTTACGTCATGTTTTATGATATACGAGCAAAGTCAGAATGCTAATTGTAAAAAAGTGGGAACGAAGGAGTGATCGACCGAGAAAAAAATCTTTCGTGTCACAAAAGTTGAATAATCACGTCGGTGTACACGCACCGCGCCACATTTTTCCACCTTCGATGTTCCCACAATGAAAAACCGTTTGTTTTTCGTGACTGAATTTTCAGTGTTTACAGTCAACAGGTGTTTACTCACTTGTAAAAAGTAGTCATGGCCACCGAGTCACCCGCGATATAGACATTCGCAAGCAGCGCGTGCATTCGTCAACGAGAATGCTAAAAATGTCTTGGAGAAAAAAGTCGCGACTAATTTGCGAGGATTTCATTTATCCTCGATGCAAATCCATTCGCGAGGCTGCCACGAGAAATCGGCATTTCTGCGCGGCGAGCCTCGAAACGGAGTCGGAACTTTCTGTCGAAATGTTTCATCGTTGGGGATATACGTGCCGAATTTTCTTAATCGAATTCAATTGCCCGCAACTTTGAAGGGGTTTGTGCGCGAGGAGACTGAAACTACTGCGAGAAACGTGCCGAGTTTTACGTACTTTTTCTTCCGTTGGGCACCGTGTAGGTGAGATCGTTAAATTCTATGTCGATCTCCGGCTTTTTTCTTTCGTTACCGAACGACCAGCTTTCCGAAGCCATTTCGTTTAGTGTCATGAGCAGTCTGATTTACGCAGTTCTTTTTGCTCGCTCTCCCAGTCGACGTCTCGCATCAATCTTTGTGTCGTCCGGACATCCTCGAAGGTGTTCGAATTCACCAAAAGCAAAAGTTTACAAACGTTCAACGCTCGTGTGGCCAAAAAAATCGGCTTGTTTCGTCGGTATCGTAAGGCGCGATTATGCAAATGTAAACCACCGTGATGCCATTATAAACCTGCAGGAAACCGTCTCGATCTTTCTTACGTCAGAGCCGTTAATTGTGAGAAGATTGTGAAGACGAGTGGACCAAACATTGGCGCTGCAAAAAACGTCGGCAGTTATCCTCGGTTTCAAAGTGTTTACGTCTAAAAATGCATTTTCGTCGATTCCACATTAACTTACATTCGAATCAATTGCTTATCCCCGGTAAGAAAATGTGTCCGATCTCCCGGAGGTTAAATTCTGAAGCTTCGTTCGAGTATCTGCAATGAAAATTATTCGTTTGACAAAGAACTTCATTGACTGCTAAAAAAAAGCATCGAGGGCTAAAAAAATCAGAGAAATTGACGAAAGCAATAACTTTCGCACCAAAGCTGAGGCCAACAACTTCGCAAGAAAGCGTCGATGGCTCGTTACTTAAAAGCGTTTGAGGTGTCGATGCAGATTAAAATTAACCCGGTCGGTTGTGTAAGCTCAGTTTTGAAGAGCGAGCGCGAGCATCCGATAAAACGTGCATCAATGTCAACTGGAGGCAGAACGCTCTGTACAAGCAATTTAATTGCGTGGACCGCGCACATGTTTACGCTTCACCGAATCTCTCACTCGCAGCGGGAGCGCGCAACGAATTTTATCGCGACTATCGTTATTCTGGTCTCGCCCACACACTGCCACAGTAAGCTCTTTGTACGCGTCGAACGCGAGTGGGCGCGAGCGATCGATAAAAGGGCCAGGCAAACGGGAATAAAGAGCCAGCAAAATTTTCCGAGCT
This sequence comes from Venturia canescens, assembly GCF_019457755.1. Taxonomy (NCBI): domain Eukaryota; kingdom Metazoa; phylum Arthropoda; class Insecta; order Hymenoptera; family Ichneumonidae; genus Venturia; species Venturia canescens. The sequence goes on along the minus strand of NC_057423.1, from coordinate 4,389,051 downwards.
CGATGCACGAGCCGGCGAACAAAACTGCGAGTAGAATTGCACCCGGGCAGACCCCACTTCCGGTCCGAAATTTCGCGATGACGAGAGCCCACACCGGAAGTCTAAGCTCGCCGGAAACAAAACACCGGGCTACTATTGTGTTCGCAGTAAATCACGAAAAAAATGACTTTTTCAAGGCCGATCATCAGGTTCCCCGATCACGGCGATGCTGCTCACCTCACAATCGGATTTCATTCCTCAACGCATCGCTACCGAGTCCTTATCGATCTCTACACTCTTGCAATCATAATTAACATTCTTATATTCCAAATTGAATTTCAGATCTTGATTAATTTTTTTCAACGCTCTCGACTAACCAAGTCTCTCGAAGATTTTCGAAAGTTCGAAGAAAATTCGAACAACTTTTCGAGCACGTTTTCTAACACTCGTGGGTGAGCATCGTGCGCGAAGAGTGACGGCGAACTGAGTCTTTGAACGAGCCTGACTCTTGATAGCCTGCGAGAGACCCATTCCGGATATCATTGGGTGGAGGTTCGAATGGTGCTCTCTCGTTGCCACGCATTTTCTTTCTCCCTCGTGTTTATCACTTCTTCGTACACTATTTTTTCATCCGCAGCTTCGATGTGTCCGTACGTCCACACACTCGCGTCGCTCCCAACGTTCGTACGCGTCTTCCTCCGCGTATCTTCGAGATTGGGTGCATCTGCAGCTGCAGTCGTGGGGATTTGTGTACAAATAAAGACAAAGAGAGAGGGAGAGTGGAAGATAGAAACGAGAATATCGAGCCGGTACGGGGCAGCCTACAGTGAATGTCCCTGGCACAGACACGGAGACTAGAGCTTGCCTACAGGGCGACTCGAGATCGATCGACCCTGATCGATTCCATTTGTCGTCCTCGATCCAATTGCTCTCCCGTTACGTTTTTCGGTTTGTCTCGAAATCCATCATTTTCCTCTCGAAACCGAATTCACCTGATAAAAATCTGCAACTTGACAAGATTTTCGAACTCATTTGCTTCCCTTCGAACCGCAGGCTCGTCGGAATTTGTAGCAAAACTTCTGTTTCTGTTTCCTCATGGCAAAACTGGCTTGATCAACGCTCGTAGTTCTTCACCTCCTGCGAACATGCCCCCCCGCTCACGCTTTTCTATTGCGCATCGTAAAAGCTCGTTAAGACGCCAATTTTCTGGGGAAAACTCCAGTGGAATGTGAAGGATCGCAATTTTTTTTTTGAGGCAATGAAAACTTTGGTTTTTCAACTGGATTTTAAATGCTTTTGTGTAACGCGAATGGCAAAGGACGAATTGAGCGGAGATCGTTTGGACCAATCATTAAAATGGAATATTGAAGAGAGATTTTGGAGCAATTTCGCTCACTTGTGTTTTGTGATTTACAAACACGAAAGTACTTTTTGTGTCTGCAACATTTGCAGACTGTTTCCAATGCCTCCAAAAGTTCGAAAAAAAATGTGAACTTGTCGTAATTCATTTTTGAATCTTTTTCGTTACGTAATTTTGAAGAATCTTTAAATACCCATCGATTTTTTCAACGGCGAGGCTATAATTCAGCTAGACTTTTTGTCTAAACGGCCTTTGGTCCCTTAAGGCCGTTTTTTCTGAGTGACATTAATCAGCGTTCCGTTCCTACATTTTTTGTAATATGACGTGTTTTTCGTTACTTTTTCAGTAAGTTGTTTTGCCAATTCTGGTTAGCAAGACCGCAGTTCTTTCGTCTGTAACTTTGTACCGTCGAAGCAGCTTGCGTTGAATTATTTTGTTTTCCTGCTAGAAATACCGGCTCGTCGACTGCGGGCTGCTGCAGATGCGGGATCGTGCGATGACGTTGAGCGCTAGTGAACGGTGATTTTTTCCCGCTGGAGCTGGTTTCATTGGTCATCACGAATTCCATGCTTCCTCAGCAATTATTCTTAGGCCGTTATTAAAAGGGTGAGTTCGTACTCGGGGATTTTTCAACACGCCCCCTTCGCATCAATAAAATGCTAACAAATTTTGAAACGATCGAATTGTTTCACTACTCTAAACACATTCTCGCGTAATTTCGTTGCTCATCTTCGTTTTATGGACGAAATAACATTCATGGACAAATTAAGTCAAGTTTTTTTCCAATTTAATGCTGACCATTATTTTCTATAGTATATTTCCGGAACGGGACATAATTTTCTAACAGCCAGAGCCTCGTTCCAGTAGCACGTCGACGCACGGCCTCAGAGGAACGGTTCGTTTCGCTAAAAAATGTAATTCATTGTCACTATTCGCTGCCGCGTCATAACAACGTTGCAGAAATGCGTGATTGATGATGGAATTTTCGAGTTCCCGGTTAAAAAATGCCGCCGAAGCTCGTGAACGTGGAGAACAGCGAGAAAGCAGGGACTCGGGCTAGGCACCTGGAATCCTCGATGGAAGTTTACGAGACAATTTGCTTCCTCGCGGAGCGCAATTGCAGGAATAAAAAAGGAGTTTTAGCGCGGTCGACGACCGCGCTATGCTTCAAACTCGTCGCATAGTCACGTCGCTGAATGCTCACATGTGGCCCATAAAAAGTGTCGAGATCACGTTCGAGACTCCAAGATGCATCTTCTTCGTACGGATCGTAGAAAAATTCACGGGTTCGAAAAACAATCGGTGAATAACTCGCACCGTTCACGAGGCTCTGCAGCACCGAAACGAATTCGTAGTTTAGCGTTTGCTTGGGGGCTCGAAAAATCAGAGATTCAGACTTCGCTTCGTCGACTCTCTCTGATCCGATCGTCTGCGGATCGTCGGTCACGCCTGAGAGAGCGAGATCCATCCTCGCGATTTTAACGCACGCTCGAGAATTTCCTTATTCCATTTGACTCGTAATTAGAAAAGAAATCCCTCTTGAAATCGACTACGAAACGAGCGATCTTTCCCAATTTCAAGGTTTTCTGAGAGTTAGAAAAATTTCGCTAATGAAAATAATCCGTGAAAGTGGAACTTGGTGGCTTCGTTGTAACAGCATCAAATCAGTTTCGAAATCGAGCCTTTTTTACTCAAGTTGTAGAAACCATTTTTGTGTACTTGGGTGATTTTAGTTCGAAGTTTTGGCAAAGTGTTTTATTTTATGCTCAAATTCCTCAGTTTTGAAGAGCTCTTAAACCAACTTTTATAATGTTCATACATTTTTTATAAAATCAAAAAGAAGCTCTCGGAAATATTTCTCGAGCGTTAGTGTGTTTAATTCTGAGAAAATCTTCATGAAATACAGTGAAAATTGACTCTGAAATGATTTAAGAATCGTGACAGCAAATAACTGAGGTTTTTTAGCTTAGATTATCAGTTTGAGTTCCGTTTTTAGTCGTAACCAGTTCACGGTTGGGTGACCGTTCAGTAATAAACTTGCTCGCACATCCGAAGTGCTAATCAATCGAGTTCCACTGAGCCGGTTTCCACAATAAAACTGCTTCAGAAATTCCATGGACATGTTTAATGACTTAAAGCAACACTCTTAGGAGGTCCCATAGAAATGTGGAAGTTGGTCGAGGGCGGGGCGATGGAAACAAAGTAATGGAACGAGCTCGTAAAAGCCTGTAAACCGGGTTGAGAAAAACCTATTCATTAAATGAAAAGTTATGAAAAAAATAAAAAATAAATTCTCGAGACGTAGAATAAAAAAATATGCAGGCTCCCCGACATCATTATTCGAGAAAATTGTGCTTACGAAATCGTCCAGAAAAAGTTATCGCTTATGGTTTGATTGACGTTGCGTGAGAGCATCCTTAAAGTGACCTCGTCCATCACTTCGTAATTGTAATGTCAAGATTCCGATAAGTATTACTGCTTCATCCGGAAAATTGGATAAAAAATCGTTTTGCGTACACGATACTTTGACCGAAAAAGTTACTTTTTGTGTCGGTGATACCTTTGAACTCGGAATCAAAGGTTTTCATGATATAGTAAAAATTGAATCGGCAAAAAGTCAATGGAAACTAACGGACGTCCATGTGATAAAACGCTCTTGCAATTACTTCGAAGTCAAGGGATGAAAAAACATTATCTGGGCTAAGAATTATCGGTGACCTTGCTTATACTCTGCACTGCAAACTAAATTTCGTTAAAATATTAAAATTTTAATAATTATTAAAACGTCGTTCGTGTCTTGTGTTGTCGTTGAAAAAAGTTGCAACACAGGCGGTTCCGTGGGCGAAAGCCACAAAGAAAATAGAGCCAACAGACGCAGCTAGTTTTTTCATCAAATAGGAGACTTCCAATCCGTTTTATTTTTCATAATATTTCACATAAGCGTGAACGAAGTATATAAAAAAACACTCATTCGCTAATTTCCACTTTTTTTGTATCTTTTTTTAATCGTATAATAAAAGGCGACTTATGAAAAATTGTATCGATCGGATGAAAAATACGCGTTGTCCGATTGAGGAACCGCTGTTCAAGCGATGAAACTTAATAACAACGGATAACTGGTGATAGAGTTCGAATTATTAAGGCAATTGACCGTGACACGAGTGGACTCTTCAAAAACGTTGTCGGATACGTCGAAATAAACGTTTGATCATTGAGTTAAATATTTCATTTGCACTCGTTTTAATAATAATTTGGTGAATTTAATCGAATACTTCAACAGCCTATTCTTGAACGAATGTACATGAATGGAATCGTCAAGAAAAATCGACGAGACATTTATTTCAGCATATCCAACAAAACGTTTGACAGCATTGATTAAACTCCTTTTTTCGTTTCACAGTTTCTATATCGTACTAAAAAATATACACTTTAAAACTATGCACAATATATATATAATATATATAACGTTTTTTTATCGTTTTCTTTTTTGTTTCATTTATTCTCTTATAAAAAGTTAGTTCGATTTGGTTTTCAACCTGTGTACGATAGACCTGGCAAGATGTTGTACTCCGTACACATTCGCAATGTGTACGAAATAAACTTACGTCGTAGCGAGACTATAAGTATAAAAGGAAATGGGCACGTCTCATTATTTCGAAAATTCGTCACATTTTCTTTCAGGTTTTTCAAACTTTATCAAAATTCATACATTTTCATAGAGATTATAACTTTTTACATTTACATTCATATTTGCATTTCCGTGCAAAAGTTGATTGCACAATGAGAATCGTTTTTCGGTGCTTCGGACGAGAAAAAAGTTTAGAAAACGTATTCGGCAGCGAAGAAGGTAAAAGTTGTCAAATATAGTAACTTTGACGAAGTTTTATATTTAAAAAAAAACGTATAAATAAATCGGGAAACAAAAATGTTTCTTTTGAATGTAACGAGAAGTGCTCATATCTTTCGTGGATTTGTAATTTTGAAACTCTCTCTCTCTCTCTCTCTCTCCCTCCATTCTTCTCTCCTATTGTTGCTTTTTTGTCTCGTGATCACAAAACGATTTTTTTAAAGATTGTTTCGTCTTGTGCAAGTTTTCTGCAATGACGTAACATTTGTAAGCCCGCGCTTTCGTCATGGGGCGAGAATAGAAAAAATTATATATTCGATATTTACATTGTTTTGTTTTTTTTAATGCTTTGAAATTCTTCACTCGACGGAGGTTCTAAAGAGTACATGATTATTTCATTTGCAAATTCGCTTCCAATTATCATCACGGTTGGTAAAGAAACGAACGATTTTTTTTTTTTTTATCATCTTCACAACGGTGATCACAGCCATTGGCAATTTTTATGTCTCATGCTGAGCTCGTGATAATTACAACGTTATTATTAATTGAGTAATTGCACTTGTGAGACCCCGCTTCAATATAGTCATAGAAAAAATGGGTCTTCAACAAAAAGTGGACGGGGAGCGAAGAAAAGAGACAGAGAAAGAGAAATGAACGAAAAAAGCCCGCAGCCTCTATAGATTTAACGGTACCTGCATTAGAGTTGACTAAAAACAATTAGTTGGATGAACGTAACAATAAAAAAAGAAAGAAAGTACCCTGAACAACGAATACGTCGCAACAACGGTCACTCCGCCGTTTTTTCTTATCTTCGTGTCCTTTTTGTTAAAATTAAAAGCAAATAAATTACGTTGAATCACCGAATCTCTGGTGAAATTAAATTGTTACAACTTATGGGATCGCCTGCTACTCCCTCGTTCCAGAGAGCTCATTGACGTTCGAAACAAACTCGAATGTCTTGAAGTACGACGTAACTCACACGATTAGAAAATCTTTCAAGAAAACGACTTTGCTCGATCATTCCCTGCTCGCTCAAGTGAGATCGGTCAATTTGATCGACAAGCTCCACATTTTAATTGAAATCACCGCAGCCAATCTGTGCCCACAATGACTCTTTCTTTGATCATTGTTCCTACAAAATTGGCTCGTTAACCATAACCAATCGATTGTCTTGTTTAAATTCCTTCCTTCTCCTTCTTTTTGGTGCAAATGCAATTTGCACATTTTCCGCCTATTCACAATTTCCATTTTTTTTTTCACGAGCTCGTGGAAAACTATCCAATCACCCTTATCGAACTGCTTTCAATTTCCAACGGAGGAACATGTAGGCCGCGATTCTTAAAACGACGAATATGAGAATCAGGGCTAGAATGTCAAGGGTAAAATCGGCGTCCAGCATGTCCAACTCTTCGAGCGTCGTTTGTGGATCTTTGAAGTGACAGTACACCTGTGAAGAAGTATTTTACGTTAAAATTACGATTAGACTTCGTAAGAATGGATATATGTAACGTATAAAAAGAATTTCTTCCAATGGACTACAAAAACCCATTTTTTACGTTCTACAGTCAAATGAATTTTGAAGAAGCGTGAGAACGAAAAAACTTAACAATAATATTCCCATTATTTCAAACCCAGGCAAAATTTGACAAAAAAGGGATCAATTTTGACAAAGTCCTCTGTGGGAAATTCGTTTTGATGTGTTTTAACCTCGTAGATTGAGAAATTGTGAAACACAATATTAAAAATCTCGATGTACCTGTCGACACTTGAGCTTCTGTCGCGCGAATGAATAAGTTGCCAAAGCAGTAGCCTCGAAACCGTATCGGATATAACTGAGATACGTGATCCATCGTAGGTAAACTGGTATGGCATCGAAACTGACGAAAAATCCAGAAAACAGAAGAAACGGCACCGACATAACCGGTGCCAGGAAAACCCCGTTTTGCACGTTCATTGCTGCTCCTACTACGAGTCCAATCGATTGTGCGACGAAAGATATGAGCAAACAAGCTCCAAGGAACATACTAAATCTCATTACTTCTGTCGGTTGACTCGTCATGAAATATACTATTACTACATAAATTATGCAGAATATCGACTGAAAAAAATCAACAAACGACATTATTAGAATATATTTACACAAAATAGTAACGAAATGTTTAAATAAATAATCAGTATTTAGCCTAGAAAGAAAAGGCAAAATTTAATGATGAATTTCTCTTCAGTACTAATCATTGATCAGCAAATGAATGAAAATTAATAGTTTACCTGGAAAGGGATGTCGGAGACGGTAATCGCAAGATAATACGATTTCAGTGAATACCATCGATTGAAATTTTCTTTCGTAAGAACTGGCATTTCCAAAGGAACTGAACATTCAAAAAAAATGGCCAATAAATCTTCACTGTCTCGCTAACTACAATGAATCGAGCATTAAAAGTGTTTTGCTCATGGAAATACTTACAAGATAAAATCGTTATTGTCATCGAGGTGTACATAAGGAAGAGCATATTGAAGAATAGAAAGCCCAAGTTGCTCAATACTTTAGCTCCGTCGTTTCCAATATCGTAGTACAGAGCGCCAATTAAAAAGCCAACAAGAATGTGTGCGAATAATCGAAGATACATGAGAGTCTGAAAATATTTCGATTATAGTATTTCTTTGTGCAAAAAGAATGAAAATGGGGATGGAAAATTAAAAAAAAAAATTATTCCAGCCATTCCTACCCAATCTCTTCGACTGAAAAGTAGAGTTCTTTTCAGTACGATCCAAAATTGCTTGAACTCCGAAGTTGGATATCTTTTAGGCGTAACGACCATCGTTTCATCCAGGAGAGACATTTCAACGTTATCCTTCTTCTCTTCAATCGCTAATGTAGTCTCGTCTGATTGGGATTCAGAAAAAAATATTTATCTTCGGAAAAAAGGCAAGTATTTCAATCGGATCAAAATGTCAAAAAGAAACTTTTGGTCATTCAAGAGATGGGCAAACTCAAGTAACTTGAATTCAAATTTTTCCAGAACTCTAATTCTTGATCATTTATGGATAAAAAGAAAAATAAATTTGGCATTTCACCTTGTTTAACGATATCATTCGTCGTCGAACTTGGAATGATATTAAGGTTGGCAACTTCGTTGGCTTTATTCTCCGGAAATTTGTCTTCGATCGTACTGACGTCATTTTTGTCCTTGCTGACGATTTCTTTCATTTCTTCCGGATTTTTCGTTAAACCATACTTCCAACCGGTTCTTTCGTTTTCGGTTGACACGACCGAGTTGTTCAGGGGCTCTCCTTTGAGATCGGGAAACGGTTGACCCGCGCGAATATCGTGCTTTCCATTTTTAATTGCATTCACGAGGGTCTTGATATTGTCGCCGTATTCGCCGCAGGCAACTTCGATAACTGTGAGAGTTTTTAAAAGGAACTAATTAATAAATTCATCAAATCATTTTGAACAATCGAAAATCAGATACGGACATTCATGGAACGTGAGCAACGAAAGAGTTCGTAATATTATGCTCCTTATTATTCGCGAAGCAGTTTTTGTTGGAAGGTCAAAAATTGTGAAAAACGTCAGTTCAAAAATATCGATGCTTCTTATGAATGTATAAATTTTTTAGAAAAAGCCCAAAATATGGAGCGAAATCATTGACATTTTTGTCACAAAAGACAGTCTATTTTTATGGAGAAAAAAATAACATAAAATACTGAAAAAAAACTGTATGAACATTAAAAAATAGATTGAGTTGAGATTGCTTGATTGTTGAGTTATTATGAACCGCGAATGATCTTGACTCTGGGCAATGAAGATCTGAAAAAATTCCGACTCTTGTATGCCCATAAACCATCCGGAATAAAAATATAGAAGTCGAGTTCAGGGTATCTCGGGTACAACGTACAAGCTACAAATGTGCGAAGTTGTATTTGAGAGTGGACACAAAAAATGGAATGAAAGGAGATCCGAAGAGATTTCACAAGAAGCGTCAACACGCTCGTAAAAAAGTCTTTGATTCTCGAGTGTGAATTAATGGCTGGTGAATTTTCGGGAAATGTTATAGACCTAAAATAGCATTTATAAAAATCGCTTAGTACCGTAGACGTCATTCTGACTGTGCTCATTACACGAAACAACTGCCATGGCCAGAAATAAATAAAAAAACGTTTCAAAGAACTGCGTCAAAAGTCCCGAAAAAAGTCGTTACAGTTAAAAACTTACTGAAAGATGCCGGATTGTGATAACTCGGACAATTGAGCCCCTGGAATCGTAGAAACGGTACGAGTTGTGAGGTCGAGCCTTGATAAACGCACTGACCTTCGGCCAGAGTATAAAGGGCGTCGAACATCTCGAACAAACGAGCACTTGGCTGATGTATCGTACATATTATCGTACGTCCACCCCGAGCAAGTGTCTTCAGCAGCGAGATGCATTGGAAACAGGAGGATGAATCTAGGCCACTGAAACAAAAAAAGCATGAAAATAATCTGAATCACATTCTCCAACGTCTTCTGCGATCGTTGAAGATTTATGGAAAAGGAAAAAGAAGGAAAAAAAACGTTTGGAGCAAAAAATGAAGAACTCGAGTAATCGATATCTCGAGGATCCCGCCGGTGGTCAATTTGCCTGAAGCTTCCGCACCAATCGTAAAACGTTTACGTTTTGTCATAAAAATTTAATATTTCGTCTCCATAATCGTCGCTGAGAGTAAAAGTGAGCGAATCGTCACGTCCCTTTGCAGAGTGCAAAAGTCAGAACAACAATAAAAGTGTAATCAAACATTTATTTACAGCCCGGCTCGATACGCAACCGATACGAGGATCCAGAAAGTGTGCGTAGTTCCAAAGTTTCTCGAAGGGAAAAATCTTTCGGCAAAGTCTCGTTACCTCCGCTGTAAGTGAAAGTAACAGAGATAAAAAGTACTCTTGAAATATGATTATTCGCTTTCTCCGGAACGAAAATTCGGTCACAAGCGCTGTACGACGTGAAAAGATAAAGACGCTAATGAAATTCAGGATCCAGCGCGTGCGACTGTGGTACCAGGACAAAAAAGAAGGAAACGAGAATCGATGCTCTTCGCGTCTCGCGGGAATTTTCCATACTGGATCAACAGAATTATTGTTATCGACGACAACAACAACATCGTTTAATCGGACGAAGGTTCTTCCCCCCCCCAAGATGACCTTGATGGAGTTTACGTTGGTATTTATTCGTACGAGAAAAGCTGATCGCAAGGGTGAATAAAAGCCATAAAAGAGTGAATTCATAGAGGGAGAAAGGTTGCTCACCTCGTCGGCTCGTCGAAGAACATGATGGGAGGGTTGTTGACCAGTTCAAGGGCTATGGAGAGCCGTTTTTTTTGTCCGCCGCTCAGGTTCGAGGTCATCGTACGTCGATGCTCGGCCAATCCAAGAGTCTCGAGAATTTCTTGGATCTTTTAATAGAAAACAGAAAAATCAATTCCCCTTTCGCACGAACAAAAATGCTGCAGGGCGGTTCGACGACTCATTTATTTTCCCTCCTCAAATTTATCGTCTTGAACGATCGCATTTTTTTTAAACGTTTTGTCGATACTAACCACTTCCTCTTTCTCAGTTTTAGGGAGGTTGCTACTCAGTTTCAGACTCGATGCCACCTTCATGGCCTCCTCGACAGTAAGATTTCCGTGCAGCTGATTGTCCTGCATAATGTAGCACGAAAGCTTTCTGAACGCACTTAGATTCCTCTCGTGACCGTTCATTGTGATGCTACCTTCGACTCCGCTCGTTCTGTGAAAGAAAAAAATCAATGTCACCTCAGTAAAGGAAAAATAAAGCTGCTTTTCTCAAGTCAGCAACGAACGTCAATTTTTCGAGTGAACAAAATTTCTGTTTTGTCAAAATCCAGAAAAATGTCAGCCATAAATTTCATTTTGTAAAGACACAAACATGCTGTTTTCGTGGACCACGAAAAACGCTCATGATTTTCTCGCAGCTCAAACCACTGCCTATAAAACAAAGCATAACTTTGTTCATAAATGTTTCCTCACAGCGAGACATAGTTTCTTACGACAGAGCATAATTTCTTCACTTTATTTTGCTATGATTAACCGAAGGTTTTATGAAATCACAAAAGCACATAATGAATAGTACGAGCTTGAGAACAACGTCGATGAATTCGTAGATAAAATCAACAAAATCGTTTAATTCTGGCTCAACATAAGTCCGTTCAAATTTCCATCCAAGTTTCGGAGCTCGCGGATGACGAGGTAAGATGACCTGACATTTAGATAAAGTATCTATACAAAAAGCTAATTCATAACCACTTTGATATGAGTTTTCCAAAAGGCATTTCAACATTCCTCTTTCGATGTTGCGTCACAACATTATCAAGAACTGTCAGAAGGCTTGCGTGACCGTAATACAGTGACGGATTCACCGTCACACGCAAACGGTATAACGAGAAAATTGGAATACAAAAATTGGAGTAAGAATTCCAAATGTTTTTATGAGATTTCGTTTATCCCTGATTTATTTTTCCACCCTCTTTTGGTTGAATGAATTTACCATTTTTTTTCGGGAAGTCAAAAATTTTGACTTCTACTCGTCACAAGGTTCATACTCATCGAGAAGATTTATTCGTTGAGGAAAAAAACACGAGAACAAACCGACTTATCGGACAAAAAAAAGGAATAAAGAAAAAATCAAGGAAAAAATGCTGCTTCTTTCGGTGCGCGACGCTTTTTATGTGAAAAACATTCACTTAGTTTTTCTTCGTTCCGTCCGACGAAGAATAATATACAAAGTTAAAGATGTGTTTCGCAATGATCCAACTGATCTTGTTTTCGATAATAAAATATTACGGGCCGGCCTGGGAAATACTGCACAGTGAATACGGAAATCGCCTTGACACCAAGATGACCCGGGCTCGTACGTGCATGTTAATTAATCCGGATTCTTTCAACGCCATAACGACGCTGCCATTTACTCAGGCAGTTGAAGCGAAACGACAATTTTCTCTTCGCCTCGTTGAGTCAATGTTAATTTAAAGAAATACGAAATTTTTTTCTGAATTTATGAAATCAAGTGACGAAATTCTCTCGTCAATTAAAAGACTCCAATTTTCTTGGGTCTCCCTTTTTTACAGTAGCAAATAAATGCATGAAAAACAAATCTTCGCTGTAATAAAGTTCGAATCCTCTTGCCACTGAACGAAAGTCATTTATTCGGCGTATGATTCGACTCTTCATTTCCTCAAAGCACGTTTTACGAGCTGCAGCGAATGTTCTATGCATAAATTCATCTTCGCACGTCAAATTTTCAGCATGGAGATTTCTTTCAGCAGGATGATAATTCGACAAAAGAAACAAATGCATTTCATATATCACGGGGATGACGTAAGCATGTGGCAAATAAGAAACCACAAGTTTCTCGGCTCGGCACACTTGCGGCGAAACAGACGTCGAGGCTCAGCAGCTCCAAGTCACCAGCAATCGGTTGCTTTGTTGAATTCGAAAACGCCTGATTGTACTCAGATTAGTCGAACCTCGCTGGAAGCCAAATCCTTTTTTGCGATTTATTTCAACGAAATTTTGGCAAGACCAAACAACGCCAGGAAAAGCAGCTTCCGGACATGGAGGCTTCAATTTTTCAGTGACTTTTTTGCTTTTTAAATATAAAGAAAAATAAAAGCTGCGCCATTAAGAGAGTTTGAGCGAAGCACTTCAGCTTGTTCGCGACTCGACTGACGAACTGGTTTTGAAACTCTGAGAATCTTCATGGAAAAAGGAAATAAAATCATTCCAGGTTTTTATGGCTTCCATCAAACGAGTTGATCGAGGAAAACTCGAAACGAAAAATGTTGGTTCGGAGAAGTTCGATACTGCGAAATAACTCGATCGATGATGAATGAGCTACAAAAACAATTGTTATGCTGAGTTTTCATAACGATTATTACGAGGATTTTGTAATCGGAGTACGTTGACGTACAAGAAATTTCGTAAACAAGTGAGGCGACGAAAACTCGCGTCTCTCTTATTCCGCACTGATTTCCGGAAGACTGGGACGTATGAACGACGTTCTGGAATCGAGGCGGTGAAATTGTTCGTCTACTCGGTTTTGCGATCTGAGTAACATTCGTCAGAGTTAACAAGTCGAAGCGAAACGGCCTCTCACTTTCTTCCGTACAAGCAACTTTCAAAAATGGCGCTCCGTCATAGTTCCGAGGATGCATGCATCCGCGGGGACAAAAAACAACGAAAAAACTCGAGGATAAAACGTGCGGAAGCGGAATGCCTGACGCGATCGAATTCGAAGCATGCGTGAAATATTTTTTATCGAATTAGCTCGATAAATGCTCACGAATATTAAAATTCACGATTAAAATGTCGAATTCGAGAAATTCGTGAACCTGAACACTTCGCTCGAGTTTATATGAATACTGATGAGTTCCAAAAGCGGCTTTATGAAGAAAGAACTGTTGAAAAACGACAGCAAAGATCATGGGCGCCAAAACATTGGGGGAATCTCAACAGGAAATCGGAGATCGTTGAAAAAATATGAAAAACACGTGGCAGAGCTCGAATTCATCGCGAGTACAACGAGCGCGGACTGAGATTTAAAACAACTGTCATCGTCATGTTTATAAATAATTTGAAATTGCGAAATTTCTCAAGAACACAAATGCGAAGGCATGAAAAAAACCTTTGAAATTCATTCAACGAGCGATCGCGATTCGTATGGAAAGCAGAAACTCGTGAACGTTTTCCAAATGTCGGTATAACATTCGTGGAAAAGGATTGAACAATCGATTCGTTGTACGATGCAAAGTTGAGCTGAAAAATTCATCTCCGTTTGTGCACGATTGTGCACGAAATTATTAAAGAAAAACCAAGCGAAGGCTTCATCTTCGATCTCGCGAAATGTCATCATTATCATAATCGTAATCAGTCAGATCGTGACTATCGTCATCAAGCGTACATATGACGTACGAAATCTCATTTGAAGTCCACAGTAGCGGCAATGTCATTTCTCTTGCTAAAACGCTTTGTGCTCGAGAACCTCCATTAGCAAACTTATAAATCAATCGTTAACGAAAAAAAACTGCATTACATGGCAGCAACGAGGCTCTTCGAGAAACCGAGACAGTCGTAAATAACATCGAAAATGTTTTTTTCTTTGAAAAGAAACGAACTTGTGTGAATAAAAAGTACAAAAATATCGAAAAAATTCGCAACATTTGCCTAACAAAATGTTGAATTATCAATTCTGTTTATGAAAAATTCAACCGTGAATATATGAATAAAAAACAGAATCGAACTTGGTGGGGTTTTCGAAATAGGCGCGATCCAATTTACATTTGCCTGTCAACGTTCTTGAATAATTTATTTTTTATGCTTCTTTAAAATCGACGATTATTGCTACCAGAATGAAAAAACAAGGGAACCAAAAACGTATTCGAGTTTTGAAAACCGACTGCATGGCTCGAACGTCTTGGAATGTCAATCGAAATCACCGAAACGTAAACACGCTTTGCACGTCGAAATCTAAACAATGCAAGAACGAGGCAGCCCCGAACTGTTATCGTCTCCTCATATCCGGTTGAACAACGAGCCGGAAGTCTCAACGATATCCGTAACAAATGTACGTTTATGTATCAACGCGTGATATAACGATTTTCGTGTCATCATCACGCTTCGGATATGTGCAAATCGAAGAGGGATAAAAAGCAGTTCGAGTCCTCTTGTCATCGTAGTTTTTAAATGGGATTGAAAAAAAAACAGGCGTCTCCTGGGATGCGGAGGACTGATTCATCGACTCAGCGAAGTTTTTTTTTTAAAGTTATTAAAAATACTATATGCACCGTGAAACGGTAACAATTACGAGCAAAGTGCTCGCGATGTTGTTTTTCTTTAAGTCAATCAATTGAAGCTGATCGTAAAAACTTTTTACGTTACGAGGAAATTGATGAAATCACAAAAACGATATTCCTACTTTAGGGTTCAGCAATTACTCGGATTTTGATCTCTGTCGGACATTCGGAAATTTGCATCGAAAGAAGGAAAGATAAAAATGCGTCATTTCTGCGATCGGGTCAAATGATCGAAATTCTTAAGAATTTCAATATTTCGAAGCGAATTATTCGCAAAAGGATTTCGATCCAGAAAGACTGGAATCGTAGCTTTCTTTTTCGACTCGGCCATTCGTAAAGACGAGGGTCAAAGATTTCCATTGAAAAATCGAAATGCTTCAAATGTTTTTCGGACGAAAAACGATCGCAAATCCGCTCCTTTTCGTCATTTCTTTCGACTTTCTATTCACTTTACATTTTTTCGTGCTGTTTCGATTTCATCTTTGCACAGACGACGCCGGGAGCGCCGCTGTGTGAAAAATCTACATAAATGGAGTTGCGTAGGTCCCTGTCCGGGGTCTGAATCCGGTCAACTAACTTTGTCCAGCAATGTGACGTGAGTGTCCGGAGCGAGAAAAAAAGCACAACAGAAAGCGTGCGGTTGGAGAGATCGGAAGAAAAGCACACGAAACCGCTGGTCGAGTAAGCATTTCGAAAAATAACTCGAAATCGACGGCACTCTTGTTCGAAATCGTCATTCACGAGTTCCGACTAAACAACATAATTGGACGTGAGAATAATCCTAAAACCCGTCGAAAGCAGAGCTTTTAACCCACTTTTTCTTCGTCTCGGAATCTCCGACGTTTGTCCGGGCGGGCAGTGACAGAATGGTCCAAAGTTTGTCTGCAGAAGAAAAAAGGTTTTTGACTTTCTTAATATGAATCGAAAAGCGCCAGAAGTCGATGAATTTCAATCGTCTTTTTACACTCGACAAAAAAGCAAAAAGTTTTTTGAGATTCATGCACCTTCGAAAGTTCTTCCTCATCGTTGCACGATCCAAATGATTCTCGGGCCAGTGTTCGTCATTGAATTAAATAATGAATGACAAAAACCTTCGAGAAATATTCGTTTTCATGTTATTTTTATGCGATTACATTCGATACGATAATCGAGGATAAAAAATTCGCCCTAAATGAGTATAAAATTGAAGTACTCGAAGCCCATTTTTCCTCGTGCTTTATCAAGTGTCCGCATCGTATCGCCAGATTTGCCTCATGCTTGGAGACACACGCGAACGAGTTTTTGTTCGCTTCGAATGATGAGCCTCGTGCAAACAAAGTTGCTTAATTTATCAGTACATTTATCGTCAAACCCTCAATAATCTATCGCTAGTTTTGGTAGATGGAGAAATCGATAGTTGACTCACTTGTAGCCAGTGAGAATGTTGAGAAGCGTCGATTTCCCGGCTCCCGAAGGTCCCATGATTGCGGTAAGTTCGCTGGATCGTAACCGGCCACTCACCGACTTCAGGATCGTTTTTTCAGCTGGAAAATAAAGTCGATAACATTATTGTTTGCTCCACAAACGAAATGATAGTAAAAAAATGTCTAAATATCCGTCGCGATACAAAAAATGCGAGAAAAACTTTTGCAAATTCGTCGCAAACGCTCGTTCTGCTCGAAAATCATTTTTTTCACCGAATTCCGGACAAAGAATTCGGTGGACTCTCTTCGAAAATTGGAGGAAGCGGGGGGCGAGAAAAAGTTGGAGCAATTTTGTTGCACGAGGGAATTTCAACAAAGAGTATTTACGCAACATCGAGACGTTTTGTATGCTGAATACACAGAGAGCAAAGTCCGGGAGGGGCGATCGCTCATCACCGTGATTCATGTCTATGTGACACGTGCACATCTATACGTGTTCTATGTCCAAAGTTCTGCGGCAGCTTCCGAGATACAGCTTATCGGAGTGTCAGGTTTCGCTTGGTAAACGGGAAAATCGAACTTCGTAAATGGAACACTTTTTTCCAAGATAATTGAATTCTCGTTTTTTCCAATTAAATTTTATGCTTTGAATAATTGAAGAAGGAAAAATACGAATAATTGTCTCATCGCGTATGCTCGCGTCGGAGCCACGCGCTTCCAAACAATCCGGAGACACTTTTTCATCGAGTTTCGTCACATTGGACGTCGTTTCTTACGAAACCGATAATCGAATCTTGAAATAAAATAGCTCAATCGAATTGAAAAGCCGTGGAGGTTTCACAAACTGTAACTGGGTCGATAAACCGACACTTTTGTTCTCAGTTAATAAATGAAACCTAAAAAATGGGTCTTTCGATGAGAACTCGGCCCAGCTCAACGTAAATGTGGGTAAAAAAACTGAAAAAACGAATTGAAGAAGGACGGTTGAATGTAAAAGGTACAAACTTGAGAATCATTCGGAAGCTATGAATTAATCCGTTAGTTGAAAAGCACTTGGTTGCGCACTAGCTCGATTCACTCGTGTTCATTCATCAGAACAATGCGGCGAGTCGAGGGGAGACGAGAACGATTGAGAACAAAAGTTTGGTTCAATGAAACGTAAATCAATGAAAATTCCGCATTGAGGGACGATCACGTAATAAATCGTCGAGTATTATTGAATAAAAAATGAAAACATATGCCCGTAATAGAAGGTAAGAATTATGCGTTGATGGTGCATATCGCAGGGTTGCATAACAATTGGAATGACTCGAAGTAACGACGGGTACGTTGTTCGTAAATGTAGCTCCGCGCGCGAGGGCATTCACAAGCGTTATAATGACAAAAGCCTCGAGTGTGACATTAAAAGAGCGTGTTCGAGGAGAAATATTCGTGTTTGTTTCACTGAAGAGACACTTAACGAAGCTCCGAGAAACAACCGTTTAATTAATTGGCTCCTACGATGAATTAGAAAATTTTTTCGAGCGGGGAATCGACGGGAGATCCTAAGCGGGCATTTAATCGATCACGCGATACATCAGGCATCAATTTACATAACGAGAAATTCTCATTAAAGCTCCGGATGTCTCGCCAACTCGAGACTCTAAATAAACGTATTATTACTGCGTATTCGAACTGTTGATACTTCACTTCGCAATTTGCCACGAGTTTGATGATGATTTACTTCCAGGGAAAGTCGAACTCGGCCTACCGACTCTATGGAATTACAATTTTTCATAATTTCGGTAGCATCCTGAATATAAAAGGCTTACAGATATCACCGCGAGAGCTATGAATTCATTGAAGCGATTGACTACGAGCCTCCACGCCATACGTCATCGTGCCCCAAGACCCGAGCCCCAGCGACTCGTAACTTGGCGGGCGTATGTTGCAATGTCGATTTTCACGTAATCCATCAGTGTCACTACTAATGATCGGCTCCCGGGGAAAAAAATGACTTAACGGTTAATACTCGAGGCGAGGTACAACACGCTGAGAAGAGAAAATGGAGGATGAAAACGGACGGAGAGAACTCCTGATTCTAGGTGCATTGTGAAACGACCTTATCCTCTTTGTGAAGCTGCCAATCAGAACTTTTAACCCTCGGTCGAAGGATCCTTAGGGCGGAGACGTTCCGAAGGATTATCGGTTCGATCGACTCGGTTTTTCTTTCGAGTTTTTCTCCTTTTTAACAATTTTGAATCCTTTTGAGAAGAATTATTCACGAAAGTTTGGAGTCTCCGTTATTTTAATTCGCCTACGGTGTTGCGAGGAAACGCGTCTTTCGCGGTCTCGGACTCGGGCGGAGATGGAGTACGAGCTCCGTCCGGCACGTTTCGCAATTCCTTGTATCAAAACGTATTTGCATTACGAGTTTCGTACGCAAAATTGGCTTCGATAAGATCGTTTGATCCTGTTCATTGATTTTTATTCGTGATGTGGAACGACGTTTTGTAACAGTGAATATTGAGATCGAAGGCCACTGGCCGAGAGATCATTGACGAGAATCGACGAACCAGTTATTAGGCATTGATTCATTAGATCGATGCAGAATTTGATTTTAATGTGTTGACAAATTTCCGTACTCCCATGAAAGTGAAAAATTCGAGGGGAAAAAACTCTTCGAACGATGCAGGCTCGAGACTCAACGTATTGGAAAATCCAGTGATCGAAGGCTGCCCAATTTTTCATTTTCCTTCGACGAATATTTGCCTGGCAATGGATTAGAATTTCGGAGTACTCAGATGTTTCGTTTTATGTATCCTTGGATCGGCACGAAACTGCTTCGAGAGCGTCTTAAATGTTACGCAACCTTGGCACATCCAAAAAGATGCGATTCTAGATTTTATAGCCAATAAGCCGTCATCTCTGCGAGGACTTGTACGGCGCGGTGGAGGTAAAAAAAGACTTTTTCGCTGATCGATTCGCTCGGAGGAATTCAAATGGCTCGAGGATTATTTTCCAAAACGGTGGCTCGTCTCGAGGCAACGATATTGTTGAAAACTCGACGATTCGATGATCGCCGATGCGTTCGTGCCAGACGAGAAGCGAGAAGCCTGCGCGAACCCCGATGCCGGAGCCCGATCTCAGTATTCATTTGCGAAATATCATCATTGCGAAGGCGAAGAAACATTGTTTTGCAACGAGCCTTATAATGGGAATGAGATTCGTGAGTTTTTGCGAATAGCTCGAACAAGCTGGAGTTTGACCTCGAGGAAGATGGGAAGGATCGGAAGAGCGATGGCTGCGAGATGAGACGGAGGAAGATTGAACAAAGGTGATGGAGGGAGATGCTGCAGCGGGGGAAAAAAACGCGAGGAGGTCGAGTCATTAATTCTCCATTCACGTCGCATATTCCCTGGCTCGGTGCACATTTTTTCTTGTCCTTTGCTCAACTTTGCAACATCCCCGAGCCCTCGAAGTAGCAAATAACATTAGCTCGTTTCTTCGTCGCGTTCTGTCTGCAACCGTTTTCTGCTTCCGATTACAATCTTGAGGACATCACAGTTCAGCGAATCGGGCCCAGGGACACGGGGGAGGAAATCGTCTTGACGGAAGCCTCGATCAAGAGCGTCTCATCGGTATCGACATTCCCAAAAGTTTATTCCTGCTGGAGACAAAAGCACAAACGCGTCGTTTCATTTTCTCAATACCAATTCAACATTCTTCCATGCTTCGGACAAACAATTTTTCTACTCATTCTCTTGAAATTCTTCACATGCCTTGGTGACTAATTCCACTCCTGAATCTATTTAAACTTTGGGACATTTTAGTGCCTGTAAAAGCTGCACGATAAGTTTCATTGAAATCTCTCGATTTTCATGTAATGACACAGCATGCTTAATAATAACTAAGACAAAGTTTCATACGGCGGTTTTCCTGAGCGTTCTCTCGACGACGAAGTAATAATGATCCGCCTCATTTGAGTCTTGAGAAATTTTGACGTATGAAGATCTGAAGTTGCGTGTTTTGACGTCTATGCACAGGTGTAAGCGTTGTAGAAACTTCAGACAGCTCGCGGTAATAATGACTATGCCAAAGGATCGTGCTGCTGCAAAGTCCGAGTAATTGCTGCATTCCATGCAGACAGCCAGCTTTTTTTTCTTCTTATCTTCATTTTTCATATACAATCTGAAATGCTGAGGAACGAAAAGGCGTGAGACGCGCGGATCATTCGACCTACGAATCGACGAACTCTGCATCCTTTCGTTCGTGGGAAAACTTTCGTTAAAAGTGGCTGATTTACGTTGAATACTGCGCAGAAATCAGCGCGTTTCCCATCGCTTTGTTCCACTTCGTTTTCAGTCTCCCATGATACTCCGTTTTACAAAAAAAGTTTTTTTTCTCAAAATCATGGAACGTCATATTTCAAAGCGTTCCTCTCAATCGATCCAAGCCTGACAAGTCACCCTGAACAGAATACAATTGGCAAAGAAATGCATGCTTCGTTCGCCACGATCATCTCCGATCTACGTCACCGACACATCATAAATCCACGATCTCGATCAATCCTCGATAAACATTATCGCGTCTCGTAACCGCATTTCCGGATAAATATGTTTTTTAATCCAATACCGCGTCGTACGTAATCGCGAGTCTTTAGACAATGAAGGTTTTTTTTTGACAAAATTCGTATATTTTTGTACAAAGTATCCAAGAAATGTCGACTCAATTCCAAAGATTAAGCTAAAACGCAGTTCCAAAATAATTCCCCCCGAAAAGCACTTTTGAAAACAACGACTGCGATCACTTTATTCAACGGCTTGTCACTGATTTTGTGGAAAACGATTGCAAAATAAAAAAAAAGAAAGTTGTTTTTTCAATGAATTCGATCGATATTATTCGTGTGAATCGCGGTCAATTCGGTCAACGAAGCTCCCAGCGCGATATCGCGAGCTCACGAGGAGAGAAAAATATACGAAGGAAAGGGGTATTGATCGATAACACGAAGTTACGACGAGTTACTGCGTTGCAGAACGAATTGATAAATGTAAACACTTTTAATATTACTGGAGGGATTGAAATCGTTTGTTTGAATTAACGGCGAAATATTTATTCTTTCAACACGCGAAAACGCGTCCTTCGAAATTTGGGTGTCTAACGAACCAGCGTGGCTCGACGGCGGGTTCATTAGCTCCGGAAGAATTTGAGCACGGAGGATCCGAGAGTGCAGATTGTCGAGCGAGGATCGAGAGAACCGGGGACTTTCACTCGGTGGTCAATGTCATCAGAACCAGTTTTCACGATGAGCTTTTATCGAGACGAATCCTCGTAAATATGCGTATGAAAAAGCGATTGAGCGAGTGGACTAAAAGCCCAAGGAATTCGAGGGATGAGCGGAAAATTTCACCTGCGAGGGGGCGAGTAAGTTTCCGCATTGAGCCTTCGATCGAGGCCGAATCGATTATTTTGTTTATGAAACGACTGATGCGTCCTTGCTGAGCGTGAGACGATAATTTCGTTGTTGATTTTCATATCTTCGGTCGTAATTAAAGCGAGAATCGAGCGAAGAACTCGATCCATTGGTCGGCGTTTCATCGTTGCTCGTCGTGCAGCTCGGACACTCGCAATCTTGGCTTTTCCTTTGCATCCCATGACCCCGGGGAAGTTTGAAAACCCCGGCTCCAGGGAAGCCTCGCGTTCCGGAGTTGCCTCGACTGCTCTCGTGCACTTTATCCTCACGATATTATCGCTCTTTGGGGAGATTGCGCCAGAGTAAGTGGCCCAATCATTATGAAAAGGCGGTCCACGAAACTTCGGGCGGCTTCCGGATTTCGTCGCTGATGCTCGCTCGCGATTTCGCTCCGTTTGTTTTCTGTGTTTACCTATCGTCTCACGCTTCCGTAACAGAAAAGCAGAATAAAAATAAAAGAGGAACAAGAAAAAGCGTGAAATATTATTTGACGAAAGGTTGCAACCGTGTCGAAACATCGAAAAGCGTGTTGCCTCGAGCAATCGCTTCAGGGTCATCGATTACGTGTCGATTTTGTAGCCACTTTAAATGCGATGCGTTCAACGAAATTGCGAGGATTGAGAGTCATCGAAGGATCGAGTGGAAACAGAATTTTTGACAGTTATGAAAAATAGCGTTGGAAAGATCCGAGAACCGGAAGCACTCACTGTTTTTTCGTCCCTCTCGTACGGTGTAAGTCAGATCCGTGAAGGCCAAATCGACCGGCGGTCTCTTCGGCAAATGCGTTATGGTTTTTTGTTTGGCAGGAGTTATCTGGAGCCGAACGATCGAGCCTTTGCGAGGCTGCAGGAGAATCCCGTTGCCATCGTCCTCCCGGGAGCTGTTGCCTTCGACCTTCATTTTCGTCTCTGAGTATCACGACGTTTATCGGGCGTTGAACAATTTTTGTGTTTATTTATTACGAAGATTCGTTATGAAAAAGTAGGCGAATTTTCGTGTCGTCGGAACGAAGAATTTCGGGAGCTTCTGGAGCACGCACTTTATTTCCCGAACGAATTCACCGCCTGCAACAAATTCAATCAAATTCGTCGGTTCATTTTTTCTCATCCGAAATAGTAACGATTGCATGGTCGTTATTAAAGAATGGGGGGAAAATAAAGCGGTTGAAAAAATCACTCAAATTCTCTGGCGAAGGCCGTTTGCGTTTCATCTCGCGTTTTCACAGCCTTAAAATCATCTTTTCCTGGCAAAATTATCCCGCTTGTTTTTAGAGAAAAAAAAGGGAATTCAGAAATGAGCGTCACAAAAACTGTCACGTCTCAAAGAAAACTTCAACTTCGAATCAAATTTAAACATTTAAAGAAAAAAAATGCGTTTATATAAATATAGAATGAAAAAGTGTTGACAAGAACTTTTGCTCTTCCACAGTCAATGCGTTCCCATGCGATGCTCACGCGTCATGAAAATCATCGTAATGATCTTCTACATAAAAACGATTAAAGAGTTTGATAGATTGTCTGAGCCGATGATTGGACTCGGCTGTACCGCTGTATTTTCATTTTTGCATCACGTGTGTTAAAATAAATAGCGTCTGACTTTAATATTTCTTGCACGAGTCAATAAAAAAAGGGGGGGGAAAAAACAGCATGCACAAAAAGTCGAATAAATTGTAGTGAGAGATTTGAAAAGCCGAGAGAAAATCTCATCGGAACTTCGACCTCCTTGCGTAACGTTTCTTGTCTTTACTCTGATTTTATATTTTTTTCATTTTTATTTTCATTTTTATTTTTTTTATTTCATCTCATACAGCCGAGGAAAAGTGAAGCACAAGTGCTCGGATGCACTTTACATACGCAACTTACACTTGCGCGCATTTATGCATTCGTATAAGAGTGCTGACACGTTGATTTCAACGTGCATGTGTGTGAAGTGCATGTGGAAGAACCGTGCGCTCCAATGACGCATTTACAGTGCACCAGCTCCGTCGCAATTAGTCACGGAGAGATCGTGCGCAAATGAGAAAAACAATCGCCAATGATTTCCTCAATATTTTTCTCATTTTTCGCTCTTTGTTACAACGTCATTGCGTATGTCTTTCGAGAACAATTGTCAATGAAACTTGGATCAGAAATTTTGCGGGGACGAGAACGCATAGGAATTCCGCAATAAAGATATTTGAGGAGAATTTATTATTGACAACGCGCGTTGGACGAAATTTTATTTATATTTATGACGATTGTTGTTATTGATTGAAAATTCGTGAAAAAGCAATCACGATTTTTTGTAACATCGCACAGCGCACTGAACTCGAATGAAAAATAAATTGATGGTTCGTCATTTATTTTCGATATATTCACACCGTTCGGTATACTGACGTACCGTCACTTATTTGCAGAAATATCCGATCTGCTCAGCCTGCTTTAGTTAGCGATTCTAATCTAAGAGAATAATTGTGTTTTAAATGGGATGCTCACATTTCCGCAGTTGAGGTTTTAATCGAGCGGACTCGGCGATATCTCAACGCTTGCAAATAAATGTGCGAACGAACGAAACTGATGATTAATCCTCGCAATCAGTATTCCATTCGAGTTTCAAACGTTTTTCCCTCTCTCACTGGTCATCGAAGCTTGTGATTTCAATAATTACGTTCATTATTCGTATTCGACACGAGATTTACGAAATTGGCACTGTTTTGCTTGGTGACTATGATTTTTCATCATTTATACGACGCTTGAATGATTAAAATTCTTTCACACGTGCTGAACAACGAGGTTAGAAACGATTTTTTCCACAAAAACACGAAATACCGCCCGTTTCGATGAGTACACGAACAATCGAATATGAAATCCCGATATCGCGGCAAACAAAACAATTTTCAAGACGAAAAATTGTTGTTTTTTAAAATAAATATGAAATGGGATAAGTTCCTTTGGAGCGGGGCGAGCGCGCCGTATCGAGCGTTCCCTGCGACGTTATTGCCACCGCGTCTCGACACAGACTAATCGTTGAATTGAGGCTCCAGTGCCGCCATCGTTCGAATTGACCGTTGAGAGTTATGGAAACTCAACCGCAAGAGAGCACAGCGTTTCGTCGTGATAATAGAAAAAAAAATCGAAAAACGCTGGAAGATTATTCAGTGCGATGCTGATCGAATTGAATTGAATAATTCATCATTAAGTGATCTCTCAAAAATCACGAAAAAAATGAAGCAAAGAAAAAAACTAGAAAGAGATAACCTTGACGAGTTGAGCATTTTTTTCCTCTTTCGTATTTTGTATTCGCGTCAGTAATTGACACGTGATCAGTAATTATATTTGCTCGAGGACGTGATTGACCTCAGCATAGCCAACAGAGCGAACTTCCTGGAAGACGGAAGAAGAATATTTTGGCTCTTAATTTTCGAGCTTTGTCGCAAAACGTCAACGTTTTTGCTTCTCGATCTTCGAGATTCCATTGAAAAAGTGACTTTTTTGAAATCCATGGAACGGAAAGATCGATCGGATGATAAGAAATGATCGACACGCTAGATTTTGAGGTTCGGATTCTCGATAAGTAAATCGAGCTTTTGCCGTTTGAAAGCGTACGCGGAACGACACTCGACGACGCACTCGTGACAACAACGTATATCGAGATATGCGGAATATCGCGACGAACCTTGAATTCCTTTAATGATAGCGACCGGCCAGTCGTTAAATTCCAGACGACGAAACGTTCGATCCTTATTTCAAAAAATTATTCACACGCGCGGATCGGAGAAAGAAAAAAAATCGAACGGAAGATTCCGGACGAACCCGACGAAATTATAATTTTCAAATAAACAAACGTTTATCGCTACTAAAGTTCCAGTTTCTGTTCTCTCGAAACACGAACTTACGTGACGAATGTATTCGGGGTTGAAAAAACACGCTACTATACACGTATGGTTATCACCTCTATGGTAAAATGTACCAAAAAATATTGTTAGGACAATTTTTCCATAGTTAAATGAACTATATCTGTCATGATCATCAAAACATATGGTCTCTGTGGTGTGGATGACCATGTGTTATTTAAAAGTAACTAACAATCATGGTAAAAATCTTTACAATGATCAGATAATGCAAGTAACTTTATAAGTAAGTCTTTTTGGATATGAAAAATATGGTATACTGTATCATATTCATGTTTGGATAAACCTTACTGAATTTTACCATCCACATTGCAATTAATATCTATGATTGAATAGGCATTATCATAGTATTTCATGATAGGAACAATTTTCGTAATTTTGCGGAGACTTGATGACGCTGAAGTTTCCAACGTTGGAGTCCAACGAAATGATCGAAAAAAACTCTTAAATAATTCCAGTAATTCTCCTATTTTGTTCCCTGCCAAATTTGCGATTCGTAGTTTTTCAAGCTGCACCAACGATTCGTGAAATAAAAAATTTTGATGAATTAAAAACGCTTCTTTCGTTCATTTCGTTGGACTCCAACGTTGGAAACTTCAGCGTCGTGGAGACTTGTGCTTCCAGGTATTGATGATTATTTGTTATCGTTAAGTCAACCATACCGCAAGGGATATTTATACCTTTCTCCTGAGTAAAAGTGCGACGCGACAAAAAAAAAAGTCGATCAGAGGAAGGCTCGACCCCGAGACTTTCGGAGTTTGAGTTTGGAACGCAATCCATTACGCTACCACACACTTTATAGCTGAAAAAAAACAAAACTTCTATATAAACCGTGATGACGACTTATATATGCGTTTGCTTGTATCCTAGTTATAGAACGTATGGTAGCGCAGTGGATAGCGCTCCAGGCTCGAACTCCAAGAGTCCCGGGATCGAGTCTCACTTAGGTCAATCAATGTTCTTCGGTTTGTTGAAATTCTTTCTTTTTGTTAAAATCCTTCCTCTCCGTGGGCTACCTTAAATCTTTGCCAAGTGTACCATGAGCATATAGTCGAGAGTACAATACCTGATCGTCAAAAGTATTACTATTATTTGGTGACATGTACACAATATATTTTTGGCAAGGCCATTGTTGCTGTTAATATATGCGCTTGATGTGAACGACATATAAAATATAGTAAATACAATCATATTTTTTTGAATGAGCGTTACCATAAAAATATTTTTATCACCTCAGGGAAACATGCAAATATGGTACTATGAACCAAAAATGTTTCTCAATGCGAGTTTTCTTCACCACGAAAGTATTTTTTTGACAAACGACCCTGAAAACTCCGCATCAACCGTCGGTTCCAAGTACAAAACACTGGTGTTTATGCTGAAAGAGCAAAACAAAGGCACAAAAAATACTGAAACGAAAGTGAAATTGATCGTTTTCGAGTTTTCGAAAATTTACCTGAATGTCAGCGCTCGGCGCTCAAAAACACAATTTTTCGTGCTTCTTTATTTACACTCGTATTTTTATGCGTCCGAGGTCAAATTAGCGAATAAAAACTGGTTGTTTTCATTAGTTCTGTACGGGCTTGGCCACCAGGAGAAAAACATCGTTTTGACATCCGCCATTGCTTCCTCCGCGAACAACGCGAGAGTGTTGACCTTGAGGACAACGAAGCACGATAAAATCGAACGGTTCGATTCTCTTGAAAAGGGCGTGAACTATTTACCAAATATTCTGAGAAAATTTTCAATTTTCAAGGGCAATTCTCGATTCACACGACAAATGATGACTCGAATGCAATGAAAAATTGAGCGTTTTATTATTGACCAATGCTGATGGGATTTTTTAAATTTACTTTTTTCGTAATTATCAAAAATCCCGAAACACGCGGTTCCCCGAAACTGCTGTTTTCGAGCTTCGAAAGGAGACTCAAAGATCGATGGACCGATTTGAATTTTGTTTTCGAATATTCGTTATAACCGGAGTGACTGAAGCCGTCAGCGGACAATGAAAAAAAACTACGATTTTTATTTATCGAGGATTACGAAGCTGCGATCGGCAAAATTTCTCAAAAGTGGGATTTTTGGCGCGTCGCCTAAAAATGCCGGGAAAAAAAGTTGAACGACGCGTTCAACGATCGAAGAAACAAAATTTGCTTCGACCTGACCCTCGATTCGGTGACATTGTCAGTCTTTTGACTGAGAAAGTTTGATGACACTTCGGCAGTGGAAAGTTTCGATCGATTGTCTTAATTTTGAGCCACTAGTATTTCTCATACGTCCGTATCGTTATCCGTCCTGAACAATGCTTTTTACACGGACGATCGCAACTATTGAATGGCTTTTATCGAGTGTGACGCTTGTTTAGTGAAAGGATCGATGACGAAATTCACGATCTTACGGTTCACGATGTGCACGAAAAATTCCATCGTAAATTTACGTCCAAGAATTTCACGAAACGACAGTTCGTCCTTCCACATCCACGTGCACTCGATCGAACGAAATTCCAAATAAAAATCCTCATTGCAGCGTCGATATTAACAAACTCGATTCGACTCCCTTCCCCCGAGTTCCAACAGCAAACTTGTTATTCAACACCATTTTTAATCCAAATTTCCCGTCGACGTCGCTCGATAATCGTTACAAAAAAACCTTCTCCGCGGAAATTCAAATGACGATTGAATATTTTTCTATACGAAGCACAACGCACGACGATTGCTGATCGAGTCCCGAACCAGCAAGGTCGCAGCGATTCAGTCGATTTTTCAACGTCGCTCATCGACGTTGACCGTGACCTTGAGCGTCAAATTCAATTGCCAACCGTTCCCACGTCGAGCTCACGTCATATGAAGATCCGACGAATAAAATCCTCGACCAAAACCACAAGAGCCACAACATAATATATTTATCGAACTAACGCGAGAATTAAAGAATTTACAGTGATCGAAGCATTCGATAAGGAAGACGAAGAGCGAGGGCCCAATATCTCAGATTTCGTCCAACCTTTTTCAAAGTCTGAGGTACGGGGATCATCTCAAGCTGTTGCACGTACACGTAATTGCCACTTTTCTTCGAACGCGTACTCGACGATCACGCTTCCGGCTTGAGAGCGTAACGAGCATAAATTTAGACATTTCCAGTCGCTCTAGCGCCTATTGATCTTTGTCCCGACGCCCTCCTACTGCTCTGTTTACTCGAGACGATACGCTCCGAGTAACGAAGCAAGCAAAGATCGCTTGATGCGCCCGGAAGTTATTAGAAATAACGATTCTTCGAATATTTCAAAGTTTCATTATTCAAAAAATCTTTTCGTTTCTGACACTTAACTAAATTCGTTCAAAATTTTGGTGCTTCGTTGCTGAGCGTTTTTAGAAAGTTGCTAAAACTTGCGGCGCGACAAAATTGAATTCGATTGTTCCCGAATTCGTTAGTATTCAGAAGCGTCAGTTCTTCGCTAATATTTTTAGCGCATTTTATCGAGGTTTTCATAAGAGAAGACACTCAATAATTGATTGCGCAAATTCTGAAATTGACATATTATTCACGAAAAATAGACTTTCCACATTTCAAGTCAAGACGAAGCTTTAAAATAATAATTTTATTATTTTATAAATATGACGGTAGAGAACCAACATTTTTATACAATTTTATTATTAAAAAACGTTCGAAGAGTTCGTTTTCACTAGCGTGGTGCAACGCCACAAATTTTACAGGTTACGAAGTGAATTTACTGTCCAAAGTAGTATCGTAGTGGAGGAAATGAGAAAATGAACGATAAAAAAGTTTACCGGAATAAAAATGGTCGCTTTGTAAAAACTGACAAAAAAACGTCGCGAAGCAAACTAACGACGATTAAATATGACCAAAAGGACGAACTGACGTCACACGTGGACATATATTGAATGCAGCGTTGCCAAACGCTACCAATCCAATTGTCGTGCAACCGGAATGATTTCTCATCAGATATTTTTTAATATTTCAGCCGATTTTTAAGGTTAAAAAACTAAAATACGTATTTATTCCTGAATATCCACGAAATACAGGGACCAATTTGTTTTTTGCGAAATTTTGGGTATAACTAATCAAAAAAAAATTCAATAACGTTTCATGTGTGTAAGATTTCATGCGCCGGAGTGACAAGTGTCAGAGAAAAGTCGATATTGAATAATTAATTTGCTGCTAAACTACGTGGTAACTGGCTTCCAAATTTTACAAACCTATCCAGTACGTATTTATTTTTGCCTGCAAAAAATATCATCGCCTAATCTTGGATAGCGAATATTCAGCCATCTACCTTAAGCTCTTCGGGCAGTGTGTCATCAGGAAAGAGCGCGGAGCCCGAAACAATGGAAGACGAGTTTTTTGTTGAGTTAAGAGATCGAGATTAAAAATTGAGATACGAGAGGTTGTGAATCAAAGTCCTCGTTCGCCTCGAGCACGATAATGCGGCATGTTTTTCGAGGGAATCGAGTCGGGCGGACCACAAAATTCTTGGAATCGTTGAAGGCAGTAAATTCGAAAAAACAAATTTCGGGTGGAGAATTGATTGGAAAATATTTTCCATCCGGAGGAAAAAAACAACGACCGTTTTTGACAGTTTCGTTTCTTCGGAATGGTCGGAAAATATTGTTGTCCGAACGCAGGTACGCGGAAGCGCGTAAAATTAGTTGGAAGGCGGTCCGAACTCGAAGAACGGCGGAGATTTTGTTCTTCGATCAGAACGTCCTTCCCCCCAGTGGAGTGTCGTTAAACACGAAGTATGAAAAGTACAATTATGATGTTCTTCGTCTCGACTCTCGTGCTTATCTGCGAGCACTCTTGAACGCTTCGCAGCACTAATTGAAACGTGAATGCACTTGCACGACTCTCGTCGAGACCTTTGGACTCGCGGCGGAAGAGATTTTCATGAGAAAATGAGCAAAAATCGAGATAAATAGACCTTTGAACAATTATCGTCCTCGTGGTATCGTCGATCGTTCGAACGTCGTTGAAAGACAATAAAAATTCCGTGGAAATTCTTCGAAGAGACGAACCGTTGCGAATTGTTTTTAAAAAATATAATAATTGCAAGGAGTTTTGAACAGTTGTTAAAAATGCAGACGGATGCTTTCGGCGGAGAAATTCGAAAAAGTCGAATAACAAAAAAGTGAAACGTCGTGGGAATGCCTTGCGAGAGATTTTCGTCAGGCGTAAGCTCGATTAGCACATTCAAAGTTCACGAGATTTAGTATCGTTCGAACATGCGAGAACGGGATCTTGATTTTTCTTATTTAAGTTCATTCATTGTTCAAATTTTTATCGGCAATTGTCGTAGCTGAGAAGAAAGAAGAGACTCGAAGGAAAGCATCGAGCCAAGGACGTGACCGCGTGTTGACCGTCGAACACGTGCAAAACAAAAAAATAAACGTACGATTGAAAGTCCGATCACACAATTCTTCGTTATCGCACACCCGCTATTTCGATTAACGATTTACGAGACCATCGCACGAACAATAAACTGCGCTCGTCCCTCGCTCTCGTGCAATTGACCGAACGGTTTTTATAATTCAAGAATATTCATATTTATCATCAGAACGCAAAAAAAATTTTTTTCTACCTCGCCGAATTTTCGAATTTTTTGGTGGCATGAATTAGTAGATAAATGTCGCAGGCGAAGCAACGATCCGAGTGCTCTCGGAAAACACGTAGCCGATTCTAACCTCTAATGAAGCCTGAGCCGTCAGACATTTTATAAAATTTATGCCAGTTCGGAGAACTCCGCTTTTCAATTTGGATTCAATAAAAAGGTGATAATTCACGAATAAATTTCATACATAAAAATAGAGAGAAAAAAGAGAACGAAAAGGGGGAGGGAGGGAGATAGGAAAACAGAGAAAAAAATTTGGACAGTGGTGAAAGGATGTGGGTCAGCCTAGAACCAGTCTTACAGTTGTCAAGGTGTTCATTCGACGTTTTAAAAAGTAAAAAGAAAAAAAAAAAACAAAAAACGCAAGTACGCTAGCAACGATCTTGACTTTCGACGAGAAAGAGAAAGACCCTCAACCTGACCGCGTGTAAAGCTACATACTTCGAAAGAAGCTGTATATATTCTGATAAAAATGAATAACTCGTGACTAAAAGAAACATTAATTGTCAACTTCCCATTGACTCGTTGCAAGGAAAAAATTCCCTTGCAATAAAGACAAAAGGTTTGAAACGATTTTTCAGGTTTAATACAAAAAAACATTCATTTGTATTGCAAGAGTTCGTAGTACTGATTCACTCGATGAGTTGCCACTGTCATGTTTTTTTTTTCGACGCTGTCACCACTGGTGCAAAGAATCGCTCGAAAACAATAGAAGTAAAAAACAATGAGACTCTCATTATCCCACAAATACACTTTTATCTATGTATAACGAGACTGGACGTAACACACTAACCTCTTTGAAATTCTGCGTTGAAAGGTTCCGCGGAATCACGCTCTGTTCACAAAATCTTCACCACGAGCTCGTCTACGAAGGATTTTTCGTAAAAATCATTTCTTTTATCGAAATCGATGAAACCGTGGTAGTGAAAGACAATATACGTGGATGACACGAAGTGATAATGCAAAAAAGTTTGTTTTTGACGCTCTATCGTTTTTTTTACTGACGTTTACAAGAACCTTGCTGAGAATCATCACTTTCCGATTCAATAAGATTCGCCGATCACCCTGATTATCCCGGTGTAATATTATTTTTCAATGGTGTACAAAAGAACTTTGTAAATTAATTCGAAATAACACAGAGATTTTTGTTTTTAGCCTTGGGGCGCTTCGAACACACGATTTACCATTCCGTACGCCCGACCAACGTCGTGCTCGCACTCCACTGTCTCTCTTGTTACTTCGCACTTTGCACTATTGGTGGTAATGTGACCGACTAATCGAGAATAGTTATCAGACAGCTGACGCGCTCAGCTGACGCGCTCAGTCAGTAAAACCCGTTCTGTATCGTTTACGCTACTTGCGG
This sequence comes from Venturia canescens, assembly GCF_019457755.1. NCBI lineage: Eukaryota > Metazoa > Arthropoda > Insecta > Hymenoptera > Ichneumonidae > Venturia > Venturia canescens. The sequence goes on along the minus strand of NC_057423.1, from coordinate 4,356,291 downwards.
TCTAAATACGAACTCCATAGCACAATTGGTTCATTCGAACCAACCGGTAAGTTAGAACGGAATAGGTTGATCCAAGAGTTTCTCAAGTTGACCGCGAAAAACAGTGCCACTCAAAAAAAACAGTAAATCGCAATTATAAGTATCTGAGAAAAAAGAAACACAAAAATTTTTGCAAAAATTTTGTCAACGAACACACAATCATGACAGCTCACGTCTTATGTTTAACGTCGTCCGGTGGAATTCCAATTTTCGTACGAAAAAAAGGTGAAGGTGATGTGGTAAGCGAGTAGATGGAAAATAATCTAAACACAAATGTTTTTAGCCTCGAAAAAATCCTGAATTTAATATTGACACGAAAAATAAAATTTCAGATGACATTTTCAAAAGTAGCATCTCTGAACGGTGTCCACATGTTTCTAAAGTCCCAAAACATCGATCTCCAAGACACAGAAACACCGGACACGTCGATCGTTTGGAAAGAATTTGCAAATTGCATAACTCTCATAGTGGTGGCGAGTGGAACATCAAAATATATTTTGGAAAGGTTTTTAGAAGCTGTTTTTAGTGCTATGGTACTGGTAGCTGGGATGGACGAAATAAAAAATCTTCGTAATGTTGAACGTCTTAAAAGGGATTTGCGAATATGTAATCCTATCATTGACAAGTTGTTGGAGTGTATGGATATCGGTGACAGAAATAGCTCGAAAACGGATTTCATCGATATGACTAGCTGTATCATGAGTCCAGAAAATTATTTGCTCCAGGCAGGTACAAAATCCAACAAAAACTATTCGTACGAATCAATACCTGCAGTTGCAACAAGTTTATTGAAAATACTTTTGCACGTTTCAATGTCTCGAAAATACTCTAGTTTGCGAAAAAGAAATTTTTAAAATATTCTATTGATTATGTATGTAAAAAAAGGGGAAAAAAAATGTTGCTGTTGGATTTCGTAAATGAAAAAACATAACACATGGGTTTTCCTTCTCATACAGTCATGCTTGGAGATGTTTATGGAATGCCTTGATTCCATGTACGGATGCGTAATAATCCATGGCTGTACAGCTGTTGCCACAGAAAGCTGGTGGGATTTAGATCCAATAGAAAGGAAACTTCTCGTTATGGCTGTAACTTCGGATACTCAGAGTTCGGCTTTGGATCTGCCAGTGTTTTTGCCCAACAGAAGCCCCAATGTGAGTCGTGCTTGATTCTGATACTTTAATCTTCGATCCTTCTGTCCTGGACAAGCAAATCTTGCGTGATGTATAAAACTCAAAAACAAGAGCCCTATGAAAAAAAATTAAATGAATTCATAGACTAGATAATGAATTCATTTCAGGTTGCCTTTAGATTGGTTTCCATAACTTTGGTGAACGGAGTCGAAGTGCTTGGACTATGTGGTCCGAGTCCAGAATTAACGGAAGTCGAGAGATTGGCTGTTCAGTGTTGGAGGAGTCACATAGAAGTTTTACGAACTGCTGAAGAAGCTTATCCGCGTAATATTCCTGCAGGCATAATTCCTGATTCTGGTATTCTTGCGTAAGTTAGAAAACAGAAATAACCTAGCAATATTAAGTTGACTAATAAAAAATTTTGAACTGTCAATTCACGTGTAAACAATATTCAAACGATTCCCGAAAATCTATTGAATCAAACACTTTTATTTACCTTTTTACAGCTTTTTGCTAGTGAACTACAAATTAGGAAAATTCGTTATAAGTCGGAATTCGCAGCAATCAAAAATCAGAATCGCAGCATCACACAGACTCGACATTTTGCGAACATTTTATTATCAGGCTGTGGAGAATTTTCTGATACCTAGACAATCTGGGAATATTGAGGAAGAGGAGAGTATGAAAAATGAGGGAAAATCCTTTGGAGGTGGCAGAGAAACTTATTGGTGTTCCGAATATCACAAATGTCATGCTTTGAAAGAAAATGATTACGTTATGTGCACCCTCTATACATCCGTTGTCCCTACGCACACAATGAGATTCATCACCCAGAAAACACTCAAAACTTTGTTAGCTGATAAACAAGTGTGCTGGTGATCAAAAAGTTCAAATCTTTTTATTAGTTTTACAAAAGTAATTAGTTAAAAAACTAATTTGATTCTTAATTTTTTTTTTGACTATTCAAACACGCATTAGGTTTTCCCAAATATGGAAGAAAATCTAATATCACTTTTTTTTTTACAAACTATTTTAAACGTCTTCCAATGCAAAGAATCTAAAAATTACATTTTAAGGGAATGGTAGTACTGGTTTATTTTAAAATGTTGCGAAAGATCTAAAAATTAAGAAAACAAACAGTCTACATATTTTTGTAAATTTATATGGTATTTGTATAATTACAATAAGAAATATAAACAATGCAGTATTGAATTCAGCAAAAATCATGAAAAATAAGCTCATCAATGCTTTTATTCCATTTATTTCCTTTCTTTTGTGTTTTTGTATTCAAATTAATTTGGTAAATGGTGATCTATATCTCCATTTACCATTGGTCGACAGGTCATTTATCCTTTGAGTATATGAAACAAAGTTCCCGCCTTTTTTCTGCCGGCTCCGTATGATCCGAAGCTCCAAAGCCTCCAAAGTATGAAGTTGCACATAACCTTAATGTTCAAATGCATTTGTTGTCAAACGAGGAATAACAGAAAAAAATGGTTGCTGAGAAATCGTTAAATCTGCCATGGTAAGTGATAAATATTAAAATGAAATGTGGAAAATGAAAATTGTTTACTTTTGTCGATCATTTAATTCAAATGAAAAAACAACAGGGTCGAGAAATATCGTCCGTCAACTCTGGACGATTTGATATCTCACGAAGATATCATAAAAACAAGTAAGTTTCATACGAATCTATTTCCCATGAATTTTGTATCGACTAGCGTCGATTGGTAAATCATTCATTGAATTTTTTAGTCAACAAATTTATCGATGAAAATCAACTTCCCCATTTGCTTCTGTACGGTCCACCTGGTACTGGAAAAACTAGTACCATACTAGCATGTGCCCGAAAACTCTACAAACCTGCACAATTCACCTCTATGGTTCGTTTATATAATTATTCTAATTCTGAAAATGTAATATTTTGGTTTTCCGTTTATATTTTTGATATTGTGGATGTTATTGACTCTAACATTACAACATTTTCGTCTTCTCATAGACACAATCATTCATTTTTTCTTTCATTTTCTTTGTACTTGTGAAAAAACACTTTCTTTGTACCTGTGAAATTTAAAATTAACATTTAATTCTAAATCCGTGTTTTGGCAAATAGGTTTTAGAACTGAATGCTTCGGATGACCGAGGTATAGGTATAGTGAGAGGACAAATATTGAGTTTTGCAAGCACAGGAACTATGTACCGCTCAGGTTTCAAATTGATTATCTTGGACGAAGCGGATGCTATGACCAACGACGCACAGAATGCTCTCAGAAGAAGTAAGAATATTGCAGCGAGTGTTTTAAAAATGTGGCATAATGATTGGAATTGTTAATAAATGATAATCTCGTTTTTCGCTTGCAGTCATGGAGAAATATACAGACAATGTAAGATTCTGCATAATATGCAACTATCTTAGTAAAATCATTCCGGCTCTTCAGTCTCGTTGTACGAGATTCAGGTTTGGCCCACTTGCAACAGAGCAAATTGTTCCTAGGCTCGAACACGTCATCCAGGAAGAAAAGTAATGATTTTCAATCTACTTCATTAATTTATTACTAATTTAATCAAAGAATTTTCTTTGCTTGCCTATTAAATAACAGTAATAAAAATAAAATTGAAATTTCTCTCTAGAAATAACTGTTTTTTATTATCAGAGTTACTGTTAACGAAGAAGGCAAAAAAGCTCTTATGACTCTCAGCGGTGGAGATATGAGAAGAGTTATAAATATCCTGCAAAGCACGTGGCTTGCTTTTGGTTCCGTAACTGAAGAAAATGTTTACGCCTGCGTTGGACATCCTTTGCCAGTTGATATTAAAAATATTCTCAATTGGCTGCTCAACGAGACTTATGAAAATACGTACAACAGTATCCTTTTCGCTCTGCGCTTCCTCACCGCAAAATCCTAGGAGAGTTTTCATTGTACCTTCTCATACTGCAGTTCTCATGAAGTACGAGGATAATTTCATTCGTATTTTCATTAGATCTGCAGCGAAAATATCGATAAATTGAAGGAAATTGGCTTTTTCGAATATCCTGAAAGCTATAGAAATTCATTTTTCCTGAACTTTAACTTCACAGAAATAAAAGAGCTCAAAATACAGAAAGGACTGGCCCTTCAAGATATTATAACCGAGTTGCACACACTGGTAAAAAAAAGTACGTAAAGCTTTCAGAAACTGTAACTGTTTCCTCCGGTTCTTTAATTTCAATGATTTTTATTATAAATGTTACTTTTCGTTTGTCTAGTCGAATTTCCAGACAACGTTATGATAGATTTGATAATAAGATTGGCCGAGATAGAGAAGCGCACAGCATCAGGAGCGAGCGAAGCAGTTCAGCTGAATTCTCTAGTTGCTGCTTTCCAGAATGTCCGGAATATGTAACAATAATTCGATAAAGGAAAAGCTGAAAGACAACGACGGGGATCACAGGACCAACTTCGAGAGCGACTCGAGAACATTTTACATTTTCATTAAAGCGAGGATCCTTTTTTTTCTTACTTACTTTCTCTAACTTCATCAGGAAAGTTCGTAATTAGTATAACACGCCGGACATCTTTGAAACTCGATGGGCAGGTATTTGTACGTGAAAGAGAGAGACAGAACACGAGGGATGAAATACGTATTGAATTTCATAATAAAAAAGTCACGAAAACGGATGAAATTTTATGAAAAAAAAACGAAAGTAACGGATCGACTGTATCGCTCAGTTTTTTGCTTCTAAAAACTACACACCGTAACTTCGAGATTTCTTCTCAAGGTGATTGATAAAGTAATTACAATATCTGTTAATTCATCGTCTTGATTATTAAGCATTATTTATTTGTCATGTTTTTTACCTTGCATTGATTAATAAATCACTATATTTCTACAAGTTTTCCAAGAAATTCTGACACTGAATTATTCAAAAAATCAAAATTTTAGTTTTCAACGGATTTTTCGATTTTTTTTTGACTGACAGTGAAAAGACGTGAGCTGACGTAGAAAGAAATTGAAAATTTCAAAAAAATGATTAAAGGTGAAAACTCAAGGAATCCTCGTTTTTCAAAAAAAAAAAATTCATTTCCATGAAAAATTATGAAAATCACCTGAAAAATATCAAAGAAAGTGCCCGGAGTCGTTTGCTGTTGGATTCGAAGTGTCTCTCAATCGGGGCAAGATAATTTCGTGGAAATACGAAAAAAAACCTGAAAATATGATGGAACACAAAATGCGGTGAATCAAAAAATTTGCATAAATAGAACCGAAGGTGAATTTATCGCTGTGTAACTTGAGTGAAAAGTGGCGTTTTCTGCTTCGTCACTTTTAGCTCGCCAACGGCACTTTCGAGCACACTGTGCGAGGCGAGGATTGGTTAGGCTGTTACATTCAAAAGTTTTCATTTTATCCAGAAACCATAAGATATGGAAGCCCAAAAGTTTTCGAGTCCGAGGTGGTTTATGGCTATATAGGTTTACATAAAATAGGGTCGAATCTGTGGAACTAGAGAGAGAGAGAGAGAGAGAGAGAGAAAGCGAGTGGAGACGTTAGTGAACTCGTAGATAACATCTTCTCGGAGACGATCGAGGGGAAAGCTCTACGAAAACTCACCCTCATCGTTTCCCATGTACGCGTTTCCTGCTTCGAGTAGAGCAAGCCGATAATAGCTTAAGCAGAGAGACAAAGAGAAAGAAACGTTGAAGGAGAGGGGGGGAGCAGAGTCTCGAGTTTCACGCTGTACCACCGCTGTACGGAGAAAATTCGTCTTCGCGAAATTCGCGAGACTGGAACAGTCTCATAGAGCATACGTATTACTACGACGAGAGCAAAAGGCTCCTGATGCTTTTGCCCTCGGGCGTCCAAAAGATAGAAACCAGTTCTCGGTACAGGCTTCCTCACGTTGAACTAAATTCCAACGGAACGTCTTTTTCTTTGTACTGACTCAAGCGGACTCCTCCGATGGTTCGATATGATCGAGCCAAAAAAAATTGTTGACATCCTCGATCTCACTTACTTTTTGGCTGCCACTGATCATCGCATGCTCTTTTGCCAACAATCCCGTATGCTTTACGTCGCTTTGTTACGTTCTGAATCGCCGAGCACAATAGAAACACAAAGAGTCGCAACTTTTCACCAGAAATAATATATTTGTGTTAAAAATAGCACGAGCGTACTAAAAAATTAAATTCATTATCACTTCTTACGATCAAAATATTGTTATTAATCTAGCAGATTCTTTTGTCATTATTTTCCAGCTTCGCTCATTGGCGAGGGAGTGAATCATGCAAATTTGAGTTGCTACGATTTTTGGGGTTATGTTTATCGATTCGTTTTGTTTCGCTAAATCGACACTATTCTACGTTCTATCAAATTCAGGGTCGAATGACTTTTGTAATTTTTTGTTTAAAATTTAATGATCATTAATTCATTTAATTTAGAGATATTCCGAAAATGAAAGAACATTTCGGAAATTCCACGTATTCGAACAATTTTTGTGAGCGATATTTAAAAAAAAGGTTCCCTCGTTTCAATAACCCAACATTTTTTAATTTACTTCGTTTACATATTTTTTCATTCAACACCAAAGAGAACGAATCTGGATCTCTGGAATATATTTACGATGGGAAATACCTGAAATTCTTTGCCCATACTCTTCGAAAATTCGTTCATCAATGAAAAACATTCCCGCTCACGTTTGCAGTATCGAAAATAAAAAATCCACGCGCATCAAATGAAAAAATACTCGATAAAAGATACGCAGAAGCAATAAAAACTGATGATAAAAGCGCGAGAAACAGTGCTCGACATTGAAATGCTGCAAAATTGTAGAGCTCTGGAAAAATGATACGAGACTGATTTAAGAATAAGTCATTCGTGTGAGCAGCCCCATGCATATACGATTGTAGGGGATCGCGTTCGAGAAGAATACGTATAAAGCCCGAGGCGTTTAAAGCCATTTGCAAGATGCCCGTCGCAGGGTCTAGCATCGATTTCGATTTCTTTCTTATCTAATATACCTCGCAGATATATATACTCGTGCGACTCGGACATCCGTCTCGCAACGACACGTTCGGATAGGGACGAATTTATCTCAGCGTAACGCAACGAACCAACTGCCAACTGTCCTCGCAAGCGCTCGCACGGCGAAGATCGAAAACAAAACACGTCCGAATATATATTTGATATTTCGAAAACGAAATGAAAGCAGATCGAGGATCCGAAGGAGCAGAGAACGAAATAAAAATAGATTTAAGAAATCGAACAATGCTCGACGGAGAGTCGAGCAGCAACGTAAACCACAGTTTGGGACAACCGGCAGAAAGTCGAGAAGGAATAAACCCTCTCGTACTATTGTCTCAATCGACAACTACAACTCCATTATAAACACATATACATGGAGGAAAATCTTGATTCGTCGTGGTGTTTGTGTGCAGGATAAGTGTGTTTGATCGTAGGTTGATAGTAGATATACGAGAAGCAGGCTTTTGGGTTTCGTAGTCGGCCAACGAAACTCTCTCCCTCTCTCTCGCTCGCTCGGCTGCTTTCGTGGAGGGGTTTTCGAGAGTGAACACGGAGTGGAACAGGTATACGACTACGACAGTGCGCGGCCCGATGCTGATCGGAGCTTGACCCAGAGTAGGGGTGGCGTTCGCGTCAGCGGTGGGCGAAGGAGGGATAGAGAAAGAGAGAAAATTAGAGACACGGCGAAATTCGACAAAGAAAACGAGGCAGGTTTGTTGCAGGCGAGTGGTGGGTCCTGAAGTCGAGGAAAGCTCTGTTGGTAGGGATACACGTCTATGGAGCATTCCGCCTCTAGTAAAACCCCTTTTTTCACTTCACAATCAGCATTTTTCGACATCTTCAAGAATAACGTCTTCTCATTGTCAGTCTGGACTTGAATTCCTAATACGGTATCAGACGTCCATTAAAATTCTATGAAAAATTCATGTGGCCAGTACACATTTTATTTGAAGAGAGCACGAAATTTAGGATGCTTTAGGAACATTAACGAAAATATTTTTTTTGTATTTACGTTGTGCACTTTAGATTCTGGAAATTTGTGTGATTAGTTTCGACAGAAAAAAAAGGATTCTTGTCAAGGAATGAATGTCCGAAGGTTTTCGAACAAAAATTATGATTTATTCCATGGCGATGTAAGGATTGTAAATTTTTGTCTACGAGTGTACGAAAAAAAAAAATAATGGCTCGATTCGTGTATTTACGTTTTGTTAAAATCTCGTTGAATCGCTGCTCAGCGTCGACGTTTTTCCCCTTAATTTCGCTGATTTTCGTAAACTCGGTCAAGTTTGTCGACTAAATGTACAAATATTACAGGATTTTTATTCTTCGGAAACTTGATCCTGACGGTTCTTCAATTGCGTTATAACAGCGGATCAAAATCTTTTCAACAAACATACAATTTGAAGGAGGTTTCCGAGGCGAGGTTACATCAGACACATCGATTCGTTTGAACAGCTTTTCAAATAAAAATTTATTCCTACAACGATTGCTGGGAAGCTGTCAGTTGCAAGCATTCGGAGAGTGTAATCTTCAGAATTGTTTCCTTCACCATCCCATTTATTTATGTTTACCAACCAATAATAAGTAAAGCTCGATCTTTTGATGTTCAAAAACACGCGATGGGTTGTTCGTTCGACGTTCGCTCACGGCAAATAACGCTCGTAACCTCCGAGATTCCGAGCAAAAGCGTAAGTATTACGATTGAAACGATTTTCACATGTGATACTCAGGTGGCGCCATGACACTTTGCAGTTCCCATAGGTGCCCGCAGGTGGTGGCCCCTATTTTAGTTATTAATACATAAAAAAGAGTTCCGGACGGTGATGAATAATATACAGCGTACTCTGGTGGAAGGAGTGCCAAGTGGTCTGGCTTTTGGCGTAGACAACGAACAATGCATATAATGCGCTGGTCCTAAACAAACCTCGTGGTGGATAGAAACGGAGAGAGAACTTTCGTTGCTCACTGTAAAATGCCTATACATTTTGACATACACGAATGAACCTTATCCGAGCTCACAATTATACTCTCCGGGACAAGGGAAAAGCTCGTCGTCCTCCAAGAATAAGTACAAGGTACAGTGATTGTTCGAGACTCTGTAATAAATTACTAGCGCGATACAGTGTTTCGCATTATGCGCGCGAGGAGTCGCTTCATTCGCGTCGTATAAGTTTAACCTCGTAAGGTCATGCATTCGAATGTTCCGTTTGAACGTGAGCGACCGTTGATTTTTGTTGATGTTTATGAGAATATGAAAGATGAGAGAAAACAAAACAGAGACACGAAATAACGGGGCAACTTGAGGATCGAGCGACGCTAATTCGATGGTGATATTTCGAAGCGCGGTAAATACGGCTCGACAATTTTTATTGACATTTCGAGGGTAAAAAGTGGGTGCGCGGTCGAGAGAGCGTGCACAAAATTCCAGTGAAACTTTTATCGAAAAGTTCGATTCTTGGGAATGCTCTCCGCAGCGCGCGCGGGCTTGGATTTTCCACGAAAATTCGTGAAATTCGATAAAGTTTGTGAAGCAAAATGGATTGGCTTGAAAATCCTATAGCGAGATGATTGGGTGGAAGCGTGAAAAATTTTGAGTGCCAGTTCGCGAGGCCGAGGTTAAGTGCGCGCGAGGATCCGTGAAGCCATTCGGCACTGGGCGACAGGATTCCGTTTACGCGAGTCCGTTAACAGTGTTTTAACTTGTTAAGCTAGCGTTGAATCAGTGAGTTTGAGCGGAGCAGACTTTTTATTCGTCGAGGCAGGCTAAGAAAGATTCGAAAGGTGGGGAGAGAGAGAAAGAGAGAGAGAGAGAGAGAGCGAGCGGGTGCGATCGAGTGAATTCTGGACAATGGTCAAAAGCGTTGACCCCCCCGGGGGGCGGAGGAGGCTTCCACTCGATGTGAAATAGCCCATATCTGTGTGTATAGGTGCAATAGCTCTGGGGCTGGCTCTCGGGGAGCTCGAGAGTGCGAGGCCCGTGTGGTACACGCGCCAGGGGTCTGGGTTTGGCCGGGTCGCGCGGGTGCTTGCGCAGAGCATCGTCGCGAGCACCAACACCGTCCTATACGAGGCGCACCACTACGAGCGAGCGTTAACGGCACTGCCAGAGCCGTAGGCAGGCAAGCAAGCAACCACCGGGCTTGCGAGCAGCGAGATCCGCTCTCTCTGCCCCCTCCCTCGGCCCTCGCGCAGTTGGTCGGAGGGGAAGAGCGGGAGGGGGGGTTGAAGAAGGACAGAGACACCGAGTCCTACTCCCTTCGGCTCCTGGCAAGCCTGCCCCTGACTCGCCCCGTCGCGCCACCCCCGGGTGCCCGGCCGAGCTTGCAGAGTACTCGGTACCTTCGTGGAGTGAGCGTCGCTCGTCGCGAGCTGGCCGCGTACTTCCGTACGGGCTCCTAAATCCCGCGGAACGACCAATTAATTCCCTCGTTCTCTATTCGTCCCCTCCGAATCTCCGTTGAATAATCGGCTCCCGCGGGAATTTATTTCGGGGATAAGTAATAACTCGGAAAGTCAACGCTCTCCCGAGCACCTGCGATTTTCAATTGGCCGAAAGTAGCTCGAGAGCGCCGCGTGACTGCCGGAGGACTCGGCGATGGATAATATCCGAGGGAACGTCACCGAGCTGCGACAGCGGGATAAATCTCTGCGGCTCCGCGGCTGAGGACCTTCTCGGCGTTCCCCCATCCCTCGCCCCGGAAGAAAAGCAGCCCGCTCGCTCTCCCGCCGGCGGTCGCTCTCCGTCATACCTTCCTCTCTCGCGTCCTCCCCGACGCAGAGTCCGCGCGCGCGATTCAAGAGAGACTGCATCGAACGTGCGGAGGGTGAGAAAGCGCTCGGCTCCGTCGAGCACGTTATCACCAGCGGAACAGAACCCTCGGACTGTGGGCAACGTGCGCGCGCCCCCGTGCCAACGACAATATTCTCGAATAGATTAAAGTGAAAAAACGGTAACGGCGCATGGGGAGGGCTACTAAGAGTGCTGGGAAGCGAGCGGTCGCGTTAAAACCTCTCGGGGAGTGTGAATACGACGCGAGTTTTCACAGAGCAAAAGACAGCCCCGAGCCCTCCGTTACGGCCGAACTCTTGTTCCACTTTTAACCCATTCCCCGCGACCGAACGCCGCGCTCCTCTCCTCGAGACCAACCTCCGAAGAGATATTCCTCAGGCCCGCACGCCGCTCGCGACCTCCCGAAGGGCTTTACTACGTGCGAGACATTTTACGCTGCCGAACATTGGACATGTAAGTAAACACGATCGAAATGCTCACACGCATGAAATATTCATGGTTAATGAAACTTTTGAAGAAAACGGCATTCCCGAAACGTCGGACGAACTCTCTCTCTCTCGCTCGCTCTCTCTCACGTGCACTCGTCCCCGGCCCCCTTAACGCCGCTCCAAACTCCTCTCAACCACTGATTTGCGGTCTCGAGCCGCCGCGCAAATTCACGACTTTTCGGGGCCGAACTCAGCCGCGAGTACGACAGTATGTTTGTACCTCTTCGGGGGATGTACCCTCGAGGGGGTTGTGCGAGATGGAATCCGATGATGCGAAGAATCGAGCTTTGAAGCGTGTCAATCAAACTCAAAGTTAGCGGCTCGAGGAGCACGAGGCCGCGGCGCGGGGCTGGCGTCGAAGCCGAGTTGAACGAGCAGCGTCGAGGTGAACACCGAATTTCAGATGCACGCTCCGACCTCCGGTCTCGCCTCCTGCTTTCGGTAACTCGGGCCCCCCCGCACATCGACCGAGCTAATGCACGCTTCGTAAGACCAAATGAAATAATGGATGAGAGCGAAAGGAGATTCGAATCGTCTCTGTGTGGGTGCGTACGGCGGTGGAGCGCGTTGAGGAAAGCCTCCCTCCCGGAGGACACTCTTAATGGATTACGGTGATGAGCACTGATCGAACGAGTTTTAACGTCTCTCTAAGGAAATCTCTCGTCTTTCGCTTTGCCGACGCGCGTATGGACGCGAAAAGTAACGGCGATTTGTCTGCGACGTTTGAGTCTGCGAGGGTCCGACAAAATTATGTAAAAAACTGTTTAATAATCGCAGTAATTAGCCAATTTTCCATGACGCTGAAGTTTCCAAGGTTGGAGTCCAACGAAATGATCGAAAAAAACTCTCCAGTAATTCTCCTACGTGAAATAAAAAATTGGTGAATTACAAACGTTTTTTTCGTTCATTTCGTTGGACTCGAACGTTGGAAACTTCAGCGTCGTAATTTTGCTCCGTACTGAATTTGCAATTCGTGGCTTTTCGACTGACGGGAAAGATTTCGTTGAATGAAAATTTGCTCAATTACGAATGTTGTTTTGGTTAATTTCGTTGGACTCGGACGTTGGAAACTTCAGCGTCGTAATTTTGCTCCGTACTGAATTTGCAATTCGTGGTTTTTCGACTGACGGGAAAGATTTGGTTAAATGAAAATTTGCTCGATTACGAATGTTGTTTTGGTTAATTTCGTTGGACTCGGACGTCGCAGAGTTCGACGTCGTTGTCCGTCTTTGCGGAGCCCTCGGAGATGAAACGTCTGTTGGAATTCGATGTTTTATTTCCAGAGTCGAAATTTGCAGGGATTCGTTGGCCATTTCGTTGGATCTCTCTTGAAAAATAATCGAGATTTTTCATTATTTATCGCTGCACATTTTAGCGAGCTCGTCGCGCGACGGTAGATTTTTCGGTCGCGAGTTTCTTCAGAGTCCGAAGAGCTGTGCGTGCGATTCAAATGACGCTGAAGTTTCCAACGTTGGACTCCAACGAAATGATCTAAAAAAACTCTCAAATGGTTCCAGTAAATCTCCAATTTTGTTCCCTGCCAAATCTCCAATTCGTAATTTTTCAAGCCACATCAATAATTCGTTAAATAAAAAAATAATGAATTATAAATATTTTTTTCATTTCGTTCAACTCCAACGTTGCAAACTTCAGCGTCGTGTGTTTAAAATGACCGGGTCTAACTGACCTTCGTGCGGAAGCCTTTGACGCGAGCGTGTCTCAAACGTCCAGCCGTTTCCTTTGGCCTCGTGCGCCGAGATTCGTCTCCCGATTCAATTTGCCGCTCTCCTATTGATTCCGCTGGTCAAATTAGCCGCAGATTAGTTTCCGAGGCTTCGGCGTTCAGGATTTGTCCTCAAGCGTGGATTGGACTTCCGGTTGGCTTTTAAATTGGCGACTGGGAGAGCGTCGCACTTGTCCGAAGCGATGTATAAATATCCAGGAGAAATGTTCGCTTCCGCGTGTTTCTTCGTACGCTCGATTCCTCGAGCATAAATTCCGATTAAATATTCGGGAGCAAAAGTTCCTCGAAAAGCTTCCCGAGCGTCACCAGCCGGAGGTGAAAATCCAGAAAACGGAGGGACGAAAAAAGCGACGCGAAAACCGATTTTTTCCGCCGGAGTCCTCGGCTGGCAAATGCTGTTTTTCACTCTTTTTCACATTTTTTTACCAAGCGACGCTTCACGATTCAGGAGAAGGAAAACGTAGCCAAACGTCGTTCAATTCCCATGTAGCATTCCCCGTACGAACGGACACGCACACGCGCGCCGCGACAAACGCGTATGCTTGAGCGTGTGCGGGTGTACGAAGCGTTCGTTTTTCTCATTGCACGGAGCGTGTGTGCCTCGTCGTGTGCTCCACTGTTGAAACCGTTGATGCAGAAGAGGTACAAGCTCCGCAAGGAGAAACGAGTTATTCCGGTACACTCGTCTCGTCCAAATCGATCAACCCCTTTCCCAGCGAGCATGGCTCGGATGCAGCGGCAGTGGAAATAGCGAGGGGATGGAAAGGGGAGGATCGAGGGGGGGAGGAAGAGAAGAGAGAACGTGTCGTATTCGTGGACGTTGGGAAGGGAAAGACCGAATTCATTCTGTTTCAATGCACCCTTGGCGGGTCTCTCTCGCTCTCTCTCTCCGGTCCCATCTTCCCTTCATCTTGTTTCTCTGATTCTGCGATCTTTCTGTATGGGCGAGGGTTCGGGGGAGTGGGGGTTCTTCGGCGGTGCTCTTTTGTCGTACTGGAAGCGAAGAAACGTCGGAAGAATTGGCCACGAGGATGTTCCGGTTATTTTTGACTTGCTGCGCGAAGGGCAAATGGACAGAGGCGAATTTACATGCGATTTCCTCCGCCGAGAAGGAACGAGGCTTTTAACTCTCGTTCACCCAAAATGAAGCTCCGTTCCTCCCAGTCCCAGCCTCCAACGGCAGCCCCCCCGCTCGTTCCCTCTGAGTATAACGGCCTCGTAACGCAGCTCATCTCTTGCTCGTTTCCTCCATCATTTACCGCGAGTCTCTTGTAAGAGTAAAAACAGAGAAAAAAAATACGACGGAGACCGAGGTCCGCGAGCAGTGCCAAAAGTGCGGAGAAACAAATTGTTTTCTTGGCTAAATCGGGGGGCTGTACGTCATCCCGAAAGAGCGAGAAATGCCTACAGATATACCAGCCTGGATCTGTCACGTACGTACGTATGGATAGAGAAATGGATATATTACCAGCAGATGAGACACGGATCCGTGTGCGTGGGAGTGTGCGCTCGGGATATAACATGCAACAAGGGGATTTAGATGTACACGTGTTATAACACAATCCTGTGTTGGGGTTAAACAGTTCTCGTATATAACCTCCTGCGCGAGCTTTGCATATCGCTCTCCCTGCGCCTGTGTGTCCGTGTGCCCCGCTGTTTACGTCCACAGACCCACGGATGTATAGATCGTGTGCCAATATCCGGGGAAGCAGTGCGTATATACGAGGCCATTTCCCTTGGCGTATGAGTACCTTGTCGGACGCGCGTGCACACACAGAATCCTCGACGTCCTCTCGGCAGGGGAAGATGCGGAATGGAAGGAGAGCCTGAGCTACGAGAAATAGGCACAAACCCCGATTATCAATCGGTCTCTTCCTCCCCCTCGATCGCCCCCGCTGTGCGATTTATACCGACGATGAGAGCTTCGCATCCTCTCATCTCGGGTGAGATGTAATCCGACGTCGAGCAGCGGAGCTCCCGACGAGAGAGTCTTTCCCTCGGCGCTCCTCCGCTGCTATCACTACTTCAAGCTTTTACCCGCGAGAGATCTGAGCCTCGGCTTGATTTTCCGAAACGCAGAGATGTAAGCAGCGCGAGCGTTGAGCGCTGGCCGAAGGGGCGAGGGAGAGCCCGAGGCAAATGGGGCCGAGAGTTCAAAATCCTGGGAAAATAAATGTGGAAGATCCTTTAAGGAATCCAAAGTGGCGCTGCTGCTGCGAGGCTTTCCGCATACGTCTTCCTTCTCTCGTCCGTACTCCCTCCTGCTTAAGGCTCATCAAGTATCCGATTTGTTTGCACCCTTCGTTCTCTGAGAAAAGAAATATTTGGATCGCTGGATTTCTAAAGGGTTTAAGAACGCCGGCTCGAGCTGCTCTCTCGCTCTCTTTTTATTCTGCGCCTTATGAAAGCTTGAGAATTCTTTGAGGGCTCGTGTTTCGCGAGTCCCGACTAAAGAGATGATCAAATAAACCGTGTTTTTCTCCCTGGATAAAATGCTCGGAAAAGCGGAGCTGCCGAAATAGAGAGCTCCGAAGAACGACCTTATTATTGTTGTCGTTTGCTGCAACGCTCCTTTCTGCCTCTGCCATTTCTTCATCGTCGTAAGCAACGGATTATTATAATTAGTCCTCCATATACCGATGCGACCAAACCCGATGTTTTTCACGCCGAGAAGGAAAGTTTTATCGCAGCTATTTAAATTAACATTAATTAAAGCCCGAACGATCGTAAAAGGAGCTCGGAGAAACGAAGCAACGGCAATTCGTTTGGGCTAATCTTGTCGTAAACTCTCCCGAAATGAATGAGACCATAATCGTAATAATAACCGACGTATAAGCGTATGCGCGAGAGAGCTGGACGGAGTAAACGAAAAAAGGGAGAAAATATGGTATTTAGTTGTTTGCAGTACACCAAATCTCGTGAAATATACGACATGAAAACAGGATGCTTATAAAGCCAGGGAAGGATGTTTTTGCGAATCTTGTGTGAGATGGACTGGGCAGAAAGAGTGCGAGAGAAAAAAAGAGCGAGAGCATGAAACGAGTCGAGTGGAAAGGGTCGACGTACGGTCGGACGTAGTTTCTGGCTGGCTTGCCAACGCATTCTCTACTAGCAGCAGGAGTTGCGGAGGCCAACGAGCTCCGCATTGCACGTACGGTATAGAAATACCGAGCTACAATTTTATATATAGCAATAGCCCGTCTACCGGGGAAGAGACTGAGAGAGGAGAGAGAGAGAGAGAGAGAGAGAGGCCCGCGAGATCTCGGGAGAACGCGGACACACAACGGGTTGTGGAGAAGAATGAGGTGGTGTGGTCGTCGCTTGTGTGGAACAGCATATAGAAACGGTTCAAGAGATCCTCGTTTTTTTATTATCTTTTTCTTCTACTTTTCACCCGCACAGGCCAGTGTCAATGAAAGGAGAAAAAGCACGAAAGAGAAAGGCTGATAGGCGGAGAGAGAGAGAGAGAGAGAGAGAGAAGCGAGAGGCTGCTTTTGCCCCTGGAATTTTTATCTGCGATCGATATGTCCTTTCATTCCTCTTGCCCGTTTTTTTGCAGTGTCCCTCAGATAAAAGCACGGGAGAGATAGCCAGGGAGGCGAGGGTTCCGTCCCATCGGCGAGGACGAAAGCGTTGAACAGTCTCGCGGTCAGTGTTTTCAGCTTTGCGGTTCCAGTTTCTGGTTATTCCGTGTTGATGCCCTCCTGATTGCACAGTGTGTATAAGCTGCCCCTTCGACCCGGCGCCTCCCCTCGCCCTCGCCCCCGCATCGCCGCTCTATTTTGCTACGTCGCTCCGCACACGGACCCGTGTCCCTCCGCCGCCCCCGGCCTCGCTCCTATCCAGAGTGTCCCATTGAAAGCCACTGGCTCACTCGATGGCTCCCACAAAGCCGTTCAATTGCTCCTCTAACCTAGGAATATTCCAGCATTCAATGCTCCCCGCCGCAGCGAGAAGGTCTCGGCTCTCGGGGAACCCCGGCGCGGCTTTCAGCCCCACCATCTTTACTCGCGGTTTGGACGAGACGAGCGTTGGAGATTAATTCCTTACTGGCACACAGAACGAGTCAAAAGTCTGAGGGGGTCGATCAATCGCAGGATCGACCTCTCCCGGAGGATCCACTCGTCGAGCCGAGTCCCATACTCTGTAGCTTCCTTCGTCCCTTGACGAGCCCTGCACCGAATTCTCCTTCATAAATATCTCTTCACCATTCAACCTCGAAGAAAAACAGCCAAAAAGTTGTTTGTCCTCCCAATTTTAAGCAGGTCTCCCTCCTCTCCAAACTTACGATACTATTTTTTCGGATAACCTGGGCACATACATCGTTCCGGACTGCCTCATCCGGCTCACTATAAAAGTACTCTCTCCCCGATGCGCGTCTAACGTCGGTACAGGCGGCTACGAGCCGCAGCAGCGTCGAATTCGACCTCTTCTTTGCCACAGCCAAGCCTTAAATCCACCGAGGCATGTACAGAGCCAGGTCGAGACCTAGGGAAACCCCCTCCCGCCCCGTGCGTCCATACATCTCGTTCTGCCAAGCTGCTCTATCCGGGATTTGCTGGCGCGGCGCAAGTCGAACCTCGCTCCGTCTTCGTCGCGACCCTATCTCTCACATCGCGCCGCTCGTTTCCTCCACGGAATCGCACCACCTCCGAGATCCTCCGCGACTATCTCTATGTCGATTTGTAAATGTATACACGCCGTATAAATTGTACACACGCACGTGCTTTCGAGGCTGGTGGTGGCACGTGTGTATGTGGAGAATTTGTGATGAGGAGGGATGATTTTGGGGGAAGGTTTAAGCTCGCAATAAATGGAAAGTAGTAAATGCGATAAAAAACACTTGGAGGAGGTAAATTCGAGGTGGAATATCGACGAACTTGAATAACGACGTTGTTGATGAAATTCATGTCGGTGGATTCGAATTGAATGAATTCTGACGAAGATTTTGTTTCGTTGCTTATCGAAGAGACGTCGCGAGGTACATTTTGAGTGAAATATCACCGCAGCGCTCGACCTAGAAACGCGAATAGCCCGCGCAGGGGGAGGAAGTTCGCACAAGGAAATAAGTCACAGAAACGTTCTATTTTCATTCCATTATTATTATATTTTTCCTCAAAAGAAAAAGTCTCTTGAATTCATGAACGGATGCTGCGCGCTTGGCCTCGGAGACGCGTCGGGGATATTTTTTTTTCCTACAATTGGCACTCTCAGGCACGTATGAATCGTGCTTCCTCACTCGGATCCTCTGCTGCGACAAAGAAGCTGAGCATGCACGGTGCACAGAGCTCGGAGTAGCCCTCGCGAACGCGGGAACACTCGAGCAGGGACTGTGAATAGTCCGCGGCCCTTGGACGCGACGCTTTCGCTTTGTGCCCGTGGCCAACGGTACTTCCCCAATAACCGACTGAGAAATCTCGCAATCCATAAAATAAGTCTCAGCGAGCTTATTGAGCGATTTAAATCGTCGATTTAAATCAACGAGCTCCGTCTCGGAGAATGCTTAAGCTTTTAGCTCGGACGATACGCACGCTCGGCCATGCGTCAGGGACTTGCACATTGTGCATATTAGGGGAGACACGGTGCCGGATTAATCCGTAAATGTGTGTACCGATGACATACGAAATTTATTGATTGATCGACATAACCAGGTACAAATGGGTTAAGCACACACGTGAACTACTCCTCGGCTGGTTACACTCGTCCCGTACAAGCGAGGCTCGCGTATATACGCGTCGCCATTGCAGGGATGCGCACCGCTGCAAGGGCTTTTTGCGGAGGACTGTGAAAGGAGCGGAGGTGAATCGAGCAAGCGATCAGGGAATATCGGATCGCTGGAGGAGGTTAAAGAGAAGGAAGGACGGGGAGGCGGAGGCCTCTTTGTCTCTCCAATCCTCGAACGCTCTCGGGTCACTGGATAATACCAAAGTCCTGATGCTCTTCCTCCTGCCGCTTCTCCTGCGCCCCAAGAACCCTCGTCCCATCCATCCACTTTCCTAAACGTATGGATCTTGTAAATATGCCGAGAGGGAAGAGACGAGGACCGCGATAGGTTGATGGTGCTCGCAGAGAGCGGGGAATGCACGGGAAGACGAAGGGAGCGCGCCCGCCCAAAGAGTCAATCTCGTTGCTCGGTCACACGTGAAAAACACGGCTCGCCTCGAGCCTGCAGCCGCGGTGACGAGAGCCACGTACATACTCGCGTCGCGACCGCTATACGTGTGTGCAGCTCTTTGAATACGAAACGGCAACTGTGGCGGAAATGAAAAGATAATAATCAGGCTTCGAGGGTCGGGCCACTCTCGATCTCTCTTTCTCTCTCGCCATCTCTGCGCGGCCCTGCCAAAATAATTGCTGCTTCGGTTCGCCACGAACGAAGAATGCTACCCGCGTCTTTTGTGCGACGCTGATGAACGCTCCGAAAGATTTTCAAATCCTCAACTCACGAATATAGACACTCGTCACCAATCACTGCGCACAAAAAGCCAAAAAACAAAGTGTCCGAAGCCCAAAGCCTGCTTACATACCGGAGCAGAGGACAGCGACCGAAAACAAAAGTTTCGTCGAGACCATTGAAGTCTGTCTACTGGGCGCAGCCAGAAATTATGAGGCTGCAGCCCCCGGAACGGTAGAAATTTATGAATTCGACTCAACTTTTCGTGGCTAATTGCACGTTTTTTTCAAACTTTACTCGTTAAATTAGTCACTTTCATCTCGAAAATTTAGTCCGATGCTCGATCGTTCTCTCATTTATGAAATTTTCTCCAGAGCGAACATTCCGCTATACACCGAAACTTGTTCATTTTACAGTTTTTTCTTTTCGGAGGCCGATGCAGGTGGCCGATTTCTCACGTTTTTTTCCAACGCTGCTCCAACGGGGGATAAAACTTAATGTTTGTGCTCCTGACGCAAACGATCCACTCAGTGATGACTGACATCCCAGCCAGTTGCACGGAGCCGCGCGTAATTCGTATTTTTCATTATATCGTTTAAGCTCTGATTGACATTCCATTTTCCTAATTTCTCAATAAAATAACGCCGCGCTCATTCGTTCGATCTCATTACGCGCTGTGCTCATCAACTTCATTTTGCAATTAAATAAGCCTCTCGACGCCAACGCTGCGTGTGTTTATCCATTGCGTTATTCCGGTGGAACGATCTCGAACGTCTGCTCCACCGATTTCAACGTGATCGCGTGTTTTATAATCGTCAGCAAAGTGGATCCACGAGCATTAAAGCGACGCTCGAACCCTCGAGGACACTTTTAGCGACACTTCCACGTGAGAAGGCTTTTGAAAGAATGTTTTTATACCCACCAGAGCTTCAGTGCGGAGAGTTCGTTCTCATTTGAAGTTTCTCCAAACGGCATCAGGAAACTCTGAGCGCGCAGTGATACAGCATCGAGAAAAAAACAGACAGAAAAACAAGAAAAAACGCTTCAACTACCATAAATCCATATTCGTTCGAAAGCTCTCTTCGGAATTCTAAGAAAATTTGCTACCCCCGCACGGTTTGTCCATTGGTGAATATCATTGAAAAGCTGACGCGCAGAGAAAAGCTAACTGCGAGTTGTGTTTACGGGGCTGTTGAAAAATTCTTTTCTTCCCGGCGCGTGCATGCAGCCTGTGAAAAAAGATAAATGGAATGAGGATAATCGTACGAGAGAGGCAGTACGAATGCGATAAAATTGTCGGTGCGCGTGAACATACCAGGAGGAAAATGCATATTGCTGATGCGTGCGGTATGAAGCTTCCGAGTATTTTCCATTGAGAACGCGAGGCAAAAGTCGTACATCGATATAGGATTGGTTTGTAGTAGGTGAGCGCATAGCTGGATATACGTGCACAGACGACGTTCCGCTCTGGTAATAGTCGGTGCGGGGCTTTTGCTTTCTCGCACTTCTCGCTGCGCCGATTTCCCTCTGCCCCTCGACCTTTTTGCCGCTGGGAGCGGGTTGTGTCTCGTTGGTTCGTGTATGTGCTCCGGTAGTTTGCTAAACGTCAGCGTAAACACCAAGTCATGAGGGTGAAAGGTGTGGGTCTCGCGAAATGCCTTGTCGCCGCAGTGGGCTTCGGCTGATGTGTTCAGGCGGGGGCTCCTCCGTGTTGCTGGGGCAAATCGAGACCAAGAGAAAAGCCGCGAGAGGATTTAGTTTTTAACTTATGTAGGAGGCTTGTAGCAAGAACTGCGAACGAGGCATTTATTCTTCGTTAATACCATTGAGGCGCGTTTTCACTCGGTCGGTGCTCGTGCTCGGTACTCTCCAAATTATGACAGCACGAGAGGCTGTATCAGTGGAGCACTTACGTCTATATATATTCCCTGTACGAAGGCGGTTGGAGGAGCAAAAAAGATGCTGCGGAGCTGCGAGCGAATAAAACGACTCGAGTGGATATAAAAAGGAAGCTTATGTGTTTACGAAGGACCGAACGTTCGCGTGTATATTAGGTTTAGAAAAAGAAAAGAAAAAAATGGGGGAAGGGAGGGGGGGGGGGGAAATAATAATTCGGCCTATTTTATGAGCGGTAAGGGACGTGACCTGTGAAGTAATAGGAAGTGTGCGCGATACTTTGGCAAAAAAGAAGGGCGAGCCAAAGTATTTCGGTAAGAAATAGTGAACCGAAGGAAAATCATATTATATTTTTTCGAAGCGTTGGCTCTTCTCGTGAGAATAATAATAATCCTGCTCACTCTACAACTGTGCTAGTTCCCCTCGATTCAACGTTTTTCTTTTCTTTACTTTTTTTTCAATGAGATTCGAAGCTTTCGCTGAGGGGTGGAGGGGGGGGGGGGTGGGTGGGAAGAGATCGCTGAGTCCTCGATGCTAAGGAAGAGAATTTCGAGAGATCTCTCTGGAGAACGAAGTAGAAGATATATATGACAAAGGGCTCGTAACTCTCTGGCTGGTAGTAACGGAATACGAGATTGGATGCTGGACGAGAGAGAAGACCTCTCGATAAATCTTATCAACGATCCTTGCATTACCCTTAAGATCCATAATCAGCCAATTCGAAATATCCGAGCTCACACTCGCACGATACATCTCCGTTTTACAATACCGAAATCTAGCAACCATCGGCGAGGGGGCTCGTGCACAATTCACATAGTCTACCGGAAGACTCATTACCTCGAGACTCTCGTCGAAGCTCGAAAGGCCAATTAAATTATTTCGTTGGTTATCCAATTAGTGCGAGGAGGAGAATGGCTATTGAAGGGGCTCGGAAGCATTGAGCAATTGACCCGGAGCTGTTAAATATCCAAAGCAGTCATGAGCATACAGTGTGCACCTTGAATTATAAAGCTTTTTCAAGGGTCGGCACATAAGAGAGATGAGAGAAAGGAAGAGAGAGGAAAGACAATTCAACTATAGAGACGGACGAGAAGACATTTTCTCAGACATTTTCTTCATAGCAAAATGGACTAGCCTACAATACCATTACACATAGGGGCTTCCCATTTCTTCAAGAGTGCCAGTGCATACCGTTGACTCGTGGAACATCCACTGCGCCCCCCCGCTGCATTCGGTACACAGAGCTGCTCAAGACTCTCGAGAGCATCTCGTCTTTTATAGTGTCTTTCAGCACACTTGTACATATTTTTTTTTCTTCCTTTTATACCTCGCAAATACACAGATATATCGCAACTCCAGACTGGGAGACAGGTTACAGTGGTGGAGGGAGCGAGCACGCGCATTCCCTGCTCTCCTTTTCTCGCAGCATCACCTACATTTATGGACGCTTCTTCCTCTGCACCTAGCGGATCCTGATGCTTTGTACAGCCACGATTAATCCGCCAGTTCTCGCTCTTCTTCCATTATGGGCCACGCTCCGGCCCCCGACCTCGACTCTTTACTGCTGCGATAATACTCAGGAAAATGCGATTCTCAAGCCCTCCTTTTCGCACGACAGAGCTCCCCCCCCCCATCCGCGAGTCGAGGGGTCTGGATTGATGCGGAATCTTTACAATCGCGCACTCGAAACGATGACTTATTCATCCGGCTGCGTGTGCCCGTCAGAGCTCCGAAGAATTTCCCGATACGGCTCGCAGACCCTGCGCGAACGATGGCCCAGAACTTGCCGCATAATAATCGAGCTTTCGGGACATGTGCGAAGATAACTATGGAGCATTTTGCCCTCGCGCGGTTTATACATTTATGAATATCCATCGTGCTCGTTCTCACATTACGGGAGCGGCTCGAAACTGTGAGCGAAGCCGAGCGGCCACGCAGAGGCGGCTCAACCTCGCAAAGGCTTCGTGAATAATTAATTCGTGAAACAGAAAAATCTTGAAGGCTCTCATAACTGTGTTATTTTCTTAGTCCGGTGTGCGCGCAGCGGTCGGCTTTACCGCGAGCACAAATATATTCTACCTCTAACGAGGTACGATACCCGGCGTTAAACTTGATCGTAAAAGCGATAACTCTTGGGGCTTTACTCGCGCGGGAGCGCGAGGCTCGGTTTAACTGCGCGGGAGAACTGACCGTGTATAATTTTTATATCGGTGCAATACTCCGGCCCACCTAAACGACTGTGACGAGGTTGGTATTCATAGCGCTACTTCTACACCGCGCGCCCCCGCTTCCAACTTTAATAGCCGCATTGATCCCTCTCATTGTTGCGTGCCTCGAAGAAAATGTGGGCTCCCAGAGCTCCAGGATCGCGAGCCACTTTTCTTTCTCACTGTTGCGTCCCAATCGCTTTTCCTCACTTGCCCCTGCTCGTCGTCGCCTTCTCAATAATTCAACAATCGTATTCTTGGCGCTATGACAACTCTCGGAAGAAAAAACATGTGCCGCGCGACTTCGATGATCCTTGGCGACGATACAACCTGCTCGTGCGGCGAGAGTTTCGAAGAAAAACAAATTATCTACTCCCCACGAAATATTGCCCTCGGAACTTATTATTCTAGGTCACCGATTACCGGGTCCATTAGTATTCCGGGGCGCCGCATCGTTGGCTATTTTGAGCCGCGGCCTTTCCGAATAAATGAAGCTTCGATTTAAACACCATTTTACTTAATTCCATTCCATCGAGTTCCAGCTTCATTTTCAGCTCCATTTTCATCCGGCTATTCTAACCGATGAAGAATCGGCCTGCTTCGAGCATTTTTATCGAACTCGTCTCTATGCAAATATGAGATTTTCTTGAGAACGCTTGGACTTGACTAGTTGAAGAAAAAAACTCCTCGAACGATGTAAAAAGACCGTCTCAATCCACCGTCGTAATCTCGTGGGAGGTAGAGCGACAATATGCAGTTGGAACGATTACTGACGAAGCGGAGAGCGTGCGAGGTGTCGAGCCAATGAGCGAGGTTCGCGCCGGGGCTTAGTGAAGTAACGAGACCTGGCAGTTGATTCGACTCCTAGCACTTTTTCGTTGGATCGACGTTTATGATTTTCCCGAAAGTAGAAAGTCCAAGGGACTCCCCTGCGGTTGAAGCTAGCCCATTAAGGGATGCGTCTCGATCGCTAATTGGCTCGCTTCTAATCGCGAAGGATCGTGGCCACTCGAGCGAGAGAGCGAAAATGGGCTCGCAGCCCCGAAAACGCCTTTGGAATAGTCACCATCCGCGGCGACAACGTTCGCTAACGATGCGCTCAGCCATTCTTATACCTCCGAATTTATCCATCGATGAATCAAGCGTTAAGGACGGTCGGAGATGCTTTGGCGTTGATTGAACAGCCTCGCGCAGTGGCCTCATTACCGACGACACAGTTTCTCTGCCTCGGACGAGTACTTTCATTCAAGATTTTCATGTATTCAAGAGATATACGCGTGCATCATCGGGGGGGCGCACGAGAACGCGATCCATACTCGCGCACGGCTCTGGCGTGCACATCGCACCTCCGCAATTGCCACGTATCCGAAAGCCTCGCAAACACACGACGCCCAACCATAACGAACGGGTTGCGCGACAAATTCGCGTGCGCAAGAGATCCTCGATTCACCGCAACCGGGCGCGGGGAGGAACTCTACAAAGTTATGAGAGCTCTTCGTGTGATACTGAATAGCGTCGAGCGAGCGTTGCCGCGCGGAGTAGTTTCACGGGGATGAAGGGGGTTGAGAGTAGGAGAGAGAAATAAAGAAAAACGTCGCGGCATTCTCCGAAAAGTACAGTGAGTTGTGAGGAGCGTCGACGTGTGCTCGTGGAATGCGAATCGAAAGTTTATTCTCCCCCCGCGCGCACGAAAGTTCTTCGCGTTCCGAAGCCACTTCGCTGGAGATTCATTTCTTCATCCGGTTATTAAAATCCATTGGACGCGGAGCACATCGATAGTTTTTCGAGGCAAGCGACGTCGAGGAGTGCCTCAAAAATTCGTCAGGTGGCTCGTAGCGTGGAGTATCTCGTGAGCGAAGCCGCGCGGCATACAAATAGCTTCACTTTCGAGAGTCTCCGCGCGGGGCTCGCTCCTCTCGACAAACGTCGATCAACCCGGGGAGTACTCGGAATGTAAATTAAGACGCGCACATGCAAATGCTCGGGAAACATCGAAGTTATTTAATTTAAGATTTGTCTATAAACTTGGCAAAAACGTTTTTATTTCGATGTCGATCGCAGCAGCTGTGCGAGAAGCGCTCTCAGTCAATGTTGTTCGTCATTGTGGATTCCTCTCCGATGGAGCTTCGATTGTTCTCCGAAGGGAGGAGGCTAGACTGATCCCCTCGAGCGTGTTTTGCCTCCGCAGGTTGCGCGCTGCTTCCGAAAAATCGCGAGTTTGCCACAAGCCTCGATTGCAATTCACCCGACGAACTTTGCTAGCGAAACGCTCTAACGTGCATATTAAAATAGCGTGTAAATAGACGTGCGCGTATAAATTTGGAGAGAACTTAACAGAGGCGAGCCCTTTGTGCGCCGATAACGGGGCTCAAAACCTCTCCGAAGTAGGGAGCGCGGCTCGGTTTCATGTATCCAATGTGTGCTCGGGCTGCGCGAGGCGATATCTCACGGGTGTGTAAATGCGTGTTAATGAGCGATCGAGCGCCCGGGCTCGACGCAATGATTGGCCAGCCCTTGCAGTACAGCACACGAAGATTGAGAAACTCGCATTAACCTGGCAAGGCATTCGTGCGTTAACGAACTACTGACCGCGTTATTTCGAGCTCGCGCGCGATCAGTAATTGGAAAGTATTTTAAATGAGCGATCGCTTTGGTGCTGTGAGCGAGGCTGGTAGGACGAATCCCCTTCCGACTCACGAAAATAGTTGCCTACCGCGGAGAAGCGAGTGACTTTTTTCCTCGTGCCTAAAAGCCTGGCGATCGCGCGACTCCGCGGGTCCGCGGGGCACTTCGATCGGCATAGAAAAGGATCGCGAAGAGCTTGCGATTTTCCATCTCAACATTAGTGTGCATAAATATAATGATTTTCGCGACCCTGCCGCATTCAGGCCAATCACTGCTTTCGTTAACACGCTTGCTGCGAGCTCCTTCAAGTGTGCCCAGTGATGTGCATTCACGTGATGCACCTCTCGCGTGTTGCGAAAGCACTTCGCACGTTGCCACAAGAAGGGCGGGGGGTTGAGGTATGATTTCACTCGCAGAGCCGTTGTACTCTCGGGAGGCCACTGTGTGTGCTCTACAGTCGCGCGAATAGAAAGAGGACGGATGAGCCGGGCGAGAGAGAAAGAGAGTGAGAATCGATACTTCTCGTTATTTCGGTGCTCCGGGGGGAGGGCAAAGAGAAACTGAGAGAGCGGGGGAGAGCACGAGCGTCATGAATATCGCAAAATTTCTGACGCTCATCCGCGAACACCGAAGATAGATGCATAAAATAAATAAAGATGCAGCCGCGTTTAGAGACTCGCTAGCGGCACATAGATAAAGGCGTTATCGCGCGACGGTTATTCAAGAGGCGGTTTTAGTCATGGAGAATTAAAGATGCACGAGTCGAAAGCGCCTCGCGCACCGCTTCTATATCCTCCGATCGCTGCTGCATGTACAGCGAAATAATATATAAATCTATACTTCCTGCCCGGGCGAGGTTCGCCGATCCAGTCCGGTGTCGATACGACTCCGTGACTCGGATCGGAAATCATATAGCGAAAATCCAGCACCAGAGGAGCGAAATATTTTACGACGACGACGACGTAAAATCCGCCGATCTCTTGGGTAACCGATCTCCGCACTCCGCGCGTCTCGCCCCCGCGGTCTCCTTTGTCCGGATCCTCTTATCGGTATATGCATACGATGCCAGTCTTCGTCACGTACGGCGCAGTATTCAGACTCCCAAGTTATTTCGCACGCGGATGTCTTCGCGGTCCCCCACCTCCCCGCACATATCGCTAACTCGCGAATGAGCGTAAATCTGGCCAGCTCCCTCGTATCCTAATCGCTCTAACACTTTGCGTCACGACTACTTTCGTGAAACTTTTCGAATATCCGAAATTGTATGACCTCGTGCGCGCGAGAAAAACAAATTTATCGCCGCGTTTTACCAAGATTTATCGACGCTCCGAGAACATATCCAGCAGTTTGAATTCTCAAGTACTCGTCCCAGGGAAACTTGAACCGTGAATGAATTAAGGCGAATCGTTCACTGCGGTGCGATCTCCCAGCTGCGGATAAAATCACTGCTTTTTTCCATCAACTTTTCTCCCAGGCTATCGCAACGACGCGATCGACTCGTGCGCACGCATTTTCAATTCACTCAAAACATATCTTTCGAGTGTTTTTGCGCACGTCTCGTATTACGAGCAGTTTTAATTCGTGCGCACTTTCCCACCGAAGGGCATCAATGCGATGGTTGTTCAAGTGATTTTTACTGAAAACGAGTGCGACAAAAGTGGAGCGCGAGCTCATCCGCGTTGCACCCGGAAACAAGAGCCTGTCAAACGTCCCTCGGGCAGCTGACACTCGCGCGTAATTTGTAAAGTTTCCGGGAAAAGGACTCAATATTTGTTTATTTCGTTCTTACAGGATCGCGCCGCGCGGAGGTTGTGAGAAAATCTTGGTCAGCGATGTCTGAATTTTCGTCAGGCTCTCGGAGTGCAATAAGAAAAGTAGAATTTCAAAGAATGCCCAGTTTTCGCCCGAGTTTTCGTTCAATAATAAAATTTGCACGTAAATAATGTAATGATCACTCTCCGCGATAGGTTTGAGGATGAAAAATGCATAGAAACGCGAGAGAAAACTGTCTCGCACGGGATGCTCGGTGAGACATCGCTGACTAAGATCTCTTCTCTGACCCGAATTTTCGCAGCGATATCGCGGGAGGAAAGGAAAGCGAGACGTGTTTTCTGGGAGGCGAGCCAATTACAGTATCGCGTCGCCATAATCGCGCTTCCGCCGCATCGAGGGAAACGAGGAGCTGCGCGGCGATCTTTATTTTTATCGATATCCGCGGAGCCGATTCGGTTTCGTTATTAAAAAAATAAATGTCGATACAGATGAGAAGGCTTCAGAGGGCGCGAGGGCCGTAGATTAAAACGGGGATCCATCCACGCGCGAATCGCTCGGCGAACCTATTCTTTTGAAGAGCGCATTCGTTGCTTTTCTCTCCGTCCTTTTTTCGCGAGCGCCGCGAGCACATAAATCTCACAATTGCGGGTTCCCTGGTAGATGCTGTTTTTTCCTATGCATACCAGACTCGACCTGCTCTCTCGACAAAGAGTGGAGCGCGTCGCGGGGCGGGGGAGTGGAGAAGGCAGAGGGAGCGAGAGAATGTACGAGGATGCATGTCCGTTTATTTGTTTCGATTAAAAATGCATGCGCTCCTCTCTCGGTCCGCAAGCCCGCGCGTCAGCCGTCACGTTTTTTTTTTTATATTTCATATCCATAATAATCGTTTGAACACGCACAAGAGTAAACCGCGCGCGCTTGTAACGTAATACACGCGGTGAGATCCGCGATATTTCTCCGTGCCCTCCGTATGCATAAAGAGCGCATAAACGACGACTCGCTCGTGTGACGTTACGCGAATAAGGGGGGCGAGTGCAGAGGTGAGACGAGCACACTAACCAGCACGCGTATACGTTTCCCAAAGCATTTATGTAGGTCGCATGGACAATGCGTTACCTTCGCGTTTAACGCTAAAACACGCGTGATAAACGTCCCCGTGTATACATATTTGAGGTGTGCGAGTGTACATATTCATTCGGTTTGCAGCTAGCGAAGAAGCTCCGAGTGACGTAACGCGCCAGTGGAAAACCCGGGGCTTGCGCCCTTCTGACACTCCGCGATCGATACTCGTCGGATTCCTACGTATATCATCCTTTAATGGCGTTCGGAATATTAATATCGACGCTATCACAAAGTCCGCGCCCGCGCCCACGCTTTTATTCACCGGCGCTTCTCTCTCCCCGAACGAATCCCAAAAATGTTGATCGCTATTACTGCGTTTGTAAGAGCCGCGGGGATACACACGCGCGAGCCCATTTACATACGAGCCGCTGGAACACACGAACACGAACGGTCCTCGCTCGCTCCCATCGCAAAATATTTGCCCGTTTAACGCCCTCAGCTTTCTCATACTTTTTCTCTATCACAAATTTTATCTCATCCGGGCCGCGGACAATCCGAATGAAAAGATGCAGCGCTCGAGACCCGTCACGTTCACCCAGTTATACGGAGGTTCATAGTGCAAGTGGAAACGCCCGATATACGAGCTCGACAGATCGTAAAACTTGCCTTAATACGCTTTTATTTCAAATAAAAATGAGAGAATGCTTTTTACTCGCGATCATATAAAAAGCCTTTTTATTTTTAATAAAATGCTACTTCACTACACGGAGATACGCGTTGCAGGCCCTCCAAAGGAGAGATCAAGAGAAATCAACGACGCGGCGCGCGAAGAAAAATATATAAAAACGGATATCACCGAGGCTTTTGGAAAATTGTACTCTCCTCGAGCTGCTCCTTCCAACGGCCGAATAAACCTCCTTGCAGGATCACGGAACATGCTTTCTCAATCTGCTACCCCGCGGAAGCGATCGCAGAGTTTTCTTCCGCGATCGTTCCATTCAAAGTCGTCGATTTTATTCGATCTTTTCGTTCCTCAAATACGTCCCTTCGATTCCTCATCGACCGGGATCATTGTCCGGAGCTGCTTTTGCGCCGCTTCCAAAGAAATTTCAATTCATCATTTTCCACCGTTGAGTCTCCCATTTCCGTCTCTTCTCTTTCGAGTTACGTATCACGCATCCAAGTTTCACAGGGTTTCTCCGCGAGCGCATATTCCCTCCTGCAATCCGCCGCAGCACTCGCGACCACGATATGCGCTCTGGAAAATTAATGTCCGTCAACCGCGGCTACGGGGCACGGGCACAGTGCGAGAGAGCAGACCCACGGACAAACAGAGAAAGCGACGGTTTACCTCGAGGATGATATAAACGTCCATCCCAGACACGCGCAGCGGTACAGAATGTCGCGAATCGTGTATCAAGAGACTCGCGCACACGCCGACGTACGATAAAAGAGTGTACAGCTACGAAAAAAGCGTTCGCGACGCGCCAACAGGTGTGGAGGTTTTATGATAATGAAGCAAGCGAGCAAACTTCATACGAGAGTAACAAAAAATCCGATATTTGTAAAACGGAGTCACGTGGCGATGTGCGAATCGGAGAGAAAGCGTGAGAAATTTCGTATTTTCATTTATCCGATATAATGACGAAGCCCGAGGAAATTTTCCGAGCCATTTCGTGTGGGGATCGAAAGAAGAATTTAAGATTCCGACGATGTCAGCCTCCTCATGCCGATTTCCAGTTAATTTTAGCACCGATTATCATCGCGAAGTTTGAGCAACGAGGATAAATCGCTGACAGGAATGGCTGTGTTCGAATCCTAGTAAAAATACTTGGTAGGCTAAAAAGGAACGAGACGTTGACGCACGATTATGAGAATAAAGTGAAGTTGCTGGCCTCTCGGTTTTTTGTCTCTGGTATACACGCTGTATTATGTTGGTGAAGCGATCATTTTTCCCTCTACTTTAACCCGAGAGCTCTCATATTCTCGACAAAAAGATCTAATCTTCCTTTATTATTCGATTTTTATAGAGGAAACGAGAAAAGATAGTATGGCCGAGGGAGAAGGGGCGAGAGCGAAAGGAGGAAGGAAGGAAAAAAACGTTTCGGTTTTATAGCTGGCTCGAGTCCACTGTTATCCGAGATGCCTAGATAACGTCTTATGATTCTCGATTTACAAACAGATTGCAGTAAGAGCATCGAGCGTCCTTCGTGTAGCCCGGAAGAGTTCACGGCCCGCGGCGAGACGGAGCTTCCATTTCCGGAATTTATTAGACCGATCTGCTGTACGAAACGTCTTCGAATTCAATATCATCCGCTACGACGTTCTCCACTCGCTTCTTGCCCTCCGCCTACTTTTCTCTTCCCACTTTGTCACTAAACTTTTATCTCAGCGAAGCTCTATATCGCCGGCCCGACGAATTATCCGAAAATAAAAGGCGCCTGTAGAGGCAGATTTATTTTTCGAATAGCGTGCTTCAACGTGGCCGTTTTTACGACGATTAACCCGCGCGCCTGGCGCACCAGTGATAATCGCGGTTCTTCCGAACCCGAAGATTCCCCCTGATCCCGAATTTTCTCCCGAGCATCAACGGTGGTATCTCGCCTGTGGAAAAGCAGGTCGTAGCTCATCGCCGAGGGAGCCGGTAGCCGGAAATGCGATTTTAATCAATTTCCGAAGAATCCTGAAGCGATGAAAGCCCTCGAGTGAAAATGAAGTCGCGCGCAGTGCAGCCGCGACGGAGCGGGCTCCCCGTCGGGCTGACACGAGCCCGCATTCTTCTTGTTAATAACCCGAATCGTCCCTAATTGTCAGCTGGCAGAAATAAACGATCAATCTCCATTTGCCCCGGGTGAAAAATCCCCCGGTCGCGGAACAAATGTGGCTTCCCGACGAGACTCGATACGCGTAAAAGCGTCCGGCTCGCCGATGCATTATTCCGACGAACCGAATGATGCATCGCCGCCCAGAAAATAAACGACAAATATTTATCATAACGCGCGTTATAACGCGGTGTGAAAAACCAGCCCCGACACTGCGCCGGTTGCCAACATTTTTCCGAATTAACGAGGCTGGATCACGAAATCAAAATAATCATAATATTATCAAATTTCGTGATAACATTCTTTGGCATCGAGTATACAAATACAATTTTTTTCAAATTATACGCGTGAACTTTAGTTTTCAATTATTACTCGAGAGTCATGTGGTAGAAAAATCTAAAAGAATTTATATTCTCTCATACATCTTTAAAGAACGCATTTACCAAATTTTATGAAATTCTTGTAATTTTGAAATTCTTTATATTTTTAACGCGGTTTAGCGTGCCAACATTCTGTCGTCGCGATCCATCCTCCTTAACTGATCAAACCGAGGGACGCGAAATGCTCGCCGCGTGTAAAACGTCCGCGTACCCAAGAGCCGTGTACCTTTTCCCTCAACAAAAGAAGAAAACATTGCTCTCTCGTTTGACCGATATCGCGTCCGCGGTACATATTATCGAAACTCCGCACGTTGCTCCTCGATATGTTACAACGCACTCGCCCCTGCTCGCGTTATATCTCCAGCGTAGCATGTAGACACGAGAGTCTCGTTGTACGACCAGGATGAGCTCGCCTTCTCCTGTGCTATCCGCAGCGCGCATCTCTCTCCCAACGAGCCGATCCCTTCCAGAGCTGCCGCACATATGTGCGCGGCTGCCTTTCCAACTACACGCCCTCCCCCATACGTTTGGCGAAAAGAGTGGACATTACCGTAACATATATTCTGCGAGGATATTCCGGCGAATCCAGCACCGAGTTACGTTATCAGTTCCCCGTGTGCGATCTCATAATTGTAAATTCTTCTCTCCCCGCGCACCCGGGTCTCCTCTGCCGCGCGACGCTTTTTCCCCCTCAGGATTCTGCTCCCTCGGTTTTCGCACGTTCCCTCAAACGCAGGAATTAACACCTGCGCATACGCGGGGAGTTGAAACGCTTTGGAAGCTCCCTCGACTCATCGGTGGAGTCACAAAATGTGGGCCGATCGCCAAGGGAACGGAATTCTTATTAAGGCCGGGCGCGGTGCGCCGAAAATTCGGTGCGGAAACGTGGACGATGTCGAATCGCGGAGTTTATCGTGCGGCAGGATTTCCGCGTGCTGGGACAGGGGCGAGTTTCCGGAGCGGCGAACCCCGCTGTCGGTGTCAATCAACACGTTTTGTTTTGTCGCTACTCGAAAAATGTAATCCGCGGATAATTGAGATTAACGTTGTTCATTGATTGCGCGACGATTCGGCGATGGATTGAAATTGGGCCGTTCGTCGACAAACTTTCAAGAAACCATCGCAATGGTACTATTTTTGTAATTTTTCAACCGCCGATCACCGGTTCGAAGCTTCGATCGCAACCGGAGGAGTAATTGAACCGGACCACTTCCATCATCGTTCGTTCACCATCCCAGCACAAAAGCTGTCTCGGGAACCAGGCAAAAACGACGAAAATGTAGAGGAACACGGTGACGAGATTACGAAAAAAACGAAGGAAACACTCGATGCGGATTCGCACGCGTTTTAACAGCGAAACAAAACGAGCCTCGGGTCCTCCGGGCTCGTCGATCAGCCTGCGGAGAAACCGATATGCAAATCCACCGGAATACTCACCGGGAATAAAGTACAAAGTACAGCCCGCGCGTACCGTCGGAATCCGACATTTGCCATCGGTTTCCAAACTCCTCTCGTGCTCTCGCCATTTTGTTATAAAGAAGATGAGCAGTCTAAAAATAAATTCTTCCAAATGGAACGATAAACTAGGTATAAAGATGGATCGAGTAATAGAAATGTATGCGGGCGCGTCCGCGTCGAGGATGAACCGGCGAGGGTGAGCGGAGTCGGAACCGGAAGAGCTCTCCGTTGTGGTAATTACTGCGATTGGATTTTATAACCGCGGGTCCATACTGGCTCCACAAACTCCGTCGACGTTGCAGGCGAACTCGTCCTTCTCCGGCAGCTCCATCTTGCTCTCGTTCCTCGCAGCACACCTCGTCCGGGTTATTGGAAAAATTACGGAGCGAAACCACTGGTCTCGGCGTATAAATTAAAAACTTTTCTCAAACTAGCCTATGTGTAACGGCTAATGAGAGAAAGAGAGAAAAAGGAAGCGAGGGGGGAGATTGAGGGAGGAGCGGAGTGAAAGGTCCAGTGGCGGGTGGCTGTGATTGAGGTGGAAGGTCGAAGTGCGCATTAGTACGTATCCCTAGCACTCCGGAGAGCGATAACGAAAGGGAAAGAGTGCGAACGAAGGAAAAGCGCGTCATGTGGAACGCTTCTACTTTCGCCTCGCTCCTTTTCCCTGATTTTATATCTCTCTCTCTGCCTCTTCAATTCTCTCGTTTTTCTCAAAAAGCTCTTTCGGTTATTACACACTCTCACTTTGGGCAATTCTAAATATCAAATGTATCGCCGCATCGCGGTGTTAATGGAAGAAAACTATTTGGAGAAGCGGTGTCTGGCCGGATCCTTAAACTCGATAGGCCCCGTCCCACTGTTCCAATCCATCAATTTTTTATTCGCGGGTCGCGCGGATCCTCGTGAGCGGGTCGTAATAACGTTCACGATGACGAAACTCATTGGACGCGAATCCTGATAAGAGGAAAAATGGGGGCTATAAATATTGCTGTAAAATTGCTCCTGCAATCAAATCCAACGAATCCATCAGCGCTCGCCGGGTCTGCTCGCTCCCCCCAGCTTCGCTCTGCTCCCCTCGACGCTCACAGGAAACATTCATTTCTACTCCAAGTTAATAAGATTCGAAATTAAATTACCCGCCAAACGAGTGTATCTGCTCTGAATAATTTCATTTTTTTCGACGTCAAACCCTCCGTCTAAAATTCCCACTTTTGTATCCGCTCGCGGCTCGAGCTTGATGCTGCGATGTAAAGGAAATTTGAACGTTCGCGATCAGAGCTTCCCCACAAAACAGGCACGACGAACTCGAAATAATTTGATCAGCGGCCATCGAAATTGAGATGAATGTCAATCGAAGCGCCGATGCTCTCCGCACACTGATCGGATAAAAATAACATTTATGAATCCATCGGTGTAATTACAATTGCATGAATTCAAATATTCAAGCGAGCAATCGTTATTAACGAGTATTGATCGAGGGCTTCGTGCCGGATTCGCACTTGAGTTTTGCCGTTTTTTCACGATTGATTAGTTCTCGAGAAATGCTCGATCAATCAACGCATTCGTCCGAATTTTCAGAAGCTTTTTTATCTCTTTTTTCTTTTGTACGAGTCATATAAAAAATGCGATTTTTTCGAATTGAAAAACAGGGTGAAGGGGCATGTTGGTGTGCCGGCGGTTGCTGATCGCAGCAGCGATCGCGGCCTCGGTCGAGGCCTCGGCTGTGTCCGCTAGTTTTCCCGATATCACTGGACCCGAATACACAGCAGCCGGGTACGCCGTTTACTCGGGCGCCACGCCAATCGGTGCCTCGTCCGGTAATATCCTCGCCGGAAGCACCTCCACTACTACCTCGTCTTCCGGCTCGGGCTGTCGACCCTCCGAATTCTCCTGCACAAACGGTCGCTGCGTAGCTCAGGACAAATATTGCGACGGCGAAGATGACTGCGGCGACAAAACGGACGAACCCAGATATTGTTCCCGTAAGACAAGTTACCATTTCAATTCGCGAACAGAAATTGAAAAACAAACTCTCCTCATCAACCCTTATCGTATGGCAAAACTTTTCTCACGTCATTCTAGTTACCAAGCTTTTCAAACGACTTAATTCATGCGTTTTACTTTTTCATTGCTGGAGGGCTAACCTTCGAAGGTTGCATGGTGCAGATTTGAAGCAGATAAATTTCAATTGTATAGAGGAACCTTCGGAATGACCGTTTTTTAACCGCTTTTTCTTCCTAGTTTATCATTGATGCTCAATTTAATGATGACCACGAGACTGGGCAGGAAATTCTACCCCAAAATTATTTACTCGTGTCTGCATTTCGAACACAATTTTCACCTCGGAAACGTGAGATGAAATTTTCACTGCGAAATCGTTCACAGAAATAAACAGACTTGCGATCATAGGAATTTTTTTAGTTTTTTCACAATTACTAAAGTCGTGTACGATAAATTCAGTTTCATCGAGGATCGCATGACGAAAAACTTTCGTCGAAATCGAATAATATAAAAAATCAACAAAAATCTTATTTTTTTTATTTCCTCTTGGCTCCAACGATATCTGCTCGCAACTTCTAGGATTACACGTATCTTCTTAGGAAAAGCATAAACCAAAGTTGTGCTCAATTTAACAGTTTTGAAAAATCAATATATTGAGCGAATTATGCGCTTTCCTTAATGAGAATATTCTTGACTTCAAGTTTCCTCTCCCCTTTTGATACTTAATGAGCGCAAGAGATAGTTTTGTTGGAAGAAAAAAAAATGTAAAATTAGGCTAGCCAGAAGCCCTCGAAAAGGTAATTTAAATGATTCATTTCTCGATACGTATTCGATTACAATCGCGGCGGTTCGTGGTTTTCGATAATGGCCTGTAACGAATCATTGTCCCGGGTGGAATTTATTATCGGAAATTTGGAAAATGGCTCGGTTTATGTAATCGGATATTCAATCTTCCCAACGAATTATAGAAATTCAATACCGCATCGAAATTGGGCGCAAGAACCTTTTTTTCTCCAACAATATCAAATCTTGGTTCAGGAATTTGCGAAGAAATAACGTGGCCAGGTAAAAATTGATGAAAAGAGAAAACGTAAAGCGAGAAATTCCGATAGAAATTTCGAGTGTCATTTATTCTGCGGAAAGTATACTTGCGTGCGTTCGTTTGAAATCCTCGTTTCGTGGTTTTCGCCAAACGTGAGTGGCACAATCATCGATTCGAATGAAATTTAACAAGGCACAAGTCACATTGAGCCCTCTGCAACAAAGTATAGAAATCCAACAGGATTAAATTGAGGGTAAAAAATCGCCAGTAATTCGTCAGTCACACGATCGATTATTCGAATCCGATAATTAAATGGAGAGGAAAAAATTGGAGTCCCGGAAAATATCGAAAGGTTGAAACGCGTCGTGGCAAAATGCGGTTACAAAGGATAATCGGTCAACAATTAGTTTGAATTCGGACGTAACTATAACCGCAATTATCAGTGATTTTTCCATTCGCGTTGCATTGATTACACGATAAGTTGGAGTGTGGGATCCGACAAAAAGGTTGCTACGACTACGTAAAGAGCGACGAAATCATTCAAATCGCCGAAATGATAAACGAGCAAAGCTGAAAAGCCGCTCTTGACGAAGAAGCCATGAATGATTCGATCTTTTTTAATCAGCAGCTCGCTTTCGTGACGGATCTTTAAATACGACGAAAATAACTAACCACGAAACGAAAAGTTCGCAGTGACGGAAAAAGCCCTCGACGATAAGTCACGAGCGCATATCGCGACGTCTTAGAACGTCTTGTAAAATCGATTCGAGTATTATGCTGATTGGCAACTCAGCTAACTCCCGCTGGTACGATAAGGGTTAATAAAAATTACGATGAAACGATAAATTCTCCGTTTTCCTTTCCCGTTTCGGCGACTTTTTCTTCACCAATGAACAGCTTGCAACAGAACTCTGTACGGGGACGTGGGTCGAACCTACGAGGTGGAGGTTCGTCGGCCGAGGGAAGATCGATTACCTTTTCTCTGCCACCTCAACTTCACTGCCGCCGGAGGTGACCTCGGCGATTTAGTTCAGGTGGGAAAACATTTTTATTATTTCATCGATAGCGTGCATTAAAACGATTACTTTTGACCTGGTTATCAATCTTTTCTTTAATCAAATATCAATATCCGTATCTAATAACATATTTTTTCAGTATTTTGCGATGAGAATAAAGATTGTCACTTTACGATGGAAAATAAGACTCCGTCCGAGCCCATTTTTCAATATTCCTTTTGCCCGAAAAATCAGCAGTCAATTTTGCTATGCCGTTGCAGTTAACGTTCGACACCTTTACCGTGGGTCGCTTCCTATCGTTCACTAACGAAGGCTGTCCGGACGGATTCATGTCGATAAGGGAAATGGGTCGCCCGGCGACCGGTGGTCAATGGTGCGGAAGTGCGTGGGGTTACACCGTCTATTACAGCGAGACACCTTCGATAAATCTCACTCTTTACCTCTCGCGCCTCTCCGAACAGGTGCGAAAAACTGCTATTTCTTCATTTAATCCTTTTTATTTTCATACTCGTTTTCCTTCCCAATTTACAAACTGGACAGTAACTAATTAGCGAGAGTGATAAAGCCCCTCGTGCACGAAAAAACAGAAATATTTTTCACCCATGAAAATATTTTCTGGCTGTGAAGAGGGACCGTCATTTTTCAACTTGATTCGCTCGATAAATCATCGTATACAAGCTTAACTGTTTCATTTAATTACTAAAATTATTGCATCCGAAAATGTCATTTTGTCACACTTTCCAACTTAATCGTAGTTGCGACGATCCAATTATTTCATTTGAGAACACAGTGAACCAAGAAATTCTCAGTTTTTAGAAGCTTCTTATACGACAAATTTACAAATCCGAGTTTCAACGTGACAGTGAGTCAAAATAATCTGACAAGAATAATCGAAAATATTCACATTTTAATTTTAACCGTCGTTTGAAGGTTTTTTTTTTATCTTTTCGTGAAACGACGAGAATCCGAAATTTCTTTCCATTATTCATACGGTTTTCGGAGAGTTGTCGAGCGCCATTAAAAATAGCAGTTATCAGAATTTGGGAACCCGATAACCGAAGGTCTCAGTCACTGCGATAGCGGATATTTGAGGAAAAAATCAATTCACCGGTGCTCGAGGACCTCCTACGTGGAAAAATCGTTCACATTTCACCGTCCTTTTTTATTCTCGTCCTTCAATGAAACATCGCTTTAAATATTGATACTAGCTTTTCACTCGAAAATTAATCTCAACGAAATTCAAAACGTTTCGATTACAAAGAAACCTTCGGATTGAAAAAGCATTTTCGACACGTGACTCGGCGGGAGGGTTTCTTTCAATCGAACTTTTATCAAACGATCGCGAGAAGAAAAAGATTTCACTCCATTTTCTTGAGGCCCTCCAAAGCTCGCAATTTATTTCGTCGTTTCAATCGAATGTCGCAGCTCACCAGTCAGACAATCTTTCGAGTCCTTTCAGTTATTTCCACGCAGCGAAGCTTTCTCGTGAGCTTGATTTTAATTCGAGTGATTTGACATCGATTACAGGGTATTGGTTACAACTTCGATTTCAAGCTTTCGTACAAGTTCTTGAAACGGAGCGAGGCACATCTGAGGTACGGTAACAGCAGCATGGCTACGTGGCGCGGTGAACTCGTGAACGGAACTTATTGCGATCGAGTTCTCACGAGGTGCGATACACGAGCTTGTCGTCTTCAATCACCAAACTATCCGGGTGTTTATCCGCGAAACGTGACTTGTTATTATCGAGTGGAGCACAATCGACCACCGCCAGGCCACCGAGCACTTCTCGCGGTTAGCCAACGAAATAGTCACAAAATACACATAAAAGATCAAGTCGTCAAGTACGACAGGAGCCAGCGAATATTGAGGTAAATTTTCATCGTTTTTTTATTCCGCCAACCCCAACGATTGATAATCCTTTAATTTTCATCTATACTTAACTAATTCTTCATTTTTGTCGATTTTCTGTCACGAGTTCCAAAAATATTTGCTCCTTCAACCGAGATTCGGTGCATTCGCATTTTCAATCGAGTCGCACCACACACGACGCTTGTTCGCTTTGTTAGTTGCACAAACATTTTGCGATTCGTTCGATTGAAAGTGGTTTCGACAACATTATTTTTCTCTTTCGGTACGAGACAAAGGAGCTTCCTGTTTCGTTCGTCAAATTTTTATTCCATCTGGTTTCGAAATTAGAAAAAAAATTGAAGAAAATTTAATGCAATTTGGTCTTTTCGAGGATTTAAATTTCTGTAAGATTCTGGAGTTCAAAATAACCGATTTGCTCGATCGAAAAGAATGGAAATTTCCATTTTTCTTTCATTGCGTCTAGACAAATATTTTCAGTAAAAGCGGAATGCGTTTGAAGCACAATTTTCATCGTTTAAAAATCCACGTAATTCCGTCTCCGCTTCGTCGCATCGTCTCTTCACCCATGAAAAGAGCACGAAAGTTGTATTGCAGTGATTTTCTGTCTTAATTGTCAAACGCATGTGCACAAGTGTCGGAGCAGAGTGGAAAGGGGTTTGGAGATTTGATCTTAATCGACAAGGTGAAACGATGAGAGAAAACTTTGATGATTCCAAAGGTCCTAAAAGTTTGAGCAATCGAGAAGTTCGCAAGGTTTTTTCTTCGCTGTTGGTACATTTGTAAAAGTAAATTGTGTGTGAAAATATTCAGCGAGGAATAGCAGAAAAAGGTCATTGAGCAATGGATAAAAGCGATTGTCAGAATTGTAAATGAAAATGGGCGGGAGGGTTGAAATTTAGATCTGAGACTAACATTTAACGATGGCACAGAGTATGGGATCAGTGCAACGTGGTGCAAGACTATTTGACGGTTTACGACGGTGGCTCAACGACCGACAGAGTTCTCGTGAGACTTTGCGGTGGGGATGCAGTGCCTGACATAGTCAGCAGTCATAACACGATGCTCCTTGAATTTCACACATCGCCATACGACAATCCTTTTCACCCAGTACCATTGTCATTTCTTCCGGGTTTCGAGCTCGAAGTTCAGGCAAGTTGGAGATTTCCTCGTTGCCAAAATGACATTCGTAACAGAATCTTACCGGTGTTAATTGTTCGGGAGCAAAAAGCAGCGTCGAATTTCAATGAGAAAGCTTAAAGAATATCTCTCGCCGTATTTCTCTCCGCAGGTTCTCTTCGTCGACGAAAAATCACGGAGTTTCGTCAAGGAAAACGATAACTGCGACTTCCATATATCGAGCTACGACAGTCCCTCGGGAATACTCGAAAATCCGAAGCACTCTCTGCCACCGAACACAACCTGTCGTTACCACTTCCAGGGAAAGCCCAACGAGATCGTTTGGATCTCTTTTGTGAAATATTACGCTGCCAGTACTGATCCAGCTGCCAGTATAGACGATGCCAACACCGATTGTAACGCGAAACTGCTCATCTGGGACGGCGATCATTCGACGGATAAACAAACCTCGAGAAAGGTACGTTCTCCGAGCATTCAAACACAATTCACTTTTTTTTTCGTCTTCTTAGTTACACGCGTAAAAGTGTGCTGGGATGTTATTACTCGAGGACGAATTGTCGCTTTTCAAGATTTCACCGCAACTCGGGAGCATCGGTGCGTCAATTTCATTCATTAATTTGAGTAATTTATCTCACAAAGGAATAATCTCTTCATTATTGATACCGAAATGAATTAGTTCACGGACGAAAGTGTACGTCGGTAGCTGCACATTCGGTTTCTCGCTTCATCGCTAATTTCACTGCTCATCGAATGATGGTCAGTTGACCTCTATTCGGTGTTTAATCGATCGATATTCAATCCCGACTCGTGACTAATTGATTTAGTATGCACCGTAATACTTGATTGAGTGATTTCATTTTTAGCACACTTTTGATGAGTGGCTTTGTAATATTGATTTTCGACGATATTCCCCCGCGGAGTCGAGCATATTCGTTCGACTGGATTCGTCTCTGCCGTTTGGAAATTCATGAATAATTTTTCCTAAAAATAACAGGAAGTAGGGAGGCAGGGAACCTGATGAAATTTTGAAAAAACATCATTCGTTGTCAATTTTTTCTGTTTGAACTGACGAATCGTAAAGCGTTAAATCTCAATCGTAATTTTGGAAAAATCGGCTAAACTTTGAAACATTTTCATAGAAATTGAACAGTTTTTGGATTCGATTTCTGCTCGTTTTACTGGAGACGAGAAATAATTAATGGTGTTTCATTATAATTATAAATGTTTGGTGGTGCAAAACAGTGTTTTGACGAAAAGAAAAGACTCAGCAGGATACACGAGTAGCTTGAGAAATAATTTCTGGAATATTTTATCTTCCAAAGAATATGTAAAAGATCGATGGAAGTGAGTTTGAATATTGTAAAATAAATTTGTGGAATATTTATCTGTCGACAGAACGTCAAGCTGATGGGTCAATTTTGCAAGGACGATATTCCGCTGCTGTGCGATCACAGTCTTTTGCGAAACAGTAGTCGCCACACTCGGCCTTGCAGTCATTCGGAGAGTTACGTATCGTCGGGTCGTGATTTGACGCTGGAGCACATATTGCGTCAAGGTAGCGCTCTTTATCCGATAAGTTTCGTGTTGCGGTACGAGTTCGTGCACGATTCGTTGTCGTGTCACTTGGTGTTTTCGGCGAGTTCGACAGGGGCGTCATCGGGGTCAGGGTCGGTGTCGTCAGCCGGGTCGAAGACTTCCGGTTCATCTGGTAAATTTTCGTCGCCGAAAAGCGTGTTTTTTTACGGGCGAGGTGGAGCTCAAAATTTGAGTTGCGTGTATCGTTTCGAGGCGGAGGTCGATCAGAGAATCGAGTTGACGATAGCGAGGGCGTCGTTCGGTGACAAGCGTTGCACTTCTTACATCGATCCGTTGATCGATCGTTGGGCCTGCGACGGTCAATCGCCGGAAGAAACGAAGAAGAACGGGAGAGCGGAGTTGCTCGTGTCCGAGTATCCTTGGACGGGGGTTGAATTGCTTCGGGATTGCTTGTGCTCGAACGTGACCGAGAGGATCGTCTTGAAGAGTCTGACCTCGAACGTCGTCGAGATGAAATTTGTCGTATCGCGAATGAACGTTACGCAGGATTACGATAATTACTTTTTCGAGGGGGAATATCGATTCGTGCCGAGCAACGAGCTGCGCGAGGATCAATCCTGTCCGACGAAGCTCGAGGAGCGGAAATTGCGCGGTACCAGCGGCGAAATTTCTCTGAGGAGCCCGCTGCCACGCGCCGTCGGCGGTATCGCTGCTGTCGAAGAAATTTTACCCAACACCGAGGACTTGACCGCCGCCCAATGCGTCAACGAACCCTGGCTCATCGAACCCGAGGACGTCAGGATGAATTTTTTGTATCTCCGGACTTCCGGGTTCGCCATCAACGCTGATAACATCGAGGAGTGTACCACCCTCAATCGCATCATCGTATATTCCGCTGCCAACACCAAAGACCGAAGCGTCATTTGTCCCGAGGGTGGCAACGACCTTGCACGAACTGTCGACTTTTTCTCCGGTGGCTGGAATTACAGCCTCATCAACGATACTCCCCCCGTCAACGCGATGATGCAACACTCCAGAAGCTTCGTCGTTGAATTCCTTCAACGCGAACCTGGATTTTACGCCCTCACTTGGATCGCCATCTCGAAAAGAGCCACCGCCACTAGTCTCGGCTCTAACCCTTTCGCTCTTGGTCCGACCGAGGACTGTCCGTA
Organism: Venturia canescens; assembly: GCF_019457755.1. Classification (NCBI taxonomy): domain Eukaryota; kingdom Metazoa; phylum Arthropoda; class Insecta; order Hymenoptera; family Ichneumonidae; genus Venturia; species Venturia canescens. Next base: position 4,312,701 of record NC_057423.1, on the reverse strand, counting down.
CAGGTGAGTCATTACAAAAATCCATTTTCCCATTACGAGCATATTTTTTACCGAAAATTTCATGGCAATCAACATTTTTCACGTTTTTTCAAAGATTTTTCGAATATTTTCTCCCATTCCATGTCTCTGTGCGGCTTTCCTTATTACTGCTTACATTTATTTAGTGTGCAAAAATATGTTTAAAGAGACGCTGATCAAGAATCCGGTTTCAACGTCCAAAAATGAAGCGAAGTTTCGGAAAGCGTATTTGTTAAAAAACGTTTTTTTTTTTTTTTTTTCATAAAAATTCGAATTTTGAGATTTTTTACACAGAACGTATACATATTTTCCGTTCGTTGTCGAGAGCGTGGACAAATAAAACATTCGTAGCACTGGGAATGGCTAAATAATGAAAAATCTTTAAAAAATCATGGGACAACCGAGTCCCGGGAGCTCTCAAGGGATTAAAAAATGCTATGTTATCGACTGAAAGATTTTATTAATGGTAGTAAAAGTACAGAGCAACCTCTAAAACTTTAAACACTGAAAGAGCTCAAATTAAGAAACGTTGAACGCTATATTCAATCGAGCGTAAAAAAACCGGTGATCCGGCAGGAAAATGAGTCTGCAATGGAGATTTAATATCTCTCGAAATCTTGTGATTTATCCAATTAAGCGTACAAGCGTTCGATTGAACAATTGATAGGTAACCTCGCTAAATTGGACCGTCCCATTGGCAAGAGAGTCTGTAAACTTGATATTTCTTTCAACAATTCAATGTGAATAATGAAATATAAAAAGGAAGATAAGTTTTTCGAGGAAAAACTAGGTGTTAGCATAAAAATGAGTCGAAGAACAGCGCTTCGGAGGGCTTCGAAAAGGCAAAATCGGTTGATCAAATTGGCAAGTTTTTTAATCAGTAAGTGAATCCGACGAATCGAGTAGATTTGATTTTTCTTTCGTTTGATTTAATTTCCCAGGTGTCCGGAGATCCAAGCTTGCATAAGCTCGGTCCTTTGGTGCGACGGTGTGCGCCACTGTCCCTCGGGTTTCGACGAGGAAGAAGTTAATTGTTCTTATCAGTTCGGGGTGACGTTACTGTACATCGCGGTGGGGGCTGGTGCATTGGGAATTTTTTTGATTCTCTTGTTGGCGACCGGTTGCTTGAAATATTGTTTGTACCGGCACAAGGCTCGTAAGAAAAAGAAAAACGTGGCGCTGAGCGTGAACCACCTTCACGTGAATCATACTCATCACAACAACGGTTTGACCGGCAGTCGTTTGGGCGGACGTTACAATTTGGCAACGCCGCAGGAAATGTATCTCGAGAATTGTGGCAAGGACAGCATTTGTTGACAATACGCCATCGACGATATGGAAACAACCGTGTGAAATAGTCGGGATACCGCGGGATTCTTCATTCCTTTCGATAAAAAAAAAACAAAAACAAAAACAAAAACAAGCTCGAAGAAACCAATAATACGTAACGAAAAATAATGGGCGAGGAGAGGAGCGGAGTGCGGAATGCGAAGACAGAAAAAGGAGCGAAGGAAACGGAGTCTCAGCTGGTTGTGGCATCGTGAACGCTACAGCGGAAAGACTCGCTCGAAGACTACGAAAACGACCGAAAAATATATTCTAATCGCGGGCTCTGGTGAATTTCATCTAAAAATGGTATGGGGAGGAGAGAAATTCGCGAGTATTGACCCAGGTGCCGCAGCAGGAAAAGGGAGAAAGTAGATTAAAGCTGTAAGAACGAAAGGAGCAATATTCTAAGGCATATAATACATCAAGCGAGGCTTGTCGAAGCGAAAACTTCACATTGACTTGCAAATCATACTCTCTTCGACACAATAGTCGTGCGACAGGCTGTATGTCGCTTCGGAAGATCACACGTGCTTTTATCTACGACTTTTACGAGTGCCAAACGTGAATCGGAGATGGTGGATGGAAAAAAAACGACGGAAAAGACGAAAGGACGAAGATAAAAAGGGGTGGAGCGAGCAGGAGGCAAAAACCATCTCGAAGTGGTTGTGATCGAAGGAGATTTCGACGTTGCTGTTTTTAGGCTCGCACGTGAAAGATTGATGGGGCGAGGGGATGTTAACGGACGACGAAAAATCGAGGATCGATGATAATCTACGAGGAATAAATGAGCCTGCTGCGTTTAGGAAACCAATTCGAAAAAGCAACCAATTAGTAAGGAGCAAAATATCTGGCGAATACGCAGAAAACTGCGTCGTCTCTACCCGGATATTCGAACGCGAGGTACCAGCCGAAAGGCACAAAAAGGGCTGCGTACTTTTCGCCTGGATTTTTAACAGCGTGGAGCGAATAAATCGTGTGCACGGGCTTTTTAACAAAAATTTTCGGACCGGTAAAGCTGCGGGGTGAATCAAAGTCACTCCTTCCTCGGGCCAGAGAATCCTGTGGAAAGGCCACCGAAAAATCCAACTCGAAAGAGTTACCTGCGTTTTAATTGGAAGGAAATAAATGAACTAAGAGAGGAGGAGATGGGAAGAGAGGGAATTTGAGAAGCAACGAACTCGGTGTGTATCGATCAACGTAACTATAGACTCTCAAAAATAAAAGGATTGAAAACAACGAGAGAAAGAGAGAAAGAGAGAAAAAAACGGACGAGGAGAGAGAAATGACAAATTAATCACGACCAAAATACACACACTGCTCTATCCAGACTGCTAATAAAAAATAAATAATAAAAACGAGCCGTTCGGTGAGATCGCCCCTCGCAACGATAAATATATATGTACACAGTGGGCATCTATATAGGAATAAAATATACTCGATATACCATATGTGAACGTGGCATAACAAAAAACGCGAAAGAGGACACGTTGCGTGTGGAAGTAGAGATCGGGGGCCATAAATCATAATTTGTCGAGATATAAATATTTTGTCGGATCCTCCGATTGTTCCGGGTTGGCACAGGAATACGCGTTTTTCCGGAAGCTCCCTTTCATTATATTTTTAATGCACCAACCGATTTTTCGCTAGAGCTCGAGGGAATTAAAAGTTTTTTAAATTAATATCGAATATCTGGCGTGCAATGGATTCGCGATATAGCTGCCCATTGAAAAGTCACGGAGCATTTAAAGCCTCATGAAAATATGAATCAAACGAGCATGACGTTTTATTAAGTGAGCCGAAATTTTTACGCGAATCCTCCAATTATTGATGCAGCATTTCGTAATCGCATCATCGAAACAATTTTTGACAATATTTTTACTATTTATATTCGACTCGAAAATATGATTAACTTTTGCCTACCTTCGTGGCCAGATGAAAGATGCTAAATTAAGGAAATAACAACCTTCGTTGACGAGATAAACTACGTGTCGAGGGTCTACTGGAACGGAACTTTCCAAATCGGACGTAATCAAAGCACTGAAATTTCACCTCGTTACAGCAACAATGAGTTTTCGTCCAGGTACATTTCGAGCCGGCGAGCACGCTGCAGCAATGAACTAGCGAAACGCTCATCGTGATACCGACGAGCGGGAAACAAATGCGTTTTACACGAATGAAGAAAAATTAGGATCGATGTTGCCCTACGAGGAGGAGGAGGAGAGTCAGCAAAGTTCTGAGCAACTCGGAAAAACCTGATTAAAGTTAGAGATCGATGTATAGTTGGTGGCTGAAGAATTTTAAGCGAGTGACGTGATCGGCCGTCCGCGGAGGGACGGCCATAACTTTTCGGACGTCTGAGAGACGAGGAATTAAAATTAACTGAAAAAAAAAAAAAAAAAAACATTAATTATAATAATCGATGTAGAGATTCGCCGAACGCGCGCGAGAGCAAGAGAGCGAGAAAAATGAATTTTGAAGAACAGGAAACAAACAAAATGCCGCCGTGTAATATAATAACATAAATCTTGTAATGACATTAAAATACGATGGAAGAATCATTAAAATAAATATATCATTTCAAAAAACCAAACTAAATTCATTGAAATATAAAAACACACACACACACACACACACACACATACACACACAATACACGATTGAATTAAATTTGACGCGCAACATCCCGCATATGCTGTGATAGAAGTAAGCGTATCAACAATCCGACTGTGAGAGTGGAAAGAGAGCAGAGAGAGAGAGAGAGAAAGTGGGGGGAGGGGGGGGGAGAATTTGAGAAGAGAATTTCGCGAGCGAGGAGGACAATTTTCGTCGCTACGATCGTTGAATAAGTGCTCGATCAAAAGTTCAGTTTTCCTTCAGATTTTTTAACTGGGCTCTGTGTGACCGGCCGTTTATTTCGAGTACTGAGCACAAAAAGCGAATAATTCTTAACAATAATCAGAGTCGATGGGCCTGAGGATGCTGTTGCGACGAGTTTTGTGCTGGCAAAGTCTCATCGAGTTCATCGGGATTATGGAGAGCAAAAAATTTCGTAAGTCGGAGGGACGACGGGGGTTGAATCACAATCGTCGAAATTCTTCGCGACGTTCCATCGGCCGATAATTAAGTCGGTCCTTGCAGAAGAGTTTCTCCGGCCCGAAGCAGAGACTTCTCGCATCCATTAAAAAATCGACTGGCGTCAAGCAGGCGCGAGTTCGTAAGTTCCGGAAGAGCGGCAAACGAGTGCATGTGTGGAAGGTGGAGGCAGAACTGAAAAATCAGCGGCAAGGATCGCGCAGCCGAGGAATAATGCGCCGCGAAAACAAATAAAAGTAATTAACAAAAAGGAAGAAAAAAGAGAGAAAAAAAGAACTATTAACAAAATGAAAAATAAATAAATAAAGGAATATGGAAAATGAACATTCGCTCAGAATGCATTCTACGAATAGTAGGGTCATCTGCATATGCATCTATGTACACGTAGCACAAATCGAGAAATGAAAAAAAAAAATAATATTAAAAACAAACAAACAAACCGAAATAATAAATACATTTTAAAAAATCATGCAAAAGGCTCGCACCCACAACCATCGCTCATCGAAACACCCACACACAAATACACACGCGCAGACAAAGACACAGCCACAGGTACATAATAATACTCCATAGTTAAGTGAGACGATAAGATTTTTTTTTTTGAATCAACGTGGCCTTGATTCAACGACGAGTTTCTAAGCAACCAAGTATTAACACACGTTACGTGATGTATTGTAATCCCGTGTTTATAATTTTAATAAAATATCACCGCGTTAAAGAAATCCAACGAGCTTCGAACCTGTTTCATTTTTATTCGCGAGGGCCTCGGAGCTGAAGGTTTTGGGGGATGCCTCTATCCTGGAAATTGAGAAGCTTCGAATTATTCAGAGTTTTTTTCAACGCTTCTCGTTTTTTATGCGTTCTTGAAAATATTTTTCGGCACTGTGATGAGGAATATTTTGGGATCCGGAATCGAATTTTTCGATGCTTGTCTTGCTAGCAAAGTAAGGCGGCAATGGGGCAACTGAAAGTACTTTCAACTCGGAAATATTGAAAAATGGAATTATTGGAAGCCCACGCAGTAGCTTTTCACCGCAACGATACAATTATTCCTCATTCATTCGTTCTCATAATTCGTTTGTTTTCAGAGTCATTGATTAATTAACCTCACTCGTAATTCTTAGCCTTTTCACTGACGTTTTCGAATGCGTGAACGGAGGTAATACTTGAAACGAATTGGTCATCGATATCGGGCGTTAAATTGCACTGCATCGATCAGTAGGTTCGATAAAACTCGAGCTGTCACGCGCTTTCCATTCTCCTTCTTTCTTGGCTGCTTCCTTCGTTCTCTTCTTCTGCTCCTCTCGAAACGAATAAAGTGAAGTCTCAGCAGATTGTTTGCTCGACGAATGTCGGAACTCATGGAAAAGGAAAAGGAAAGATCGTGCCAGAAGAAATTGGCGCCTCCACGCTCGATACGAGACGCCGGTGGTAAAACCCAAATCGTTTGGGACATGATCGCAAAGAGATATCCCAAAGCTGCACCCCTTCTCTCCGAAATGGAAACTACAATCGATCGGGCGGAAACTCTTCTTCACCAACTAAGACGTGTTCCTTACGACACCGATATTGTTACGAAAATTCCAGTCTCTCCAACTCCGAGTAGTACGAATCGTAAATTTCACCATTTTCTATTCCCAAGCATTGCTGATTTTACGTTTCCTTTCTCCTTTCTATCCTTTCGTATGACAAGCACTCGAAACGCATTCTCTCAGGCCTTGAACGTCAATTTCATTTATTTATTTACGCGATTTTTATCGAATTGATAATTTATCGATCGACGATTCGTTCGATTAGATTCCGGCTATAATTGAAGAGTGAACTTCAATTCGATCAGGCGGCGATGCAAAAATTGGGAATTATCATTATCCTCTGGGAACAACGTTCGCTCATATTTTTTAGCAATCGAATCTCAAAATTCGAACGAAATTCACTCTTCGGTTGGAAGTTTCAAGCCATTACCGTTGCATCCGGAGTCGAAGCAGTTTTTTCAACAATTGTTTTTACGAAATGCAATTTCCGCGATAATGAATCAGAGAAATCGAATTCGACGGAAAATTCCTGTTCCGATGGGTCCGAGAAACAGCGTTGGTCCAGTTCGGTTGGGGAATCGTCGTCGACCTGCGACGAGACAACTGAGGTCAGTGAAAAGTATTTTGGTATTTATTTCTAGAACTTTTTTTGCTGAATAATTTTGTCAAATCTTCGTTTTCCTCGCGACATTAGCGTGGAGTAAAATTAAACACAGAAAGCGATTGGTTTACACAAATTCTCTGCCAAGTTCTCGAACTAAGCAATCAGCGATTTGACTGCTTTTCGACGATCTTTCATTACGTAACGTAATCTCAGGAGGTGGAAGAAGTTGGAACGCGTATTTCCTACGACCGGATTCCAGAGATGGAGGATCCGTCGAGCTCAACTTCTTCGGGGAGCGCTGAACGAGTTAATGAAAAAGCAACCGATCATCCGAGGGCTCCTGCCTGTGGGAGCGGGCAATTAAAAAGCTGCGAAACCGTTCAACCCGAAACAAAGTCGCAGAAGTACGAACTCGACAAACAATCGAATCCGTTGAGTCACCGTGAGAAACGAGAATCGATCACGACCAAAGAAGCCGAGAGTTTGGAGGGCTGGGAGAGGGTTGTGGGGGGTGACGTAGCAAAATCGAAAAAAGCTCACACAAAAAAAGAAGTTTCTATCGGAGCCTACGGTAGTGAGAGATCCAAAAGCGCATTTTCCTTTTCCATTTTTCCTCAAACGAGAGCACCGAATCTTCAATTTTCCGTCACGTTCTCCAGAAAACCCTAAAGCTCGACAAACCACAAAATCGAAGATTCCGGGTGCGGGGGAACCGACGAAAATCCGGGAAGGAGACGGAACCGTGACGGCGGTCGACAACCCGATGAGCGAACCCGAGGAAGTGAAGAAAAATGTCAAAACAGAGAACGTCGAATCACAGAAAAGACGCCCGTTTTTGGTTCCCATGAGAATGGAAAAAACGAAAATTAGGGATGAACATAAGAAGGTAAAGCATTTTAAGGATTGCAAATTCAAACTCTTGCCTCTTCGACAGTCGTTCTTGTTTATTACTAGAAATAACATTATTAATCATTTTCCTGTGCTCATTTGACAATTGAAAAGAAAAACATCGAGGAGGAACACTGTCTGAAAAATGTTTCCGCGAGAAAAACACCCGAAGAAATTTTGGAGGATTATGCTGTCAAAAACGAGAAGGAACTTAAATTCGAAGTTTTGAAAGAGAAGAAAAACTCCTGCTCGATGAAATGTTCCTTCGCTGCTGGTTATTCGGGTAAACTAACAAACTCATTTTTCACATATCCTTTGATCTCGTCACGTTCCATTTTTGCTAGACGAAAAGTGTGGAACTTCAGAATCTTTGGTCAGAAATCATCTGGCCATGACGATACTCAGAATGGTGGCTGAGAAACAAATAGACGAAAAAGATACGGAAAATCTAGTTCCCCTATCAGACGCCCAGTAAGTTGGATCATTCTGTCATTTTCGTTCAAAATTTCTTCAATTTTTTCCACCATTTTTTTATTTCTCTTTTCACGATTTCCACCCTCGAATCTTGGTCCACTGCAATGCTGCGTCATTTTCTTCAAACTTTTTGTTCATTGTTCCCCGAAAGCTTGACATTTTTTTGTCATTTTTCCTACGACTACGAATCGTATAAGTGGTAAAACTTCATTTTGAGTGTTTCGTATACAAAATTTGATGTGCCACGAAAAAAGTTGATTCGAGCGGCTAAAATATTTCTGCGCAACTGCGGTAGTTCAAGATGAAAGCTGACCGCGCGATTGTGTTTCGTGTTCGAGCATAAAGGCCCGACGACGTCAGAATCATTGAATTTTAGGATGAAAGAGATAATTGCGTTTCCAACCGAAGGGCCGGAACCGCCGGAGAACGCGATGAGGAAACTTTACAAACGCTGCCTTGAGACGAATGCTCCGAAGCCGATCTACACGGTTGAGGTGAAAAGCGGGGTCGGAGGTGTGCAACACTTGGCTGAGTGTAGGGCGCTGGGAAAAGTGGGCCATGGTCAGTCATTAAGACACTCGTTTGGCTTGACGAAAAAAAGAGAAAAGAGTTATTCGGGATTGAGAGTGCAGGAAAATGTAGCGAGTGGAAAACTCTTTGATAAATTGAATTCTCGCAGCAAACGATCTTTTTATCTCAAGCGTCATAAATTTTGGGCACCCTCCAGGCTCGGCAATCCGGAACGAGAACGCGAAAATAGAAGCAGCCGAAAAGGTGTACATGCAATTACAACTGGAGTAAAGTTCCCGGAGATTCTTTCCCTTGGGACTCGTCGAGGAACGAAATTACGAAAAATCAAATAAAATACACATAAAAAAGGAATAAACGAACTCGTCAAATTTGAAAGATCGCTCAAAAGGGCCATCGCCGGCGCTCGGGTCAGTGGCCTCCTCTTCTGCGCGAGATTTCTACTTTACTTAACCCCAATGAACTCGGATCACATAAAAATACATGTACGCATCTTCATGAAGTCATCCCCCCTGTTCAGGGTATCTTGGCGACGATCCAGGGTAGCTTGCCCGTTCTCTTGAAGTACCAATAGTCGTAAAGTAACTTTCCGACTATCAGTACGATCAAAGATGCCAGGATTACGTTGAGAACGTCCAAAGGGTGTAACCACGAGAGCGATGACGGATCGATGCAGATTTCCGTTCTCGTTAGATCTCGAATCTGTGGACTCGCCAATTTTTTTCTCACAATCCAAAATTCTGTCGTTTTCACTCTTTGGTCATAAGAAAATGTCAAATATACGAGATCGATCTTCATCTACGTGGTTGCTGTGTTAAAATATTTACGTATTTTTCTTTCCAGTAAAAAACCCTTTTTTTCAGGAAAAACTAATCCCTCGTTACAGCTTCTTCCACGAGATATTCAACGTGACAAAATTCTTGTCAAAACAATGTTAAATGATGCTCTTCAAAGCAGTCCACTTGTGTGATTTTTTTTTTCAATAAACTGTACCTGTTTATTTAAATTTTCTTTATTCACTGCTGAATGGCATCGGACATCGTTGACGTCTTTTACGAGATTGGTGTATCTGATCAACAAATCCTGAAAAAAATGGTTCGTCGATGATAGTTTCTAAGCAAAAATTCATGTCTTCGATGAATTCTTGAGGAAAGCTTATTTTAAACGTTAAATGATTAAATTGTGAATCGTTAAAATATTAAGTTCTATTTTGAGAACCAGAACACATCGAGATTATTAAAATCCATCGAGATGATCGACTCACCTGGAATCCTGGTGTAAAAAGACAGTCGCACCGCCAGGGATTATCTCCGAGGTATATTCTGATCGCGCTACCGCTTTGCAAAAGCACGTTTTCGAGAGCGTATGTTGGTAACTAAATTGAAATTACAATTCGTAAATAAATGAGAATTTCACTCCAGCAGGAGACTCACAAGGATTCGTAGCGCAACTTCATGAAAATGTATCTTTGAGTATGGAGAATGAAAAACAATAAATTTTATGGCTTCAATCAAATTAAGGAAGAAAATAAAACTCAAGGACCAAAAAAATACCAAAAATTCAATTTTTGATTCGTTGAAAACTCGAAATAGGAACTCGAAATCCGAAAGGAATAGAAAAAGAAAAAAAAACGCAAAAATAGTAATTTAATCGTTGTTATAACTAAGTTGAGAGAATTTGCAACAAATGCAAACTCGACGACAAGATTCTCAATTGCATTTTTATCAAATTTTCAGAAAGCTAAAATCGAAATTCTTATGGTCTATGAAACACGGAATAAAAAAGAAATTATTGTTTTCACTTCCATCGAATTCAGTTCTGATTAATTTGACAATGAGAAAAATGCTTGCTGTGTGTATTTAAAAATATCAACGTTAAAAATAATTCGATGACGAGCTCAGTGGATGCATTTTTAACTTTGTTTAAGAAAGAGTAAACGAAATAAACTTTCCGGAAGTATTTTATAACCGCGATGACATGACAATTTATGGTTCTGCGAAAGCACACAACGTCATGAATATTAATTATATTTATTTCTGTCTCTGCCAATTCGTGACTGTGTATTATTCATAAGCATCTCATATGTTTTCATGGAAAACAATCCGGCCAAAACTGACACGTTTACAGCTCATGACAAGCTCGTAAAAACTCGATCGTTTTGTGAGGAAGCATCCAGATGGCCGGAAATAGACTTTCACACGACGAAAACTCGTGTCGTTTTAGAAATTGTACGAAATCCGGTGTTTTTGTGAGTTCCAAGAATAAACTCCAACGAGTTTCACCCAGATTTTCCTACCAATCAATACTTTCGTGATGAATGTTCGTACCACAATCCTCTCCACTCAAAAGATAAATTTGCTGGCGCAACGAATTTTTCAGTCGAACCGAAAAATCGTAGCTAACAAATAAAATTCGTTGCTTCAACGAAACTTTTATCGATCCAGCAACATTTTCGTAGATTCAAAAATATTCACTCGAGCCAACAAAAAAAGTGTTCGAATCAACCAAATTTTGGATTCTTTCATAGAAAACAAAAATTTCTTTGAGGCATCGATTTTTCAATACTTTTCCTCAAATTCAATCAACATCGAAATGCCACCTAAATTTTTTCTTCGTCGATTTACTTTATTGCCTGGATTTCGTGTACTCACATCTGTTAATCGGTTACCTCGGAGACTGAGAACTCGAAAATGCTCGAGCCAATAAGATCCATCCAAGTGAGTTATCGATTCAATAAGATTTCCGTCCATGTAGAGATCGATGACTTGCTTATAGACAGGATTCGTGGTCAGAGGTGTCAAATCCGATATCTGAATGGGATTGATTTGTGCAATGAAAAAAAAGAAATCTATTTAATTGCGGAAACGTGCCTTGTACCTGGTTGCCTTTGAGGTGAAGAGTGGTCGCATTGGCAGGCAAAAAATCCGGCATTTGAGTGAGACCTCGGTAGCTGCAATTCACAGTGACGAAAGCCATGAGCTGTCTTCGAGGCTGCCTGCTCACTCGACCTACTACGTAAACTAATTCACAGTCGCAAACCGTCTTTTTACACTCTTCCTTCAGTGTCTAAAAATAATAATGATTTTTTACTGTTATTCGATTCTTCGAGATTTCGCAATTGTAAATAGTTTTTGGATCGATTTTCAAGGCCTTTTATACGCTTGCAGCGGGCGAAAAAACGTGATTTTCTTGATTTTTTTTTTTTCAACAAGAAAATAAATGTTTATTGAAAAATTGTGAACGACATTCATTAGTACATATGTTCATGTACTTGTGCCATTTTTTTCATCAAAAAATTTCTCAAAATGGCGCAACTCCAGCTGTATTTCAGTAGCACTTTTTTTTTTAGCATCAGTTGCAGTGGGCATGATAACTAAAAAACTATTAATCCGATCAATACCGAATTTATACCACTTATTTATTATAACAATAGCTTGGGCCTGGAGGAAGGATTTGTTAAAATTTTGATTGAAAAAAAATGGCGACAGCTTTAACAAAAAATTCATTTTTTGAGGTGCTAAACTTTTGGTTCTTTCTTACAATTTTTTTTTCCAACAAAATACGAAATCCTCCGTCCAGGCCCTAGCTATTATTATAACAAATAAATGGTGCAAATTTCGTATGGATCCGATTAATAGTTTTTCAGTAATCGCGTCCACCGCAAAGGTATTTTTAAAAAAAGACGATTCTGAGATAATCGCGTTGAAATCGGTTGAAATACCCGTAGCTACGAATCAAATGCTCCGATTATAAAATTTGGTGATTATAAAATTTCTTCGATTTTTCGCCCATCACAAGCCCATAAAAACGAAGGCGAGCCAGCAGGAGTTTTTTTCCTCGAAGGTTTCGGCAATATTTTTTTAAAGATTGGCACTTATTGAACTGGAAATAAATCCGCCACGCGAGTCGTTCGCCGAGAATAACTTGGGCTCGTGATCCCAATAATTATGTTCGTTGGGTGCTCACTATGATTATTTCGACGACGGGCACCAGCGGTCGATCCTCGTAAGGTGCGCCGCAGTGCATTTTCTCTCTGTCGCTGACTTTTCTCCCGAATGCAGAATGCTTTGTATCGAGAATCCACGACATGTTCGCGTCGCATTTCCATGGATTACCTTCGGGCGTATACGAGCAGAAAAAGGAGTTGTCAAAGGGACGGAAGTTAGGAAAATGCATTGAATCGCATTGGTCATCTCACCGGACAAATAAACGTGTTGCAGCCGCGTGGCATTGAAATCTGACGGATCGATAAAATTCAATTGGTTTTTTCTCAGATCGAGGCTTCGCAGGTGCGTCGAATCCCTGAAGGCGCTCGCAGGAAGCTCTCGAATCCTCGTGCCCGTTATCACGATTTTCTGTGGAGAAAAGTCATTGAATGAGCGAAGATCGGAAGCGAGAAAAATGAATGCGAAAGTTCGAATTTAAGGAAACTGAGAAATTATTGAAGTACGAAAGTACATTCGAAAGCGAATTGATTTGATGAAAGGAAATTCGTTGGGATGAAATTACCTCGAGAAATGGAACTTCCGCAGGAAACGAATTCGACAAATTCATCACGTTGCTCCCAGTCAGAGTTAATTTCTTGAGAGATGGGAACTTCCTCAACGTTTCAACCGGATCGAAGGACGTTTCGTGCCAGTCGCACAACGTCAGAACTCTTATCGACTCGGAGCTAAGATAGAACCGACAGAAGAAGAAAAACGTGAGTTTCGCGATTGCATAAAGCTGGAGCAGCCGAGTCGGAAGAGCTTTTAATCGTTACCCGGATATCCATTGGCCGTGAAGGCCGCCCGAGCACAGGAGATGATGACCGACATCAGCGAGAGAACAGTCGGCAATTATTTCCGCAGATCTTCCCTGTAACGAATGCTGCAAATCGCAGGGGTTGTGCTCTTTGCCAAAAGCGATTGGGAAGTTCGTGTTGCTCACCGTCAAGAGAATCAGGCCCCTGGACAAAAAGCATCATTTTAAATGGGGGGGACGGGATCGATGAACTTTTTGGTGTTCCTCCGGTGACGAGAAGCCTGCGGAAACGAAGATTTTTTCTCGCTATTTTTGACTCCTTGAGGACTGATAAATCCCAAGTTTTTGGTCCTCAATTCCAAGCAGTGGAATCGAAGCCAGGCACGAAACGATCGACCATCGTGCAAACGCGGATCGGTTCTTCAACAATCGTTCCAACGACGGCGCTATGAGTAACGAAGCATGAAAATTGAGTAATCGAGTGATGAGAGCTTCAGCGAAATTGACTAATAACCGTGACTCCTTGAACGCTTCGTTTTATCGATTTTTTTCTCCCTTGTCTCAACAGATGTACACTCTTTTAATCTAATCTTCACACTTCCCTACGCTCTCATAGGCAAACAAGGAGCACGCGCGGAGAGAGAGCAAGACCTTTCGTTTTATCATTCATCGTCACAAATCATAACATCAAATCTCGGCTCATAAATATTCAAGTTCGTATGCAAAAAAGAGGCTTCGCTACTCCATTATCTTGTGAGCGGTAGCGAACGGTTACGGTAAAATTTAAATTTGCGAATCGTCGATAGATAAAGTTGGAAAAGGAGATTGTACGATTTGATTTCGAGAAGTTTGATCGTGCATAGAAAATCGGTTCTCGAGGTTCGATATTTTTGAATATTTCGAGCTGGACTTGGGTCTGATAAAATTTGTCAAAAAATCAAATTCCTATGAATTAGTGATGTCGAAAAATTGGAGTTTTGGTCGGTTTTCCAATTAGCGAGTCGCTTCAATAAAACTTTGCTGTGCTTGCGGCTCGTTATCAGCGAACTACGCGGGCAAGTTCCCGCAGATTCTTCGCCTCAGAGCTTGCTTAGCAAGGTAAATGCCAAGCGAGTGCATTTTTGTTTGGACAACCTTGGGACGAGAACAAAACGTTCGATGCACAATTGCGGCGATTTTCTCGAGGAAACAGTGAAACAATTTAACTGTTTGTTATTTTGTGAAAACTTGGGAGGCGTCGGTCCCATTATCGCCTCGCTGCGATGCTGTTTCTTTCAATTTTCACCGGTTTCAATGCCAGTCGTAATGCCGCTAATGAGCGCGGCTGTCGAATGGGGATTCCGGAGGGATCTCGACGAAAAATGGGCCAAGCTGGCTTCCTTTTCGTGATCTTTTTCAGTCACGAATCTTCGCGTAAGGAATCGGCAAAAAAAACTTTGAAATTCGATTTCAACGGCGACATTCTCGTCCCACGTTTTCAAGTGGCAACGAAAGTTTTTTCCATTCAATTCTCGGCTCGTATCCGATCACGGCAACTTGTCCTTCGAAACCGGAATCGGAAAAATGCAATTCTCATCCCGACAAAAAGCCTGCAAGAGCAGATGTTCCCTGCTGAAGAAAAGAAATTTGGCACGGATCCGAAAAACTCTTTGAAATCATGCAGGCTGCGTTTCGTCGAGCGAGACGTCGCGAGTGGCTGTGCCGAGCCGCCTTTCGTAAGACCCACGCACGTGGGAGTGATGCGTGAAAATGTTTCTTTTCCCTCATATTTTCCTCAGAAAAGCGCTTGTTTTCACACTTGTTTCGTTGCTAACAGCCACTTATTCGAATCGTGATAAGCCGAGAATTTTAATAACTCCGTTGTACAGCGATAGGCTCGGCGAGGCAGAGGAAAAGAGAGTTGAAAAGATAAGAAAAGTTTGATCGCAGGCGTTCGGATACGAGTCTCGTGAAACTCGGCAAAAAGTCGGTAAAACTTGTTTTTTTCTCCTTTTTCTTTTATTTCGATTCCTTTAAATTATGAGCTTTCACGGATCACGCGTATTGTGCAATAAGGACTTACAGTTTCACTCGCTTCAACGCTGTCGTGTCTGTCATTGGGAATTTTTAAATATTCTTCTACCCAAAAATTTGGATATTTTGACTCGTTTCTTTGATGCTTTTACGACGCGGCGGAACAACGAAGCCGGCGTGTTATAATTTCGGTACCGCGGAAACGTAACTGCGAACGGTCCACGACGATATGAAGAGCAGGTGAAGCATCAGCTATGCTAATACCTACGATATACATTCGACGACGTCATTGAGGCACGACAAATACGGCTTAGAGAAAACGAGAAAAAAAAATCGAAGAACACACGTGATATTTAATGGGACACCTTAATATTCAATTTATAATTGCTCGGGAAGATTGAGATAGATTTTTTTTTATTAATCCTTTTTATTTGTGACACTTGGAATGGGGAAATCGAGATCTTGATTAATTACGAGTAATTTTTATGGTTTTTCGTTAATTATTTTCTGTTCTCACAATTTCAATTTTAATGATTTTTTTAATGAATAATTTTGTAATAAACTTGGTAATTTTGACATCGAAGTTTAAAAAGAAAGAATTTTTTTGAATTTCTGGTGGTTACTTTTCTATTCATTGGAAAAAAAGGGCGAAAAGTTTGTCAAATTGGAGAAATCATTTGGATGCGATTTCACATTTTAAGGAGTCGGCTAATTCGGATTCATGAAAATTTCGAAAATTTGGGTGAATATTAAAACTGTATAAAAGTTCGTACTAAAATTTTAATTTTTTATGGAAAAATTTACTGGTGGAAACAAATTTTGAAGGGTTTCTCGAAATGGAGAATTTTTTTATGTCCGAAGAGGGAGAAATATTCTTCGTAGCATTTTAGAATTGATTTTGCCTTTACCCTCAATTTATCAAAAAAATTCTTCAGGAGCGTGAAAATAAGAAATTTTTGAAAGTTTCGAATAAAAGAATTTTTTTTGTAGGCGAGATTTCAATCGTTCGTTCAATTATTTCATTTCGAAGCTCTTTTTACCGACCGTGGTAAGAGAAAGAGTCGATAATGTCAAGCCGACATTATCGACTGAGTTGCGCGAACTTTTATGCTGCGAGAAATAATCGATTTTTATCGATTTTTTAAAAATTATAAGGTCATAGAAATTGGATAACAGATAGTGATTTGAAGATTGTGAGAATTTTTTTTTTTCAGATTTACTCGGTCGGTAAACAAATGAAACTAACCTTGGTTTGGTTGAAGAATTGCAAAAAAAAAGCAAAATAATTCCTCCAATGAATGATCAAATTTGTTCAAGTTCGTGCCGCTTACGAGGGAAATAATCGAAGAAGAAATAATATTCCATGCTCCGGAAATAGCGGAAAACCGGTGGGTCTCAAAACCTAAAGGCGTCTTTATGAAGCGTCAAAAAACAAATGAACTCATCGAGGTTTAGGAACACGCGACAGCAAAAGGACGTCGAAATGGCGGCAAAAGTGATTCGTTTGCAGCGCCACGAGAAATCTGATTCGTTGGGAACAGATTTCTTATCCAATTTAACCGGAAGTTCGACTGAATTCGCAAAACAGGTCAAGTTTGCAATGATCGTTCCGAGAAGCGAACAAAGGAACGCGACGAATATACTGAAAAAAGGCAAAAAAAACACACACATACACAAAGTACGCTTCCAAATTGTGAAAGGATTTGGGAACGCAAAGTCTGAACTTCCATGTTGTCTTTTGCGTTTGTGCCGCTAAAAAGTGTTTTGAGAATATTTGTGTGAATAAAGTGCTTTGTAAACTCGAAACGACCGTCAATTTTTCCATTTTCGAATTATTCAAAAGGTTTCAAAAGGTGGTGTTTGACAACTTGGAATTATAAACGGTAATGAAACTTCGATGCTTCGTCCTTGAAATAATAAGTGAGAGAAAAAACATTCAAGATTTATGTTCTTCGTTTTACTGTTACCCCGCTTTCCCCATCTCTTTTTTCTCATGCTGCAACGGCTGAGGGAATGTTTTTCATTGGTGTTAATCATACGTGCTTTCATTGCAGATCGGTACAATGTCAGGTATTGCGAGTGCACGATTAGCTGAAGAAAGAAAAGCATGGAGAAAGGATCATCCATTTGTAAGTACCATTTTAAAAATTATTGCTCTTGTTTTCGATTTCTCAATTTTACTTTATTAACATCACAACCGGAAAGTATCTCACTCCTCGACGATTACGGAAGCTTCGCGCGGGAAAAAAATCCACATTAGCAAAAATCAAATGGCGTGTTTAAGCTCGTGCAAACACGCGTGCACGTTTGGAGTGACAGTAAAATTATGATCAATGTTTATTTTTTTTTTAATACGAAGCCAGGAAGGTAGTTGAATCTCGTATGGCGTTCTTTCTGCCAGTGAAATCAACACCGCGCGTTTCTAACCTCAAAAAAATCATCGAAAGAGGTTCTAAGCATTTTCGTAACATTTTCCCAATGTTATTCCATTGGATTCCGAATCGCCCTGAATGTAAAAGTTTCATTTCTAGGGGTTTGTTGCTCGACCTACAAAGAATCCAGATGGCACTCTCAATTTGATGAGCTGGGAGTGTGCGATACCTGGAAAAAAATCTGTAAGTTATCTTGTTGCACCCAGTTTTCTTTCATGTAGTAGCACTTTTTGATGTATAATTTTGACTTACGACAGAAGTTTTTTCTTTTCATTCCCTTACGAGACTAATTATGGCATAAATAGCAATGATTTTTGTCAGTCTCAAGTTTTATATTCGCATCGTTCTTTTCTTCGATCGATCAAGATCAATTATCGGAAATTCCAACTTTTTGATTTTTATAGTTTCAAGATATATTTTTCTTATTCAATTATCAAACCTAAGGTTAAAAAGGACTACAAAAATATTCAAATTTAGGTTGAGTGAGTGTTAATCAAAATTGAATTTTAATCATCTTCAGACTCCCTGGGAAGGAGGCCTTTACAAATTGCGAATGATATTCAAGGATGATTATCCATCGAGTCCACCAAAGTGTAAATTTGAGCCCCCTCTCTTCCATCCTAATGTATATCCATCCGGTACCGTGTGCTTGTCGTTATTGGACGAAGAAAAAGACTGGAGACCAGCGATAACGATCAAGCAAATCTTGCTCGGTATTCAAGATCTCCTGAATGAGCCAAATGTCAAGGATCCTGCTCAGGCTGAAGCTTATACAATATACTGGTATTTATCACTTGATTTTTACAATTCTCAATGCCAGAACAACCAGAAGATGAACATGGGAAATTGCACATTTTTTGTTTGAATTCCAAATGTGTTCTCGTTGGAATTCAGCTACATTTTTATCGACATGAAATTCTAATTCTGTGCAAATATACTTTCTCAGAGTCACTAACATTTTCGGTGTTAGAAGTTTTTCATTGAACAGTGAATAAGAGTTATTTAGGCAATGAAATGTATCAAGCCCCTGAGTAGAAATGACGCGTTCCAGGTATTATTCAACATGTTTATGAACATGCTTGAGTTTACAAGCAATCTATAATCCACATTCAAGTTTATTCTACTCTGATTCAGGTCTAGGAGCGTAGGTTTCTCGTTAATTCAAACAAAAAAGTTTCTTTTGATACTGGTTGTTCTAGCATCTAAAAAATTTGAAACAATCGATCATTTACGGAATAAAAAAAAATTCTTAAATATTTTGTTGATAGTCAAAATCGCCTAGAGTACGAGAAGAGAGTGAGAGCTCAGGCCAGAGCAATGGCACCGCAGGAATAAGAGTTCATGAGCCTCGGAATCGAGTTGCTAAAATTAATTTCTTCGAGAGTAACCTTTGCTCAAGCTCTCATTTGTACACCCCATTCTTCGCCCCGTACCCCACTAAATAATTTCACTCAAATTCTCTTTTATTACAAAAACGAGTCAATGTTGAGGAATCACTAAAGCAAAAAAAACAAACAAAAAATATATATATTTCCTTATACTTTCTTCACCGCTTTGTGCTTTCATTTTTTCCAATGAAATTCTAAAAAAATTGTCCAACTTTGGGGCTTTCCAGGGAAATGGGGAATTTCGAACGAGCTACAACAGCTCCTTTTTTTTACTTCTGTAACTCGTGAAAAACTTATGATGTTAAGATTGCGTATGAGAAATTCCAGTTTGCCATGATCTGGAGATTCTCGTGTCTCTGTCAGGAAACGAGTACTAAAAGTGTAAACTGTAATTCCTATTCGAACGAAATGTAATCATTGATAATCCTATATCATCCTATTAGTAATCTCATCAACGTTATTCGACATAGTTTATAAGATTTCAAACAAATGCAGGAAATATACGGAGAGGAAGAAAGGAAGAGAAAGAGAAGGAAAATGACTTTCGTACGATATCAAAGTTCGCATTTTTGAGAAGCAACAAATTTTCAGTTTTTCTTAGTTAATTCTTTTTTGCAATTGAGAACTTTGAGAATTGATGAATCTTGAAGTAACTATTCAATGAGCTTTCGAATCAGGTTGAATAAGAAATGATAATTAAAAGCCACTAGGATTTTAGTTTCATTTTCAACGTTGTACTCAATTACAATTACAATTCGTAACGAGAATTACGAGGGGTGTTCGCTGCAAGAGCGTGAAAAATGTGATCTTAGCTTCTTCGTTTCTTCTTTTTTTTTTACGTCAAATAGAACAAAAATGAAAATACCAATATCCTTATTTATAAAGATTAGTGTTATTGAAGAAAAGACGAACTTGAGTGAGCGCTGTATTCGAAAAACATGATCAACGAATAGAGTAATCGCCTCAAGAGTTTCGATAATGTAATCAACAGTATGTCACGTTCGTCGTTATAACGCTCCGATTCCCTTTTCTTATTTATGCTAATTATTTCTACGACGTCGATCCAGCGGAGGTGTCAAATTTTCTGGTCCAATAAACCTTCATTTCCCTTAACTCGTCACGACAGTGCGTTATTATTACTCGTTCGAGTTCAACCAACGATCTCCGTTAACAATATCACTGTATATGAATTTATTGCGTTATTATGTTGCACGTACGTCGCCGTTGAAATTAAAAAAAATTAAATTTATAGTTCGATCAATATTTGATCCTAAAAAGGGAGAGGAGAATTCGCTTTTTTTTTAATTTTCAACGTTTTAAGGGAGTTTGCTATTTTGTGAGTCATTTTCACACGTTTTTGTAGAAAAATCTGATTTTACGTTTAAAAAGTTGAACAAATTCCTAAATACCGTCGAGGAAATAAAGATGCTGACAAAAACGTTAGTCCTTTTCAGAAATTTCAATAAATCATAATAAAAGTAGAACAAAAATATGACTTCGTTCGTCAAATAATTGATGGAATAATCTAAAAATAATTTTTTCTTGAAATTGTCAAGTAGTCAAGCACTCTTGAGATTTATCGAATGCCATTTCGAGTTGGAAACTTTTGTCAAAAACAGTTTTAATCCCGGAAAAATTGATGAGGAATGATTGTGCGTTGTCCAGCGAGGATGCGCGTCACGAATGCGCGTTAAAATGTGGCAGCGTAGGAGAGCGAGAAAGATGGAGATAATTCGATACACACACTGCGGAAAAGTCTCGCTTATGAAAAGCAGCAGAAACGGTTTTGCCATTGGCGAAGCCGGTCACGAGTCGCAGCGAGGGTGTTCTTCATTTTTCCGTTCTTATTGTTTCTACCTTTGAAAGGAACAAGGGTTTCTTCTCACGTTTTGAAAAATGACGAGTGTAAGCGGCAAAGTTCACAAGGTCAACACTGGAATAGTAACCTCGTGCGTTGTTGGCTTGGCCCTTTCTTACTACGCGTGGGCTGTCGAAGTTGCTAAAGAAAAAGACGATTCGTACGAAGCCATGTGCGACATAAGCGAACGTGTCAGTTGCACTAATGTCTTCACGTCCGAGTGAGTAATTCATGTACGGGGTATTCGACGCGAGATGCACGAGTACGTTGCCCTCGATTTGTTTCTAATCGATAATTCCAAATTCCAACGATTCGTTGCTTCAATTTTTCTCAAAATTCGAAAAAATTCACCATTATTGGACACTATTAGACGGATATTCAGCAACGAATTTTTCAATTGATACTCTGAAATTAAAAACTGGATAACGAGATTGTCGATCATGAAAATAAAATAAATTGATAAAATATTCAACCAAACATTGATCAGTCACAAAAATTCAAATTGAATTGCAACAGAATAATGTTTGTGAAAATGATAAAAATCTGAACAGAAATCGATAGAATATTCGTCATTTGTTTTAACAATTTCTTATTTTTGCTCAAGTAAATTGAAAAAAATGAGTTTCACACTCATTTTTTTTAGTTTTAAAACATTTTCATTTAAAAAAATGTATTCGAATCTCTCGTCGATTCACCTTCGAGTTTGTTCCTAAATAATGAAGGATCTCTTAATGAAGAAACCTTCGCTAATAAAATAGGAAAGAATTTATTAAAAAATTTCGTTTCAATTCATTTGACATTTTACCGCATTGCAGATACGGCAAAGGTTTTGGCCTCATTCCCGAAGACTCTATTTTCTACGCTCCAAACAGCATTTACGGATTAATATTTTACAGCATTCTCGCAGTCACAAGTACGTGAAAAATTGGATTATCTAATTGGTAGTATGGAAAAAGGATTGATCTACTGCGAGGGGTTCAACGTTCGAGATATCCGGAATCGTTGAACTTTTATCTTAGAAGACTGTTGATGATCGCGAGACGGCACCGACCTGACAGCGAAAAGAACAGCGATGTTTTTCACAGCTCACCTAATTTAGTTTCGGTCGCGAAAAAAATGAGATTAGCAGTCCAATCGAGTTTACTCAATTAAAAGGAAAATCAAATTACAAGAGAATTGCAGTTTCCGTCCGTTCTAAATTGGCCCAATAGTCAGTAATAATGAGTTTAATATTCAAACTTGAAAATCCTCATTTTTTGGGAGCTCAGCTTGGAAGCTGAATTCTAATTTAACGAAAACTCAACCGTTTTTATTTTATTGAAAGAGGAAAAGAACGAAGAAAAAATTTAACAAATTTTTCAGGTATATTCAATCGCTATTATCACGCAGTGGTATTGGTTTTTCTGGCGACTCTATCGAACTTCAGTTCTGCTTACCTGGCCTGGATTCTCTACATATTGAACGACCTTTGTGTCGTTTGCGTTAGCACTTACATAGTCAACGCTTTCATACTGATTCTTTCGATACGAAAATTGCGAATTCTTACACGAGCGCCGTTGATTAGCTCGAAAAAAAAGAAACATTGAGCATCACGAGTTCTTCGACACGTCGTCGCACGAAAATTTTTCACGAAACATTTGTACATAGAGCCAAATAACTTTTAAATTCTTTATGTGAACACGAGATAATTATATTCTGAATACGAATAAAATATTTATTTGATTCTTCTTGATACACGAAATATTTATGGCGATTCCTACGGGAAGCAGTTTGACAGCGCTTTTGCTCACGCCCCACTGCATCGACACAATTCAAGCAACGAATCACATTTTCATACTTATGAAAAAAATGCAGGGGCACGAAAGAAAAAGTGACAGAAAGATGGAATGTGCATGAAAAAAATTGTTCCGCTGAACGCGTCTGATATCTGACGAAGCATAAATTGTCAATGACGTTAAGATGATCTGTCAGTTTCGTGAGTGCGAGAGAGATAGTTGCAAAATGGTTGCACGGTTTACTCGGACATTCTTGATTTCTTGATAAAAATGCGAGTCACACCTTGTCCTTTGATAAAATGAGCAGCAAATTTTCCACCAAGTCCTGCTTCATGCAACAAATCTTGAAATGAATTATATTTCTGATGGCATAAAGAAAGGGGGCTGACAGTGAGTTGTACAAGAGTTATTTGATATTATGAAAATTATAGTCGAGAAAGATTGTAAAATTTTCAGTCTCGAAGCTATTAGCATTCAAATTACGGAATGCGTGAACAAGTTTTTCTGTCTAGTACATCCAACGATGCATTATCTGCCAATAACGTTGAGAAAAAAGGTTGGAAGGATGTAGGCAAGGCAGATCTTGCTGAAAGTTATCTACAGCAGGCAACGGAACTAGCCTAGAAATAAGCTGTTACTTTCACCATGATTTCGAAGATGTTGGTCCACTTCGTCCACTTGAACACGATTTATTCCTCACTCCCGTGTTCGAACCGAGGCGAGCAAGTGTTGAAATTCCTCTGGAAGTGAATAATCGAACTTTGCAGAGCTGTACAGACAGATTTAAGCTCGCTATTTTTATATTCCATAATAATCGATCTCAAAAATATCTTTCATTGAGAAAAATTGCACAAATTTTTCACCAGTTGTGTGAGATGAGAATGCAAAAATCTCGGGTATTAATATATTTACATACCGAGTAAACATCAGTCTCGCATCGCAAATGCTGACGTGAGCACTCATCTTTCAATGCTAAGAAGATAGAGCATGAGTGCCGATAGCTTCGGTTGATTGAGAGGTCGAGGAAGAGGCGCATCATGCGGATTGTCATTAATCAGCGACGCAGTACTCCAACGAACGAGTAAGCGACGATAAAACTCTGTCCGTGAAATTGTCGAAGTTTCCATGCTCATAGCAGAAACGGTGTTCTTGAATTAATTAAAATGTTTGGGTTATCCGTTGAATAAAAAGAAAACATCAATAATAAAAGGAAGTGTCTTTCAGCTAGCTGAGTGCAACCCAAACGAACTACTGCCTACTGCTGGTGCAACTTTTCGAAGTGAACTACTGTGATTCCGAAACAAGCAGTGAGTACTAGCTGTTGTTGAAAAACAAATTCAAGTGCACAAAATGGCCATCTCATCAGCTGTCCTGCTGACCTTGGCCCTTGGATTTATCGGTGTCTTGTCGTATTATATGCTGCGTCATTTCACCTACTGGCGTTCGAAAGGAATCCCATACATTCAGACAAATCCATTATTTGGGCTGATATTACCTGTATTGTTGCGCAAACGTTCCATGCCTGAAAATACAATAGCTATTTACAAGGCATGTCCGGGTGCCAAGTATTACGGCTCCGTGGATTTCGGTGAGCCTGTTTTAATTGTTAAAGATCCAGAGATCGTGAAGGACGTAACTGTCAAAAGTTTTGCCCATTTCCCAAACCACCGTGCTTTTTTCGACGAGAAATTCGACCCGGCATTGTCGAAGAATTTGTTCTTCCTGAAGGACGACCGTTGGCGTGACATGAGATCAGTCCTGACGCCGAGTTTCACAGCAAACAAGATGAAATACATGTTTCAATTGGTGTCCAAGTGTTCGATGGATTTTGTGCAGTATTTACGCGAACGTTCGGAACCAACGAGGGATATTGACCTCAAGGACTTTTTTACGAGATACACGAACGACGTTATAGCCACGACGGCCTTCGGGATCAGTGTCAATTCGGTGCAAAATCGCGAAAATGAGTTCTACACGAATGCCAGAGCGTCGATCTTCTTTGAGGGCTTCTTGAACCTCATCAAGTTCATGGTCGCTAGATTCTTTCCTAAACTCATGCGGTTCATGGGGTTTGGCTTCCTGCCTAAAAAGTGCAGCAGATTCTTCGACCAGATCATTTGTGACACGGTGAAAATGCGCGATGAAAAGGGCATCGTTCGACCTGATATGATCCACCTTCTGATGCAAGCGAGGGACAACGAGAAGGGCATCCCCATGACCAACGACGATATAACGGCCCAGGCCATCATCTTCTTGCTCGCTGGCTTTGACACCTCCGCCCGACTCATGTGCTTCGTTTCTCACGTTCTTTCTCATCATCCAGACATTCAAGATCAACTTCGCGACGAAGTCGACGCAATATTGGGCCAAGATGACGGGAGCATCTCCTACGAGAAATTGGGTTCTATGAAGTACTTGGATATGGTGATTTCGGAAACTCTTCGTATGTATCCCCCACAACCCTTCACCGACCGAGTTTGCACCGAAGCTTATGAACTGGAGGCCTCGACGCCTGAATCCAAACCGTTCACCGTTGCCCCGGGGACCTTAGTGTGGATTCCAACTCTTGGCTTTCATCATGATCCCAAGTATTTCCCGGAGCCGGAGGAGTTCAAACCGGAACGTTTCAGCGAAGAAAACAAAAACGACATTATCCCTTACAGTTACTTACCGTTTGGCATTGGACCGAGAAAGTGCATCGGAGATCGATTTGCTCTCATGGAAGCGAAGATCATCATTGCCCGACTCCTGCAAAATTTCGTTTTCAAACCATCAGAAAAAACGACGAAAGTCATCACATTCGCTAGAGATGGATCGATTATGAGTCCGGAAAACGGATTCTGGATGCGGTTAGAGTCGAGGAACAAACCGTAAACCAACTGATTTCCGTGTGACTTTGGGACAACAATTTTCATTCAGAGCTTCGAAATCGTTATCAACCGCTGAACCTGAGTTTGTCGTGTAGTACACGTGCTGCAACAAATCAGTCAATCTGTAATTAATTATAAATCCGCAATAATAAACTCATCAGTAAAAATTGTATATTGAAACATATTGATGTACAGTCTCACTTCATGAGACGGATTTAAAAGCGAAAAAACGTTCATTCAAATTACACAAGCACAGTATTTTAACAAAGCTTTTTAATAAATGTATTTTCGAGTATTCACCACGCAAGATAAAAGTATCAAATTGAGGTGAAGCAGCAAGTTTTAGCAAACCAGGTTGGATCGTATGGGATTTTCACGTCCGACTTGTGTTACTCTTTTTTTATTTCGCTATATTCTTTTTTCCATCCAGTTTATCTTGGTATTATTACGCATGTATACATATAGAGTTGAATTAAAAATAAATTGGATACTGTATTTTAGTCTGATTTTGTCGTCCTTTTATTCTGATAAATTCTATCCAAAAATGTTGAAAACATCCAAAACGATCATTAAGCATCTCGTTCTCAGGCTTTTTCCTTCTTTAAGTAGTAGTTCTTCTACCCCGTCTTGTTTTTTCATGCAGTGAACTGTGGAATCATTAACCCTACACCTCATGTGCCTTTTTTCATACCCTCAACCTCATGACCGGGGTTTGAACGCACCCCAATCTTTTTCTGCTTATAAATCCGGTCCTACGATGCTAAACTGACTTTATCCTACACCATTTTCTTCGTTTTTTTATAACGAAAAGAATGATGTTCGATAAAACTAATTTCAATTGAATTTATATATAAAAAAATCCGTCGATAATCAGTCGATAATGTCGCTTGTTAGGACGGGAGCGTAGTTTGAAGTTCGCGTGGGGTGTGCTCACACCCCAGTCATGCGTTCTAGGGTTAACTAATATAATCGAATTTTCGTTGGAAAAAATTGTAACGTTTGATCATAAACTCTTGAATGAAGCTATTAGTATTTGAAGTACGTAATGTGTGATTAAATTTTTCCACCCAGTACATGTAGCGATGTATAATATGCCGATAACGTTGATGAGAAGAAAGGTTGGGAGGACGCGGATAAAGCAGATCTCGTTGAAAGTTATCGACAGCAGGCAAAGGAACTAGGCGAGAGAATTGATGTCACTTTGGTCACTCTTCCGAATTTCAACTTCGTTATAATCAAATGTTGAATTAACAAACGGAGATGGTGGTCGACTTTTGATTGCGACTGACTCGACTCGTTCGCCACGGATGCAAATAAATATTTTTCGCGGGCTTCAAGCGACAGATCAGAATACTTTCGATGATTGTAGGGCGCCTCCCAAATATCTCTTCAACAAATTTTCGTTACAAACTTTGAAAATAATTTGGCACTTTACCTGACAGTAGAGTGACGTGAGCTTTTCGAGGAAAATGAAATGAATAATTTTGCTAAAAGAAGAATTCTGCAGTACAGTAAATGAAGAGTTTATTAGTTTTCAATGAGATTTACTACGCTTCTAGTTATGTAAATATATTAAAATTCAACATTTTTGCATGCATGACTCGCACAATTGCTATACTTAACCTTTGAGATATTTCGGAAAATTGTGGCAATCAGCAACAAGAATGATTTGCTTTCCAGCAAAATGGTTTTGCTCGGTCGGCAAAATAATTTGCTCATCCAGCAAAAATTCGCGGCTGCAAGAGCAAAAGTTCTTTGCTAATGCGGCACATGACACTTAACACAGGATTTCTGTCACAGCAGCAAATTAATTTGCCGTCGCTATATTAATAAAAAAATTTGTATCAGTGGCGTGGCGTACGCTGTCGCGACACAAACATTTCTCTCCGCGCGCGTAAGCAAAATTAAAAAATATTCGCTCATGGCGATAAACATTTTATGTCAGTGTTGATCGTCGCTCGACGTGTCCGACAGTTTTCAAGGTCACGGGTGAGGTCTATGAGTTAGTGATTCCCGCTCGAGGTTTTGATAATCGTTCATACGACGAACTATCAACGAGAACAACGTTGACCATGACGGATGATTTTTTCTCCTTTGTAACGCCGAAATTGTGCATTTTTAATGAAGAGGACGTCACAAAACATTCAAAAAAGTTGGATATTCCCATCTTTTCAAGGTTCGTTCCCAATTCCTCATCGTTGTACCTTTCCAGGCGAGCAAATGTTAAAATTCCTTTGGAAGTGAATAATCGAACTTTGCGGAACTATGATAGGATTTATGCTCATCATTTAAATATCTCAAAACAATCGATCAAAAAAATATATTTCATCGAGAAAGAGTGCCCGAATTTGCGAGAATAGTGCAGCAGATTCCTCAACCAGATAATTAGTGACACGGTGAAAATGCGCGATGCAAAGGGCATCGTTCGACCTGATGTAATCCACCTTCTGATGCAAGCGAGGGACAACGAGAAGGGCATCCCGATGACCAACGACCGAGCCAACGACGATATAACGGCCCAGGCCATCCTATTCTTGCTCGCTGGTTTTGACACCACTGCCCGGCTCATGTGCTTCGTTTCTCACGTTCTTTCTCATCATCCAGACATTCAAGATCAACTTCGCGACGAAGTCGACGCAATATTGGGCCAAGATGACGAAAGCATTTCCTACGAGAAATTGGGTTCTATGAAGTACTTGGATATGGTGATTTCGGAAACTCTTCGTATGTATCCCCCACAACCCTTCACCGACCGGGTTTGCACCGAAGCTTATGAACTGGAGGCCTCGACGCCTGAATCCAAACCGTACACCGTTGCCCCGGGGACCGTAGTGTGGATTCCAATTCTTGGCTTTCATCGTGATCCCAAATATTTCCCGGAGCCGGAGGAGTTCAAACCGGAACGTTTCAGCGAAGAAAACAAAAACGACATTACTCCCTACACTTTTTTACCATTTGGCGTTGGACTGAGAAAGTGCATGGGAGAACGATTTGCTATCGTGGAAGCGAAAATCATCATTGCCCGACTCCTGCAAAATTTTGTTTTCAAAACAACGAAAGTCATCACGTTCGGTACGGACGGATCGATTATGAGTCCTGAGCGCGGGTTCTGGATGCGGTTGAAACCTAGAGCAAAATCGATTTTTGTGTGATTTTGGGACGCCTCCTATTTGTACTTAAAACCTTCATTTGTTATTTATTTACATTATTAATGTATGGAAATTGCTCGAAATAAAAAATATTTCAATATTGAGAAGTTTGTGTTCGAACTACTTCAATGAATTCCCGAGAAAATCGATCACAATCGACACTCATTCGCTCGTATCGATCTCAATCATTGATAAATATGAAAATTCTGCATGGTATTATTTCTTCTCAGAACTGAAAACAATTTCCTACCGAGATCGTAAATTCATAAAAGATAATCTTTGTGATCCCAAATCTTATCGCGAACTATTTCGAAACCTCGCGAATAATCCGATAACTTCTATTCAATCTCAATCATAGAAAATGATCGATACATTCTGTTCTGCTGACTCGACCACGCGTTTCGTCACATTTTTTTTCGAAAAGTTCAGGGTTTTGAAAAATGACTGTACCGTGATGACTATCGCACAGATTTTGGGAGCTTGAGTAAAAAATGGTCAGTCTGCATTTAGGTAAGTACGTAAATAATCTTTATTTCATAAAATTAATTGAACTTTATAAATTCATTAACTTACTCAACAATAATAAAATATAGAGTCGTTTATGGTTGGACGCAGATATCGTAAGGATTTTTCAAAGTACGAAGGAAAAGAATAAACTTGGTACGCTGAATTGGCAGGAAAATATCAACGTAAGAGGTCAAAATTGCGATGTACAGTCTCAACAAAAATATTGTATTCGATAAATTGAACTTCGGAGGTGAAAAATGCGTAACACAATCGCATCGCGCACGTTGTCAGAAAAATTTCTTTTCTATAAACCCGACAATTTATCGATGATTCGAATAATCGGAACTTTCGGTTTGATTTTGGCACATGAAAGTTCATGGTATTGAAGTTCCCACCGTTGAATAGCAACAAAAACAATATTTTCCATTAGTATTTTGGTTTTCTAATTAGTTCGAACTTTTATAATTTACTTTTCAAACAAATGTCAGATTCAATGGGGCATTTATTGGCATTCCAGAGCGACAAATTTCATCGAAAGTTTATAGGTTCGTTAAAAGAAAAACGAATTTTCATAGTTCGATTGAATGAATTTTTCAATCCAAATTTTAGTTGATAATAAATAAATAATGTTCCCAGAGCTCCACATTGGTGGCGGAGATTAAAAATCTACGAACGTGGATGGATAGAGACGAAAAAATATCGATCAACTCAAGATCCACGTATGGATGGAGAACATCGCGCATTATAAAAAATATAAAAACAACGTAGATGCTGGCAGCAGAAATAAACAGTTCATTGCACTTGAATTGGGGGTGTAAATATTTACAAAAATGAGTAAATCCTCGATCGGTTAACTCCTATGTCATGGAACAGTGATTTTTTTCATCACTCTAATTCAAGAAATCAAAGCATTTTCCGCATATTCCAGAAGATACGAATACGAAGGAATCTTCGAACTTCGTTCAACAAGTTCGGATAAACTTGAGCGAAAAGAATACAAAGATGGCGAAGTGGGTATGAAATTTCGGATAATTTGGAAGAATCAAGTGACGTTAAATCTTGTTTTTCAAAGTTAATACTCGTATTTAGTGGCTTTGAATAAATCTCTGTTGCTCCGGCTGATGCTGGCGAGGATACCTGGACTTTTGAGGGGCGGAGTTTCGTCGAGCCGATTTAATTGTAAGTTAGATTTGTAGGGGACGTTTGGTGACGAGTGATCGCCGTTTCCTCTGCTCGCTTCGACGTTGAAACTCTTGCTTCGTGAGAGTGAAGATTTGTAGGTTCTTTCGGGTTTAGTGGGAGCTTGAAAATTCGTGGTCGTCGATGCGTTCGGTTTCTGCGATGTGACAGCGTTTTTTATCGAAATGTTGATCATGCTACCGTACTGACGTGATTGATTGTTTCGGCTGGCCGGCGGTACCGTCGTTTGTTTAACGTGGTTCATCGTGTTTGTCGAATGGCCGAATTGACGACGAGAGTTCGACTGACTCGTTCTCCCATTGTGAGCAACGGAGTGCAATTTACGGGGCAGTGTCTGCGTGCTTCGGAATTGTTCGTCCCTCTCGTATTCGTTGGTCAACCTGCTCGTCGACTTGCTGAATCGCCCAAGCGAGTTTGACTCGACACTAAAATAACGCGAGCCCATTAACCCTCCACTTGCACGTTTTTCAATGACCCTTGACAGATACACTGGCTCAGACGAACTCTGGGGAGCTAATTTTCGCCTTCGAATCACTGCCCCAACTTGTAGTTCTCAAAGTCTACTTCTCCTTCATTCGTTTCATTTCAGGTCGGGGACAGTCTAGATTCAAGCCACTGTGCCTCTCAAGGACCATTTTTTAAAAGTGAAATCTTAACACGAGGCTTGAAGTGAGCCCAATCAGCATAAAATTTTCCTCGTGTGTCAGAACGATGCTCAACCGTGTACTGTTCTCTACGTTTTTTTCATAACGAGGAGAATACAGTCACACTTGCTGAATATTTCGTTTCAAAACCTCTATGGAGATGGAGTAGAAACATCAAAAAATGAAGAAAAAAGAACTCTTTCCCAATCAGAGTTGAGCTCATTTCCGATCTGATGGCGCAGAACAATTTTCAATTTTTCAAACGAATGCACGTTAACAATTTATTCTGGATTTGAGATAAGTTAAATTAGAAACTAATTTTTTAGTTTCTTGGAGCCACGATCTGAGAGCAGATTTTTTCAAAATGTTGTTTTGATATCCATTGAAATTTTGCGCTTTAAATGCTTCATTAGGTTTTGTTTATTAATTAATAATTTACTTCGCAGTTGATGCGGATATGAATTAAAAAATGCGGAATAATGTATTTCAATACCTGTAGTCACGTTCGACACCATTTCGAGTGGTTCCCCTCGGTCTTCCATGAGGCTTGCTGCTGACCTCTCGATAGACTTTCTCCCGGCTGTAACTCTCACGATTGCTAACGGCGTATGGATCTTCGCCCACGTAATACCTGTGAACAGGTGTCGAATTGCCATTGCGATGATGATAGTTGCTCGGTTCGTGAATGGCGTAGCCGTTCGATCTCGATGTTTTGACGTTTTTCACAATCGTGTTTGCGTTGTTTCTCGGGGAGCGTGGGGGTCGTTCGGGAGGCTTATCTTCCGGCAGATCTTCGCTCAACAGAGGAATATTTCTGTCGATAACGTTGTACTGACGGTACGTCGAATCGTCGTCGGTCGGGGTCAGCTGGGACGTCGAACTACTTCCTGCTCGTTTGGTTTTTCTCTCGGACGATGCTGACCTCAGTTTACCGACGAGTTTTCGAAAAGATTCGCCGATTTTGTATTTCGAATGACTGGGACCTTTTTTGTGCGTAGAATAATAAAAAAATTGGAGAAATTTGAGTTTTTTTTAGCTCTACGAATGGAAATTTGTCTGCATGCTGTTTATCGATACCGAATTTTGTTTTCTCTTACTTTTATGATTTTTTTCAGGACTGTCAAGCACGCTCTTTTTTTCTCTACGGCTCGGCTGGACGATCCTCTGAACTGGGGACGGTGATCGTGACCTCGGTGACGTTTTGCCATTTTGTGGACTGTAACGTCGAGTTTCGATTCTCTCCACATTCGTTACTTGCTGCTGGACATCTTTGCTTCGGTTTTCCCAGGTCCTCTGGACAACGAGGACCGGACTCGCTGTACGCACCGGAAGTTCGTTGTACGAATTCTTCTCTTCGGACCTCGACATCGTCTGGTTGGTAAATTTACAAACTTGATAATGCATTTCGAAAAATGAACAATTTTCACTGCGATTCCATCGCCACATACTTTTTTACTTTATCTTATGCATAACCCAAGTTTTTAAGCAATTTTAAAAGTGGAGCATTTTTAAGTAAGAAAAGCGACTGAAATATTTCGATATTATCGTTATATCCTGAGACCGGATGTGCTGGTTGAAAAATCATATAAAAATATAAAAACAACGCGAAGACGATGTTAATACCTGTTCGCGAACTCTGCGACGAACCGGAGGCGATGGTGGTTCGTCTCGTAGACGTTGTTCGTGACGATTTTTTTTCTGATCCTGTTCGGATTGAGTTTGACGACGAGTTGTCTCGTAGCTTCTCGAGTACGTTGCTTCTTTCTGAATTCTCGATGACTCCGGCTGGTTCCTTGGACTGTCGTGCCTGTATCCGTTGCTTCTCGGGGTTTCGATCACGTAATGCGAGGGAGAGGCCGTTCTCGTGTGGTTCATCGGCTTTTCTGTGTACGTAAAAGAGAGTGGTTGATCGAATGAGAAGATCGTTGAAAAATCGAAGAATCTTCGAAAATTCAAGACCGAATAAACGAGTGAACGATTAAATGTGGGAGAACGGATAACCGCAGCTCTTACCAGTCGCTTGATATCTCTCGGACCACTCGCTAATCCCATGAAAATATCCCGAAGGAGAGGCGGAGTCTCTTCCGCTGGTACGTCGTTGTTGGTGTCGAGGGTAATTGGGGCTCGTGTAATCGCGGTCCCTCGCAGGCGTGCAGGACTTCATGGTGACATTGATGAAGCTCGTATTCGTGCCAGTTTGGATGGGGGGATCGTCCGCTTCGACGGAGCCGTGGGACGACCTCGATTCGCTACCAAAATGGCTCTCGAGCCATTTGGAAGTTTCGAATTTTCGCGCCTCGTCCTCTTCCTCGAGGTCGAGAGGTTTTTTCGTAACCGCATCCTTCCGGCTCGCGGCTGTCGTAGTTTCGGCGTTGAAACCGGCGTGCTTGTGCAGACGAGTCGTCCGCATTGTCGTTGGTGGCGGTGGCCAATCCCCGATACGTTCACCCTCCGTCGTCTCGGAAACGTAACGCATTTCACGGGCGATTTTCTCGCCACCCGAAACGTAATCGACCAAATCCTCGTCCCGCCTCTTCAAAAATCGCTGCGAACTCTCCTTGCGCGTTTCCGATGGCTCATCGTGCAATCTTTCGTCACTCCCTTCGTCCTCTGCCACCGGCTCGTCTTTAATCTGACTCGAAAAAATCGGTTGATGAAAATTTCTACTCTACTCGAATTTTTTGTCATCGAAGACTACTCGAAGGGCGCTTCGAACTCGAGATTATTCCATTATTTTCTGCGTGCTCCTGAGAACCGAATGGAAAACTTACTTCTTCGTGTTCGACCGTTTTCCTCGACTCCGTGACGATGAGACCGTCGGGTTTGAGCTCGCTCCGTTCGAGCTTATTTTCCGTGTCGACGACCTTATTCGACCTCGTCGTGTGCTGCAATATTCGTGGTCCTGGCTGGAGAGCGAGCTGCTTCGAGGACTCGGCCAACGCTATTCTCAAATCGCCCCGGTTCGTTCGCACAGCGTTTTGGTATGCCTGGGGGGAATAAATTTTCTCATTTCGGGGCTCGGGCGACGAGCGAGGCGAGAGTGATAAAAATAAATGCAGATTGTTTTGATAATTCGCGAGTGAAAATTTTTACGTTGAGATATTCTCGGAGCCGAAATATCCTCAGAGAGACACGAAAAACCGGACTGTCCAGCTTTTGCTTTGCAGCTTTTTTGCGGCACTTGTCCAGAGCCAAATTCACGATGACTTTGATAACGCGAAGCAGCCAGCACTCGGTTTTTTCGAGACTTTGCTTTTCTTCAAATTTCGTTGTGCTCAATCGCGTGTTTGCACTGTTCGAACACATTCAACTTGAAACCTGACGTAACGAGTTTTTGAAATAAAAGTATTGGGGAAAGCGCACCAAACGAATGGTCAATCGTCGAGATTCGCTGGGGCGCAAACATGCGAAGATGAAGATATTAGCAGGCATCACGAATCTCAAAGTTCCCCTCGAGCGTACAATAATACCAAGCGTGTATCGACTCAATATCGATTAGCATTTGCTCGGAAACTTGAAAACAGGTTTTCGAAGCTTCTACGGGTCTATGCAGTTCTACTTTTTTATAATTCAGCCCTCGCTCTCACTCTCGCGCTCCGGAGGAACGGCTCGAGTGGCGCTTATCGCGATCCTGAGAGCAAGGTCGAAGAAATCCTAAAAATTTCGCACTCTCGCGTATGCTCGCGCAAATGTTGGTGAAAAACGAAGACTCGTGAAGAAGTTAACTGAGGTGATGAATAAAAGAGAGTGGAAAGTAGAGAAACGTGAAAACCGAGTCAAAAGAGTGACTGAAAATTGAAGCTTTGACGAGTGAAAAATGGTTGAACGGTCAAGAGTCCATTTTTTGCTGCTCTTACAATAAAATCCAGCGATTTTATACATCCGAATAGTGCACAAACTCACTGCAATAAAATTATACGAAATACCGGGCTTTCGTACGTCAGAAATCTCGCTCAGAAACTTTTGTCAAATAAATCAAAAACAATTTTATAAAATAACGTAAAAACCGAGCTGAGTTCCTCAGGATCGAGCTATAAACTGGGATTCTGGCCGAGCAGAACGACGAAAAAGTCGATGGCAAAGAAGCAGCGTTGAAAAGAATCCACCGCAGGAGCTGCGCCCGGAAATAACGAATAAGCGTCGAAAAAAGTGTTTTATTTACCCACACAACGATCGTGGAAGCATGATGAAAAGTGGAGGAGACGAGCGAATAATCCCAGGACGATATCGCACAGTTATTAGTCCCCTAACGATCACATATTGGTTAGTTTACTGAGCGAATATGAGAGACGTTGACGATGAGAGTTAGCCCTTTATAGTCGTCTTTGTAAACCGTAAAATTCGGTGATTTTAGAAACAATGAGCGACGAAAAGGAGCGAGTACAGACGAAATAAGGATTTTCACGTCGGCCGCATCGAGGACACGGATAAATCGCATTCGAGCCAGCTGCGGCCGGTCGACTGCGGCCGTGGCATCTCGGTACTTCCCACTTCGCCATTGGGTAAAAGGAGCGAGAAAGAGAGGACCGAGAGATCATCGGGCTCGGGAGTAGTTTCCCCTCCATTTTGCAAGGGAACATTGTACTCTATATAGTTATCTATATAATATTGCACGCAGCACGTATATCGATATACATAGAAAGTGTAAAATACGACAGTAAGCGTACAGGGAGTACACGTACAGTTTCTATCTCAAGTATCTCCTGCTCTCTCTCTCTCTCTCTCACTCAAACTCATTCAACGCGCAGAGAAACCTTTCTCGCGTCCTCCACCAAGAACCGAGTCATTTATCCCGCCAGGATCACGTGTTTCTTTCTCTCTTGGCCGGGAGAGGGTTTGAGCGCGGGATTTTTCGCCCGGTCTCTCGTAGCAACCGAGTATTTTCATCCGCAGATCGTCCCCTCTCTTTCTCCTTCTCTCGCGGCTTTTTTCTAAATCTTCCTTTCTACGAATGTTTTTGTCTCGATTTGCTCTTTTCCTTTATACATCTTCTCGGTTAGCCTCTTCCACTTTTTTCTCTGCTCTCTTTACGCTACTCCCGATCCGTTCGGATCGTCGTTCCTCTTGCTCTTCGCCTAGAGATCTCTTTCTGTTTGTTTCGACTGCTCTCTCTCGCTCTTCGTCTTCCGCGCTCCCTCCTCTCGCGTTCCTCTCTGTCTCTGGGACTCGCGTGCTTGTCTCAAAAGAGGAACGCTCGGTCGCGCATTCACCTACGCTGCCTACAATAATATCCCGGGAAACGCGATACAGTCAAAGTCTCCGCAAATCGTCGGATTATCGTCGCGCACTCGTTTCGAAATATTGCTCAACTCAATGGAAACGTGATCGGGTCCCTTGGCGCGAAGGACGTTTTCTTTCCCGCACTGTACAGAGAGTCCGAACCCTGAAAAATTGAGATTCGCGCCTGAGCAATTGTATCGCGTTGAAAATGCCACGATTGCAGTTTTACCATCGTGCCAAAATCCGGGTGATTTGTTTCCCCGCGGAGTCAGCGAGCTCGGAGCGTGAAAATTGGGCAGCCAAAGACACTCCACGCTTTCGAGGACATCGAGCGAATTTGATGTTGATTTACGGCGAGTCTGACGCTAGGAAATAACAGCCTCCGCGAGGGTAGATAAATGTTCAGGAGACTTTATGAGAAGTACCTGTCCACATGGACGCTTTCGCAACGGATCCACTTCTCGCCCTAAGCTTTTAGCGTCCATTCTCTTCGAGATACAGAGTGTCTCGAAAGTCGAGCTTCCGATTGTCGCTCCCGAGATCACGATGTGAAGCACGCTTTTGCTCGTCGGTGGCCCGGAGCGGCCGTTGCCAATTTAGTCAACTCATCAAGGATGCACCGGAGAGAAAAAACAGCGGAGGTACTTGCGCTTTGGAATTTTGTAATTCAACTGTTTCGCAGCTCCCAGATGACTTTGGACTCGCGGCTCGCAGCCGAGTGACCGTTGCGTTACGCCATTACTCGCGCAGCCATCCTCGATTCGACTCTATCTTCTTTAAATATCTGTTGGAATGAGAGTTTTTCGCTCAGGAGGCAGTAACTTCGTTCCGCTTCGTTCGATTTCACTCTTCATCCCAATCTCACTTTTCCCGTCTCGCTTGGTGTTTTAATAGATTAGACGGTGTAGCTGTGTACACGAACCACGCTAATACCACACCGGTGGAGTTACTTTGATCTATGGACCACGGTCTCAAGCCACGGAGAGTCGTTCGGCCTCTAACAGAAGCCGCGGAGGGTACCAGAGCGTGTTTTCTTATCTGCACTCTTCGATATCAAAACGTTTCATTATTACGGGTATTACGAGTCGCTTGGATGCGTGGTGCTGGCGAATGTTCTCCGTCGTTTATTAGATAAACTAAAACACGATTGCGCGAGTTACTTCGAACATGAACGAGCTACAGCGGATTCGTAACAGTTACGCAACCGCTGCTCTTCGTTGTTCTCTGCCACTTGAGTAAAAGTCTTTTAATATCAATCGATAAGTACGAGGCGTGAGTTTTTCTCGAGCGAAGCAAAGATGACTGGCAACAATTCAACGCCGCCGAAAATAATTTCGACAATTGCGGGAATGAAGAATTTCCAACACTCCGGTTCAAGGCTATCGAATAATCGAAAGTGGCGGAATCGTTTTTCTTTCAATTTATTCTCTTCGAAATACCACCATCGTTCAGTCAGACTAAAACTATATTTAGTCGCGCACGTTACGTGAACGATGAATAGTTGTAGGAACACACAAGTGCAGACGAGAGCAGCGATTGACGCGAGGTATCCTTTCCTCAGTGCTGCGACCAGATTCACCTTTTCGAAGCCTCGTTGACCTTAGCCGTTTACGTGCCCATGTGTGCAGGTGTGCGAAACCCAAGCCAGTGTGCACGTGTGCGTCAAGAGGCTTTCCCATTCGAATGGCTGCTGATGAATCGTTCGAATGACCTACTCTTATACTCACTCGAGGCCTTTGATGCGTCTCTATATCGCCATTGTATTTATTAGTCGAAATACCTGCGAGGAAAATTCCTCGGTCCAGTGAAAATACGAGGCTGGTCTCGTCAGCTCGCGGAGAAAAGTTACATCGTTATTGACTCCGATGTAATTAAAGCGTGCTAGATACTCGACTCGTTTCCTCGATCGTTACTGTCGATCATGTGAATTTTATGCTACCTCTATATCATTTATGTGTACAGAAACGAATATGATACTGGCAGCTAGAAAAACGTACATAGGAACATAAAAATGATAAATTTTAGTGATAAATTCATAAACGTCAAATTTATCGGGTCACGTCCACTAAATCCTTCGAATTGTACGTCCGATCTCGACTGTTTTTCCATGAAAAAGTTTCTTTTCTCGTGTCCCAATTACCGTTTTAATGAGTCTGATTCAGCATGATTCTAGTGCTGGTGACAGATGACATTGAATTTTTGTTGTTGTTTTTTTGTTAATGGACTGGTAGGGAAACCTTTTGGATGTTGACACTACCTGACGATCAATTGACCTTCTTTCGTCCCAAGAATCGTTTTTTCGAGAGTTTAACAACACTGAGGATCGAGGGTTTTTGTGTTTGAAAAGTAGTGCGAGTGCGTGCGGAATACCTCATCGGATATGTCGCCGAGTTGTTGTCGATCTTCGGTTTCAAGGCGCTCCTCGATCTCTTCTCGGCTTCTGACGACGGTCTCGTTGAGCTCTTTCTGCACAATGGCACCGTTTGCTTTTCCACCGGAGGGCCATTCCACTTCTTGGGGCTCGTCCCCGGTCGTTCTTCTCTGTAAACACCGAAAAGGAACGTGTTTGTCTTACTTTGCAACGATATTGCATATTCTTCGGGTTTTTCTTGCTTTCTCTCTGCTTCTATTTCAGCCATATTTCTTCAAATTGCCCCTCCCGCCCCTGCACCGTCGTTATCCTCGTCATTAGCATGGACTAGGCGAATCGAAAGATGTCGAAATACTGGCCATTGTTTTCAGGACTGACTACAGCTGTATGACTACGAAAAGAAACTGCTTATCGAAATTCTCGATCTCAGATTCGGAAGAGAAGCAGCAGATTCGTCAATGACGAAATAACGCCCAGCACAAGATTCCTCTTTCTCGATTGCTTGGCGCGATCGTTAAAACTCTTTATGAGGTCAGAACAATCGCCAGGAATTCTCGGACACATTCGATACTGTGAAGTTTCGTTTCAGCGATATTGCGATAAGCCATGCTTTTACGACAGTTTTAGAATTCTTTAATTTATGCTTATTAAAAAACAGGTTTGAAAATAAACTTTTAACATAATTACTGGTCACAGTCGAGCTAGGAAATGATCGCGGGGCGGAAAGAGAAAAGCGTACTTCCTGAGTCGTGTGCTCCTGTTGCTCGACATCCTCGGTCGTGTTTGTCGTCACCAATGGTCCCGAATCAACGACTATTTCACCGTCCTCGAGAACGACCTGCCTTTTCACTCGCGTCTCAATCTGCCTCGTCGTCGTGATCTCCTTCTTCTTCCTCGTTTCCCATTCCTCTGCAAACCGGAAGCCAATATCCTTTTAACCCACATTAGTTGTCGATTTTTTTCATTGTTTCGAGCACAGCATTGTGACAAAGCGAGGGAGAGGGGAGAGCCGTTTTTCGCTCGAGTGGATACGACGAACCTCGCTCGCGAACAGGGCGGTGATTACTTTTTGAAAATTCGTTGCAAATACTCGTGCGGAAAACCCTGCTCCAGTGCGGAGGCGAGTAGATTGAATATTTGTGAATTAGAATGTTTTATTACTCGAAAGAAATTGCGCACTTTTCAATCGCATCGAGAACGTTATTGACGGAATTTTAATTATTTACTTTGAAGGATTCCGATCGAAAAGTAGTTTGAATCTCACTGAAATAAGCTAAAATCGAGAATGAATTTGAAGAGCCCGATCGTTGCGCTATTCTCGTATCTCTTTCGTCAAAATTTCGTCATAAAATGCCCGAGAGTCAAGCAAAAAGGTATGATTTTGAATCGAGCCACTGGCTCTGTACAAAAGACGCTTTCCAAGTTATTTTACATTTGAAATCATACTTTCAACGTAATTACGAATATTACCTTCTTTGACGGTAGCTATAGAGTTCTCCGGATCGTACTGGAACAAACGAATGAATAAATAAGTTGAATGAAATTGGGGATAAAATATTGTTTCGCTCTGTATACTTATTCATCCTTTAGTTTCTATTTTCTATACAAGGATGGCCAATGGGAGGGGAGAAAAAATGAAAGTATATCAAATTCGTTTTACACAGAGATACGAGGAGTTATCTGTATAGCGCTGTTTGCGACCGGAAACTGACTGCGTTCGTCTGACATCATGCGTGACGCACGGAGAGTCTCGGGTCCAGGTAATACGACGTGAAGATAAAATGTGTTTCACGAGCTTCACAGATCCTTTCGTAGCTAAAGAACATTAAGTGCGAGCCACAAAACGAAATAAAATTCCCGTTTGTGCCCTCGAGTACAGAGAGCTCTGTATAAGAACATTCGAATGGGATAAAAGTTTAGTTAAGTGGCTTGAAGGAACGCGCGCGATATATGAGAAGACTTTACGAGCTTCTTCCATTAAGGACGACCCTTGTGTTTGAAATGCGTTAGGTACGCTCTCACTCATGTGGATTCTTCACTGTAATCTACTTAATTTC
This sequence comes from Venturia canescens, assembly GCF_019457755.1. Classification (NCBI taxonomy): domain Eukaryota; kingdom Metazoa; phylum Arthropoda; class Insecta; order Hymenoptera; family Ichneumonidae; genus Venturia; species Venturia canescens. The sequence continues at coordinate 4,272,008 of NC_057423.1, read as the reverse complement.
TTCCTTAGCCCATGATTTTCAATTAAATAACAAGATACTTTGATCATAATCATTATTATTAACGTTACTCCTTTTGAAACAAGATCTACCATAAAACTCTTACGGTCTACAGTCGACTTTCCCATATGTCACGCTCACGTCGCCGGACCATTCCGCTGAGTCAACTCTCTCCGTTCCCGAACGTCAACTTCCCATTTACGACACTCGGAATATTCGCTCTCTTCGTTTTTTTTTTTTTTTTTTTTTTTTTTTTTTTTTCATTGTCACTAGTTTTTTTACGAATTTGCTTTAAAAATGGAAAATTATTTGATAGGAAGCAGACGAAAGGTTCGACTGTACTATTTTAGGAGCGAAGTTCATTGTTTTCAAAGCACGACGAGACCCATCGTGGGAGTGACGGTTTCGTTTTTAGATTTTATTCTTGCCGCACACATTCCAGACAGAAAATTAATGTTATCGGAGTAGTGACGTGACGTAACAAGCTCCTTTAGAACCGTCACTGTTTCCGTTGAGCTCAAAGGAATTATTTTCGCTGCCTCCACCCACATTTTTTTTCATTTCTATGGATGATTCAAATCAAGGAATTCTTCAAGTGAATTTTATCAAATTTGATTATTCTTCAATCATTTTTATTCAGCAATTGCATCTTCGTATTTGCGAATTCGATATAGTTTGCCCTCGTTACCAACAGCCAATGTTATTTGGAGACAAAAGTTACTCGTCGAAGATTTTTTGTCCTTACGACGTAATGGAAGGAGAATAAATGCGCGACTGGAAATCGGTACTCACTATTATGCCGGTGGAATGAGAGTTCGCAGGCGGACGAGCTTCGTATCGGCGCGTTGAAATCACCTCCATCATTGAACCATGCTATATTCTCTCGCTGCCAACGTTTTTTTCTCTCGTTCTAACGAAGCCCACGCGTTTGCGATCCCGATTCGATAACCTGGGGGAATATCAGAGTTGATCAGACCACATTTCGCATAGTCGAGAGCGAAAATGGCTCGACCGGGCCTCGGTATGCGCGAGCGGTGTCGTCGGTAAGTGAAACATGCGTACTCGTATTAAATTATAAACTTATAACAAGTTCATGAATAGTTGATGACTCCGATGCTCTGGATAAGCAAACGCGAGTGAGTCAACTCGCCGGAATTAATACCGCGCTCGAATAACAAAGTTTTGCATTTTTTTACAGTCCGATTCGATCTCGTGCTTGTTTTACGAATAGGACAATTCCACGAGGAGCGACTCAGGGATATTCAGCGGGAATGAGAGTGTGTAACCGACGCTGGCTATTTTTGGTAAAGAATTAATCCGGCAAACAGCCAGGCAAAAAGTCTCGCTCTTCTTTTTCTTGATTCACGTGCTCGAAGGACGCGTGCACCAGGCTCCCGTGGCTTCGTCACCCACTCTCGATGCGGCCTGAAAGATTTACGAAATTGTACAGGCTCGTGCAAAGCTTGGGAGTCGAAGAATCGACGTGGAACGAAACCAATCTACATTCTACTTTCTATCAAATCTGCGAATCGATGCAAAGTTAATTTTCTTACGATTTCAATCTGCTTTTTAAACCCCAATGAAATATCTGTTCCTCCCAATCATCAGTTCCCTGCGAACGTTTACTTTGGCTCAAAGTGGAACAAAAGTCTCAGAAAATCGTTTGAAACCACTTTGGGTCCGGCAAAGCTCTTCCTTTATAAAAGTTGAAAAGGTCGATTTTTCCAATTCGCACCTCACCAGCTACAGTTTTTCGGAGTTGGATTCTTCGCAAGCTCCGTTTAAGTCGCTCCCGTCCCCACTGACGAAAGTCACTACCGATTAATTCCATCGTTCGATCTTCTTTCCGCTGATTGCGAGCTCGTTTACAACTCAAATTTTTCACGTAATTACGCGAAGCGAATCTCTTCCTCGTTACAATCAATGGGATTCAGAGCGTATCGACACTCACGACGGAATATCAAAATACGAGGTGGTTAAACAGGTCGCACTGGGAATTCACATTCCGTTTCGCTAGCCGAATCGTGTTTATTTATTCACCCATATACATGTCTATACATTTCAGTATTCATGCCCATCTATAGCTGTATTGCTCGCTGTGTACATGCCACCGAACGATCGCGAGACCTTGATTCTGAATGACTCTGTATACGTGCGCGATCGATAGGTACCGATCGCCAGCGTCCTTGCGGTTGGAATTACGCACGAGCACTTGCGATCGTAGATACATCTCATCGACACATCCGTAGGAATTCATTACGAGAGAGAGAGAGAGAGAGAGAGAGAGAGAGAGAGAGAGAGAGAGAATGCATATAGGAAAGCTAATCGGAGAAAATGAAATTCTTATGGCATAACAGATTTTCAGATTCCGCATAAAACGGTAGAAAATTCTGGCGAGTTTTTCAATCGAATTTCGATGTGACAAATGAAAATATTTTGTTGCACGTGTATTCGACGATACTGGGCCGAAGCAACGAAATTTCGGGAATTTCCTCGAAACTCTTTATTCTTGTTGTTAGGAAACTTGGGTGAGCGACAAAACACTTTATTGCGTCATCGAAATATTCGGTTCTTAAATTTTTCATAAAAACGTGAAAATTTCAACGAAACGTCCCATTTCGTGGGCGAAATCTGACACGAAATCGTCCAATTTGGCGCGACATTGAATATGTAAATTAGAATACAATATCGAAGTAGGAATTTTTACGAGATTTTATAAATTTTGAAGGAGAAGAGATGAGAGTTGCAGGCGGATTGTATATAAATTTTTGAGAAAACGCACCGAACGATCATCACTTTCCGAAGTGTCCTGTACGCTGATGGATCGAAACGCTCGTATATTTCGCGTGGCTCAACGCGTTTTAATTCGTCCGGAGGCTCTTTTATTCGCAAGAAATAGATGGACGCGTATTTGTGCTCTTCTCGCTCGGGTGCTCCTTTGGAAATGCGTATGACGTCAGAGGGATGTGTCATACGCAGAGATTATCGTACCAATAGCGGACTGCGTGGATGTTTCCACTGCGACAAATGTGTGCTGCACGTATTTCAGAACATTTACGAGTGTAAATGGATACGAGACTGCACACGCGGAGGTTGTGTTTTGTAAATATATGTGAGACACATTAAAACCTACGCACGTTCGAGCGCACGACGATTTGTGACGACGATGAAAAGAAAAAATACGAAAAAAAACGAATTACACTGTTTTTCCATGCGAGGGCTCGAAGACCTTTCGAATTTCCTTGGACAAATGAAACTGCTCCTACGCCGCATCGAACATTTCGTAACCGATCGGCAGTTCTTTATCGCGATGATGCGATTACTGGGATTCTAAAATCGATGGCAATTCGAAAAAGGTAGAAACTCGAGTTGTTTTTCGACGTTGCAATATCTTTGCGAGCTTCTCAATTCGTCGGCTTCATTCGAAGAATGAACAAGTCGAACGCGAATGGCCTTTTTGTCCGCGGCTTGCCATTGGGCCACACTCTCGAAAATCTCCGAAAGGTCACACGCCGAGGAAGCAGACAAATTTCCGATCCCGATGGCGAATTGCTCGAGAGGCTCTGTCGCGAGAAATCAGCGGAGAATGCGTTCAAGGGTCCGAGCCTCGAGAACGCACGCGCGGCGAGGGACGCGTGTGTCCGGGACTTTCAAATTTCCTTAGCCGGCAGAGGCGGCATCACAACCAGTTTTGCCGATCCCGAATAAGGCCCCGGGTGACCGAGCGATCAGCGAGAGATCTCCGGAGCGAGTTGCGTAGAAATAAAATGGCGAAGATCGCGCGCTATCCTCGCGTGTGTGACAAGAAAAAAGAGAGACGCGAGGGTTATTTGTTCGATATGAAAAGCATGCACGAGAGTCTGCGGGCCCGAATCGCGAGGCTCGTATCTCGGTCAATGGTCATTTGAATACGCCCCGCCACGGGGGCGTCGAAAAAAACATCCTTGATTCGCGCGACGTGCGAGTATACAAACGAGGCCACAACGAAACGGCGTTCAAACGGGCTAACGAAAAAAATGGAGGCCAAGGAAGAAACCTCCGAAAATTTTGAGCACGCACCGTAGAAAATGAAGATCGTTAAGCAGTTTCCCAAACCAGGAGGGAACAATGCCTCGGTCTCGCCTCTCAAACTTTCGCAAATCTCCAAGAGAAATCTCGCTTTTTTATGACATTGCCAAGTCTTTTAAATATTCTCGCCCTCGGCGAAATTTATAAAAGAGAAGCGAGATACGGTTCGAGCTACGAGAGTAACGGCAGTTGCATACATTCTTCCACAATATTGTTCATTCCTCGGACTGGCATTCGCACGAGAAAAAAAAGTGGATGGCATTCCGTTGCTGGATCCTCTAAACTCACTCTCCATTTTGAAGGTTTTTTCCAACTTCGTGGCCGACATTATTCTCCGAAGACTGTTAATTTCACCAACGCAGGTCCGTTTTCACCTTCGTACGAGAAGCACAGATCAAGCGCAACACGGTCGGGACGCGGGTGGAAAAAAGTCTCGAAAAATGCTGATCCGAGGTTTCCGGAGATCGGACAAATCCAATTCGAGCAACGATGGAACGGCCGAGGTGAAATTCATTCTAGCTCGTCGGCCATGCAAGAATAAATTTATGCTCGAACGCTTGGAATAAAGCAACGAATACCTTCATCGCTGGATGTATATCATTGGACGATAAGTAAATCGATCGTTTTATCAATGAATCGATGGATACATGGACGCGCATCAAAGGGCAGAAGTTTGAAAGGATTTAATGGCCGGATGGTTAGGGACTGCGCACAAATGAACGCGCTTAACCTGCATTAAAAATAAGGATCGCCGAGACCTGCGCGCCCTTTTTTCGGCCGTAATCGCAACAGTGAGACCTGCGTATCTACGCGCCGATAGATAAAACGAAGGGAAGGAAAAATCGCGGCGGTGCGAGCCTGCGCGGAGTGGAATTGTGGTGAGGGAACAGGAGAACCGGTAGGACGCTGGTGGGTGGCCGAGCCAGTAGGTGCAGCTGGGAACCACGTGACCTCGCCAAGGACGTCGCCATTTTGAATGAAAATAGCGAGAGCGAGCCCCTCCCCTCCTCGAGTCTCGATTCCTCTTATCTGTCCCCCGTTACGAGTGCTCTCTCCTCTCCTATTGTCGCGCCAAATCCCTGTGCAGATCTCTGTCCCATATTCGCGTTTCAAACGCGTCCGGCATATGCGGAAGGAAGTTACGCCGAAGGTAACTTCCGGCGCTGGTATTCGCGTGAGAACGGCCAAAAGTTCCGGGCTAACGAAATGCGGGTTGGATCGAGAAGTGAGAGAAAAACCCGGGCAGATGCACGATTCGGAAAACTCGAATTGTCGAAGCTCTCGTTGAAAGTTGAAGGATTTTCTAGCTGTGCATTCACGACGACCTGACTTTTTCTTAAATTATATCTCACGAAAGTTTCTGGTCACTCGCGGAACTCGATTTGATTGAGAAACAAGATAATTCTAAAGTGCTGAGAAGATTCTCACAGCCGCGTCTCCCTCGGCGTCAACTCGCCCCCTGCTAGCGTGCACTCGCATAGACATATTTCTCCATTCCGAATATTATATATTATACTTTATGTATCCTAGTTACGTAAGGGACTGAAAAAGTGCAGAACTCGAGCGCCGACAATGCCCGTGAGCTCTCTCGTAACATCCTCACGAACTCTCTCGCACGCGTGCTCATACACCACGGAAAATAAAACTCCCTTCTTTCTCTGTCCCTTTTTCTTTCTCTCAGTAGTGCGAGGGGCACTTAGACTTTTCCAATTTCCTGGAAAACGGTACTACGCTCTTGCACCGTTTACGATCGACCCCCACTCCGATTGGCTCCTCGCGATCGATGAGAAAATCCTCCAAACGTTGCGGCTCGTACAACGATTTTTATTCGGCCGAGGAAAGCGTGAAAGTGCCGAAGGCATTTGTACGAATCTTTCGTACAAATGTGGTCATTTTGTTGGAATACGTGATGAATCGGAGCTTCTACAATCAAGTAATTTTCATCGATTGGGCAGGTGGCGTAACGGGTCGGTGAGGTGCGAGTTAAAAGTGTCGTTCCGACGATCTAGTCGCCTTTGCGCAGTTGACTGATAACTATTTTGTGTCGTAAATTCCATTGGAAAGCTGAACATTCGAGTTCACATCTATCGTGAATCTTATTCGCGGAAAGGTCGATCGGACTAAGCCCTCAAAGTAAACGATTCGCTGTTTGCAACGTTTTGAGCCCAACTTCACACCCGGAAAGGAAATTCCGCGTATAAAACTGGCGAGTCGGAGAATTTTTCAGTGCAGTCGTAGCGCAGGTGCAGCGCGCGATATTCAATCACTCACCTTCGAGCAGAATCCAGTGCAGAACCGTGGAAATAGCACGGCAGTTTATCAACGAGCTAGACGATGTGAAACGAGCCTAAAAATCCTCGAACTCCTCTTATTCCTGCACTTTTATTTCGATGCCAGCAAGATGAATTGAGTGACCGTGAACCGATGACAAATTACGTGTGTGATCGAACGTCCGAACACCGAGACTTCACTCACTTTCGACATAAATAGAATCAAAAATTTAATATAATTAGAGAGAAAAATAATGGAATTTTAGTCCAGTTTCTTTCGTAGAACGAGGAAGAAAAGACGCCGGAAAAAAATCGACGAGCCTCCGAAAGATAAACCCGAGTCGAATATATTCGCTGAAGCAAGTTGGTCGCGCACGTGCGTAGTTGGAACAAGCACTCGACCCCGCGTAACAAAGTTGCAACGATTGTCGTATTATCGAGCCGAGTAATGAATAAAAAAAAGAATTTCGCGAGCGGTAGCACGTCGGGAAAAAACGTCGAGGCTCGTCGTTGAGACAAAACGCGCGCTTCGCGCGGCGAGTTTTCGACGAGACTGTGCCGAGCGCGCGGAGTCGTTGGATTTCTGACAGGAGTTTCCTCCAGCGTGCGGCTGCGAGAGAGCCTCTCGCTCTCTCTCGCTTCTTTTCTCTCTCTCTCTCTCTCTCTCCTGATGGCAAGTCACAAAGTGTATGGTAGTATTGTACACGGGTAAGAGAGATCGCGGAGCGAACGAGCGCGGATCCGAGGCGAACGGTTTACGAAGCTCTATCGCATGAGCCGAGTCCCCTGTGTGTGCAGCTCTCTTGCTTCCACCGCGGCTGCTCGTTTGCTCCCTGCTTTCGATGCTGATATCGCTTGAGGTGGTGATGGTAAAGGTTTAATGGTGGTGGACGACTCGGTTCTCTTCGAGTGAACACCACCGACACTCGCACACACGCACACTCATTTTGCCCACTGACGGCAAACCTATCTCGCATCTACTCGCTCCTCGTGGATTTCTCTGTCATCGTCATTCAACTCTTTTCACCGTCTCGTTTTCCGCACACTCGTGTGTATGCGTTATTTATTCATAAGTACGGGACATTCCAGGCTAGCGCGACGACCCACTCTTGCGGCGAGGTTTTCGGCTCTTTTCTCTTTTCGACAAGATCCGCTTGTGAGAACAACTTCCGAAATTATTCAAATCAATCCGAAACGGCTTGTTTCTGGTTCTCGAATCTTTCCACTCGGAGTCCTAATTTCGAAAAGTAAACGCTAATTGTGCTGTTTGGCTTTTGAATTGAGGAATTTGGGGCCGTTCGATGCACGGAGCTCTGCATTCTCTTGAACTCCAGGCGGGAAAACCTAGTCTGGAATCGGTTTTTGTGAATGCGTTTTAGTTTTTTGTGCCCACGAAAAAGGCTCTTGGCTCGAGGAACTTTGATGAAGCGATAACAGTCGATGTTGCAGCGTTCCAAATAAGCCTGCAAGCTTTGAAGCTGCCTTCGTGGATTTTACTTTCTCATTATTTGCGTACGAAATTGCCTGTGCCACAGGTACGTGAGACATTCCAAGATACTTTGGTCACCAAAGAAATCAATGCCAAAGGGAAAAAAACTGTTTGGAAATAACGTTACATGAATACCAAATCATTGAAGTAGCAGTTTACAAACTCTTTTTGATTGGGACGAATTCAAGCGGATGGCAAAGCAAAACGAATTCCGGTTTCATTATCCTGAAACGTTGGAGTACATTTTTTTTTCTCTCTCACTACGAACCTGGCACAGAAAAAAGTATTTGAATCTTTTATTACGGACTCTCGAAACTGTTACGAAACGTTTGGTGAAAACTGTCATTTGAGGCTCGAAACTTTTCGACGGAAATGGTACGAGAGATTTCCACAATATTTTCTTCCTTTTCTAACAGCGTTGAAGTGTTTTCACTTATCTTGCTACTCACATATTTGGCCGCACGTGATTTTCCAGCTAATTTCAATCCGCTCGCTCAAACGTCTTACGTTTACGACAATTATCATATTTTTCGTATTCCAAAAAAATGCTCAATTATTTTTCAATGTTAAAGCTGATATTTTCAGAGAAATGAACGAACCTCGATTCGCTGCGGTCGGGCTCTTCACACCATGAATTTTAATAGCGCGATGAGAGACTTGCTCACACGAATTAAATTCGAGTGATAGAAACTGGAAACAAAATTTCTCTGCAATAGTACTAATAAAACCCAAAAAATCTTTTAGCCATTCCCACTGTACAAAAAAATGAAATGAAATTTCGTTAAAATTGAATTAAAATGAAAAATTGTCGTAAAGTTTCTAATGCAGGAAAAGCCAATTTGTCGACGATTCAAGATCCCAAACTCGGTCCCTTCTTTTCCTTGAGGCCTCGCACTCGCGGTATAAATCCTGCTGCACCTTTTTCCCAGCTCAAAGGAATTTCAGAAAAGCATCAAAGTCCCATCACCATCGAGCAACGTAAAACTTTCATTTTTCTCGTACGATTGAGCGTCGCCGGAAAACTCGCGAGTCCGGCGTTTCCCAGTCATTTTTCTCATTCTTACGCAAGTCCTCGCAATGGATTGCCTCGAGACACGCGAATATTCCTCACTCATTTCCACTGAGTCCGCAGCGTCACACCCTTCGAAGAGCCGAAGGGCACGGAGGAAAATTCGCAGTTCTGGAAAGAGGAAAAAGAAAAGAAAATATCGATGAAAATGAGCCTCGAGCCTCTTTCTGACCACCGCTCAAATCAGTTTGGTTCAGTGAAATTTGAATGACAACAGAAGATGGCGATCGGTGCTCGAAGGAAAGAGAAAACTCGGTTTGTGCGATATTTATTTAATCGATTTAATATATCACCCATTCAAGCATACATATATATATCTTTAAGTATATATATATACTCATAGTCTTGTACCTCATATTTTATGTTCTGCAATCAAGTTACCCTTCGATCTGGTCATTGAATATGCTTCAACGAAGTTTGCTCCTGCCGAATATTGTAAGCAAAAACTCGGTGATTCCGTATCCCGTTTCAATGTGGACGAAGGAATTGGGAATAGTGAAAGCTTCGTTAGATTTCAATAGCCAGGCAGGATGTAACCGGGTGATGCACAACGATAATGCCTCGATTTGCGTTCGCGATGAAAAAGGCAAAGTTATTGAGGAAATTTCGTACGGAGGCTTCCAAAATTCCATCTTTACGGGATTTTCGATTTTTCCCACTCGTTTGAGCCCCCAATCCGGCTGGTGATACGCAGTGATATCGTGTCCTCGCTTTTGGGAGGAGTATTTATAAATTCCTCGAAGAAAATAGCGCCAATGAACTTTACGTTGGTAGCAAAAATCCTCCGCGTCTCGATTTCGATAAAAACTGTCCAGAACTCCTCCTTAATTTCTCCCTCTCGAAGTGATTTTGGCGCAAAAGCAGCGAGGCCGTTTCATCGCTGCGTGGTCCGGATTGGGAATGAATTATTCCAAGAAGCAACGAATGGTACGTTTATAATATTTATACGATGGAGCGACAGTACAGATGTTTGGATTCTCGGTGGGCTCTAATCCGTGCAAACATGAACTTTACAAGTTCCACTTCTGCTCGCGTGTGCTCGCCACAAACAGCCTTCATTAGTTAAATTTCTTTCAGTAACAATAATAACGTAAATATTCAGAGACGATAATCAACTGTAACGCGTATATTTTCGTACGGTATCGGTAAATCCGTGTGAATACGATATTTAGCTGACGCGTGTTTAAAAATCTTGGACGAGGGTTTGCTCCTCGTGTAGGAGCGCGCGGCTCTGAGAAACACGATTTCGGAAGCAGGATCAAAAAACGGATTCCCGATAAAAGCTGTGCGTGAGGAAACACTCTGACTTATTCGAAGGAAACACATAGTCGGAAAATGAGAGTTTGGAAGATAAAACGATACTGAGTAATCTCTCGCCAGCCTCGGACAACTGTCATCGATTTTTCGTCATTAGGATATTAAGATCAATTACGAAAAAGCATATACGATTATATGGGAAAAGGTGATAGTGTGTCTACACGAATGATTTTAAATCTGGTCGTTCGTTCGTCGAATGCGTACGCCGCGCGTCGAGAGCGAGTATACCGAAGGAATGACGAATCGTGAATGAAAAGTTGATGGTCGCGCGCGCTCTTTCGTCTCTTACAAACGGCACGGAACTTCGCTCCAAGTTATTCCTTCGTTTTCGTCTCCCGCAGCCTGGCCGAAGCTCCTTCCGAAGAGCCGAAGAATATATGTACCAAAAAACACGAAGATTGCGTACATGAAGAAGTTTAAGAGGGTATCGTTGCTCTCGTGAGGTTTCAACGGGACTCGCGACTACTCGAGTCTCTCGTGTGCTTCTCGTTTTCGCACCTTCGAGCCCTTTGCCGTGGGCGATGATTTCGACCATGCTTTCTCTGTAATCGTCAACGCTTTTTTCTCGTCACGATGTTTCGCGGTCGCTCGCACTTTGAGAAACTTTCAGCCCCGTTTCCTGTCGTCGCAGAATCGATACGCCATTTTAAATACGACAGATTAAGTACGCGTATGCGCTCCCTAAAATTCAGCGATTTATCTCCGTTTTACACGATCTATTCATGAATTAAATGCAGTACGTTTCTTTTTCCTTTTTCTTTTAAATATGCGACGAAATTTTCGCCTTCTAACACAATTGTAAATATTCAATACACTTTTTTATGATCGTTCTACCCTACCGGATGCCAGGCTTACATTTTATTATAGCCACCGAGCTACGATACGAGAAATACGTGATCACTCAGTATTTAATGAAACTGCGCGTCATCCCAAAGTTACGTCTACTAAAGATTTCTCTCTCCTCTTTCTCCCGCTTTTGCCCTTGCTTCGTCGCCCTCCCTCTCCGCCTTCGTTTCTTTTCATCTCCGAATGAGTAGATTATTATCTTTCGTTCTATTCTGGCGAACTAAAACACAGATTTTTCCGCGCAAGCGATAAATATGCAACAACGTAGATAATTTTTGTTGTATACGTGAAAATTGTTTCTTTTCTCTGCCCCTCTCTCTCTCTCTCTCTCTCTCTCTTCGCCCCTCTTCCACGACGAGCCCTTAATCTTACTGTTTTCTGGAAGATTGCGAAGAATTTGCAGTCACTTCTCTCTGCTGTTGGTCCTTAAACTCTCGACGATGTTCCTGCGCCTCGGTCGAGTCTCTCTGTGACCTCTGTCCCCGGTACTTTCGGTTGCCACGCTCGCGGTAATAGTCCCCACCTTCATCGTGATAACCTCGCGTTCGGTAAAACGGTGGATAACTCGAAGATTCTGCTTTCGCGTTTGCGTTCCGGAGCTGCGGCAGTGACGAGCCGTCCGATGTACCGTCGCGATCTTGTTGTTTGTCCTGCTGCCGTCTCCTCCCGTTACGGTGGTATTCGGTGTTGTGCTCGAAGCTGTAGATAATTAGTTTGATTTAAAAAGCTTTCAACCGAAAAAAAAGAAAATTTTCATCCTTCGAAAATTTGGTTTTTCCCCTTGAAAAAACGACTCTCACCTGTGATTTCCTCTCGCCCCTCCGTGCCAATAGCTCTGCGTCTGAAGGGGCGGAAATTTGTGAAAATGCGAGCCTTGGCCCCCGTTGCCATGGCTCCCTCGACTGTGGTGACCGTTATCGTGACCTCGGTTCCTCCCGCTGCCGTTTCTGTTTCCAGTGTTCGCCGAAGCGGCCTTTATCGTCGCTATTTCCTTCTGATGATCTTCGTTCTCTCGTCTCAAGCGGCTTATCATCGCTTCAGCATCCTCCAAACGGGCTGCCAAATCACGCGTTACCTCGTCGCTCGTTTCCCCAACTTGTATTCCCACATCCGTCACTTCCGATTTCTCTTTGCGCTTTTCCATTTGTTGCAGTTTTCTGGACACAATAAAACCACGTTTTTATCACCGCGGACACAAGTTCGATCTTCGATTCTAGAAATTGCAAGTTTTTTTGTTATCGCGAAAAGGGGGCGTGCTATTTCCAGGGGATTTCGCAGCTTTCAAAAGTTTTCAAAATACTCACTTGTTCTGTTTGTCAATAACCTCTTGAAGAGACTGATTGTGCTTTTTGACGTCGTTGAAGGATGCCTTCATCTCGTGCAAATCCTTTTCCAAAAGTTCGACCTGCAGAGGTGTAACGTTGACACTCAATGGGCTTCCCTGCGAGGTGGACGAAGATGAAATAAATTCCATTTGAGACAGCGATAATTGCAAGAAAAAATGTACGTTCGTCGAACGAAACCGAAAAGATATTTCCAAATGTTCGCATTTTCTTGTAGTCTAAAGAAATTCGTGATTTTTTATTGCCTCAAAAAATGCGAATCGATGCAACCGAGGACTTTGAAAATTCCAAATGCACAATTTACTCGAGTCCTCAATTGCATTCCATTGAAATTTATTCACAGAAAAATTCATTTGTAAGGATGGTCCATTTAATTGGCGTCGAAATTCCCACCTTTGTTTTCACAAACCCATTTGAACTTTCCTCCGGCGAGGAAGGACTGCTCTGAACGCAGTTTGTGCTTTTCGCGAAGACGAGTTGAAATTGTAAATCTGTGGGGAGAACAAAGGCGAAATGAGACTGTGAAAACGTACAGGGAATGGCCGATGAACGTTGAATTGATAAGAAGGATCATCGCACGCTGACCTCGATGTCTTTGTCGAAGGGTTTCGACTTCTTGGTGGAGAGCAACGAGAGTAGCTTGATGTTGTTCCTGAAGAAATTTCATATTCTGTTCCAGCTGAGCTGCTCTGTCACCGTTGACATTCTGTTGCGTTCGAGCCGGCGTCGTGCTCTCGTTTTTCGTGGGTAACGTCATCAGCTCCGGGGCGTTTTTTTTACCCTGATAAAGTGTTAAATAAATGCAGGAGCAGCACGAGTAGGAGTTTTCACAGGCTTTGAAATCGCGAAGGTATTAAAAATGAGAAACATACTTGAGAAAATGGCACCGTAGGCAGTTTCACGAGCACTTTCGAAGCCATGTTCGCCGCGTCCCTCGTAACAATGCTCAATAATTACCTCGAAGCCTCCGCGTTTTCGCTCCAAGAAACGTTTCAGGCGTAACTCGAAGTTGGACGATGAAAAATTTCCAAGACAGAATCACTGGTCTCGATTGCACTGAGATTTTTAGCGGAGATTTATGTCCGAAATTTTAGTCTGCTGCATGCTAACGACTCGATTCGAAGCCGGAGTCGAGGGCTGGAGTTGGATTGGTTTGTTCCTTATGCCGGGGGAGCTGGTAAGGGTGCGACAGGGCAAAACGTCGAGTCACGCCGCAGCGAAGATTCGCGAAGCGAGCGTTTATTCGAAACCCCGTATTTCGAGCCCCTCGGACGAAAAATCAATGACGCACTTTGATGAAACCTCGAAGAACAACGAGGTCGTTCGATTCAGCCCGAAATCAGATTAATACCGGAACCGAAATACCGGCGAGGTGATAAAAAACGCTTACAAACACGAGGTCGGAGGCACGCAGTTCTCGACCGAGCGGCGTAAATCCAGCGGCGGTTCTGTCGCCGCGAAGAAGCCGGGAGTATTGATCCGTTGTGGGTCTCACACGTTCTCGCTCATCGATGGCCGCACCCACTCTCACTCACTCTTTCCCTCTCCTTCCCTCTCGCACTCGTTCTTTTCTCTACCTGTTAGAAACCGAGCTTTTCTCTAACAACAGGCGAACGCAACTTGCCGGCTCTCGGGCTAAAGTAACGTTGGCAAACGTCTACCGGAAGCGTGTGCGATCAGGAAAGTCGCAGAACCTCCTTCCCCCTAATTTTTTTCGATCCAGCTTATTTGCTAAAATAATCGCATAACCTCACTATACTCGGGGGCAGAAAATATCAAACTCAACATCAGTTTTCTCCTCATTATTCATTGTTCGCCTTCATAAACGGACTCGTGCCACCGCATGTTACATTAAGACTCTTGCGCATGCACTCGGCACGTTAGGGATGCTCAACCATTATTGCACCGGCGCCTAACACCAGAGATCTTGATACTCTACTTCCCTCGTCATATCCCATTATTCCTTGGACACTTTGCCAACGATCATATTATAGCAGCGTGAAAATAATGGATGAGCTTTCCAAGTACCAAGTGAATTGACGTTGTCTGCGCTGATATTCCGAGGTCCCGTGGGGCTGTTCAATGAGAATACCAACCGCGAACGGAGCTTTGACTTTTCGTTGAGGCTTTCATATTGATTTTGCAACTGAATTTGTGAAAACTAACAAAAGCTTGTGAAGTCTGGGAGGAGATCAATCCGCAGAACCTCGCGCTCCTATGCTCGCCTCTAACCTCGTTTCTGTCGGAAGAATTTTCGCACACTTTGTGACGCTACGAAAGGCGTGTCACGAGGAATATGTGAGAATGCTTTTTAGCCCGGGCGTTTCGATGATTTTCATAGAACATCTCTTCGTCGAATATAAAAAGTTGAAAAGAAACGCGTTTATTTTTGTGGGCTGGGGAAAAAGTGGTAGAAAAATGAGTTAACCGAGGACCGCGCGAGCTGATTCAAGACGCAACGGTAGTTACAGATCTTACGGTGAAGCTTCGTCGCGTCCCTCCACCACTCCCGACGAAGCTGCTGCGAAGTCGAAAAAAGAAGCTCTGATCGAGGCAGCTTGATGATCGGCCGACTTCAGGCAGGATGAAGTGTCACTCGATAAAACTTTCCGTCCGGAATGTACCGATTGAATAATCCCGCGAATGAAGCAACGAGGTTATGTCCCGCGAGGAGGACCGACCTACCTCCGGGGGACAACAAAAGTCCATTAAGCGCGCCACAGTGCCGGTTCTCGTGAAATTTTTGATCGGTGGATTGGCAGGGTGAAAAAAACTCGATACTAAATCCGCTCTGTTTTCGCGCTTCCTGCGCGCTCACCCTTCCACGTGAAAAACTCGTGTTTGCTCAATAATTACAGATCGACCGGGCAAATAGCGACGCATCCGCTGGACGTCATCAAAATTTGCATGCACACGACGCACGCTCCGTTCTTTTTAACGACCAAAGACATCTTCCTGTGCTCCGGATATCGAGGCTTCTACGTTGGCCTGACGGCGGCTTTGTTACGACAAGTTACATATTCGACCACTAGATTGGGCATTTACGGAACTATGCTTGACTGTTTGCGGTGATTTAAGGCTACACGATATTTCAAGCCACTTCGATCGGTGCCCCGTCAATAGAATTTTCAAAAATTCCTTTTTTTTCACCGAAGAGAACGTTGCGGTCCTTTGAATTATTCCACTCTCATCGGTCTCGGAACGATCGCCGGCGTCGTCGGGGCTTGGGTCGGCACGCCAGCAGATTTAGTGATGGTTCGAATGATAACGGACGCCAAAAACCCGCTGGGAAAACAACGATGTTACAGGAACGCTGTTGTCGGATTATCTACGATTTTCAAGGACGAAGGCACCCTCCGACTGTGGCGGGGCGCTGTTCCTACGATGACCAGAGCCGCTATCGTCAATGGGGTACAATTGGCTACTTATTCTCGAACGAAAATTCACCTCAAAGATACGAGTAAGACACCATCGATGAAGCTCATCATCGAGAATCAACTTTTCGAAGAACGTTTCTTTTCGATCTCCACAATTTTCACCACTCTCATGCACTCGAAATTATTCTTTTTCCCCCGAAAGACTTATTCGCCGAGGGCATGATTCTCCAATTCTGCGCTTCGATGATCTCCAGCATGGTCACCTGTGTCGCCTCGATGCCGGTCGACACGGCAAAGACAGAGTAGCTACAAAAATTACGGTTTTCACTAACTCTACGTTCGAGTAAAAACACAAATTTTTCTCCGAATGAAACGGTGGCACTGATGCTTGGCAGCCGAAAGACCGAACAGATATTTATTAACTTTAGTAAATCGCAAAGATTGAGAAAAAAATTTTTTTATGACAGCTCTTTCAATTGCAGAATATTTCGAGGAGCGTTAGTCCTCCCAAACAAACTGTTTTTCCCTTCATAAATAAAAGTAACCAAGAAATCCCAAATTTCTTGTCATTCGATAGAATCCAAAGCTGGCACAGTCCCAAAAAGCCACCAGGAATGTGGAAAGTTTTCGTGAGAATGGCAAGAACCGACGGTTTCTTCAGTTTATGGCGAGGACTCGTGCCCTACTATTTGAGAGCCGGACCCAACACCGCCATCACGATGATAACGATGGACCAGCTCGGGAGTCTTTACACTTCTGTATTCACATCAATAAACGTTTCTTGAATGGAGGAGCAAGCGGTGAATGAATTTTTGTTGAGACGAAACCCAGCTCCGATGTCATCGGTCCAGGCATCATTTCATGAAAGTTTGACGATAAAGTTTGGCGAATTGTTCGTTGAAGATGAAAGTTATGACTGTGTGAGGTCCTATTCGATAGTAAGTGGGCAAAAAGCCCTTCCAGAGGGCTGTCACTCCTTCGGTTCTCGCTATCTTTGTTATGACGTGCAGCACGTTCGGCGGCTTTCCTTTGCCCTCTAAATTCTGTATCCTTGTTCGAGGGTAGAAGGCAAACAAGATTTTCTCGAGCGTTAATTTCCCATGAGCTATTATTTGCTGTCGTTTTGAGCTAAAGTTTGTGGCGAGTGTTCAAACCTCGTTTTCGCGATGTCAAAAGGCATGGAATTGAAGGCTGTGACAATCCCAGAGAGCATCGAAGCTGAAAAGTGCAAGCCAATCCCCTCCGGCACATCGACTGCAAATCGAACTCCAATTAAATTCAGTCGAAAATTTCACTCGAACGCTTTGCTTTTCCCCTTATTTTTCTTTACATTTTTTATTGAAGAGAATTTTCGCTTGGCTGTAAGTGGCCAACTGGGAAACGTTGACGACTGCAGCCCTCCCCATCGTTGCCACGCTGCCCCGCCACAGCGTCGTCGCGCCCTCTTCTCTTATTATTCGCAGAAACGCGTCGACCACGTTCTTGTAATTTCTCCTCTGGTCTAAGTGGAAGGAACAAATTTATCGAGCATCCTTACATCAATCAGCTCCCCGCTTACCGGCTGGAAGTCGCCCGTCCGATGACATCCTCACGAGTGCCACTTCTGCAGGAGTTCCCACGAATGCACCCGTCGAACCAGCTGTTCCAGCCATCAGGATGAGCGTTCCTATTCCCGGGCTGCCCTCGTTCGATTCTCTGACCCAACAAACATCATTTTTTACTCATTTTCGTTGTTTCAGTGTCAGAAATTCAGCCACATTTCTGCCAGCACAACTTTTTCGATCTCATAAGAAGGAGGACGAGAAAAGTCCTCGTTCTTATGAGAAAAAATCCTGCAATTAATTTGCTCGTTTTGTTGCGAATTGCGTGAATTTTCTCGTTTTCGAATAAATTGTCTACAAACGATGTTGATTTTCTTCCCAATACGCCAAGCGCATCGGCAAAATAATTTGCCCCGCGATACCAACTCCGAATTTCTCTTTACACGGAAAATTTTCTACTCGAATTCCGTTGGAAAATGTTGAAAAAACTGATGAAATCTGGAAAAATTTGGAAAAACAGTACCTCCACATGTCATTCAACTGATTATAAATGCCGAGACGCGCAGTCGTGTACGTTGCTTGTCTAAGTAAGCCAGCTGAGAGTCCAGCATAAAATTTGGTCAGCCCACCAGCGTGGAAAATGGAAGTTAGAGTTTGCCCGATCGTTACACCGTTTTGGCTCATCTGCATGCGGTTTTTTATGACGTCCATCGGATGAACGAAGCAAGTTGCTGCCATTCTGGGTGAGAAGACGAAGGAAATTAACTTGGAGAATTCCAGCACGAGGGAGCCTGCAATTTTGATGAAAATTCGACGCAACGGTACCCCGAGAGTCCTGCATTAAGGAAATTTATCGCTGGCGGCAAGTTTTTTGACTTTGGCTTCTCGTCGGAAGGCTCGTTCGATACTTTAATCAACATTCTCCCTCGATCGCTGGTACGCAGTTGAAATATTGAGAATAACGAAACACGTCACGGTAGGGTTAGGAAAGGGAATCGTTCAATTTTCACCGTCTTTTGTTCGTGGTTGAATGTTCGAAACATTTGTGCACTTCTAGCCTTCAATGAACATGCGATTTATTAAAAAATTTTTTATTCGCAGTTGTTCGTGATTGCTCTTTTACATTCGAAATAAATTCTTGCTGGACTACACATAAATTATGTCCTCGGGAGGCACAACGTTTGCGCAAATCCGTTTCCTCCGCATTCTTCTCCTCTTCGGAGGCTCGGCTTCTTCGATTTGTTTCGGCGGGATTAAACCACTTTCTTTTTTGAACGTCTGCGAAATAAATTTCATCAAATAACACCGAAATGCAATGATCGAGTACAATAATGATTTCGAAGGTCGAATAATCGAATTGAGGTTTTTTTTTTTTTTGAAAAAAGCCTTGAGCTTGGTTTAAAGTATTTTATCGACGTACTTCGATCGCCTTCAATATTGGGAATAATGGCCGGTGCGGTCCATTCGGATGAGCTCGGTTCAAGTCCACACATTCTTTCAACACCTCTTGGCCGTACTTCAAAACTTTTTCGTTCGTACTTTCGATCATACGTTTTATCAGCGTCGCTTCATTTCCCACGTCTTCCTGAAGCTTCAACTCTGCCTCCCGTTCGGCCTGGAAATGCAAAGTTTTTATCAAGTTTTTCATCGGAGTCAAATGTTTGAGATAAGAACCGTATGAAAAATCGTTTTTAGCGCCTTTTTTCAAATTTCGTCGCCTGGTTTGTGAGAATTCGAATTTTAGGGATAATTCTTAAGAAAATCGGGAATTCTGGTTCGTCTGCTCGGGGCGATATTGAAGGTTTTTACGAAATAGCTCGATTTTAAGGATCAAACGACGAGAGGCTTTATTCTTCCATTCTCAAACATTTAATATGCCTAAATTTCGATACAATAAATGTTTCAAAAATGTTCGTTACTATTTGTTTCTGCAGGAAGGCTGCCGTGTCTCTCTTCTTTTTTCTCTCTCGCTCAATTTCTTCTGCCTTGACTTTTTTGTTGAATTCATCTCGTTTAAATCTCTGGATAGTTTCCCAGTCAGCAATATTCTTTTCTTCGTAATCACGATTCTTCTGCATCGCTGCTAATTCTTTCCTGTATTTAGCCATATCGGCACGCAGCATTTTCTGTTTTTTTATCTTCTCTTGTTCTCTTTCACGCTCCAATTTTTCCTTCTCCATCATGACTTTTTTCCGTATTTCTTCTTCGGCAGCTTCGTGCGAGACTCGAACGGCTGCGCATTTTTTGGCTGATTGTTTTACAAAATGAAAATGATTTATCTATGAAATTATTCTTGGATTAATTTCCCAAATGAATCGATTCATCGATTGATCGAGCCCTGTCAAGAAAAGTGACGTTCGATTAAAAAACTCACCGAGTAATTCCGCGTTGCGTATTTTTTCTTCTCTCTCCTCTTTCAACCTCGTCGCAGCAATCTTCTTGATACGCTCCTTCGACTTTTTCACTATTTCAATTGCTCCATTTTCATATTTATCTTTGCGTTTGAGTTCCAACTGTCGACGTTTCTTTTCCTCCAGTGCGTCAAGGAAGATTTTCCTCTGCTCCTTTTTCCTCCTCGCTACTTCTTGAGCCTCGCACTTTTCCAACGTTTCGATCTCTCTAGCCATATTTTTCAGGTCCTGTTTTTCCATCTCTCGCTCTTTGAGCTCCAATCGCTTCAGTTCATCTCCGACTCCTCCGATTCTACAGTACAAAATCGAAAATTTGGAGTTAAGGGAATTGAGCTGAAAACCGACTGAAAAAATTATTTGAAAATTGCGAAAAACTTAGCAAATTGTATTTTTAGTTGAACCAATCTCACTGTCTTTTCAACTGTTGGGCATATTCTCGGCTCTTTTTCCGTTTCATCTCCGCTTTTTTTCTCTCCTCGTTGTTGAATTTTTCAACGTCTTCCTTCATCATTCTCACATATTCCGAGTCTTCCTTCTTGTCAATGTCCCGAAGACTCTTGTTGAAAGCTAATTGAGCGTTCAGTTCCCTGTAGCACTGTCACGAGATAAAGTTTCATTCCATTTCCCTCAAAGATTCAATAATTTGCTCTGATTTTACACTGAATTTGTGATTCGAGGGGGGGAACTGACCTCGGCAGTGAGGAGTGCCGAGTTGATGAGTCTGCACTGAGGTTTTTTCCACAATAAAAGGTTCCTCGCCTCGTTGACGACTCCCGCTCGTTCGATCGCGTTCTCCTTTTGAGTATTCTTCACGAATTCTTCCCGGATTTCCTCGTCCCTTTTCACCCGATCGAAGCGTTCCTGTTTCCGTTTTTTCTTGATGTTCTGTCGAGCACACGAATTCTCATAAATCCGGGGTCGTTTTCTTCGCGTTTTTCTCAATTCTAACGATCGACGATCGTCAAAGACTCACGGCGATCGTGTCCCCCCACGATTTCGTCATTTCGTAGCTCTTTTTTTTCAACGCAGCCAGTTTGGCAGCTTCTTCTGCCGCTGCGGCAGCGAGTCTCTCATTTTCGGTGGTGTAATCGACGAAGCGGTTGAATTCACTTTTCGATAACTTCAAAGCCAGCGATCTATCCGCGACCTGAATCGACAAAAGTCACTTCTGAGAAGAAAAGTTCGTTCGAGTGCCAACCAAACGAGGCTTTCTTTACCTTCGTGTTTTCCAAAGTTTGTCCATGTTTCAAGTAGTAAGTGGATTCCATTTTTGGAGACGATTTTCCCTGTCCGACCATTTCGTCCGAAGTTTTTTATTCAGCTCGCTTCCGAGTGGGTTTTTCGGACCCTCTTTTTATGTGAAATTCGAAAATGACAGAACCAACTGTCAGAAAAAAGCTCTACAGACTTGTCTTTCTCTCAATGTGTTCGGTGAAGCAAAAACTGTAATAATTCGATGGTTACTAAGGCAACAACAAAGTCCGTTTGAAATTGGAGCAACATTTCCGTTCCGGAGAATCAGGAATCGTGCTCCGAGATTTCACTTACCGACGGATGGTAATTCAACTTCCACGTGGAGTTGCAGTGGATGGACGGTGAAGGCTGGACTCTACATTTCATCCAAACGCTTCAGTCTCTTCTGTTAGTTTTCCTCGAATTACTTGTCAGTTTCTTCTATCAAATTTTTTTCAGTCGATCGTCAAACGCGTCAGCCATGATTTTAACACGAGCTCAGCAAACAAAAAGGGAATAAATTTAATCGAGTTTTCGCAACGACTCAAATGGTACGATTAAATGGAATGCGGCCAGAGTCCGAACACTAGAAAGCGACCGAGCAGCAGCGCGTGAAACGAAAACCGAAAAAAAATTATCCAAAATCTATTCGAAATTATTCAAATGTCATATTTTTCTATGCCGACCAATCGCCATAATTTTATCAATGCACAAACACGCATGGACCGAACCGTAAACAATATTAGTCGTCCAATATTTATGGCGTTCTAATTAAAAAGTAATTTTTTTTTCCATTTTTCATCAAAGTTGTTAACCCAGGAAACCTACTTTACCAACGGAAGTGAGGGACGCGATGCCATACAAAATTTATGCGGCGTGCAGTCAAAATTAAATTTACTTTTCAAAACGAGTTTTCACATTTGGTGGAGTTGTTACGGGGTAGTATTTGATCATGGAAGCGATTTTACGAGACTTGATTTTTTAGGTAGAATTGAATTTTGGTAGAGATGTTCGTGTACCGACATGCGGGACGCTCGGTCGGTAAAAGTCTTTGTGAGGTTTTGGCGCAGTTGTCGCCCGAGCAAATATCGCGAGATCTTCCCATTCGGATTTTAATTTCAAGTGCTGAAAAAATCGTCCATTTAAAAATTTGTTGTAGGGGAAAAAATGAAGTATGAAGAAACACGAAAAAAATGGTATTCCAGTTCGTCGATTGTGGCGCGCCACTAAGAAGGCGGAAAATACTGAAAAAAGTTTAGTGCGAGTGAGCTCTTTTGGTGCTTTTGGATTTCGATCGTTGTGCGGTTTCGAAGAAACGACAAAATTTGTAAATTTTCAGCTATTCTTGGGTCGATGACTCCGTCGGTATGCGACTTTATTCAAAGCTTGAGAATCGCACGAAGAACGTATGACTGCACTCGCGTTCGATGTGTCCATTGTGTTAGTCACGGTTCGAGTATTTAGTTCATTGAGTTTTGGGGGGATTGTTTATTTATAACTAGAGTACAGGGTCGGTGTTCAAGGTGAAGGATTTTCTTTGCCGTATGACAGTAAGAGAACGGAAAAGTGTTTTTAAAGAGCGAACGAGCGAGTGGTTTTACCGAAGGAGTGGGGCGGTCGGCGCCGGCGCGAGTGTATCAAAGGACGAAGCGCTTACAATAAAAAGCCGCAAGATGGCCGCGTAGCGTGGTTGTGCTTCGATCCTGTCAGCACGTGTTACAGCTGTGAGCCGCTCTGCTCCCACGTAAAAGTGAATTTCATCGAGATTCAAGTAGCTTCCCCTTCAATTATTTGTCATTAGCATTAAATCGAACAGTGCCCGAGTGTTTTTAAATCGTTTGTTCCGGCCCACCATCCTGGGAACGCGTGTGCAAAGGTGTCGCAAAGTTTCGTGCTGCCCCGTGTGTTTATACTCGTCGCGACCACGCGACGAAACGCTCTTGTTGCTTCGCCGAACCAAATTGTTTTGTCATTCTCCGTCTCACTTTCTCTACCTCGTTCGAACTTGACAATTGCAGAACGAAGCTCCGGCAACGCGATCTTGACTTTAACTCACGTATCAGGTGAGTAATCTTCCCTCGATCGACAATTCGTCACTCTTTTGCTGCTATCACAACTTCACATTTGCAAATTGTCCATTATTATTGCCGTAAACCGTGCGAAATGAACGTCACTCCGCTTTCGAGGTTAAGGCCTGTTTGCGCATTCGATTGTACATCGACACTTCAGTTTCGGGCTCGTGCATTTCCTCGCGAATTAAAATCATTTCGCGATTTAATAAATATCTTCAATAATATACGTCCAAAAAAACAAAAATATTACTGCGAAAAAAACGTTCTCTCTTTATGGAAATACGTTCGAATTTCCATATTCTAAAACCAGCGGAAAATACTGATTCGTCGTCGCCCGCATGTTTTGGCGGGAAGAGTAACTCTCTGTGCGTAACCGAGCAGAAAAACCTGCTCCGTCAAACTTTTCCAATAAAATACGATTGATGTATTCCCGCGCATGTTACGTGCGTCAAAACAAGCTTTATAATTGAGCGAATATTACGGAGCCGGTATTTCGGTGTTTATACCGTAAAATATTCATTTTCTCGACCGTATGGGATTCTCGCTGTAGGTAAAGTCACCAAATCGATTATTTCTAGCATCGCTCGTTGAAGTATCATTTTTTGAAGCAAACTTCACTGGTTTTTTCTCGAGTTTTTTTTCAATGTATCGTAAATATGTCAAAATGTTTTTCCACCAGATCACAACAATTACTCCGATGAAATATTTAATTTTAAGCACTCCGAGCGCAATAGCGTTGCGTTTATTTGTAAATATTTATAATTCGTAATGAAAAATAAAGAAATGAAAGTAAAGAAAGAAACACGTTCGAATTTCGTCCGGAGTTTGCGATCGCGAGGCGGAGCGATGAGCCTCCGATTTATCGATTTTTCGAAACAAGTTTACCGGTCCGACCGGTTATCGATTATGCGGTTATTATAATGTCGGTTAAATACGAGTCAGGAGGAGAGTCATTCATCGAAGAATCCTGAAGTTGCTGACGGCCCGATTTTTTCTCTTATCACGATTAAAGAAAAAAAAAAAAAATAATCATTCACGAATAGAACTCGTGGGCTCTGAGAATAACTCGATTTTTTCAGCCCACTTTGGGCGAATAAATGAGCAGGAAATTAGCGAGAAAAAGGAGTCGGTGGAGTGGGAATAGTCGGAATGAAATGCCGAGACTAAATTTCGTTGAGAAAACATTTTTTTTTATTATTTTCATAATTATTTAAAAAAAGTTCTATCATCATTTGCTTCCAGTAAATATCACAGGTACAAGTTTCTCTATCACAAGATCCTCCCCATAAAACATTTCATAAAATTGTAATTGGTCGCCCCTTTGTGTGTGTGTGTGTGTGTGTATGTGTGTGTGTGTGTGTTTAACAATGTTTCAAATTCTGCATATCGATTGAGCTAACGTTTTGTTAAGGATTTCAATCGGTCACGACCTTGAATCGTTTTTTTTTGTTCCCACGCAGGGGAATTTCGTTAAACGGTTCTTCGGGAGTTAACGTAACAAGAAAAAGGCTTTTCCTCTTCATACCATTGCACGCGCCAATTGCCTCGTGATTTTTTTTCCAACATCTTCCATCTTCGAGCTCGAATATTTACTTTTTTGTATAAAAATACAAGTAAACGATTTCGGATTATTTTTTTCTCGCGAGATTTGAAAAGTAGAGGAAAAAATAATTCGCTCTCGACGGAGGCCACTGATTCAATAGATTTGTATATACATTTGTATTAAAGCTTGTTCGAGGGCTCCGACGAACCCTCTCATCTCGTTCACACTTTGATTCATCATAATCGAGATCCGAGAGCGTTGAGACGCGAGTTCTTGAGCGTCGAAATCGTGTTTGAGTGATTCGGAACTTTCGTCTATATTAAGAACTCGCGAAATCCCTTGCCCCTCCTTCTCCCTCTTGTATCGTCGTGACGAGCGACTTGAGCAAGAGTACCTTAACAGCTAATTTTATATCGCGGAGTATCTCTCCGTCTCTCTTCTTTGTTTTATCTTTCTGCTCGATAGTGAATGGCGAAGGTGTCCGGTGACGCGCACAGGGGCGTTCGTCGGTCTTCGTCATCCTCGGAGTTTTCCTCTCGTTCCAGCGATACCGAGTCTCGCGTAAGTTGAAAAATCTTGAGCCTCGATCGGTCGTTCGGTTTCTTCTTGCTGCTCGCTTCGATCGCATCGAGAATTATTATTTCGTACGTCGTCGTGAGGATCGCGGTAGTTTTTGATTCTCGGCGATCCTCTCGAGAGCATCGAAGCGGCGGTTTTCTTCTGCTTTACCAATTAATCGCGGTTTCGATCGCGAGCATCCGCCGGTTTATTCGGGCTCGAAGCGCCACGACGAATCGTCACACTTTCTACCACGGTCTCCAAACCGATTCCTGGGATTTGGCGACTTGCAAGAGCCCCTGATGAGTCGGTGTCTCGATCTCCGATCGCACGATCGGCGACGGCTGACTCGAGGCCGGTGTCAACGGCATCGAGTAATCCTCGCTCGACGAACTCTCGCTGCTCGATGGCGAGGCCTGCGGGGCCGACACGTGGATCGTCAACGGTCCAGTTTTGTCCATCGCGTTAAGTTTGTGCCCAAGATGCGTCATCAGCTTCGTGCCCAGCGCAACGTCGACTCCCGGCGTCGCGGCCAAACAACGCGAAACTTCGTTCGCGCAGTGCGTGTAACCCGCCCGGAAACGGTCCGCATCGATCACCGGATTTGCCGATAGTCTCTGCTGGCGTTGTAACTTGTGCAAGTGACGCACCGTCAGCTCCAGTATGTCCGCCTTCTCCAACTTGGCCACGTTCTCGCCGTCACCCGCGAGCGCTGTCACCATCAGATCTTTCAGCTCGTCCAAACAACGGTTTATGCGGGCACGACGTTTGCGCTCCAACATCGGTTTCATAACCTGAACATTATAAAAAACACGTTCTTTAGACGACGGTTATTCTTTTAATGAAATTCGACGCGGAAAGACGAGATTGAATTTTGCTTCAATTTTCTCGTTCGACGAAAAAATCTCACAAACTAATTCTTGAGGATTCGGAATTGAAATTTTCGACAGTTTTTTTCAAGGAAAGTGATGACGAATTCGTTGGGCCGTCGAAGCGAGAGGAAAAAAGTTGATTTCTCGGAATTTCGGAGTCGTGGATTCGTTTATTAATTTTCTTGAGTGACCATTGAAGATAATAAAAAAAGTGACGAAAGCGATCGAATTTCCGTAAAAAGCACGATGCTTACCTTTCTGTATTGGTAGGTTCTGGAGATGGGTTGTTCTTGTCCATCGACGATGATCATTTGCTCGTGCATTTGCATGGTGATTCGAGGTGTCCTTTCCGTTGGAAGTAAATCCTCGATATGGCGCGAGGTTCACTGATCGGTGAAATCACGAGGTCACTGAGAAGCACGAAATGAAAAAATCGCGTTTGCCCGTCGATCGCGTTAAACAAACAAAAGCGGAGTTTCACTGCGCAGGCACGTTGGGACTCGAAGAAGCACGTTGCCCAAAGAACTCGTGTCTAAATAGCAACGGTAAATGCGCACCGGATGAATTCTCGTGTGCGACTGTGCGTCCTGTTCGGAGCGAGATCCGTACGGTGCGAGTTTCAATGTGAAATTGGTGCTATAGCGCTCCCGACGGGGCTTATATAGCGAGGAGGTCCTCGGAGCGGTGGGGACGACGAGATGACGAGGAAGGAAGAAGTCGAGGGGGCTTGGAGAGGGCAACGGGGCCCCTCGGGTGACGGGGTAGAGTCTGGCTGCGGCGGGGCCGGGCAGCGGGGGGGAGAGTGGGGAACGGGCCTTCCGTGGGAACGCAACGTAGAGGTTGGTTCCCAAGCCCGAGCACACCACCTGTAAGCGGCAGCTGCCAGACACGCGCCCACACCAACCAAGCCATCGTCACCGTTCCACCGTCCTCGTTTATCTCATTTCAAAACTCCATCTTTCTGTCCCCTTTCCTTCCTTTTATTCCTCTCTATATACGTATATGTTTCAGCCGTTGCGCGAGATATGCACGCATCAATAAAACGCGAGTAGTCACACACAGTTATATAGGAGTCGTCGAAGAGAGAGAGAGAGAGAGAGAGAGCACAAGGGCTTGATCCAATGAACTTTGCACTCGGTATCCTCGCTTCCCCGAGCCCTTTTCATTCTCGGGACGATTCGTACGGTTTGCGTCGCGGCGCGAGGAAACCAGCAGCAGCAAACGAGGCCTATGCGCCGCGCCGTGCGCGAGCACACGCTCGACTTGTGCTCGGCTCGCTCCTCGCGACTCTTTTGCTTTTGCCTTCTCTCTCTTTCCCTCCGTCCTGCAAATAAGTGTTACTGCGTGTACGCGCGCATCGGTGTGCGCCCGAGCCCGTGTGTCGCCGGAGGTTTATCTATGCGGAGTCTTCGGCTCTCGGGGATCGGGCGCGAGCCGCCCGTTCCCCCGCGGTACCCCATTAGCTTTCCGTCCGCGTCCACCTTACTCCGCAATCCTCTGCTTCGTTTTTCCCGCGCGCTCCTCTCATTACTCCGGGCTCCAATCTCCCTCGTTTTTCCTGCACTCTCCTCCTTCTCCCCGGTTCTTGCTACTCCCTGCGGAAAAGTTACTCGACTTAATAATAGTCACGGTAGCTCCAATTATCCACCTTCGTTTATATAAATATGGAACTCGCGACGCGGCGAAACGACACGACGCCGCGGTCTTACTTCTCGCCGGCCCGCGCCGCTGTCTCACGGTTCCACTTCGTTTTATCATCTGTGCTCCGCATTCGCCGAGATAGCGCGCGAGACTCCTACGAAACCCCCCCGCCGTCGACGCCGCAATCACCTTTTCGAAGTTGTCGCATTCGAAAGCCGCGATGACGCAGTCGATTGAGGATCCCGCTGATATTATTTCGCGCGCACTCAACCGACTCGTTTTCTCAAACAGAATTTCGAGTCGAAAGTTTATTAAGAAACGATTTAATTTATCAAGCGACGAGCCATTTGCTAGGAAATCTTGTTCGAAATGCAGCCATTTTTTGCCTAAGGAAAAAGAAACGATCGTCCGAGTTCGGTGCGCTGACGATCACGTTTTTTTCTCTTTACTCACAGCAACGCGAATAATCATTGATCATTCGAGACAGTCGGAGCGTGCTGGGCGCAAGACCGTCGAGTTCTCCGGGGCTCTTTAATCCTAAGCTCGGGTTGTTCGCTTTGCGATCGGTATCCTTTCTCGAGCGAGGCTCAGCGAAGCCCTGTTAAAACATCATCTAGAGACGTTTGTATATATAGAAATACGAGGAGCGTTTCGCAGGCCGACGCGGTGCCGAGTACGGAGCTCGGATCGACATCGACAAATAAACACTGAAATAAACGTACACACACAGCAGGATTATGCACAAAGTGCGATCGCGAGTTTATAGCTCGCGATGAATTAATCATTCGCGCGCGCGCGCGACTGTCGCGTGAGCGTCTCGCGCGCGAATCTTCCGCCAAACGATTTAGCGCCGTCGTAACGGACGCACACGCGAGAAACATTGCGATTTTTAATCTCGCGATATCGCGCGCGGGCTTTGCGGGATCGTAACATATCGAAAGGATCGCCAAGGGAAAAAACGTTCGTGGAATAAGGGGGGAGAGAAATAAGCTTTTTCGCATTATTATTAATCATTTCTGCGAGCACCGGATGATCGTACATTCATTTTTTCACACCTCCCATGCACGCACGAGTCCCATGAAACCTCCGCATCCTCGGCTCTAATACGATCGTAATTGCACCGCGCGTTCTCGCTCCCGCGCGGCGTACTCACGCGCTCGTCACTGCGCGTGTTTCTTTCATTTTCACCGGATGCTGAGCAATTTTCTGTCCGGACGGCTAAAAAATGCGCGATGAAACGATAATAATATTCGATGCTGCGTCAAGAGCACGAGGAACTCACGAGTTCCGGCGGATCCTTCACGGACCTCGGAGCTCCGGATTGGCGTCCGCGAGTCTCTTCAGTTTCATTTTTTCGACAGAATCCTCATTTTTATTCAAAGTTTTCGTTATGATTGCAGGAAGAAAGAAAAATTCATGTTTGTGCTAGCAGTTTGAAAGAGGCTTTTAGCGGGATTGCTGGTCAAACGTGAATTCGCTCTCCCTCAACGTTTCGTGATCCGTGCGAGGAGAAATTTCAACCTTACAATTTCGAGGAGAATCTTTTTTGCTAAACACTTTTTACGAAACGATTTTTTTCCATCGTTGTACATGTTAAAGTTAAAATACAAAAAGGTTCTTTCTTTTCTCGATTTCTTTCGCGGAGCTGAGGAAAAAAAGGCGAGAGAGAGAGAGAGAGGTCGTGCCGGGTTGTATAATACTTCGGGGAAGCAAAAATCTCGTAGCAATCGAAAGAGGCGGCGTCTCGTCGTATCTCCTCCGAAGACTTTCCCTCCCCTCGCCCCATTCCCGTCCCATCTCCTTTCGCGTTTCCTTACCTTCGCCTTCCTTTTTTATCAGCGTTATTTATCCTTTTTTATCGCGTTCTCGAACGAGCGTAGCTGCCGGGATGGGCGCAGCATCTCGCCCAACGCCGAGGCAAGCGCATCCCGCTAATTTTGCCCGTTCCTTCCACCCTTCTCGCCATTCTCGTCCCGCCACTTTTGCCTCTCGCGCGCGGTCGACGGTAGTTAAACGTCGTTCGCACCGAATAATTATACACGGGGCAGTCTCTACCGTTTTCCGCTACATCGCGTACACGCATACACGTATGTACACACGATATTTAACCGTGAGATACAATTCGCGTTCACGTAATCTATGGGCCGCCTCGGACTCAAACCCTCCGACTACTCAGAAGAGAACATAAAAAACGAGCAAACGGAGAAACGGAAATAAATGAGGCACGAAAACGCCGGTGCGGGACGAAGGAAAAGTTTTCGGAGCTCTAAATCAAGGACGCTCGTTAGCAACGAAGGTTCGATCCGAGCTCGATCCCTCGCGATTGCTTCTTGCGAATGATTCCCATTGATGGGAACGACGCTGAAGTTTGCAACGCTCGAGTCCGCAACGAAACGATGTAAAAAAATTCTCCAATAATTACAGTCATTATCCATTTTTGTTTCATAGCGAATTTGCAATTCGTAGTTTCTCAACTTACACCAATGATTTCGTGAAATAATAAATTGCTCAATTACAAATATTTTTTTCGTTCATTTCGTTGGACTCCAACGCTGCAAACTTCGACGTCGTTGGTGGGACGATTATCAGGAAAATTTGATTTATTCACCCACGCTCCAGTGGCGTCGACGATCTTCCAAATTGTTCCGGAACTTTCATTCGGTTTCCAAGCCCATTGTAAATCGGCCATATCGAAAGGGCCCCGGTTCAGGAAATCTCATCGGGCTCGGGAAGTGATTTTTGGGACTAACTCGACTGGAATTTCTTGTACAATCTTCATTTTTTCCCATCGCTCTTTCTCTCCGTTCGTGATAGTTTTTTCGGAGCGCTCCCGAGATTTCTCATATTCGTAGTATTTGTGCACACGTTTATGGGTGTGCACATGTAACCCTTTGGGAGGCTAACATGTGCGAGATTTCCTCTTACACTGGTTGTGTGCGCTGCCCCAGCTCCTGGAAGCGTCCGACCACGCGGATTCTCGAAAATTACATACTCGCACTTGGCTCCCTCCTCGCTATCCGTGCTCTTTCTCTCACACGATAATCTCCGAGCGCGAGGCAAAATACTCCTCTCCCTCCCGTAGATTATACAGAGGAGCCTCATTTTTTCTCTCCTCGCTGAAACCAGAGAAACTTCGGAGCGAACGCGCCCGAAATGTAAGATCAAAAAACGAGCCTCCGTTTATCGCTCCGGAATCCTCGAATCTTCTCTCTATTTTCGCGTTCTTCGGAAATTCTAACGAGCCCACTCTCGAGCTACTTTTATCACCGTAAGAGACGCTGCTACTGATCCTTTTGACGCAGTTATTCAACAGGCCGCTGAAGTCCGAGTGATTTTTCCAGCATTTCAATGACGCTTCTGAACTTTCCTGCTGCAGAACGTCTCGCGTCAAGTCCAAATCGACATGACGCCGAAGTTTCCAACGTTGGAGTCCAACGAAATGATTGAAAAAAAACTCTCCAATAATTCCAGTAATTCTCCTATTTTGTTCCCTGCCAAATTTGCGATTCGTAGTTTTTCAAGCTGCACCAACGATTCGTGAAATAAAAAATTGGTGAATTAAAAACGTTTTTTTCGTTCATTTCGTTGGACTCCAACGTTGGAAACTTCAGCATCGTAAATCGACGTTTCATTGGATTTTGTATCTCTCGGCAGAATAACAACTATCCTCTTCGCGCCTCATTTTTACGCTTTTCATAAACTTCGTAAGAAGCGTTCATCCGTTACGTGGAAAGATGAACGATTTTTTACGCATAGTCCCTAGAACTCTGTTTATTTTTCTTCATATTTAAACTCAATTTCAAGACTTTCTTAAGAAAATCGTTTCGTGTATGAACTACCTTAAGGAGCGGTTATCGAGAATGGCTACCGATAGAGTTGTTAACTAGTAGCTACGTACAACTATACTCATCGCATCTTACTCGATAACAGCTCCGCTCTTTAAACATGCATTTAGAGGAGAACTGTTGTTGAATACATTTACTGAGAGTGGAATTTTTGACTCGCCGCAGCATAACTCGACTCTTATAAATCTACTCGATAACATTTCCACTCTGAAGATTTTTATTTCGTGCATAAATAACGCCTCTACTCTTCAACACGTCTATAGGCGAATAACACAGATTATTGAGAAAGTCATTTTTTTACCCAAAAGTTATGATGACCTGTAGCTTTCAAAAGTTAGGCCAGTTTACAGTTCGGCAATGTTGCGTACCCTTTAAAGAAGAGTTGGGAAAAAAAAGACGAAAAACTGGTGAAAGCTCAGTCGAAAACACGGACGCTGACGATCCTAGTCTCAAAAAACTGCACGGGAAACAGATTATTATTAATATAATCTCAGCAAATCTCCTAATAAATCTGAAAAAAAATTGACGTTATTCAGCTAGCCCAAAAAATTTCATATTTTTAGCATCATTTTTAACGGAGATATCACCGAATGTGTCTTGACTTTGATAAGGTTTCATGTTATTTGGCCCAAATTGTTATTGATTTTTCTCAGCAACGACGCTCCTTAACTGTCTGAAAATTTAACTGATTTTTTTGTTTACACTTGACTCAACTTCCTTAATGACAAAAGGGGAGGCATATTGCGTTGTATTGATTTGCAATTTGAAATAAGGGCTGCTTGGAGCAGCGTTGTTTTTGAGTAGAGAGTCAGAAAGAAGCCGGTTTCTGCCCATGTCTCGATAACCTCGAAAAAGCCAATAGCGAGGAGCAGATAAAAAACTGCATTGCTTCCTAATCGCGATATCCACGTGTCTCTCCGTTTTAATATGGATTTATGTATATTAAGAGCGATGTACAAAATTTCTAAGTAAAGAATGGAGCGTGTCACGTTTGCGGGCATGCTACGACGATGAAGGCGTCGCGTCGTGCCTAGGGCGAAAACACTCGGTTTGCTTTACGAAGTCAATTCCCTGACACGTGCCATTTTAATTCATACGCACAGCCTCGCTCGCGTATCCTATCCAATGAAGAGGACAATTAATGAATTGAGACACATGCGCACGCGCTGTCGAGATTCCCGAGCCGAATTCTCGGACGCGCTTCTCGTCTCTCGCGGGGTGCAATTATGGAGAATAATCCGTAATACATATTCGCTCGCGGAGCAGCGAGATAATAAACACGCTGAGAGAAGACACTCGGCGCCACGTGCTGTGGGAGCTTGACACGTGACACTGGGCTCCGTATTATATTGTGCGGGATGCAATTACGCTCAGTTGTTTCTGCGCGCAACGACGTTGAATTCTGCTCCGTTGGAACGTGCGGAGATTTTAATTTGCCAGCTTTTCAGTATCTTGAACATTCAACCGGGCATTTCGAGTGACGAAAATCGCTTGAATCGACGATAATATATATTCGTAATTCACCGATTTTTTATTTCATAAGAATCTTTGCAAACTTCAGTGTCGCGGAGAAACTGCAGCTTGGTGGACTCAGCAAAACGGGCTGTTTTATCGCGTCTCGAACGTGACCGCGTCTGCGGATACCGGAGGATTGTAAATACTCGAAAAAATTTTCGCTCCTTCGCGTACAACGCTCTCCGTTCGCTTACATTTCAACGAATATTCTGGCCGGAAGAGTTTTTAACGAGTGCTCTGAAGGACTTTGAAATCGAACGGTGAAATACACGGCCGATCGATCAAACCTGTGAAACAAAAGTTTCACAAACAAGCCAAATGACCGGGCGTCTCTGTCGCTCTTTAAACCGGGCGAGCCGAATGATCGATCAAAATGTTGATTTCCTCGAGATTGCGAGGCACATCGATCCATCAGGCAATTAAGTCGGAATGATTTTTCTAACGACTTCAGAAGCCCCTCGGACCGTCGTTCTTTTCCCCGACTCGTCTCATTCGGCTCCCGCATATCCTTCGAGCGTATTTAATCCAAGCGTCGATTAACATTGATAAGGAGAAATCGAACCCAGGAGAACGAATATATAAAGTGGCCGCCGGCGTTTCGAGTCCCTCCGCTCTCGATCTTTGCGTCTCTCGGACGATCCCTCGCTTCGGAATCTTCATTTTCGCTATTACGATTCGTCCAACGCGGGAGCCAGTGCCCGTTTTCATGCGCAATGAGATCGCTCGTTAGGCTCCGCAGTTCTCGAGCCCCAGGATTGAACTCAATTCGTACGACTCGCGAGAGCTTCCTCTTTTGCTATTCAGTCCTCTTGCTTTTCATGTGAAGAAATGATTTTATTACACGGATTAAAACGTGAGCTAGAAAATCATCCTACGGTTCGTAAATTTATTTCCGAGGCATTAAAATACTCATTTTCTCACTAGCCCATCAGCTGTTGCGATCGCTCTCTCAACATATGTTCACTTCTCGTTTGGCTCGTGCCGCACACTCTCATCGAATGCTGCCAGTAATACACATTGCCGTGTATGTTTCAGCCGTGACTTCCTCGTTCCCCTCTTTTCCCGCGGGCGCACGTGGGGCAAACATCGTCTGTTGTCTCGTCCCTTCGCCCGCCCCTCGCCGCTGAATTTACACACCTATAAAGTTTCCCCCTGTTAGCCTCTGGGTCATGGGACTAATTCCCCCACTTAATAAAACGTCACCCTTGACGGCCAATCTGACAGACACTTCGGAACCCAAAACCGCGGAACATTCGTTCGCACGCGCTCGCGTCTAGGTCGTCGTAGGAAAAGTAAGTACTCGCGATGATAATCGTCATGCGGGTCAAATGCGAGGGGCTCGGCGCGTGGAAACTCGTGTGACTGCTGCGAGATCCGGTCTGGTGGGGAGGGGGGGGGATGATGATATGGATGAAAATGGGCTCGCATCGCGTGCTTAATTTTTTCTAGTTTCTTTGCCCTGCCAACTCGTGAGAAACCCTCCGGATATGCCCGAATATTTTCTGATTCACGGGCCAGATTGTTTCGGAAAAATGGGAGCAGGCCACGTGGTAAGGTAAGCCCAAATTTTTTCCAGGCTTTCGTTAGTCATCGAGTCGCTCGAACGATTTTTCAGTATTAAGAACAACGCAATCGCTTTTCATTCGGGAGAGAGCATTTCATTTTTGGAGCGCTCCAGGGGGCTTCGGTTTTCGCAGAGATTCGCATCGGGTCGACTCTCTGCTTGATTCGCTTTCATTCCGATTAGCCGCAGTGGGAACGACGCTGAACTTTGCAACGTTCGAGTCCGCAAGGAAGTGGATGGAAAAACCTTTGTAATTCCCCAATTTTTTACTCCACGAAGTATCGGCGCAGGTTGGAAAACTACGAATTGCAAATTCGCCAGAAATTGGGGAATCACTGGAATTATTCGAGGGTTTTTTACATCATTTCGTTGGACTCCAACGTTGCAAACTTCAGCCTCGTGCAGTGGGAACAAACCCAAGATTTGTTGCACGTTCTGCTTATGAAAACCCAGTAATTTCCCCTATCGTTGATCCCCCCAGAAGTAAACTGATTCAACGGTTCCAACGTTTCAATAAAAATTAACGGAATATGTGTCTTCGATTCCAAGGTGTATTTGTAGAACAATGAGTACAATGAACGACAATCGTTCTCTTCTCGGATAACAAAAGAGAGTGAGAGAGGGAGGAAGACTGAGAAAAGTAGAATTTAGTTCGACGTTCGTTTGGCTCGAGTTCAGACTTCTCGGTACAAGATAGGTAGCTGACTGCAATTATGCTGAGGATGCATTCCCACGGAGTCGTGTTCACCTGGCACGCTCTCTTTCTCTCTTTCTCACCGAAGCATGCACTCGCACATGCACACGCGCATGTTCGACTGAGCGTGTCCCCCTCACGCGTTATTTCTCGTGCCCCTTTGCTTAAAAATGTTTCCGCACCCGAAGGTGCGCCCCTCGCAGCTTTTAATTGTGTGGCGCCTCCTCGTTTTTGTTCTCTCTTCTTTTCCTTCCGTTAGCTCTGATATATCTATACTTGTACGGAGGTTCGTGGCACGTGCTCGTGTGGATCTTATCGATTTCCGCACCGTGACGTACGAGGCCAGCCATTTTGCCTGGTAACCCAGTCATCGCAGGAACCCTTGCCGGAGTTCGAGCGACCCATGAATAATCACATTTTTCATGACTTTGATTATCGCATCGAGCCCAGCTTGACCTACGGCTCTTTTGTTTTCGCAATTAGTCAAGTGATTCGACAAAATGGTGAAAGACGGCGATCGCTCGTGACGCGGAACTGGGACGACGACGGCCCTCGTTTCAACGTGAGTAGTTTGTATTTGCATTACGATGCACCAGCATCGATGTTCATTCTCTCGGTTCCTGTCCTCGCTTTTTTTTTTTTTTTCAATCCCGATGAATCATGCCGCTCTTTTACATATACGAGACACTCGATGTTACTATTCAAGATTTGCAGCGTAAATCAGCACCGCGAACGGCACTCATTCTTACTGTCAGTCTTTCGCCTCTTTCCACATATCTCACCGTCACTCACCTCTATTACGATGTCACACGAATGCTGCACATTTGCATTTTTTTACGATGCTATCGCGAGCCGTGAATAAGCACCAGGAACGTATACGTTTGCGCATTGAGATCGCCGCTTATTCTCTCAAGTTGACGTGAGAGCCGAAAAGCTTGCTCGGGAACTCCCGTTTCCGGGTCCTCGTCAACGCTGATTCTAGTCAGCCGCCATAGAAAAAGACGAGGTTTTTCCCTTCCCCAGCGATCCACCGATCTCTCTTTTCAACGGTTTTTATTTATTTTTTTTCTTCACTGCGATCTCTTCCATCGATCAATGGACTGTTGAACAACCGGTAATGACTGATCAGGTCCGACACGAGCAGTTGTTGCGTCTCACTAGGAACTTTACGAAGCAGCGCATTAGCAGGACGGCGAGCAATTGAATTTCGTGGCCTTCGCTCCGGCACGTGTCTAGCTGGATTTCCACTTTGTTCACGTAGCTCGCGATGCGACTGCGAGAATCTCCAGTCACGTGCCGTCCGGACACTCGGCTCGCGTACATATGCAGGCTTGTACACCGATTTATGCACTTTTCGCACATCACCGTCCTCGTGCACGTTCATCCATCCACACGCGCGTGAAAATGCTCACTAGCGAAGGTGGATCTTGGTTGAAACGTTGCCGAGTACACTAGACATCCTGCGTGCCGGAGAAACGTCGTGCATTCGTTGCCCGTGCGCGGGGCTGGAACAGGCGCGACGTCGAGGACGCCAAGAGAGAGAGAGAGAGAGAGAGAGAGAAAACGAATTTATCGCTAATTGCCGAGTGCAGTTTGTCACCGAGACAAGCTCCACGCGCGATTCTCTGTTTTTCATTCTCGCACTCATTTCCACGCGGCTTTTAACGAGGATTAGCGTAAACCGATGAGTCCGTGTCCGCGTGTTTTCTCAGCCGTCCCATCGGCCAATCAATTCATCGGCTTCCAATAAAAACCTGCTCAATCTCCTGGAGACAAAAGAAAAGTAACAGACCCACGGACATTGTTGCGGGGAATGATTTTTACCACGGATTCTCCGTAAACGCAGCTACGACCTCTCCGAAAAACGATTTCGCAACGGTAAACGACGAGTTTCTTTCAATTCGGAGCACGCTGAATATCAAACACAATGAACGTTGCTAGAAAATATTTGCCCTCACATTTTCGGTGTGGCGGACAATGACATCGATGTTATTATGAAGTACAACAATCGCTGTCATCGCTGTGTTACGTATTCTGCTTTAATAATTTATCATTTTTTCGCGCCTTTCTGTCTACGTTTTATGTAATATTGATGTTTACTCAAATTCGTGCGAAATTCGACGTTATTGATCTACTCTCGTAAG
The DNA here is from genome assembly GCF_019457755.1 of Venturia canescens. NCBI lineage: Eukaryota > Metazoa > Arthropoda > Insecta > Hymenoptera > Ichneumonidae > Venturia > Venturia canescens. Next base: position 4,234,599 of record NC_057423.1, on the reverse strand, counting down.
AAGCACACTCTATATTTGGCATTTATAAATTTATGACGTCAAACTGTTTTATTCTCGCGGGTACAAGTGTCGTATTTCCCCAGTAGACGAGCATGTACAGCGTTATTTATCTCGTCGGAGAGCTAACACGTTTTTTGCACATTTACTACTCTGTACACGTGCCTGTTCTTAAACGAAGGCTACGAATATGATAACGCGGATGTAAAAGAGGGTGAGAGACCTCGGCGGAGAGAATCGTAGTACGAAATTACGGAATATTTTGGAGCATTGATTCCGCGTAATTAAGCAATCTTGACGCAATTAATATCTTTTTATATTCAAATGAAGCTCGCTCTTTCGGGGACGTGTTTCTTTCGATGAGGTTCAAAGTGTTAGATAATCGTCGGTGTTAGAGGCATTGTTGGGGGGAGTGGATAATTTACGATTGCACAATCGAATCGATCGGCTGCTAATAACTCACGTGCCTTGCTCCGCGCCTCGATTCTCATTTGTTATTCTCTGGTTCACGAATATTCTAAAGTTTCGATTTTTTCAATCGATTAGTCTCGAGAGGCCTGGAGATTATCCCACTAATTTGGAAATGGTTAATGGCCGCGATGCGGCGCCGCCAACGAGGCTGCTGAGTCGCGACAACCGTTTGATCCTGGAAACCGCGCGACTTTGGAGGTAAAGGAAATCAGGATCGCGTCGAGACCGGGCGTAACGAGGATCCTCCGACTCCTCGTAATCCGTTATTACAGTTTTTCAAATCCACTATTCGCTGCAAATTATACTCGGGGATCCTTCAGGAGTTTCCAATTACTCGACGATTATGTGGGGAGCCTCGTCGGAGCGTCCCGTTGACGCAGCAGTCCAACGATTCCTTCGTTTCGTTCTCGCATCTATGAAAATTTCTCATTCGTATAGTTTTACTTGGAACGAAACGAGTGAATGAAAGTGTAATAAAGATTTTCGGCTCGGCAGCAGCGCCGTGCGTTTATCCAGTTTTTTTTGTTGCGTGCGTTCGTTAGAGGTTTTAGAAATAAATGGTCTTGCGGAGCTGAGATCTGCGAGGGGGCATGGGAACCGGCAAAAAGTATAGTAATTTGGGAATTATCGCGTCTGAGAATATGGCGCAATTAGACTCTACGTACGTTTGAATTTGGGTCAAAACGATCGAGAAGTTCTGAGAAGAGGCGCACACGGAGGAGCGGATTTTCGGTCAACGGAAGCGTTTTTCGGGCGTTTTTTTCCTCGAAATCTAGTGTGGCTTCGTCTATATCATGATTAGAAGGGAAGAAGGAAGTTTGCTCCGGCACAAGGGACCCTCTGTTATTTCACTGTTTCTTATTCTTCTTTTTCTATATTTCTTGGCTTCCTATTCGTAGGGTTGAAATTCGTAATCCTCGTTCCCGCGTTCACGTGCAAAAGTTTGACCGATCTTTCTCTCTCTCCGTCTTTGTTCGCAGTGACCGCCCTCTTTTTTTCTCCCGTACGAAAGGAGTGAGAAACGAAAAAGTCCGCCGTTCCTCCGCGCGGCCTTTTCTCTTCGCGAGCGTCTTAGATTTCATCCAAGAGCATGGAATACCGAGCCCGAGAGCGAGAGAGAAAGTACGAAAAAATAGCGGGGGCTCCGGAGAAGGATGAAAAGAAGAAAAAGAGGAGCGAGAGATCCGAGACGGTGCGATTGTTGCGTGGGGGTGGGGAGAGAAGGCGCCGAGGAAGGCCCCGAGGTTTCGCACGTGCTCGATTTTCCCACGAGTCCCAAGCCGCAGCCGGCCTATCCGATCTTCTTTCTCTCTATCGTTCATATTCTTCCTCCTCTTTCTTCATCTTTTTCTCTCCCAATCTTCGTATACGATGCGTGCACCTTCCTTTTTCGTCTTTCCTTCGGGTCGCCTTGCCCCCGAAGGTTGGTGAAACGCGAGAGGCCGAGGGGCGCCCTGTGCCACGGGCCCATTGTGTCGAGCACGAGCACAAGGCCCCCAAGACACTTTTGCTTACCGAAAGCCCATGTAAAACAAATATATAGGCATACACGCGTCTCCGAAGCTCTTTGAGATGTTGGCCACTGTTTTTATTCCTGTGTCAAACGCTCCTCCGATCGATATTGAGCGTTATTCGATGCCAGCTCTTCCAGACGAGATCTATCCCAGAAAGAAATTCGTGCAGTCCAAAAAAGAGTATCTGCACGGTGACGGCACGGTGACTACGCGGCATTGCACGCGTGCCGTTACATACGCGTTATGTCTGTCCGAACATGACTGATTTCTAACGCCACGGCGTAACGGCACGGCGTGCTTATACTGTGCCGTTACGTGCTGCATTCGCATACACTTCAGAAGCGGCACGGTAACAGCACACAAGCGTCACATGATGCAAGCATAGATGTTGCCGAGACTGCACAGTGCCGACACGGTGTGTACACTCTGTGGCGTCGACAGCTGCAGCGCTGAGCCCAATCGGTGCTGTTACCGCCCATCATCTAATGCAATGCAGCGTTTCGCTGTCTGCAGGGTCGTTGAATGGTTAAAATCATTTTTCAAGTCTCCATTCTCCATACGAGTCAAATGATAAAAGTTCTAAATTGATCTATTCGATTATAATTTCATTATACAGTATCAATTTTTCATTTATTGATTGCAAAAAAAAAAAAATTTTTGATTTCAATGCTATGTAAAAATTTTTTTTTTCGGTTGGTTGATCAAACTTTTCGAGAACTGATAGATAATTCATTAATTTCTTCGAATGAATGAGGCATCGGAATGCCGTAACCAACGACAGAAATAGTGCCAGACAGCTCTGTCGCTTAAGGATATTTGGTACAGGCTTACAATATTGCCATGCTAAACCATGCTAAAACATAACAAATTTCCAAATGATCAGAATTTTATAAAATTTGGTCAACATATTCTTTAGTGCCAAATTTGACAATACAAATTTTTTAAGATTTTTCTTCTGTACAGTTATCGAGTAATTGATCACTAAAGTTCACGTCTATGAGCATAGCGTTTCCATATATATATATAGGTATTCATTCCGGGCATAAGAAATCTACTTTAATCGGTAATTACTTGATAACTAAGCAGAAGAAAATTTTGAAAAAAATGTCTTTTCGCACTTAATATTGAAGAACATTATCACCAAATTTGATCAATTTCTAATTATTTAGACTTTTGTACCATACATCGGTAATAAATAAGTCTTACTCTATATGTATCGTGGCAAAATTTGCTCTTGCTCTAACAATCAGCTACCTTCAAAATGAATGCGTTTTTTATGAGTATTCTCTTCCGAATCAATTATCGCTAAATATTTATGCATGCAATTTATCATTGCAGCCTCGATAAAAAAAATTTGACTCGTAGCAATTGATTGGTGAGAAATCGTAACTTTGAACAAAACACGATTTCAAAACTGACAAATTCGGCATACCTATACTTACGTGATTTATTAGTATTTTCTCCATCAGATGATCAGTTTAAACAATAGCAGTTACTTAAATTATTTTTTTTGATCAAATCACACATTGAATTGAGATCTTTGATCTCGTGGAAGATTTATCGAAATTTGTTCAGTAGATTTCGACTGAAGAAAGCAATTATTTTTTTGAGAACCGGTTCATATTCGTGTAGGTAGAGAAGATGAATAAAAAAAAATTTCGATTTCTTTGACTCACTTTCGATTTCAGATTTGAATTTCTGGTTTAGTTTTGATTGATTGAAATTATTTTGAAATGAGAATGTTAAAATCTCTGAGTGAGGACTGTTTCTAGTTAAGAGTGAGTTTCGCTAAAAAAATGATTTTGTTCTTCCTTCAAGCTTACTGCAGTGGTATGTGGTTTAAGGGGATATTACGATATTTGTGGCCCCAAGTTTTGGCCATGTAGTCTTCATATTTGGCCCGAAATATGACTTTTTTCAAGAGTAAAAAAAATCGAAATTCGGCTTTTAAGGGGGTGAAACAGAGATTTTTAATTTTTTCTAAGAGAAAGTATTTTTTGGCAGATTTCCTTGAAATTCGACGTTTCTATTCTAGAATATGAGTAATTTAAAAAGTGTTCGGCAGTTATTTGGAACTTATCGAAGGTGTTGCAGACCCACCCAACGATTCCGCACATACATCGAAGGTGCTTCAGACCCACCCAACAATTCCGCACACACATCGAAGGTGCTCCAAACCCACCCAACGATTTCGCACACATATCGAAGGTGCTTCAGACCCACCCAACAATTCCGCACACACATCGAAGGTGCTCCAAACCCACCCAACGATTCCGCACACACATCAAAGGTGCTTCAAACCCACCCAACGATTCCGCACACACATCGAAGGTGCTCCAGACCTACCCAAAGATTCCGCACATACATCGAAGGTGTTCCAGACCTACCCAACGATTCCGCACACACATCGAAGGTGCTCTGTGCGCGTCTTCGTGAGTTGGCTACCGCCACACAAAAATAGTAATAAAAATTTTAAAAAACATTTGCCGCGGTTGAAATTTTAGGTGTGATCTTGTTTTAATCTCCTTTTTATGTGTGCAAAAGCTGGGTGTTCAAATTGAAGTGTCCCTTTCGGAACTATATCTGCGATCGCAACCATCAACGGGTGGGGGGGGGGGGGTCGAGGGGGCGAAGCCCCCCGCGGGGCAGAGCCCCTGAGAGAACACACGTAATTTCCAAATTTTTTTAAAACAATTTAGGTACCCCAAATAATATAATGCGCAAAGTTCATGTCTCTCATTTTCCCCCCTCAAAGGCTGAGTTCCGATTATCTTTTTTTAAAAAAGTTTGCATGGTCAGAATTAGCGACCACAAATAATATACATTATAAAAACGCTGCAACTTTGAAACCACTTCCCCTTAATGGTCGAACTTGGATCTTGAGTGTATTAAAAAAAAGTCTGATTTTCGATGGAATATAGACGCTGTATCGTCAGAATTAGGGACCACAAACATTATAATGCTTCAACTTTCAACCCCCTGTTTCACCCCCTTAAAGGCCGAATTTCGATTTTTGTTACTCTTGAAAAAAGTCTTATTTTGGGCCAAATATAAAGACTGCATGGCCAAAACTCGGGGCCACAGATATCGTAATACTGCCTGGTTTAAGATTTGTCTGTGAACTTAGGATGGGTTAAAGTTTTTTTAAACCACTTGGAAACAGTTGACAGTATCGCTTGAAAATACTTAGTCGTAACGACCTGTTTCAAGGCTAGTCGTTACGACTAAAAAAATTCTTTGAATTCATTTTCAAACGAATAACAATATTTTCTTGAATGACTTCTTTCTTGGAGGTTTGCGTACAAATTGCAACCAAATCGGTCCGTTCTCGCGATGTTTTCTTTTTTCGTAACTGTTCATTATTTATGAAGAAGGGTTGTTTTTTCCTCATTGCTTTGAGCCATAGCGAAAAGTTACATTTCCAATGCGTTCACTTTATCGGGTTCCATTCCTACAGTTGTTAACGAAAAATATTTAAAATGGTAAAACGTTCTCGTACTCTGATAAGTTCCAATTTGTTCAATCGTTCTGAATAATGACTAGAGTGTTTCTGTATAATTTTTTTGAAGGGTTCTAGTTTTCAGCGCATCGTGCAAATTTTGGAATTATTTGATTGTAGATAAAAAGAACTTCATCTATATGGTGGTGATATACCCTGAAGAATTCCAATTTACCTAATAATCCTAAATAATAACTGGAATGGTTCTGTATAATTTTTTGAAAAGTTCTAGCCTTTAGCGTTTTGTGGAAATAAGAAAATGATAATTGGAGATGAAAAAAAACATCAACTATGAGATGCTGTCGCACACGTACAGATTTCAGATTATTCAATGGTTCTAAATGGTAACTGGAGTGTTCGCGTATAATTTTTTAAAGAATTCCAGCATTTAACATTTCGTGAAATTTAGATAACCGATAAGTGTAGGTAAAAGGAAACTCGAACGATGAGATGCTGTCATACTCTTATAAGTTCCAGTTGATCTAATGGTTTTAAATGATGACCGTAGTGTTCCAGTATAACTTTACAAGGAGTTCTAGCTTGTAGCATTTCGTGAAATTAAATAAATTATTATTGTTGATAAAAAGGAACTTTCTTCATAAGATTTTGTCGTAGTTTGACGAGTTCCAGTTTTTTGAATGGTTCTGAAAAATGAATGGAGTGTTTTTGCATAACATTTCGGAAAGTTGTAACGTTTAGCGTTCCGTGAAACTTAATAAACTATCATTATTTAAATGAATTGACTTCAACTATGAGATTCTGTCGTAGTCTACTGACGAGTTTCAGTTTATCGAATGGTTCTGAATGATGACTGGAGTTTTTCTGTATATCTTCCCAAAGAGTTCTAGCCTCCAGTGCTTTATGGAATTATTATAATTATTATTGTCGATGAAAAGAAACTTTAACCATGAGATTCTGTCGTAGTCTGGCGAGTTCCAGTTTGTTCGAGGATTCTGAACGATAATTGAAGTGTTTCTATATAACTTTTCGAAGAGTTCTAGTCTCCAGCGCTTCACGGAATTTTTGAAATGATCATCAGTGATAAAAATAAATTTACTCATGAGGTGCTCTCATCGTCTAATGAGCTCCAATTTATGTAATGATTCCAATCGATGACTGGAGCAATTCCGTATAACGTTTCGGAAAGTTCTAGCGTTTAGTTTTTCATGGAATTTCATAAATTTTTATAGTAGCAAAAAGAATGACATGCAGTCATTTTCTAATGAGTTTCAATTTATTCAATGGTTCTGAATGGTGAATCGAATATTTCTGTATAACGCTTCGAGGAGTTCTAGCCCTTATCATTCCGTGAAATTAAACAAATTATTGTTTTTGATAAAGAAGGAACATCAATCATTGGAAAAATAACAGTACGGAAACATCTAAGATTCGTACTGATATCAGTCGTATTCGAAATAGATAGTTCCAAGTATTTAAACACGTTTGGAAGCGTGAAACGCGCATGAGTGATTGGAAAAATTGCTAAATAAAATCTATACTAAACGGGTGTCGTGGCATGGCAAGAGCTTGATGTGACAGCGGAATCAAACAGGTACAATTGTATATTCTTCGAGTTAGATCGTAATAAACATTGTAAGTTATCACCACCAATGCGCATCTTCACGGCAGTATCACGTTAACATTCCAAAGAATTACAAAAAGTGGTCTTTTTTACAATTATGTATCTTATTTTCAACTTTCAAGGGCTTCTACTATTTTTTCATTATACATTGAATATATATATGAGCAGATCCATTGGATTTCGCCCAATTTCTCGGGAGGGGTCTTGCGATTTTTCTCAAACTTAGATACTTTAAAGCACCTTAAAAACTATCTCCAAATTTCAAGTCTCTAAGTGCTCAAGATCACGAGAACGAGCCTTATAAATATCAAAAAATGACCATTTTTTGCCTCTTTTTAAGATGATGCTTCACACAAACTTTACGTTCACGTCAAGTAATACTGGTTCCATTTCCTTTAGTATACCATTTAGATTATAGAAAAACGTGGTCCAGTCGTCCAGATCAAGAGGCCTTTCACTGTAATCACGTTAAATGAATTGAAAATTTCAATAAAATGACCATTTTCAAATTGATGCTACAGGCTTGTTTCTAGCTTAATTGACTTCTAATATGGCTCATTTTTTTCATTTTTTATACCTTTCAAGCGAGTCATGCCGAAAATTCGGATTGCGTGAAGAAGCCTAGAGAGATATCATTCCAAAGTTGGTCTTTTTCGAAATTTTACGAAAAATCGCGAACTTTGACCGTGCACCACGGATTTCTATCAACTCCGAAGTTCACAAAAATTTAGGTAAGAGTAGTTCTTTATATCTAGAAAGACCCGCTTCGAGGAATTTCTTGGCCGGAACTTCCATCACTCTTTACAGCTTGCCGAAGATCACACAACTCCGAGTGCTTTAATATTGAAAAATGTATGATGCAGTGTTTCTAATTTTATTTTTAGGCTGTTTTGAGAAGTTTTCAGTACAGTCGTATTGAATTGAATCTAGAGTCGCGGTAGCGACTCTGAGACAAGTACATTTATGTATGACGAGTCACTTCCAGAGAGTCTTTACCGGAGCGAGAGTGTTTTTCAGCTGTTTTCGATAATTTTTCTTTAATAACTGAATAATTACAGTATTCCAAAGAATCCTGCAAGATGACGTATTTTTTATTTTTTTTTATCTTTCGATCGCGACCTCTACGAACTCTGTAGCTTAACGCATTGAAAAGATATTAATTATTTATTTTTTAATTTCATCAAAAAATGTTGCATTTTTTCGCACACATTTTTGATGTTTATTTGTTTTTTCTTTAGTGACAAATCTGGTGCCATAATACATTTTATATATCTATATATTTTTTTCTGGTGCCATAATACAAATTGTATACCTATATATTTCCATGAATCTGTTCATGCTTCAAAAATTTGGAAAGTAACAGTTCCCCGTTGTATTCAAAATTTAAGCTGTCAATTTCACGAAATGTTATCGAATCATTCAGGGATTAAAGGATACCACATGTTCGTTTTACTAAAAAATCTGAGTCACGTATTGTGGCCGAATCTTTTTTTTTTAATGTTCTTTTAGTAGGTATGATGCTATCGAGTAAATCGTTGGATAGGGCTTTTTTTTACTCGTGCTTATCGTTGATGATAAGCATTGGAGTGAATTTAAATGAAGAATGCGCCAAATGTACATTCGTACATTCTTTATTTTTTGTATGAGCAAAGCTTGCAGGAAAAAAATAGTTACGCGCGTCATCGTACGAGGTTAGAATGATGTGTCGGTGCATACGCAGTAGAGAAACGATCTCAACCCCTTTTCACCAAGGGCACAAGCAAAATCCATCTCTCGTAGGTGGCTTGATAGTTTTCGATTTCTAGGTCGACGGCTCCATGGTTTTTGATGTCCAGATCGACGGCTCCATAGTTTTCGATGTCTAGGTCGATGACTGCAAGGTTTTCGACATTTAAGTCGGCGCCTCCATAGTTTTCGATGTCCAGATATATTTCTTCATGGTTTTCAATGTCTAGGTATATTTTTTTCCATTGTTTCCGTAATCCAGGGCGTCGGCGCTATAGTTTTTAATGTCTAGGTATACTTCTCCATGTTTTTCGATGTCTAGGCATATTTCTCCATGGTTTTTCATGTCCAGGTATAGTTCTCCATAGTTTTCGCTATCCCGGTCGACGGTTCCATAATTTTTCATGTCTAGCTATGTTTCTCTACGGTTTGCGATGTCTAGGTTGACGGATCCATGGTTTTCAAAGTTTGGGTCGATAGCTCTATAGTTTTCGATGTACAGATCGACGGCTCCACAGTTTTTGATGTCTAGGTATTTTCCCCGTAACTTTCGATGTCGAGGTCGATGACTCAATGGATTTCGATGTCTGGATATATTTCATCATGGTTATCGATATCCTGATCGAAGACTCCATGGTCTTCAATAACAGGGGACATTTCAAGAACCCAGAATATGGTGAATAAATATCACCGGACACTGATAAACATGAAACTGTCAATCTAGATACTGGAATCTAATGAAACATGATACGAGATGAAAAAGATAATGAAACATGGAAACGTCCTCTCAAACATCGAAAAACAATGACAATAACACTGTTAACATGGTAATCATTGAGGGATTGTTCTCGACCCCATAAACTATGGCGACCTAAATATCGAAAACTATGGAGCCGTTGACCTCGTCATCGAAAGCCGTAGAGAAATATAACTAGACATCAAAAACTCTTGAGAAATATACCTGGACATCGAAAACTATGGAGCCGTCCCCCTGTACTCCTGTTTATTCTTATTGATCTGCTTCAACATTGGTGGGCTTGAAGACGCTGTTGCAATAAAAGTAGCGCTGCAGCGCTACAAGAAAACTATTCACACGCTTAACCCTCTCGGACCATATGTTGCTTCTACGCAACACGCGCTTCCAGGCCCAATGAAACTGCATCGATCATTAAGGTCGGGGTTCTAACTGCCTATTTCAATCACGCAAGGTTAGATTGCACCTTAGATACTCCTAAACCAAGAGATAAACTGCTTTAACTCATCGAAATATCAATATGAAGTCGGCGTTTCATGTTGAGTTGGCGTTGTGTGAAAAGGTGCTTTAGTTATCGCAAAAGAAAAGTGGGTATAAATTTTTTTTTCGTACTCCAAATGTTATTTCCTTTCAAAGGGAAGCTAATATGATGTATTTAAGGTATTCGGTGCTAGATTCATTCGTAAATTTTCCTGATTTTGCTCCCCAAGGACCTGGTGCTGCGCGCAGCGAACATTCAAAAATTCATATTTCCCAACAAAAAAACCGAAATGTCACAATGGATTCGGAAACTAGAAAGTATTTTGCGATAAAATTATGAAGGGAATCATTTTCCGTCAACGCGAAATAGGTCTCGGTCAGAGAGGGTTAATCGCACGGAATGCACCCTAGTTCGGAATAAATTTTCAAATAAAATGTATTGTGTATGATATAAATATTGAATCCAAACGGAAATGTGTAGAATTGAATTGAATATTATAGATGGGTATATTTGTTGAATATATCTATTTTTACAAAAATTCAATTTAACACATTACATTTTTGATTCTTTATTCAATTCTCATGGAAAACATTTTATTTAATAACAAATGAAGAATTTATATTCGTCTACAATATTTGTTTGATTATATTCTCAGATTTCAATTCCCGACACATTCCATTTTCGTTTCATTTGTTATATCATATGGAAAACATTTTATTCAATAATTCACGAGAAATTGGTTTTTTAATATCCTTTTACATTTTAAAGGAGATTTAAATAAATAAATAAATCCATGCCTCTGCATCTTTGTCATGGCGACAATTTTCATCAGCTCTCCAAAATTGAATATTATCAGATTTGTAGATGATCATTATCATTGTCATTATGCTATTTTATCAAAAATTGGATAGATTCCATTGAAAAATATAAATAAAATAACCCAAGATAGGAGTGACGAATAAGATCAAGGACTACAAAAATATCTACCGAAGAAGCAAACGCATTGTATGGAAAAACACTAAGATGAAAGTTTAATTCTAGTCAAGGGCTCGACGCATTGAGAAAATTTCTGGTGGTCTGAAAAGAAAATCATGATAGAGATCTTGCGATTGTAATTGCATACGTACAGGCTGGTGACAATGGTTTTGAAATTCTCAGACTCTTGGATACTTCTATAAAAAAAAATGTTAATAATGCCTGTGCTGTGTGTTCTGCCATGTAGTTTATAGTTGTCAAGTAAGCAGAAAAATGTTCATTATTAACTTGAATTTAAAGAGAACTTTTAAAAGTCTTACGACTATTGGATGGAATCAAATCATTTGAAATGTCATTTATGATTAAAAGATTTTCTGATAACGTTTTTCCAAAGTAAAACAGTAATTGCATGTTTTCGATTGCAGAATCTTGTAACAATACGAGCCGCTACCGCGTCCCTTGATCCCCAGTGCTGATAAATGTGGAAGAGGCTTGTCGCAGCTTCACTATTTCTCATTCGTCATTTATTCATGGTATGCTATCGAGTCAGAGCAATGTCAGATGGTTCCGCTTGGTGGTATTTTTCATTTCACACAGAAGTTTTGGAGACTTTGTCGTAACGAACCAAGCTCATGGATTCCCAAAGTATTAGAACTTGTTACGTACACTTTATACTCGCTTTTCTTGTGGAAGGTCATTCCTCAGTCATTCGAGCTTTACTCGAGGGACAGGGGACATTTCTTGTATTTTCCTCGAGTTGACATATTATTTTCACACCACCGTTCATGTCGTCCTCGACACCGCGAAATCTTGGGTTTTTGAAAATTCAGCCGTAGCAAAACTAATGCGTGTTTTTTTTTCATTTCCGGTCTTGCAGAGTCTTGTTTCGCGATACAATAATAGGAAGGGACCCGGAAATTTGCCTGGTTCAAAAGCAAAACAGGCAAATGAACCGGCAAAGATTTTGTTGATCCGAAAGAAGGAGTGATAAAAACGTTGTATTCATCATTTTTAATCATTACCTTTTGATAAAACATCCTAAAACAGAATATAAACTGCACAACTGATAAACTCGTTTAGCGTCATGTTCAATTTTAAATAAAATTCTACAGTCAATTGATTTCTGAAGTAATATTCAAGTTTCAATTCGATTTTTTGACGTCGATAGATTTTGCAGTGGAAAGGGTGCACAATTTCCTAATAATACTTTTAACTTCAAACCGATACGGGGTGATTTTCTACGATCGCAATATTGGTACATCTGTTCGGAAGAACAAAATCAATTGGTCAACACGGCTTTACAAAGTCTCGGGCGCCTCATGGAAATATTCCAAGCTTTTGGACCTCATAATAAAAATTCTCATCGCTTGTCCAGATTGTGTGAAATCTCAACTGATTCATACCAAGACATTCCTTGAGCCAGGGGCTTCAAATATATAAGTGGATACTGACAATGAGATTCATGGGTCACTTGTGAGAATCGAAAAATCCGGAATATTGTCTGAAACCTTGTTTATCAGAACTTTCGAAAAACACGAGAAACATTCTAGATTTAGGTCAACAAAATTTTGCTCAACGACCATTTTTCGCAATTTTTACCTATTTTCATGGTATTTTGGAATTCGGCTTCAGCATGTCAAAATAAATATATAGAGAGAGATGGGTGTAGGTGAATATATAAACTGCTTTATTGGGTGATCAGATGTTTCAATTTTATGATAATTATTTCAATTTTTCAATATATCCCATAAAATTTCAGATTTCGAGTACACAAAAAGTCGTCAAATAAACCTGAAACACAGCACGAATGCTGTAAAAAAACTAGAGACAAGTACATTTATGCCCTGTGGGAAGTCATCTGTAAAATCATGGAAATCAATGGTCGTAAGACTTTAAATCCAAGAAACAAAACGTTGTTAAATAAATGCAGAAGTTGCCGAGCACATCGCACTACGAACAAAAGAATTACAAAAGAAGAAAAATAGGACACAACAAATTACAACCACAAAGAATACAAAGACAAAACATTACAAAAACAAATTGCGACTAAAAAAAAATTAAGATCATAAAAATTAAAAAAAAATTACCCACGGAAAAAATTATATACCAAAAAATTGAAACAAAAAAAATTTGGCCGTTGTACTTGGCGTTTTTTTTTCTAGCTAATATTATCTAATTTACCTGTATCTTATACTCACAAATTCGAAAGTCGAGTAAAACACCAAGTACAACGGCCAAATTTTTTTTGTTTCAATTTTTTGGTATATAATTTTTTTCCGTGGGTAATTTTTTTTTAATTTTTATGATCTTAATTTTTTTTAGTTGCAATTTGTTTTTGTAATGTTTTGTCTTTGTATTCTTTGTGGTTGTAATTTGTTGTGTCCTATTTTTCTTCTTTTGTAATTCTTTTGTTCGTAGTGCGATGTGCTCGGCAACTTCTGCATTTATTTAACGTTTTGTTTCTTGGATTTAAAGTCTTACGACCATTGATTTCCATGATTTTACAGATGACTTCCCACAGGGCATAAATGTACTTGTCTCTAGTTTTTTTACAGCATTCGTGCTGTGTTTCAGGTTTATATATTTACCATACAAACAGCAGTACATTTTTTGAAAAATAGTAGCACATGCTGTACAAAACCTTTCCATATGAATTTTCGTATTTAAAAATATAATTTTTAAAGAAAAATATATTTTCAGCTCATTCAAAAGAACTATTTTCAATTGTGTTGAACCAGCTTTCAATTTTTATGAATTTCATCTTTGGACTTGGTTTAATACTTTTTTTTTCATCACGTGAAACTTAATCATTTTTCAATCGTGTATAATGCAGTTTGAATTGAGCTTATATGAAATATTAATATCTTCTCATTTCTTTGTATGGTAACAATAACGGTGCAAGGATGAGGGTGTAAGACCACTTGACGGACTATGAACAGTGTGAAAGTTGGAATTTTAGGTTTTTTTAAATTTTATTTTATAAATAAAATTTGGTTAGATGGGTTTAAATAAAACCTTGTACACATCTTTTACATACTCAGAAGTACTGGAAAAATTTTGTTTTTAATTAGTTCCATGGTATTTTTTTGTACAATGGTATGTTGAAAATAGCACTCCTGGAGTCGGTGTTGACAACAAATCTCAAAAATGGATCTTCTCAGGACGAAAAACCAAAAAGATTCTTAAAATATATGAGGTATTCTAGTCCAAATGTGTAAACCAGTGACCCTGGATCCTTTCGGATTTCTTTGATTTTTTGTACATGCTCACATTGAGTCTTAAAAGCATCCTCATCGTAGTTTTAAAATGTTCCGAACCTCCCTCATTTCTGAACAAAAAATTTTTCGAAAAAAAACGTCATGTTTTACAAATCTGAAAAAGTTCTAAAAACGCCGTGATAGTTTATAAAAAATTTTAAGCCATCACCCGCAGTGGGCAGATTATTTTTTCGGTGTTTTACAAGCTATTAACGTTCTTGAAATAGCAGAAATTTTCCAAATAGTTCACCCTCAGCTGATACTGAAATATTTTGGTGCTCAATTTAATTTCGTTCATGATTTTCGAATAATCCAATACGAATTATAAACCTTAAAATGAGCGTAATGGATACGTGATGCCTGAATAATGCTCCACAACATGATATAGAGTCTGGAGTTCTTTATGTTTTTTTTTTTCAAAATAGGTATAAAAAATTCTATTTGTAGTATAATTAATTATAATTATTAAGTCAGATTAATTCACGAGAAATAGGTTTTTATCGCAGCTTGGGTGTGCGTGAAGGAAGTCATATTACTTGAAGTTTGTTACTTGAAGAATGTTTTAGACCTGACATCACCAGCATGAATGCTGTTAAAAACTAGAGACAAGTACATTAATGTTTTTTGAGCAGTCACCTGTAAAATCATGGAAATCAATGATTGAAAGACTTTTCATTCAAGAAAGAAAACGTTTTCAAATATATACAAAAGTTGCCAAGTACATCGGATTACGAACATGATTATGATTCCATTTTTCAAAAAATGTACTGCTGTTTACATGGTAAATATATGTTCGATTCTATACAACTGTACTGAAAACTTCGTAAAATAGCCTTAAAAAAAAATTAGATACACTGCATCATACATTTTTCAATGTCAAAGCACTTGGAGTTGTGTGATCTTCGGCAGGCTGTAAAGAGTGATAGAAGTTCGGGCCAAGAAATTCCCCGAAGCGTGTCTTTCTAGATATAAAGAACTACTCTCACCTAAATTTCTGTGAACTTCGGAGTTGATAGAAATCCGTGGTGCACGGTCAAAGTTCGCGATTTTTCGTAAAATTTCAAAAAAGACCAACTTTGGAATGATATCTCTCTAGGCTTCTTCGCGCAATCCAAATTTTCGGCATGACTCGCTTGAAAGGTATGAAAAACGAAAAAAATGAACCATATTAGAAGTCAATTAAGCTAGAAACAAGCCTGTAGCATCAATTTGAAAATGGTCATTTTATTGAAATTTTCAATTCATTTAACGTGATCACAATGAAAGGCCTCTTAATCTGGACGATTGGACCACGTTTTTCTATAATCTAGATGGTATACTAAAGGAAATGGAACCAGTATTACTTGACTTGAACGTAAAGTTTTTGTAAACCATCATCTTAAAAAACAGCAAAAAATGGTCATTTTTTTATATTTATAGGGTTCGTTCTCGTGACCTTGAGCACTTAGAGACTTGAAATTTGGTATTTGGGGATAGTTTTTAAGGTACTTCAAAGTACCTAAGTTTGAGAAAAATCGAAAGACCCCTCCCGAGAAATTGAGCGAAATCCAATGGATCTACTCATATATTTTATATATATTCAATGTATAATGAAAAAATAGTAGAAGCCCTTGAAAGTTGAAAATAAGATGTTGTTTATTTGAGCAGAGTTTAGTATTCATACGTACATGATGTAAGCTAAAACTTGTCAGAGTAAAACGACATCTCTTAGTTAGTTGGAGATCTATTTTGGAAACAATAATGACTGGAGGTTTTTTCAAAAGCGATGAATGCTATATAAATCTTTCACGAAATACTAAACTTTAGAAGTTTCCGAAATGTTATACAGAAAAGCTCCAGTCATTGTTTAGAAGCGTCGAAAAATCTGGAGCTGGCCAGACTACAACACCATCTTATACTTTTTTATTATCTGGAATAAAAATTTTTATAATTCTATGAGACACTGGAAGCTTTGGGAAGATATATTGAAACACTCGAGTCAACATTCAGAATTATTGACTAAACTAGAAATGAGTATGACACCATCACATGGTTGAAGTTTCCTTTTCTCTACATTAATAAATGAATAAACTACACGAATTTCTGCAGGCTAGAACTATTTGAAAAATTATACAGGAACACTCTAGTCATCATTTAGAATCTACGAATGAACTGGAACTGGTCAGACTACGATAACATCTTATATTTGAAGTTTATTTTGATCTACAACAAATATTTTTATAATTCCATGAGGCGCTGGAGGCTAAAAATCTTCAGAAAGATGTAGAGAAACACTCCAGTCATCATTCGGCACAATTCCGTAGATTGGAACTCGCCAGAGTAGGAAAGTATCTCGTGGTTGAAGTTAATTCTTTTCAACAATGATAACTTACTGAGTTTTATGAAACGCTAAAGGCTTTTACAATTAGTAAATTTATACAAAACCTTTCTAGACATCATTGAGAACCATTAAATAAACAGGAACTCATTAGAATATGACAGTACCTCATAGTTGAAGTATTCTTTTACCTAAATGGAAATTAAACTGAAATGATTAAATTTTACGAATTGCTAAACGCTAGAACGCTCCGAAATGTTATACAGGAACGTTCCAGTCATTCTTCGGAACCATTGAACAAACTGAAACTGGTCAGACTACGACAACATTTTATAGTTTTTTTTACCTACATTAATCATTATTAAATTTCACGAAGAAGTAAACGGTACAACTCTCCGAAATGTTATCCAGAAACGCTATAGTTATTGTTCAGAACGATTGAATGAACTGGAACTCATTAGAATATGACAGCATCTCTTAGTTGGAGTATCCTTTTACCTACAGTAATCATTTGTTAAATTTCACGAAAGACTAAACTCTACCACTCTCTGAAATGTTATACAGAAACGCTCCACTCATTCTTCAGAACCATTGAATAAACTGGAACTGGTCAGACTATGGCAGCATCTTGGTTCAAGTATTTTTATCAAAAATAGTAATTTTAATAATTCCATGAAGCGCTGGAGGCTAGAACTTTGTGAAGATATATCTCCAAAAAGCGTTGGTACAGATACAGTCCAGTCATCATTCTGAACCATTGAGTGAACTGGAACTCGCACGATTATGACAGCATCTCATGATTAAAGTTTCTTTCTATCAACAACAATAATGTAGTAAACGTCACGAAATGCTAAAAGCTAGAATACTTTAAAAAGTAATACAAGAACACTTCAGTCACTATTCATAACCATTAGATAAACTGGAACTCGTAAGAGTATGACAGCGTCTCGTGGTTAGAGTTTCCCTTTATTCATAATCATCGTTTATTAAAATGCATGAAATGCTCAAGGCTAGAAGACGTTGAAAAGTTATACAGGACCACTCGAGTCGCTATTCAAACCATTAAATAAACTAGAACTAATTAGAATATGACAGCATGACGTTCCAGTCATCATTTAGAATCCGTTGGATAAACTGGAACTCCTACGAGTATGATAGCATCTCATGGTTGAAGTTTCTTTTTATCACCAACGATAATTTTAAAAATTCTGTGATGCGCTGGAGGCTAGAAATTTGGAAGATTATACAGGAATACTCCAGTCACTATCTAAAACCATTAATTGAATTAAAACTCACTAGAGTATGACAGCATCCCATCGTTGGAGTTTCCTTTTACGTATTGATTAAATTTCGCGAATTGTTAAAGGCTAGAACTCGCCGAAAGTTATATAGAAACGCTCTATTTATTGTTCAGAACCATTGAATGAACTGGAGCTCATCTGAGTACAATAGAATGTCTCGGTTAAAGTTTTATCTTATCAACAATAATAACACCGGCACACAAAACAAAACTGGTCAGTGCCTAGAATCGTACCCATCAACCTCTTCGTAATTTAGCCTGCTGAATCTGAATCTAAGATTGGATTGGCTGATACATACCAGAAACTTTGAGTAAATTCCAAAATACTGCAAAAATAGAAAAAAATCGCTGTTTCAAGCATGATAAAAGTTGTCCTCGGACTTAATCGGGGATGCATTTTATGTAATTTGATGCACTGAATCTGAATATAAGGTTGGATTGGCCGATCCATACCAAAAACTTTGAATACATTTCAAAAAATTGCAACAATGGCAAAAAATCGCTGTTTCAAGCATGGTAAAAGTTGTCCTCGACCATAATTGGTGATTCATTTTATGCAATTTTATACGCTGAACCTGAATCTAAGGTCGGATTGGCCGATACATACCAAAAACTTTACGTTGATTCCAAAAACCAGCAAAAATGGCAAAAAATCGCTGTTTCAAGCATGATAAAAGTTGTCCTCGACCTTAATTGGGGATTCATTTTATGTAATTTGATGCGCTAAATTCGAATCTAATGTTGGATTGGCCGATACATACCAAAAACTTTGAATACATTTCAAAAAATTGCAAAAATGGCAAAAAATCGCTATTTCAAGCATGATAAAAGTTGTCCTCGACCTTAATTGGGTATTCATTTTATGCAATTTTATACGCTAAACCTGAATCTAAGGTCGGATTGGCCGATACATACCAAAAACTTTGCGTTAATTCCAAAAACCAGCAAAAATGGCAAAAAATCGCTGTTTTAAGCATGATAAAAGTTGTTCACGACCTTAATAGGGGATTCATTTTATGTAATTTTATGCACTGAATCTGAATCTATGGTCGGATTAGCCGATACATACCAAAAACTTTAAGTAAATTCCAAAAAACAGCAAAAATCGCAAAAAAATACTGTTTCAAGCGTGATAAAAGTTGTTCTCGACCTTAATGGAGGTTTCATTTTATGCAATTTTATGCGCTGAACCTGAATCTAAGATCGCATTGGCCGATACATACTAAAAACTTTGCGTTAATTCCAAAAACCAGCAAAAATGACAAAAAATCGCTGTTTCAAGCGTGATAAAAGTTGTCCTCGACCTTAATCGGGGATGCATTTTATGTAATTTGATGCGCTGAATCTGAATCTAAGGTCGGATTGGCCGATACATACTAAAAACTTTGCGTTAATTCCAAAAAACTGCAAAAATAGGAAAAAATCGCTGTTTTAAGCGTGATAATAGTTGTCCTCGACCTTAATCGGGGATGCATTTTATGTAATTCAATGCGCTGAATTTGAATCTAAGCTTGGATTGGCTGATACGCCCCAAAAATTTCGAGTAAATTCTAAGCAACAGCAAAAACTGCGAAAAATCTCTGTTAACAGCATAATAAAAGTTGTCTTTAACCTAACACGGCGGTGTTTTTTATGTAATTTGACGCACTGAATTTGTATCTGAGGTTCGATTGGCCCACACACCCCAAAATAGTGAGTAAAATGCAAACATCGCTAAAAATGGGTCAAAGTCGCTAACATGGGTATGGAAAAAGTTTTAGTGATGCAGATCGAGTACGCTGCATTTGTATTTTGATGCGCTGAAACCGAAACTGGTTATCGATTTAACTCGTACTTCTCCAAAATTTTGCTTCCTAGGAAAAAACTGGCTAAAATTGTTCTTTACGAATTTCGAGCAACTCAATCCGAATGCGGTTGCTAGTAGTCCCGAGAATGCATACTTCCGCTCGTGAAAAATAACCAAAAATAGCAAAAAAACGTAAAAAAATAGTTTTTTAAATGTTCTAAACATGAATCATTCATCTTGAATCATACACAAAAAAAAGATCTATATAATCTGTATTCAATAAACTAGAAACTGGGGAAGATAGTATAAAAAAGTTTAATATAAAACTACCGCAGGCATGATTGTTCTTTAGTTTGAATTCTGCGTAATTGATTTTTTTTTTTCATTTTCTGTAAGTAACAGGAGAAGATAAAAATTATCACCGATCTTAAACCGCGTTCTTCTCTGTTAACGGATTCTTTTCTCTTCGATCGAGATATGTAGCGGCTTTCTCTTCTTCTTTCTCTCTTTAGCGTCCAGCAAAAATATGCCATTATATTGATATTCCACCTTCCCTGATACCGATTCTCCATTTCACTGATATGTCTTATAAAATCTTTCTTCTTGTTATTCACTTAGATCTCCAAGGTTTTCAGGAAAATAATCGAGATGGGAGTGTAGAAAGTGCAGAATGATATTCATCAACCAGCCCACTTTTCTAAAATTTTCCAACAACTCTTCAACTAAATTTTGATAATTGTCACTTTTCGTATTTCCCAGCAAGTTTTAAGAAACGTTTTTGAAACTTTGCCAAGCTTTTTTCTCAGTATCGTTTATTTTTTTTTATAAAATTTTCGTCTTCAAACAAACTACGAATTTTTGGTCCATCAAATATACCCCCCTAATTCCGCATCCCTCATCGCGGGTAGCTTTTCTCCCAAATACTGGAAACAATTGCCATCTTTGTTCAGAGCTTTTACATACTGCGTTATAAGGACAAGCTTAATGTGAAGTGGAAGTAGTATATCAGCCGATCTGACTCCAGATTCAGATTCAGCGCATCAAATTACATAAAAACAGCCCCGATTAATGTCGATGACAACTTTTATTATGCTTTTAACAGCAATTTTCCACCATTTTTCCTGTTTTTTGGAATTTACTCAATATTTTTGGAGTGCATCGGCCAATCTAACCGTAGATTCAGATTCAGCGCGTCAAATTACATAAAGAACATCTCCGAGTAAGGTCGAGGACAACTTTTATCATGCTTTTAACAGCGGTTTTCCGCCATTTTTGCGGTTTTTTGGAACTTACTCAAAATTTTGGAGGTATATTGGCCAATCCGGTTCCGGATTCGCATTCAGCGGGCCAAAATATATAGATATTGATGGGTCTGGTTCTAGGTTTTAACCACTTTTTTTTGTGTGACGGTGTACTTTTAATAATTCTATAAAGTGCTGGAGGCTAGAACTCTTTGAAAGGGTATACAAAAACACCTCAGTCATCATGAAGAACTATTGAATCAACTGGATCTCGTACGAATACGACAGTATCTCATGGATGAAGTTTCTTTTAATTAACAACAATAATGTAGTACATTTAACGGAATTAACAAAGACTAGAATACTTCGAAAAGTTATACCAGAACACACCAGTCACTATTCAAAACCATAAAATGCTGGCATATATTTCGAAGTTGAAGTATCCTTCTACCGGGAATAATCATTTATTCAATTTTACGAAATGCTAAACTCTAGAACTCTCTGAAATGTTATACAGAAACACTCCAGTCATTCTTCAGAATCATTGAATAAACTGGAACTGGTTAGACTATGACAGCATTTTATAGTTGAAGTTTCTTTTTATCAATAATAATAATTTTAATAATTCCATAAAGCGCTGGAGGCTAGAACTTTTTGGAAAAATATACAGAAACACTCCAGTCATCATTCAGAACCATTGAGTGAACTGGAACTCGTACGATTATGACAGCATCTCATGGTTAAAGTTTCTTTTTATCATCGACGATAATTTTAATAATTCTATAAAGAAGAATTGAATAAACTGGAACACGTACAGGTACGACAGCATCTCATGGTTGAAGTTTTCTCTTATTTATTGTAATATTTCATTTAATTTCACGAAATGCTAAAGGCTGAAACTCTTTGGAAAGTTATACAGTAACACTCCAGTCATGATTTAAACCGTTGAATAAACTGGAACTCGTCAGAGCACGGTAGCATCTCATTGGCAGAATTCAACGAATATTTAATTGCAACGACCAGCTTACTGGGCAATAATACGAGCCCCGGGATAGGTCGTTATGATTAAGCATTTTCAATCGATGCTGTCAACCTTCTCCAATTGGTTTATAAAAACTTCAACCCATCCAAAGCTCACGAACAAATCTAAAATCACATACCATTGCAGCAAGCTTGAAGGAAGAACAAAACCAATTTTTAGCACTACTCATTCTGAATTAGAAACAGTCCTCATTCAGATATTTTCACGTTCTAGTTTCAAAATAATTTCTATCAAAACAAACCTGGAAATTCAAATCAGAAATCGAAAGGAAGTCGAAAAAATCGAGAAAATTTCTCTGTTCATTTCCTCTATCTTTACGAATATGAACCGGTTCTCAAAAAAATGTTTGTTTTTTTTAGTAGAAATCTATACTATACAAATTACGATAAATTTTTCATGAGATCAAAGATCTCAATTCAATCTGTGGTTCGACCAAAAAAATGATCAGTAACGGCTATCGTTTAAACTGATCGCTCGATGGGGAAAAAAACTAATAAATCACGTAAGTATATATAAGTATGCTGAATTTGTCAGTTTTGAAATCGTGTTTTGTTCAATGTTGTTACGATTTTTCACCAATCAATTTCTAGGCGTTTAATTTTGTTTATCAAGGCTGTAATGGAGGAATTCTCTGTCAAACCGGCTACTTTTTTCGATCACCTCAGATCTACCTCATAACGGGTTATATCAAAGTACTACTAAAAGGCACTCTATGTGAATTTTTTCAGATTTTTAAATTCATTATTTTAGAAAATACCGTTTTTTTTCAAATGAATATATCTCGGAAACTTTTGAAAAAAAATGTTTTCACATGAAAGGTGTAGTTTCGTGTTAGCTTTTGAACGGACGACTCGAAATAATTTTTACGTTGTGATAACGATAACTTTTTACTGAAAGAGGGGGAATTATTTTTTTATTCAGAATCAGCCATTTTTTTCTGGCTGGAAAAATTACAGAGTCTTTCAGTATTTTTGACGAACTCGCGAAAAAATCGCCAGAGTGATGCGGATTAAAGTACCGGTATGAAAAAATTAATTTGTGTGATTTCATTTTTTACCCTAGAGCCTCTGTCCGTGCCACTCTGGCGATTATTTTGCAATATCGTCAAACAAATTGGAAAACTCTGTAATTTTTTCAGCCAAAAAAATGACTGTTTCTGAATAAAAAAAATAATTCTCCCTTTTTTCGTAAAAAATCATAGTTACTAGAACGTAAAAATTATTTTTAGTCGTCCGCTCAAAAGCTAACACGAATAAAACTACAACTTTTATGTGAAAAAATTTTCTTTTAGTTACTCCAAGTTTCTGAGATATATTCATTTGAAAAAAAAACGGTATTTTCTGATATTATGAATTTAAAAATCTGAAATAACTCACATAGAGTAGTAGTAAGTTTTAGTTCGACAAAGAATCCCTCAATGGTAAATTGCATGCATAAATATTTAACGATAATTGATTCGGGAGAGAATACTCATAAAAAAACGCATTCATTTTGAAGCTGATTGTTAGAGCAAGAGCAAATTTTGCCACGATACATATAGAGTAAGACTTATGTATTAAGCGACAGAGCTGTCTGGCACTATTTCTGTCGTTGGTTACGGCATTCCGATGCCTCATTCATTCGAAGAAATTAGTGAATTATCTATCAGTCCTCGAAAAGTTTGATCAACCAACCAAAAAAAAAAAAATTTTACATAGCATTGAAATCAAAAAATTTTTTTTTTTTGCAATCAATAAATGAAAAATTGATACTGTATAATGAAATTATAATCGAATAGATCGATTTAGAACTTTTATCATTTAACTCGTATGGAGAATGGAGACTTAAATAATGATTTTAACCATTCAACGACCCTGCAGACAGCGAAGCGCTGCATTGCATTAGATGATAGGCGGTAGCAGCACCGATTAGGCTCAGCGCTGCAGCGTTCGACGCCACAGAGCGTACACACCGTGCCGGCACTGTGCAGTCTCGGCAACATCTATGCTTGCATCATGTGACGCTTGTGTGCTGTTGCCGTGCCGCTTCTGAAGTGTATGCGAATGCAGCACGTAACGGCACGGTATAAGCACGCCGTGCCGTTACGCCGTGGCGTTAGAAATCAGTCATGTTCGGACAGACATAACGCGTATGTAACGGCACGCGTACCGTGCCGCGCAGTCACCGTGCCGTCACCGTGCTGGAAACTGTCTATCTGGGTAATTGCATTTCGAGTGACGTGAGCTCGGCGGAACTCGCCTGAAAATCGATCGGTTCTCGAGGAAGCAAGAAAACCATTACAAATTGTCCCACTGCACGAGTCGTCACGTCCGGCCGCCTCCTGCTTAACGAATCATGCAGAATTTTCTTTGCTTTTCCATCAGAACGATGTGATGTATGAGAGCGCGGAGGCTCGTCGATTTCCGGCTCGACGTGCCTCACAAATGAGTGTGTTAATTAACGCTTGAAAAAAAACTCACGAGCCCTGCACAAAATGACTCGTTTTTCGTTTAAATTTGCCTCGATATTTCCGGAAAACGGAATGAGCCTGCGATCGTTCGTTGTAAAAGTGACGCAGTAGAAATGAGGAATTCCGGGAGAATCATCAGCCGATGGAATCAAAGATTTTTCGATTGAGAAACGCGTCGACTCGTCGGTCGGGGAACGCTGATCAGTTTACGGCTCGTTACCTGATAACGAAAACCACAATAAATTAAAAGCAAATGGTTGTACCCTGCTTTTTCGAGAGGTGTCGATGCCGCCTTTGCGACACGAGTACGCACACGTCCCTCGTCTTCAGGTGTGGCCCATATCCGAAAAAACAAAACGTCGTTCCTCGGACCAACTCGAAGTCAGAGACCACCTACGTCATGGCTCCGGGATCACACGAACCAGAGTCCATTGGCCAGCATTTTTACAAAAGTTACAGCGGACTTTACCTGCCCTCTCTTACGCGTGATTCGATTCGCCGAGGCACGCATTTTTTTGTCGTGACTCACTATACGTTTCGCAGTGATATTGTCCCTGTTTTTAGCCGCGAGCTCTTCTTTTTTAGCTCTCCTCTGAAATGCACATCATCGAGACTTTGAAGCGCAGAATCAACTGCCTACGCTCATTCCTCGATAACGCGACGATCTACAAGCACGAGGATTTGCTAAGCTCCGAGCTCTCTTCGTGATTCAATATTCGAGTGAAAACTTTATCGAATTTCTTCTAAAGATTTATCGAATTATGAGGTACCATAGAGAGCGAATGGAGCAGCAAAAATCTGATTGGATTCTTCACTCGTACCGACTGAAATGTGTTGACAGGATCCAAAACGATACTTTGGTTTCATCGTTCAAAGAAAGACTGGAGAAAACATAAGTATTGTTTGGATTTCTAGGAAATCGGTAGGAGCCACGAAATATTTCAAAATCGGTCCGTATCCAGGGAATTTTTGATCTTGAAACTTTGGGCACGCGCCATCGGTCTCCCGACGCGTATATTTGATGTCAGTATACACTCAACTTCATACCTCAATGTGACGAAAGCTCGAGTGTGGGGCCATTAAGGCCATGCACGAACCGATTTTGTTAAGAAAGTCTTGAAATTTGGGCAGAGTTTAAATAGGCAGTCGACGCACACGCATATCAAATTTTAAAGAATTCGTCTTATTCGTTATTTAAATATTTACTATTTAAATATGAAGAAAAATACACAGGGCCATAAAGACAATGCGTAAAAATCGTTTATCTTTCCATATAACGAATGCACCCTTCTTACGAAGTTTATGAAAAACGTACACAATAACGATGAAGTGTATAATGAAGGTTTGGAAATAAATTCGAGACGATTTCCTTACTAGTATAATAAAGATATATTAAGTTAAAGATATAACCTCACATTTGGTTTCACTTTTTTCTTCATTCATTTCCCTTTGTGTTTTCCCCCGTGCGTTCTCTAATGCGATTTTCGACATAAAAAACTATAGTATTTTCGCCAGGGACGAACGAAATTTGGGGTTCAGTCAATGATGGATCCCCGATTATAATTTATGGCTTGTAGTTTCATTCGCCGAAAGGTGAGTTGAAAAAATGTATTTTCAATTTCGAGTTAATAACCCTGGCATTAATTTAAAGTGATTATATCTTTGATTAGGAAATAATAATCGATCCTTACAAATACAATATTTGTTTCGTCACGTACGAGTTGAGCGTTGAATAAATGAACGAAAAGTGAGGGCGTCGCGTACTAATTGCAGATTCTCATCTAAGATTATTGTTCGGAGCGTAAACTAAATGAGCGTCGTCCGTTGAATGCTCCAAATGTAGGAGAGTCACATCGCTCGTGAGTCGAAACAGATGTGGGTCGTTAATCGGTAATCGTTAGCAAGGGGTTTTCCCGGACTTTACAGCAGAGAGGATCACGGGAAAAAGGACGCCGGGCGAGCGTGCAGGTAATCAGCTCCGAAGGCTTCTTCGCGATTTTTCCTCCATTCAGTCGCCACTACAAATACACTGTGGAATGAATAATATTTACGTGGCTACGTCGACGACTATGTAGACCATTGGTTTCGGGCGAGGGAAGCCGCAAGAGCGCTGTAAAATTGAAGCGAAAGGAGTTTTATGGGGGGATGATCCACGCGGCGACGATTACCCGGGTCCTTTATTCCTTCATTGTCGCGCCGGGGATCGTAAAACTTTGCGACGAATTGTAGCGAACAAAATAGCGTATTCACGGGGCCTAAAAGCGAGAGACGCGCACACGTGAGAGCCCGAAGGCTTTCGATAAATGAAAGGCGCGTATTTGCATGAAAATGAATGGGGAAAAAATGAGAGAAAAAAAAAAAAATAATGAAAAAAATAAAACGAAGACCCAAGAATTTTTAACTCTCGACCGACGCTCGCCGCGTCGGACCGATGTACCTTTTTATGTGTTTGAATCGTCAGGAATTTACTGTCATCGATTATTATGCAATCGTCGAAAAAAGGCAGTCCCCGTACGAGCCCAACGTTTGCTCGTAAATAACAGAAATTCATTTAGCACACGTAGTCGTGTCTGACGTTTTAATATTAAACTCGCTGAAAGCCAACTTATTTATAAGGGAAGGTATTTCTTTCGGATTAAACGAAAAGTCATTCCGACGTAAAATTATATTCTGGCTTTTTTATCGGTGAATATTCTCACCGGTTCTCTCCTGCCTCTGCGCTCATCGCGAGCGCACGCTCGTTATAATAGCTTTTCGATTAAGGCAATTCTATTTTCAATTTATATGCAGAACAAAATCGTCGATGCTGTTTTTATAAATGTTCTTCGGTATTAATTTGCAAGCATTCGTACAAATGAATTTATTGAAAAATCACTGAGAATCGTCCTCAAAATAAATGACTTTGAGGACAACGAATGCGGTTCACAGCCACGATTAGTCGGACGGAGCCAGTAATTACTTTCGACGGGTTCACATGCCAAATAATATTTTTTCGACATTATCCCAGCGATCGATTATTCGAGCGAGTGGAAAAGTTCTCGTGGCAGGCCTGCGCTAATATTTGCGCGTAAGCCCACAAGAAACGAGCTTAAACCAAATGCTTGGACGACGGATTTGCATGACAATTGATTGAAATATAATTTACGAACGGAATGCCCAATAATAGATCGAATGGAAGTTTTTCAACCTCTGTTTGCTCGGCTCTCATTTCGCAGCTCGTGTAAGGCTCGTGTAGTAGCTACGCTTGAAAGCGCTGGTCTGTCGCGTTGTTAGCACAATTGCCCGAAGAATATAAGAAAGAAAAAGAGAAACGAGGTTACTGCGGCGAATACGAATTTGAATAGCTACTTGACGATCGTTGCAAAATTCTACAGATTTACGATCAATCTAACGAGGATGATTACGAAGCCCCACGCGTACAGAGCGTGATAGAAATTACACCAAACAAGTGTCATAAGACATTTCACGACTGTCTATTCAAACGAGTATAAATCTGAAAGCAGCGTCTTCGAAAGTTTATCACCAACCGGGCGAATGAGTTGCCGAGGGGGCAAAAATCTTCGACATCATAGCGGCGGGCTTCGAGCCCTCAATTATTTCTTCATCACTCGTCGGAATTTCCCCGCCTCAGGAACCCCGATTCCGGTAACAAGCCTTGCCTCACGAGCCAATTGCCCCGGAAAATTTGCTCCGATTCTCAGCACCAAGCTCCGGGAAAATTATTGCTGATCCGTTCAACCAATGGGAGAAAGCCTCTCCTCCTCTAACCTTTAACGAGGAGAAAAATCATGAGACTGCAAATCATGCAACGTTGTAGTTGAACGAAATGACGTCGAAAAAATCTTCCAATGATTCCAGTTATTCTCCAATTTCGTTTCCTCTCGAATTCCCAATTTGTTAATTTTCCATCCGCACACCGAGATACTTCGTGAAACAAAAAATCGGTCAATTACGAATGTTTTATTCCTTCGTTTCGTTGGACTCGAACGTTGCAATCTTCAGCGTGGTAAAATCACAGAAAACCCATTGATAAATTGGACCCCCATTGGCCCGTCGGGCTCGGTCACACCGACCCCCAATAAGCATTTATAAATACATCAAGATCCAGAGCTGCTTTTCGTGGTTCCGTGAGCGCGATCGATTCGTCGCTCGAAAGGATCGTCAGACTGCTACAGGTAAACATTGGATCTCATGCACGCGGGGAATACGCGTGAACACACGTAGGCTCGAACACGTGAATGGCTTACGGGGTCGCTCGGCACTCACCGCAAGAGCCTGTCGAGTGCGCGTCTCGCTCCTGCCGCATGCCCCCCGCTCTTCTTCATCGGCCTTTCCCCGCTCGTCCGGCTCCCCTCTCGCCGCCGGGATCTCTAACTACCACCTGCCTTATTTTCCCACGAGCCTCGCGCGAACCACTCGAATACCGATGAGATAGACGAGGACGACGAGTCGACCGGAGTAACTCGCAAAGCTTCGACGAGCATACAACGATAAATTGACGTCTCTATAGCTATATGCGTGTGGGATATTTAGCCAGTATTCCGGCGACTCGTGCGTCTGCGTCGTACTCGTTCGCCGCGTGCTCCGCGGGCGAGCGAACGCGCGCGGCTTTCCAGCTCCTGTTCGTTCGCGTATGTCTCTCTGTGTGTGCTTCAATTCACACATGGAAACTCCGATTGCAGGCACCGCGATGTATGACAAACCCCGAAATACTCTTCACGTGTGTCCTCCTCGTGGATGCTCGCACACACACAAAAGTCCGTTTAATGCGGGCGTCAGATGAACCCCGGCTTAAAAGCGTTAATTAGTCCAACTGATATATTTCCCTGTCATTAGCCTCCGGGGATGTACTCGCGGAAATTCAAACGCATCGCCCTCCCCTCCCGTGCACCCTCCCTCCACTGGCCAGATTAAAATCTGCATTTTTTAACTCTCCGTTACTTGCGCGTTTTTCTTGCGGATATTTATCTCTCCCGTGGATAAAAAAGCCACTTTATCGCGTGTTATGTCTTCATTCGCGTCGAAGTTTGTATTCAAACGTTCGTAAATAATACGATTCTATCTTAATGCTACTCGATATTATTCTCGAGATTCGATCATGAAGATTCTTCGCTTCTGATTACCTGCGCATCCGGAACAACGGCGGGGATCGAGACTCTATTTTTACACGTTTTTTCTTGGCTCTTGCCTTTCGAAAATATATTCGTCGGGTACGATGAAAATGCGTGGGCATTTTTTCGTACTCGACAATCCATTTTTTGTCGTCTTTCCAAATTTTATCCAAGTCGTGAATTAATTAACATTAATTTATGAGTTTCGCTCGATCTCAATGTATAATATCGCGTATCGTGATATCATTTTGTGAGATATTTATATATATCGTCGATAGAATGACGTGACGCACCACTGAAGATACGAAGCAGGCCGAAATTGTAGAGCAAAACGAGCGATCGAGCTCGAGATTGTAACATGCAGCTCAGCGAGATGAATGAAACACTCGCAATCGCTCGGACAGATTAGCGCATCGATGCTCCTGACGGATGCTGTGGACGAGGGAGAGATGGAATGAGAATGGAAGAGGGAGAAAATAATGAAGAGGGAGAGGTAAAAAGAGAGTGCAGAAACAAGAAAGAGCGAGAGGCTGAGTAGCATATCGATGATTTGTGGCTGACGAAGCAGGTAGAAAAAGGAACACGTGCTGGCCCCCGAGAAGTGGGTGAGTCACTGAGCCACACTCGGAAATATTGAACGTCGAATGATTTCTGCGATTCTTCGAACGAGATTACTCGCCATTAATTTTCAAAAGGCCTCTCTTTCCTTATTCTTTTTTCATTTCTCTCATTACTTTATTTTTCAAAGCAAGATTCCATTGGTGGTTTTAGCGTGGAACTCGTCAGCGCGTGAATTTATTGGGAAGTGTTTTTTTATCTATTTTTGTTTATTTCTCTTTATCAGGCGCATGTCGATGCTCGTTTGTGCACTTGTGATTCGGGCAATCGGTTTTTTTTACCGTCTTCACGCACGTCCATCATGGGTTAATATATTGTTCATTTTTTGTTTCGAATGTCATAATAGCTGCTTTTTTTTGTTGACTTTATTTCCACGTGAGCATACAATTTTTTTTCGAATTTACTCCTCGCAGAGGCAATGTCAAATCGACGGAACGGAAACGTTGCTCCTCTTTTTCTACTTCGTGCTCATTGGCTGTATTATAATTCGTCTGATCTCGAAGGCTTTATATGAGCCATCCTTGAAAATATATCGCACGCCGTTTGCTCACGTGTGCGCATATGTACAGGCGTTTAATCGTTCGCGCAGCCATTACAGGATTCCTGTCGAGGTTTAAACGACTCGCAGATATACGTTATGATCGGATGTTGCAATTAAACTCGCAGTACACCTTATATTAACGAGGGCTGATAAGATCTTAAGGATTTTAGAAAACGGCTAGTCTCATCGGGACTTGTTACGTCGGTGAATGTGCAAAGTAACTTGCCACTTGAGAAATTTTTATTGGCAATATCTAATGAATCGGATATATTTGTGTGTTTTTATCTCGAGATAAAGTTTTGTCGGAGAATAAACTGCATCGAAATAAGGGGAAATTAAGGTAGATCGTGCTCGTAGAATCGTATTTTATGGGTGTCTAAATTGGATCGATTTTTACTCCCTAATTAAAGACATAATCACTTTAAATTAATGTCAGAGTTATTAACTCGATATTGAAAATACATTTTTTCAAATCACCTTTCGGCGAATTAAATTACAAACCATCAATTAATCGGGGATCCATCATTGACCGAACCCCAAATTTCGTTCGCGTCCCTGGCTAAAATACTACGGTGTTTTTTATGTCAAAAATCGCATTTGAGAGCACAAAGGAAAAACACAAGGGGAAATGGATCAAGAAAAAAGTATTAATTAAAAGGCAGAAGGCTATGACAGGAATGGGGGCCAAGCCAAGAAGAAACAAAATGCCGAAATAAGCAAATGTGAGGTTATCTTTAACTTAATATATTTTTATTACTATAAAACAATCGTCTCGAATTTTTTCTCAAACCTTTTTTATATGCTTCATTGTTATTGTGTACGTTTTTCATAAACTTCGTAAGAAGCGTGCATTTTTATGCATAGTTCCGATAACTTTGTGTGTTTTTCTTCATATTTAAACATGTTTATTGAAATAACGAATAAGAGGAATTCTTTAAAATTTGATATGCGTGTCCGTCGACTGCCCATTTAAACACTGTCTAAATTTCAAGACTTTCTTAAGAAAATCGGCTCGCGCACGAACTACCTTAATTCATTTGAAAATTCCAAGTGCAAGCATTGACTGTTGTTCAATGAAAAAAATGATTTTAACGATGAAGTTAATCTCGTTTTTTAATTTCACTTTTTCATAACATCGTTTTTCGGTTCTTGCACTTGTGAAACTGGAAAGCAATTTTTTGACGATATTCGAAGTTTATTGGGTAACAAGCGATTAGTCACTACGAAGGCACGTTGGAAGTTTATTCAAACGGCGATAACTCAATTTATGGAATTTCTTATCTTTTTTCAACGCCATATTTCAATATTATTTGCCTTGTTCGATTCAAGTTTCTAGGACAGACGAAATAAAAGGTTGGAACGAAAGAGCTGAATTCTGTAAATATTCTAGTAAAAAATATGATTGTAAATAAGAGGTTCGCCATTTTGTTATTGTTCCGGCGAAATATGAATCTTTGTTCTTGCGATTATGCGTCCGATCACGACGAACTAGAGGGACAAGAAAAGCCCTATTTTCTCTCGGTTGAAAACGGCCTTGTTTATTGGGTGACACACTTTTTGGATTAGGCGGTTTAGGCTCGTGTTTATCGCGGTCTTAGCCGCCGAGTGCGGTTGATCCTCAGCCAGTGCGGGGGAATTACCAAAAGTTTTTTCTGTTGACGCAAGCCTCGAGGAAGGATAATGCACGTATAATACTGCTCGCGCGGAGATTGGGAAGAGTGAGAATTTCCGAGAGGCTCCTTAATGAGCCATGTCCGGAACGCGACCAATTCTATATTCTCGACAAATAAACGCGCTTATTTTTCTACCCTCTCGGATTGAGCGACGGGAAATTCAGGGATTCGAAGCTTTGAATGACAATTTCCTCTTCCACGGGCTTCCTCAGTCTTATTCCTTCAATTCTCGTAACACAATCTCCATCGCTAGACCAAATCCGAGAAGAAAAACACCGTCCAATTCTCGTCGTGTTTATTCAATTCGATTCGAAATTCCTTAGCTTTATCCACAGTTGTTTCTGCAGTATTTGAAGAAACTTTCACAACGTTTCGAGCCCAACGAGAATTTAAGGAGTTGCCCAACCGTCAAAAGTGACACGCGACACTTTTGAATTTCTTCACGAAATCTTCACGCTTCCTATTGATATTCGGCGTGAAATTGGATCGTAATTGTCGACGAGTAGGTTAGCAACGAAGTAGAAAAAATGGATGAAAAATTTGGTGCTTCCGTGGCGCCCTCGCCCGAGTTTTATTTCATTTTTCGGCCCAGTTTTGGCACGTGTTTTAACTTCTCTTTGACGAATGCGAAGAAAGAGAAAGAGAGAGGAAGAGAGCGAGACGAAGTGAAGGATTGGAGGAGCCGAGACTGAATCAACGTATGCGGGGGCGGTTGACAAAGGGCCCTTTCATTGCCTAATTAGAACACTTCCGGATCGTTTTTCTCTCTCCCTCCTTCTTCTTTCTCATTTACTGCCGCGTTACGGCATTCCCTCCAATGGTACTCGTTAAACGCGTCGAGCGATATTTCTTTTCGACACTTTCCGTTATTAAACCTCGACCAAGAGTCTATTAAAAACGTGAATAAAAATACGGCTTGATGGCTGCCCTCGTCAAACTAATTCCCACTCCACTGCGAGGCCCAATTACCACGTAGATTTTCGTCTTCCGCGCTTTTCTCCGGGCCGGAACAATCGCTGTGTTCACGATGAGATTTTATGGTCGTGCGTGATCCGAGCTCGACAAAAAGTTCATCCGCGGAGCCGCTCCCGTCGCTGGAATTCGATGATTTTTCTTGCGCTTGAAATCGTTACTCGAAACCTCATTTGTAATTTTTCGAATATTTCTGCTCGCGAAGGAGCTCGATAAAGGCACATTTTTTACTCGAAACTTTCAGCTCGGAACATCCCGAAACAACTGTCACGAAATTCCACTATTACTGACAAATGATCCAAATATTAGGAACACTTTCGAAGAGAGGCGAAAAACACGCTCGAGGCTGAAAGACGAGAGTTTATTTTTAGGTCGGTTCGTCCACGTCAATTGTCAGCCCGTTATTTTCCGTACAGAGAGATGAGAATTCTTAACAGATTTTTCTTATTAGTCGCAGTCGCGCCACACGATGCTGCGAAAGCCAGAGGGTGAAGGGACTCGAAAAAGGGCCAAATTTCGAAAACACGTCAATGTCCTAGGGCACGAGCCCCCATAAAATGAAACGGGAGCTCATACGGGTGCGCTTCGAGGAGTTTTTTTCCAGAACTTTTCTTCCCACACGACTTTTTTTTCTCACTCTTAACTTTCACCGCCCTGTTGGAACATAAATCCTGTAAGAATTCACCCTCGTGCAGTCCGTAACTTGGCAAAAACTGCTTAAACGTGAATATGAAATCCGGCGTAAGATGAAACTGTCATTAAAAGTTATTTCCCATCTTGAGAGCTCTGAAAACCATCAATTTATGTTCTGCGAGTTTTTTTCACCAGGATTTTCGACTGGAAAAGAAACGTCACGTGTGCATTGCACGAGCCTCTCTTTCATTCTCGTCCTCGAGAATAATCGGTCGATCCGGTTTTCGCAACGATCTCTGTCGAGCGTTCCGGCTCCTGAACTCTGACCCCGTTGCCGAGTCCACGTGCGCGGAGTCAAGAATTTTACGACTGACCGTGCCCTTAACCCTTCGAATCCCTGTCGAGGTAGCAGACTCGATTGACTCCTCGGACGATCGTGAAACTTTGTATAACTGCTGGATGAACGAATGAAGCATGGGCTTGGAGAATTCGATGGGGCGTGTGAATAATGAAAAAAGAGACGAGTCGTTTTATCACTGTGGAGTCAATTTATGACCAGAAATATTGGAAAACGATCCTGTTCGTGGGTTGGAAGTCCGAGCTCTGGGCTCGAAGTCGCCAAATTCGTTAATGATTATTTTGTCAGTGGGCAGTGAATGACGAGAGAAAGGGATGCTTGTAAAACCGAAAAAGCTTCGGACCGAGAGCTGCGGAAATTCGTCGATCGCACCGCACGAATGTGTACAATCGTGTCGGATTTCTCGCTCGAATAATATTCCCTTCTCCTCTCCCTCGCTTCATTTTTCGCTCTCTAATTTTCGTTGTAGGCTCAGAGGAAAGGTGAAAAACGAGGAAATCCACGAGGTGTGCGGGAATACGATCGAGTTTCCCCGAGGAATTTGTATTCAGGTGGAAGCGCATGAAAGGGGCGGATTATTGTGTGAGAGGGTGAAGCTGGATTTTCCGAGTTTAGCATTGTTTGCCCGCACCTACGGGCCCGTTTCCCTCTGCATAGAAGAGAAACAGGTGGCACGTTGAAACCCCTGAATACACGTGTGCTTTCGTGTCGCTGTACGTTCGTGTTTCCAGCACTTGACCATGCCGATGGCCAGCGCTGCGATTTGTGCCCAAAGTGGACCACGTGCAAACCATTAAAGAATTTCCAACGCGGCGTATCTTCGTGTCAAGTGGTTTTTTCCCTTCATTTCCGGCTCGGTTCGTATGAAGCAGGGCAAATGAACGAACTTGCGAAGAAACAGACTCACGCGGTCACTCACAGGCGATATTTTTTAAGAATTTTCATACCAGCAGCAAAAAAGTGTTGGCACAAGTTAAAATTCTCGAATAATTTGGACTTTTTATCGAAAAGGGAATCGAAAGATTCTCAGGAAATCTCTCTCGCTGGTGCTCAACGTTCGTGAGCGCTCAAAGACAGGAGCGTTGTAAAAAAAGGACGCGGCGCTAATCACCGTGGTCCCGATCCTTCGTACGAAGCCGTTCCGGAGTGTGCCATCTGTTTTTATTACCGTCATAAAAGGTACGCGCGGAGCAATTACGAGTCTCGATATCCGTAGGATAATTGAGGTCGATTAAAATCCCCGCAGATTGTCGTAGCAGCGTACGAAGTAGCCGTGAAATAAGGACGCGCGGGGTGAGATCGATGAGGTTTCGTAGGGAGGAAAAAACGCTCGGATCGAGTCAAGGGTCTGGGCTGAAAGAGCATGCGGAAGGATCGCAAGGGGTGGTTATTTGGAGGGCTGGGAAGCTCGTGCAGTGCACGCGGCCAGGTCCGCAAACACACACGCGTCGCGCATCCGGAAGGGAGCTGCGAGGCTGCGCATCAATCCATCGAATATCCGAGCTCGTGAGCCCGCGTGCGGGGCTTGACTTCCGAACGGCAATAAATCCATGCGATTCCCCCAAAAAAGCATTGAAAAACGAAAAAACTTCTACACCCGTTGGCGCGCGCGAAACAATTGAAAAAACTCCGGGAACAATGACTTCCAAAATGATGTCCCGCTCGATAAGCGCGTCGCGTTCGTTACCGTGAAGAAGCCCTTTTCAAGTTGATCGCTCCGCCTCCCTCTTTTTTCCAAACTCTCATTGCCCTCGTCGCGATATTTGGAAGCTCGTTTTCACCAGAACGACAAAAGACGTCTTGTCCACACGTGACGGGCCAGGGGTCGAGGAGGGGGCGGCCGGGGGACGAGATGTCTCTCGAGCTCCACTAGCACACTTAAAAAACCCGAAGAAGATGAGATAAAGGAGCAGAGGAGTATTCGGCGTGCAATGTATACGTATGTATATTAAACATAAATACGCGCGTATATGGGGAGATGGATGTGTGCGTATTCTCGATGCACAGGCTTAATACAGACGCGGGCCGAACGCGCGAAGATATCGGCAGCTGGCCCGGGAGTCGTGAGAGACTTGGGCAGATGGCCCATCGTCCTGGTCCGACGCCGAGATCGCCCAGGGCCCTACTTCTTTTCTTCATACCCGTGCATATTTCCTCGTACGTATATACGAGCACGTATTTCGTGGGGTTGTGTGCTCGCTATATTCGTCAGGCTACACGAATATCCTCAACGCAGGGAGAGCCTTCCTTAGGAAGGAAGAAACCCGCGGCGTCGAGGTTTCCCACGGCTCGCGCTCTCATCTGTTCCGTGCTTTTTCCCTCTCCTTTTTTTCTCTTTACACATATCATGAGGACGACAAGCGACTCGTGTGTCCCTCCTTCACTCTTCCGCGAGACGACTGTCCGCTTTCTTCCACACACACCCCCCCCCCGCTCCTGCGCTTCTGCCTCTCAACTCACCGAACTTCTTACCTCATGCGCCGCTTAGAATCTCTCAGCCTGGATGTTTCGTCTCCTTTTGATGCGTACGTGCCTACACGTGTCGCTCGATCTTTCCCAATCCTCTCGAGACTCCACGAACCCGCCGCGCGCACCCCCTTCAGTTTTGCTTGTAATACGATCCTACCCTCTTGCGACGAAACCCACGGCGTTAACTCACTCTCCGCTCGCCGTGGACGGCGATTTTCTGTACCATTTTTTGTGCAACCTATAATGTGATTTTTGCCGGTCCATTTTTTCGGCATCTTCCTTCCTCCTCCTCGCGCTTCATCGCTTTTTTTTTAAATGTTGCGATTCCTTATCGCGACGACGTCTAATGACCTGTCATTTAATCTCCGTTCGCGAACGAGTTATGTTAATTCACAAACTCGATAATTAACGCGACGTCCTTTCGAGTCCTCTCCGTCCGACGATGCTTCCGCCTCCTGGCCTTCATTCCCACACTTGTTCGGCCTCCCGGTCACCCCCCCGGACTCACTTGCCTCCTCCCCTCGAGCCATGACGCCCCCGCACTCGACCACTCTTTTACTCATTCATCGTTCTCGTTCGAGTGGGTGGGAGAAACTGCTCGTACTACGACGCACGTATTTTGCCGGGTGCGAACGGAATTTTGCTCGAACGTCACGCCGTTCCAGGGACGAGTGTACAAAACGCTCGATTTTACGTAATCGGCTCCTTGCTTACTGGGCTTGGCCGCTTGCGTCATTACAATAATAATTCACGTTTCGTTATCAGCTTTCTGGAGAGCGCTTTACAACCTTCGCATCGCCGTTTTTCAGATGATCGCTCAAACAGCGTTGAAAAAGGGATTACTTTTTTTTCACATTGAAATTCGAAGGTCAACACGCGGTACTCGGTTCAACTTATTTGCATAAATTTTGATGAATTTCCGAATCCATTCCTAAGGATTTTTTCCCCCATGCAGTCGCCGCTTTCCGGCGTCCGGTCGGATCCGGAAGTACGAAAAATATGGACGGGAATGATGAAAAATGAGCTTTGATTAGGGGTTTGACAGCGGAGCCACTCTCATGCGGGTGCTTGCGGAAAAAGGTTGACTCGAGCGCGAACGGACCACGTGGCGATTCCCGCGCTCTGACGCATCGCAGCCTCTCGAGAAGAATGGAGAAGCGAAATGCATAAGCGCGGCGGAGAGAAAAAAAGGCGCGAAAGAGGGATCGCACGCGAGCACACGTGGTTCTCGTGTGCTGCAAGCGTGTTCGATCATTCAAAAGGGATAAAGCGAGAAGGAGAATATGAAAGGGAATTTAAGGCCGGTGGCTGCAATCTTACGGAATGGAAGGGGGGCCAGGGAAGCCCCGTTTCGTTGCTTTCACCCTCTCTTTCTTCGGCCCGATTCACTATACACAGTAGAAAAATACTATAACTAGTATTACGAATACACGCGTCGCTCCCGCCAAAGGTGCTGGCTAGGCAAAGGAAAAAGAGCCCAAAAGATGCAACGAAGGAAAAAGGAGAAGAGAAACGGGCCCGGAGGCCGAGGGAGCGAGAGATCCGAGGTCTCTGGACTGTGGGAATTCGGGACATGTGCGTTCCTCCATGAACGCGCGCCGAACTCGTGGTCCGCACACGAGCAGTTCCCACATGCGCGCGTGTGTATCGGTGCTTTTTCTACTGCTTTTCTCCTCCTTTCGTCGCTCCTTTCGCCGCTTCTCTCTCCCTCTTTGCCTCCCCCGGAGAACCGCTGAGATCGAGGATGCGCCCAAGAATCGTTGTTAGTCCCGTAGCGAAAAATCTTACGGTGCTTTTGAGATCCGATGAAAAAAGTAAACGAAAATGGGCCAACGAGGGAGCCAGACGAGGATGACGAATACAAAAGTGAGTCCGAAAAGGGAAGACGGAGAAGAAGAGGAACGAGCACACGAGAAAGGGAGAGGCCGAACCTATGCCCGTGGGCTCTTCTCTCGGCCACCATAAGGCAACGGAGAATCCATGGGAATATCGAGCATGTGCATCCTCGCGAGCTCGTCCTTTCCCCCCTCTTTTTATTTCGACCCTTTTTAGATATTCTTTTCTCCTTCTCGCTGGTGCTGCTGCTTTTTTCTTTTCTTTTCTTTTCTTTTCTTTCGTGTGCTATGCACGAGTCGGCCTCGTGACGAACAGCCTCATTATACGACGCGTCACATGTACAGGCCTGCACTTTCTTCGTGTTTATGTTCCTGATTTCGGGGCTTCCGTGA
This sequence comes from Venturia canescens, assembly GCF_019457755.1. Classification (NCBI taxonomy): domain Eukaryota; kingdom Metazoa; phylum Arthropoda; class Insecta; order Hymenoptera; family Ichneumonidae; genus Venturia; species Venturia canescens. The sequence goes on along the minus strand of NC_057423.1, from coordinate 4,195,606 downwards.
CCCAGCGCATTTTCAAACTCGTCCAAAGATTACCGCACATCCCCCCGTCTCCTCTGTCATCCCTCGCATATTATAAACTTGCGCACTTTTTATCGTATTTGAATATATACATGGACGCGTTAACGTATGCACGGACCCGACCCTTTTCGGGGTAAATCCTTCTCGCTGCAAGTACAAAAGCGAGTGGGCCTCAATTCATTTTTTCTTCTCTCCAACAAATTATCGTAATCACGCTCCATTTAACCACGCCGAGTATCCTCATCCTGCGGTTCAAACGTCATACTAACATTCCCTCTCGTCTGCACACTTTTCAAAAGGATGCTTGCCAATGTTCGGGTAACGAGGCCCTCATTTTTGTGCCAAATTCAGATTCTTTCAGGCGAGCCACGAACAGCGCTGGAGTTTGCAACTTCAAGTCCGACGAAATGATGCGTAAAAAAGCCTCCAATAATTTCCGTTCTTCGCTACAATTTTGTTCCCTGTCGAATTTGCAATTCGGAGTTTTTCAAGCTGCACCGATACTTCGGGGGATAAAAAATTGGTGAATTAACATTGCTTTTTTCGCTCATTTCGTTGGAATCGAACGTTGCGAACTTCAGGGTTGCGCGGCTCGATGCTATCGCGAAAAGCAGACGTTACAGATTTTGCTCATTTCCAACGATTGGTTTACGCAACAACTGCAAATTCTTTTTCATCCACGAGCCATCTCGTCGTTTGTGCTCGAATGATGCAACAGACGACAACGGAAACGAGCGGAAGTCGAGTGGAATCGGAGGAGATGCTCTCGAGATAGTAATGACGTTCATGGTCAATGAGGAAGTGGGCAATTATCGTTAATCTGCAGTGAGAAGGAGGGAATGATACGAGCCGTTTCGAGTATATTTGTGCGTGCCTATGAGCGCGATGGTGGCTTCCTTGTTTACACAGCAAAGTTGGACAGTTGGACCACCTGGGGAATGAGAGCGAGTGATACACGAGCGTTACGAAAGAGCGAGTCTCTGTTCCCTGCGTCCTTTCGTCTTTCTCTGCTCCCGAGGTACATTAACCCGTGCCAAAAAGTTGACGGATGTAAGGCTCGGTGCTCGCGCATCCCTTGATCGAGAAGAGTCTCTCGCTCCTTCTTTTTTCGCCTCGAATATTAATTCCACTCGAAATGAGAGTGTTCACTGGCTCTTTGAGAGCTTATTTACAAACTGCGTAAATCGGAGAGAGGGCTCGGCTATCGAGTGTCGTCCATTCATGGCGTTATCCCTGGCCCAGTGGACGCTGTTCAAGGCCAGGGTGTCATCGCTGCGAGAGGATGCGAGGGAAGCTGCACGATTTCTGTACGAAAAGTGGCTAGTTCGAATAAAATGAAAATTCTTCCTAACCGAGCCATAGACAATTTATGCGCAGTTTGTACGATCTGTCGGGAAGTGCTCATGGGGACTCGATCTGTTGCGCCACTGTTGATAAGACACCAAGAAGCCATGTCGTTTTATCGTATTTTTTGCTCGTGCGTACATTCCCATCGTATCGTGCGTATTGTTTCCCGTGTAAAAATATGTACCCGAGAGACACGAGGCCTGACCTTGACGCATACTCCGCGATGCTTCATCAGAGTTTCATTATTTCCGAATAACACGCACTCGAGACGCGCCATGCTTATGGAGAATCGAGCAAATATTTTTCACTTGTTCGCAATTGGAAGAAAAACGAAGTTTGTTCGTATCGTTCAATGATATTGAGCCCCCGATTATTTGGACCCACTTGAGGCTCCCTCGGTTATTTAATCAGACCGCTTTTTCTCCCGCACGATTCAAAGTCGACACGCGCAATAGAGAAAAAAACATGTTTTCCTCATCTAGCTTCGTAATTCTTGATGCCTGGAGCCGAACGTGCCCCAGCGGTAAAAAAAACATTTCTATACGAACTTCTCAACGTTCAGCTAATTCAACATTCAATTGACTAATAAGCAGAACCATTGCGATCGATAAGCTTGAGGAAAAAACGAAGTAAACGGTCCTCGCTCACGAGCAGAAAAACAGGACGGAGAGCGTAGAATAAAAGAGAGGAGAAGTCTCTCCCGGCCGGAGGTGGCACACGTTCCTCACGCGTTCCTTGCACGCGAGCCCGAGCGCATCCATGCACAGACAGGCTTGTCACAAGACACACAAATATATATCGCAATGACATTGAATCGCAGTGGCAAAGAGGCCAGCGATGACATTAGTAGTGAAAAGGAAAAAGGGCGATTTGGGGAGGAGAGGAGAGTCCGGTGAAAGGGCACACGAAGCTTGCTCGCGGCGCGGGCTCGAAGCTGAGCTTCCATACGAGCATTCGCATACGTATTCATGAATTTATAAGTTTATACCCACACTTATACAAGCCCATATACAAGCGTTTATTGAGAAACGAAAGACGCGGAGCTCACTCATACGCTTGTCCGGCGATACGTGGATGAGGCCGATACACGCGTTAATACGATACGAAAACGCGCCTTCTCGTTTCCCCGCTCTATAACCCATATAAATACTTGGCTCGATGAGTGCGTGTTGAGGCACTTGAGAAGGTGCGTAAGTCCGCATCTGCCCGAGATTCTCACGCGCGACGCATCTGTCTCAAGTTCCCACGCGGAGAGCAACCCAGCAGAGGAGACCAGCAGACAGTATATACGTATATCGTGCCCTCACGAAGAGCATCGACGAAGCAAGCGACCAGAGTCTTTCGCTGCTTTTGTGTCTTTCTTGTATGTCTGTACACACACGTATACAAATAACAGCGAAATTATTGACCCACAAACCCCTCCTCGTTTTTCATCGTTCCTCCTCTCTCGTTTACAAACACGTGTCGCTTCGGACGAAATTTAAACATATCAGGATTTGACGAGAGAGAGAGAGAGAGAGGGCCTCGAGCACCCAACTGAGATTCCGCTCTTCCAGAACCTCGAGATAAAGACCTCGACGCGTGATCTCCTTCGGACAATTATTTTGCGCCCATCCATCTACGGCACGAGACGAGCACGAGTGACAACACCATTTTTTTTTATTCATTTACTTCGACTATTACGAGGTTTTCTTTATGGGCTCTAAGATCCCAGTGTTTTGATCGTCCCTGGTCCGGAGCAGTTTTTTTGCACTCGCACTTCCTCGAGCCAGCTCCTTCGTCATACTGGTTTTTTTCACGATTTTCACTCGCCATTCGAATCGAACGATTATAGTCACTTTTTGATGCTCCGTGCCAGAAGCTGTGAACACGCCCGCCATTTTCACTCCACTTACGCGATCCTCCCAGTTTCTGGGCAACCCCCAAGGGTGAGGCGTTCACCCTTGGTGGAAACGCCACTCGACGCACAGGTGGCCTGGGGCCTGTGATTCGGTTGATTTTTTTCAGAGTCTCGAACACCGTCAAAGTCGTTGATTTTCTCGGGAATAAATAATATAATTAGCTCCACCGAATGGAAATACGTGTAGCGGAAGAAACGGAGACGCTTCGGTTGACCTTTGAATCTCGAAGTAGGAATCGAAAAATCGAACCGGATTGGAGTGCGTCCGCGTGAGTGAGCTCACTCGCCCTCGGAATCGTGCTCTCGCATGGTGTTTTTTTAATTCACGATAAATACCGGATGATTTCACAATGAAGGAATTCGGATTCTCGAGAAACCTCGCAGTTTCGAAGATTACTGTGAAAAAGGTTTGTTCCTCCGTTGCATTGCGAGTGCGATGTCGTAACGAGGGTAGCTTTTACGCAAGAATCCCTTCGAGCAAAGTTCCCTTTCACGTGTTATTACGCTCGCGTTACGAGTGCAAATGAAACGATAAAACGTTGGCGGCTATCGAGGGGGAAAAGAATGAGGATAATTCGTGCTTGGTTGATGAAAGCGTTGCCCGAAAGTGCCTAAATTTTCGAGTGATCTTGCACACGTTTCGGTCCCACCGCGCGAGAGTCCTCACGACCCTGCGTGAGGGAGCGAGTTGATTATTTTTATGGGATCGAACGATAGCAGTGGTTTTCAGGTCTTAAAGGGTGCTCCGTTTTTACGGGCTTGCAAGTTTCTTCTCACTCGATCCGACTCCTCGCACGTTCACGTATACACGCGCGTGTGGGTATGGACCCTCGGGCTGAGAATCGCGGACATAATAGTCGAGCACGACTCGAGTCGCAGGTGCCTCAATCGCGCCCAAGCCAAACAATATTATACTACACTATTACAGCGCGCACACACGCACATTTTGCTGAGTTTTTAGCTCGATCCTTCTCTTTCTCGCTCGAGGGATTTACGACACGGGGCGGCTCGATTTAATAACCCACCACGGGAATTGGCAACGGTAGCGTCTCCGCACCTCTTCGCTCGTCCTCGTTTTTTTCTTTCCCTTCTGCCTTCCTTCATTTTATCATACGCATTTAATCACTCTTTTTTTCATTCCTCTTTCTCCGCTTTTTCTCTCTTGCCTTCTTCCCTCTCGCTCTTTTTCTCTTGCTTTTTGTCAGATCGCGCTCGATCGACGCGCCGAAATTTTGGAACTTTTTATTACGACGCCTCTGCTCCCGAGTAAACGTGTACGTGTGACGCTCCAATGTATTTTATATAAAATTTATACATGAGTATTCGACAGGATATATATAGCGAGTGAAGATCGAGCGCAAGATAATCTTCACACGTGGTTAAGAGAAGGATTTTTTCAGCCTCCCTCCCCCCGACCTTTTTTATTGTTTCGCCTCCCCTGAGCCCCTTTACCCTCTTCGTCTTTCCTCGTCGCTCGCGCGAGAGCGCCGATATCTTTCGAAGAGACTCGGCATGGGAGTGAGAGAGGGAAAAAAAGAGAGCGGAGTGAGCCTACGGCGAGAACGACGATAATTTATACGCGCGAGATTCCCTGGATGATGCTGTGAAGAAGAGTAAATCGTGAGAGCCGCCACGGCCTTAAATAATTCATGAACGAAGAAATCTCCGCGATCCTTCTTCGCGAATTAATACGCTCTTCGCGTATCGAATGAAAGAATAAACTTTGACGCGAACGATCGACGATGATCGATCTCCATCGGGATCCGTACGTTTGCTGCTGGAACACTTCGAATCTTCTTACCACCGGAATATGCAGTTTTTTAAAAAATTTCATTTAATTTTATTCTCCAATCGAATAAAAACTCATTTTCGAATGACCTTCGAGCTCTTATCACGATCCATTTCATTTCGACGGAATCCTAATCGACCGAATTGTTTTCTATACATTTTCAAACCGCGACGATACTTAATCCGTCAGCACGTCACGACTATTCATGTATCCGGTAATTATCGATATTTTTCCTTGATGATTCAGTTGTTTTCGAATTGACGTCTGTGATATCCATAATTTAAGCACTTTTATATAGAAATTTGTCTTCTCGCGGAAAAAAATGGCGTTCGATACGAAGCGAACGCATTGGTGTGGTCCGGGAAAACTTTTCGAGTTTCTCAAACAAAGGGAAAGGTCGTGGAGTGGCATTCGCACAACTTTTGTTCCTCACACTTATTAGGTGGGCTGACGGAATTCTTAAAACGTGAATCTCAAAGCGAGTGCGCTGACGTATGGAAATTGGGATCGAGTTGTACAGCGTGAAAGAGATTGAACCTGAAACCTTATTCGAGTACGAAAGGACTCGGAGTATTCCCGGATCTTATCTTTTTTAATTTATCATCCCGTTCATATTTATCATCGTATTACCGGAGGATGGCTCAGCTATAAGCAGAGCATGCGTGATCACAGCATCCGAAGGATAAACGAGAAGGATGGAGCTGGAGAGCTCTGCATCTCGGTTATTATCGCAGTCGCTTGGAGATGAGATTACCGGTGAATTAATTTGCGTAAAGAAGGTGTCTCGGGCGCGGATGCTCCGGAAAGGCGATATCCTGGCGCCGCGATGATCTCCGCGTGTTCACTCAGCCGCGAATCCTGGCTATCCATCCGTGTAAAAACGTTAACGGAAAATAAATAAAACGGGGGACAGGAAGGGAGCGAGAATTGTCAATTAGAACATATACACACGAGCGCCAAAGGATACGCGCTGGAAATAAAGCTAAAACGTCTTCGTAATGATTGTAATAAAAGCGGTCACGTGAGGCCGCATTTTTAAATCGCTTTTTACTCTTCGTTTTAGTTTGTTTTTCTCTATCGCTCTTAGAGTCGGCTCCGGGGATACTCGGGCGGACTATCATTTCCAGACTTCCTCGAGCTCCCTTTTTTCTCCTTCGAATCGTATCGCCTCATCGATGAAAAATCATTCACTGCCCGACGTAATTGTTGCTTTGAACCTTCCGCGAGTTTTTCTGTCTCAGATAGTTTCTGATTTTTATCAGAATTTTTGAATAATTTTTAAAACGTTTGCCTGCTACTTCGATTGTGATTATTGTGGAGATCCATTCGGGATTAAAATTATGATGACAATTGCACGAACATGATCTTCGAAAAAATTTTTCACATTTTTTCGAGCTCTCCACGACATTGACGTGATTTATCTCAGCGGGATCTCATACGGCCAATGAATTTTCGTACGCTTTCGAACAACAATGATTTTGCAATTAGAATGAGAAAAGTTCGCCCGAGAAATCGGTTTCAATATCGCGGAATATTGGATATACGCTTTCTTGACTTTTGACAGTTGATAGACACGTAATTACGTCGTTGTGTCTATGCCCTCCGAACGATCTAGCATAAATAAGAGACTCGTGGTCGTTCCCCTTCTTTTCCGACTACTTGAACCGCGAGAACGAGAAGCAGACGAGAGTTGGTCGATTTTATAGGCGCGCGCTAGGCACGAGCATGACGCGAGCCCGCCATCATCATCATCATCATCATCATCATCGTCAAGATCGAGAGCTGGTCGAGGCCTCGAGGCTAATATCCCGAGACTTACCACGCTCCTCACGACTCCACGGCTCATAACATTTCGCGCTACCGTGTGTTTCACTCACGGGATAAGAGCTGCTAAGAAAATGTACTGAAATTCGTTCCGTTGCTCTGATGCATTGCCATGTTTGGCAACTTATGGAAACACGTTTTTTTTCAGCATTCCTCCAATTTGTGATAAAATTTTCTTGCTTTGTGGGGACGAGCTTCGAAAATTGGAGTTTGGAAGCCGATTTGCAAATTCTGATCGAGAGAAAATCATTTTTGTGAAATTTATTAAAATGACATTGAATTTTCACCGAAATTATCGACCATCCGGTGGGAGAGAATTGCGTCGCTCCCGAAACTGGGTTTCGGGATCACGAAGTTTGGAAATATCACACAATCTACTGGCTTTGATGTAAAAAAAAGTTGCGCTTTCCCGAACTGCGATGACGAAGCTCTGATGCAATGCTCACAAAACTGAATCAATGATTCGTTGTAAAATTATCAAAAAGTACGTACGAAGATAGTTTCTAATTGGAACAAAAAAAAATGTGAAGAATTCGAAAGGAAGTTTCAACAGCACTTGCTTGTCTCCGAAAATATTGTTTTCGTATTTTTCAACAGGCAGGGTTTTCCAGTCAATTTTGTGCTCGCTGTTTCACAAGGGGGTTTACATCAGGAATTTCCGTTATCGAATTGTACGCGCGTTCGTATTTTTTTCCTCCCGGCATCACGTTGGAGTATGGGGCTAAGTGGCCCACTTAAGGAATTTAACGAGTTTTGTCGGGTAGCACATGGTCATTTACTTATTTTTATATCCCCAAACTGATTCCACCTCCTTATTGCTCGAATTTTGAAAAAAAAAATTTTTGGGGCAAAGTGGCCACCCTCTCAAATGCGATGAAAATCGATAATTGTCACTTCTGGTTAAATAGACGTTGGAATTGACTGTTCTCGCATGGAACATTGAAGGATGCGATAAAACGAAAAGAAACGAGGCATAGTACGAACCCTCCTTCGATGGGATGAAAAAAAAATTAGTCAGAATACTTCGATAAATTTTGCCCAATTTTTTTCATGCCGAAAATGAATATCCAGCCCACTTTATCAGATAATAAATGATCTTTCGACTATTGTTGAGTCTTAAAACTCTTTGTTCATCCTCTTTTTCCTCGTTTGGTCGAGAAAATTTTTTGGGGCAAAGTGGCCCAAATGCGGTGAAAATCGATAATTGTCACTTCTGGTTAAATAGACGTTGTAATAGACTGTTCCCGCATGGAACATTGAAGGCCGCGATAAACCGAAAAGAAACGAGGCATAGTAGGTACCCTCCTTCGATGGGATGAAAAAAGAATTAGTCGGAATACTTGGATAAATTTCGCCATTACCAGTAGCAAAAGCCCGTTCTTATCGGGGGCAAATCGTGGGAAAACCGCCATTATCACGAGTCTGTCGTATCGCGCAAATCTAGTGAGTAAGAAAAAAGAGATCATCAAAAAAGAAAAATTCTTGTCTGCGGCGGATGTTGCGTGTATTTTCTGCGATCAACTTTATTCGCATTCCTCCAAAGATTGAATTCGCTGCGAAACATGCCTAAAATGGGCGCCCACCTTGTGTGCAGGTGTTGATGAAGATGAAGTCCATTATAAGTACGATTTTTGTCAATTAAAATAAAACAGACATTTATCAGTAATTCGCAAAATGATTCTCACCCTCTGCCTCGAATAGCTATAAATTTCTCAAAAAACATAGAATTCTCACTGATTCTGTGCCCCGCCAGAAATCGGAATTGCGTGAGTGGCCACTTTGCCCCAGAATTCAAAAATGCCCCAAAAAAGTGGGTGGCCACTTTGCCCCATGTGGCCACTTTGCCCCATGTTCCCCTACATATCTGTTCAGTTGTATTATAATTTATAAGGATGCACGTGTCGGTTGTACACGTGCGGCATATTTCGTATTGATTCGCCGCGGAGTCTCTCGGCGTTACACTTGACTGCGGGAGTGCCGCGTGTCGCGGTATGACAATACGAAACGTTTGCGTATTATCGGAGGCTTTTGCCTGTTATTGATTTTTACACGCTTCTGCTTACGCAGAGGCTCGATTTTTTTCCACTATCAAAAACTACGATAACATCGTTATTTCCCAATAAAGACACGTGAAAAGCGATTGAAGTTATGAAAACATTTAGTAATATTATCTAACCTCCACCACGTGCCTTGCCAAACAAATGAGCCCAATTTTCTGTCGTTCCACTTGTTCCATTTAAGCAGCTAGTAGTAACGAGTTATTTTGAAGGTTCTTCGACGAAAACATCACAAGAATTTTATCATCTCCTTTTTGTCATTATTTGTTATTGTCACACATTTATCCCAAAAAACGCTTTTATCAAAAACTTCGTCTCCCCGTACTGCGACACGAGCCTCGTTTTCTCATGATCGACGATCATTATTTCTACCTATTTTTCTGTCGAAACCGCTTCAAAATATTTACCAATCAACTGATAGTGAGCTGCCATTGTTTAATCGTTCGAAATAAACAATGATATTCAAGTAGAATACCGTTGAAATTATTTTTTTCCAACCCACTCGATGTGTCGCCGATCCCAAAGTTTCGTGAAATGAAGCTAATTAAAAGACACTGTCCGGTTCGTTCCGATTTTTTTTTCGATTCAAATCAATTGAAAGTGCGATTATTAAAAATCAGTAAAGAAAGTGCCTTCCTATGTTACCTCCAATAGGAATAAAAACAGGTCAAATTTGCTGTGTGAATCGAGAAATTAGAAATTCGATATGACTTCAGTCAAGTTCGTGCATCTCCGAACAAAAACATGACAATTATAAATAATATTCGAACAATGCAGAAACACGCGAGTGCGCGAATAGCACTTCCTGCATGTTTGTTCGTATCCATTTATTTATGCCCCGTGGCCGCGCGAGTAACACGCGTCCCGCTATGCACTATCTCTCGACATATATAAATATACACGAGTTTCATGGACTTGTATTCGTGTAAGTGCATCGGGAGGTGGGAGCGAGTCTCGTCTACGTTTAACTCTTTTATTGCTGTACCAACAGCCACACGCGTGGGCCATTCCGTGTGTCGAACTCTGGGATTCCGTCATTAATTTCGTCTATGCACACTATAATTTATGATTGGAATTTATCGGAAAAACAAATTGATATGATAATGAGGTCGATTTGAGTAGAAATACAGTTTTTTTCCTCTTGATTCATCGCCATAAGAGAATCTGTTGGCTCTTCGAGTCGTAATAGTCGTTAATATTTTATCGTTTTTCTCGAAACGTTACAGTCGATTCGAACATTAATGATAAGCCCAATATTGTGCTACGCGGTTAATCGTTTCACACTGGATTCATCGACGTTTAGTTCAAATTAACAAGTGCCCGGGAGGCTCAGAAGATTCGTCGATCACTCGCCAAACGAAGAGAGTTCATTGTCGATCGTATATTTTTATTACTTCACTTTTTGAAAGTGATACTAAAAATTTGTACAAAGTCTTTGTATCTCGATTATTCTCTGATACGAAAAGCACTCGATATATTCAACGTCAGAATAAAATTGACGAGAAATGGAGCTCTCGATATTGAATTTTGGCTGATGGTACGCGTCGGAATTGCTACTCGAACGAAAAAGAGTCGCACAATCCCAGAAATTTTATCGGTATTTCCATTATTACTTTCGAAGACCCGAGAATTTGTATTTGGAGCCGATAAAGAAGGGAAACGCAGAAAAAAATCGTTTCACTTTCATGAAAGGATGCGATTTCTCAAACGCGATCGCAAATTATCGTTCGGATGAACGTCTTCAGAACTAAATTTCCCATATAAACGTCGTATATCGCAGTTGTATGTCGTCTCGGATGGAGGACGCGTGTGTAGTCGTACGTGTTATGTGATCACGCGAGTTTGTACTCGTGGATATATCGGGGCCGTGGGAATGAGCGCCATGGCGCTGTGTAGCGGCGCGGATACATCGCTTCGCGGTGAAGTGGCAGGCGGAGCGAGTCGCGAGCGAGATCGCTCGCGCGCGAGCCCGCGACGTTGGCGGCACGAGCTCGACGACAAGGACCAGCTCCGCGCGACAGTGTGAGTGTCTACGAGAGCTCGCGTGCCTCTCGCGCGCTCCTTCTTTCTCTCCTTTTTCTCTCTTTCTGCCTGCTCCCTCGCTCGCGCTCACGTTCCGCGAGCGCGAGCGCGAAATGATCTCACCGCGAGCTCTTTCAGACTCTCGCGCGCGGCATATCGAGAACTCGGAGATTATCCGCGACCAAAAGAGAGAGAGAGAGGAAAATATGCTGTGGGGAAACCGAGAGCGAGGAGAGAAAGAAGGAACTCGTTCTCACAATTGCGCTTCGCTACGATGATGAACACCGTTTTCTCCGAATAATTATCCTCTTTTGGATCGTCGAGGAATTATTGATCGACTCGTGTCTCGGAGGGATATTGAAATATCGAATCTCGATTTTACATACGCTGCGGTAGCTTTCCGTCAACTTTTTTCTCCATTGCGGACGGTTCGATGCGTTTTCATTCTTGTCTCGTCGTAACGCAATAAGGAGCTGCGCTGAAAAATGATTTTTATTTAGAGTTTTCAAAGTCTTTGCAAAATTTTGACACTCTTTCGGGATAAACAACGTTGCATAAGTCGCGAGTAACCGCCAATTTTCTCACGGCCTGTAACTCAATGTGATTTTTAAGGAGGCGCGCGACGAAACGAGACCATTTTGACGAGTCCGAGCGACCTCGATTTGTTCGTTATCGCCCCTTTAAAAGCGTGTTTAATTGCGAATTGCCGGCGAATCCCTCGAGGCGTTTGGACTCCCGAAAAGCGGGGCTTGCTTGGTCGCTGCTATGCTCGGAATTCAATTGGCGAGCGATGAGATAAAAAGAGCCAGGGCGCGACGAGACCGAGCGTGAAAGTCAAGTTTAAATTGTTCGGTTAATTGGCCGATTAAGACTTCACGAAAGTCTTCATTCCTTCGTTTATTTATTTATCAGTGAATTTATTCATAAACGCCGAAATTTTATTTTCACTTTTGTGCCCAATGAAAACACCGAAATTGTCCGATTACTTTTCTTCTTAATGGGCACCAAGGAAAGCGCTGACTCGATAAAAATAGTTATTTCATGCCCGCTGGATCGCTTCCCCACGAAACTTATTCCTGTATATACTCGCGTTTTATAGCTGCTTATTTATTAAATCGGCTCTTATTTTTTCATTCTTTTTCGCTTAAACTTATTGTCGGAATATCGTGTCCCCTCGAAGCCCCTGCACATCTGGATTTTCGCTCGTAAATTCACCAATGAATGTAGATTGCTCAAACGCCAGTCGAGTTTTCTCTTCGTCGATTGCATCCTCGCCTTCTCTCGCCGTTTATACACGAAACTTGTTATTATGCCGATCATATCCGACAAGAAAATGAGTTGCGATTCGAGCGCGCGCGCGCGGTGCCAAAATGCTTGTACATACATCGATATTTACGTACTTACGCGCGGATCGACTCTCTTAATTCGGTCCAGAATCAACTCTGCTCATGGGAATTCAGAAAGTCTTCTGTCCGAGTTGATAATAACGAAGCGAGCAGTGATGAAACGACGCCACGCCGCTCGTATTTACCTCACCAAGACTCCATCCAACTCGCTTAATGAATCACTTTATTCAATCCATTATCGTATCGAAAATATTGTGAAAGTGCTCAACCGTTTGTTTCACTTGCACCCTGTACATTCACTTTTTATCATCAGTTTTATTCATTGACTGCCTCGTTAAAGTTGATTGAAAATTTCGTCATATTATCATTTACTCTCAACGACGTATCATTTCGGGCCTCGTGCAAGAGTGCCGACGCGGATGGGCGCTGGACCCTGCGCCTGGGCCCCTTCGGACGAGCCTCTAAGCTCTAATACACCGCTGTCGAACGTGCTGCCTAACTCCAGGGGCGACGGGAACTCGAGCCCTCTAGCTGCCGAATGGAAATAACTATTCTTCCCATGCCTCGTACGAGGAAAAAGCGATTTAGAAATTAATCTGATTCTGAAACAATCTGGAAACATTTATCGATCGTTTACTCAATTTTCATGATTTCACTTGGATAATGCCCCCGTTCTCCGATGACGATACAACAAATTGCAAAAACGCAGTTATCGTTGGTGTTCGAGTTTTTCCAGGGATCGATGGCCTGCATAAGAAATTATTTAATCACAAGAAAAATTTGGCAAATTTAGCAAAAACGATTCGTCGCGAGACGGTTTGAATCTCGTAATCGCATTGTCAAGAGAATAAAAAGCTAAATATGACGAGTTTACTTTGGCCAATCTTTGTCAAGCTTTTATTAGATCAATGCCAGAGTGGCTCGGGATCGAAAATCGTGGAGGACTTAGTTGGCCGGGTTTCGTTGAATAAACACTCTTATTTAACCCTACCGCGCGGTGAGAGAAAGACGATTCCTAAATTATGCACCCTCCGGGCACTTTGATTCCATTATTATCTCATGCACGGTCAGCGGACACTCTCACCTCTCTTGCCTATCCCCCTTTCGCCCCCTGCTTGCAGCCAGCCCGTACGCACATTTTATTATTTTGCCATATGATGCACGGGGGGGATGGCGGGACGACCCTTGCCGGCGCGGGGTCGCATGGAAAATCATGTGAATTTGGCCACGTATGTGCAATCCGGTCTCGCGTAGGTGCACACATGTGCCGGGTACTGTGCACCTCCATATGGGCAGCACGTGTGTCCATTTCAATGTTGAAAACTGCCCCGCACGCAGAAACAAGTTTCTGCGTTCGTTGAATCGTGTCCCTTGAACGCGAGGGAAAGGAGACGCTCAGCGCTCAAACCCACTGTACCTTTTGTTAACCCAATCGCGACAGACTCTCCGAATCTCTGCCAATCTTTCCCTTTGTTGCGATATTCCTCACAATGAAATTCACCCACCAACAAAAAATCAATCGCGCTCTACGCTTCGAGTGAACATCCGCTCTCGTGTCAAGCTCCTTTTCCGAGTTGTGTCATTAAAACGATACTTTTGGGACTCGATAAAACGAGAATTGGGTGAAGAGTATATTCTGTCTCGTTGTTGGATTTTAAAACGAATTTTTAGTCTTGAAACTGCTTGAATCCGAAACATAATTTGCGAAGAATTTTGGTCGTTGAGAAAGCAGGGTCTTCGGTTATTCATTGGTGAAAAGCATTTCTGTAAAAATTTCATTTTTCGGTCACAACAAAATGTACGAGAAAATTAATTTTGTGTAATTCTCATTTCGATCGAATAAGCTGATGCATGGAACGTTACATTCGAAAATATTGATTTTTCGTGCACAAAAGAAAACGCAGAGTTCGTTCGATCCAAGCGTTTACCTTCGCAGCAGATGAAACGTTTTTTCAACCAACGTATTTCGCCGACTCATGATCGAGGAGCCTCGAAATATTGTCCAACATCTCGAGCCATTCCTTCCGCATTCCGCGACAATATTTTTCCGGCTTTGGTTTTGGCGCCAGAATTCTCAATCTTGCTGTTAAACTCGAGACGAGAGAAGAGGAGTTCCCTTGCGAGAGTATTAGGGGAACTCGAAGGACCCCTCGGATCATTACGAAACGAGTCTCAGGTCACCGGCACAGGGGAGTCCCGCCTTTTCTTAACGGACTTTGGAGTTCGCTATTGTCGACAAATTTGTCCGTTGTGAGAGCAACGCAATAAATAGAAGTTACGAATTTTTCGAGATGCTTTCTCAGCGATTCATTCTGCAACCAAAATAATTTTATCGCAGAATGATTTTTTCCTTTATTTTTCAGCTTTAAGAGCTTCAAATTATTCGTCAATGATGCGCTTAATAATAGTGGGGGGTGATGAAGGTGTGGAGGAACGAAGAAGTAATTACGAGAAGACAGTGATTTATGTTCAATAAATTGTTTTGTTTTTTTTTTTTTTTTCATTTTATTATTAAAACAAAAATGGAAGACGTTCGATGATGATTCATCAGCCGGATTAGGCCGATTACAATTAAAGCCATTATCACAATGTAGGATTTTTCTTCTTAACAATCTAAATCGTAATATCTAATAGGTACATTTATCACAATCGCGTTGAGGTTTCAATCGTTATTCGCGAAGAAGTAATTCGTTATATAAATACAAAAACATTTAGTTATTTTTTTCGATCGAAGGAAAAAAATGCTAAACCCTTTCTGTTCCGAACTCGTGTGTTTTGATGAGAAAAAAATAAAATAAAAAGAAAACTAATAAAAAACGTATCGTCAAAATATAACGAGTATCACTTGAGTATTCTCGAAACTTTCTCAATGTTTATCTGAGCGAATGTCAGAGTGTGAAAAACGACGAAAAAAAATTTGTCGGCTTGTGCGTGTTCGTGTTAAAATCTAAACTATCGATCACAGTTTTAACTTATTTGTTTCTCGAAGTGGTTTCGATCGAAAGGAAAATTCGAATGTTGTCGGATGGCATCTCGTGGTCGATGATTTCGGGGATTCCATCGGCTCTCGGACATTCCTCGAAACACTCGAAAAACTCTCTCGCGGTGCTCGTCGTTGTTCTCGGCGGCGATGCTGATCGGAGAGGCTCGATGAGACCGCTCGCCATTCGAAGACTCGCGTACCATCGCGAATCCACATTTGAGGTAGATTACGTCGCAATACGAATGTCACAGTGGGCGCTGATGAGGCAATTTCACAGCGTTGACACGTCGAATTCAAGCAACTTGCATCTCGGGCAGTTGGTTGAGGGAGAAAGCTCGTTCCTTGTAGCAGAGATCACTGTCGGCCAAGGAGAGTGTTGTCCAGTAGAAGTCACCGGCGTGGGTGTGGGCGAAGTGGACGGGAACGTAGCACTGTCCAGGAACGACCGGGACAACTGTCATTTGCCCGTCGAGGCAGACGGTGATGGCAGCGCCTTCCTCAGCTTCCTGGAGACCAGCCAACAGTCGCTGTTCCAAAGCCTCGTTCGAGTTGTTCTGGTTGTCGACTTCCTCGGTGAAGATTTCCGACTGGGGCTCGGCTTTCTGGTGCTTCGCGATTTTGCTGCTCTTCTTTTTCAGCAGTCGCAGAAGTGGCTTCAGAATCTTCCGTACTCGACGTACGCTCGATGTCTTGTTGTTGTTTGACATCTTGAGATTGTAGAGATTGTCGTTCAACTCGTTCTCGCACTCGAACACGTGGCTCATGGTCGCGGCCATCTTGGTTGTTAACGCGGACGAATTGAAGCAATAAAACGAACGACGAAAAACTGATTTTACTTCGTACAAGTTGATCGATCACCCGACAGCGAGTGATGCCAAACTTTTTTTTATCACCGAAGTAAAAACAAAACAATGAACACGTGCAAGTGGGTATCTGCGAATCGAATAAAGTGTGCGAAAATTTATCTTCGAATACGCTTCTATATGCTCGTTCAAGTAATCGTGTGTGCTTGCTCGAAGCGCTAGTGAGCGAATGATGTCTCGATGAAGCAACCCCGGAGCTTATATAGCCGTCGAAGACCCATGCCGGTACGAGCCTCGGAGTGGGGAAGGCAGGTGCACTCTGGCTGTGGGAACTTGGAGAATTCGGAGCTTCCCACGTTGCTCGGGGTCCACGCCGACCATCTGCCGTTCTTCTCGGTTCCTTGTTACTCACCCTATAGCTATATACGAGCGAGCTATACGCACCCCAACCACCTAGCACTCTCGGCGACCCTGCCATCTCCTCCCCCTCTCGACCACCCCCGCCGCACAACCCTCCAACACCGCGTCGAGCGAATCTATACGATCCTGACTGAATGAACGAGCAAGAGAGAGAGAGAGAGAGAGAGAGAGCGAGATCGTTCCACAAAGCGCGAGCGTCCACAGCCCGTAGGTGCTGCTCTCCGATTTCTTTTTTTCCCCATTCGAGTCTCCGATCTTTCAGAGGATACTCTAGGCCTGCTCTCTTCCTTTATCCCCTTCGCTGCGTGGCCCCCTCGCACTTTCTCATCTCATTCGCCCTCCCTCTCTGCCCGCAGCATCTCTTTCTCTCGCGCTTGGCCGACTCGGGGGCTTTCTCGGGTCTCTCACGTGGGGACGTATCTGTGCCTCGTAGAGGGTTGTCTTGCAGGTTCGTTCCTGCTACTCCTCTTCCTCATTCTTCCCCCTGACACACCGAAAAAAAGGAACAAACTTGTTACGACACGTTCGAGTTTCCCGCACCCACCCACCTCTCTTCTCTCGCTCATGATCCCACCGAATTTCGTCATCATATCGTGCAGAAAATGACGAGCCTGCCTCGGCTTCCGCTTTCCATTTCTGGCACACAACTTTCTGCCAGAATCCTTTCATCTTACGCGGTACGAAGGAAGGTGAAATCGTCGTACTTTTCGTCGAGATACAAACGCTTCGTTTCGCCAGGATATTAATTCTGATCGCGTATCCCCCATGTTCCCAGAAGACGCAGCCTCGCTTCTCAATCTCCGTTTACTACCCTCCTCGTTAAACGAAAGAAAAAACGAAGCTGAAGAAAAACAAGCCTCGTTTTGTCTAAGCAATGTGCTATGTATTTCGACTGTTTTTTCCTCTTCATCCCCTCGATCTTTCGCTCTGTTGGGGGTCCTGCACGTGACACGGGACACTCCGGAGCCAACGGAACGGTCCAGACGCGCTTTCACAGCGACACACGAGAGAGCGAGAGAGAAACAGCATCCGAGTCAAATCTTTTCGTGTGCGTCGCTGCTGACGGTCATTAAGAACGCGTCTCGAGGTTAAGTTTCTCTTTTTTTTATCTTCCTCGTACGTCCTTTCGTCTTTAGTCGAAGGCCCAAAGTCATATGAAACCCCCTATGGGGTCTCTCGTATCCCGTAACCGATGAACGAGCGTTTTAACGTTTGCACACGTCCATTTCCCCAAAATTTTCATATGCACGAGGGTAGAAAAAACGAGAAAAAAACTCGAAAGCCATCGCCCGAAAGGTCGACGCGTACACACACGTGAGCTACATTTCAGCCACGTTTCAACTCCATTAACGACGTTTTTTTCAACCTCAGCCCCGAATCCCCAAATTTTTTTTTCACCCGGACTAATTTACCGCATTCGTTTTTTCCCCTAGTGACTTTCCAAACAACCCGCTTAATTGACGCTGAAAAATTCACGCTTTGTGTCGAGCGAGCCTCCCGGTGCTCGGAATTTTTCACTCGTTATTAACGCTCCAATTAATTTTCTTCCCTTCCACTTCACGACTCGAGGGCTTTCTCAAAGTTTTTCTCAAACCCCGTGAACTAGCTCGTGTGTCAATTCTTAGTCGACTGATTACCGAAGAAAATAACTTTCCTTTCCGTGCCCCATCGAAAGTGGAAATTTATGGAAAAGCAGGAATATTAAGCGGGCACAATAACAGGACAAACAGGTCGTTAATGTTTGCCCAATGCTCCAGGAGATTCGTCCATCTCCACGTTTTCGTGCGCTACGTGACATTATTTGAGTTAGTATTTAAGAGACCAGTGCTAAAATACACCTGAGCGAACGTGACGGTTCAAAGAGTGTAGCCTGTTTGGTTTAATGGTTAAACTCGCTGGGGTCGGAACCGGAGAGTCGTTCCTCCCCTCCGGCATTCCTGTTAGGTCTACATAGCCTTGGTGCAGGAATGCGCGTTGCAGAGTTCGGGGATGATGTTACATCCGCGTAGAGGCCCGCAGGTATAGATTCGAGGCGGATGAGACGAGGCGAAAAAGTTTGTAGTGTTTCTCCCCTCCGTCCGAAGCCAACAGGTACATCGAGCATTGTATTTGTTTTTCATTCGATCTCTCGCTCTCCTGTTCTCCCTTGGCAGTGCGACCTGTCCGCGAGGGTTTGCTCGAGCAAGTACATTTTCTCGTCCCTTAATGCAGGTGAAATTTATGCGAGGACGCGCCAAGTTTCGTTTTCTCCCTTTATTGCCGAGGACACTTGCCGTCTCCTGATGAATAATTCATCAAATTTATCTTTCCACGTGCACCATCGCGATCCTCGCGTCACATTTTCCCACCGACTCTAGACGAATCTTGACCTGGTCAACTCACAGCGCGCATTCCCGTCGAGGATTTCCAGTCCAGCGAGGTAAAACTTGGCGCTCTCTTCCCCGCACGACGATTCCCCTCGTCCTTCCACGCATAATGTGCTTCCCGCGTCTCTCACGAACCCCCAGCTTTTTGCTCCACGCTGCTCAGCGGATCGACAAGTGCCGTGCACGAACGCGTACAAACTACTCTGCACGTGCAAATTCTTATTCCTTTTGTTTGCGGCACTCGCCCGCCCGCGCGGACAACCGGTACCTTCGAATTTTCGAGAAGCCCAGTCGTCGCTAGAGAGCCCCTCCGAGCCGAGTGAGTAAACATTTCTTCCGAGAGTTACTTTATTCGAGAAATCATTTTTCTCGACGCTTCGTTAATTATGATAAATGAGCTTCGAACTCGAAGGCTTAAAGAGTACAAAATTTGGTAAAAACTCGCCCATTCCATCGAATTATTACATTTTTTTTTTATTTTCGATCATTTTCGTGCCAAAGTTCGTTTTGGGGCGTTGCGAATGTTGCTGAAGTCACTCATTTACCTAATTTTCCGTATCATTTCTTCTGGAATTAAATTCGAAGGTTTCAAATTGAATATTGTACTTAATTGTTGGATCGCCACTGAATAACTTTCGACCCAATCACTATTGTTACCATTGTCATGACGATTCTCATTCAAACGTTATTGTTTTCGTACCCCCGCCGTCCGCAATTATGGTGAATTCCATTGAACATTATTCCTGGCGTTATTGAAGTTGCATGGGAGTCTGAAAAAAAACAAACCGCAGAGGCCCTTTGTTCAATCGCTTATGCGATTAAAATATTGACTCGCGAATTTGGTGGTCGGTTAAATTCCACTCGAATTATTCCCTCGGAATAAACACGTGTTCGGGGCTTGCGTGTTCCCGGTCGCATTCTTTTTAATAGTTTTCATTTCTCCGAAATTCTCTTTATGATGCTTTCGTATAAACACAGGATGACGATATTACGAACGCGAATAAAGAAAAGAGTAGAGCGAGAGAGGGAGGGAGGCCGGAGAGAAGATCGAGTGGGTCTCATTGTCACGTTTTTTTTCTTACGTGCCCTCGAGGTTTCGAAGTCGTGTTTGAAGATACGTACGAGGAACACGATGCCTCGATTGCTTTTCTCGTGTACTACACCAGAATCTCGAATTTTTCTTTCCTTTTGGAATTAGCATATAAATAATATGCACGAACGGGAGCGCTTATCGTAAAAGTCCTCCGGATATGCTCTATTCTGTGGAGCGGAGGAAAAGTAAGAAAGGTCTGTAAAGTGGGGTTGGGTACGAAGCGAAATGACGTAAGCGAGGGGAGTTCGTAGCTCGAGTTTCGCGAGCCGAGGCTTTCTGCTTGTCAGCACTTTGCACTTCTGCCCTTCTGACTGGGGTGCTCGCTAATGCCCGTGAACGCTTGACGATCGCGTACATGCATCACGACCGGACGAGCTTTGCCCACGTGCAAAGGGAAACGAATTAAAGAACACAGAATGGAGTTGAGTTAAAAAGTAAAATGAGTATAAAAAAGAGAAAAAACGACGGGGGAAAGGACAGGCGCAGCGGACCGGGAGCAGCGAGTAAAGAGGCTGAGGCTCCGGAGAGACAGAGAAAAAGGGCGAGAGGAAAGTGGAAGCCAAGTTTGAAACAGTAGTGGTGACCCCCGGGGCTGGAGAGAAGCGCAGGTCCAAACAACAAGTCCCTTCTGACGTCAGCGGCAGGTGCAACCTGCGCTCGGCCATATAATACTGCCCTCTCATTTCTGATTCTTTTTATCCTTTCGTTCCTTTTTTAAACCCCGTCTCCTTCGCTCTCCCTTCACCTCGCACTCGTTCTCGTACGCGACGCTCATCTCTTTTATTTTTCACTCTCTCGCCTCGCTCCCTCCAATCTCTCGTCCACCAACTATGAGCTCCGCGCCCTCCCTCTCCCCTTAACATTCTCGCCGAAGGGCTCTCTCTCTCTCTTTCTCCTTCTCCCTCTTACACTTTTTTCTCCCCTCGGCCAGTAATCATACCGATTTTGAGATCGAGATACCCACCAGCAGATCATGTTGGATTCGGTTACGAGCGAACGTGTCGCGAGAAATCATCCGCCGAGCTCATACTTCACTTTTTATCGCTTTTTTCTTCCTCGCATACCTGCTTCTCAGCTTACCTCCAATCAGTCTCGCCCCCCTCGGTCCGATTCGATTCCACGGAGATTAGAAAAATCTAACGTTGACGATCTTGACACTTCCTTGCTCGGGCCCGCCAGAGCCCACCGCGACGGCGTTAACTCCGTCGAGCTCTCTATCTCACGCACCATCCTACTCCAATTTTCGATCGGAAGATTAGACGCGTTACGCTACCTTCACAGTGACTAGCGCCGTCGACGCGATTACAAATCTATTCGGGCTCGTTCTCCTCCAAAATGCTGTTTTTTTTTTTTTTTTTTCATTCTCGAAAGAATATTCATCAGAATATTCCTTCCACTAAATTCTCCTTCTCGTTTTTTCAAGGGTCGAGAAAAAATTTCAGAAAAATCCCCGCATTATTCGTTGACTAGAGTCGTGATGAATCGAGGCGGCGTCGGTGGCCGGCAGAGTTTAACTTTATTTCAGAGTTTTCGGCGTCCTCCCCGCTCCTCGAGTCTTCCGGGTTTCATCGGTTGACGAATAATGCTCACGCCTCAAGAAAACGTAAAAATTTCTGTATTTACTAGAACAATGCGATAGAAATGTTGGCACAGATCTTGTAAAAGCGTGAGAAATCGCGTTTATTTTCTCCCCATGCACTAAATTTCGTCTCGCATACAAACCGTCCCGCCTAGAAAATTTCCTAGGTACCTCCTTAGGGTATTGTCAGGCTGCCATGCTGCCTTGGTAAGGCGCTTGTAAGGCCACCTGATGACACCCTGTTCCAAAATGTTACGCCCTAAAACAAATGGCCATGACCAGGTTGTTTGGTCAGGCCCGAATAGGGCGCCCTGGCCCGGGTCGGATCACGCTCGTTTACAGACCCTGATTAGGTTATCTGACCGGGCGGTGATCAGGGTTTTCGACTAGGCTACTGTCAGATTGTCCCTACATGAAAATCTCGTGCAAATATACTTCTAGAAGACATCATTATTTTATAAATATTTATTAAATCAATCATGTAAATTATAAATCTTTTTTTAAATATTTTTACATGTGTAACATATAAATTAATAATTATGTTTTATAAACATAAATTATGTTTTTTAAATTGTCAAGTTTGAGGAACATGTGGATACAGAGTCTAATTTTATATTCTTAAAAATACGCGTTTATTGGGAATTTTTTTGGCGTATAGCCCGATTTCCATCCCAATCCTTGGCATTGTTGATGACTCTGCCAACAGCTTGCTCAAAATCTTTGACGCTTACGGATTTCTTCTCGTCGCTGGCGAATTTTGCGATAACAACATCTGAAAACAGCAAATATCAATTAAATTCTCGATATTTTAATTTTCGTTAAGATAGTGAAAATTGTATCCACGTCCAATTATTATTTGAATAAATACTGAATATTTGAATAAATATATTAGTAAATATAAAATATTTGAATAAATACCTTGAACGCACGAGAAGAATTTAGTTTTGGAAAGGACTTGCTTTCTTCCCGTATTCTTCACTGCGGTGAATTGTACAACAATGTCTCGAGAGATGAATTTTTTGAAAATATCCCGTACGGTCTGTTGCATTGGCACGGAAATACTAGCAATCCGCCACATGCTTGCAATCTGAAACATAAATAAATTTAAATATGATAATAAATGAACATAAAAATAAAATAAAAAATTTTCCCACTGAAAATTGAGTTCGAAAAATCTGTGGAGAAGTAGTTTTTATAGTGAGTTGAATATAAACGCAAACTCACAATGTCATTACGAAATTTTTCATCGGCGAGTAGTTTAGCCTCGAAGTCCATAAAGTCTTGCATATTTTTTAATGGCAGAATTAAATTATGTTTTTTGGTTGGACTGCTGAAGTTTGGAAGCTCGGACATCTTGTTGGCTACAGTTTCTGTACACATAATTTTCAGTTCTTCTAGTTGAGTCGATATTTGCGCCAAATGAAGGCTTTGTGCATAGAAACCTTTAGTCACGGCTGCTTTGATATCTGAAACATATAAAATCATAAATTTATGGAATTGACTTGAAACATCGAATGAGCATTATATTTCCCATTACAAAATCAAATTTTATTTTTAAAAAATACTGACCTTCCAATGAAGCACCATCTTTCATTACTGATACCATGTCGTCGAATAGCATAAGAGGTGGTGTACTCTCCTGTCGTGTTTGAGTCTTTGTAAAAGACTCGGGGATGATTTTGTTTTGCACCACTAGAAATTAGAAATTCCATTTGTTAGAAACGACAAAAACCATGTTTTGGAATATGAAAAAAATTGCAAGAAACCTTTGATCTTTTTTGTCGACTCTTTCTCTTTTCTTTTAGATACTGTCTCCGAGGCAGCTGCTGGTTCAAGCGTCTCGGATACTGAAAATAATAAATATAAAATTGATCTCAGATTCCAAAAAAATTCTAGATGATGGAAATAGAGTCTCCGTTAAATCATCACAAAGAACTTTGGCTACAAATCTTCCTTTCATATTCTTTTTGAGTCAAATATTCTTATCTAGTCAAAAAAATACTTGGATTCAGATTTTTAGAGTCAAAATGTAATCAAATCTCTAGTAAAAAAAAAAAAAAAACAGAATCCGATTTTCAGAGATTATCTAGTCAAAAAAATATTTAGAATCACATTTTTAGAGTCAAAATCTAGTCAAATTTCATATTAAAAAAATACTAACCTTTCAATAAATTACAGTCATTTATTACCGAAACCATGTCGTTAAATAGCATAAGAGGAGGTGTGCTCTCATGTCGTATTTGAGTACTTGTAAAAGACTCGGGGATGATTTTGTTTTGCACCACTAGAAATTAGAAATTCTATTTGTTAAAAACGAGAAGAACCATGTTTTGGAATATAAAAAAAATTACAAGAAACCTTTGATCTTTTTTGTCGACTCTTTCTCTTTTGTTTTAGATACTGTTTCCGAAGTAGCTAGCTCAAACGTTTCGGATACTGAAAATAATGAATATCAAATTGATCTCAGATTCCAAAATATTTCTAGATGATGGAAATAGAGTCTCCGTTAAATCATCACAAAGAACTTTGGCTACAAATCTTCCTTTCATATTCTTTTTGAGTCAAATATTCTTATCTAGTCAAAAAAATACTTGGATTCAAATTTTCAGAATCAATATCTAAATATACTAAATAACTAAAAATACTTACTTAGATTCAGATTTTCATCCGTCAATTCAGGAACCTCCCAAAGACTGTTAGAAACCCGTTCTCCCGTTTTATAGGATTCCATTGCCATCCTAGCTTTGTCACTTGAAGAATATTCATCGTCAGTAGAGAATGCATGGTCTTTTTGGTCGAGTATTCTCAATTTTTTCAAGCCTTCTTGATAAGTTCCTGTGAAGTCGAAAGCAAATTGGTACATATTCAGGAAAAAATATAGTGGCAAATGATGAAATAATAATAATATCAAGTAATTTAACTTACTAGCTCTGCCGCGTACAGTGACTGCATAAGCTGGCCAATCCTCCGGTGCTGGAGCACAACATTCGATAAGTGAATGCAGTAATGCTGAATTCTCTTCATCATATGGTGGGGGCATAAATTTTGCCATGAGTCCATCGGTGTTTTTATCATAAGCTATCCAACTACTTGGAATAACATCGACTGATTTTTTTTGTCCGTCATTCTCTTCTCTGAATTCAACCAGTTTGAAAACGTTATCCATCTACACAGTACAAAAAAATATGACACTTTTCTTCTTATTTGAATCATGATTATTTTTACTTATTATAAACAGTTTTATAATTATACAAATTATACATATTACACCGTTAGACATGAGGAAAACTTTTTTTGCTTCAAACAAGTCACGACCACGCGTAATTTTTGAGGTTATTGCTAATGTTTTTCCATCATTCATTTATTGTGCAAGTATCTTACTTTGAAAAAATCTTTTCTTTTGATTTTTTCCTTCTCATTTTCGAAATATAAATGATATCTCGACTTACGAAGGTCATGAATTCCGTTTGTGCAAACAACGAAATGGCGCGGTCATTTTTAGGTTATAATTTTCGTTTTGAGCAATATTCTGGACCGTTTATACTTTCAGGTTTTTTTTTCGTGAAATCATTGAAAATTCGTAATAGTGATTGATTATGCATGGAAAAGTCATGTTAATAAATATAAAGAAAAAAAACTTACGATTTGCCGAATTCTGAGATGACGGTAGTACACGTTCCAACTTCAAGCGTTTGTTCCGAACTGTCCAGTATCGACGACGCGAAATGCGATGTGATAATTTTGAGGTTAGAATTGTTCTTGTCTCCTGCGTTATTTTCAGTCATACATACTTCAATTTTTTTTTATGTTTCAACACTCACAGAGGTAATGGTAATTGCTCATAAAAATAAAGTGGGAATTTCAAATTACGAATTGAGATATACATTCCCATATAGAGAAAAAAATCAGAAAAAAGTACACATTAGAATGTCGACACTTGAACTCATTTTTTTACGTATGAAGTAATGGCATTACATAGATTTTTTTTTCTTCTGAACCATCATCGATTTTCAAGCACACCATTTTGGCCTGAATATTTTGAAGAGCACAAGTTTTGTTAATGTTGGTTTTTTTTACCTTCCACATATGCAGGGTCTGTGAGTTACACGGATATTCAAAAATAGGTTTTTCTCGACTCAAAATTTTTCCGGCGATCTTAATTTCTTCTTGATGTTGATTAGACAATTTATATATTGCGTTGATCATTAAAATCTGACCGTTTTGGAGCATTACCGTGTTGTCGGGTGAATTATTAGTCAGAGTAAATTCTTTATATTGAAGCTTTTTTATTATTCTGTTTCTTTGTGGTTCGATGCCTTTTTTGACTTTTTTGTAGACTATTATCACAGCTTGTGGTATTTCAGTTTTATCTGTATTAACGAGAAATTCTTCATAATACCGACGACATATTTGAGACAGCGGACGATTGCCATTTCGGACCATTTTTTTAATTTTTCCTAATGAACTTTCAAACGGAAATGCGGTGATATTATTCAAAGGACATTTTAGATTTTTGACATCGTCGGCCAAATGTATTACCGAGTGCATATTTAAAACTTGGCTCTGTTTTCCATAATAAAATTCGCTGAGTTGTACGAATCGTGTAAGATAAGTCTTTGCCTGTTCATTGAATTTCAACGCCAGGTCTTTTGAGCACAAAATTCTACAAGCCGCATGCAAGAGCATAAAATGTTTGTACAAGTCATCTTGTAGAACTTTTTTCAAAACAACTGATCCGAGATACAACAAAAAAAATCGGAATTCCGTTGCTTTCCACTTTGCAATCTCGGCCAATGATCTGGTTGTGCGTTGAAATTCTTGAGGTATTTGCGATTGCAGTTCAAGTAAAATGTAGGTCAAAATTGATTTCCCTGTGTGGCTCATTTTTACTTTTCGATCACCCTTCATCCAATATTCGAGCAATTTTTTCATCAAGCCAAGACAGCAAAGATGCATAAAATCCAACACAAAATGCATAACCATGTCGAGTTCAGCGATGATTAGTAAAGGTGAGACCCCTCTATGGTGTTCAGGTTGTTCTTGTCTCCGAAAACTTTCATTTGTTCTTTCCGGGCAATTTGTGGATGGATAGATTATACGTTCATCATATCTCTCACCTTTAACAGTACAACGCTCACAGGCATAATATGCGCCATGGTTTTTTATGCATTTGACGAAAGAGCGAGCGGGTTTGTCGCAAATGAAACACATAATACGAATTTCGAGTAGCGTCCCATCTATAACGATTCCTTCGCGTAAAAGATCTAACATCTC
Organism: Venturia canescens; assembly: GCF_019457755.1. Taxonomy (NCBI): domain Eukaryota; kingdom Metazoa; phylum Arthropoda; class Insecta; order Hymenoptera; family Ichneumonidae; genus Venturia; species Venturia canescens. The sequence goes on along the minus strand of NC_057423.1, from coordinate 4,168,785 downwards.
ATTGTTAAATTTTTCAAAATACATGTTCGCAACGTGCGGCTTTTCGATTCCGGCGTATATAGCCACTGGGAAAACTCGATATACGTCGGGTTCAGAAAAAACTTTGCATAAAATTGGCCAGAGTTGCTTACTGCTTGATTTAAACAGGGAAATTCCATCGATGTTAAATTGCAGGTACAATATATTGTCTTTGTGCAAATTGGAGTTCACAATTCTTTGGAGATGGTGTTTTATTCCAAAATACACAAAGTCACCTATTTCAGCACCATCAACATCCTTGAACTTTTCAATTTCATACATTGCTGATGTTGTTTTGAGGAAAGTTTTTGATGATTTTGGCAATTCTGGTAACAATCTTTTTCGAAGAATTTCAAGCAATTTATCCAACTGTGTTTGTGGAATACGAGCAGCCACAGCCCACTTTCGCAGTTCTAAAATTTCAGTGTTTTCTTCAACAGGATGCCCTCTCCGCTCTTGGTTTTCTTCATTACACTGCCTGTCCCCGTCAGAATTTTCTTCGCTGCTTTCTTCATTCATGGATTCTACTTCGCTGCTCTCTTCATTATTAGATGTTGCTTCGCTGCTTTCTTCATTGGTGAATTTTCCATCGCTGTCTCTGTTTAGCTCATCACCGCTGGATTCTTTATTATCAGTATGCCCTTCGCTGTCATGTTTGTTAAAATTCAATTCCCCACCATTGATTGAACTTGTCGCAGACTCACTGTTTTCATTATCAAAAATCTTTGTCACACCATCTGTGATGTTTTCATTTCTTTCTCTAGTTACCGAAGCAAAACTAGTACTCGGGCTATGTAAATCTGTGAAATATTAAACAATAAAATAAAATGATTGGTGTGCTAAGATTGACACAATTTTAGAATTTCCAAGAGAAAAATCACAAATTTGTATCAATAATTCTCTCAACACAATTCTCGTTCGTTTGTATAATGTCAATTTTAATTCGTTCACATAATTAATGCAAATCACTTTAAAATTGTACATACCTTTTGAAAATTTACGCATAGAGCGATATCTTCGCATACGCATGCGCGCCTTATACCGACGTTGCTCATCTCGATTCATTTCAACTTATGTTCAGATAAAATTTTTTTATTGTTTGATTTCACTTGAAAACTCGTCACTCGGATCTTTTATAAAATACGAATAGAATAAAACTTCATCAAATATATGGAAACTCACTTTGAAAATCACTTGGAAACTTGTCACTCGGATCTCGTATAAAACACTAATGGAATATAACTTATTCACCATATTCGAATACGCGTTTGTGCCAGTCATAAGGCAAGCCTTGGAAGGACCTAATAGAACAAGTACTGTCAAGGCAGTATTGTGGTAGATTCCAGCTGGAATCTCATAAGGATTTCCACATATGGCGTGATTAAGTCGAGCCTGAGCAGGACCTGAATGAGATAACGGTCAAAAAGGCCTTATCTAGGCGAACCCGATCAGGGCCATTTTAGATTAGGCTGTTTTGGAAATTATTGTGGAAAACCTTATAGCGGCCACATCAGGCTTTTAACAATAGGATTGCCCGTTTCAAAACCTGATCATGACCTCATCATGAACAGGTGAACCCTAACAAATTTCTAGGCGGGGTGCTTCTTATCTGGGTCTCCGAGGGTGCAAAAGGTTTGCCTTCGAAGATAAGACGAATCGGGTTTCTACCGATCCTTTTTCAAGAGGTACGCGCCAAGATAAACAACTGACGTAATGGCGCAGAGTTAGCTCGAGGAAAAGACCGATAAACCCAAAAAAAGTCTCGCGGTTGAGAAAAAATCGTGGGAGAAGTATAGAGTGAGATATATGTCGAAGAAAAAATGAAGATTGGAAATGAGAAAAAAGGAAAAGAATGTTGGAACATCTCAAGCTAAAAATAGTCCTCGCCACGACTACCGTTTTCGTTTCTTTCTTTCTCACACGCGCGCACTCACTCCCCCATCCTTTCGTCTCTCGGCGTTTTTTACGGATCTCACTTTTTACGACTCCTGTAATCGCAGGCTCTTTCGTTCTCGGACAGGTAGATGCTGCGCCACTCGCTTCAGATACAGATCTTTATAATTGGAATTACGTTTTTTCTCCTGACGATGAATTCGAGCGAGGCGAGAGACTGAATTTATAAGCATATGAATGTGTTCGTCGTCACAATATAAACCGAAGTTGCGGAGCTTCCTCATCATCGTAACATCGAATCACTTCTCTCGATCGCACTTAAAACAGCTTTTGAGAATAAAGAATCTTCTCAGAACGACAAATTCGCATTTTGTTGCTTGAAACGAAGCATGCAATAAGAGCACACAAAAAACTTTATTCGATCGGAATGACGACCATTTTTGTACTTTTTTCGCAGTGAATCGAGCTCTTTGGAGTGTCTGAAAAGTGGCGAGTTCGCGTCCTCGTTCGGTGAGTAACGGTCCTTTTTTTTTATATTTTTATTCTAATATAAATCGTACTTGGACACATGAAATTTGAGCGAGTATTACTTTGGTTGTTGTGCCGGAAGGGGCGACTGTTATTTTTCCTTGGAATTTGTTGGCGCGTCTGTAGTGTAAACCGTATTTGGCTGACACGTGCATTTCACTCGTCCAGTTCTCGTGGGGTCCGGTGGGACTTTTCGTACACCGACCACAGGACCCGGAACCCTTTGTCCAAACTTTAGACATCGAGGAAAAGTGACAGGAAGAGAGAGAGAGAGAGAGAGAGGATCGAGAAAGGAAAAAGTTATGTCGCTGGACCGGTCGAGAGATTACCGGGAGAGAGAGGGGGGGGGGCGCATTTAAAAGGGACAAACATAAAAGGGTCGAGCGTAGGGATTAATGCAGTGCATCGGAGGAAAAGGGTCCGCACCGAAAGATCTGTGAAGCTCTTTTCCGTCCCCTCGATCTTTTGACCCGAGAAAGCAACGGAGCAAAAGGGGCATGTAATATTATTCAAAATCACGAAAATCTCCGATGGAATTTTCCCTTATTTCTCGTATGCTCCCATTCAAAATCCCAGATGCATATCTTATACGAGGATCAAAAGGGGGGTTCAAAGGAATTCTTTTCGAGTCTCTTCCTCGTTCGAGCTCGTATAGGGTTGCAACGAAATCATCGTCCGTTGGTGCGAGCTGTTTTGTCAATGTAAATGAAAAAATCGAGGGGAAATCGCGAGAGTGTGTCGAACGAGTGAGTTTCAGGTAAAAAGGGTCAAAATAGTACAAAAGGATTGTCGAACACTGGCGCGCGAGCATCCCGAATCCTAGACATCGAAGCCGTTGGACGTAATCGAAAGAAAAGGGGGGAAGATTCTCTTGGAAAACAGAAAATTGAATTGAAAGAGTGAACGAGGCTATTGAATCATCGAGCAGCCTGCCTGAAAGGATCCGTCGAAGATCGTGCTCTTATTCTACTCCACCCACATTCTCGAGGGCTGCATTTTTTACATTCATCTTACGATGCATCCCCCTCATGAACTCCACGTCAAAACACGTGTTGAGATTTCTTCTCTGCTGAAAAATATCGCGGCTCGATTCCACCCCGATCTAAGAAACGCGTTACATTGTTGATACGTGGCACGAATTTTTTCGTAAGAGACGGAAAAAAGGGGAAAAAGATGCTTGAAAACGACGGTTTTGCAGCTGCTTTTCGCTCATCTACGTATTTTCTTTACTCCCTTCCCGATGGCATTTGACGTATTTTTCACGTCACTATCCTTTCGCCAAAGCACCTTTACCGGGTCCAGGTGCACTCGAAAATGCTCTTTTGTTCACCTCGAAAATTCAGTAATTCTGGACGAAATAACGAAGCGCTAAAAATCTTGATTTTCGTTCTCTCCGACGAGATTCACTTGTCGCGAGATTACGATGCGGGCTCACTCCGCTATTCCATTGTCATCCCGCCAGCACCGGCGACAACCCTTTCACAGGTGAATCAAAATCCCACACCGCCAACCCTTTCATTCTTCTCCATTTTTCAGGTCACTTTCCGCGCTAACCCTTTTCCCCGTTCGAGCCACATCGGTCCCTCGATCCCGCCCGCTCATCCTCCGCTACACGCGAGAACAGTTAAAAGGGTTGGATTCTGGGTTACGGGATCAAAGAGTTAGGGATCTTGGCTCACTCGGCGTTTTACACACTCGAATTTGTAACGGGGATACCTGTAAGATTACGATCGAATAATATTTTCAGACGATCTCGATTATCCCTGAGAAATTGCTTACGAAATACAGATCAATTAGGACGAGAGGGGAAAGCAGTTTTTTTCGTGCGGTCGAGATGATTTTATCAGTTTTTTTTTTTTTTTCAATTTTCTCAGCGTTTTTCTGAATCAGTTTTTAATCCTTGATCGATCATCTGAACGATCAGAAAACAGGGAGAAAATTAAGGCAACGATCTTTCTGCTCGTCAGGAGGGTTGAAAGCCTCGAACTTACTCGCAGGTTCGAATTGACGTTTCGTGATTTCAACTCAAGTTTTTGAGGTGAAACTAAAACCCAAAATCCAGACATAAGTAGGTGATTTCGGGGTAAAATTTTCTGCCCAATCGCGTGGCGATGAAGACATTGACCGTCGATGATAAATTCCTTTAAAAAATGTCATTTCGAATATTTTTCCGTACTTTGACAGGATTTTAGTTTGCTTTATTTTACAGCGGGGCAAACAATAACGATTTCGAACAAGTTTGGATGCATCTGCTTTCGTGATACCGCGAAGATGCAGGTCCGAACAAGTTTCTTCATCCCGAGCGGCGACACTGACCTTGACTTTGGGTGTAATATTAAAAGGTTTTGAGCGGGTTTCGGCTTTGACGCAGCGTTTATCAAAGACCCACGTGTGCGGACCCGGGCTTTGGTGCCGTCGCGCTTTCACTGTTACAATGCGCGCGCGTACTCCTGTCCGGAGTGTATATGCGAGCGTGTACAATCCCGCGAGATTTCTTGAGGCAGAAAAGTTTGCACCTGGTGTTGGTTGCAGGTTCAAACCTGCAAGAGCGATGCCTTTGGATGTTGCGAGTTGCGCCAGTTTCTCACGCAAGCGTCCTTAAGAACTCGCGCTTTCTGTATCGTCGCACAAAAAGAGTCCGCGAGCGCGTTCCAACTTGTTCCCGATCTTTTTTACTTTTGATTTTTCATTTTTTCTTCCCGACGCCAGCTACGAACGTCGTCCTTTTATCCGCGCAAGGCTCATCCCCGAGAAAAATCGTACAAAGCGCGACCCTCGCGAGTGTCCTCGGGGACGCAAGACGCTCCGCACTTTTCTTCGATTCAAATGCACACGACACTTTGTTAAAAGGAAGGCGACTCTGTCGGAACCCGGACAAAAAGTTCCGATTTAACTCTCGGAAGTCCGGAACTCCGCTCGGAATCCTAACTCCGATTCTCGATGCCGGAGCACGTTTTTCGACACCCCCATTCCCTGGGACCGCGATTCTCCTCTTCCTTTTTTCTCACTTTCTCAATATCTTACCAGACAATGGGAAGAAAAAGTGTGAAGAAAACATCGATCGTTGCGCAAATTACGCGATGAAAGGTCCGACTCCTTTTTGTTACTTTCACCAAATGCAATGGAATCGAAACTCTTTGAGCGCTCATGTTTTGTTGATATTTCCAAACGCTGAAACATTGGAGAAAAGCTTCTCGAAAACTCCACACAAAAACACACACGAAATTCCCTTTCAAGTCATTCGAGGCTTTAAGATTCGAAACGGATAGAAACATCTGACGGTGCATCTGTCCTTCGATATTCATGTCCGAAAATCTCATCAAAGTTTTTTTTCATTCATTTTGTACTGTTTTACAATCACATCGATCTTTGCTCCTCACAGGTTTTAATGAAACCGAAAAATTACTCTCGTCAACCAACAAAAAATTTTACTCCATTTCCATGAAAGTTCACACTTTTTGCAGTAATAATCGTAAAATTCGAAAGTCCCTTTCGATTTCAACGATTGTATCAAGATTTTTTGACTCTTCACCTGAGAAGCCTGCAGCAGCGCCACTACACGGAGAAAACGAGGCCGAAAATTCTACGGGAAAGTACTAAGAATATAGAATCTCGGGGACAGTATATAAATTGGATTGCAGCATTAATTCTAAGAGCAGTAATAAGAACTGTTCTATCCACCATAGTAAAAAGACCAATATCCATACCTTTATTCAAAAGACTCAAGAATCTTTCTCTATAAGCATAGTAAAAAATGTTTTCAGTCACTTCAAATGTTTATATTGTTGAGTATGCTCGGGCAACCCTGAAAAAAAACCATATGTGTCGTAAAACGTCACACGTGTTCGGTGCATATTCGTGTATTTATCATAGAATTTACTATGCTGACAGTCAAAATTTGTGATTTACAATACATTTCGACTCATCAGTAAGTGCTAGTCTGACACGATGAGTAACACTCGAAAAAAAAAAACGAAATACAGTTCTCACACGTGCATTACTTTTTGCTATCCACACAAAGCTGTTTAGAATTCAAGGGATGAAAAATTGGAAAATCCAAAAAATACTGTGCTGTTTGTAATCGGTGCTTAAATATACTTTTAAAATTCTTGAAAAATAATATATTCCTCCAAGTGTCAAATGGCCAATTTTTCGGAACCATTTCAAATCCTTCAATTATTTCATCCACAATTATATTTGCTAAGAAAATACGAATAAAAGGGTACGAAACTGAACGTTGTTATATCGTACGAGAAACATTTTAGACCGACGAGAAAATTTCCGCCTGATTTTATTGGCCCCAGGGTGAGGCTTACGTCAGAAAGCGTGGATTGTAGAGTTCAAAAGTAAATCATTTCCTCGTAGAAATAGGATGTTCCTGGGACGCAGTGTGACGACAAACGCAGTAAACAAAATATCAGGCTCGATCGAGTGCGTAACAACGCAGTTGACTTCTGTGTCGAGGATTATTGAGACTCGAATTCGACAGAGTGCTACAGTCGAGAGATTAGTTGGGAATCCCCAAACATTGATGTATGCTCAAAAAGATATTTCCACTTATCGGTAAACCCAGTATCAATATGCTAACCCATTGACCTGCGATCGTGATCATCCGGAGATCCAATATTACGCCGGATTTATATCTCCAAAGCAAATATCACATGTGAGGTTCCTCGATGTGTGAGCAGCGACAAAATAGCGCTCGAATCGAGACGAGCACGAGGGCAAACTAGCTCGAGAACTGTGCAAGTTTGTGCTCTCGAGTCTCTCTGAGGATTTTCTCACAATGTAATATGCACATGTCGACGAAGCGATGCCATAAGAAAATATCTGAATCGAGTATTCCAACGCTCCAACGTACGCGCGAATTGAAAAGAAATCTCGCTCGTTTTCAACAACACAAACGCGTATAGAAACGATTTATCGAAATTATCTGCTTTTGAAATGGAGAACGAAAGAGTGGGACGAGTAAAGCGTAGATCCGTGTATTTCGTTTACGAAATTCCGTGCACTGGTCCTGAGTAAACATTGCTCGTTGGCACACACTCTCGTTTCTATACGCGCCTGATGCAGGGTCGTGTGGGCTGCGGAGAGTGCGTGCACCTAAGCAAACAAAAATGAAGAAACAGTCGCGTCGTCCCGAGGGTAGCCTGTGCCATGAAAGGGTCGGGATCCGCATTTCGAAAAAAGCACATTTATCGATCGAAGATTCATTCGTCTCGCGCTAAGCACGGAGAACGAGTGTCTTGGGGGACGAGGATTTGGAAGCGAGAAAAGGTGAATAACGCGGGGGATGGGGATGCGGAAAATGGAGAAAGAGAAGGAGCTTCCTCGAGGAAGAATAAAAAAAAGTGGTGCATCCACGGCTCCTCATTGAAGATCGTGCCACCGTGAATTTCTCTCCATAGATATATCCTCCGAGACGCAGAATCCATTCTTAAAGGATTATCGTTATAAATTATACATTTGCCCCTGGCAATGCCACCCCCCTGAGAATCTTCGACTACTTTTGCTTCTCTCTCTCTCTCTCTTTTTCTCCTTCGTTTCTGCCTCTGGAGCTTCGGCCTTAAGAAGAAACACGAGCGTGTTTTCGTCGCGGTTTTTATGGCGGAGCGACGTGTACGTATACAAAAGGCATATATGAGGCTCGCGCGCGCGGTGACCAGTAGTTCTGCCACCATGCCGAAAACGAGGGAGCTTAGAGATTTCAATCGCGGGATTAGTCGGACCGTGTCATCGCGGTATCCTGTCTATTGGGTTCTTCCTCCGAGCGCTCTCGCTGCCGGGTCCCCATAACTCTCCTCATTTATCTCCCTTTTTCTTGCTTGTGCAAGAGAATAAAATGGGAGAGGACGCTTTTTCATTCTCGCGCATTCGTTGATGGAAAAACGATGGATTTTTTTGTAAGCAGCATTGATAGGGAACGGCGGTGCTTTTACGAGGAATTCGAAGGCTCCCGAGGCGCGAACGTGCCGGATTAATTTTGTTTCTTTTCCACTCCTTCGGACCCCTTTAATCTCCCGAGGAAAAAGTGATGTTGAGCGGAATTACAATCGTCATTTTTGTTCATCCGAGCGAATGCGTTTTCAGGAGAAAACAAAATCGTTTTCTCCTCGAAATCGATCGTGAAAATATATTCAACCACGAGAATTTCTCACCTCGCGGTGATTAATTCCAAAATTCGAAGCTGCGAACAGCCTGTGATTTATGTACAGACATCCTCGAGGATCCAGGCGCGGGTCGTGCCTACAAAACGCCCGAGTCAGCCCCTTCGTTATTTTCCATTCGTACCACATTTTCTATTTCCTATTTATCGACTGTGTACATGGACAAGGAGGAAAGGCGAGCGGGGAATGTTCTCAATGAACTTAGAAATGATTCTCTGCCTTCGATCTCCAGCCGACAATACTCGGGGTGTGCTCATACCCAGCCCAATATAAATGTACATAATAATTTGAGCTGCGAGAATCGACTTCTCACTGCACACATATTTTATTACGATTTTAACTATTTCTCAGAGTTTCAAATGCCTATTGCGACGTTCCTGACGGGCCCCCGGAAGACATAATGTGCATTTCGCTTGAAGTTGACGCTTTTTAAGTATGATGGGTCCGCTCAGTCTCTTTCTTGCCTTTTTCGTGCGCGCTATTCTTACCGAGAGTAGGTTGAAAAGTATAGAGCACGACGGCGTAGACGACAGTATTCTTTTCCCGACTCATAGTCCAGAATATAGAAGGCCCTTGGTCGTCCTGTGGGCGGAGCGGTTCGCCCAGAAAGGGCGAGCGAGCGGGCAGTTAGAAATTTTCGTTCCTCTCGGTCCATCTTTTTTTATTCCCTTTTTTTCTTAGCGTCTTTCTTGGACGAGACGCGGGGGATAAGGACGTTCGTCGAGGGCACACTGAGGGGGCTATGGTTCAGAAATTGAACACGTGCAAGGGTGAGTCAGAGGTCCTCGGTGGTCGCCTCGAACTCTCCGAGATTCGAGGCAGAAAGAGAGAGGAATGTACGCAGCGAGCGCTCCTTCTCCCGCTCGTTCGCTCTCCGTCCCTCTATCATGAAGCTTGAAAAGGGGCCTGCGAGCAGGACCAGCGAGAGGCGCGCAGCAAAGGGGAATCCGTAAGGACCCTGCCGAGATTACTCCGCAAGATAGCGAGGCCCTTTCAGAGCTGGAGCTCAGAACTCGCATTCTCTTCGCTCGCTTCTCTCTCATTCTTCCTCATCTTTCCACATATCACTCGTCTTTTATACGCGCCTTTTCATTTATTTTTATTTTCATCTTTTCTTTCGTACTGCTTTCGTACACGCTCTTTCGGTCTTTTCGTGCAGAAACTCACTAATTCGAATACACCTCGAAGCTTTCTCATTCGCCATTTCCCGAGACTTTCCAGCCCATTATATCCGAGCCCGAGTTCGTCTACTTTTCATTACCTGCCCCCGAGGTAATTGAAAAAGCGTCTACTTGAGTTTCCATATTTTACTTCTCGACCGCGATGTAATACATTTTCAGGATTACATTCCTCAGTGTCTTCATAGATAAGAATTTTTCGGAGGGTTGGATCGAGCGGAACGAAAGTAATTCCAGCGGGGCCCTGAGTTCCCGATGGCTCAGTTCACCTCGGCCTCGCGTCCATCCTCGACTTCTAAACTACTAAACGAGTACTAGTAATAGTATACGAGAGACCAGAGAGCTTTTTATTGCTGGGCCAAGCCCGTCGTAGCTCGCACAGAGATTGATTGTTCCTTTTTCTTGTTTCGTTTTTTTTTTTTTGGTTCTTTCATTCCAGCTGATTCCTCGTGTTCGAACGACGCAGGGAGAGGGAGAGCTTCGGTATCCATTAGAACACGTGCATCCACCACCGTAACAAGTGGCCCATCAACGTTACAAAACCATCGCGGGTCACGTGAAAAAAAAGAAAAGGAAAAAACCTTCGAAATCTTCCAGACTCTCGACCCTTCTTGTCCTCTTTCTCTTTTTCTCGTTGCTTCTTCGTCCCTACATAAGTACGTATATTCCGCAGCCCCTAATGATTCCGGCTCTTCGCCCAAATTGGTGGCATTTCACGATCCGGCAAAGTCAATCCACCAGGACAAACCATAAGAGAAAGAGAAGAAAGAAATTTCTCCCCTGTCATTAGAGGGTGATTTTCGGGAAATGGTGTAAATTGGTACGCGCGAGAACAGCCAAACTATTGTGCTCGACGAACAAACGTGTTCACGAGACTTTCTCTTTTCCGGTTACACTATAAATCGTTGATTGACTCGGTTTCGCTTTTGTGCCTTAGATTTCGTTCTCTATTATTTTTTCTTTCATGCCTTTTTTCTCGACGCTTTTTTTCTACAGATTTCGTTTAATCCTCGCCCATGCGTTTCTTTGCTCTTGGAAGATGCTTCAGGATTTCACAATGAAGCTGGAGGTGCTAACTCACTTTTGGCCTTTTCGGAATGCCATTTCGGATCCGATTCAATAATAAATTATCTTTTTCTACCGTAGCATCATCTGCACAATAAGTAATCACTCCATTTTCAGCTTCACCCAATAATCGTTACAGAAATCGCCTTAACAATGGCAAAATTGCATTCAAAACTCTATTAGTTGAGAGTGAAACGTCCCTTCAGCAACATCAGATTCAACGTCTCATGATATTCTCCTGGAAACTCCAATTTTCATTCGTGCATCGCTATAATCGTTTTCGGGTTATAGAAACTCGAAACTCTGTCACGAATTGCGTCGGAAAGCACGCCGAGAGAAGTTCCGGATTGTTCTTGAGGGGATTCGAAATTTCGTTATTTTCCTAATAATCAAAAAATCGAGTCTTTTTTCCATATTTCGATTCGCCAGTCAAACATTGTCGAAAGAGCGTTGATAAAGTGCCTGAAATGTTGGTTTCTCAAGATTTTTTCAAGGTGCCTCGATCAGAAAATGAGTGCGAGCCATGGCTGCAGAGTTTTCGGATGAAAATACGTCAAACAATGGGCCACTGAGATGAAATATGTTCACCGCCTTGGCAGTGACGAGGAATTGGTTTCGCGTGAAGAAACGACGAATTGAGCCTGCTCAGCTATTATTTTCTTTTCTGTTAACTGGGTTGTTTTGTTTCGTACCGAAAATTCCTACGGGGCGAAAAAAAATTGCGATTATCTTGAGCCATTCTTACCGAAAGAACCGTTGCAGGCACATCATCATCTTTGAAGTAGATGAAAAAGAAAACGTTTTTGCTGAAGCACTCTTCCGGTACAGGAGATAATTCTTCTCCACTCACGAGAAATATTTCGGATGAGTTTTGCGAGGGCCCAAATATCCTGTGCTTGAAGAAAATATTGGTACTACGTGCAACGAGCTCTGGGTGGGCTATTTCACGGCACAGTGGTCCCACTCTCTCTCACTCTCACTCTCATTTTCTCGCTCTTCCTCATCCTTTTAGTTTACCCAACGTTACGTAAGTACTGCTGCGAGAGACCCTAATCTCAGCGCCATTTTTCTCTTCCACTCGAACTTTCCCACCCACCTTTCCGCCCCTGCGTCCAAAGATCATGCAATTTCCGCCCCCCCCCTTCTCCCCCCTGGCTACAGTAAAGCGCTCGGTACAAAATCAAGCGAGCAAACTTTTGAGACAGCTCGCAATGGCTCGGTGAACCTGTCACACGGCGTTACGCTTCATTCCTTTCATTGGCTCATTCAACCTTGAACATTTTTGATCGTCGAACGTTCTAATCGAATCAATCATTTTTCAACGCCCAGCAAATAAAGTTTCATTCAAAAGCAAATTCTTTTCGATTGGCTTTTGAATGCAAACGAGTAGGGAATTAATCTTGAAAGTGCGGAAAGCACGTTATTTCGAGAATCTTCAAATTTGAGAAAAACAATATTTGCACGTCCCTTTTTTCTATTTTTATCAATTTCATCGTCGAGAATATTTGAACATTTCGCAGCAACTGAAGCTAACATCTTTTATGCAAGCTGAATGAAAAATTTTGTAGAATTTTTCATTGTAAAATGAAACAGCGTTGAGATCACATTTGGACAGAAATCAAAGAATCGTTTCCCCGAAAAAATGTCTATTTCCATAACGAACGTTTTCTCAGTGCCTGTAAAAGAGGCGGCAATATTTCGTGACGCGTTAAATTGAGTAGCCCCTTAGGATTGCACAATCGAGCAGGCAAAAGCTTTCGCCAGCTGCACATTCGAGCATCAATCCAATCGCGATGATTTCGTGCTAGTGAGAAAAATTATACGTTCATCTCGAGAGCGTGGAATTTCGGTAACGAAATATCTTGCGAGTATTTGCCGCCTCGTTTCTACGAGAACAACCGTTTCGATACGGTTCTAACAATCTTCTAACCGAGCTGCACTCCAACACACCACAATTTTCATCCTATTTCAAAATGTATACGCTACTAGCAAAGCTTAGATTTTCGAGCCTTGATTTGGCGCATCGGCTTCACCGAAAAATCGTTTTTTTTTTGTCGGAGCACCGACCGAGCCAGAACGAATGATTTTACGGGCACTTCATCCGTGCGTAGCCATCGACGAAAGCGGAAAAGAAGTTCGATGAAAATTTGAGGCCATAGAAATTCAATTGATTTTGTAGTGCTTGGAAAATACGGGCCATTTCGTTACGATCAATCGTTATGATTACTCATTTCAAAAATATTATCGAAAAAATTCTTGAATATTTCAATAAAATATTTTTTTGTCATTTTTCGAGGTCTACCTCCTCATTTCATTTATAGTTTTCCTTCTTTATTTTTCATTCGGCAGTCACGTTCCATGAATTTCCCATCGAATATCATTACAGGCGTGCCCATTGACTGATGAAGAAAAAAATATTGATTTTCCTCAGAAAAGCTTCACTCGTAAATGCTCGTCTTAAAAATACTCGAAAAGTATTTTTAATACTTCTCTCAGTACAACGATAGTGAAAAAAAAAACAAAAAAAAAAAATTTCTCACGTTTGTGTGCTCATTTGGTATTTCAGGAGATTTTTCTAGTAAGAAATACATTCGGAACGTTGTTCTAAGAACGTTTTCAGTCCTGATCAATTCTCTGAGTCGATTGGTCTGAAAATATGAAATGTTATGAATTTGAAGTAAGAATCGTTGAGTATATTTTGACAAAAGGTGCACTCGCAACGTAAATTTCCATGCCATTTATCATATAGAACCGAATGATAACTCGTGTCAGTGGATTCGAAAGACTTGTGGAAGGGATCGTCGCGATTTGGCACGCTCAGTTATTCACTGGTTATATTAACCCACGGGATATTGGATCGTGAATTTCCGTAATAAATAACGTTCGAGGTGACAAAAAGGAGGTGTCCGTGGAGCGTAGTTGCGGACTTTGGTCTGTGAAAGGGCACATAGAAAAAGAAAGAAACGAAGAAGAGCATAAATTCGAAGTTGGCAGAGTAAAAAGGACATTGACAGGAGTGACCTGTCGTCACGGAATATTAGGCCATTGGCTGGTGGGTTTATGTGGCTTTGGCGACTAGAAAAAGGCGACAAAAAGCAGTGAGACGACGATGCCGCCTCCTGCTTTTCTTTCTCCTGCTCTTTATTCTCTCGCCGCCGCCCTCGCGAACTCCGGAGAGAGAAAGAGCGCTCGCATGAATTTTTCGTTTGCACTTATGCGAGGTGGAAGTGCACATTGTGCTCCTTCTCTGTCCGACAGACTTTCTCACTTTTTCATTCGTGGACTTTTAGCGCGATGTAGCCGAGGGTGCGAGGCGCTTGAAAATCGGCGTATCGGTGACGAGTCAAAGGGAACGAGAATAATGCGGAGGGCGAACGTTTCGTCGGGTTTGAAATTCTCTTAACGCACCGGAACGGGTGGTCCCTTTTCGAATCTCGGCCTCTTCGCCGGGAGTTTGATTCTTCTCTCGTTCTTTTTCTTCGCCGTACACCCTCTCATTTCTTTCATAAGATCAGAAGGAAAAAACCGGGTGGAGAGAGCGAGAGACCGCGGAAATCGGCGTGACGCGGTTTCCTCGTACATTCTCTTTGGTTAAAGCGCGGATTTTCAACTCTCCAGACGCCGTATATGCGCGTATAAAAGTGAATTCGTTAGTCGAGCGCACCTTGAGTTTGCGTCCAGCATCGTCCCCCGGCTTTGTATTTTCGACTTGATTTTCAACGTCCCGGGGCAGACGTGGGGAAACGACAATAAAACGCGCGAGCAAAGAAAAGGAGATTCTCGCGGCTTGTCGGTGAGATAAATGCCCGAATCGTACAGCCACGAATTTTCACCCTTCGAACAAATGCAGCAGCACGAAATTCAAGCGTGCATAATTTCACACAATGCTCCATGTATGCGCGTGCGATTTCTCGGGAAATTCGAGTTCTGTGCGAAGCGACGTTTCCAGAATATTATTCCTTCCTTTCCCTTGTGCCGTGATTGGCCGCGACAAAATTTCGTGGCTTTTAACATTCGGGTCGCGCACGCGTGTTAAATTACTTTCGATCTAGAACTAACGACGCGAGTAATTTTTCGTCTAGTCAAAAGCTTCTTAAACGTTACCTATGAGACTATCGGGAGTCCTTCTGCGGCGAAGGGCCTCACTCGTACTCGAATTAAACGGTGCTTCAGACTTGCCGATTATATCCGAGGGCTTCAACTTGAGTCTTCCGTCACGGATTACGTCCCTTTACGAGGTGTACGAGTGCCTACGAGAAAACTCTTCGCGGTGCTGCTCCCACTTCACTCCTCACTCGTCAAATTCCCATTTCAAGTTTTCATCTAACCGAGAAATTTTCGGATGATTTTCCCGTGACGTTGAGTCACATTAAAAAAACGGGTTTGAGACAGTCGCCTCAAAATACTGGCGAGAAATAATAGGGCATTGCGCCTTTTTTTTAAAACTGTTTTAAATTAATCCTGAGATCGTAATGATCCAGTGGAATTATTATTTTAACTCTATAAGACCGATAAGTATCTTAAAAGATATTTTTTATTTATGATTTTGAAATTTCGCGCAGAAACGCTAGCCGCCATGCTGCTTCGGTTTGCGACGTTAGCAAACGATACGACTGCGAAGGACCAAGTAACCAGATTTGCGAAAATATGTGCCTGAATGCATTAACACAAGTGTAAAAACGCCACAAAAATTGTGGATTCATCGCTCGACCATCAGCTTATTTATCATTGCGGTAGATCTGTACTTTCTGCTTTCACAAAACCGTCTTCCATGATGCGATTTTAATAGAATAAATGATAAAAGTCCACAAACGTGATAATAACTTGTAAAATTTCAAAATAAAACAGAGCACAGCTCAAAAATGTGGATTCTTTATCGAAGTGACGTCACGTTGGAACCCAATATGGCGGATGGCGTTTTAGAAATTGAAAAAACAGATGAAAAAAAGACGATTTTTGATAACGAGTTATAAAATTTACGTTGCATTTTTATGAATAAATATTGACGTTTCTCGTTTACTTTTTACAAAGTCTTTCATAAACACGAATTTTTATATTTTTTTTTACGCGCTGTAAAATACCCTGTTCGCCTCTTTATTGAATCATCCGAAGACGAAGAATTTTATTGGCGAATGATTAAGATAAAATTCGAGTGGTTCGAGCTTTTTCTTCGACGTTTTTCTCCACTCATCTCCGATTTCATTCTGTTCTCATTATGGCCCGAGCCATTAGTCACATCAACTCAGCCATCGCGTGGAGACGAGAGGAGCAGCTGCAGATTTCGAAACTTCGTGATTATCCACGTCTTTCGACTGGTTCGAACAGTGAGTAAAAGTCCTTTAAAACACACTATAATTGAACACGGATCGGTCTGCATTTCGTTCAGCTCGTTAGCCATCATCTGAATGAACTTGGCACGCCAATAAATATTTTCCTCTCTCCGCAATAAGTACTTGACAAAGAATTAGCGACTTTGACAAAAATGAAAATATTTTCAGCAACGTCTGTCGACATCAAACCCAAAGAAACCCAAAAAAATTGCATTGCAAATATCGCAATGAATAACAATTTTAGTTAACTTTTGCTTCGAGTCATTTTTGTACAGGAAATCGAGTCGCACAATTTTCATCCGTTCAGTTTCACGAATCCATGGATTTTGAAAAAGCTACAGCGAAAGAATCGAGGTTTTTTGTCTCCAACAATTATTCATTGGCGAATTACAATCAAAATTTTGTCGACCTCTCGAGAGCACGTTTCCGCGTAGGTCCAAAAAACCTGGAAAAATTGTCCGCCCTGTGATTGGATTCTCGATTAAAAATCGGTCCAAAATCCCACTGCTGGACTTCCATCTCCGTTGCACCGAGCTCCGAATTATCAGCAAAAACGTGACAATCTGCTTCGAATTTGTGATACTTTTCATCACGTTTTATTGACAACACACTCGAGTAGATTAGAACCATTTCCGTGGTTATCCGAGGCAAGATAATCTTGATGCCGAGCAGCACATGCACAACTTGATCCCGCGCTGCATAAAGACGCCTCGTATAAACCCCCATCGAATAATCCAGTGCTCCCAAAGCCGAGTTTGTACCGCGAAGGTGCTCAAAACACTTTCCAAATCCCATTGAAAGAAGAATCTCCCTCGCTCGGTCTTATTCTGCTTCTCACTAGGTTAAGACTTAATCCAGATGACGAGAGGATATTGCGTGCGTTACACGGGGATGGATGATCCTCGAAGTTTTTTCTTCGCGTCCGTGCGGTACGGAGCCGCGTGTAAAACATACTTTGAATTCGCATTTTCCTTGTCCTTTTTTTCGTTGCGCGCAGCATCTTTTTAAAGAAGAGTTTCTCATCCCCGGAGAAATTCATCGATGCGTGACATCTCGAAGGTTGAATCTCGCGTTCGAGGGCAGAATCGACACAGAAACGTTGCGTCCAAAGGCTCTTCTTTCTTGTCGAATCTCGAAGCGAGCTGGGGAGATTAGCTCTTGAAGAAATTTGTAAACTCGTGTTCCGATGGAGCAGGTCAAATTTTCTAGCGACGAACATCGTAGAGACGTGAAAGCGACGAGGGCGTTGCTTCGATTGGAGTGTTTGGTGAACACGCATTTTCCCTTCCGCGTCGATGAGCGTATTTAACGATGCGATTTTAACCGAGATCTCGATGAGATCGCGCCTTCGTTTTCAAAACATTTCCACTCTTAATGCCTGCTTACTGCTCTTTGATACGCCTCGATCTTTCCAAGAGAGTTGACACTCGGCGCTGAATAAGAAACGCGAAGAAAAAACGCATCGATAATGACCCTCGCGTACTGCACGATAAAACGATGCGGGTAGGTGCGCTCGGCGAAGAGGGATTCAGAAAAAAACGTCTCTTGGGTGTCCAGTTGTTCGATGAACCGGGAAACGCCTCGTCCCTCGTGCTCATCCCCGCCTGCGCTGCCCGCGGCTCATTCTTGAGGATCGTGACGTGGGTGAGCCTGCGGAATATTCCATAAAACGAAAAAAGTGTCGCTGCACTGAGAGACTGATTTGCTGTCTTTTTTTCAGTTCTGCTAAGTACGCTGGTCATTGCGAGAATCATGCGGGTGAATTCATGCCGATACGACGCTTTACGAGCTTTCGTTTTGTTGGATTTTCGGTGCTGATTTTTCCGACGATTTTATGCCGTTTCTGTATTCGCGTCGCCGGCGAATCGTATATCAAATGTTAAAAGTTTTCATTTTCGTCGGGAGCCTCAATTATTCCAGTTCCATTTGCAAAAGGGTGAAAACGAAATGAAACTTGTGGAGTGAGATGACCTGGGACTTTTTCAAAGATTTATCGGATACGGGACGCCCCATAAATGCTCACGCTTCGCTCCTCGACATCGAACACTCCTTCGTAAATCGATTTTTAGTCATCGAAACAAACGATACGATCGTACACTCTAAATTGCAATTTATCCTCGTAGGATTCCCCATTGTAATTCTCCCCTCTATCCCGTTGTATTATTTCTCGAAAATTGTGTGCACCTGCACGTTCGATCTTTTTTTTCTTTCTACTCTTACAGCTAGTTAGCTACGGTACTATTAATACAGAGAACACACGCTGAGCTCAAATATATATCTTCGATCTTTTTTTTTTTTTTTTCTTTTCTTTTCTTTTTCTTTATTATTTTTCATCTCTGGGGCAAAGTTACAACGGGCAACAACCCCGCCCACACGGAATCCGTGGGGCCCTCGGAATAGATTTCGTCCTGAGGCCCAATTTACGAAAGAGCCCATTTTACGTCTCGTCTATAGAGGGAGACGGAAAGGATCGTTGCTCCAGTGCTGAACGCCTTTTTCCTTCTCGCTCTGACCCCAGGACAAACGAGTCGGTTCCATCTCTCGCTCTCTCCCCCTCCGCTTCTCTGCTTCGTAACGAACGGGGGCGAGAAGGACCAGGAAACGTTCCACCACTAATTTGATCCTTTCCGAACGGTTCTCTGTACGAGGCCGGAAGCGCACGGGCTTCGTAACACACGCTATTTGAGGCTTTGATGATTCGCCGCTCACGCGCGCGTCAGCACAAACGATCCTCGAAACAGGTTAACCCGACGAGAGTCGTTAATTAACAAGTGCGAGGGCCGCGCAGTATCGAAACCGTACGAGTCTCATATAAACACATACTTAAACACACCGACGGATAAACTCCCGCTCGTGTTAAAAGAGCGGTGAACTCTTACGCCCCTTCGCAATGCTCACACGAATTCTGAATTTTCCCTACAAAACGCTTCTTCTCGTATCCACGCTGTTCGGGGCCTTAATCGGTATCGATGGAACACCCTTTTCCTTACCCTTTGACTTGTTCCCAACAAGACCGACCACCCGCGATCCCCAGCGCTTTTGATTCCACCCTTTGTACAATATTTATTCCGGGATTATCGTCTTTGACGGCGTTTTCAAATGATTTTTATATTTCCGTCGGCCCATTAAGGTAGCTCATGCACGAAACGATTTTCTTAAGAAAGTCTTGAAATTTACTCAGAACTCAAATGAGTAGTCGACTGACACGCGTATCAAATTTTAAAGGATTCGTCTTATTCTTTATTTAGATAAACGTGCTTGAATGCGTGAAGGAAAGCACACGGGGGTATAAGGACTAAGCGTAAAAAGTCGTTTATCTTTTCATATAACGAGTGAACGCTTCTTACGAAGTTTATGAAAAACGTACACAATAACAATGAAGTATATAATGAAGGTCTGGGAAACAATTCGCGAGGAATTGTGTAACTAGTAATAAAGATATATTGAGTCAAAGATTGAACGAAATTGGTAACGAGCCCTCGAACAATCTCACATTTGCTTATTTCAGCATTTTGCTTCTTTTGGTTTAGACCATTCCTGTCATAGCCTTCTGTCTTATTTTTTAATACTTATTTTTCCTTGATTCATTTCCCTTTGTATTTTCTCTCGTGCGCTCTTTAATGCGATTTTTTACATAAAAAACTACAGTGTTTTAGCGAGGAACGAATGAAATTTCATGTTTATTGTATTCATGCTTGTAATTTCATTGGCCAAAAGGTGAGTTGAAAAAATTGATTTACAATTTCGAATTAATAACTCTGACATTAATTGAAACTGATCTTTAATTGGGAAGCAAAAATCGACCGAATTTGGACGCCCATAAAATACGATCCTTCGGGCATGATCTACCTTAACTCCAGAAATGGATAAAAATCAAATGGTCTATTCAGCCTCGGAAATTGTACTAGCAGAATATGAGCACTCAGGAAAAAATCATCGACGATCTTGCCGCAGGTCCCAAATGAAGCGGTTGCGATTCACGAAGGATAAACGCGTCTCCCTAATCCCGGGAAGGGCAGAAAGACGAGTCAACTCCGAGAAGTTGCATCCCCTCACTTTCCCAGTTGGGGAGTCAATGAAGCGCGGATATTAAACCTGCGCGTATCGAGTAAGAAAGTATTTATTGTCGAGGGTGTCGCACGCTCCTGTGGCGTCGGTGAAACCGACCTGGAGCCTCGAGTTAAAGAGGCACTTTGACGCTTCTGGCTTTCGGCAAAAATGTGCTAGAGAACTCGCAACAATAAGGTGGCGCGTCACCGTGGCTAATCGAGGCCGCTCGGTCCTCGTGCTCTTAGCGTTGATCGAACCGCGATGGCGCAACGTTTGAGAGGATCGCGAGCCTCGTAATTGGGCCTCTCATGTCCTGGAAAATTCTCAATTCCATGAGTCTGTCAGGGAGAAAAGAAAGCTTCTGATTTGGTGTCAGCGGTGTGGCGGCGGCGGTGAACAGAAACCGAAAATGAGGGGCCTTTCACTATCGTCGACGGAGTGTTATGTGCCCGGCACCCCGTAATAATCTCCCTTCCAACCCTCGTAATACACGCTCCTATTAATGTCGATCCCTTCGCGGCGAGCTGCGCACCCGCTTTCGGCTCTCTTTGCAACGACGCCGCTGGATTATTTTAACGGGAGTGTCTTTAACGCCTACCAGGATTTAATGCTCGGAAAAGGCCTCTTCACGCCCGGGATGCACCGACGAGGATGCGCTGGAAACTCGAGGCGCGGTAAATGCACTGGCAGGTCCGCATTTTCGGGAATTATGCACCCCGGAGATCGACGCAACGAGGATGCACGAGCTATTTGGGTTGTATACTGGAGACAGAGTTATCGGGTAGAGCAGAAGCGCGGCCCCTGTTTTGCGGCCCTTCGGAACACGCCTGTGAGGAAACTTCAAAAGATCGGGCTTGTTAACCGCTCGAGGAGTCTGCCCCGGAGGCCACTTGGAAAAAAAGCGGATGCGTTATGAGCACAGTCGATACTTTTAGCGGTTTAAGGATCCTTCTAATTTTTATGATCTTCGGAAAAGCCCGGCGGTCCTCGTACCGTTTGGCCGATTTGACACGTCCCTTTGTCTCCGACGCATCCGACCGGATCTTCGCGTTCCTCGTTCCGTAATTTCTGTCAGTCGAATTGGAACATCACAGATCCTTGGGGCAAAGGACACCCGGAATTGGAGGGTGTGAAGGTAATAACCGGTCGTTACTTCCTTTTCGTCGTGTTGGATCATTACGACTAGGAATGTGCAATTTTCTAAGTGACGAATGAGGGTGGCACCTGTCATTACGATGACACCAGCCGCGGGAAAAACTTCGAGTGTACGTTTCATTTCCCTTTTCCGATCCTTCCTGGCCTTCTTCTCCGAGGATTCGTTAAGGTAGATCATGCGTTACTTGTGATTGAAAAAAGCAACTAAACTTCTTTGCTCTTTTGATGATCAAAGAAACGATTAAAATTTATTCTCGCAGTTATTAAAATGATGTGTAACTTATTTCTCGAGATTAATGGATTTTTAATGTAATTATAGTGGTTAAAATACTTTCGAAGTAAAATCGTCAAGCAAAATGTGACAACAGCCATTATTTCTATTTATATGCACATGCATATCTGTATTTTAAACCAGCTGGCTCATGGCGTTGTCAAACCTTCCACCGTTTACGTCGTTATTACTCGTTAACCTCAAATAAGTGTTTTTATTTTTCCATTCCTAAGTGATTTTCACCGGTAACAAGGCTTTCTCAAGACATCATTGACATCTGAAAACGTTCTATCTTCTTATTCTCGCTTTTGGCTCTTCAAAGTTGGGAGGATCCTATTTCATTAAATCCAAATGATCGCACAGGAAGTGTGCCTGTCATAAGAGCCTTCAAAAAATGTGATTTTCGTGAATTGTTTTCTCGCCAACTAGGCGGTAGATTCTATAATAATTCCGGGAATAGATTTCCGGGTGTATATTTCCAGCATACTTACAAACTTCAACTCGTTTTCGAATTCCATTAGATTCGCGTGAACTTAAACATTTGAAGCGCAGAGCCGTCGGTCTGCCTGAAAATGCGGCTCCCGATCGCACCCACTTTCCATGAATAATGCGCAACGTGCCCGGAACTGATTCGTAAGTGGTCAATCTATCGTGAAAGTGCTGTACCTTCCTGGAAGTAGAGATCGCCCTTTGGCACGAGGGTGTCGATAATCGCGGGTGTGCCGAACACCTTCCCTGAAAGGAGCCATCACAGCTGAGCGTCTCGCCTCGTTCGCACTTCGGCCTTGACACGCTCGCCAAGTTTTTATTGAGGAGGGTCACAGCACGCGTTCCCCTTATCCCGGAGCTTGTAATACATAAAAGTGTACAGCGAAGGTTTAAATGCGAGCGTAAGAAATAAGCGAAGCTGCGTAGGTTCGTTCGCACCAGCATTTTACTGTTGTCCGGTTGCGCGTTGTTCGCTGCCAAAGGAGACATCACACTGCGATCGGACACGCTCTAAATAATACGTAACATCCTGCTCGTACGACTGATTGACCCGTTGGCCCCTGGGTCGCCTCGTCAATGCGAGAGTTTAGCCCACAGTGGACAGACTTTGGTCTACCGAAGACAGCAGCAGGCGAGTTATGTCCACGAGCTTGTTCAGCGATCGGAGGCTGCAGGGCAGACCTTCGAGCGAAATGGCCCACCGGAGGTGGTCAAGCGATCCTTGGAACGCGTGATCCAACAAAATATGGACAATGTGTGTACACACGATGAATGCGATGCTCCGTGGCTGGTGGTAGATCCTCGGAAAAGTCGCCCTTTCGCTGGCATCGACGCGCGGTCTTCCATGCTCGTAGCCCCAATCCGGAGATCCTCTACATACACAAACGCACAATGCCTTAATTTTACTCGGATATGCGAGCCCCAGCGATACTTGCGGATCGCCTTCCGGACGGATGACTCCGTATTTCTGCAGCTTCTTCTCAGGACGTCTCGAAGAAGCAGCCACTCCCATTGGCACTAAGGATTCCTCGTTCTTTAGAGGCGGATTTCGATTGTTGTTAAATATTTTTGTCACCGGTAACATCTTTGTGAAAGCGTGAGCCACCTCGGGCCTTTATCTTTTCAGGGGGCCTTTGTGCACGCGGCCAAGTTGCTGGTCAATAGACGCGTGTGTTCCGGACTCGTTACCCACCCGTGCCGGCACACAATTCCAACGTCTTCTCCATTGTCCCCCCAAATCGTGACACGCCGGAGATATTTTTTCTTCTTTTTTCCACCTTGATCCGAACTCTCAATGCGCTTCGCAAGCTCCGGAGAACGCGAGAGGAACGAGGAGGATTTTTTTATTGAGAAACGGCGAGGGGAAGAGGGCAGCGAAGACGAGGATGACGTCAAGAGCGGACGGACGCTCGGCTTCGTGGCGCTTTTTCTTACCCCCTCATCCCTGACTCCTCACCGGCTCGAATCCTTCGCCGACCTTGTTCTCGGGAAATCCTGACGTTCTCTATCGAAACTTTAACTTTACAGTGGCTCATCGTTCGGACGCACTCGCACGTCCCTTCCACCCGATGCCCAATCTCATATTTTATATCTGCACGTTAGCTCCTCTCTCACGTGTCGTTCGCTTTCTTTTTACGCACGTTTTCAAGCTCTCCCTTCTCCCTGGAGACGCCTGGGCAAGAAAAAGTTCTCTTCTAAGTTTGCCTGGCCTAGCTGCGGGTAGGAGTTGCCTCGTCCGCTCGATTCACGACGTGGGTCGGTTCGTGTAGCCCCCTTACTCCGCATTAGTTCGATTATCCTTTATTAGGGTGCGCTAGAATAAAAAGCAAGCCTTATGCTCGCATAAAAGACATTTTTCAGCGAAGAATCGAAATCACGGTCGTCACTCTTCGATTCATGGGCTCCGAAGGTGAAATTGTGGGAGTTTTTCGGTTCGTCGAAATCGCGTTTCGTTTATTTCAGCGATGCACTTTGGAACGATCATGGTATTGAATGAAACGATGTTTCGTTTTTCTCCTCAGTTGCAGATCGCGCAATCGTGCTGGCAGCCTGAAGAATTTAGCCGACCAGTTGGATCGTCCCAGCCCGAAGGAGTCCGCGGCATCGATTCGGTGAGTGAGATAATAATAACACTCGGACAATTGCACGCTCCGTGGCAAAAAGAGAAAAATTTCTTTTCGTACGTGCTCGGCGGAGCAATTGGCACGCGGTGTGAAATAACGGAATTATTGGGTCGCGCCTTAATTGCGTCGCAATTAGGCGCTCACGCCGGATCGAGTAGGTTTTTTTACAGCGACTTTTTCTTCGGTTTTTCGTTTTCACCGGCTACATAAGAACGCGAGTATCTCACCTCCTTATGGAGTATCTTCGAAGCGTGCAATTATATGGGTGAGGCGAGTGAGCGAGCGTTGGTGCGAGCGTGGCCTTCGCGTTTTTCGATGTCGAAAAAAGGGAGACATTTGCTGGGCCCATTTAACGAGATTTGCTTGATCGGGGGACTCTTGCGAAGAGCGCAGAAACGGCACGATCCAACGCACTCCCAACCGCCCAAAAAGCATCTTTCTCTTCCCCCACTGAGCGCGCGCGCGTTTCATCCGTTGCTTCATCGGCGGCGAGTTGCTCGCCGGTAATAAAGATATCTCGGGAGTGAGGACAGCTTTGTTCCCTCGAGCGTCAGCATCGCGGAGCTCGCATTGACGGCTCTGTACGTGTCAGTGTGCTCTGTAAGCGCTCGTCAATTATCTTTATCCTGCACGAATAACCCCGCTGGCGTCATCGATGTGTACGCTCGCGCGCAGAGATCAGCGTAAGAGAAACAGCGCCGTGCCAACTTTCCCTCGCGACTCGCTAATTTATGGCGCGGGGATAATCGAGCCGAAAAAATATTTGTAACGCTTCTCAATTGCGATATTCCGCGAATAACGTTAACGTCAGAAAAACGACTGATTCGCTTATTCTCACGAGCTCCCTGCTCCGATTCTCAATATCCGAGACAACAATCTGCGAATCAATCCTCCACTTACGGGTCATAAATATCAGCATTTTCTCGAACCGTTTAGTAAAACATGTGTCCAATAAAATGAAGAATTCCAACGAAACCTCCCTCCGAATCAGGGCGTCGACGGACCCGCGGGGAAATTGAGAGCGAAAAAAGCAACGGAAATGGCCAAGAATAGCAGAAATGCGACCGAGGCCACAGGGAGAAGATAAATGTGTCAGGCCCCGTTTGTGCAAGGGTGAAGAAACATGGGGGAGGTCGAACCCCGTGAATCGACTGCGAAAACCGGCCGAGGAAATTTTAGTCGATGAAAACGTTTTGAATCTTGGGAATTAGTTTGACTGCGCCTTTGCCTTGTGAGCGAGGGGGTCGGGGATGCTTGACGTTCCCCGTGAAAAGAGTGCGAGCTCCCATTTGACTGCGAGTCCCTATTCCCTCCTCTTTCTCACTCATTTCGTCCGCATTCCCGAGGCCTCCCTCGCTTACACCCCCGCGACGTCAAGCCCAAACAAGACATTGCCTCGGGGCTCCTGCCGATCCTCGGGTAACCATAACAACGCCGTGGGAGCCCACAATGCCCTCTGAGACCCGGGGCCATAAGACATACATAAATATAATATACATCGACAGGGAGAGACGAAAGGAGAAAAGACGGGCACGGGTGCGCAGTGTTGAGCCACCAGCCCAATGGATTTTCCGCAGCTATGAGCAAACACAAGCAAACATGGGCGTCGTAGCAAAAACGAAACGAGGGGGACGCAGCTACCAGCCAACAGGACGAATTCGGTCCACAAATTTTCTCTCTCTTCCCTTTTCCTTCTCCTTTTCTTCGGAGCATACACACTATAAATTTATTGTTGTGCCCTCTTTCGCCCCCGCATCGCCCTCCGCTTTTCCATGCATGCTGCAGCCCCAACAATGAACGCGGAGGATAATATACACTCGTTAGGAAAGTCTTGTTACATCGACGAACGAACGAAAGCAGCTTTCTTGTAGATATGTGCCAGCGTTATGTTCGGCGTGTCACACTCTGGGATTCTACTCGTTTTGATATATTGGATAGAGCTTTTAAAATGGGGATGAAACTTTTTATACGATTCTGTGGAGGAGCTAGAAACTTCGGACGACAATTATCAGTCGAAAATCGTCTGATTCCAAAGCCCTCGAGTCTTGTTTCTGGCGACACTTGATCTCCGAATCGGAAATGATGAATATTCTTGTACTTTTTGCCTCAAGATGCGATCACAGGCTACTTTTGCCATGCACTATTTGTCGCTCAGGTCGGTGAGTAAACTTGGCATTCGAAGATGCAATCGTTCAGCACTCGCAGGCAGTGATTGCGCGATCTCAAATTTGCTTTCTCGCCGAACAACAATAACGCGCAGAGCTGCTCAAGTTTTGTGTGTACTTTGAAGAAAGTACGATATTTTTTTGAACGCGATTGCCCCACAATGGCCGGGGGCGAATATTTCACTCGGCTCCTCCAAAACGCATAAAGCTGAAAATCTATTTAACCGTTTGAACGTGCGAGCAATGGTGGAAATCTCGTGTAAGAATGAAGATCGGAGAATAAATCTTACATGTGTAGACTAAATGGCCCGAGCTCCGGTAAAGCGATCGAACATAATGCGCGTCCATGGAACCGGGACTCCCCGTCGAGCTGCGCTCACTCCATTACATTATTCAAACTATAATAGTGCATCCTCGGGTTTCACGTGTGTGTATTCGTGAGCCATTCGCGGGCTACCAACTTTGCTATTATTCTCATTGTGTTCGCCGGAGAGAACGACGATTTTTTCGCGCAGAATCGACGAAAACGTTACGCCAGGGTAAATCCGATCTATTAATCCTACCCGAACTGGATCATTGTCAATCGAGAAGATCGCTGAAACGACGACTCAAAAGAGGCACGAAAATAAATAACCTGCTCGTCGCGTACAAACTGTTTTTTCTTCTTCCAATTCATCGGTGTTCCGCATTTTTGAATAATACACTTTATGACTTTGATTTATTGAGGTTGGAGACTGGCGAGGGCTCCAGTTGAGAAGCAATTCGAAAAATCGATCGAATTTATCGATTTCTCGTCGCAGTGATTATAAATTCGAACTTTTCCAGTGTTTTCTGCGAGCACTCGGGATCCGGAGCAAAGGAATTTTTGAAATTTTCATGAAAATCAAACAGCACAAAATAGTGCATCGCAGCCAATTAATCAGTGGATTCCATCGAAGGATAATCCTCGCTGGGCCATATACGAAAATTGATCGCTCCAACGGTGACACAAGAATCTCTGATTCGTCGCAGCCTCGTTGTTGCCGTTGAGCGATTCCGGGTCGAGTCATTAGTTCATGTGGAACGGAACGAGGCTGGTGAGCGTCGGGGGTGGGGGAGCGAGGGCTTTGGAGAAATGAAAAAAGTAGCAGACAATAGGCGGAGAATCGGCGGAGTACGAGAGACAGCGGGATATAAAAATCCATGCTTCGCTCGACTGTTGTGTATACGAAAGGAAAGACGAAACCGGATGCTGCCTGGGATTACGAATCCTTGCGCGAGATTTCCTAAAGAACACAACACTCTCGATCTTCTTTTCGCCAGCAGTTAAATAGCGAGAGTCGGTAATGCTCGGAAAGAGAAAAAGGAGAAAGGGGGAGAGGGTGCTGCGGGCATCGGTGAGCGAAGTGGACCGAAATAAAAATGGGCAAAAGTGGATGAGAGCAAAAAAAGGTACATTGTAAGCATTTCCTGTCCGGTGCAACGGTGCATCGAACGGGGCCAGGGGGTGCTCTCTCTCTGGACGATTCCCGGATTAGTCGGCCACCCGAACGACGACTGTGTAGAAAAGGGAGGGGAATCGGGGCAAAAAACGGCATGAATTGTAGTAATTTGAGTGCTATAACTTAAAATGGCTGCGACGATACTTTGGGGCATCGTTCTTCGGGGTTATCTGTCGGTCGCTTCCGTTCCCTTGTACTTTTTTCACTCTCGTTCTTTCTTCTCCGCTCTCAAAAAAAGGAAGAAAGAAAGAGGCATTTTATTGGTGAATCGGGGGATACTCGGAGGCCGAAGAAATTGAGAGCGATTTCTCGGTGCATTCGGCAGGTGCGAGCGCGTATAATATTTCGCAAAAATGTCGAAATCGGCCTGCCGCTCCTCGAGAGTGTGAGAACGCGAGGGTGTGACTGCACTAGTCCCGGAAAAACGGTCCGAGCAATACGGGATCACTTTTTCACTCGCTTTTTTATTCGCCTCTCCTCGAACCGTGTCTCGTCTCAGCCCTTTTGGGATCATCGACGCCTCAAAAAAACTTGGGGCGGCATGGCGCAGGGAGAGAAAAATCAATGGGAGGGTCGCTCTCGCGATCCGCTTATTATAACGGGCGAGCAGGGACCACAGGTGGGTTCGTGGTGAGCTGATGAATTCTAACGTCACTTCAGACCCCTTCGGGGTGCCTCGTGAACATTTCTTTCCCGAATCTCACCGCACCGAAGATTCGTTTCTTTTTGTTTTTCATTAGATTTACCGTTTTTCCGGGTCCCTCGTTATAATCGGGTGCAGCATTGCAGTCCTTATTTCATCACGTCCGATAATTTCTGGGATGAAACTAATGAATAAAGTACTTTCGTAGGCCCCGGGTAACCGCTGGATCTCGAAGTCTTCGGATTATTAATCTCCATGAAATGGAACTACTGCGGAATGAGATATTATTGGAATGAAGCAGGCTGGAGGATGAGAAGGGAGGGGAGCGAGGGGAAATAAAAATTCGATCAAATATCGTCGAAGGCCGAGCACGTATGACGGGTTTCACGATTAAATCACCCCCCACCCCTCCGCTGCGACACCCCTTTCTCTTTCACCCCAGCAGCTTTCGGTCGCGGTCGCAGCTTGAAATTCGAACGCGCGCAATCGCACGGCCCACACGCACAACTCGAGCGCGCACGTATAATAAATTCGTCCGGAATATCCAGTTTCATCGGTTACTAAAACTTAAATTGGGAGAAACCTTTTTTTTCCTCCTCAAATTGCAATAGGCACGGGTAAATATCGAATTACCGTAGCTCGAGAGAGAAAACGCAGGAGGGAAAGAGTGCGCAGGGACCGGGGAGCAGAGGGGGCAGCTAAGAATTTTGTTAATCAAGCGAAACCTCCGGTGGTAAAACCCCTTTGAAATTCGACGCGGTATGTTTATTACCGAAACTTCTGATCGGAGGTGAAGATGATTATGAATAAATGTACTCGACGCCTGCTTGCCGAAATTGGAAATTAGATATTCGTCCTTTTATGATCCTGTGGGAAAGTCCCGACCGGCCGTAATCGTTCTACGAAATCAACGAATCGTGCGACATTCGATCAATCGCCAATCAATTTACGCGTCGAACCGATCGTTACGACGTCGTTTGCTCGACGTCGTTATTAATACTCGAGAAAATCCGAGACGAACGATGTTTGTACTCGAGATACGAGAAGGCATTCGTCGAATTGCCGATGTCAATGAAAAGCAGAAAAAGGCAGACGATGAGGAATGCTGGTCCAGGGAAGGACTATAATGAACCTCTGACGATGAAAAAAATCATTCGTTTCGATAATCAGAATATGGTGAAAAAACGACGATCCGATGGGAGATGATACTCGATTTTTTGTGCCCATTCACCTGTAACTTTTCCATCTACGAGAGGGTGCGCAACGACAAGAAATAAATAGTGGCTTCAACCGAGAGAAAAAAGAGGTGAAAAAAACGCGGTGAAAAAAGTTTCTCGACGCCCCCAGCAAGCCTGGAATTATGGGTTCTCTGATGTATGCCCCTTAATACGTTGCCTCACGGTCCTGCCCTCTTCCTCCTCGCTCTACTCTTCGTCTCATAACATCGTTTTTTCTCTCGATATTTTTTAAAAGCCCGTTTTTTTGCTCTTGTATTCAGAAGGCTTCTTGCGCTTCCCACGACATCACGTGTTTGGCTGCACGTGGTCAGCGCGGGTCTCATTTCTCCGCTTTTTTGCTCTTGTTTTTTTTTTTTTTTTCACTCTTTTTTTCATCGTCACGCAATCTCACGTGAGCGACACCCGCAACATCTTCTTGTGGGACGAGCTGCAGGAAAGATTCTCTCGGCTATTGTCAAAAAGCCGCGTCTCACCTTTCTCTGTGTGTTCTTTCCGGACGAAGGGAATGATCTATTAATAGACGCGTGCCTGATAATCCCCTATCGATCGCAGTGGAAAGAGAAAGCACGAGAGTCTTGCGGTGTCCGTGCTCGGGATCGCCGCGACTCGACCGCAGAGTGTTGTGCAATTCTCCGCGCAATTCTTTCGATCCCCGTGCTCATTGGGAAACTGAATGAAAAAACGAAGCACCGGATAAAGGGTTAGTTCGGACCGAAAATTCGAGTCGAGCTCGCGTGTCAGCGATGCGAGCCTCATCGCGCACGTGCACCAGATGAAACGTACTCGCGGCACCCGGATTATATGCACCGATGTATGAAACTGTTGCGGCCATTTATTTCCCCTTTTCAATTGCTTTTTTTTCAAACATTATTTTCTCCCCTGCGCGCGATGTATATTTTTTTCAAATTTGCAACCCTCGCTCCGTTTCCACCGCACCAATTTACAAACCTTCTCTCTTTCGTGCGCGCCTTTCTCTGTACCTTTGCATTATACGAACCAGACTCCCGGCACACATATAAAATGCGACTCGCGAGCCTCGCGCTGCTGCAGTGCCCGGCAACCGGGGGTAACGAGCCGCATCCACGGCTCTTCGAAATAACAAAATTAAATAAAAGCAAAAAATCATCGCGTAACAGAGAATAAAGGATGAAAAACAAATCGAGATCTCTCAAGAGCCTGCCTGCAAGAATGTAAAGAGAAAAGAAAACATTCCCGCTAGTGTTATATCGAGCTTCGAGATCGAACACGAATCTGTAGCCATTCGACTAACCCTCCTCCCTTCATCACCGCATACATAATATATATCTCTCGACACATATATACGCACGAAGGTGGTACACCTTTGCTGGATTTCTCGCATCGAACGGAAGTGGTCACTCGAGACTTCAGTAATAATTGCTGGCAGCCGAGTACTCCGAGGAGAGAAAAAAAAAGAGAAAAAAAAACTAAGTCGAGGGAACTTTGTGTTCTGGATCTCGCCAAGCCCCTCTGCCCACTTTCTGCAACCATCTTTTGATGAGCATCGTTCCCTGCTTCTCTATTCTCGTGCCCTCGCCGTTTTATCTGTATCTTGATTCATGGCTATGAAATTCGATCGTATAATTCAACTTGCGACTATATTTATTTCGGGAACATGTCATTATTCATAGTTACATCGAAGATAAGAGACATTTTTGACACTTGCAGCATCACGCATCATATTGAACATCCTACGCACTTCGTCGTCGATAATGATTATCTTTGGGAAAGTTTGCTCGAAGCGGTCTGGAAGATGTTGGGGCAGCTGGGGATCAGGGATTTCTAGTTTCGAGTGTTTTAAGAGCTCACGAAATGAAGGAAGAGTCAAAAATACGTTTTGTTCTTCGAACCGTTCGAATTCTCTGACTCCTCGAAACATCTCGATGCCTCCCTTTGTGAATTCAATAGAAGAAAATAAAATGGCGAAGCTCGCACGAAATCGAACAAAGGAAAGTGCCTCGCAGTGGGTTGTCAACGTTCAAAACGATCTCGAAATCACACGGATACGTTTCTTCGAGGCCGGTTGAAGCATGTGCGCGAAATTCAGAACCCTGAAAAACCTCCACGTCCGTAATGCGAGCCACACGTGGTTGAAAGTCGAAACGCGTGCACCGACCCCCCTCGTACGTTCTCGTGCGTATACACGAAAAAGAAAGGACAAGCTTAAAGAAAGAGGAGTCAAATACATGGATGTATAGCATATTGGATGTAGAGGGAACTCCGTCTCACAGTGTGCTACAGGAGTCATTTTTGTCTCCCATTTTTCGCAATTCCTTCAAAAAAGTAACGAGAAAATCGATTTTTTTATCATCTTTCGATTTCTGATTCGAAGCAGTAAATTAATTGGCAGCTTTTCGAGTTCGTGAATTCTAAATAAAACATTCGTCGACCCTCGCAATTGTAAAATGAAAAAAGAAAATCAAAATTTGGAACCGGGGTAAAAATTGTGCTGAAGAATTTATCGAAAAACTCTTGCGATATGGTTGGAAGAACTGCAGATTTTTAAACTTTTTATCGCAACAAATTCAACAAGGTCTTGTGTAATTTGGGACTCAAATTTTCAAAATGAAATTCTGAACGAATGAAAATATGAATGATTTAAAATTCTGTGAGTTTACACAAAAAGGACCATGCGCACATGTAAACACGTGCGGTGACGCCGCAGTGGCCGCGGCGCACGGGACGCCGGACACTTGCCCAACGAGAGGCAGGCATTTTTTGTCTCCACTCAGACTTCTATATGTGCTTCGCAACTCATCGTCTCGACGAGAGATAAGTGGAGATGAGATTTTTCAGGCCCTTTGGATTTTAGGGCCCTCGAACGAGAGCTCCCTTTTCAGCGGCTCTTCCAGTCGCCGGATATATTTAGAACACGAGTCGAGCATATTATGTACGACTAGAAAAAGAAAATAAGAGCGAGGAAGTTT
The DNA here is from genome assembly GCF_019457755.1 of Venturia canescens. Lineage (NCBI taxonomy): Eukaryota > Metazoa > Arthropoda > Insecta > Hymenoptera > Ichneumonidae > Venturia > Venturia canescens. The sequence goes on along the minus strand of NC_057423.1, from coordinate 4,136,046 downwards.
GAAAACACACGTGAACGAGGCGTCTTCGAAGATTAACGAGAGTCAGAAAGCATGAAAGATTGCCCAGTCGACCAAAATCATGTTTCGAGCGATGGTCCTTTTCATTTCCCCACGACCTTTTCAGACCTCCTTAAAGAATGAGGGTAATTTTCATAATTTTATATTCCACTTCCGGAATGAGGTCCAATCGATTGGGAGTACATGAATTTTCTGGCCTCGAATAAGGAATCGTAGTCCTTCACAGAATCTCCACACAATATTGACTCGTCGGGCCTCGTCTTCGACGAATTTCTCTCGTTTCTGCGCTCATTCACAGAGCCTTTTTGAAAAGTCTAACTTTCGAGAATCGGCTCCAGGTTTCTTCAGTCCTGAAGTGCACAGAGGCGAATACAAGGAGAGGATGATCGGCGTTTTCTTGAATTCGAATAAGGTAGTACTTGCTCTGGAGAGTCCTCTCGAGGTATTTCGCGCGGTTTTTCTCTTCCTCTCCCACCCGTGTTATTCTCTCGGAATAAGTGGAGGACCGTGGTGCGCAAAGATACAAATATTTCTATCATTCTTCGTGCGTATAATGGCAAAATATGACAATGAATGAAGAGACCCTCGGGCCCCTCGAGCGAGCGAGGCAGGTAGAGCAGCGTCGTTCCTCTGACGAGACGCATCGGGCATGGCTGCGCGTCCCATTGGCGTCAGTGCCGCAGATTTCCAAGAGAAAAAATGAGGGAAGAGGCACTCCGAGTCGGGACTGGAAAAATAAAGTGAAAAAAAAGGTTTTCGTCGCCACTGGGCCATTATCCACTTAGTGTAGGTTTCTGTGCCCTCAGGGGGTACATTGGAGACCCGTAAAAACCAAATAACCTGTATACATAAGTAAGTATATACATGCACGTATACGTGTATAAACTGTCTGTGGCGATGCCTCTTTTCGTAAATGCACTTTCTTTAGTTAGATTCACGATTTCTCGTGCACGTGTTCACAAAAGATCACTGCCTCAAAGCCGTCCCGAGACCAATTCATCCAACATACGTTTATGCATTTATATAGGCCTCGCGCATAAAGCCACCCTTCGCGTGGAATGAACGCTTTGTATCAATTGGCCAGAATAGGTGGGACGGTGACTGTAAAGATGAAGAAAATAGGGGCTGGAAATACTCTCTTTTTCTCCTTATTCGATAGACACCCAATTGCCTCGCAAACGTGAAAGAAATCGAAACGTATAAGTGCAGAGGACCAACTACTCGGATCCCGTCCATCCATCCTTATTCTGTACACATGTAAGATGTGAAAACGTCATGGCTAACTGTTAGGGATGCCCTGCCTTCGAGAAATTCAAAGTCATTCAGTACCATCGTATTTATCCTCCTTTGGGGCTCAACTTCTCTTCCAGGGCCTGACCTTTTCTGTTGCTACGAATTTATCGATTATTGGCTATTGATAGACAAATTATACTACGATCAGAATCAGGTTTTTAGGATTCTCGTGAGCTTGGGACAAGCATTTTTTAACGGGGGGATACGAAAATTTAAATTTGCTTCCAAATTCAATGAATCTGTGAGGACAGTTGGAAAGTTAAAGAGTTCAGGTCAAATACCATTTTTTTTCTATCGTCACGTTTTCACGTGATTGTGAGAGTTTTTAAAAAGAGTTACCATTTTCAAGCGATCAAATCGAATACAATTCGTGAAATAATTTATGTGCAACATACTGTAAAAATCAGAACGTAAAAGTGAAAAAATGTTGATCAAATAGTCGAAGAATAAAATGCAAATCATCGTTTTTCCAACTGCAGTCGTCTCTTCGCTCTCATCGTGTTCGTAGCTTCTTGGCTTTTTCACCTGGTGAAAAAGCGAGCTATAGAAACGATACAAAGTGGTTATTTATTTTTGGCTTATTGGCTCGCGTTAGCACACGGAATTGCCTCTCACCAGGGTGAGAAATATGTTATTTTAGCTTTGGCAGATGATTATACGTCGAAGCAGTGCGAGCGTATTAGTAAAACTTAACGCTCGAAGTGTTTGCTTTGTTGGAATATTTTCGGAGGCAACGTGACGAGACTTATTTCTCCGAGAATCTCATTCCGAGGATCTCCAACTTTCTTAGGTCGGAAAACTGAAAATTCTCGATCGAAAATTGCTCACCTGGCTGAAGATTTTCGCCCAGACTATCCTCGGACAATGCGACCAAATTTGACGTTGATGGTTGACTTAATATGTCTATTATCGAAGCCAATAAGCCATGCGACACCTGGCGACGCCCGCGATTCATTCGCCATCGGAATAAAACGAACGCGATTCACTGAGCTTCGGTTATACACATGCCTGCGGATCCATGGACCCGGAGTCACTGCTCCGAGATTCTTTTTATCTTGAAAATAATATTTCCATAGGATTGACCAAGAATAATATCCCGAGGTATCTCGAGACCCATTGAAACATGTTATCCGAAGGGCCAATTCGAATTTCCCTTTCATTTTGTCATCCGAGGCGTGGGCGACTGAATAATCTCGCGAGATCCTCGTAGACTTTTCACCTTTTCTAAAGCTAAACGCCGTCAAATAATACAATAATTGTCCCTTTTAAGAGTCGAAAAGGTACATTTTTAAGGAATTTGTCTCCGTATAATATTGTGTTTGGTGACGGCCCGGTAAACTCGTGGATACACGTTCGCTCTTACCGAGAGATTTTATCCCGGCGATGCGAGACATTGGCGGCTGCATTCGAAAAATCGTGGAAACCGGAGTTTTTTTATTGTCAAATAAAACTGAAAATCGAGTTGAATCCTTCAGAACTATAATTCAAGAAATAAAACCGTCAATTTCGCGTTTGGAGGGTTTTCAATTTCTTCTCGTCAGGAGACCCAAAAAACGACGGAAATCTCTACCGAATTTTTGTCTCAAAATGGTCCATGCTCCGCGCCACTGGCCCCGAAGTCGTACAATGGATGATCTGTTGGCGTGGACCGCTTTTGTAAGTCGAAATAACTCGGCAAGCACTCCATAATGCCCTCGGCTTTTTGACAAAGCAATTCTCTTTTGAGAATAAACCTCGGGTTTATTGAGAGCGCTTAACAAGAGATGAAAATAACTATTTTTCAAGGTCGAATGAAGTTGGCAGAGCTCGACATTGTCCAATCTCGTTTCAGTGATTGGAAAAATTTTCTAGTCGCATTTATGGTGACACATTTCATGAAATTTCTCCCTGAAGTGCTTTCGTTAATCGTCCTGAACTTGGATTTTGAATCTGAATTCATTTTAGATCAAACTTTCAGTCACGTCAATCATTGACAAAAAATAACAGACATCGAAAGAGAATCGCTTCGAATTCCCGTCGCTTGATGAATATTGTTGAAGAAAATTCTCGGAAAAAAAATCAGTTCCGCCTTCTAATAAATTTGATCGAAAGTGTCAAAAGTTCCCTACCATGAAAATTGGCCCCGTCGTGCAATGGATTAAAGCAAAAAATAGACTGTTTCGTCAATAATTATTCAACGTTTGGATAATTAAATTGGAAATGTTCATTGTGTCAAACATTTCGGGTGCTCATTTTAAAGATAGAAATAATTTTCATGAGTTTCCAATCGAAAGGAACCAACGTTGGTTGATGGCAATCAAAAAACGAGTCTCCACGACCTTCGGTTGTGTTAGACTCTCACTTTTGATGCTCCCGATAAGTAATCTCGTTCGAGCTTTCCCAGCACGTGAATACAGACAGTAGCTATTTATTCCTGTGCATACGAGAGACCGAAAGCCTTTGTGTACGAGTGGGTAAAAGCTTTTTGCGTGGGCACAAGGGCCAAATATTTGACAATATTTAGTGAAGTTTTGAAAACGGTAACCCAATAGGATCCATCACCACTTTCGGATGAAAATGAGAAAGAGAGACGAGAGCGACCGAGGAGATTAGGGGGGGTTCACTATGAAATAGGAATTCTTTTATGTGGCGCAACGTCTTCCGAGGCAAAGATGTTTTTCTATGCTCCTGGAGCCACGGGGCGGTGTCGTGTTGCATTCGTTTGGTTACCATTTGATGCCCGGCGCGTTTGGGGGTCGAGATTTCCGTGAAGATCACAGTGCGATAATCTTAATGGAAAATTGTATTGAATCGTATATAGCACACATAATAAAAAGGGCCGCAGGTAGTTTCTGGCTCCCCGTATTATGTTGGTTAATGTGCGTAATCTGATCCCAAAGAATTTATCTAGTTTTTTACTTGCTTTCGAGAAAGAAACTGTCCTCAAATATTTCATGCCTCGTATGCTTTGCCGCATCTTTATCTGTACAACATCATTTCTCGATTTAAGATGCTGTGAGATCTTTTTCGACAATATTTTGCCGGCCGGTGTATACGAGACGTTTATTCGACTGTCAGTCTCCCCGTTTAAGGTAGTTTTCAGGGCTTTCGTAGAGTGAAAACAGAAGGATGGAAAATAATCGCGAAACTATTTCTTTTTATTGAAATTCCGATTGATCGTAATTGGCAAAAATAATGAAATTCGTGTGGCCCCGACAAAGTCTGTCACGTTCATACAATTTTGGGACTTTTGATTGAGAAGCTCTCCTGGAGTGGGGCGGCATATTTGTGCTGCTGTTTTCTTATCACTCAACGAGTGACTAATCCAAGTAGTGCGAAGCAATGTGCGATCAGACGCAATGGAGAATCAGTCGTGGCGGCAAAATTCGGCTCGAGTTTCAAAAAGAAATAACGCCGCTCGAGTCGCCCTCTCTCGGGAGAAGCCCCAAGTTCCTCGCTCCGGAGGGTTGAGAATTGTCGACACAGATGGTGCCCTCTTCTGTTAGGGGATGACGAGACAGAGAGGGGGTTCAAGACCCTTCTCGTGGTTCTTACGACTTCTTACGCTTGACCTTTACCCACATGCTCCGGGGCCTTGACCTTTCAGAGCCACGAGTAGAATCTTTTTTTCGTTTATTTTTACCGAATTAATTGCATGGCGATGATAATATGCTCTGAATAAAAAATGAACTTTCGATTATTTTCGCGCACAATATTTTTCGATTGTTTATATTTTCATTGAATTGATCGGATTGATAAATTTTTCGATATTTAAAGAAAAAAATTTCTTTCCTTTCACTGGTGATTTCAATTTTACTTTTTTCGTATAGAAATCTTTGCATTCATTTTGATTTTGAGAAACTTTATGCTGGTTCGCGTAAACTGATAATTATTCTGACGTGATGAATACTTGAATGCAATAAAAAGAAGTGTCAGTTTGGCAGCCATTTGTGTACGAGTTGAGTCGAGCCATGAAAACATTACTTCGACGAGCTCGTTGGCTTTCAGCATTTTTTATTTCAAAGAAATTAAGAGGACGAGGATGCTGGGATTAAACGAAATGAGAATGGTCGAAGATCGTCGTTTTTTTGACACACAATTTATTGACAATAAAATAAATCGATACGAAGAGACATAGCCTAGAACACACAAACCGAAAATGACATACGAAGACGAAAATGGAACACAACACGATTAGCTACGAGTGCATAAAACAATAAAAAATCAATTAAAATACGAATGGTGCGATGAGACAGAAAGTCGAAGAACAATAAAAAATTTTGAACACACGAAAGTCGATAAAAAAAACCCTTTAGAATTGGGAGAAAGAATCAACGAGACCGTGTCAACAAACGGTTCAGTGATTCGAGTTTTTATCACCTACTTATCACAATGCATCGCTCGAGCTGTGATTCACTTATTTTAGAATTTTTATCTTAATTACGATCGTAAACAATGAAATCACAGTTTAATTGTTATTTTTATATGAAAGTTAATCTAATATTGCAACTTTAACGCTTGGAAGACGTATGATTTCTTACAGTAGATAAAATATCTCATAAAAATCTCTGATTAAAGCTTGACCTATTTTATCACGTGCAACAATGCAAGTATCACCATTTTTTCCTACTTTTTAATATCACAATTTTCCCCCCCTCAATTATTTCTCTTTTCAACATTTTTTCTTCAACTCGATATCACAGATTAATTTATCTCTAACAATATCCATAGCCATTACTTTTTTCATGGATATCACAGATGTTCACATTACATATATAATATGCACTGGGCGGCCTATACGTCGAACGAAGTTCGATCATTTTTACGATCTACGATAAACTTCTAATTAGACGAAAGTATTTTACGATTTTAATTTTACTCAATAATATCACAGTTCGAATTCAGTCTCTTTATCAAATTATTTAATTCTATCGAGATTATCGTGTGTCAATGTGATCTTAAAAAACGTTAATATTGCAACTCGTTCCATAAAAAAAAAAACGTTAAGCTCTAGAAGAAAAATACGAAAAATTATATTTAGCGCTTGTTCATAACTAAATTAAAGCTCCTTATTACCGGGAGTTATGAAAATAAATCATTGAAAAATGTGAATGAAAAGATCGTTAGAGAGTGTCAGTACGCAAGGTCAGATTTAAAGCTAGTAATTAATTGAAAAATTTCATTGTTATATCACATGAGAGTTTCGTTACACGATCGCCCCCCTCCCCCCTTCCCTCTCTTTTTCCTTTGCGTTTACCTCGTGAGTGAATCGTTGACAGGTCTCGGTGCGCTGGTGTTCGTTTGCGGTAAACCGGTCGACGTCATCGGTCCAGAAATCTCAGCAATGGAAAACGATGAATCTTCGGTGATTATCGGGAGTCTGCAGTTGCGGAGATTTTCTCTGGTTGGAGTATGTGTGTGTGCGTGTGTGTGTGTGTGTGTGTGTGTGTGAGAGAGAGAGAGAGAGAGCGCGCGCGACGTTGGCTCGTTGAAGAAAGCCGGAATCGCCGAGATGATTTTATAACGTTGAGCTTCTCAGAGACGAGGATGAGCGTCGGTCGTCGCAAGAGCGGACATCGCGAGTTCCCTCAACTCGTTCTCGAGATTCTCGTTAGCGAAGTTTTTCATTTGATCCTCGTTGTGGACGGCGGTCGTTAGCTCGTGTTGTTCGACGGGACGAAGGCGAGGGGGAGCGCGGTCGATCTCGTTCTCCCGGTCGGTAGTGATCGGTACACCGGTTTTACCGGTATCGTAATAAGAGGATCGAATCCTGGCGCAGCATCGGCCCAGCCGGACGATCGCGGCCTTGGCACCTCTCGTAATAAGCAGGAATTCGGTAGCGCGCACTTTAATATCGCTCGTTAAGATCTTCATGACGAGATGATGTCCGGGCGAGCGGGGAACGAGTCTTCAAAATCAAAAGTGACTCGATTATGCGTAACGATGATCGAGAGGGAGGATCGTCCGGAGGATGCTCTCGAAGATCGGTGCGAAATCGAGCTCCGAGAGTCTCACGGCTGCTTCGGTTCGAGAGCTCCCCGGGCGATTTTCTTACGCCTCTTTTCCTCTTCCCTTCGACGCGAAGAATCCAGCAATCGAAAGAAGCGATTGAACGACGAGATTCCGAGTAAAAGAAAAAGTCGCTCCTTCTCCACCCGGACGAGTCGTCCCGTCGCTCGACCTCTCCAACACGTGCAAAGCTGCCAGCGCGCTCCCGCCACTCGTTAAATGCACACGAGCCTCTTCCTCAAGACTGCTTTTGCCCTCGGTCTCTTGAGCCGTGCTTCACGTTCACCGGAGTGGGTGTGATTGAATGTGGGTTGGGAAGAGATCTCCGAGGCTTATATACCCTTCGGCTGACGCATGCGCCGAGAAATAAGAGGGGGAGTCCAGTCGGGGGAAGCTTCTTGCAGAGAACGAGCTAATGCTAAGGGCTTTCGTGTGCCCTACGGGTTTCTCTTCACAGTCACAAATACACGTGAGCAACTTCCACTGTAACGCATTCACCCACACAAAAGGGCCCCCAAAAAACCTTGCCACTATGTGGCTCCAGTATCTTTTTTCCACCCCACCATTTCCACGCGCGCACACACTCTCGTTAATATACCTGAGAAAAGGAGCTCGAAGGGAAGCAACGAAGCGTCGAGTTTGCCGAGTGAATGAGGGTCACTCACGAAAAAACGCTGTTGCTCCTGATGCGATAAGAGAAGCCTCTTCCGTCAAATGAGTCTTGACACAAAACTTGGTCACCGTCTTGCCGGAACTATTGATTTCATCGAAATAAACCGCATTGCCTTGCTGCCTAACCTTCGCGGAGTTTATTTACGACCGATTTCCAGGGTTTCATTGAAAAATTAAAGGTCCACGCTGATGATGAACCCGGTACCATCGACGTTGTCAGTACCTTGCGACGTCAAGAAGCTCCACTGACGATCGTTCAATCGTGGAGCTCCTTTGCGGAAGGAGAGTCCAACCCGGCGAATAAAAAACTGCGGAAACTAGAGGAAAAACTGGCTCATTCGATGCGCAAGAGATCACATCGTCGCTCGTCCTCCTGAAAATCCTTATGAAATTTCAATCCTCAAAGTAATTCGGTCGTTCGATAAAGCACGGTGAAGGTCCACTTTTTTTGTGGCAAATGATAGTTCAAGGTCCCCAGTTCCGGTGCCTCTTCCGGGGAAATATTTGGAATTATTTCATTTACAATTTTGAGTTTTTAACACGGTACCTTATGGGGGGAACTCACAATAATAGTAATTGTGAAAGAATTGTGCGGTGTTCGAGCTTCGGAAAAGTTAATATCGTCAAGAAAATTTATCACAGATTCCATTTCTTTAAAAAAAACATTGTCTTACGGGGCTTTTGAGAAAGAAACGATGAAAAAACTTTAGTTTTTGACGCTTCGCGATAGCGGATGTCGGTCATTACGTTCGACTGCTGGTAACGGCTGCGATTGAACTTCGGGCAAATTCGGTAATCGCGGGAATTTTTCAAGTGCGTCACCGATACCGACTCAATCATTAATTAGTCAAGTTGAAGTATGAATTTGATCTTTTATGATATTTTTAAAGCATTTTCTTACACTCTTACGATAAAAATATTCTCAATGTAAGTGTTTATTAATTTTATTAATTATTCAGACTTGAATTTAATCAACATAAAGTAGTTGTGAACTTGACTAGTCATAGAGCCGGCTACAGTATCTCGGTTGTACTTTTTGGTAACAAGATTGACTCCCATTTACCGTCGACCTCCGTTACCCCACCGTCCCTTCGCCCTTGCTTCACGAGCCTTAACTCACACACGCACACACATGCACACCCACGAGCACGTGAAAAGGTAAGGCCCGAGCTCGTCGCCAGTATGGATATAGGAAGGTCGGGGGGAAAGAGAACGCGAGAGCGAGCGAGAGGCTCGAGCGCGCGCGCAGCACGAGCAGCGCACAGTAGCTCAATTGGCGCATGCGCGGCGCATGCCGCTACAAAAGCGAGTCCCGCACGAGGAAAAGAGAGGTCGGAGAATAGGTTGCGAGGCGGAATTGAGCGTGTGCTCGACAGAGAGGGCGATAAAGGGCTCGCTGCTGGATAGGACTTGTGCTCGAAGTGAGCCAGGCTCGAGCCTGGCGCAGTCCACGCTCTACTGTAAAACCGAGCGAGGGAGGGTGGGGGCTGAGAGAGACGCGCGCGCAAGCCAGTGCCGCTTGTGCACACGTGTGCTCTCGCGCCGGGTTTGACGCTTGCTTTCCCTCTTCGCCTCGCCTCTGTAGCACGACGAACGACAAGGACGCTCGGCTCCCGTTCGTGATGCATCCACCAACTTTGAAGCTCCGATAGAACAGGTTTGGTGGCTTCTCTATCTACACGCAACCTTTCATTCTCAACTCGTACTGGTACCTTTTTAATTACAATTTTATCCAGTTTCAGCTAATCCTCGACTTTTTTACTTTTGCTTTTTTGCCAATCTTCCGGAAATCGTCACCGGAGCTTTCAGGATCTATTGCCGCTATCAATTCACCGCGAACGTCGTTCGTAAAAAGGGTACGATCTCTCATGAAAAAGTATGAGAAATTCAACCCCTTACTGCCGGGTTTTATTATCAGAGATTTTGTGGAAGAGCATCGGAATTTTCGTGCCCATTTTTCCAAGGATCGTCAATTGCTCAAACCCTTTTGTAAGCGCACTCTTCGCTAATGAATTCTCACTTTGCTGCATCGGTTGCTAAATGGATTGGTAATCGAAAGAATCGGCAAGTCACCTCGGGTGCACCTCGTAGCAGCCCGAAACGCTGGCGCGCTGGCCGGTTCGTCGGCTTCCAGGCGCTCGTATCTGCCGCTCTGTGAATGTACAAAAAAAAAAGACAAAAACTCGATTAAATTTTGGGGCTCTTCTGCGATGAAATGCTCTACTAATGTTCTTTCTTCAGAGACCTTCGTCAATTAAGGGCTCCTCAGACTTCGAGTTTGACTGTGGAGAAACCTGATCATCATTCTTCCCAATGATCCAATAAAATAATCAGTAAAACCCCTAAGCCGTGGAAAACGGTCACTCGATGAGTTCTCGAGCCCTTCGAAACTCGACGCGCCAATCCGTTCGAATTTTATCGTGACGAATTTCTGTCTCACCATCCCTGGAATTGTTCCATTCGCCCTCATAAGCTTCCGGTTTCACAGCAGTGACTAATTTCGACGAACGCGATCGCGTGTAATTCTAGATGCACCAATCGAGCACATCCGGCGTATCAAAGCTTGGTATAATCAAATCCTCGGCTCGGTCAAATTCGTTTGCAACAAACGCGCATATTTTGCCTCTGTGACTTCCGTAATGGTCGTCACACCCCACAACACACCTGTGGCCCCTGCCGGAAGAGCCGCTAAATTGTGCGGGGGTGGAGGATCGCTGGGGAGCCACCCCGGATGTTGCTCCAGTCAGAGAGAGGCTCGTAAAACTGACCCCGAATAACGAAAGAAAGAGAGAGCGTAGGCCCGTGAAAGGCGAATGGAAGGGCGAAGGGGAGAGAGAAAGAACAAAGTATATCAGGCGCCAGCACAATGCCTGGTCAATGAGAGCAAAATAATGAATGGCAAAGAGGGTGGTGAGCGAGAGCCATGCGCACAGGAACCCTTTTCGGCTTACGCATGAATGACGCCACTTAATCGCACGTTTGAATGTACGCGCGCATTGCTTCAGTCGAAAACTGAGACAATTCTCGAGTCGTGGCTTTCCGGAGTGAGCAAAGGGTCAGTGAATTGCGTTCTGAGGGCGTCGACAAATCATACCGCGACAAATGAACGTCGAACTGGGCGCCAAAATCATTTGCACCGTCGCGCGTCGAGCACCGGAGTTTTTCCTGATATTTTTATCACGACAGGGACTCCTCACTTGAATTTCCATTAGCGTTTCAAGGACATGCCAAAGGGACATTTCTAACGTTTGATCGACGTCTGGGTGTCCGGGACAAAGCCGATTCTTGGCCCCGATACTGAAAAACGAGAATGTAAAAGTAGCCGCGAACAACGCTTGGTTATTGTTGCTAGTAATGAAACGATCATTCGACGTTATGGTAATAAAAAAGCGTTTTGACCGGAACCGTGGTCAGGAGATTCCGCGGGCCATATGGGATCATTTATCACGGCGAAACGAAAATTCCTGACCCACCGCACGCACACACTTGCACGGGGGCGCGAGCATCTGTCAGTTTTCGCGAGAGGTTTGCTCACGAAGAACGTAATCCTCGCAGCAGTTTTAATCTCGATTCAAATCGGCATAACCCTCTCGCAGGGCTCGTGGGGTTGGTGCACGTGTGACGTGCGAAGGAACTCGAACAAGGGCATTCCCATGTGGAAGCGCGTGGGGCGTTCCGATAGGCATATAAATATAAACGTGTGTCGAGAGTGCGACGAGCATGCCCTCGCTGCCGATGCTCGCGCTCGCGCGTACGTCTAGGAAGGGCGCGCTGCGGAGAAAGGAAGAGAAATTGATGCGAGAGGGCGCAGGAGTTACCGCTAAACAGCGGTAATAGCACCGGCAGAAGGGACGAGCGAGACCGAGAGAAAGGCATCAAAAGGACGACGGAGAAAGAGAGGAAATCGCTCACTACACGACTGATAGCTCAACGAGGAACGGAGAGTCTCCTCGCCTCGTGGCAGCTGGAAGTTCGCGCGTGAGAACTCGGTGGCTTCGAGGTTCCCTGGTCCCCGTCGCCACCTGTCCTCGTGTGCCGGTCTCGAGGCAAATGCGTGTGCTTGCCCCGTGTGCACACCCTCTTCGTCTCTCCTTTTCTTTCTCCCCTTTTTCCAAACCTCGCACTCGAGGCTTCCCCTCCGCCCTCGCATCTACTCGCGTCTACGTCATCCTACGACCCTCCGCGCACGACCCTGCACGGGTATTTTTATTTTCATACGCACATGTCTCTACTAGGCTATTTTACTACTCCAAATCTTACGGATTCCGCTCGCCTGGGCCCCGCGTACACACACACACTATTTTTCCCATTTTCTGAGGGGATTTCGGGCCCGGCAATGAAGCGTGTACGGAACGTGGGGGTCGTGTGCGCAAAACGGCACTTTTACGCTGCATCCTTTCCTCAGATTCCTCAATATTTTCAATGCCGCTACATACGCGAGGAGAAAAGAAAAACACTTTCATCCAACATCGGGATCTCGAACTATTCGGATTCAAGATGAGATTTTCTTGTTCGGCTGCTTCGCCTCGTCTTTATTTGATGGGAACATTTCTCAGCGCGCTTTCTGCTCTCCCTATTTTTCGTGTTTCCTTTCTTCAGAAAAAAGCGTAAATAAGGCTTCAAAGTAAAAACTCTCTCATATGCTCCGTTGCCGATCCATTTTTCTATTCATTCGTCTGACACACTGCAGCATCGAATTACGAGTCATTAGCGAGCCTCGTGAAAGCGATTCGTAAGATCATTTTTTCCGACTTCAAAGATGCTTCATTGTTCTTGGAAACTCGGGCGTTTTGGCCGATCTACAAGAACATCCTGGCAGAAAAAATCATCCAAGCTCCTGAAAATAATTAGCATGTCGGGTGCTAATCAGTTGTACGACATTAATTTCCTGGGGGCTTTGTAAAATTATTTTCAAACTGGTATTTTCGAATGTTCTCGAAGATCCTCATAACCGAAACTTAATTGCTCGACTTTATTCCAGGCTTTCGATAGGATTTGCACCGCGCGCTTGCTCGCCTCTGGGAAAGATCTCCCGTCTGTTCTACATCGCTCTCACCCCCTCGAGCAACGCAATCGTTTATTCTTTCGCATTCTTCTTTTCACCGCGTAGCGTTGCAGGTTTCGAATTTATATGGGCAAACTCTCGTGCACAGAAAATACGTATTTATATGGTGTTGGGAGTGTGTACGTGTGTGCGTGGAAGGTAAATTACGAGCTGCCCCGCGCGATCGACGTATCCGTAGCAGTTCGCGCGCGCGTTACCGGAGAAGAAAATTGGTGTTGCCTATATAACGGTTTGCGCACCGGACGTTTCGTTGTCTCGATCGAGTTCTTGAGAAGTTGATCCACACACGCACACACACACACACACACAGATAAATATGTGTACAAGTATATGCCTCGTTTTACACGCGGAGATTAATGTTGCTGCCGCGTTTTGCTTTTGCTCCTGGTGGTTGCTGCCGTTAGCCGCTGCTGTTGCTGCTGATTCTGCTGTAACACGCGGCAGAGAGAACCGCGCGAGAGTGATGAACGTGTTTACAGATCCGATCGAAAACGAGCCCTGGCCCACGCCACATGTGCGCGAAAGAACCGGGCTACTGCTCCGCCGTTTGATTCTCGCTTACTTATTTCTTCTCCTTTTCCCTCTCTCTCTCTCTCTCTCTCTCTCTCTCTCTCTCTCTTTATTTTTCTCCTCTTATTTTTGCCTCCTCCATCTCCCGCTGCTCCGTATATCTCACCTTTCGGAAAGACTTTTGCAACGCGCAGCATCCGAGGCCCTCATCTCCTTTGCTGCCTACTTTACATATATATCCAATTGCCCCGCCTCAAGGAAACCCGGTCAGTGACGATACCATCGCGGAATTAACTCTCGCTCCTAAAAACAACGGCCTTTTTTCTCTGCCTCCTTCCTACTCCATTCATCTTCGACGATCTCGTCGCTTTATGCAATCCTCTTTTCTCTACTTCTGAATCTCTCCAAGTGCTGCTCGAGAGAGTCGACGATCCGTTATGAAATTGCTCCAAATGATTTTTTCGGTGTTGTATAAATTATTCATTTTTTTCGCTCCTGCGGAATATGTTTCATTCTCGGTATTACAGTTCCCTCTGAAATGATCGACGAAGAAGAAAACTCGGAAATTTTTCTTCAATCGCAGCACGAAAGCCTCGATGATGAGATGAGAAAAACAAATTTATTCGGAACTTCCGAGCTGCGTCACAACTCTTCGAATCACTTCGCTACGTCAACAGAAACGTACGAGAATATATGAATGACGATTTTTTCGTCATTAATTTAAATTGCCGATATCTGTAGCCCTTAAAAGTGTGTACGGTTATCCGGAGACGCGAATTCTCGCATGAGCGGTCTCCGAGACAGGCGCGTATGTGTGTATCGCGACTTGAAACAGGAAAGGCAGTTTAGGGCCGATGACTCGGTCGTACGCGTCGTGGAAACGTCAACTCGGTCGAAATCCTCCACGTCGATCCTCGCTGAACGCGAACATACTCGCGACATCCTCGACGTCGCACCCCAAGACCGGTAGAACAACCTTTTCACTTTTATCCGCGCGCGCGCGCGCACTTTTATTCGCTTCACGATCAGTCGCCGTTTCTGCCAAAGAGGCGTAACTGCGCGAGCCGCTTCAACGGTTCGAGAGCTTTCGACGGCGATCTTACGACAGCGAATAATCAAAGTCGCTGCATTTCGATATGTTGAGCTAGCTCTTGTACACACCCATCAGGTAACAACGTGCTCAAGAAAACGACGAGGATAAATCTTGGGAGCGTCCACGAGCAACGTAATGTCGCGGTAAGTGATGCGCATAAACATCACCGGCTCGGGGATACGTCCTTGATCGATTACGCTTACGAATCCTCCTGATCGTTAACTCGAGGTGAAGGAATGCTTATCGTGTGTAACGAGCATAATATCGAATATCTCGAATCCATTAGAGTGCAAAACACTTTGTAATCTTTAATGGAGATTTGCTAATGCTGAGAAGTTTCCATGTTTTTTATCATGAGATTTTGGTGTTTTTCAAAATTTTTCAATATTTTAGCTCAAACCTTTTAAATTGGAACCTCACTTCTATTACGAATAAAAAAGTATCGAATTTTCGTACGAAGTCATCGGAGTCTCGAAACTTTTACTTTGTACAATGGCCTTTCAGTTTTTTCTAATCCATTTTTGTGCAAAGTTGCCATCCCCATCTGCCTCGATGGACCGAATCGAGGAAGAGGATAATGGCCCGCTGTTATCGCAGCTCGCTCAAAAGAATGTGAAGTAACGAGACCAGGGTCTCTAGAGAGTCTTAAAAGAGCCCCTAACACCGCGGCTACCTGCGAGTGGTTTCATCGTTTAAGGAACTTGGAAAGCCACAAAATTTCGAATTTCGAGTAGGCATTACGAGCTCGATCGATTTTGTGGTGTATACCGAATGCTTGTGTAACACGCGAAGTTTTTCGTGCCCTTAAAACCGCCGAGTTCATTTGGGCGTTTATCGAAAGTAAGAAACTCAATTGCGCGCGCTCGGATCTCTCGTTCGCGCCTCGCTTCCTCTTCCCCGACAAGTGTGTGCGAAAAATAACCTCGCACAAACGAGCATTGTATATCCGTAACGAGGTCCTGCTGGATAACGGGACGAAGTTGCCGAAGCTATTGCCCCGAGTGTTCGAGACCGTGGCCAGATCTCCGGTCCAAGCTTCCAAAATATTTGTTTTTTTCTCTCTCTTTCTCTCTTCTTCACTCATACTCGAGATCAAGTCTACCGCTACCTTATTTATATCCGCACATGTGCGCTAAATTCTCCCTGGCAACAAAAAACGCCAGAAAAAACGAGTTTGTGGCTATAACATTATCCTGGCAAAGTGCACGGGTCTCTCCTTCCCTGGGTACACGTGAAAATGCAAAACACAAGGAGCTCTCCATAATTGGAACCTCGATTTCGCTGTGGCCGCGTCTCTTTCTCGGCTGCATTTTTCTTCGCTACTGATCCTCCCCGTAAAAGCGATCGCAAAATGGATTACGGCCCGTAACGTACTCTGCTCTTTACAGAACTTCATGTCAAACGCAAAGTATCCGATCACCGTTTGCTCGTAGCTCGCAAACTGTCGACCGGATTTGACGAAACCTTCGACGAAAGTTCCAACTCGAATGATGAGAAAAATGATTTTTCAGAAATGCTTTCGAAGGGGGAAAAATCGACTCTCTGAACTGAAGCATGTGTTTTGGTATTTCGTACACAAAGAAGTTGCATTTGAAGGTAACTTTTTGAAGGTATTTACCTGGAATAAAAGCATTCGAGTGTTTCGGGGGATTTTTTAAATACGAAAAGTGAGCTAATTCGTGAAAAATCTTTTTGATGGCTCGCTTCTGTTCGTTTTGACAAATGAATACTCAAACAGCCTGTTTATTGAAATTTTTTTGAAAAAATAGTTGCTATTGAATACTTTTTTCGACATTTGAATGGTTGATTGAATCGAATGAATTTTGACGACGGAGCATCGCTCCCGACGGAACGATTCAGCGGGGCGACTGACCGAGAATGAAGCAGTGCAAAGTCCATCACTTTTCCGAGTGGTAAATGAACTCCAACCATTTCAACTCCGCAAAAGTAGTACTTTTTGATAAAATTTTTTGTTTCTTATTTGCAGTTACGATTTTCGAAGGAAATCAGCAGCTGAAGGAGCTCTCGAGTGAGTAAAAATTTGTAAAAAATGAGGATAAAACAATTTCGTTGGTTCGAGCTAATCCATACACGACGAGCCCTTC
Source organism: Venturia canescens (assembly GCF_019457755.1). NCBI lineage: Eukaryota > Metazoa > Arthropoda > Insecta > Hymenoptera > Ichneumonidae > Venturia > Venturia canescens. Next base: position 4,119,302 of record NC_057423.1, on the reverse strand, counting down.
GTAACGAATGCAAGGTGACCGGGAATCGAGCAAAAAAGGTTTGCTTTCGCGAGAAATCGCTGTGAAACTGGAACAAAAAGGGGACGAATAAAGCGTAATGATATTGGCGTGTTTGGGAGCGTGGTATGATGAAAGATTGATCACTTTCAAGGATCCCCGAAAGAGTGAGGAGGCGCGGGGGGAGTATAATTTTGAAAAGTTTTTATTTTTCGTTAAACTCGCGCGCGGCGAGAGTCTCTCGGGAATTGCTCACTTCCTTGGAAAGAAATTATCCGCTCGATGGTGTAATGTAACACGTGAGAGAAGAGAATGGAAAAAACGACCGAAAATAGGCTCGCACTCGGCTGGGCAAGAGATTCATGCGCTCGTGCGTGTGTGTATGCGTCTCACTAAAACACGCAGACGCTCTGCTCTTATGTACTTCGATATCTATAAAGACTTGGGACGCATAAATGATATTGAAATACAAAACGCATTTCCAACGTTCACGACTCTTTTGCGAATGCCACTCCGAGAGGGTATAATTCATATCCGCGAAAAAATCGAACTTCCCCTCCGGCGTAATTCTCTATCACACACGCACGAACGCCCATGCTCGATTAAGCTTCACGCGCCCGCGCCCCGAGTACGTCCGTAGACTCGATCTCCGCTCCGTGTTCCCCCCAAAGCCTACAAAACCTTTTCTCAAACGTAGCCGTTAACCTGTTGCACTGGCTTCTCTCGCTATAAATAGCCATAGGGAAAACATGCTATTAAGTTGTTATCGAAACGCCTCACTGTTTCGTGCTATTGCCGAAACTCACGAACTCTTTCGAGATCGTGTTTATTGACGGGGTGGGTTATCAGGGGAGGAAGCTACCGAAGAGTAGTCGGGAAGCTCGCGCGCTCAGAGTTCCCGTGACTAATTTAACGTCTGCGATGAAATTTTCGGAGCGATTATCTCCAGGGAAACGGAGGCGACGTTCTTGTGGCGCGATTAAGCAAAAATTCCGAGTCAATTTCTAATTAACGATTCACCCAGCGGCGGTCATATGGAGTCGGGGAGGAGAAAAAACCAAAAAGTGTGAAAAATAATGTTTCGACTCGAGCTTCGGTTTCGATGAGTATCTGGAAAAAAAATGGGGATTTTCGCGAGCGAGTCTCGATAATGTTGCGATTACGAGCAATTATCGAGAGGCTCGTTCTCCGTCTCGGCTATCGCGTGTGTCGATCGTAGCAACAAAAAAGAGCGGAGTGCGCAGCTACGCTTTTATTTCGTTAATAACGAACGATCGGAGATAAAAGATGTAGTGATTACGGAGAGCCGGATCGTAGGAGAGTTGCTGCTGGTTCAAGTTCCTAAATCACGCGGGACAAATCGTTGATTAATCCGCTCCGGGGTCAAACGCGCGTACATAGGCACACATCGAGGCGTGTACTTTGAGTGTGCATGGGTAGTCGATAATAACATACGAGAAGCCCAACAGCAAACTCCCATATTCCTTATCCGTATCTCTATACACGTATATTCGTAGGAGCTCGGAGAGTTGAGTTTCTCCTTCTATAGTATATCGCCTCTTTTCGATCCTCTAGCGTCTAAGCATGCCCATTATATGAGAGTTCTCTCGCGGCTGTAAAGATTCCTCCTCTTTTTTCACCATTTTTTTTTTATCTTTCTATTTTCCTTCATTGAAGCCCCTCTATATAAAAGCCCCTGCGCGTATAAACTACGATACACAGAGATTCTTCCCCCCCCCCCGCCCCTCTCTCTCTCTCTCTTTCCGTCCTTCATTCGCCGTCCCTTTTCTCGCTCCATCTCCACCGTTTCATCTTCCTCCTTTTTTTTCCCTGGGTTAGCTCTCTTTCTTACTCGAGCACGCCCACTGCGGCGTGACCACGTGTTCCACACGCTTCTTGCGCGTGTACGCGTGTGCGTGGACCGCATCAGCCCCTCGCTCCGCTCCTCTCTCTCGCTCCCTCTTTTTTGCCCGTTCGCCCTGCTCGCTTCTTCCTTTTGCTTCTTACGCTCTCTGCAGATATGTTTCTTACCACGCACGCACACACGGACGTGTAGTTTAGGTCGTGCTCGCATACGTCTTTACCCCGTAAGGCCACGTCGAGGCTCAACCAAGTCTCGGTCGAGTCACACCTGCTCCTTTTTCCCACGAGATCGCTCGCCTCCGACAGCCTCCGCGCGGGTGCGCGCGCGATCAGTGGGGCCTGCTCGCGAGAGTATTCCGCCGTCGCCGCGCTCCTCTTTCGACCATTTCCGGCCACGATTTTCAGCCTCCCTTCCTCGAGCAATCCACCCCTCCCCCGACGCCTCAACATCTTTTTATTGACAAACCACCACCGCCACCCTTTCACCAATTGACAAATACAACGCGAAACCATCGCCGATCAATTACCCAACGTGCGCACGACTTTTTTCTGTCCTCATTTGTACTCGATCTTCTTCATCTTCTTCTTCGCCCTTCGCTTCGCCCTTCTTGGCGCTTATGCTTCCATTATTTTCGGACATTTTCACCACTCGCTCTCTTAAGCGAACTTTGCTTCGATCCATTTTTCACCGCAATGCCGCAGACTCCACTGCGAGAAAAAAACACCGTCGATTCATCTTTTAGCTTATCGAATCGCTAATGATTCAGCTCGTTCATTTTCTCGTTAAATCATCGATCGAAGGATGCACTGGAGTCGTGCGATTTTGATCGAACGCATTCATTCGGTTATTCCTCGTACTTTTCAACTGCTTTCAAAACGGATCGAATCAGCTTATTTGCATGACATTTTACTTCGTTAGACTCTGTCCGGTTGCACCAAAGTACTTTGCTGGATCGTGGCAAACAACTAGGTTCAACGTTCACTGATTCTTTTGCTCCCGTTCAAAAATACTTTGATCCCCATCTCGAACTGCAAGTCTCTGCTTCGTACAAACGGTTGACGGTTCCTCAAAGATTGGCGATGGATCGTCCTTTTTTCCCGCGATCTTTTCTGTACAAACTACACTCACCGTTTCTGCTTCTATTCAGTTTTTGCGGTGATTATAATCGCGAAACCGTTTATTCATTTGTAATGTTTCGTCGTGACTGAAATCATGATAAATGCGTTTTAATTGAATTCCCTCCTGCTTTAATGGGATTCCATAATTCGGTGAATTTTATTGGATTTTGGATGATCGTGAGCAGGGAGAAATCGCCGCGTGGGTCTCCGAGGGAAATCGTGAGATCGAATCCCGGCGCGATGGGAGACTCGTTTGTGCTCGTTGTGTCTCGTGCTCACGCAAAATTCGTATCTTAAACGAGGAGAGACCCCCGTCGATTTCGGTCTCTTTCTGTGTGGCCCGATCGAAAGTCTTGATAAAAGTTACTATACGAGCGTGGATAGGATCTCTCGCGGCTACCGTTTTGAATACACTTATGAAGCCCGAATATCTTCGCCTAGACTGTAAATTCGACATGCAAGTAGCCGCTTACGCCTTAAATATGCCTCGTTTTATCTATTCGACACACGCACCTTCCGATAATTCGACCTTGCGGCTCTGTTCCGCAGCCGAAACTCGAGATATACGTAAAAAGTATTAAAACTGGTCAATCGATTATCTCGGTCCCCCGTTCATTCGAAGATTTCTCAAAATCTCTTATCATCTCCGCAGCGGCGGGTCGTTGCTTATGCTCACTCTTAATGACCCTCGTCATTAATCTCGTTTACGTAGATTTAATCATTATAAATATTCTTCCACAGAAATAAAGCTCCGCGACTGCGCTAATTAAGCGATTAGCGTTAGAATATAAAATTTATGCTATCGCATCGAATCTCGTTTCGTCCTTATTGGCTGCTCTTCTGTATATTTTCTCCTGGAAACATCGAACTTGATTAAAATGTTGTTAAACTCTTTGTTCTTTTTTCTCGAAATCCCGATAAAGTTGTACGGTTTTTCCCCTGATTTTTTCTCCATCGAGAGTATTCCAAGTAAGCGAACGAACGAATGAGAGTAAAAACTCATAGTAGCGCTCGCGATGTAATGGCACGAAATAGCCCATAAATAGGGGTATGGGCCCCCGTTCTCCCAAGAATGGCATTGAATTTCAATGAAGTGAAAAAGGTGGAAAAACGAGTGGACTGGGCAACTCCGCAGCCATAAATTAGTTTAATCAATGTCTGTCCCGGTTGTATGGGCACGCATCTATCTCGGTCTCGGTCGCGCGCGGTGTACACCACACACGCGATACTCTCTTCGCAATGTCGAATGTCCGCGGCTCCGTCTTGCGTTATACACGTAAACTTTTATCTCTCGTTTAATGGGAATTGGAATAAATCTTTAGCTGTATGGTTACATACATTGTCCGCAGTCTTATTGACAGCTGAGGAATCCCATCGCCACCCAGTGGAACAGCAGATGTGCGGGAATCCTCGTGCATGTCTGAATTCAATTACTAAATCCTTTCATCGAGATAATTCAATTGCTCCTCCGACATTCTCATTCAATTGCGAATGAAAAATTTCCATTACGAAGCCTCTTTTCAAAGCATCAATAGCGGCTCATGATCAATAAAAAACAACATTTATTTTTATCTCCTCTCGAGCTCATAAAGTCCGAGTAAATCGAACATTATTGCCAGCAAGAAAACCTTTTTGTGGTAGCACCCCGAGGTTCGAATTCCCCTGAGGAAAAAGCTCTCTCGCTACCAGCAAAAGTGGAGTCTTTTCCCAAAACTCGGTTATACGAACAACGCTTTCACGGCTCGGCATCGAGTCAGAGAAACACGCCCTGCGATCAATCGAGCCGGAGGTTTCGAAATTTTGCCAATTCGCAGGGTGCTCAAGCACTTTCGGTCCGCGATCGAGAGGCGCAGCGTCGAGACCGAAACTTTTCGAAATACTTTAATAACAAGTATTTAGCGATGCGAATGAACGTGAAGAAATCGCGGAGCGATTATCATTTCCCCGACTTTCCGTCCCTCCGGCACCCGAGCCCCGGGCCTGCTCGCGTCGTTTCTCCAACGTGCTGGATCGCACTCGCGCGCACACACGCTCGCGAAAGCACGCATGACACGTGTTATCTAGCGTGGAATAAAGCGTCGTGCGAAAGAGGTTTTGAGGAGACGGTGCTTGTCAGAATTACAAGCACACGCAATGTATCGGGATATGTACAGTTGGAGTGCGCGTACATAAATAAAGTGTTGGGATCGCGGTGGCTCCCCCTTGTTTTCGCGAGATACCGCGAGCGAGAGCGAGGGATTACGAGAAGATGTATATGTTTTTATTCATTTTATTTTTATTCTCAACGGCAAAGAGAGAACGACCTTGCCATACGAAACTTGCGGCGGTGCAGCGGGCATGCACCCTCTCTCTTTCTCACTGAAACATATGAATGCGTCCTTGGCTGCAAATTTACGACAACAATTAAATTCCACCTTGGGGCGCGAGCGCGTTGCGCGCACCTGATGCTGCCTCTTTGAAAACGAAAATAAAGAAAGGAAAAAAGTACAGCACACACAAAAATACGCATAGGAAAAAAAGAGGCGAAAAGTACGAAGAAGAAAAGAGACGAAAACGAATTACAAAAACGCCCCGCGCGCGAGAACGCAACGACGACTTTTACCCCCCTGATATCCTTGACCTCGCCACCGTACAGGCGAGTGCGATTGAGCGAGAGGGAAAAAAGCCTTCTTTATTCTCTGCGAAACATAAGCGCGCGCGCGCGGCCACGGCCACTGTGCGGTAGTTCGAAGCAGCGAACTTACCAAATGCCTGGAGGGGACTTTTTTCATGGGCTGACTATGACAGCGTATTACCGTTTAAAAAATAATGAGCAGCCCTGAATAAAAATTGGCCCGAAAAAAACGAGCGAATTCAACTCTCCCAGCGAAAATTATTAATTGGACACATCGAAGTGAAAAATAATCAAATCTTCATGCGGAATCTAAATTAATCAAGCCTCCGGTTTCAATTTATAACCGATACAATCGCTATTAATTACGCGAGCCCCGCTCGCTCGTAATCCTCTCCATCATACTGCATATTCATTGATTCACTGAAATCTTTATTCTTCTTACATCGAACGTCATTTTAATAACACTCCGTACGTGTTTTTCACACGACTTCAGCAAAATCCAAAGTGAGCGGAGAATTTTTCCCCCTTTCGTCGAAAAAATGCTCCCTCGACGTTGCTCCGAATTGGCTAGTCTCGCCTGTCGCTGAAGTTTGCAACGTAATAATTTCAGTAAGTCTCGAATCTTTTTATCCTTCATATCGTTCGACTCCAGCGTTGCAAACGTTCAGCGTCGTTAAAAAAACCGAATCCTCCGAAAAGCATAAACTTCATTCCGCGCGGTACGCGCTCCCCAACGTTTCTCACATCGAATAAATAACAATATTAAACTAATTAAGATAATTGTCAGTAAAAAAGAAAAGCGCGAGAATATATCGAGGGGGCAGAGAGTAATCGATTACGATTTTCCGGTGTGAGGTTGACGACCGCGATCTTTAACGACTTTGCTCTCAGTTCTCTCGTTGGCACCCGATCGATTTTACACCTGCAATACTTTTTGATTACGTCCCAATACCTATACACATTTATACACATTTCATGTGTGTACCCAGGTTTACGAGTGTGTGTGCGCGCGCGATGTAAAGTGTAGTAATGTGCCAGTGTATTATTTAGTGTGTGGTGCACTCCAGCGTTGAGAACGAGTGGTAAAAGGACGGCATGGAAGGGGCGGGGGGGGGGGGGGGTCAAAAGGGGGAAACGCAGAGCTAGCGGGGGCCTTGCCCCCCTTCAAGTGGCTCCCCGGTAGCGCCGTCGCGCACCTGCCGCATATTCCCACGCCGAGACTCACGTTCGCCTCATCTTTCCTGCGTTCATCTCTTCGGTTCACCCCAGCCCCCTTCCTTCGTTGGCCGTCTTCCGTCCTGCTCGTTTCTCGTTTCTCGTTGCTTTTGCATCTCTTTTCCCTCATCGACGGGGCATCGTCGTCGTCGTCGTCGCTTTCGTCGTTGTCGTCGTCGTCGTCGTCCGAGCACACGTGTGCACCACCGCCGGGGGGGGGGGGGGAGAACCGTAGGGGGGCACTTGTTTATTTTTTGGATATACATTTTCGTTTCATCTGCGCGTTCTCTCGTTTTTCGTTCGATATATACGTGTCGCTCCGCACCGATGCGGTGTGGGCTGCTCGTACGCGTATACGCATTAGCATGAAACACAAACGCGAACGCGAGGCGGGGAAGGCGACACTGATACCGATAGCCTCGAGGAATTAAAACGCGCGATCGTGTCTCACCAAAAATATCTGCGTACGCTCGCCGTATGAATATAAGCGAAGGAGAGGACGCAGAGAGGAAGAAAAATTCGACGAGATGTTAAATAAAATTTGTATATAATCCTGGCGAATTCTCTCCGAGGCTTTTGAGATGTGTGTAATGCATTCGATGGCTCTCCGAGGGGTACCTGCATCCGAGAAATGCGATCCTTGCCGCGGGGACGCTCGCACCACCGCGAATCCCCGAAGCCTTTAACACTCCGCAGATGAAACGATACACGAAATTTATCCGCGTTGATGCCACTTTTATTCCTCGATTATAAATGTCCCCGCGGGAGCCTCGCGAGCAACACACGCCTTTTCTCTGAATCTGCTTCGAATCGAAAATCCGGGATTGCGGGACGAAGTATAAAAGTCGCCGCGAACTCAGCTTGCTGCTGCTCGAGCATCTTTTACAATTTGTAGACAATCGCGATTGTCCGGTGACGCTGCGTTGTTTATCCGGATTTCTTACGACGAGGAAGTCAACGCTGTAGCAACAGCGCCCTCGCCAACCGGATACATTCCAATTCATATGATAATTGCTCTTTATCCAATCCCCGCATCGCTCGTATTCCCCTCCAACGGAATTCAACACACGACCTTCCATTGTGTCCTGACCGTTAGCCCTGAATCATTCGACCCGAGTTCAACCCTCTTTTTTTGTACAACATTCCGCTGCCCGCGATCGGACCGCACTTAATGCAAGCGCGGAGACCGAGCGCGCACCCCCTTTTCGGCTCTTTTCACCGTTTGCCCACCGCTCCCCTGCGCCCGGGAATGAATCCATATGCAGAATACGAAGGTGCTCGATATGTCACAGGCTCAATCAGACGTTTTTCTCCCTTTTCGTTACTCCCGCTCCCCCCCACCCCCTGCAGGCACCTTTCCGTCGAGCCTCTTTCTCCAAATGGCGTATGAGGCCCATCAAAATTGTGCTCGAGCGCTGGGGGGCCATTAGCAGCAGAGCAGATCTAGCGGTCGATGCTGGGACAAGGAAAACCTCGAATAACCGAATCCCATTGTCGCTGCTCGGACTCCCCGGAGCATAGCCACGTTTACGTACAACACGAACACACACGGACGCGCGCGTATTAAATTTTGATATTCGTCGCATCCTCGCTCGAGGGACAAGTGGCATTGTCCCTCGAGCAGGTGCACCGATCGCCATAAACCCCTGTGTAGACTTACATGCGTAGATATTGAAAATATACTCGAGCATATATACGGGCTCGGCAGCGGAGCGATGGATCATCTAGACGAATTGTGATTCGAGCGTAAAGTGCATAATAGTCCGCCGGTGAAGGGCTCGCTCGAATCTTCGGACACGGCTAACATCGCCCCTTAAAAACTAGGGACAATCGAGCGTTCGGACGCTTTTTAAATCCGTCAGAAAATTATATACGTCGTCTTTTTTCATCCTTCAACCCTCCCGTTTTATTATTCTTTTTTCTTTTTAATTCTCCACGGCGGCCCGCCGCGTGAGACACGAAATTCCACGTTGCCGTCCCCGCGAGCATCCTCCCCGACAGTAAAAAAAAACCCGGCTCAGCCTCTCATTCATCAACGTTTTTATGAAGATGATATAAAGCCATTGGCTGTCCCGAAAGCTCTTCCCACTCGCCCCCTTAATCCTACACGACTACGATTCCTCATTTCTGAAAAATGGGTTAACACTTTCGGCCCCCTCATTCGATCCCTTTTCCATCGTGGCCCTCAGCAAGCTCCACCCCGAAAGTACTTTTCGTGCTTCGTAATTACAGCTTTTCCTCCAAAGTCTCTCGATCAAATCGAATTCAGTAAAACCTGCGATCATTACGAGTCTGCGGGCGGACGAACAGTCGAGCTCACAATTTTACGCTCGGAACGAATTTCTTTGGAATCACTAAAAACGCAAACGCTGAGGAATCTGGAGCATCGAAGGAACGATTTTTGTTGAATTTCAAAGAGAATGGAACGATTACGCAACCGCTTGATCGGAGCTCGAAATCCTCGATGCTTTAGGACCCGAATAATCGATCTCCCGAATACGCGTATGATCCGAAGCATCGCGAGAAAGCGGTTGGCTCTAGTTTTATCCGGACGAGTGAAAAAATACGAGAAAGGGACGAAACCGCGGTAAATTTGGGCGCAGTCGCGCGAGCTGGAGAGAGAAAGAGGGAAGAATGGGCATTGCCGGAATAAAAGGCAGGTTCTTTACCGTCCACGGCGGAGAGAGAGCTTAGTTATAGTTGGCTTCGCGGGGACGCGCGTGACCGCAATTGGGAGAATCGAGAGAAGAGCCAGGAGACGAGGTGCTCGTTCCAAGAGTGGATTGGCTTGTTCTTAAACGAGGATTGGCTCGAGCCTCGTGGTCTCGCCACGCCTCAGCCGATCCTTGCTCCTGTGCGATTGGCCAGCGACGCGATTTCGGCCGATTCACGATCTCTTCTCAGCGATCACATGCTGCCGCTTGTTTTTTTTTCTTTTCTTATTTTTTCAATTTTTTATTTTATTTATTTTCTTCCTCTCATCTTCTCGCCCTCGAGTCCGAGCTCCGTTCTTCGCTGTCTCGCAATCGTTTTTTTGCTCCTCTCTCTTAATCTTCGTCCCTTTCTATCTCCCTGCACGAAGTCTCGTTTTTTTATGCCTTCGGGACACATCCCGGTACTCGAAGATCGCGCAAACGAGCGAAGCAGCGAGTGAGAGACGAGCCCTTTGTAGCTGCGTGTGTCTGGGAGAATTTTTCTCTCGAATTGACACGAATTAAGGGAGAGGTAGACCTTGGCTCCGGTGACTCGGTTGTCACTGTCGATCTCTCGCGGCGACTCTCACTGTGTCATATCCTTCTGCCCACTTTCTTCCTCTCCTGGGCCAGCCGCCTCGTCTCAGCCTCTACCTTTTCCACTAATTTATTTTCCTTTCTTTCCGTCGCGGTCTCTCGCGCCGGATTTCTTACGTGCGCGCCTTCCCTTTTTTCCTCGAGTTTAAGACGTCTTTTCGCCATGTAAATTGAGCTCGGGGCATTCCCGATGCGCCCAGCCTCGCGTGGTCCCTCGCCGTGCGGCGTTCGTTACGCTCATAAATTGAAATGATAAAAAGGAGAAAAAAGAAGAAGCAGCGAAACGCACATCCGCGAAAGTACTTTTTGCGCACACGCGAGTGCGCAACACGCGCCCCCGGGACTTGATGCATACGCAAATCGTGCTCTTGATTTTTTACCATCTCGCGCGGCACACAGTGGGAAGCTCCCGCTCTCTCAACATCCCATTTTTTTCAACGCAAACACATACGCGCTCGCGGAATTATATTATTTTTGTTATTATCATATGCGGGCTGGATTATTTGCCCTGAGGAATATTTATCGCGGCGTATACCTACAGAGGCAGATCCGGTATGTGGCACTTGGTACGAAACGAGATCATTTTTCGAGTACACTTTTTCCACAGAATTTACCCGAATAGAGTTCCTTGTACGCGGTTTCGTCGATAAAAATACAAAAATCGAAACACCCACAAGAGACTCTCATTCACGCACGACGTTTCCAGCCCTTTTACTCTCCCCAATTGTCCTTAATAGCGACGTTCGGCACGTCGTGCACGCGGCAAGCCTGTAATTACCAATCGAATCGGAAATTGCGCCCGAGACATAAGCCCCGTGCGTAAACTCATTAACACATGTTCCGCGCTGATAGGGACACGATAGTCGAGCCGGAGACTGCTTCGCGCCGGGGCCGTCCGATTTCATCAAAGATAATGAACGTGTACGCGCGATCGAGTCCCACACTTTTGTGTACCGGTTAAATGTATCGCTCGCCGGGCTTCGTGGTGGCTGTCATTTGAGAATGCGCGTGCGAGCGCGAATCCTCCGAGACGAGCGCTCTTTGTAATTCCGCTTGCGGGACGCCGCCCCGACAGGCCATCGATCGCAGATAGCGCTGACCTCGTATGGCGACGGGAGAAATGAAGTTTCGATTTTTCGACGAGCGTACAATGTTGCATCGATACTGAATCTCCGTCAATTAAGTGCGCTTCGGATCGAGCGGCACGTGAGCGCGAAAACAGGTGAATCTCTGTAATGCCGGTGACGGCTCGATACGCTGTTGCCTGTCCAGATGGATCAAGTTTTTATTCTGCGATAAGGAAGCGCCTCGTGGAGCCCCGCGCCGAGCATTTATCGCGGCGCGTGATGACTTTGGGATTCGACAAACGGCATTGAACTCTGACATTGCGAAAGGCATACAATGTTGCTTCGATGACGCTGGAAATCTTCCTGACAACGCGCGACTGCACGCAGTGCTTTGTATTCATTTACTCCCGTCGATTTAAACGATCGAAGCAGCACTGCGCGCCCCTCATGCAGGTACATTGAGACGCGGCATCCTTTCGGACATGCAGCAACATAGTATTGGACCGAATGAACTACCCGTATGTACTTGAAACACCTTAAGACCGGTTCCTCCGTGACAAGAATCTACCAAATGAGCAATCAGCGATTGTTGCACGCAGCGTTGCATACATTGTGGTTCATTTTATCAATCGCATGAGCACCTGGGCACTGGAATTTTTCCAGGAACTCACATCTCCCGCTTCTCATATACTCGCGCACGTTGGTTAATTATGCTGGGTTGTGTGTGTCGCGTAATGCTCGGTAATCAATCGAATGGATTTGTCCTCGAGGCTTTTTTTAGTGAGATTTTTTCGAAGAATACAAATTCTTTGTTTTGCATCCAATTGGTTTGAGGCTGACGGAAGGTTTATCGTTTCGTGGAATTGTGGAGATTTCAGTCATTTTTCATGGCACTTTTTCCTTCTCGAAACACCAGAGTCTGTTTCAGTAGAATTCCCATCAACGCAGAATATCTCGTTCTGTAAAAAATGGCTGCACGAACGAACGAGTATTTTCCCATTGGAACGCAGTTCGTTGGCACTCGGCCAACAGCCGTGAAATCTCGAGTCTCCCGGTTCTTCGGGAGCTTGCGGGAAGGAGAAAGCTCGTCAGAGCTGCAGCTCCTCATGATATCTTGTTACAAGTTTTCACGATGGGCGGAACGCGCCCGCGCTTTGTTGCCACTCGCGAGTAGTGACGAGCGTACGAGCAGCATCCCAGCACCTGACATGTACTTTCGGATGATATCCTGAGGCGTGTATTTTCACTCGAGCCAGCAAAACCATTAAGGTATTACCAGGCTCCGTTATAACTATAAATACGAGCATTCAGCCCCGTATGAGATCCCTTCTGAGATGAGTAATGGTAGTTAGGCGACTTGCATGCGAGACTTTGTATAATATTGTTCGTGCTGTGCTCTCAACAGTACTCACATATAGAGATAGTACACACAGATGTAGAGAGAGAGAGAGAGAGAGAGAGAGAGAGAGAGAAAGAGATTCTTCGACTCGTTTAAGAGAAACGATAAATTAAACGCGCCCGGACGTTCTCATATGTGAATGCAGGGGCCAGATATACGAAAAGCCTGAAGTGGCCCACAGCAAAACTGGCGGTAAACGCGGTAAGGAGAGGCTGCCGAACGTGGGGACCGGAGCTGCTCGGTTGGTGTTTCCTTAATGATCTCATCGGCCCTCGCCAATGTCTCGTGAAATACGTGGGGAATAAACTTTTAAAGGCCATTGCGATAATTTATGTGAAAGCTGCCCGACTTCGGAAGGCGATTCGCTTCTTCCTGCGGAGATATACTTCAAGACTTTTATATACGGGGGAGGCTTGGATTCGCGTAAGATATAAAACACCTCTGCGAAATGTTGATCCCGTGGGAAGGAGCTTCCGGAGCTTATCATTGGTTAGAGGATTCCGCGGCCTCTGTCTCCCGCGCGTTTCGTTGGTATACGCTGCTTCGGAAACTCTCATTCTCGTTTCCTCGCGCACCCTCCCACGGCGTTGGCGCAGCACCAACCCGCCCGGTGATATAAATAGAGATATGAGCGTGCAAGAGGGAGTGAGTTTCGTTGTTAACCCTCCGCAACGTTTCTGCTTCCCTAGTAGAAAGGCACCGTCGGAAAGCTCCGAAACGTTTGGTTCCGTCGCGAAAGCACTGTTTCGAGGGAGACGAAAAGCTCGAAGCAGCAGCACCACCGAGGCAACATTGACCCCGTGCCTGGTAGCCACAAAGCCGAGGAAGCCAGTCGCCTCGTGTACAATCTAATGACGCGAGAAGCGAGCTTTCTCTGCTGTTTTCACGAGCCAGTACGTAGCGAGAAACAAGCCCCGCGATCGATAACGTTCAGCGGGTTCGAACCTAGAGCCAACCCCGCGCGGCGTACGTCGCGCCTGGTTGTCACTCGCACGACCGTACGAGGAGGTTTACAAACCCGAAGGCGCATGAGCCTCCGAAATTAGAAGCGGGCGCGCACTCTCCGTTCTATTTTCATCCCCATCGTTGCGTCGGTGCGCGCTGGGGGAACTCGGTGCTCTGGCAACGCCCGAAAATCTATAATAGTCTCTACGATGCGGGGCTGTACGCGAGCGGCCGTCGTTTCTATTGCGATAGGATTGCAGAGGGGCGACGAGGGCGTCGCGACGCCGCGCGACCGCCCGAACCGTCATGTTCCCCGGATACCGAACTCCGTTATAACGACGCTTGACGTCGGGCCCGTCAAGACGTCGACGTAGACGGCTTCTCCGTAGAGACAACGGCGGAGACAGCGTCCACGACGACGATTCGCCACCCCCAATCCCGTTATGATCCCCCTCCGCCTCCATCAACTCGCGATAGCTTTTATCCTCGAGCTTTAATCCGGGAATATAGAACATCCGATACTCACGGATTCGAGGCCGAAGCGAGTGGTGGTTGAAGCTTCGTGCACGAGCCACAGCCACCGTCCTGGACTCGCTACCCTCCTGTGCTACGTGTTACCCTGACCGCGTGGTACGTCAGACGACGTCTTCCAATTGACGGGCAGCTTTGTCAGACGTCAAAGCTACCGCTGTACGCGTGTGCTCGCTGGCTCGGAGCGCTGGAGCAAGATGTAGCTCATCGGTTATCAATCCTCGGGGGTCCGCGTCACTGCTCTGCTCCCCGGGTAGGTTTTCGCGATGTTAGGGCGCCGTAGTGTGCTCCCGGAGGCTGATCGCGCGTGTTACCCATCGGTGTTCCTGCGCCACTTGCCGAGTCGACGGACAAGCTTAATGGCACTGCTATCGATGCAGGCAGCGATGAGACGGGCCGTAGGGAAGGATTTTCGTATACTTTGTGGATTTCAGGCGGGGTGGACCGCTCTGCTGGACGACGCGGTTCAACAGAGCCCTTCATTATTGATTTTCCTTTACGCGAGTGTATTTACACGTGCAGCGTGCAATATGGGCGCGGATGACTCGGCGATATTGATCCGGAGTTGAGTATAGAGAGCTTTTTCCTCCACGTTCAGTGCGAGGAAGCGGCGTGCGCATTGCTTTTGGCGCATGAGTGAAGAGAGTCACTTTATGAGCAGAGGGAGCGCGGCCCGCGGAGCTTTTAAGCTTTCTCCCCGTGAACTCTGTTATCCTGCTAACGTTTGGTGCGCTTAGAGGACTGGCGCGCCAGTGAAAGCTCCCCATCACCCCGGGCGATGTCCCCCGGAAAATAGCTTCACCAAAGCCCTCCCCCGCTGATCGATCCGCGACCGCAGGCACCAGGCGAATACTTCCACCATCGTCATGAGTCCCGGTGCTGAGAGCCCGTCGTGACCGAGCCGCGACAGATGGGCAGATCTCCGTCAAGTCCCGGACGTCCGGCAAGGTCACGCGCAATGCGACACACGCCGTGGCCCGCCCCCGTCCACGAGCCGGAGCCGCGCTCCACCATTCTGAGCTGTGCCTCCGGGCCGTTTTCTCCATTGTCGAATCCGTCGAGACGGTGCTCCGGAAAGCCACCGCTCCCCGGAAAGCTTTGATACGAGGTCGGCGAGAAGGTCAGCGAACGTGAGAGCGGAGACCCCGGGGCCGGGCTCCACACCTGTGCGAGATCCGAAAGTCGCAGCAGGTCGAGAGACGCACTGGCGCCGCACCAGGCGCCTATCAAGAGGTGCAGGCCGTCTCGCGGCATCCTCGGAAAAGCTCACGTCCCCCAGGAGCGTACCGAGTCGCAAGCACTCGCCCCGAGATCGCGACCGCCTTTTCATTCTCCTGTTCACAAAAAGCTTCCGAACCCTAAGATCACGCTCCTGAAAGCGGCGACGTTGCTCCGCAGCGCGACCCCAATCGCTGGCAGTACCCGTCGCGCGGATTACGCGGTCGACAATCGACGGGTCTGAGGATCACGAAACTATGACTGCGCTGGAGGTCGCCCCCTGGCTGCCACAAGCTTGTGAGAAAAGCTTCGATAAGCTTCGCGAGCTTTTCTCTCGCGCTCGAACCAACGGAAGGAGCTTGTGCGCCGGACGGAAGTAGCAGTACTACGTCGCTGCCGCGACATCGCAGCGGGCTAACATGACCCTCGAGGAGGACGATTCTACTTGTGACATGACGCGTTGCACCCCCAACATCACGAGGATTACTCCAAAAGTCATTGAATTTTCCAACATCGATTTTCAAAAATTTTCATCGCTTCTCATCATTTCCGACCTCAAATTCAAAACCCTTCGGTTTTTCCTCAGCTTTTCTGCTCCTCCACACCTCGCCTCGTCGCAA
The DNA here is from genome assembly GCF_019457755.1 of Venturia canescens. Taxonomy (NCBI): domain Eukaryota; kingdom Metazoa; phylum Arthropoda; class Insecta; order Hymenoptera; family Ichneumonidae; genus Venturia; species Venturia canescens. Next base: position 4,103,424 of record NC_057423.1, on the reverse strand, counting down.
TTAATAGACAAATGGCAGTCTTATCATGCACTGCAGACTCAGGGCATCGACGTTAGACACGCGTTGGCTCAGCCTAACGCGAAACGTTGTCACTTCGTGGCTGTTTGACGCACCAGGGGAACAGAACATGTGTGTCGCGACACGTGAACTTTCCTGGTCTAGTTCCGAAGGATCGAACCTACGAACAGGCAAACATGAGAGTCGATGACGAATCATCGCAACCGCGATGATTCGAGGGTGAGCCACCGCTCTGAATCGTCATGAAAATGAATGATCGGACCTCCACCCTCTCGTGGAAGTCCGGGACGTAGTCGCTAGAGAGGTCTTCGCAGGTGTACGACACCGATACCGCGTTTAAAAAATTCAATACCAGGGACACATGTCGCAGGTCCCCTCCGACCTAGTTCTATGTCGACTCAACACGAAGCAGAGTCACCGACACCGAATGATCCAGGAGCAGCAACGCGTTCGAGACACTTTTTACAATTCATTCCTCCTGTTTACGTGAGAAGCACGCAAGTGTTTATTTAGCAAAAAAACATGTGCAAAGAACGCCTGAATTTGGGGCGTCGGCCGATCGGTCTGGCGTCACAGTACCAGGATATCAAGAGAACCGGGAACGAGGAATCCTCCCGTTCGACATTTGTAAATCGAGATAAACAAAGGCTTTCGTTTCGTATTGGGAAAAAGAACGAGGCTGACGTATCGATAATCGTGGCGCACGTTTTTTTCGTGCTTCACGAATGGAGGGAGAAGCTCCATATATCGATTTGCCGACCGTCGATTTGGCTGGCTCCTCTTACCTTCGCTGCCCCGTGTTCCTTCGGTTACTCAAGAGCCCCCGAAGCTCCTTCTTTTCTGATGACAGAAACACGTCAGAAATCAATGGATTCTTTTCTCCGAGGAATGAGAGGCTCGTTAAGTGTCAACGAGGCCGTCCAAACGGAGCTTTCGATAAGACAAAGCACCCAACGGTTGCTTGTGAACAGCCCCCAACACCAGGCAAACATACGCCGCCTGGAACTGTGCCAATTGAAGCTCTCGATACGCGGGGAGCGGCCAACGCGCCAGCGGAGCTTTCCCCCGGTCGATCTATTTCGGGCGATGACAACCGCGCCGAAAAAGCGCGGGCGTCGTGACGCCTGATCGGGAGAGTAGGAGAAGGCGCCCGTACGACGTCGCCAAGTTGGGCGAACCTCATCTACGGCGGTTCAACCGTCTACTCGTTCTTTGGCTGCTACCCTTTTTCTCAAAAATACTAACAATCGAGTCACTTTTGTTTTGAGGATCTTTCGACTCGGAAAATCGTTTTTCTCTATAGCTAAAACTGCTTTTTGGTAGCTCCTCAAATGTCGCATCTTTTTTTTTTATATTCAATCAAGATCTGTTAAACTTGGAAAGAGTTTATTGTTACCGTTAAAAATAGCGTTAAATGAGCGTTAAAAATACGTATTTTTCGGAATTTTTTTTAGTGGGGATAGAATAATCTGATCATTTTCAAATTTCGACATGAGCTTATTATAGCGGTCGATTTATAAAAATAGAACATTTTATTTGGGTCGACCAACAAAGTATGGCGACGTTTTTAAGGGTCTTTACACGTCTGTTTTCCGCGAGTGAAAACTCCTCCAGTTGTCACTCTTTTTCTGTTGATTCGAAAATGATTTAACAAGGGTCATTCGTTCACTGACATCTTCAGGGGAAGAATGTACCTAAAAAATAATGACAAAGTGCAAATTTAACATTTGGGAGCGTTTTTACTCAAAAGTTGTAATTTTCGACCATTTTTTCGACATACTTGATCTCAAAAAAGTGATTTATTCACCTGCTAACTTTTGAAATTTGTTTCTCTGACAATTCTCTGACAATGTTACTGAGAGTAACCTCCCAAAATTTCATCCAGTTTGGTCGACAACTTTTTGAGCTACAACGCGATGAGCAGTTTTTGAAAGAGTGGTTCCGAGATAATCCCGCGTTTAAATTCTCAACATGTGACAATTTATTAATTGTAGTAACTTCTGATATGCGATTCATACCTTCGAAATATGTAAAAAAAATCGATTTTTTCAAAATTCTAAAGAGATCGCTCGCCTTAATTGGAGGTTTTGAGAAAACGAGCCGAGGAAAACTGGGAAGAAAAATAAAGAGTTTAGCGAGGAGCAGATGGGGCAGGAATAGCCGGCATTTTAAAATAAATTCTCCAATACTAAACCGAAGTAGTAAAAAGTGACGATTTCCGCGAGTTTTTCGTCCCCTCAGCGGAGATCAAAGCTGATAATTCGCGACGGTGCGCAATCGGAACGCTTTTTGCCTTAATTGGAAGGGACGCTTTTCCCAGGCGAGCCGACAGCTCGACGCTTGTACGATTATGTACATAAAATATGTATAAATAGATCTTCGGTATTCCCGAGTGTAATCACAACTGCGAGTGCTCTCTCCTCGCATGATCATGCACAAGCTTCATCGATAATAACCTCCCGCAATAAAGTTTCTCTTCCCTACAGAAACTCACTTACTTGCCTATGAAAACGCGGACAAAAAATGCTCGAGCTCGTGCTCAAATCCACTTGTGCCAGCGATAAGCGAGCTAAACACCTACAAAAAATTAGTCGCATTTTTTTCGAATGTACCGGGAGTCATAACTCCGGGAAACTGCTCATTCGGAGGCGAGGAATTTACAAGCGTTTCCGAGGCTAGTTCCTGCGCCGAGACCCCGGCATAATAATACCGCTGTTAATAACAGAGTAACGTCTCATTTACCTGAATTTTTCACGTCCTCGACTGTCCATTCTCATTTATGCACACGCACACAATGTATTCGATGTTACAAGAAACGGAGGCAGGGCATCGTGTTACCAGTGGAAATGGGTGTGTGTTTGCAAATTTGTATGCTTAAAACATTTTCTTCGAACTGTCAGAGAGATTCGTCGTCGCAATTGTCGGCGCCAATATGCACGTGTACATGGCGAATTACCGGCTCTAATAACTCGCGAGTGTATTTATCGTTCGTCTCAGTTGCAATGTTTCTTGCTCGCGGACTAATTACGAGTCCAGGGGAAACTGAACGACCGGAGTCTTTGGCTCTCTCGAGCAGGGACTCAGATTTCCGTCCCGTCAAAAGTGGGTCTCTTAGGTCGGGTAGGCCACGGAGGAAAAGAGGCCCGCCCCGAGTTTCTCTGCCAAAAGTCTCTCAGTAACTGCCCTCAAATTGCTGCACCCGGGCTCTTTCGTCCGAATATCAAATGCTATAAGAAAGACGAAAAAATCGGTGAATAAGATTATTCTGCTCGCTTCCGTCCGATGAAAATGGAAACAAATGGAGGTCCAACTGTGACAGCAGCATAAAACTGGTGAGCAGATCGACTTTGACGGGTCTTTTCGGCAGGAAATGACGATTCGCGTTCTCTTTACTGGAGTACTTGAAAATCATTGAATTCTGAACGATGCTCGCATCATAGGCACTCAATGAACTCATCGAACCGACTGCGTGCCCTCGGCACTTCGGAGAGTATTTCATCGATCTCTCGTCGAAGATGACGTTTGTAAATACGCATTGTTCTACATAACTCAAAGTCTCTTATCCACAGGCAAGAAGAAGGGGAGAATTCATTCTACTCCGTTTTATTTTTCTGTAAATCCGATGGAGGGCCACAGTCGTACCTGTAATTGGCGTGTTCCCTTCGCGTCTCTCGTTTTTGTTGTCTACACTCCCTTCGTGCATGAACTCAGCTTGAACGTCGGAAAAAAGTCATAATGGACGAACAAAAGTCTGAAAATTGTTCTTAAGGTAACAAGTGTGTGATTGCCGGGTGGAGTGGTGCGTTTATATGCCCATATATACGTGTGGATTCGAGCTTCTTCGTGCTGTTGAGATCTTGCTAATGACGCGACGGATGCGAACGCATTATGTATTTCTTCTTTTACGTTTTCTTTTTCATTCAACGCAGACAGGCTCAAACGAAAATATACGTCGATGCGTATCGAGCGAGTCCTTTGAAATAAAACTCGAAAAACGACTCGTTCGCTCTGCCGATAATCGAATTTATGCAGCTTCTCTTTCCTCTTATTCCATCTCCAGTGATGCCGGCGCACACATTCTGCCCTGAGATTCATTCATTCCTTCGCAGCGCTCCATTACCAAACTTCTTTCTCCGATCTCCTCGCTCGCTCCTCTCATTCTTCGCAATCGCGTACATTTCTTTTCCAATTATCGTAACGAGATGCCAGACCGCAAATTTCATTTTGGCACATATCGGCGTCATGCCTCGGCGCATCTCCCCGCGCGACGACAAAAGTCCAACAGCTGCGGAAATGAACAAGGAGACTCGGTCGATGCTCACCGCGCTATCTTTCGTATGCGCAAGCACTTTACTACGCTCGTAAAATAAATGAATCGTGGTCGATGACGCCACGTGAAATATCCTGGATTTTGAGATCGCGCCGACCCTGCTCATTCCGTCATTCAATCGTTCCGTGGTAGTCTCGTGACTTGGCAATGATTATTTTCTCAAAAATTAACATTCGAATATAAATTTGATGAAAAGTTCTTTGGTCAGACTATAAATCAATGTTGCGGGGCTCCTGCTAACTTTTTCTCTCAATACTGGGCCTGAGTCGAGGCCTTTTATCCTCAAACTTAAGAAATAGCAACTGAAAATTCGTCAGAAAATTCAGCAATTTGTTTTCCACTCTTGAAAAGTGGTCTCAACCGAAAATTAAATCTTGCAAATATTCTTGGTAGCTTTTAATTCATAAATATGTGCTGAAAATTCGCACCGATGACCTTCGTTCTGAACGAAAATTAATCGGTCTCGGTACACACGAGATTTAATAATTCGAAGTTTATTAAACTGAATGCAGAGTCCATACATTTGACTTATGAAAACATATGCACTGGTCTCGTGTACCAAAAGCCATGTACAAGTCGGAGCCGCGTGTGCTGTGTACATCGCGATGTAAATGGTGAACTTGTACTTGGCTGGATGCATATATCGTGCGATATTTCAGCAGTCGAACAATTTTTATTTCCCAAACGAAATATCGGCAAAAGCAAACACAGGATGAACCGCGTTCGAATGCTATTTGAAATGATATAAAAATGATAATGCCGAACAAATGAAAAAATAAGTTCGACTGCCACGTGCAAAATTTATAATTTCCTCATTAGCGTCGACGAGCGGCAGAAGCACAAAGTCAACGAAGGTGTACAAATGACGAATCGGCTGACAGATGTGTTGACTGATGATTACGCGCTCATCGAAGTTGTCCCAGTCTTTTTTATTCTCGTTTTCTACGCTTTTTTTCCTGTGACATCATCCAGATGTCAATATTTGCAGTTCGTGATGTTAAGCAAGTGTCGCGACCTCGAGAATCCGGTGATCGAGTGCGAGAGGACCGGAGTGTTGCTACAAGTGTTTGAAAATCGTGATGAAGGCTCGCGACGCATTCGGTGAGAAATGATAACGACGTTGAGGACGCGCGAAACGCCGTTTTTCGGCGGTTTGCAACAGCATAAATCATCGTTTTTGATACAACAGGAAATCCGAGAGGAAAAAATCAACTCGACTCCGCGTGAGTTTGCGAGCCCGAGTAGGCTACCGCGTACTCCAATTCCGAAAAAGCTTCTCCAATCACCAAAAAAATAACAGTAACAACGAGAAATATAAGCGCAATTAAAATAATGACCTCACTTTCCATTCTTCGTGCCCTAAATATTGGACGGTGTTATCCGGCGCATAAAAGAAAAGGGAGAGAGAATCGGGGGGCGAAAAGAAGTAGCCCTTTCTCGCGGTAAGTAATCCGCGCGTCGACGCGTACCTCGTCATTTCGAGAAGCGCTTGTAATATCCGTCCCTCTCTACGGTCCCCTCCTTTTTGCCATGCTCACTAGCAGAGAGTCCAAATCGAAAAGTGCCCGCGAAGAAGGAGAGGAAGAAAGAGGAAAAAAGAGAATCGGCGGAGAAAAAAGACGGAGCGAGCGCGAGTGAAGAAAAGAAAAGAAGAAAGATGGTGTGCGTGCGCGCGGTCGGCACGTCGGATACACACGCCCAACGCGTGCGTGTCGCACTTCCATGTATGAGGACGCGGGGACCGCTCCGGTTGTGTGTACATGGCGAGTGTTTGAAAAAACATGTGTGTAGTTGAGAATGAGTGAGAGCTTTACGGCGTGCGCGAAGAGCGTGGCATACACGGACCGGCGTGCACACGAAGCCTCACGGATAGGCTTTTGTACGTGTGGGGAGTTCGAAGCGCGTAAGAGTACCGCGATGGGGCTGAGAGTCGAAGAGACGTAAAAGCCGTGACGCGCCGAACGAACCGCAGTCCGACGCTCCGTTAGTGTACAAGCGTGTGCGTGAATGTTGAGGAGAGAGCCGCGTGTACATAGAGAGAAAACACGCGGCACACTCGCGGAGAGAGCTGTCGAAGCGTGTGGAGAGTGCGCGGGATTTCCACTTCTTTTTCGCTTGAGTGCGCCTCGCGTCGTCGCTCCCGGGGAGATCCTCTTAGCATCGAAGCGCGGTTGTGCCGAGTACGGGAGGAAAAAAGAGAGGAGACAGTCGTTCTCGGTCGCTCGCGGGTGCGGTGACGTCGCCTCTCCCCTTCCGTATCATCCAGCAACTCTCCTGCCTCCCTCGACGGCCCTTTTCCACTTTCTGCTTCTCTCACTCTAGTTTTCCACGCACACACGGAGACTCGCGCATCCGTGTGAGGCGTGTGAGGACACGGTGCACGCGGATGCGAAGGTATTGGTGCGCCCCCCTCAGCCCGCCGGAGCCTCCCCAGCGCACGATCTCTGACTGACTCTCGGACGCGCGCACCTGCCGCCGGTTCCCACACTCGTTGAGGCGCGGGCCCTCGCGCGCCGGACGTGACGTCACGATCAACTCCGCTCTCGCCTCCCTCTCGCGCGCTCACTTCCACTCCGTATATCTCTCTGTACATGTCCGCACACACTTTGCTCTCGCATATAATACACACGGACACCGGCAATCGCCGACTCTCCGAGCCTCATCACTCGCACGGCCCGGCGAGGGGGGACAGAGAAACGGAGAAGGGACGATTACTAGGACGCGATTTTGTTGCGGGCCAGAAAGAGAGAATGGGAGCTAAAGGCGCAGGAGGCCACACGGTATCCTCGCGCTTCTCTCTCGTCACTCCTCGTCGTACAAACGAAACGAATCGCCACTCATTTCTATGTATTCATACACGCATCCACCTCCGTAGATTTATGCTCGCATACGAGCCTCTCTTTCCGTGTGCCCGTCCATTTTATATATTGCGGGGAGCGAGCGCGGTCTGTGCTTGTGGATCTTTCGGAATATTGCACTCGATAACTCGGCCGCGTTAACTCCCCAGCCTCTGCCTCTCCGCTCCTCCGCACCCTTTTCTTCCAGTTGGACCGGCACATAGCGCAATAGGGTATTTTACACCATGTAAAAAAATATATATAAATGCATGATTATGATGGATCTCGTAAAAAGTAAACGAGAAACGTCAATATTTATTCATAAAAATGCAATATTAATTTTATTCAATTTTAAAAATCGTCTTTTTTCGTCTGTTTTTCAAATGTCTAAAACGCCATTCGCCATATTGGATTCCAACGTGACGTCACTCCGATAGTAAACAATCTAGATTCTTATTGTGCACTCTGTGTTATTTTGAAATTTTACAAGTTATTATGCACGCTTGTGGGCTTTTATCATTCGATTAAAATCGCATTATATGGAAAACGGTTTTGTGAAAGCAGAAAGTACAAATCTACCAATGATAAATATGTTGATGGTGGCGATGAGTCCACAATTTTTGTGACATTTTTACACTTGTATTATTGCATTCAGGCACGAGACACCAATGATATACCACTGTAACTCATTATTTTCACAAATTTTATTACTTGGTTTTTCGCAATTGTATTGTTTACCAACGGAGTGACGTCACAAATCGAAACAACATGGCGGCTAGCGTTTCCGCGCGAAAATTGAAAGTCATAAATAAAAAATAGTTTTCAAGACAGTTTTCGGTCTTATAAAATTGAAATAAAAATTCTACTGGCTTATTACGATCTCAGGATTATTTTAAAACAGTTTTCAAAAAAAGGCGTAATACCCTATTCACATTTTTCTACATTTGTTCTGCAAATGGCGCCTCCGGACACGATTTGTCGATGGCGAAATACTCGCACGGAAAACTCCTGTCAAATTCATGGGTTTCTTCTTCATGCTTGTTTTCAGTTTTATAAACACGGTTGTTCGGAATTTCTGGGTGAATGGTTTTGGGTCAGAATAGAAGCAACGCTCGGTCGATGCGCCGCTGCGCTCGCTCATTCACACACAAAATTGTGCGATCAAATGGGCAGGGGCGGAGTCACATCGAACTTTTTCATTTCTTAATAACGCGATGTATATTTTCATTTCGACAGTACCCGGAAACCGGAAACGGTATATTTGCTGATCTTTAATGGTTGGCATTGGAATATGAAGCGAACGGAAACGAAATTAACAGCGGCATATTCGCTGATGTTGAAATTTCAAAAAAATTGACAGCCTACGTAAAAGGGACGATTGGAAATGATAAAATTCACCATTTTCATGATTTCGAAAAACTTATTCCAATTATTACACGGTTTGCTCGAATTTCGTTGGAAAATATTTCTACAGAATTCTACGAATTTTACAGAATTCAATTATCCCTGAAGAGAGTGAAGCATCAAGAGAACTGATAAGTTCAGCTCATTGTTCTGCGTACATTTTTTACGATTGAACATTGCAAAACGTGGTGAATGTAGCGCGTCTTTTTACTACTCGAAACTGTAGGAATTCTTTTGATAGTAGAGCAATAAATCGTGCACCGTTTTTTCCATTTTTCGCCATAGAAACTTTATGTTTTGAGCCTCGCACGAAGAATCGATGCGCATCTGGAAGCCGTCGCACTGGATCGTCAAACTGTAAATCGTTTCGTGAGATCAATATTTAGAAGTACGCTTCTTCGAAAATCCGTACAATTTTTTTTTTTGCATGAACAGCTTCGATTACTCACCATTAATGAAATTTCGTCGAGGGAGGCTGACATTTTCTATAAAAACCATAAATTATGGGGTTTTTACGGGGATCATGAAGAATAGCCATGAAGATCCCCAAATTATGGGGATCAATGAAGAATCCAATTTCATTTTTCTGTTTTCGAAGCTCTCTTTCTGTGAGACAGAATATTTAAATGGTATTCGCACGAGACGAAATAGAGTCTGGGGGTCTTTTGGTGCCTCCTTTACCTTCAAAACGCTCGGAGATCGCAACTCGAAAAATCTTATTTCACGACGTCCCGACGCCACATGTGTTGTGTACAAAGCGTAATTGCGTTCTTTGAAACTTCGATAGTAATTTCATCGTGTAATAGCCAGTCTCTCTCGAGTTTTGTACACGCTCTGTGCGCTCCCAACGACCAGTTTTCAAGTCACGTGATTGTACGTTAAAAATCGTAAGAGAAAAAGGAGCGAGAGGGAGAGAGAGAGAGAAAGGTGGAGCCAAAGAGCAAGATTGTACCACAATATGGGCACGCATCTTATAATTCGAGCGTGTATATGGTAGCGAATAAACGGTCCTGACTCACGCAGCGAGCAAGCTACATTTAATTTATTCGCTCTCGTTCTATCTTCGAGGTATTACACAGTGACACACATGTGTGCATATATCGCGATAATAAAAAACGGTTTCGTGGTGCAGCGGGGGTTAAGCGAAGAACGATAAACACGAGGGAGCCACTCCTTCCGCGCTTCTTTTTGCTCGTCGTTATAGAATTGGTTCCTAAGGTTGTTTTGCCTTATTCTTCCATCACGGGCGTCGTAAAAAAATCGCAAGAAAACTCGTGAAACGTTTCGACCGTAGAAAAGAGTTCGTTTTCCATAAATCAATTCTGAATTATTGATTGACGATTAAATGATACGTACTCAAACCTGAACTCGCGTCGAATGACTTTATTGAAATGAGCCACGGGCCCCGATAGCCCGCGACGCGGTACCGATGAACGTAATGGCCAAAGGTAAAGTACATGTTGCGTACGAAATGAAGGGAGAAGTTTAAATCGAGCAAGTAGAAATGGACGTGCACGCTTGTTTATGCTCCTGAATACATCAGTGAGCACTCGCGTACGAGGAACGAGATTATAAATATATTCGTGCACACAAACACACGTGCGGAAACTCATTCGCGTACGTATAAATGTGAGAATTTTTCCGAGTCGTATCGCACGACAGTAAGAGGAAGTGAATGAGCTCTCGTGCTCTTGCGTATATCCAAGAGGAGAGCTATGATTATGCCGCTCGTTTTTATCGCTGAATACTAAGAGGCGAGATGGGCAAAAAGGACTCGAGGAGCGTCCCTCAACCGAGTGCGCGGTCGTGGCCGGCCTCTCATGAGAGAGACGCGCGGGACGATTGTAATTTCATCGTAATCGTTACCGAGAATGGGGCGTGCGAGCGCGACTCTCTTTGAGATCCACGCGGGACCCGGGTAATACACAAACTCTGTCCTTTTCCCTCTCACGCGCGCCCCACGTGTCCTGCTCCAGAGAATATCGTATAATACTCAGCCCCGCGCACAGGTACGATAGAACGATGGGAGAAATAATGGCTCCGGATCACGCAAAATTGATGCGATGAAAAACGCACATTGTAGCTAACAATGTTGAAATTCAACGACTCCGACGAGGCTGATCATTTTCGATGTTTTATTTAATGACTATAAAATTCACCACAAGCTCCTGCGGTTATTGCCTGCTTCATATCGACAACTTTGCCGATACAATGTTTTTCATTGTTCAGAATATTCTGCGCTGGGCATCTTCCTTCCTCTCGTTTTTTTTCTTCGGCTATAAAGAAACGCATTTTTTATCGAGCTGTCACACGCGCGACTCATTGTCAGAGATCTTTGCGATGAGATCCATTCAAAACTCGGCAATTGGAAAAACTGATTTTGCTCGAAATTGATCGCTCGTTAGGCTCTGCGCAACCGCAATTTAATATTCTGCACTAGCTATCACGCGCGATTACCGACAAGTCGCTTTTCACGTGCCGGAACATCGAGCAGGAAAACAATTCACGAGGGGCCAATTATAGTACGTAAAAGCATTGTTCCAACTGCGAGAACACGCGTAATAAACGCTCGTGCCAATGTATTCAGCTACGAACTCGGGGAAACCCCGGACTGTTGGAACGGGAGTTCGTGATCTGTCAATAGAACGTGATAGAAACGTCTTTCTACTTCGATTATTCATTCCAACGGATTTTTCCTCGACAGGAAATACTCTTCGACGTGAATTCATAAACGGCGGCGAACGTCACCGCGCGAACCAACCGCAAAGACTCGTTTTCTCATTGGTTTAACTCGCTTTTTCCTCCTTTCCAAGAAGCTTATGAAATTAGTATAAAACTAACAACTTATCGAGGCTGGAATATTGACGCGCGGCTATCCCAGCAGTGCGCCTCCTCGGCGTTTTGTGGCTAACTAATTACCGAGGGTATTTTCCACCTACGATTCTCCGGTCTGTGACGAGCGTCGTTGCATATTAAAAAATCGCTTGCTCAACTTCTCAATCGATTTTGCCTAACCCGTTGAGTCTTCGTTAACAAAATTATTGAATTTTTTCAGTCTCTTGAAATCTCTCTCCACGAAATTGGTCCAGTACATGGAATCTGGAGGGTTTTTCTTGAAAAAAATCAATTCATTTTCCAACTTTCGATGTAGATTTGATGCTCGCAAAAATGTTGACCAGTTTATAGATTCAGTCACGAAGGATATCCATGGCAACCTTTTTCCAGTGACCCGAAATCGCTCCGCAAAATTGACAATACCGGATCTCGCATTGGACATTGTTCTCACGAATTTTCAAGAGGGGGCTGGCTCCTCGCTCGATCCGCAGAATCCCAATTAGATGTGAATCGTCGCACGTACTCAAACATATATTCGAGCTGTCAACCGCTACACGTGTTTCATTTATAAAAGTAACGAGTATGGGTTGTTAAAGCGATTATTCGTTTCGCAGAATCATCGTGCGCTCGATGGAGTAGCCTTAGCAATAAAACTCTCGATGAAAACCATTAAAAGTCGGTGGTTCGAGTTCGCGGGGACTGAGCGACCAGGGGACAGGGAACGTGGCATCGTTACAGTTTTTAAATTTACCTCGATCTCGGTTATTCGCGTACCGCGCGCATAATTATGCTTGATTTTGGGCCAAGGTCTTATGGGGACACAATAAATTTTAAATGACATTCAACTTTATGTTGTTGGAACGGCAAAATTTTCCATAACTCCAAGTTTACTCACAACGCGACGAAGATACAAAATTCACAAATAAATCATGGAAAGTGATGCAGGAAAAACCGCGATTTTTATCTCCCTGCCGATAGTTTTTCACGATAGACGGAAAAGTTTGCAGGCTTGTCGTCGTATTTCCCCACAAAAGGCAGTATGATTATGAGGTTTTTAAACACTCCAAATTATTAGCGTGTTTCTCAGTTTTTCCCGAAGACCTTTTTTGCCCGAAATGAAAGGAGCTCGAAATCTTTACCGCCACACTCCTAATTATTATCTCTTCGATCGGCTGACACGCCCGATCGTTATGTACGCACGAATTCTCCGAGAGACACAAGAGATCGATCCACTTTCGTAAAATATCTCCTCCGGAAATTCTTTGAGCTACTGTCGCTTTGGTATCTCGGCTCAATCGAGCGCGCGCACGGTCATCGTCTTCTCGAGCCTCTCGTAATATCGTGTATCGTTTCAGCATCTCTTATCTCTGGAGGATCTGAGCAGGGAGGCAGGCAGGCATTCGGGCTCTGACAGTTTTCGAAGCCCGAGACTCTAGCTCATCCCCAATATATACGTCGCTACTGGTATTCCTTGGATCGTTTTTTATTCGTATTTATTATTGTTATTGGTGCGTTTTTATGATTGTTTTTTGTTGTAGAGTCTCGAGAAAATTTTATTCAAATAATCTACCATCTGCAATCCCGCGGTTATTTCTGCCTTTTTTCTCCTTCACAATTGGAGCCGGTTTTTTATGGATACGCTCGCGATTGCATTTCTCCGTCGTTTTTTGATCGACTATCGCTGCGTAACGGACTCGATATTTATCGGATTATAAGATCGCTCATTGTATCCTCGTCACAGACTAAAATTCTTTGACGTCACGTGCGCCTGTGTAACCTTCAAAAATCTCGAATAACGTAATGCTTCGTGGCTCCTGGTCACTGAACTCTTCTCTATACGCGTTCTCAATGCCTCCCCATTATTATCGGAGTCTCAAATCCCGCCCTCGGCATAGAATAACCGAAGGATGCTGCGTGTTAATAAGATCGCATCGATCGGCACCTTTGAACCTGTTACAACGTCCGTTTGATGTTTACTACAATAATAATTATCCTAATAACATGCAATAGTGGAGTTTTTGTGACGTTCGTATCGAGAAGATTTGATCCGGATCAGAACGCTTGATGAGATTCAAAAGAGTCAGGAGATCTCGGATTCCTTGTTTTTGAGTTCCTCCGCGACGATGGATTCCCGATTCCAATTATTTCCGGCGGAGAAATTCGGTGAACGATAAAAAGGCGAGGAGGAAAAGTACATTAAGGTTGGGCGGCTGAAGGCTTCGGCGGTCCACCGCAGTTCCATTCACGAGAATATAAGCAACGACTCTGTATATAGCGAGAGTATTGAAAGCAAGGACGCCCGAGATGATTAGCTGCGCCGGTAAAATGAGGAATTTTTTGTGGGGCGCGCGGGCCCGACCGAGATCGATTCACGGTCGTGTAGATTCTCGGCGCAGCCTCGTCGCCGAGCGGATCGATCGGTCTCGCGATCGCGATCGTTTGCTTCGCGCGCGTTCCCTCCGTGAATGGCAAGCGTGTATTTGTGTACTGAGGAGAATGTCGAAGGGAACAAACGCTCGTTCGATCCGGAGGATCGCTTCGTAGATCGAAAGTTAAACATTGCCCCGTGACTTTGATGATGAAAATCCGACGAAACGCGATGCGCCCGGTGACGAAGAACCTTCGTTTTTACGGCCACGAGTTCACTCGAGAATCTCGCTTCTGTGGGAACTCGATCCATGCATAACCGTATTTTCTGCCGTCTTGAGTCTTGAGTATACAGAGAGAAGGAGCGGGGCGGGAAGAAAAAAGTTCAAGGGGTTGTATAAAAAGCCGAGCACTGCGCGACGACCAAGCGTGACGCTCTTCGATGGTCCACGAGACTCGGAAAAAAGACGGTTGATCGTTGATTCTGTAACGCCTGCTCCAGCGTGCCAAGGATAAAAAGAGAAAGATCGATCCCCCCGCGGCGCGATGAGCTTTCGTGAAACTTGGCTCTCCGCCGGGATCGCTCGCGTAATACCAGGAAGCTGGCTGCCACGAGCCGCGACGTTTTTGCTCGCCCCTTCGCGATTTGAATCCTCGACCGATTTCCCTTCGAGGGAATAGCGTCAGTCCGGAAACCGCCGGCAAATAATTCGTTTTAAAAGCATCCGAACCTGTCGAAACGGCAAAGCTTTTCGGACATGATTTATTCAAGTGCGAAAGATCACGATGATAAAGCAATTAACTTTATTCCCCGGCTCAGGATAAAAACCGTTCACTCAATTCGAACGTAAATTTAGTCCCAATATCGTAGGAGGAGCAGCGAACGGCCTCGGGGTCGCATCCTTCGAGTCCCCCGGCAGTCCGCGATCATTTCACTGTTTACTCAACGTCGAATCTCTCCTTTTAACGAACGCATGCAAGACGCGTAGGTTCGGTCACTCCCCGATGTACGTCCGTGTTTCACGATGTTGCTCGGGCCCGGGCGCGCAGGGGCAGAACGGGGAGCCAACTACAAAGAATCCGATCGACGTGAAGCGCGAAAGCGATCTCGCGGATGAGAGACTGCTATAGAGCGAGCGAGACAGAGGAGGAGAAAAAAGGACGTTGAACGATACGCGGTGAAACGTGTGCGCACGTAGTGGAAAGAGGCACGAGCTCCTCTCTTAGCTGCTTTTCGCCTCGATGTATGCCGTGGGCATTTGTACATGAGACAACGGGCAATGGCACCGCGACGACGTCGAACAACGCGCGAGTCGCTCGGCATGGGAACTTGCGGTGTGAAGGCATGCGCAGCTCTTTTCCTATAACGTCACATCTACACACGTATGTACACAGCGATATATTCATAATAAATATAATGTACACGTTCGTTCATTCTACCGTTTTCCGTCTCTCTCTCGAGGCCGTTGGAGGACGTGTCGTGTCGTGAATTCAAGAGAGCGCCACACGAGGGCCAGAATTTTACGAGGAGAGGAAACGATTGTCAATGATTTGTGTCTCGCTCGGCAACGAGATACACCGAGAAATATAATGAGCGGGAGAGAAAGAAAAGCCTCGATAATGTACCCTGCCACATACTGGTTGCCTCGGTGTGCCAAGCATCAAAGAAACGCTCGAGCACATGCCACGTTTTTCTCTCCTCCGCGATCCCTGCGACACGATACGTACGTGACTTTATGTGCGCGCTTGTCCCTTATGATAAAATTCATCGAATTGCTGTGGAATATATTTCGTAAGGTCGTAGACGTAATTATAAGATTTCAGGCTCCTCCAACCTGGAATATTTTTTTTACCTTCGTATGAAATGAGGCTCGTTTTATCTATTTTTGACTAACTTGGTCATTAAGACTTTTGCCTGATGCTCTGCGGACTTACTGCGAATGGTGAACGAGCCGAGTCCCCCAGGCTCTTCGACTTGGTAATTAAAATAAAAAGTTCGAAATTGTCTTGGTTCGCGCAGGATGAAATTTATCGATGGAAACCATTAAAAAGTTCATTTGCTTCCAGCTGAGTTTCGATAAGACACGTCGTACAAAAACCAACGCAAGTCGAGGCACGAGACTAGAGTCTCACCGCTGCGTAACGCCAGAAACAATTTGATCGAATGCCCTCCACGATCATTTCCAACTCCGACGAATTCGTCTCGAGACCGCGCAGGGATAAAAAAGTTGACGCGACATTCGACAGGCGTAGCCTGACTGTGTCGCCCGGTAAAAAAGTTGCCTTTATTTTATACACTCGCGCACACAGCCGAGGGCCAAAGAAATTAATAAAAGTTGCTCCAATGGCAAGGACGGAAGTTGAAAAAGCTAAATAAACTCGCGACCGTACGCGCAGCGAGCGCTTCGCCTCCCAACATTCATCTCAGACATTTTTGCGGATGTCACAAAAGCTGGCTCGTCCGGGGACACGATCGCGCTGAATACGGGCGCTTGGCTACACGCGTTCCCGTGTACTTCCACGATAAATGCCTGAAACTCGTGTTTATGATTCATCCATTGATTTTTCACGGTTGAACGAAGATAAATATCGTTCGAGACGGGCTTATGGAAGTTCACTTTTTTACCAACACGGAGTGGATGCCTTAAAGCTCGTGGACGAAGATCGTTCTGAGATATTAACTTGACGAGCTGCGCTACTTTGGGCAATCGATCAATTACGCGAGGCAGCTTTCAAACGGATGCAAAGATTTTCTTGTCACTCCCGTCTTGCCTGTAAAATTTGTTTTTAGTGCTGAAAATCAACTCCAAATTTGCTTCCAGGTGAACTTTTCTTCGAAATAGAAAAAAAGACAGCACGAGCTCCCTTTTCGGACTCAAACGCTTCATCCCATTTGCCCTGCTCTTGAGCCTCGAGGGCTCTACTCTCTCAATTCACAAGGTTATCTCCCAGTGAATCGGCTGCTGCCCGGTTCGGTGATGTTTGCGTTACTTTTACCCGATAATTCGCGCACGGCGTAAACTCTGCTTTTTACGCGGGGAGTGTATATTTATCTGTGCGTACAGAATTAAAAATCCTCGATTCAACAAGGTTAAATATCAGTTGTGGCAAGCGTGGCCAAGGCGAAATTCTCCCAGCTTAACGCGAAGTCATAAGAAATCTCGCAGGTGCGATTAAGTGGCCCCCGTGCTCTCGCGCGGTGTACTTTCGCCACCGCGCATATCCATCGGCATCCCAGCACGAGCCGTGATTCTCTCGAGGTCGACGTACGTCTACACGTTCTACATGCTTATGCGAATAGATCGCTGAATCTGAGATGGAAATTAGTTTGCTTCACTTTTTCGCTGTAACACTCACCGAGGTCTTTTTGAACCAAAAGTTCATTGGATTCGAGAGTTCCGGGAGTGGGAGAGCGCATGGAACGAGGAAAAACGGCCTGTTTCCTGCTCCTGAATTTGCGACTGGTAAACGATCAAAGTTCGATGCGTGACTGGCTGAAAGGAGGTTAATTTTCGGAATTCTTCATCTCCCATTTTGAGGCACACAAAAATCCGGATTGTTAGAATAATTATCAAACGGGCTTGTGTGCGTGTGTCTGAAAATCAAGTAAAATCAGATCCCGCTGCACTTGCTGAATAGTGGAAAAACAAAATCGTGGAGATTGCTGTTGAAAATCAAATTGTTCAACTGATAAAAAATGCTCAATTATATTTTGCGCGATCTGTTGAATCGGAGATCCTAAAAATCAGGCTTCTTCAATAGATAAAGAGGTAAATTCGTTCGTTCGGAGTTTCGATCCGCATTGAGATTCCCGTCGAGGACCAAAAACTTTGTAACTCCTTGTACCTCACCTGCCAGCGACAATTAACCTGCTTTAAACTCTTTCCAATATCATTCTGTGCTTTCGCTCTTGACCATTCACACGAACTTCACTGAACGAGTGCGCACGCACGGTTTATCGCGGCGAGTATCGCAAATGAAGAATGCATCTGCTCAGATATTGCGATAGGATTGTTAGTTCTCTCGAATAAAATATGGACTCTCGTGAATTTTGAGTGACCGGTGCACCGCGTATTGAGGATAATATTGAAAGTCTGTCACGCTCGTTTTCATATCGTCCTATCATTTTAATACATTGTTGCATTGGAATAATGTTATAATGGTTGTTAAAAGCGCTGAGTGCTTCGGGAGACGAGTAATGATACACTTTTGGCGGAGCGTCTCTTCAACGTGGAGCACGAAAAAAGGGACGCGCTCTCAGCGGAAATTCGATGGCGAAACGCCCCCTGAATAACGTGTTAATGTCTTGACGAATAAAAATATATTATTAAAATATTGAAAGGAGAAGAAGAGACGATGGAGGTTGATCGCTGTTGAATTCTTACGGTGCGTTTGCTTAACCCTTATAACTATAAAGAATTACCATCGATGAATTTTTATCAAAAGCCTTTAATTATTGAAGAACCGAGAGCAAAAGGAATCATAAGCGACCGCACTAAGCCCTTAAGAGCCGAAGGAGAAAGCGATTACACCTCACGGTCATGGTAAGTCCTCTTCGTTCGAATTTAATGAAAAGCCACTTTGCGATAATGCTCCGTTGGCGAATTGCTCCGGTGCCGCGTTCCGCGAACGAACCTCGCACACTTGCGCTTATCGTAAATTGAATTCGAGTTTCGTCTTCGTTCTCAATCGCGAGCCGATGTACGATTAAGAACGTCTTGACAAGCGAGGGAGGCCAGAAACTAGTTTCGATTCGATTTCGCACTCGGCAATAACCCAATCGGCCACTGATTACAATATTTTTTCTAGATTTCTGCTTATTTTCAGTTGTTTATGGATATCGGTTACCGAGAGCACCTTGTCCGGCGCCAATAGGCACGAAAGATCGTTCCAACTCGACTCGTATGTCAAACCCCCGCCGAGCTAGTCGATCGAACTCATTTTTTTACCTACGCTCAAAGAATGAATCTTGAAATATATTTGTACAGTATAAAACAAGCTCCCAATCATAGACACGCTCGGATGGGTTTTTTCTTCGATGAGTTATTAACAAAAATTTTACCGAGAACCCTTTTTTTCATTTCCAATTTCGATTCTTCGATCCCCCCGCAGCGAGACGGAGCATAATTAACCCGGCGCGTTCTTTCTCCATCTCCCGATGATTTTTCTTCTAGACGCGCGCGCGCGCGCGATGCTCTATGCTCTTAGAATCCATCCCATCAGGCGTCGACTCATGAGTAATTAACCGGTTCTTTGCGTTGCAAACTGGTTATTCATAGAATTCGAGCCTCGCGTAAGAGCTCGAGAAAAACCGAATACACGCGTTCTCGTATGTAAAAAAGTAGCGAGGCGTGGCCAAAAACGAGAAAACGAAGGTACGCGCCACGTTGGTGGGCCTCCGACGAGAAATCTTCATTCTTTTTGACACGAAGGGTCTCCTCAAACGTTTCAAGGTAAAATTGTGACGTAGCAATTATGAGATTATTGCTTTAATTCCCTTCCAACGACTTTCCTAAGGTTTTGAGTCATCATTACAAACCTTTTTGAACAAAAAAAAAACATAAAAACATAAATAATTCAAAAAAGTTCGTACCTGTCATTATTTATTACTTCAAACAACAAAAGTTCATTCTTCAAAGTATGAAAACGAAGAATTTTATTTATAAACAGTAGCCTCGATGTTTCCGATCGCGATATTCCCCCCTTAACAGTTACAGTTTGGGTTCGAGAGTTTGGCTCGTTATTTACCGCCTAGGGAGCGTCCAATTGAGGGATCAAAACCTCGAAGGATTCATGATTCGGGCAGGACACGCCTCCGGAGGGCGATACCTTCGAAAAGGTTCTGGTTGGTCAGTGAGGAGTTTGGTAAAGCATAATGATTACGAGGAATCTGGGCGAGGGACAAATCGAAAGCATTTAAGTCGATATTCATACAACGCGAAGATTTTGCGTGCTCGTAGGGACCCTGGTTATTTTCCTTCGTCACAAAAAAATGGCTCTATAAGGTTGAGAAGAATGAAGCGTTGAATGGGGCGATAAACGAGAGAAATAAACGATGCGTCAAGAGATTGAAGAAAGAGGGTAAGAAGAAGCGAAGCTATTGACAGCGGAAGCGTCGCGATCCCGATTTTAAAATCGCGTGTAGAGCATCAAGCACGGACTTGGTGCGAGGGAGCCGCGCATACGCGTGTCGAAATTCTCCCACAGTAGACACAATGTATAAAATGAACGGGGGGGCGAAATGTCCGTGCCGGCCACGAGGCAGTCACGAGACTGTGCAGAACGAGCCCTAAATACTAAATCGTGTATCGGTATGTGCGTTAGGTTAGGGTCACATTGGAATAACGCGTAAGGCACCCCGGGGGAAGTTCAATAAGGAGGCAAACGAGGCTCGTGATGCTCGTGTATAGAGATGCGTGCAGGGGTGAGGAACGAGAGTGTGAGTAAAGAGAGCAACGGAGAAGAAAAGAATGAGAAAAAATGTAGAGTCCGCATGCAGCGTTATGTTAAGGCTCTTTGAGGCTCCAATGTAGGTGTGTGCTTTGGGACGCAGCCCTATTTACTGACACCCGCAAAGAATAGGCCAATCCTCAGGAGGGTGGAGCGACACACTTGCAGGGCTTTTCTTACACTGCTGCGGGCTTTGCATTTCCTTGTGCTCGTCCCATAGACTGTTTTTTCTAAGGGGTTCGCAATTCACATGTGTGCATCTTACACGCGTGTGTGTGGCCATGTTGTCCCGAGTACATGACCACGGGAAGATTCAGCTTCGTGAGTTCCCACGAGTCGTGATACCACCTGTGCCTTCTGAACGACGACAGCCAACCCCTAAAAGACGCGTGACGTGCTGAAAGAGCGAGCAGGAGCGAAACGCGAAGAAAACACGAGAGGAGGGAGAGAGAGGGGAAGGATCCTGGACGAAGACACCCGGCGTGTTGTGAGCCGCTCGGAGTGCGAGCACCGCACACACGTACGGAAAGAAGCGAGAGGAGGCCGAGCCCAATCTCACTGCGAAGGCGAGCTGCCCCCCTCGAGAAGAAACGCACACGAGATGAGCCTCCAGGGCACACGGAGAGGGTGTTAAGAGATTCGGGGCTAAGCGCCGCTGACAGAGAACCAGAGATTTTCCTTTCGTTTGGAAAGACCTGCCAGAGTGAGAAACTGAGAGGCCTTTCGGCGTGTGCGCTTTCGTTATGAGCTCTCTCTGCACTTGGAAACTCCACGAGGATCCTCAACTATTCCTCACCCGTTTCACTCAACCCTCCCCCGCACATCCCAGGGGCTGCGTTGGCTCTCTCTGCTATGCGCGTGAAAGGGCGAACGAGAAACAACGCAGACACCGGAGCTGAAACCGTTGGTAAATAGAACAGGCTTTTGAAGTGTATCGCGTCGCTTAAAGTCGAGCGGTTGAACGACTTGTGGAAACCACACATGGTAGCTCGACTCATCATTTTTTGGGGAGTTTTATTTTTTTCTCTCGACATTCCCTATCTCTGAATGCGAGGGCATTTTGGATGCTGGGGCGTGCATAGTTTCCCCTTTAATTAGGAGTAGTTGGTCGCTTCGCTTCAGACTATTCATCTTCCTCGGATAAACACGAAATTGGAGATATTGAGACTGAGCAGAAGTCGCCCTGAGGTTGGTCCACGGTCTATGTTCCTGCTGTGCCTGTCAAACTTCTCGAATTGCAGGCGAAAGTTTTTGAGAAATTGGAAACTTGGACGAGTTGAACAAACGAATATGTGCGAGCTGGAAATTCATCGAAATTCCATGCAAACTCAGTGGAGATCTGGGGCAGTCTTACTGCAAACAAGATTATTGAAGGTTCTGAAAAAACTCGTCAATTTCTTCGTTCAATGATGCGGAAGCATCGATCAGATCCCGACAATTATCGGTTCCTTGTAATGATTTGCGAAACATTAATGTTGCGAAGAAAAAAATGGAAGTGATGAGCAGGTGATGCTCTTACCAGCGATATCTTCCGTTGAACGTAGATTCGAAGATCCTCCTTGAATCCAATACGACCCAAAGTGGTTTAACTCGATCCTAATTAGAGGATACTGCGTTTGTTATCTCGACGAAGCGGCTCCCGGGAGCGAGAATCGTCCGGCGGGGAAAAAAGTCACGAAAAAAAGAAGCTGAAGAAGCCGACGGATCTCCGCGTTCTTGGGCCTTACAGAAGCGATGTCCCCGTTCTTCCTCGACCTCCTCCTCGACGCTGATCTCATCCAATGTCTCCCCGGGCTGCGGCTTCTCTTTGCATTGCCGGACACGATTTTTTAACTCGGCTATTTAGCTCGAATGACTTTGTTGTTTCTCTCACCGATTACAAGAGTCGTCGGTTGCTTTGGTTTCTCAAAGAAAAAACTGCCGGTGGATCGCACTCGCGATTCGACTGGTACGAGGCCTTGGAATGATCCCGTGAAATGGTTCCGAGCCAGCAGATAATAAAACCACGCGGAAATACTGAATTACGTTAATTCTAGTTGATTTTTATTCCATTTACTTTTCAAGATTCTCAATTGAGCTCGATCGATTCTTCAAAAGCAAAAAATCGACAAATCGCTGTCTTTCGGTGCCGATCTCCATCTTGCCCGCGGCGGTTCATTCAAACCGTCGTCCGAAATGCCGGATTTCTGTCGCCTTTACGAGCGCCCTAATTGCCGCATTTTACTTGATCGTACACCCAAGTTACGCCATTAGACGTTTGAGCAATTATGCGATTGAAGAGTGTCGACTGCGCACACGTTGGATGTACTTTCTCCTGTATGGATTGAGCTGTCGCCTCTGTTGGTTGCCGGCGAGAATTGCGTAAGCGCGAAACCCCGACGATTCACACGAGAAAACTCTAGTCGCGCCGCGCGTCTCTCCCTGCCGCGATTACCGTCTCGGTATTACATCGGGAAGAAGCGGTTTTAACGGAGCGTGCGATAGCGAGCACACAAGAGAGGCGCGCGAGTCCAATTAATCGCGGCGGCGAGCGCGCGGGAACGACGCGGCGGCACGAGGCCCCGATATATGCGCTGTAGACAAACTCACTCGATTTTCTCAGCGTTGAACATACGCTGCTCGTCTTAATGCTGCCCGGAGTATCCGCAGTCGAGATTATTTTTTCATAATTCAACAGCGAAGATCAAAGTTTTCTATGTTTTTCACAGCACTGGCCGGAGGCCAACGTTCATTTTCGCGGTTAAAATTCCTTTCGACCAAACTTGTGAGCATTCAGCGTCAAAATGGTGCTTAAAATCTTCAACAAACTCGTAAAAATGCATCATTTCGTTCTTCAACCGAGCTGCAGTCCCGAGACCAACGTTGGATCGTGATAAAACGGTTTAGATGTTGACGCAACGAATCCCGGGCTGCAGCTCCATCAAGATCTAAATTCGTTCGACACGCGACTAAAAAAAAGTATGAGGATTTGTAGTGTGCACGCTTAAATGTATGTACAACTCGACTTCCTTCGGGTAATAGGCGTGCACGGTGAAAGAGAGGTCGGACGGGGGGGAATCATTAGAGAACCGTGGAGCGGCCCGTGCGACCCGGCGTCCCGGGGATTGCGAACGGAAGCGTGCGGATAATGGACAAATCGTAAACACGGTAGTGGCACATAAAGCAGATCCGCCGTGCGGCTGCGGCGCGAGGTATTATGGTGACGACGACGATGATGATTATTGTGAGGAGGATGATGACGTTGATGAGCACATTGAAAGTAACTGGGCAAAGCCGCGTCCTCGGCGCGCGGGTAGGTTCGAGAGCCACGGGGATGGCACGGAGCCGAGGTCGAGCTCATCAAGATCCTAAAGAGAAATAATAATAAAAAGTAGAAAAATATGGGAGAAAACAAAAGAAAACAAAGAGTAAGAAGAGAGAAAGCGGAGTGAGCCCTCTCGGGATCTAACCCTCCGTACCTGAAGCCCCTCCAGGCACCGAAGCAATACCTCGAGCGAGTAAGATGCGGGCAAGAATAGCGTGGCCCGTGCTACTGACAATGGACTCGATTCATGTTCACAAGGCCCTCGTGCGTCCCTGGGAGCACGCCAATGGCTCGCACTAAGGTTACATTACCACCGATGGCTCGAACGATGCTCTTGTAATTTGGTGAAAGAAGAAGAAGAAGGAGGAGGAGGAGGAGGAGGAGAAAAAGGAAGAAAAATAGTGAAGGAGCCGAGGTTGTGGGAAAGGCAGCAGGATGGCATGCTCTTCCTTTCGTCCTGCTCCCTCTCTCAGGGTGAAAGAGGACGTGCGCTTGAGTACACAATGAAGGCTGCAGGGCCCTTTGCGTTATACGCAAAATGGACTGGAGCCCCGCGTCTACTTTGTCCACGCACAGGCCTCTAGTTGCTCCTGGGGCGAATGATTGTCCCATAAAGTGCGTTTGCCTGAGGAGGACGCGACGATGCCAATAACCAGTCAGCGAACAGCGGTCGGATTCAATCCGACGCAGCACTCGTCCCGTCACTGTGTGCGTAGCCCAGTTCACACCTACGTTTTTCATCGCGTGTACGCAAGTCTCTCTCACCGGCAATGAGAAGGCTCCGCTTCTTTACGACTTTTGTGCCGCACTGGTACCGAGTAAACGAAGCATAAGTAATAAGAAGAAGAAGAAGTTGAAGGAGAGGAACAGCTTCGCCGAACATTCCGTGTGTGCGGTCGTGCTCCCGTGAATATCCCCGCTTTAGCCCCTCATATCCGTCGGGCCGGAACGACGGGTTCGCAGTTCTTCGAGGAGAGCCTGGGAATATTCCCACGTTCGAGCCGTGGCGTCGGCGCTCGGGCGTAGCACGAGCCAACGAGTAAACTCGTGGAATTTCGGTGGCTCTTCCCCCCTACTTCGCACACGCTTCTGCCACCCCTTTCGCCATTATTTTGAAACCTTCCTCGCGTATGGGGTCTGTACGACATAATCTCGTTTTCGTAAATAAGCCATTGAGGCTTAGGAAACGAGATTTGAGCAGGATGAAACAACGAAGTGGAACGAGGCTGAAGCCCCGCGAGGCGCTCGGTCACGAGGTTGTTACATCTCCGGAAAAATTGCTCCCCATTTGGTGGACCTCGCAGTGCCCCCGGAATCAGAAACTTTGCATTTGCCATCCTGTCGATATGTCGCGTGAATTTATAACGCCGGCCAGCGGCGACTCGACGTCAAAGAGCCCCGAAAAAATCGAAACATCGCCCTCGTTGTCTTTCCCGCGCTCGCCATTTGCTCGACGAATCGGGACTCAAGTGGCCAAATCACAACGCGTCCCTTCCGCTCTTGCCCGAGCGGAGCACACGTTGATGCACCAGTCCTCGGTCCACGTTCTCCACCGCGCCCCCTCGCCTCGTACACACAGCGAACCATCGAATTACGGCACGTCCGTAATATCGCGCGAGCTCCACTATCGAGAGTCGTCCCCGTCGTTCCGCCGGCGGACACCCGTTGGGCACAAGTAGCAAAACGACTATGTGGCGTGCTCAATGCGCGCGGATAAAGGCCTCGTCCTCTATATCGCTGCTTATATTATATACCCACGTGCTCGCATCCGGCGCTCGAATAAGCGATCAATGCGATAATTGCAATGCCAGCTGGACACTTCCTTCATAGCGTGTATACGTGTATTAATAGCGCACGGCACCGCGCGGCGTGCGCATGAGAAGCTTGTACAGTTGAACAAGCTGACCGAGCGAGCCGACGTTCGACTCGAGAGCCGGGGACATGCGAGCCTCGCGCGCACAGATATCGATTCTCGCCTTCGCTCCGGTATCGACGCCTTTCTGTTTACTCTTTTTCGATTGGCCAATGAATGGGAAATCGGAGATTGGAATGCCATTAATGAATGATAGACTTTTTGCCCGAGCAGCTCTCGATCCTTCGACTATTTATTATTTCCTATGCAGCAATTATACACCAGCCCAGCAGATTACAGCACACGTAAGCGCGCCCGTGATTGCTCGATTTATCGTACCGACCACGTGTTCGAACGTTCGAACCGTTACTATCGCGCCGGGTTAGGATCCTGTTAACGAAGCTATTTCGCACCCGCTGCGCGAGAGAAAAAAGCCACCGTAACTTTGCGCCCGCTTTCAGACCTTCCGATCCCCACGTGCGTGCGTACGCTGGCAAACGAAATCGTGGAATTGTCCGATATGCGCACGCACGCGCACTCGAATCAACCGCGCTCACAATGTTTCGTGTATATGTATCAAAGGATTTGTAATTGCAGAAAGTCTCGTTAAAGTTTCTAGGCGAGTGTGATGGCGTGCGCAATTGCACGGAGGGTGATATCGATAGGGCAAACAAGCGTGTAATGTAAAACACTTGGCTCGAGGATAATTAACGCGGAGTGGCCTCACGGTTCTTGAGCAACGCATGTTTCCTGAGCAAAGTATTTGGCTGGAGAACGCGAGAGAAGAACAAAAAGAATTGCCGTAAAATTTGAGTTAAGCCCCGTAAAGTGTTTAGGACGATCCTCATTTCGTATCCTGGCGTTTTTTTCCTCATCGTTCGGCCCGTTACTCCGGCTCTCGAGTTTAAGAAAACGAAAAGCATGTCATAAGTCATAGCGATCCTGATAGTCAACACAGAGGCCCCCGAGGCTCTTGGTCACTGTTATCGTCGAATCTGAGCTTTTTAGAGGTCGTAAATAAAGTCGATTCTCTGCTGCTCAGGGGTTCGAAGGCGCCCCACCCATCGTAGCCGTGAAAACAAGTCGGCAACGCAAGAGAGCGGCGCGCTGCCGAGAGACGTTTGGGATATCGGTTTCCCGAAAGGGCCTAAACACCTCGTTAAGTCGCCGCAAGTAAAACCCGTCCGGTGCGATCCTCCGGGGCTGCTGAGACACTCAGCCTTCTCGTCTCCGCGACTGAAGCGCGCCCTGTCGCGAGAAAGGTCGTTTCGGTTTGGAGAGGAGCTCGATGACTTTTTTTGGAAAGGATGAGATAGCTCCGCGCTGGGGTCACTTTAATGGGGCCTACGTTTAATGTGCGTTAAGTAAAGGAAGAAGCACTCTGCCGCATCCTCGCGAGTCCTCTCTTGCCCCGCGCCTCCTTCATTTTCAACAAGACGCCAGATATCCGATCGGCAGGTAAACCGGTTATATGAATTATAAAGATTCGGCTTTCGAGATTCTAACACAGCGTGCGACGCTCGGATCAGCGCAGGCTTCAGGTGAGCATCCACTACGTTCTCCCTTCGAATAACAACGCTTTTGTAAAAGTTACTCTATCCGAAGAACACAAACAGAATGGCTGCGATGCTCGATAGGAAGATTCGAAATAACCGTGCTCCCGCCGCGCGATAAGCCTCGATTACAGCGTTGTGCGTGCCGTCCCCGCGAGACCGTCTGCAAATAGCGATGCAGAGTCTCGAGTTTCACCGTGATTTAGCCCCACGTGCGGCGGGAATGGTTGATGCACATATACGTGAGACGAGCAGACGAAGTATCTCGTTCGCGACGAGGCAAAGCTCACTTCTCGAACGTGCGCGACAGTGAAGCTAAAAAAGCTGAGCGAAATAAGCGAAAATAAAATGTCAGAGGAACGTTTAACATTCTGCGGATCCGAGCCGCGCGCCTATCTCCCTGGCTCTGTAGTTACCGAGTCTACTGGTAATAATGTACATAGAGATATACGCGGAGTGCGAGAGCGAGCGCACGGCATCACAGTGCAACAAGTAGCTCTGCTCGCACGAGATCGCAATTACGAGTGAGTGTGCACGTGACGGCGCGAGGCCGCGCCGTCTATATACGCACTCGGCGGCAACATACCCCGTAGCTCGAGCAGCAACAAGTGTCGGGAGCGCAAGCTCGTTCCATCCAACAGCAGCTAGCCGCAGTACGCGGGAGCGATAGGCGACTCGTCGCAGGTTTTCTACAGGCAAATATACCTACGTATGAATCTGTATATGTACATGTGGAGCATCGCCGCTGCGATGTGCTTGAGAAAATATAGAGAAGAGCTTCGGAGGAAGCGGAGTAAGAAGAAGAAGAAGGAGAAGAGGAGGCAGAAGAGGAAGAGGAGAGGCGGAGGACGCGCGAGACGTCCTCGTGCTGGTCGCGCGTCGTGGCGTGTGCTCGGCTGTGCGTTCACTCTTCTCGTCTTTGCTCCTCTCGCTCGCGCGCTCCCCGTCGCTTTTCCTTCTCTCTCTCTCTCTCTCTCTCTCTCTCTCTCTCTTTCTCCCGTTTCATTGCTGGACAGGAGAGTCACAGTGATCCTCGTGGGCCTCACGCGGGCCTCACGTCCAAGAGGGTGCAGGTGTGTCGCTCGAAAGTCCCCTCGCCCCGCGGCCGCTTACCGCTCTATGCTATTCCCGCAAGCAGCAGCCAACCTGGCCCAGCGGAGCTGCGCGCCGCTTGTTGGGCTGTGGGAACGCTTCGGCCCGCGAGCTTCCCACGATACGCTCCTCCGGCTGGTAGCTGCTGTTACTGCTGCTGCTGCTGCTGCTGCTGCTGGTGCCCCCGCTGCTTGTGTTCGTTCCCCCTCCGGCTCGCTCTCTCCGTCGCTCGCTCGGCCTCGCGCATCGCAGCCTCTCGCTTCCGTGCAGCCGGTTATGTGTGCGTGCGCGTGTGTGCGAGCACGTCCCGTCGGGGCCGTTTTCGAGGGGGATCGCTCGAGCTCACGGCTCTGCACACACGTTGCGGTGTGACTGTGACGAGTATAGAAACTCTGCTAGAAGTGGGGAGCCGGCCGAGGCGTATAAATACGGGTATAAGGCCCCCTCCAGAACTCGGATCAGCAACAGATCAGCTCGGCACTCCGAGGAACGAACATTTGACTTGAGAGAGCTCGAGGGTATCTCGCACCTTGTGAATTGTCTAAAGATTCAATCAAAGTGATACAGACGAGATTTGTTTTGTTGTTCTTCAACTATTTTTATCAAGTTTCAATACACGCCTGACATCCGCGTCGTATTGAATACTCAACTGCCACGGAAAACAAGTGTTTTGTTTTATCAGTGCGTGGTTAACCAAGTGATTCGTTATCTTCGCAAACGCGCAACGAACGTCCGGAGATCGTCGACCAATATGGCACCACACACTACCTACACGTCGGTCAGCGGAGGCATGGAGTACGAGGAACCCGTGTCGAGAACCTATCAATACAGAAAAGTGATGAAACCGATGCTCGAGAGAAAAAGGCGAGCTCGCATCAACCGTTGTCTCGACGAGCTGAAAGACCTCATGGTTACCGCTCTTCAGGCCGAAGGGGAAAACGTCGCTAAATTGGAGAAAGCCGACATCCTCGAGCTGACCGTACGTCATCTTCATACTCTGAGAGCAGCGCGACGGCTCACCCTGACACCGGAGAACAGTTACGCGGACAGATTTCGCGACGGTTTCACTCAGTGCGCGCAGGAAGTCTCAACCTTTTTATCGACCCCGGTAGCCTCGGCCGTTCATCCGGCAGCGGGTGCATCGCTCATGCGTCATCTCGGCGGTTGTCTCCGACGTCTCGAGGGACCAGCCACTCCTCAACAAGTCACCGGTCCGACCAGCCCCCTCGCCGGTACTCCAAAAGTCACGGAAAACCTCCCGCAAAACGTCTACACACCGCCCCAAAGCCCCATGAGCGTTGCCAGCTCATCCGGCGACTCCACCGAATCGTCAGCAGCCGTTTGGCGTCCATGGTGAACCACCAACTACAACCATTCCAAAACGACTGGGATACGTCGATCATACGGATGGAAATAATGCAACGGACAACCTCCGAGCAACATGCGAACGGGTTACGCGATACGCGAACCGCTCCTCCCAACTCGCTCTCCTTCGCTTACGCGAACCAGAATTTAACCACCGCTGTGAAAGCAGGGCTCGAGCTAAGAATACGACGAGAGAACAAGATTTTTTAACGATAACGACAAATCAATGTCTTCCAATAATGTTTATCGTATCTTGAACGCATTTGCGGTTCAACAATTATTTACTTTCATATACACTTTCATTTACACACGAAAAATATAACGTTATGACACACACACATACACACACATACACGCATAATGCGATTATTGATAGAGTATATAAAGCAAAAACGTGTAGGTGATCAAGCTTTAATTGATGTCTGTGATAAGGGTTGTTTGTTTTGTACCTGAGATTACTGTTTTCTCATAAAGTAATAATATTATTATTACATCATGATAGGATATTTTCTTGTTATGTTTAAGATATGACTTTTTTATAATCCCGTTACCATTATTGAATTCAACGCACAATGGGAACGGGCTATCGCACGTTTTTATCATTGAATAAAAAGCAAATTGTTTCAAACATAATTTCACTCTGTTTTCGGCTCGTACGATTATTTACCTTCGTCCATCCCGACTCCTGCGAATACCATTCGAATTATACTTCGACTTGCACTCGTAAAGAAAGAAAATTACTAATTTCTACATCGGACTGTTGGGAAATTCAGGTTTCATGATCGCAGGCCGCGTTTCTTTGTTATTCATACCAAATTAATGTGACATTGAGAGATGCAATATTCTGTTTGTTTTAAAATTATGGCACTTTTGCTCGTTCGATGTGGATATGCACACGAAAGAATCGTACACGTCACATGTGATCACAGTTGCGAGTAAAGCCTCAGCGTATCTCTCGAATCGTCGATCGCTTGGAAGATCAAAACTCTTATTTATTCATTCTCGAAATTTGCATTCTCCATACGCATCTGCGATATCGTTTTTTTGCATTCTGGTAAATTCATCACTCTGCATGCCCGTCGAGCCTCCTCGCATAAGCAAATATAATATCGCGTGTGTGTTATTTGCTCTGTTGCAGTTGCCTTCTCGAGATTGATAGCCGGTCGTAACGCTGATGATTGACAAGCTGTGATAGGTATGGTATAAACACTCATTACACACGCGTTCGATTCGCATCTTCATTTTTTTTAGAGATTCAAATCATTTTCGACGATCGAGAAAACGTGGACAAAATTTTTCTTTTTCACGCTGGTAAAAACGTTACGGCTCATTCGGAAGGAACTCGTCGAGATTCGAATGAACTATTCGAGCATTGAATTTTCTGATGCTTCGCTGGTAGCTTCACGGTTAATTATTCCATCAAAACTTTGCAAATTTTCTCACAAACACTTTCTACGCGATGATCGTACTGAAAATAAGTAAATTCGACATTGTTTAAAGCAAATTTTTTGGCAGATAAAGAAAAAAGAATTTTTCTTAACATTCGATAATTTTGTTAAAGACCGAACGATTCTTTGAAAAAATACTTTTTTTACGATTCTTCCAAATAGTTGAAGAACAATATGATGAAAAATCGTAACGTTTGCAGCTGCGCAGTGAAAAAATGAAATAAATCTCCTGAGACGGGGAAAAATTAATTTCTCGTTCGAATGCTGAATTGAAATAGTGGAGAAGCTACAAATAGCGTCGTGAAAAATGAAGCAAAGTCCTGAAAGTTTTTGATGGAATAAAATGCGATTGGAATGAAAAATGAAAATTTCTGGTGATGACGTATGAAATGTTTGACGGGGATTTTTCAGAAAATCGAGAATGGACGTGATTGCGTACACTCCTCACGAGATCGGTCGACTAGTTGGAGAAATAGAAAACGCTGAGGATCTGGATTCTCAGGACGAGGAGGACGATCAAGAGGAAGAGTCTTCGTACAACGACGGGGTTTCGACGACCGACAACGATGACGCGAGCGTTGCAAACGTAGAGGATGAAAATTATTCGCTGCCGTTGAGACGCAGTCTCTTCGCCAATGTTCCGCCATACGTAGCCTTTCAATCGTTCGATAGTACAAAAGCACCAAATCTGCCTCGCGGTTTGAGGAAACACATGAAATGGCGTTTAACGACGATAACGCCGTTGCTCGTGCGCAAAACTCTGGTCAACACGGGTTACCGGCTTGTCAAAAAGTCGCCGGAGTGGTGCGCGATTTGGGGGAAGCACATGAAGTCGGCGTGTTTCAAAACGATCAAAGAGAATCAAAAAGTCAATCATTTTCCGGGGACTTTTCAAGTCGGTCGTAAAGATCGACTGTGGCGCAGCCTCAGTCGCATGATGATGAAACACGGTAGAAAAGAGTTCGGTTTTGCCCCGCGCACTTACGTATTGCCGCAGGATTTTCGATGCTTTCGTCAGGTCTGGGAGAAAACCGGAGGCAAAGAAAAGTGGATTATAAAACCACCGGCATCGGCGCGCGGCGCTGGTATAAGAGTAGTGCACAGATGGTCCCAGATACCTAAGAAAAAGCCTGTCATAGTTCAACAATATTTGTCCAAACCAAAACTAATAGGTGGAGCGAAATTCGATTTACGACTTTACGTCCTCGTGACTAGTTTCAATCCGTTGCGTCTGTACATTTATCCCGACGGTCTCGTTCGCTTCGCCTCGGTAAAGTACGTCGACGATATAAACTACTTGAGCGATCGTTTTATGCACTTGACCAATTACAGTATTAACAAATCCAGCGCTACTTACACGAGCAACGATTGCGCGGACTCCTGTCGAGGACACAAATGGACCGTAAAATCGTTGTGGTCTTACCTCGAAAAGGAAAACGTCAACACTGAAAAACTCTGGGCCAAGATCAAAGACATCATCGTCAAGACCATGATAGCCGGTGAAGCGTCGATAAACAGCCTGACGAGATGCAACACAACTTCGAGATACTGTTGTTACGAGCTCTTCGGCATCGACATTCTCCTCGACGAGAATCTCAAGCCGTGGCTCCTCGAGGTCAACATATCACCCTCGCTCCAATCGTCCTCGCCTCTCGACATCGCCGTTAAGGGACCGCTCA
Organism: Venturia canescens; assembly: GCF_019457755.1. Classification (NCBI taxonomy): domain Eukaryota; kingdom Metazoa; phylum Arthropoda; class Insecta; order Hymenoptera; family Ichneumonidae; genus Venturia; species Venturia canescens. The sequence continues at coordinate 4,070,890 of NC_057423.1, read as the reverse complement.
TCAGAAACGTCTTCAACATAGCGGGCTACCAAGTCCCGGACTCCATGACGAATCGCGAAGCAACGAACCTCGCTAAAGTTCACGACCTCGAACTTCCAATTCGCATGAATACTCAACTCCACAGAACTGCCCTCAGCGAACAAGAGAGGCAGAAGCAATCGCTGTACACCGACCTCACCAACCGCGACGACTATTTATTCGACATCCTCGAGGATTTGACCCCCGACGACGTCCGCCATCTCATTGCCTACGAAGACGAACTCACGCAAATCGGCCACTTCGAAAAAATCTTTCCCACCTCAACTTCCCACGAGTACTTCCAATTCTTCGATGTGCAACGCTATCACAACATGCTCTTGGACGCCTGGGAAGATCAGTACGCCGACGATCGCCAAAAAGGCGTCGCGAGGCTACAGTCACTGTGCAAAACCAAGTTCCACCTCAACGCAACCACTGATACTTAGTCGTTCTTCAATGCGGTATCAAAATGAAAATACGAGCGTTGCTAATTGCCATCATACACATTGCGATCGAGGAGACTTTCTTCCCCGACCTTGGACACACTCGCTGACAATTTTATCGTCATCGAAACTTGTCTCTACGAAAAAATCCACGAGTTTGTGTTTTTATATTATTTTCTCCTCAAACCGATCCGCATTTTTTAATCTTCTTCTCTCGTCTTTTCATTCTTGATTTTTTTAATCATCGGACTCATATCTCGTCCAGTCTTCATCGCCTTCGTATCCCCCCCCTGTGAAACCGTTTTTAACATTAACCATATGTAAACGAGCGCGTCGGCCATTCGTGATCGACGCACTTCAAGCTCCGTGCCTTTCGGCGGTTTCACTGTTTCAATTATCTCTTGTATCGAGCCTGTATTTCAATAAATGATATTCTTTTTTTTGAATCCATTATTTTGTCTCCTATTTTCAGCCTTTCTGTTCCTTCAGTAATTTGAGATTTCCTGCCGCATCGTCTGGATTTCCATGACAGAGCTTGAGAAGCGTGAGTCAAACGAGGTAAGCAATTCACTGCGATTTTCAAATTACCCGGAAGTTTCGTGTGTTCAACAAAAATGAGCACTTTGTCCCGAGTCGTCGGTTACCGCCTCCGAGAAGAGGCAGAATTGCGTGCATTTGCGCTTCACAAAGCTACGAATAATTGATAAACGAACCGAGGAATGAACGTCGTTTAATCGAAAATCGGTGTCGAATTGAGTTGGAAATCAAACGAATTGGAATTCGTATAAAATCATTTAGTTTTTGGTTAGGAGCTTATGACGAAAAACATCGCAGATAACGAGCGTGCTAAGATCGAAAAAAGAAAACACGTGGACTGCCGTGGTGTCTGTTTTCTCGGATTTGTAAGCCTCGCAGCTAGTAGATGGATGCGTGGTGAAAAAAAAAAATCAACGAGCACTCGAATCGGTTCTGTGGTGGTGTTTTGATTCCATCTCTTGGCGCTGTGTCAAATCCTTGTAGGGGATTTGTCAGAGTTACTTCACTCAGATGCAAGTTTATTGAGGCGGAAAGCTGGATGTTTCGGAAACGATGCTCCCGAGAAGTATTTTTTAAGCGTTGGAAGGATCAGAGTCTTTGCCATTAGGTCTATTTTGATGGAAGGAGCGAGAGAGCGAGGGAGGCGAAGGATCGAGAGGGAGCGAGCGAGGTCGTGCGAGCACCTCGGGGGAACGCTCGCCACCTGACGCACACCCCGAGCGCGGCGCATCGTGGGAACCGAAAAACTCCGTAGGAATCCTTGCCTCCGCTCTTTCTATCCTCGTTCCCTTTTTTGCCTTTCCTTTCTCCCTTTCTCGTTGTCCCGGAGCTTTTATGAAGTATCTACACGTGCAGCTCGCATGCCTGTACACGCACACGCGGCTCGCGTGGTAAGCACGCTTATAATATCGGCATCGAGGCTCTACTGCGGGGTTGCGCACCGGAGTATCCCTCCCTCATTCCTCAGCGAGAGGTTTTAATATCGTGTGTTCTACGAGGGTGCGCGCGGGAACCGTGAAATATTGAAAGGTCAAAACCTTGCAGCGGATCAATCTGAAATAATGAGAATTAAGAAACATCTGAAATGAGGAATATCAGAGACTTGAGGAAGCAAAGATAGTCGACGATGAAAAATATGAGGAAAAATCAGTTTTCCATCATTTTTGAGAATAGACAAGTCCTTTCACGAGGAACTGCCAAATGAGCCGTTAATATGAGAACTTTATTCAACAAAACTGATTAGAATACGCCCACTGCTTATTATAGCGTTTGATGCGTGACAATATTTACATGACAAACAATACGAACGCGGACGGGGAAAGGGCCGAATATTCACACACGGGAGGTATAATAGCGCGTGGAGTGTGAAGCGTTTCGTTATTTTTTCCTCCGAGTGCCGGAACGCAAGGGCGATAAGAGTCGAGGTGTTTCTGCGTGAGAATATGCGGCCCCTCAGCTGTTTGTGTGAGATTAAAAGCACACATTGGGATTCGAGGGAGCGCGCCTGGAAAACCCACACCGTCGAGTCCGACGTGTAGGTATGACACGCGACGAATTTTGTGTGTCTGTTTACGTTGGCATACGAAATTCTTCGCTCCGCTCCTCAAAAACCCCATCCGGAAAACCATAAATACGAATAGCCGGGGGGGAACGGAGAAATGTGATTTTAGGACTTGACAGAAAAGGGCGTTAAAGTGCCTCAATTATTTGTTGAAAGAAGTATATATACTCACAGTGGTTTTCGTTACAAGACTTTACTGGTATTTTTCTGCACCAAAAACCAACTACGCAGGCTCATAATTAACAATTTTTTGTTCAACATTCAAAATATGACGGAATGCACTTCTGACTTCCGATTGAAGGAAAAGAAACGTTTTCACGTTTCAGTATCCGATTCCATCAACAGTGATTATCAAATTTTTGGAAAATATTCGTCGAAAATTCGTTGTTTTTAAAGTGACGAAAGACGAATGGGCAAAAAAAAATATCAATCGAAAAACTGCAATTCGAGCTTGAAATTTTTTTTTTTAATCTCTTCCCCAAGCGAATTTACAAGTCCTCGTGCGCACAGGACTATTAAAAAAGCATACTCCACGCGAATAACAATATTCTCTGATATTGGTCGCTTGAATATTGCTGATTGCAAATAATGGGGCTCAACAATGAAAGAAAAAGTGATTCGAGTCCGGAAACCGGTAGGTAATAACGTGCTTTTATCAAGGTATAACGTGTGTTCCGAGTGGAAATAAGTATCGGCAGTAACAAATTGTGCGATGGCCGTGGACTGATTGTTGGCCAAACGAGTGGGCACGCACACAAACGCGCCGTTCGCGATCGTCTTTATCGTATCGGGACTCGGCTCGTTGGCGTACGGCTCTTCATATCGTTATTGCGTCCACGTCGAGTGTCCACGAAGCGCGCAATAACCAGCAGAAGCTTAGAGGAGTGTGTGGGTGTACGAAAGCAAGTATGAGTGCGAAGCGGAGCGTTGTATGCGCGAGTGTACGTAGAGCCACGAGTCAGTCGGAAGCGTGGGAACGAGCTCGTTCGGGCCTTCCCAAAACAAAACACGAGCCAGTGCCGCGAAGAGGGAGAAAGAAATGAAGAAGAAGAAGCTACTGGAGAGTGAAGAAGTCGAATAAAGAAGAGGCAACGAGGCACGCGACGCACCTGACCGATCACTATAGCAATGTACGACTTCTCCTCCTTTCTCTGCCTCTCCCTCGCTCCATTATTCTCGTCTTTCCTCGCTCTCGCTCCTTCTCCACTCTTCAAACTCTTTCCCTGCTCATTTCCCGCTCGCTCCGCGCTCTAGCTCTTACGACTCCTCCACCTTCTCCTTCCATCCGAACTTCCTCCCTTTCCTTTTGTCCTCCCCCGCGCATATCCCGCTCGCAGTCGCGCGGCCAACGGTTTATTAAGTCGTTACATCGGCTCTCCGGAGCACGCCCCCGCTTGCTCGCCTCTGAATTCTCCTCAGATACGAGCCGAGAAGTAGTCGCTGGCACGAGGCTACTTTACCGATAGCACAGTCTCGCGATCTTTCTTCGCAGACCGGATGCTCGAGATGCCGCGGCGAGCTGGCACGATCTTCGCTTTTTATTCTTCTTTCAATATCCATCGGTCTCTCTCCGACTCCCCTCCCCCTGCCCCGACGTCTCTCTTTCACTCACTGTACGCAACGAACGAGTTTCACGCTCGTATGTATACGCATTCACGATCGTAACTATGCGCGTGGGTACGTACTCCAGACGTTTCGATTAACTAGACTTTAATCGTATCCCAGATACGCCCAGGAGTCTCGCAGGAGACAAGAAAACCATTGTTTCATACAACACGAGTTAACGATTCGAGATTATTCGTCAATTATTTTGCCCCTTAATGCCTCCTTTCTCAGACTACCGGTTGCTCGCGGTAGCTGTCAAAATCTTTCTCAATACCGAATCAAGTGAAAAAATCGATCGTCCACGGTCACGTGCCGACTCTCTTATTTCGGACACACCGGAGCATGAAAAGTTGCTCAAATTTGCGACAGAAAGATTTGCATATCAACTGTCCGCGTTTCCTACCTCCGGCTCAATTAACATTTTACAATAATTCTTTCTGATCGACGATCACAAACATTTTCGTTATTCCAAAGCCTTCTGAACGCGATACGAATTCGTCGCAGGTTATTTCGGAGATAACAAGATTTTCAAGCATCATCAGATTGAGTGTGCACATGTGAGCTCTTTCTTGACACAAGAGCCTTGTCACACGATCACTCAAAGTGGCCCGGGGTCCTTAGCCTCCTGCACTTACCAGCCTCTCCTTCTAACGTTTTAGTGGCAGCCCTCCCCGGTCCCCGTCCTCGTTCGCTCATACGAGCCCATGGCTATTTGTGCATGTATTATAAACACGTAAGTGTAACAGCTCGTTCGACGAGCTCGAGCTTCATCCACGAACTCTCTTCGGAGCATGAATGAATACATTCATAAAGGCGCTCCGACCAAGAAGCGGCTTCTGCCGCATCGCATACGCACGTCACACGTTCGAGACTGCAATCTCAATAAGAAAATATGTCTATTATGTTGTTACAATAACGATATCAATTCATTGACTGTCCTGGACACTCTACTCGTCCTTAAATACGTACATACACGCATACCGAGATGGCTACTTCTCCCGAGGTCTCCCATTGTCTTCAAACGACAGTTAGGTGTGCTCTTGCAAACTTTGATGCGCTTAGACCGACGCGTATATTCGCCTTTGACCGATTCTTCAAATCGTATCCTCTCCCATACACACGAACAACGAATCAAATGTAACTCGAGATCGTGGCCTTTTTATTCATGGACCGTTGTTGAACAACTCTCTTCCATCCACTTCTTCTTCGTTTCTTTCGACATTTTTATCACTTTTTTTCGTTACGTAACCACTTTTAAGGTAGCTTATGCACGAAACGATTTTATTAAGAAAGTCTTGAAATTTAGACAGAGTTTAAATGGGTAGTTGACTGACACGCATATCAAATTTTTAAGGGTTCATTTTATTGGTTATTGAGATATTAAATATGAAAAAAAATACACGGGGTTGTGGGGACTATGCGTAAAAAATCGTTTACCTTTTCAAATAACGAATGAACGCTTTTTACGAAGTTTATGAAAAATGTACACAATAACAATGAAGTTAATAATGAAGGTTTGGGAAAAATTCGAGACGATCGTCCTATTAGTAATAAAAATATATTACGGCATTTTATTTCTTCTTGGCTTGGCCCATTCCTGGCACAGCTTTCTGTCTTTTTATTAACACTTTTTTCTTGATCCATTTTCCGTTGTGTTTTCCCTTGGAGCTCTTTAATGCAATTTTTTACAATAAAAAACTGTAGTATTTTCGCCAGGGACGAATGAAATTTCGGATTCAGTCAGTGATGAATCCCCGATTAATTAATGGCTTGTAATTTCCTTCGCCAAAAGATAAGTTGAAAAAATTTATTTACAGCTTCGAATTAACAACTCTGGCATTAATTTAAAGTGATTAAACCTTTAATTAGAAAGTAAAAATCGGTCCAATTTAGACACCCATAAAGTACGGTCCTTCTGGCATAATCCACTTAAACAGTCCCAATTTCAAGGATCCTTAGGGTGAGCTGATCATCGGTAGATTTCGGAATTCCGTGAAACATATTTGTCAGCATAACGAGTTTTCGTTCGACCACATTCGTTGCGCAATACTTTCGAATTCAAGGAAGTTAATCGTCATAATTATTAATGGGTTTCGAACGAAATTGATTGAATCGTTTTTATAAAAAAACAAAGTGGAAAAATGTTTCCCAATACGGTAATTTATCAGTCGGCACTTACACCGCTGCAGATTCATCAGATTTGCCTGTTTTTCCAATATTGTTCAACAGGAAAAATCGTTTCTACGCCCAGAGAGCTTCGTTCCACACGACGAGTCGTCAAATAAAGTATAAAAATAGTAGCACCGGCGCGAGGAATCACATTTGTCACTTTTGACGGTTAGAACGATTAATTGTCGTCCCGGGAATAACGACGATGTCCATTAATTTTCGTGATGCATCTCGCGCGATGTCCGGCTTGTCTGTCAATGGAACCTCCAGATGCATCATTACGCGTCATTATACTACGTACGGCTATGATGCACGTATAATAATACTTCCTCTTCAAGTTATATGCCTGATATATTATATTTTAAGTGATGGAATAGTCGATTAATTGAATTCGAAGGGCGGAAGCCAAGAAATCTGGACCCCTTTGTGTTAACCGAATCAAAAGCCGTTCTCTTGCTGTGACTGTCGTCTCACTACTCACAGTTGAGCTTTCGTCTCTCCAGACCTCGTACGTGTGGAGAGAATACAGAGTTGTGGTACATACAATAGAGACATTAAATTGTCAGTACACATTTATTAACCTCGGCACGTTTTATGACCGTGAAACCTCGTATGTTTCTTGGAGGGATCGAGCACGGGTCATCAGTGCGTACTACATTCATCCATGTAAGAAACCACGTTTGCTCTCGCACCCTCCATTTTAAACTCACTAATTTGATTTCCTCTTTGTTTAATGATCGAATCAATCATAGCCGATTAAAGATGCTGCACGACTATCCGCGGGCGACTAACGTTGCTCGAAACAAATGATTTTTTTGGATGCTTCGTGCTACTAAAGAGGATACCGGGGCGATGAGTCTCCGGGGTCTTGGGAGGCTCCGCGGCCGGCGGGACGAGTTCGGCAATTGTGGGCAGAGCTTATTTTGTTTCTATTCATTTTGTCCATTTGTTTTTTGGAATCTTTGTCACTGGACACTGAGAAAAGAAATGGACTGATCGAACGAAAGTTTTGGTTGATCGAAAAATCGTGAGGAATTATTAAACAAAATAATCTTGTCAATTGCTGGCTCAATTCAATTGGGCTCGCTACATCGAAAACATCGTTTCAACGAATTCGATTTTTTTCCTCACGATTCTTTGATCCAACGAAGTTGTTGTGGAATCAGCGAATCTCTTAAATTGATTGTGAACTCTATCATTTGATTGTTTAGAGAAGAGCAATAGTAACAAAATAGTGATGCAACAATAGAAAGAAAAAAGGAGCCTCACGTTGACACGTTCTTTTAATGAGTTTACAATTTTTTTGTACAAATCACTTTACATCATAACGTAAGAAACAATTTGAAACTGCGTATCCGCTCTTGAAGAGGCAGGCGAGAATCTACGATAGTAAATAACATTGACGAGATTCTTCAATCGGCCAAGTGGTACTTAATTTTGCTCAAGTTACGAAGTCGTTCGATAGCGTTTTCTCTGGTGTTGTCGGAGCCATAAGTTTTTTCCCAGGCATCGAAGAGCAGATTGTAATAGGAGACTTTTGCAAAGTATTTGAAATATTTTCGAGTTTGGGAGGTGGGAAAGATTTTAGTAAAGTCACCGATCGCCTCGAGTTCATCCTCGTATCTCATGAGATGGCGAGCATCGTCGGGGGTCAGCGCATCAAGAATGGAATTGACGTAACAATTGCTATTCCGGTTGCAGATCCGCGAGTAAAAGGTTTGTTTTCTTCTGGCCATTCGGCTGATTTCTTTGTCGTAAAATTGGTGATCTTGGCAGACGAAGGATGATTTGGAAATGGTCTCGTTGTATTTGGCCTGCAAATGGTGGAGCGATAGTCGAGGAATGTTGTCTGGCACTTGATAACCAACGATGTTCAAAGTGTCTCTTACGAGAGGGCCTTTGACAGCCTCGTCCAAGGGTGAGGAGGTTTGCAGGCTGGGCGATATGTTGACCTCGAGAAGCCAGGGCTTGGTGTTCTCGTCGAGGAGAACGTCGAAGCCTAAAAGCTCGTAGCACGAGTATCTCGAGGAAATGTGAGTTCTTGTGAACGAGTTGATGCTCGACTCGCACGAGATAATGGTTTTGACGATAATGTCGTGAATTTTATTCAACACCCCGGCAGCGTCGACGCCTTGTTTGTTCAAGTAGGACCAGAGACAGCGGAGGGACCACTTGTGGCCTTTGCCAGAGTCGAGGGTGTCGTTGCATTCGTAACGGGAGCAAGACCTGTTGACGCTGTAGTTGGTCAGGTGCATGAAGTGGTTGTCGAGGTTGGAAGGGCTGTTGCGATAACTATCGCACGCGAAGCGTACGAGACCCTCGCGATAGACGTAAATTTTGAGGGGATCGAAGCTCGTGACGAGAACGTAAATGCGAAGGTCGAACTTGGTGTTGTCGATCAGCTTCGGCCTCGACAAATATCTTTGCACGACCATTTTCCCGTTCGTTATGATGCGTGCAATTTTAGCGAATTCGGATACGAGGAATATGCCTCGGCCGCACGAAGATGCGGGGGGTTTTACGATCCACTTGTTGCGTCTGCATTTCTGCCAGTTGGCTCGTATCTTCGGCAAATCTTCCGGCACGACATACGTGTCGGGTATGAAATCGAATTTTTTTTTCCCGTGTAAATTGGCGAGTCTGTTCAAATTTCTGCACAAACGATCCTTGTTCCCGATCTCATAAGCTCCTGGGAAGTGGTTGATTTTTTGATGATTTTTAATGCACTCAAAGTTGTAAGCAAACATCGCCTCGCACCAAGAACCGCACCAGTCCCCCCTCGCATCTCGCGTCATCCCGTAACCCGTGTTCGCTACGATCTTTCGCACGATTTTTGGCGTCGTAGGTGTCAACTTCCATTTGAGAGAATTCGTCAGTTCGAATGGGATATCGATCCCGATCGAGCTGTGAAGTTGAAATTGAAGGTACGGCGATACGTGATCGAAGAGGCTCGATCTGAGTGGCAGTTTGGCTTCGATTACATCGTTCTCGCTCGACTCTTCCTGCGGTCGAATTTGCGGTCGTAACGATATAAGAAACGCTGTTATTTCTTCGTACATAAATAAAGGATCTTCCTCGTTTTTTTCTTCATCTTTTCCTCCTTCTCCTTCTACTTCTTTATCCGCGTAATAATTCTTTAAGAAATTGCAGGTTACTCTGCCACCGCATGTTCCCGTCGAAACGTCCGTCATGTATATACCGAAGCAGATATTTTTTACTTTTCAATTCTCCATTAGTTTTAATCAGCATACTCTTAAAAATTTTGAAGCTTCATTCCAAACATCGCAGCGTACGTGGCAAATCCTTTTTTTTTTAATTTTTCCAGTTCGACGAATTTGTCGTTTGAAATTGAGGACCGAGACTGGGGGGGTTTACATCGTGAATGGAGCTTCTAACCAACGGTCGATATACACGCTTGTGAACGTAGCAGAGTGTCGGGAACTCCATCGTGTCCAAAATAACAATTCACTGCGACGTCCTTAGCTGTAAATGAGCCCAAAAGGGCGTTCTCGAGCATCGGAAAAGGGAGCACGCTCCGAGGGCCTCTCTCGTCCCCGTGGATCGAAGACGCTTTTTTGTTGAGTGCGCAAAAAATGGTACCATCGGGGCACTGTTATTCGCGGATATTCCAGCTCGCCAGCTGCGAATTGAAAAAAAAAAAAAAAAACTGAGCTAAACGCAGCCCTCGGGTGGTCCAATCATCCTACGACATGTCCCTTAATGCACGTGTACTGAACATACGTAAACACGTGATCGTAATATCGGCAATAGTGGGTCATCTTCAATTTGCCACTGCAGGTGTCCATGGGCGTTACTTTTTGCCCTTGGTCCCGTTCCAAGGGCCACAAACAAACACGCCCGAATCGAAGTTGCCTCTTTCGCCTCGTTCTCTTTGACACTCTTTTATTTTCATTGCCGAGAGACTACATCCGAGGGGACACGGTGAAGACATTAATCTAACGTTACCTGCAATTTGCGGTGGCTGTATCGAAGAACGCGTTGCTGATTTTGGTGCTCCGAGCACGGATCATTTCAAATTACCGTACACGTGAATTTCCCATCAAATACTCGCACGTACGAGAACGCGCCTCACCCCGCTTCTCGCTTGCCCCACTAAAATCGAACAAAAGGAACATAAAAACTAACGCTAGGCACGCTTGACGCGTCTTCTATTTTAAAACTGTCGCGTGACTCACGCGAATAGCCGTTCCCGTACGACCCAAATTACAACTCCAACCATTCAGACACTCTTGAAATATTTCCATTCGAGCAAACCTATAGAAATGAGTGCAACATTCCTTTTTCTCTCGCGTTTGCTGCTTCAAAACCGCCTTTTTGGTGCTCGGCAGCGAGATGCAATCGCTTTAGATTTTGTGAGTCAATGAGAACGAAATCACTAGAGCAATTCTTCCTCTCACTTTGCCAGGCTTTCAAAATCAGCTTGCCCCAGTTCTTCTCCAGTCATTCGCATTTCCTGTTTCAGCATAAACCCCTGAATTCGACACTCGTCGTCGAAAAAATAAAGACTATGAACAATCCGAATTCGGCGAATCGTATCCAGGCCTCAATTGCTACTAAAACAAAATCGCGAGCCTCCTCCTATCATAAACGAAATACCCATCGAGTCCATTCACATGCATTAGGGTGCATGCATAATTTATTTCTTTTTTTCTGTATATTTAGCTATACATTTTATAAGATTAAAAAACGTGTCACTGTACAGAGAAAAAAAAAGAAATCAATGATGCGAGGTAGCCTTTAAATTTTGTTGAGAGTGACAAAATATTATTAGATTTGTGATTCCCTGGAGCACAAACACTTTCATGAAAAAAAAAAAAACAGATTTTTGCTCCGCGATTTTTCAGAAAAACAGGAAAATATCGAAAAGTGACTATGCACATTTATTTTTAATCTGAAATTTTGGGAAAATTACTTTTTCTTGATGTACCAACGATGTCCGTTGAAGCTCCGAGAAAAAAGTCGATTCTTTGCATCACTCTAATACGCATGTGTTCGTACGTATCGTTGGCGTGGCAAGTGTGCTGCTCGCGTGGCGGTTACAACGCACACGCGGTCGTTATACCTGTTTGGAGGGTAATCCGAGAGTTGCATCTCGGAGAATCAACAGGCGCACATTCACAGGCTCTCGCGTACACACAGGAAGGCGGTGCGAGTGAGTCCGCGTTGGATCAACCACCAACTCTGTTTAGGTGAGCGTGCGATCGGTGCGTTAAAATGTGTAAAAAAGGGAGCGAGGAGAGAGAAGAGGAAAAAAAGAAGGAAGGAAAAGAGCAGCAAAAAAGGAGAACCCTCGCGTCACACACGCCGATTTTCTCACGGTAAAGACGTCAGGTGCAGCAGGACACCTCCTTCGGGAAGCATGGAACGGTTCCTTACAAAGATTCGCGACTTGTTCGCCCGCGAGGGTTGAAAGACAAGCTCGTCCCTCGAAGAAACTCAACCCTCGTGCTTCCCACGCTTTGGAATAACGCCGAAAAACGCAGGAGCCTTTCCTCCCTCGTAACGGATGACCCGCCGAAACATTTGTCCGTTACACCTTCCAATGAAACGAAAGCGTGAGATGCGGGGAGGAATAAGAAATGATAGGAAGATCAGAGTGGCTAGGGGATACGAAGGAAGGATATTTCTCCGAGGATAAGCGCACACGGTCTGGCCGCAACCTGTTTTACATTAATACGGTAGCTGCGCGTTGAATTCGAGAGAAAAAACAACGCTCCGCGTTGGCGCCGGGGCGTATCTCTTTGCCATGTATCGATATATATGCGCCTCCATTATATATTTTGTCGTGTACGATGATATATAAATGTACATAAATTCTCGAAATACTAGCACCACTGTTAATGCGATGGTAATTTATGGTAAACGTATTCAAAGTTCCTTTCGCCAAATTTTTGGTCCCACGGAATCGCGCAGTATTCGCCTTTTTTCCTGAAATTTTTTCAACCGCTCGCGATCCCGTACATCCCGCGATAGGATTTCGTTTTCGAATATCTCTCGCGCCTGTCCTTCCGCTGCGTATATGCCACTCGCGTCATTAACTTTTGCAAATTTAGTTTCGCGACACTATTAATTTATTCTTCATACATAAACGGATTTGCCTCTCGAGATTTCTCTGCGTAACTTCTCGCTGCGTGAGAATTTTCGAGAAAAATTGCCAGCAACTTTTCAATGTGTTTTTGCAGGTATATTTGTGCATGTTTTGAAACGGGGATTCGCGTGTCGCATTTATCTGAGGATTTGAGCGGGGCGAGAGGCGAGCGGGCTTTATTGAGAAGCCAAATCGCGGAGTCGATTAGTGCGGAACTCTCCTGGCACACCGGACCCCCGCTTATTGGCCAGAGAAACGGTTACGAGGACGAAGGATCGTGACGAGCGCACGCCTGGACCAGATCTTTTGATATTCATGGGAAGAATCTCACGGTATTCTTGACGAGGAAAAAAAACGATTCTTCGGAATTGTATATACGTGCGTATACTATTCGTACGTGAAGAATCCTTCAAAAGGATCGACCACCTGGTCCAATTCCTCCAGTCAAAGAGGACGAAGCCACGCGACGGACACGCTCTCCGTGCTTTCAACCGTGAATTCACCTCCATACTCGTGGGAACCTTTTTTTCCTCTCTTTTCGATCGCGCTCCGATGCTGCTTTTCTGCGGGAGGCAACCACTCAAAGGAAAGATGAAGAATCCTCTCTCGATTTGCTGTTGAGAAGTCCCCTTGCCTCAGGCTCGCGTACACGCTCGCTCTGTTTTTTCGCTTACCTGATCACGCGTCTGCCACGCTTTGAAAATTCGTTTCATCCAGCATCCTCGTCACTCGTCATCCTACTTTCTCCTCTTAGAATCGTCGTCCAAACTCTTTAGCAAGCTATTGCGTTTTCGGTACTGTGTCGAGTATCGGGACGAGAAAAAAAACGGATTTCCAACTCTCGAAGTTGAAAACGCAGATTTTATTGAAGGGTTTTGAGTAATAAAAATTTTGTAAATTTCCACTAAAATCTTCATACCCGAGAAGCTTAATCGCGTTAACTTCCAAATGCATGGCTTCTCCCCCAAGTTTATACGAGTCATAAAAGGAAATTCTTTGGCCCAAATATCGAAGGATCGAGCGCCGTCTTTTAATTGGGTTAATCATCAAGTCGAAGCCTCAAATTCAACATAATCGTTTCACAATCGTACCTTTCACGAGGATGTTAAAAAAATCATAAATCAATTAGGAATAAAATGCGGCGATTAAATGAATCGTATGAATAGGCGTCCTCGGCGCGTTTGTTCATCCCCGCGTCGTCGCAATCAGGTTCTCGTGCTAATGAAGATCGCTGAAAGGCTCGCACGCACGAGTGAAATATATTTCGCGCGAATAAATCGGATCCGCGCGAGTGGTTTGTAATTAGGGACATTCGCGTACAAAATATGGCGCAAGCAGAGAGAGAGAGAGAGAGAGAGCGAGAGACTCGGTGCGATTGGAGAGCTTGGCGCGCTGTTATGTTTGACCACGTGTCTGCCACGCTTCCTGCAGGTTAGTCCATAGTCACAGGCACAAACGTATGTGCCCACGCACAGGAGGAGCGCATACGCATAAGCGTAAATGTAAGTTCGGCGAGGCAAGGCCGGGAGAACGAGGCACGTACGTCGGACGTCAGTATCCGTGACGATAGGCGAGTCTGGGCTCGTTGTTTCAATGTGTCAGTTGGTGGCGCTGATGGCCGTGCAAGTGGAGTCGCGCGCGCGTCTCGTCATTCAACACGCACGCAGGAGACACAGATAAATAGGAAGATGGAAGCGGGCGGTGTGGAACGCGGGGATATGAATGCCCAAGAGTCGTGGGAACGAAACTGCGAGTTCGCGAAGCGTTGCAGGAAGCGCCCCGCGTGCATATTTACAGCCCGTGCTTTCCTACCGCGGAACTATTGCCTTAACAATGTACTCACTCCTGAATACGTCACGGAGAGAGATAGCAACGAGGGAGGGAGCAGGCAGAGGGAGCCGGAGGAAGGAAGAAACAAAGAGTGAAGAGGTCCGCTTACGCATACACAGGCGTTTGCAAAATGTCCGACGTAAATCTCATACGCTGATGCATAAACTCCGCAGAACGGTCTTCTTTCGCGCTCCAATCGTTCCGACACCGCCCACGCACGCACGTTCCTCACTCGCCCTCGCCACAATTGCTTTTCCTCTTGCGTGGGGAAAACTCGGGGCATTTTGGCACGCAGTAATTGTGCAAAGAGCGTCACGAGACTAGGCATTTTCTGGAGAATGCCAAACATTTGAGAGATCGCATTATGTGTGGGCCTGAAAACTGATGCCCTCGCCGATATTTTCCAACGACTTCCCTGGCGAAGACGTTCCCAAGAGTCCAAGATCAAAGATTGCACAAATCCATTATGTTTTTGAGAAAAGAGGACCCGCTCGCACGGATTCGGAGTCGCCGGAACCGGGGGCGTCGTCCCAACACACGACTAGCGCCTTAAAAATCCGCGCATTTCCCAGAGCCTCGAGTAACAGCGCCGTCGCTTCGCGCCCGGCTCTCCCGTCCGCCATTTTCTTCGTGTCTCGCATTGCCCCCTATTTGCTCCGAGTATGTATCGCGCCTCCGATATCACTGCGCTTCTCTCGCGTGTGTCATAGAGAACCCGTGACACGACGAGTGCGGTTACAAAAGCTAATGCTTGTCCGCCGACCATCCGGCGGCTGGGGGGCGCCGCGGATGAGGCGAGAGTCGGAGAGACCCGGGGCACGTTCCTCTAGTGGAACAAGTCGAGCGAGCCTCCGTACAGTCAGCCGCGCGATTGTCCTCGATCTTGGGGACTCTCGGTGCGATTTGCACTTTTATAATCGCGGCGTATCGCCCGAGCCGCCGGCCGCTTTCGAGCTATAAACTCTCGTTAAATTCTATTCCACGCGTGATGTATCATTGATAGGACAATTATATTGTGTGTACCCTCGCGGTACATCGAACATGCGTATGCAATAAAGTACAGTCGCGGGCATGCACACACGCAGCAATAAGACTTTATGCACGCGCGAGAGTGTGTATAATGGAGTTGAGACAAAAGTACAATCGCCTTGGGTAAATGAATGCAGCATAAATTACATCGAGCCCCACATACCGAATCGTGCTGCTCGCAGAGCCATTATAAACACTCGAAAAAAATCATCCGCGCATATACACGCTTAAATAATGATAAACAAAAGGAAATAGTCGAATATGAGCGTAGAACGCGCGAGGAGCGAGAGGCGCGCCTCGACAAACAGTTTGAAAGCATAAGGCCAATTATATGTAGATGAAGTGCCCCGCGGCTTATGCTTCCATTTCTGCATGCCTCCTTCCACCCTGCACCACGTGTCTTTGTGTCTGTGAGATGCAGTTGCACTTGGAACTGACGTGCTTTTAAGCGGCGCGTCGAATACGAGGGAAAGAGAGCCATCCGACAGATATCCATTGCGTGATCGCAGCCTGCTCCCCCTCCCCCATCCTGATACTCACATATTCGTGCTCCATGGCTAAATGCGAATGCATACTGAGTGTCCTGAAAGTTGCGAGCGAAGGGTGGAGGCTGCGGGTCATTCCCGAAATTCTCATGCCACAAGTTCTTTGTTCGAGTTCTCTCTAATAAAATGTTGCGATATTTGTGACATGATCGCGAATGTTAGTGTGATGGCGAATGGCAATGGCAAAGGCTTCGTGACGAACCTGGAGTTTTCAAGGTTGGAGTCGGACGAAATGATGCAAAAAGAGCCTCCAATAATTCCAGCGAATCTTCAACTCGGAGTTTTTCAACCTGCATCGATACTTCGGGAAATAAAAATTGAATTACAAATATTTTTTTCGTTCGTTTCGTTGGACTGGATCCGACGGTGCAAAATTGAGCGTCGTGCTTCCTCTGTTCGTCACGTTCCAGGCTCAGGTTATTGCAAGGCTCTTTGTCGCGGGTACGAAGGCAACGTTTTCTCAGAATTTCTATCGAGCGAAGGGCTCGATGCGGAGACTTTTTAGACAGCCTGTTTGCTCGATATACGATCGCTGTGCTCTGCCCTGAGTATATTGCGCTCGGAGTCCATACGTTTTATCCCGAGCGACTTTAATCGTTATACTCGCACACACGTACGTGCGTGGATTCAGTGTGCAAAGGTTCCCAGCCAGAAAAAGCGACGCGAGCAATTCGACGAGCAACGTTGATAACCGGACGTAAGGATTTCAAAAGTTAATTCACCGCCGGATACGCGCACGTGTCTTCTCTCGTGCATGCTCATCTTTCGCTCTCTCGCGTCCTATACGCGTCTGTAGTACGTGGTTATAAACACGCGCGTATATTGTACGCGTGTGCGCGAAAACCCGATGGAATTTTTACCCGCGAAGCTGGAACGCTGCGCGTGTGCAAACGCGCGCTCGCGAAATCGGGACGTTTTTTCACATATTCGCGAGAGAGCGAAATAAATCGGTTGCTCCGGGAGAGTACGCTGCTGTATAATAATCAGAATCACATGTATGTTTTCACGTGTACGTTATATTTTCGTTGGTTGCGCGCTGCAATCTCGAGATCGTGGGATACATAAATTGGAAGGAACAGGTGCGCGCATTCGGTCAAGAGAGAAATTGTCACGTCTCGATGATAAACTCGCGCATGTATAATCGCCTACGTTCCTTTATACCCCTCCGATTTCTTTTATTATGCAAATAAATCCGCGCGGCCTGCCACGCGGGAAACGGACTTTTTACCTCGTTGCTCTTATCACGAGAGTATAGAATCGTAACTCGATCGCGCTTGCGTTGAATTTTGTAAGCCAATGGGCGACGTCCGTTGCGATAAATCCTCCGACTTTCGACTCGGATATTCGCACGGGTTTCTTTCAATACTCGTTTGAATCTATGCGGATTTATTGATTTCCGTCAACACGCACGCTGCTCCGTTAAAGCGCATTTAAACGCCGGAAAGTCCACCCTCGAACGAGGCCCCGATTGCGACTGTTTTCGAAACTAATTCCTGTCTTTTACATGCTTTCTTTCCTTCTTTTTGCACGATCGTATTTCCTGCCGTATCGCCGATCGCAGTTGAAAGAGTTGTTGTGAAAGAGATTTTGTGACCCGCGCGCGGCTGCTGTTCGCGTCGACGGAGACCGAGAGCGTATCTCGTTCGCGCGTGAGTCGCGCGGCCACGCGAGAATTTCCATTCACAAAATCCCGAGTATTATGCAACCAACTGCCCTCCATTCAATGCTTCCGATTGCCTATAATTTCATATTCATAAACAGAGATTATTTCTCTGTATACACAAACGAGTTGTGGCATAAAGGCTTCGACCGTACGATTTAACACGCGAGAAGCCTACCGTAGATAGCCTTTTGTTTGACACTCGCCAAAATATATGCGCATGTGTCGACTGACATAGTGTGGTAGAAATTTCACGAGGTTTTCCCCCCAATAGATTTGCTTTCGTGCGAGATAGCCGCGGAACGCCGTGTACCGCGACGCCGCCGTGTTTTCAACACCCGAGTCCGCCTCGCGTTGCCTTTTACCGCGCGTTAATGGACCGGAAATTGAAATTTTGCGTGTGGCCGAGCTCGCCGTACACGTTTCATTCAGTTCTCCCGACACACGACGGGAGCACAACACATCACGTCCGCGAATACGCATGCGTGTGCCGACCAAATGTTGTTCGATTGTTAAAGTGCTTTCTTCAATGTCGCGGAAGTGATTCGTGTCCAATTTCCAAGATACACGTATTTTTACTCTCGGGCTCAAAAACGATGATTTTGCACCGGGCTCTACATCGCAATGTCGGACGTGCCTCGACAACAAACACCAAGACAATGGCGACCATTTTCGAAGTTCAACAAACTCTACCGACTGCTTGAGCGATTTTCACTCCAAAAAGTCGTTTACTCTCGACTGAAATACCAGGGATTAGAACACATTGACGGAGCAGTGCGAGAACCGCTAAATACCGGAGGGTAAAAAACGCGATCGATTAGACAGAGCCCGATAAGGCGCCAAGATCCAGAGGCGAGCCTAATTTCCGCGTCTTGTAAAACCGCCGCGCTGCGCCTTTCCCCAAAAGGGTCTCGCGAAGATCGCGCTAATTGCAGAAGCTCCAGGATAGAAAGAAAAGAGAAGCGTCGGTTTAAGGCTCGCTGAAAATAGCACAAAAAGAGGGGACTCGCGGGCCAGAGGAGGAGAAAAGTCGGGCCCGTTCGTACGCGCGACTGTCGTGCAGCGTGCACCGGCCCACGTGGGGCCTGTCTATGGAGCACGAGAGAGCGAAGCAGAGCAAGAAAGCTCGCGAGAGAACACTCGCTGCGGCGCGCGTGCATGCATCAGTACCACATGCGTACGCAACAAAGAGGCAAATATATTCTCGCGCGTCACACGCCGCAGGAGCAAGAGAACAGCAGCAGCTCGATTCCCGTCGATGTGGACGCTCGCGTTCCTTGGTAGTAGTGTAGCAGTAGTTGAAACGTACGACGGAGGAAGCGGAGGGCCCCTCCGGAGAGGCTACCGTGAGAACGAGGCGAGGCATCGCGTCCCACACGGGCCCTTCAGCCGGCACGGGACTAGAGAGAGGAAGCGATCGGGGCCCAGCGACGAGCCACCAGGGGCCTGATACTCTCTACTCGTACAGATGCACATGGACGTTCGAATGTATACATTTCTATGTATACGTGTATACTGTAAAGCTGAATCGACGAGGGAGCTGAACAGAGACGGAAAACGAGGCGCGAGCCTCACACGCGACTAGCACACGTCCTCGCAGCACAGAGAGCTCGAGCCGCGAACGCAACGACGAGCTTTTCTCTCCTCTGTTCTTATTTTTTTCGCCTCTCGTTTTATCCCCGTTTCTTCTTCCCAACGAACCCTCCACTTTTTTCTCTTCGCTCTTCTCTCTTGTAGACTCTTTCCCCTGCTTTACACTCGCCGCAATTCTCAACTCCGCGGATCTCGTTTCCTACGTCTTTCTTTTTGTAGGCTCGACATTTCGGGAAGGATTGAGACGCCGGGGCGAGGGGTGACGATTACTGGAATGAGTTTCCGCGAGATTTTCTTTCTTTCTTTTATTACAATTTCGAATTCTTGCAGGGACCGCACTCGACGCTCCGGAAACGCTATCTCCGAAACGGACTTTTGGGCCGAGAATCAGTGACAAATGATTTTTTTACTGACATGATACAATGAGACTTCGGTATCAGCAATAAGAAATCTCTCGTGAATTAACCTCGGAAGATCGTCCCCCCCGCCTCTGTGATAACGGTAATCTCGTTACTTTATTCCCAGACTTTCAACATATTTTGATTATTCACGCGCGTACAGGCATACGCGCACGTACAATTCTTTTCATGCTCGATTCACACGTCGACGAAACGTCGTCGATATACACACACGATAAATAGACTCGGGGGAGAAGAAAAAAGTGGGAAGAAAAGAAAAGATTGTTTGGTCGATCGTGTCGCGGTCCGCGAGAGTCAAAGGGAGAATTCTAAGGATCGTCCCCACGCAATTCTTATCTGAGAGACTCAACGGACCAGTGGAGAGGGCACGGAGGAAGGAGAATGACGTGACAGCGTCATTCATGCATTCGCTGACCACTCTCATTGACGCCTTTGCCTCTTAGCTCTTCGCAATTTACACACAAATGCGCGCGCACACGTCGGATACGTGCGGACACTTGGATATTCACCTACAAAGATTGACACACACATTTACGATTCCGTATATGTTTACATACAAGCATAGTTTACAGACAAAGCTGATGCAGGGCATTCACGTTTCTCGTGGATCACGACGACTGAAATCGTAAACATTCGCACGCTCCGCTCGTATTGAAACACATGCTTAACGTTTCTGTACTCGTGTGTATACGTTTATAAGTATATTGTGATAAGAAACGCCCGCGAAGTCACGGCTCGTGCGATAAGCTCGAATTCAGCGTTCGACTCGATGACATCACTAATTATTGTTTTCCTTCCTGGTAATCCGCGCGCTCGTTCGCGACGCCCGTCTTGTGTGCTCGCTCTGGCTTACATTGCCGTCCAAATGTCACGCGAGACCTGTGGGACTCTGCTTTTTCTCCGACGAATTTTAATATACACTGCGAACGCGAGCCACACGCTCCGTAATGTGTTTTGATAACAAAAAATATCGTAAATTATTGTAGTAGGAAATGCGAGGGGGAAGGGAGACGAGTATTTCGGAAAATCGGTAATCACGACGGCGCAGACGGAGAGAATTAAATTTGGAAATTATCGTACAGTGCGGATAGCGCGGTGACGAGCAATTCATTATATTTTTATGGGCGAAAGAAATTGAATTTTTTGGGTGGGGATCAAATGTTGGAATGACGAAAATTTCGAACAGCTAAAATCTCGAGTTTATAAACTTCGAATGATAATATGGAGACAGGTAGATTCGACTAGAGCTTTGAATGCCGAACATAAATAAAGCAGAAACTGCAAGGTTCGAAGAACGTTTATATCGAAAATAGAATGTAACAATCGCCCATAGGACGATGACTAAAATATCGATTTTTCGAAAATTCGACTATCACTCTTTCGATTCATAAATTACTACAGTCAGTGATACTGTGAAAATTTACAATTTTGAAAATATAATAACGAAAGATCAAATATTACTGAGGTTGAAATACTGAAACACCAAAAAGTCGAACAGTCAAAATAGCGAAACGTTAGAAAGTCGATCGATCCAAATAAAGAAATGCGGTGGAGCTCCAAATACACGCGTCTCACTCACTCACTTACTCAGACCGGTGATCTCCAATTTTAAACATCGCCATTTTAACTTTCGCCTTTTCAAGCCATCGCTATTCTGCATATCTAAGTTTTATAGACTCGAAAAATTCACTTTCGCGATTTTTTGCTACTCTATATTCTGGTCTGTCTGTAAAAAAATTACTCTCCATTTTGAATTCGAAAATATGAACTTTCGACATTCAGATGATCTGTTTAAATTGCATTCGAAATGAAAACTTTCGAAATATATATTTTCGAATAAATACGAATTCAAAGAAGAAATTTTTGATTAAACACGCAATCTGCTGAATAGTCGATCGAGAATAAGAATTTCGAATTACTTATTTTTCTCCAAACTGATATCACAACTTTAAAAATTTCGAAATATCGACCATTCTACAATTCAGTTATTCGACATATTGAGCCCCACCCAATTTTTTTATTCAAAAAATAATATTCGTTGTTCACTGTAGAAACTTTTACTGGAGAATTTAGTAAATTTTGACGTCACCGTGAATTTTACGGCGCTCCACGTTTTGTAAATTTTAGTACACGTACCGTAAATTTCACAATCTGTAATATTTACTATTATAAAACTGAAAATTCGGCAAAATATTGACAAATATCACGCTTGACTAACTTTTTATCGGGACATTTCAATCGTTGTGGAAAAATTAGAAACTCCGGCGTTTGATTCAATGCTAGAATGAGAAGAGAAATGGGAAACGTACGAAATTTTTCTCGTTACAGGAATTGGGACCGCGGTCACTGAATCGTCTCGAATAAACTAGTAAAATATTCCTCTCCAAGCATGTGAGTGTTTTCTCGATGCTTTGTTTCCCCGCGTCCTGCTCCATTCAACTTTCCAACTGAGAATTTTTAGGTTGTTATTGCAATAGCTTTTAGGACCGGAAACCTCGACTCGATTATTTCCTCGTTCCCCTCCCGGGAACGTTTTAACGAGGAGCTAACTACACCGCACGCTCTGATGCACGAGATTGTAATCCGATGACGCCTATTTAGTGGGCAAATGAGAAAATTTGTTTCATTCTAAACATCCTTACGACTCCCTCAATATTCACAAAGTTTTTGAATTTTTGTCCACAATCTTTTAGTCGTTGTTTCATCCGCCATCGAATACTTGAATTCTCGTAAAAGTGTCTTTGTCAATGGCTTGTTAAATGTTGATAAAACTAGTATAAAACGACTTTCATTGACGTAAGAAAAATTTGAATGATTCTCTTCCATTCAGCCCCCAATAAAACGTCACTCGCCGTTCGATGGACTCAAATTTCCGTTCTCGACAATGAATTCGAACGTGCTTCGGAGCGACTGCATCCATCCGTTGAGGAGAACAGTGACGAAGTTAATCCAGCCGCACTCGTTCCATGCTCCCATTCTTCCAATCTCTCGGCGTCGTAAATGATAAGTGAGTGTTCCATGCGGCCGAAAATTTGATAGCCGAGTGACAAGAGGTCTCCCTCTTGACTCTCGGCTGCGACGTATCACCGGAGATGCAAGTTGAGTGCCCCAGGAATACATTCTTCGTGACACTCCCAAGTATCACGGAGTCAAAGGGTGTGAAAATCACTCGTTCGTGCCCTCCCGCGACACTCGAACTTCCCATTGGGCAAGAAACACTAAATAAATTGAAAAATGAATGAGCAGGTTGCTCGACACGATTGACCTGCGATTCACGTTCATTTTCCTTTTCAATACGACTGGTGCCAGTATCGTTGCTATTTCAGCCACGGAAACCTTCAAAATATCGCATGAAATGGAAATTCTGAGAAAGCGTTTGCAAATGGAACTTCAAATGTGTTTGAAGTCCAGTTTGAAAACATTTTCAAGGACTCCTGCGATGTGAGAAACGTCGTTGGTCCAGCATCTCGAGAGCTGGTCCCAAGTGCAGAAACGTGAGAAACATAAAGAAACACAAACCCCATGGAAAAGTAAAAGCAGGATGCTAAACGCTTAAAAACAACATAAAAGTCAACTGCAAATGAATTCATCAAGATTGTACCATTCGTTGAAAGCTCTGATAAGAAAACTCATTGGTAGGTGTCCCGACACGCGAGTCCATCGAAAGTTTTCCGCGAGTATGGCGTCCGTACAGAGTCGTAGGCGGATGGAGAGTCTCGTGTGTTCAAAACCAGTAGGAGCGCTGTTCGATTTTTAGTTTTTATGCGAAGATCGATCGAACTACATTTGCTTCTACGGTTCCTCCTTTCCGGATCTACTAGCGATCCCACCCACGGTACTTCGAGCGTAGAACGTGGTCGGGGAGAGAGACGGAGAAATGAAAATGGAGAAAGAGAGCGAGACGAGGATACACGAAAGAGAAGGAAGCAGCGCTGCTTTTACACGGGCCAGCGTAGCGCACACACAGCTAAACCAAGAGAATGAAATGGTAAAGCTTTAGCGGAGAGTTTTGAAGTGCAGAGAGCGAGGGGAGGCTCCACCGGAATGGCTGCCGCGGAGAAACGAGTCAGTTGGCGTAGGGACTCCACCGAGAGCACCCGCTCGTACTAATTTTACTCAAACTCGAACTGTCAATGGGCTGATTCGTTCGATAAATCTTTGATTTTTATGACATTTCCACGGTTCAACGTTATTTATGCGATTGACGAGTCAAAATCCACATTTTTCTTGTTTTTCATCCTTTTGTTTTCAAACACTTCTCGTTACTCTCGTTGTTGTTAAGAAACAAAAATAACAATAAAAAAATAATAATAATTACAATCACTAACGTGCAATGATGTCGTACGATTATCCACATCCAGTTTCCAGGACTTATCAGTACAAAAAGGTAAGCTATGAAGACTAATTTTCAGGTGCATCGACGCGTGTTCTAAATTGTTTGAAATTAATTAAATAAAATTGAACTCCATTCCACTCGGTCGATGAGTGTTGTGAATTTTCTCAAGTGACTCATCACGTGAATTCTGACGTGAGAAAATTTAACTTCCAAATACACCGATAGCCTTTATCGAAATTCAAATAACAATTTGCCCTCCATTTCATGTCGATTTTTCAAATTTTATTGTCAGATAACAAAACCGTTGTTGGAGCGTAAAAGAAGAGCCCGAATAAATCGTTGCTTGGACGAATTGAAAGATCTCATGGTCGATGCCCTAGAGGTACGTATTCGTTGATCCTCAAGATTACTTCAAGCTTGACCGAGTCGCGAGTGACATATTTCATCGATACTGACGAGGTGCCAAAAGATCATGTTATTTTGCCAAATAGCGACGCGCTTGACAAGCGTTATTGGCACTGAGCATGACGAGCGATGACTTGCACATACTTTTTCGACGTACGTCGCCCCAAGAATGAACTCATTCATGCTACGAACGCGATTAATCAGTGCGTAATCAGATTGGATGTTATTACTCAGCTTCGTATTTAAATAATCAAGATCGCAGCACACAATCTTCCCGACTTCACTTCATCGCGACCGGCGAGGAATATCAACGTTCAAAATCACTCGCAGCTTATTTTTCATTCATTTCACAACAATATGGAATTCAATTTTTTTTTTTCGTCTCCTGTCAATTCGGTTCACCTTTACCCGAAGACATCACACTGGTGCAAATTTGCACCCACGAAAATTTCAAGTCTCTAGAACTTCACAATCCCTTTCTTCAATTTGGCCATTTTTCTGTGAAAAACTTTTTTTTCGATTTTTTTAATGATTGTAAACATTTACTGAGAAATTTTTACCCCCAAAAAGTCTCGTTGCAAGATTAACTCCGTACATTCATGGATGAAATGAAAAGTTTTGAAAAGACAAAGTGCACCAGTGTGGTGAGTTCGTGATCTCAAAGGGAGTGTGGCGTCTACGGATTAATATCGAATTTTCAAAAATAATCATCAAAATCAGTCACTCGATTCCGATCACGAACAGCTTCCACTTGCATAAATTTATTGTTCCTCGCTCGTGTGGAAAAATACAATCTTGTCTCATAGGAAGACACATTTACTGAATTTTTGTTAATATTCATAATCGTGTCCGTTGTAAAATATTCAATAACGCTTGGTTCAATGTTTCTTAGAGATTTTCACAGTTTAATCTTTTTATTTGTCCACGACGATCGGGTGGTCCACGAGCCAGTGGATTGGGCTGGTTACGAAACTTTTGACGGGTCTTTCCCTTAATTTTTGTCCAGCTTTTTCATCTACGTCGCTCGTAGATCGTTGGTTTTGAAAAATCACATTGATTCAGCTCGATTCTTAAGTACGTTCGTTCGAAAGAAAAACGCGATAAAAATGCTTTTACGGGAACAATGGAAAAAGCATAATCGAAGGAGTTTGTCGATAAAATAAATAACGTCGACGTTCGTTGGTTCAGAGTCTCACATTTTGGTCAATGGCTCCATTGTGATCGCAGTATCGCACATCCGGTGGGCGAGAGAGAGAGAGAGCGCAGACCCTCGGAAATGTTTTCATCCGAGAATCGCGAGTACTTTTTCATTCTTAACCGATAATAAAACGCTTACCTGAGCGTGCAATCACCGTCAGTTTAAGCGCGCGACGCGCTTCAACTTCCAATTTAGCACGACTTGTAACCCGAATTCGTTACACCGAGATCTCACGGTATACCGTTTGCGTGCAAACTCGGTCCAGAACAAACAGGAGAGTTCTTCGGCGATCGAGATCGGTAAAAAATTGAGCGAGGCTTCGTTTTGTACGGCGGTGTAAAAAGCGCGTTATTCGAGCCTCAGATTCGCACGATCCGCGGCAAGTCCTGGGAACCACGAAGGGACCGAGGTTGAGCTCTCTGTACCTTGGACGTTCGAATCTCAAGGGTCGGCTCGAGAAAAGAAACTGCCGATGTTTGTACACAGCCGCGCGGATAGAGTTTAAGGCAGCTGGCACAATCGTTTTTCCGTGTTGCGACTTGAGTTTTCTTCAAAGTCCAGTTTTTCATTTAACTCCCCGCAATGGGAAGCATTTCGTTGAGATTGTTCGATGTTTCACGTGAAATTGATACCCGCAGCAGCTACGCAGAGAATTATTTTTAATCCACGATTGTAGTTCACGTGATTTATTGCGATGGATAACGGCAGCGGCAATCAAACGCCGCTAAAACGTATAGCCGATGACTCTGAATCAGCGAACGCGTGTGACAACACGTGAGGGCGTCACGTATGGCAAGCAATTCTGGGATCGCGCCACGGTCAGTTCTCGAGGATTCTAAATCAAGAACGCGACTTCGATTCTAAAGTTTCGTCGTGGCGCACTTTACTTTCAAAACAAGGTTTCGATCGGATTATTTATAAGAGTGAGCATGAGTGAAAGAATAATTGACAGGTTCGTTATAGCTTTCGCCCTCTCTCGGTCCACTGAGAAGCTGACGAACCCGTCAGCTTGCAGCTTTATCTGGACGTCGAGTTAGAAACACTCATCGAAAGAAGATTTATAGATGATCGACCGTAGATCAATATTTTCCAATTCATTATTTCAGATGAGTGAAAACTGAAGGAAATTATCGGCCACGAAATTCTGTGATTACGAATATGAACGGAAAAATTGATTCTTGCATAATTTTCAGTATTTTTTTCTCAGGTGAAGATTCTTTGAGGTGGTCCATGCACGAACCGATTTTCTTGTATTACGTTATATTAGATAAATTATTTTAATTAATTTTTTTATATTTTTATTAATTTTTTAGATATTAGATAAAATATTAGATGAGATCAAGATATATTACGTTAAAGATTGAACGAAATTAGCAAAATGAGCACTCGTATAACCTCACATTTGCTTATTTCGGCATTTTTATTATTCTTGGCTTGGTCCATTTCATTAATAAAAAGACCGAAGACTATAGCCTTCTGTTTTTTTTAATACTTTTTGCTTGATCTATTTTTTTTTGTGTTTTTCCTTTGCGCTCTCTACTGCGATTTTTTACATGTAAAACTACAGTATTTTAGCCAGGGACGAATGAAATTTTGGGTTCAGTCAGTGATGGCTTCCCGTTCAATGAATAGCTCGTAATTTCATACGCCAAAAAATAAGTTGAAAAAATGTATCTACAATTTTGAATGAACAACTCTGACCTTAATTTAGAGTGATAACATGTTTAATTAGCTCTTTAATTGGCTCAACTAAAGTTTGTTTTATTTGAAAAATGCCCAGACCGAAGGCGAGAACATAAGCAAGCTGGAGAAGGCGGATATATTGGAGCTGACGGTGCGGCATCTGCAGAGATTGCACGCATCTCGTCCTTCAGGATTGTCGTCCTCAGAATCTCCGAGCGAGGATGGAGGTTCGGCTGAGAATCGATGGCAGTCGGGCTTCGGTCACTGCGCTGCGGAGGCTTGCCGTTATCTCGCCGCTCTTCCCGGGGAATCTGGCGAACGGCTCGCCCGCCATCTTGCTTCCGGTCTCCGGACAACGCGACAAAGAAACGTCCCGGTTACGCCCAAGAATTTGGCGCCGTCGCTCACCCTCGAGCGCGAGAGAAAGGACATTTTCGCCGAATCTCGAACGCCCAATTTACCGGTGGACATATCCATATCAACGGACTCACGAGGGCCCGATTCGCCGAACGACTCGTCACGATATTCCGTTATCTCAGACTCCTCGGAACCTCCGGATGCGCCAAATAACTCAACCGTTTCCGGTCGTGTACACGATCATCAAAATCCCGATGTTGAGAGTCCCCTCGCTGCGAATGTCCATTCGGTGCTGCGTGACCAGACCGATGATCGCTCGCTGGTAATTACCAAAATAACGGATAATAAAATCCTCAGACTCGATCCTCGTCCCACCGGGGGCGACGACGACGAAGAAATCGACGTTGAAGGAGTCGACGAGGGCGATCCTATGTGGAGGCCGTGGTAGTACACTCCCGAGATGCTTTACGCAATAAAACTAAGAAAGAAAAAAAAACAACGAAAGATAGCGATAAAATAATTATTATGTTCACTATTTTTAATTTACTTCATTTTATCATCGAGTTCGCCTAACGATTCGTATACGAAAGGTTGAATGTGATTTTTCTACGAATCTCAAGAGCACCCATGACCCGGTGGTACCGATATTTTGGAGAAGAAATTTCACAACTCGGAGAATCATAAGATTCATTCAGATCCGTCGCATTCTCATTTGAGTTACGTTTTCAGAATGTCGGCCGAAGAAACATGATTTTTTACGAATAGATATACGAGTACGTTGAATGTTTTGGTACATGGCTTTAAATACCGTTTAAATTGATCACGTTTTCGAGATTAATCTCGAAAATTGTTGCGAGCAATAAGCACAAAGTGCAGCTTCACGCACTGTATCGCATTATCGATAAGTTTTTTTTCATTTATTTTCATTTTTCGTGCACGTTGACACTTTGTACAAGAGTTTTTTGTTTCCTGAATTATTTTAGTTGCGTTAGTTTACGATTTAGATTCATTTTTGCTCGTTATAAATTGATAAGATATTTATTATGTTTAACATCTTCCCAATATTCATCCGTGATATTCCTGTGATAGCGAAGTAAGAATAAAATGATACATGTTACTACTGAATAAAATATATCATTTGCAATAAATTTTGGCGAAACGTTTTTTTTCAATTTTATCATCGACAGTGACCGATCCGAGGCAGGATACCGAATACGCAGAATATTTTCGATACTTTTTTTTTTACTGGGAATATTTCCCCAAAATTTTTCAAATCTTTTTTTATTATTTCTACATCAATTCGTCGTTCAAATTCAAGAAAAATTTTCCATCGAAAAAGCTGACACGACAGAATTGTGATCGTTCTCATTTTATGAGCTAACCAAACTCAAGAATAAATTCAATCTCATTTTCGACTGAATTTTCACGATCTTTTGTGGTCCCGTTAGAGAAGAATTAGAAAAATGAATAATCCGATGCTCCATTACACCGACATTCATTATGGGAAGTTTTAAAAATTTGAAATTCTTTGGAATTCAATAGCTCCACGAGATTCCGAATTCGCTATTTTTTCAAATAAAAAAGCAGAAATCATTCTGAAATATAATTTGAGTCCTACATTCACGAAATTTAAGGAGTCGCTCCCAGCGGTTTTCCGTCAAACTGCTACGAATTTGGAGGGCATTTATCGATTGTAGGGTGAAACGAACAATTTTTCGAGTATCGTATCGGCCACAGGTATTTCATTTGGAAACTCAAAGGCTACGAGGCTGGATCGGTATCTCAAGAAATCCTCGAACGGTATGGCAGATCCCTGTTTCACTACGTAAGCGCCTCCTAGGAAAGGGTCACATAAGTTTGGTCCAATGTTTCGATAGCTTCTTTGACTCCGGTCGATAAAACAGTTTTTATCGAAAGATTGGAACCAACAGCGACATCGAGGCAGTTACCATTCCGATCATCGGTAAATTAACTTTCCTAAAGCCACAGAAATCATGAGAGATCGATTGGTAAAAAAAAGTTTATCGAATCTTACTTTAACCCATAAATTTTAAAATTTATCGAGAATTCTACAAATCCAACCGATTTGCCAAAATTTCTCTGTTGCTCGCCGTCGGTAAGGCAGTTTCCCAGAAACTTTATTTGATCCTGGACGTGGGTCTTTAAGACCAAAAATATATGGTAGATGGCGCATTCATGATCATGGACATACGAGCATTTATCTTATGCTGCTTCAGCTATGGATGCTGGTTAAAATAATGAGCGAGTGCACGAGTCTGCACGAAAAGAGAAAATTTGAATAAACCAAACAACTTCGTAAAATATAATATTTAATTATGTCAAATTTAGTTGATTAAATGAAACAAATTTTGTGGTGATTGACCAAAACCCAATTGAATTGTGCAACTCAAGGTCTTTGTCAACGTCCAAAATAATTTCTTCGACGTATTTTACGAATAAGACTCGGTTAATAAAACAAAACTTTTTTTCCTCAGTGTATGATTCCTCGTTACGAATGTCCAGGAAAGCAGATCACACAAGTTTTGACTTTTGATATACAACTATTTATTCCTCGCGTTACCGAGCGTAGAGAATCAATCTACCGAGCAAATTCGTTTTTGGTCAAGCGTTGGATCGCTGTGTCGGATAATCCTTGACTTCCGGGCAGCGTGTAGGAATCGTAAGTTTCTCTATTTGGGTTCCCTCTGCGTCAATAGTTGAAAGCCAGCATCATTTAGCGCAACGTATTAGAAATATAAGAAAAGCTATTTGAATGGGAGGAAATACCAAAATCGGATAGTTGGCGCGCATTGAAAAATGCTATCGATTTTCCATGAGCTGCGAAGACGGGCAGGATGAAAGTACACCTGAGTAATATGAAGATTAGAAAAAAATGGTCACCGAGGGTGGTATTTTTTGTCCTCGAATCACAGCGCCCCCGCTCCGTTTCTTTTCTCTCTTTGTCACCGCGCTATTGTCGGTTCGGTGTTCGAAGCCACTCGAATCATTCGTCTCAACAATGGGGTCGGCACCGCTCAAAGAATAACTCGGCAGAAGCGGCGAGCGCCATTTTCACCCGACAAAAGTTCCCGCCATCTTGATTTAGTGACCGCAATTGTCAATGGCCTGATTGTTGGCAAACTGGGGGGATGCCAGAATCCAGCATCCTTCCGTGGAGTATTACGAGCTCGCAGGTAGCAAAATAGGGAGGGATGCAGAGGAGGGCCCTGAGTCGTCGGCGTCATAGTTGTCGAGTACACGCATTTGACTTCGGACGTTTCAACGTTTCATGAATTACTTTTACCTGCGTGTGGTCCATGTACGCCGCTGCTACAGGAGTTACAACCAGCCGAGATGAATCCTTCGCATTGTGGGAAAAATGAGAGGGCGGCTGGTGGCTATGTGGGATCGAATGAATGTCTGAATGCTCGCGCTGCGTTGCACTCGCTGTGCTAACGTTTCAGCTCACCAACCACGCGCTGGCACACCCTTAAAGTGCGTACTCCGGATTACAGCTTGTACGTCACTCGAAAATGAAGCTCTCCCGAAGTGTCCTTCCCTCTCTTCCTCCCTCTCGTTTACCTTCTAGATTATTACCTGCCGCAGGCCGCTCCGGAAGCACTTGTTCAAAACGGCAGATCGCCGGAGGGTGCGCGATCTCTCGGCGCACGGCGTCCTCCGCAACGCCATGTTTCCTCGGCTTCAAAGTCAAACCTAGTGTTTATAAACATCGCTAACTATATACGACCATTTTTTTGGGCTCTGATTAAAGGCTTCTTCGATAAACTCCGGTAATGTGTGGTTAATTACACCGCGACGAATACACTTTATGTGAGCGTAGAGGAGCTATCCTCATTTAATTACAACCAATTAGCATAAATCTCATGGATTTGTCTGGAAATGCTGGAGCACACGAAGCTTTTCTTCCTTTATTTTTCATCGTTCTCAATAAAAGTCGAATGCTCCCGCAAGTGCACGTTCTGCAATAAGGATTTAACATGTAATATATTGCGTACGCGATATATCATATGAGGACGCATTTTTATTTTTGCCCTTTCGAGAATCCCGGAAAGCAAAAACTCCACCGGACTCCGGTAAAGCCGCTTCCTCATTTCGAATTAAATCCCACAAGGAAACAAATATCGCTTTGAAAGCATGCAAAAATATATGAATTTTTGAAAAAATCATCGCTCAGTGTCGATCCTTGGCTGAAATTTCGACTGGTCCTCGCATTTTTCACGACTCGATACGAAAATACCGCGTTACGGATATTCCGCAGCGAAACAGAGAGCGCAGAACTTTTATATGCCAGGTACACACACGAGGCGGTATGCGGCACGTCAAAGAGTATTCATTAAATGCTAGCAATTAACTGCCGGCCGAGCAGAGGCCCTCTGTGAGTCAACGGCGCGGCTCATGGCACTCTTCACGTCTCCTTCTTTCTCTCACTCGCTCCCTTCTCTGTCTGTCCAGTGGTAGAAACGAGCCACCTCGAACAGCAGCAGCTACAGAAATGGCTCGCGCGCCTTCACTCGCCGTGAGGCTCAGGTGTAAATGCGAACCCGTTCGTTCGAGCCCACGCACTTTAATGGGCCTTGCCAACAGGAACGATTGGCATGCAACCTATCCATCACTACCACTCGCGGCAGTTGTTGTTTCAATGGCTTACATCCTGCATTATCGATACATGAGTCTTCTGTTTTGGCCGAAGTAAGAGCCGAGCTACCACGACGTTTACGGATCAACGACTGTGCATTTGACTTATGAGTTGAGCAAAAAGTTCTGGTTGGTATAATCAACCTAATTCTTTGGGAGAGATTTGGATTTGGAAAGGGCACGGTGACTCGATTTTCCTCTGAAAATCGTTGGTTACAAAAATTCAGGAATCGGAATTACTGATTTGGATTTTCGGAGTTCTGTTCTTATAACTGCGGTACAGAAGAGTGGAGAACGGATTTACACGTGGATCTGTTTTCAACCACAAACTCAGGAAGCCTTTGCGTGCGTCGATGCCCATTTTTCGAGCACTGGAGGGGGCCTATATTCTCGGCTTTGTTATCGTTTTAAATTTTGAAAACTTTATGCAATTACTGTTACTCGAATCACATTTCTGGCGAACTTTCAATGCTAATTACTCGTTATTTACATTCTTGTGTGTTTTTGTATGTTACGATTTGAAAATACTTTCAATTATTTTTCAAATCGTAATCGAAACGCTGATAATTATGGGGTTGAGGGGGAATATCAGTGTGAGAGACTGAAAAATGAGGTATTTTTTGGGAATTCTTTTTGAAAAAACGCCTCAATCAAATTATTTGAAATTTTGTGTATTAATTATTGAAGTAATGAAGTATCCGAAGATTTTTTTAAAATTCTTAGTGCATTTTATTAAGCATAGGAGCGGTCGCAAAATGGCGCCTCAATAAAAGACCCCCCGAAGGTTAACAGCATACGCGCCACAGCAAGCCTCTGAAATAAAAAATTCAAAAAGATTATTAAATTATAATAGTATAGCTAACGCAGCATATCGTAAGAAATTTGAAAATCTTAATTAGAAAAAAATGGCGCCCATTAAAAAAAAATCGGATTTTACACAAAAATTGATAAAAAAACGTCAACAATTAAAAAAAAACTCCACGATGCAAAAATCGCGATAAGTTTTCCGAATAAGAGAATCCTTTTTGAATGAAGTCGATTGGACAAAATTTGATGAGTTATGCCGTCTCAACCACGTCAAAAAACATGCTTTCGAGAAAAACGCGTTTAAAATTTTGAGAGGATAAAACTGAATGATGTAACTTAAATATTAATATAAAACAAGTTCTTGCCGACTAGTCTGCCATCCCCAGACCATGCAGAAGCTCTCTCGCGCCCAAGTTCTTTTTTCACACTGATATTCCCCCTTAACGATTAGCATGGTCGTGAAAGAATTTCCGGTGTCGTTTGATCTGAGATAAAAAACGAAAGAATTTTCTCAGCGTTCCGATTTCGGACTTATTGCTCTATCAATAAGATTATTTTTGATGGGCTGGCGAGTTGTTCCTCGAACCTCGTATCGTTTGAAGTGTTAATCGAGAACTTAATACTTCATTACACGAGTCTTTCGGCAGAGGAATAGTGTTAATTCCATTTAGTCGAAAGTGCCGAAACCCGAGGCTGAGACACCTGGACAAGTTGCTCTGACATCCGTACCTTTCTCGTAGCCAGAAGGAGCCCTCGAGGGGATGAGCAAACTGACACTGACAGCACAAGCGTATCGCTTCCGCCGGAGTAAAAGCCACAGCAACACACCGGGTTGAGAGAAAAATTAATCATGCCTCGAATATTTTCACGTTATACGGAGATGGAGGGGGAGTTACGTTCACCAAAAATACCCGCCCATAATTCGCCGTCGCGTCGACAATTCAATGACTTTAGCGGGAGCAAATTGTTGAATCTCGGTGTAGCGCGGACGTAGCAAGTTTAAACTCTCTCTACTGTGATTCTTAACTGACTTGTCAAAATACTTCAATGCAATGAGTTATAGTTATGTGGCAGAGAAAAACAGGAGTACGTTTTGAAGGTGAAGAAGGATCCCACAGGGAAAATCAAGGAAACACGCCTATCGTTTTTCTCCCTTTCTCGGTAATTCCGCGCGTCTCCTCTCCACTTTCTTCTTCTTCTTTCGTCTCATTCTTCCATTCCTGGTCAATTGACGGCGCGCGCGAACGCGTCGCGAAAGGGGTGAATGGGAAACAATTAGGTGGTTGGTGAGTCCTGAGGGAACGCGTGGCATCACTTCACGCCCAGGGACACAATCCACTCCCACTATTTCCCATCGCCGATTCAAACTCGCTGCATGCGTTGCGCCTCGCCGAGTTTACTTGCCATTGAAATTTTTCACACCGTGGACTTTCTCGCGGTCGTTTAATCTCCCCTGGGCAATGTTCAACTTGGAAAATCGGATGCAACAAAGCCTTCCAATGGCGTATCGTTTATAGGTGGCATCGCACAGTCTTTCCTCCAACTTGGAATTGCTGTTCCCACTAAAAACGATACTTCTATTGCTTTCCCTCGATTCACCTGAGCCCTCAAACGCGAACGCTCTTTTTGCTTCCCTTTCTTTTCCTCCTTCCGCTCCTCCAAAGACACACGGGGGAATCAACGTGTGTACAACCATTGGTAAACGTCAGTGCGAACCGGACGATTGATCATCGAAGCAGCGGGAGTTTTCTCATGGCTCCACATCCCGGGCTCGATTTACCATCGCCAGAACACACCGTCGTGTTCATACGTTTATATTCGTGTCGCTTGTGAGCAACGAGACTCGTGTACTCTCGTTCGCTTTGAAAAGTGCTCCTGGGACTTGCGGAGTCGGAGGAGATTGAGATATCCGCTTGTCTCTCCTGTTCCACTCTGAATACGTCCGTACACTTCGGTCGAACGGACCCGAGAGACTTGGCAAGATTTTTATTTTAGTAACTATTTTAGTGAATCTGACAGCATTTTTAGCGTTTAAAAATTCCGAGGATTTTTCTACTTTGACGAATGAAGCTTGACAATGAATTTGTCCTGGCCCTTTATCAGAATCTCCGACCGCAAAGAGTACCGAGGAATTTATTGATCGGCTGCTTTTCCGGTGAAACTTCATCCCGCGGCGACGTTTAACCTTTTTTCAACTCTTACAAAGTTCCGAAATTTGTTGGAAACGTAAAAACGTAACTGGGATGAGCGCAAGCGATTAATCGAGCATGGCAAACGGAACGGTGAGTGTGATTGGATGCACTGGAGCCGCGGATGTTGAACGACGCGCTGTAAAGACTGGAGAAACGATGAATGAAATCCGTCATCGCGTCTCATCGAGCGCCGAGGCGCTCGACCGCAAGGGAATGCAGTTGCGCACTCAGAAGGGGCGTTTTGGAGCGAATTTATGTCGGCACGGCTAACAGTAGTACACACGGTACGCTTGAGATTGAGCAAAGAAAAAAAAGCGTGCGGTCGCTCCAGGTATGGCGGAGAGCCGAAGTGCCTGATCGGTCACGGTGTGCGCCGCCCGGCACCTCGTCATTACGGGATAATGCATATCTTAATGATTACGAAATGAAACACTGACACGTGGACTGGATCCGTATGCGTATCGTATTATTCCATCGCACGTCGACGCACTCACATATCTAAAAATCTGGGTGCAAACCCACTTGCTGGCATCGAGGAAGGCGTGTTGGCAGTCTCGCTGCAACAAAGTCCACGACACCGTCCAGATCCCGGGCTTAAAATGCAGCACCGCAGCAACCGGGACGGGGGCGATGTGGGACCCCACACCCATCCCACACGCTACCGCAATCAGCTACCCATAAACTACAATCACGACACGTGCTATCGCCGTGTATTTACCAACGCGGATGTGTGAGTGTTGTCGCATACGATGCGATGGGCATGCGGACTCCTTCTGCTGGGAAAATGCCCATTCGAGAAAGAGGACGTTGGTCCTGGTTCTGACGTCCTTTCGTCGCGTAGTGCAGGCTTGGAGGGAAGTGGAAGAGAAAAAGGTGCTTGGAAATCGAATTTTACTTCGCTTGTTTAATGGCTCACTTCGTGTTAATGGTGGACCATTTTGCATCGGTCGCGGATACGTACTTTAAGGAGGGTGGCTACGTTCGTCAAATTGATCAAATTTGGTGATAATGTTCTTCAACATCAAGTGCGAAAACACAATTTTTTTCAAAATTTTCTTCTGCTTAGTTATCGAGTAATTACGGATTAAAGCAGATTTCTTATGCCCGGAATGTATACCTATATATATGGAAACGCTATGCTTATACACTTGAACTTTAGTGATCAATTACTCGATAACTGTACAGAAGAAAAATCTTAAAAAATTTGTACTGTCAAATTTGGCCCTAAAGAATATGTTCACCAAATTTTATTAAATTCTTATCATTTTGAAATTTTTAATGTATTTAACATGGTTTAGCATGGCAACATTGTATCGTCGGTAGCCACCCTCCTTAAGGAGTTTCGGTACAGGCGATACAATGTTGCCATGCTAAACCATGCTAAAAGCATAAAAAATTTCAAAAAGTTCAGAATTTTATAAAATTTGGTGAACATATTCTTTAGTGCCAAATTTGACAATACAAATTTTTTAAGATTTTTCTTCTGTACAGTTATCGAGTAATTGATCACTAAAGTTCACGTGTATAAGCATAGCGTTTTCATATATACAGGTATACATTTCGGGCATAAGAAATCTGCTTTAATGCGTAATTACTCGATAACTAAGTAGAAGAAAATTTTGAAAAAATTTGTGTTTTCGCACTTGATGTTGAAGAACATTATCACCAAATTTGATCAATTTCTTAATATTTAGACTTTTGTACCGAAACTCCTTAAGGAGGGTGGCTACGTTCGTCAAATTGATAAGAAATTGATCAAATTTGATGATAATGTTCTTCAACATCAAGTGCGAAGACACAATTTTTTTCAAAATTTGTTTCTGCTTAGTTATCGAGTAATTACGGATAAAAAGCAGATTTCTTATGCCCGGAATGTATACTTATATATATGGAAACGCTATGCTTATACACTTGAACTTTAGTGATCAATTACTCGATAACTGTACAGAAGAAAAATCTTAAAAAATTTGTACTGTCAAATTTGGCCCCAAATAATATGTTCACCAAATTTTATTAAATTCTTATCATTTTGAAATTTTTAATGTATTTAACATGGTTTAGCATGGCAACATTGTATCGTCGGTAGCCACCCTCCTTAATTGATTCTTTTACGTTTTGTCTTTTGTCTTAAAACCGAGTTTTTGTGGAAGGTTTTTTGTAGTCATGACTGTGATCCATTGTCTGAGAGTGCGCGACACTGAATCGCTTTTCATGCACACCGATTATTTGAATTAAGGGTGAATGATACAAAAGTCGAAATAATTAGAAATTGATCAAATTTGGTGATAATGTTCTTCAACATCAAGTACGAAAACACAAATTTTTTCAAAATTTTCTTCTGTTTAGTTATCGAGTAATTACGCATTAAAGCAGATTTCTTATGCCCGGAATGTATACCTATATATATGGAAACGCTATGCTTATACACGTGAACTTTAGTGATCAATTACTCGATAACTGTACAGAAGAAAAATCTTAAAAAATTTGTATTGTCAAATTTGGCACTAAAGAATATGTTCACCAAATTTCATAAAATTCTGATCATTTTAAATTTTTTTATGTTTTTAGCATGGTTTAGCATGGCAACATTGTATCGCCTGTGCAATATATCCTTAAGCCAGTGGCTAAAAGGACCTGCATGTTTTCTTGTTTTGTTGCGTGATTTACAATAGAAATCTCCTCTTGACTCCGTTCGTCGTTGTTTATTATTTTATCTGTAATCCCATTTTCCGAATTCGTCTCCACCACACAATTACTTGTAAGCACACGGTTCTAGTATCACTTTTGTACGAAAGCGACCTCTACAAAGGATTGTGTCTCCCAAACCAGTAAAGCAATTAATCAAAAATAAAATACAGTCCACTATTCAATTTATTCGACAAACAAAATGGCAAGTGGACATGAGACGTGGAGGTTCAATCGTTGGCGTTCAGGTGAAGCTATGAACGCAGACTTTTCGTTGAAACTTAACTTGACTCCTGAAAATATATTTTTTATGAGTTATCGAACGGGAAAATCGTCATCGCTGGTCTCTCATACATCGCGAATACGAGGGTTCGATAATTCCCGAAACCCGGACAACGAAGTCCGAAGCGTGGATCCGATCCGCAGTGCGGTGTAGCTTGCACTTACTCGCGTTTATTGTGGCTCACGTTGAATTACAATACTCATCCCAACGAGTCATCAGCGTCCCCGTGGTCGGATAAGCTGAAGCTCGGAAGACTCTCCGGTGATGCGTGCCCAGCATGGGGAAAGTGATGGCACGTTCGGCGGTGCCGTGACGAGTGATTATACGCGCGTTAGGAAGCCTCTGTGTCGGTCGCTCCAGGGAGCCTCCGCGTGTATGGGAATCTCGAAAACCTAACGAGCCCTCTACTCTGGAAAATATTTCGGAAGAAATATAGAATGTTCAGCGATAGCGGAAATTCCATTTTGAAAATTGATTGCTCAACGACTGAATATCGAAGCGCTTTTTCCTAGCTCTATTTGCTTTCACTTGAGCACGTACTTCCTGGGGTTCGACGTCGAGAAACTCAGGCCCGAATGACGGTGCATTCGCACGTTTTGTCTCAGTAGAAACCAATGAAAATACAACAATAATTAGCCCAAAGCGTAATCGATATTAGCCAGGTTCTCGAAGTGCGTCAGAAAAGCCGGAACATAAAAGTGCTCAAGCCCAACTCAGGCGTGGGCATCCCCATGAGCAGGTAGAAAAGCAGAAGGAAGAAGGAGCGCGAGTGCAAGCGTAGGCGAAGATGTATCTCAGGCCCGTACTCGCTGCGGTTCCGCAGGCGGAGTCCGAAGAGTGGCCACCTCTAATGGAACAAGATGCCCCACCAAGAAGTCGACCAATGCAGGTTCCGTTGCTCCGAAGGATGGTCGGTTGCCACGACGACTTTCTCGGGAGTTCGAGCCCGAAGAAGGCGGAGCCTGTCTTGGTCTCTTTTCTCTATTGCACCTCGTGTATTCCAAGTCTCATAGGCCGCGTGCTCCGTGTAAGCCGTGGCTTTGGCTTCAAACGCGCCGGTGGCCCTCGGTCACGGATGTTACAGCGAACAGCAGCAGCAGCAGCAGAACAGGACAGAGCATAACCGCCGGAGTGTTGCCACTTCTGGAGGTTGCTCGACAGTTGGAGTCGAGACCCCGAGAGCATAAGAGGTCCTCGTTTATCACCATTCCAAGAGAAATCTAAGACCGTTGGCGCCTTGTTTGTCACAGGCTCTTCGATTCGATCGCGTTTCTTTTCAATTTTTCATCATTAACCTTAATCTCCCTCGGTTCGGGAGTTCAAGGCTTCGTTTCGGTGTTACTGCACAGTGTTTCTACTTGTTTTCGTATGACCAAGTGTTACTCGACATTCGTCGTTGCCTGCGGACTACCGTAAGTCTGTTTCGCCGTCAACAGGGTGACGGACGGAGTGAAAACAAGTTATTAAGAGAATCGACAGCGGCCGAGCGATCCCGATGGCTGTCAGCACACTCAACATGGCTCCTTACTTCACTGGATACCCCTACCAAGGTGAGCCTTTCGGTAATCTGTCAATAATTTCTCACCCGAGTCCCCATCATATCCCTGAAGCCTGCGAAACAAAGGCTCGATTCCTCGTTCCCTAATTTGTCGAAAGTACACTGATTGTCTAATTCGGAGTTGCGCGGTATGCGGGTGCCTTCATAAATCATTAAGCTCGCGTTTCCCGAGGACAGCAGCGCGCACAACCGTCGCTATACATGAGAAATACAACCGACGGCTCGTGGCGTAACGAATTCACGAAATAACCAAATACCAGGACGTTCATGGTCGATTAGCCTTCGAGAAGTGATTCTTCCGCGTATTCCAGTCATCAACGAATCTTGCGTGCCAGGTTTTATTGCTCGTAGCCAACTGGTCCGCACCCTTCCAACGAGCCAGGCAATGCAGCGGACCTTGCAGTGCGAGCCTGGACAGATTCGAGTCGAGGTTCCCTTCGCGGACGTCATTAGATTATGATATATATGCCCCCCAGTAAAGCCATTATGGCCCGTCATAAATGCAGTGTCAAGAGCAAACTCCGGAGTGAACGCTCCTCGCAATGTTTCGAACCTCCACCCTCGAATTCACGAGCAACCCTCAAATCGCTGCAGCCTCACGTGCCGAGTGGAGTCGAAGATGACGAGTTTCCATCTGCGCATTTATGACTTCAAAACCCATCAATAACGAGCACTAAATAATCGATTATTTTCCAATCGACGAACGGTGAATGACACAGGCATTAGCCTTTGTTTTATTCGACAATTGAAATTCATAGTCGACGCATCCGTGACTGCTATCAAGATTCACTTAACAAATGAACTCCCAAATGACTGTTATCATTGAGATACTCACGCCACGAAGTAGCTGTTCGAGGCTTGCTGCACCATCGACATTGAAGTATACGGGAAACGCGAATGAGGTCGGGCTAGGAAGCGAGCATGAGAAAAGATCGAGGCGAGCAGCAGGTACGCTCTTACGGATCGGACTCTCTCCTATATATGCATAGGGCCTTAATATATTTATACCGGTGCGTTGGTGGGCGGCGGTGGATCAGAGTCCCGACGAGTTTCCGACGTGCGCGGGGCACAGCTCTAATGTCTGATATCGGATCGGCCCCGGGCGACGGCGCTGGTTGATTGAAGCCTTTGCAGAGAGAGAGACCGCGGAGGTTACACTTCCTTTATATCTGTATTCGTATCGACACACATGTACGAGCGAGTGTTCCAGCATCGAGACACAGAGCGAATACGGTTGTGTTGGATTCTCTCATGATCCATGTATCCGCACGAGTACATAAGTAATCCAAGGTACATGGGGCCACTCGATAGGGAAGATGCTGAATAGTTCTTGCTCGATGCGGCACATCGAGCGTCCCATTACGCGAGCCGCACGGGGACCTTTTACATTGGAGATGCTGGGAGACGAAGAAGATCGGTAAGCGACCGGTTCGAATGGGCCTGGCTTCCTACCGAACTCTCCATTGTTTCTCTGCCGGCAATTCCCTTTGAGGAGAACAGACACATTTACGAAAGAGGAAGATCCATCATTGGCGATCCGTTCGAAAGGATGAGCGAGCTCACAATCGAACGAATCGAATAAATGAAATTGGAGTCGTCGCGGCTTAACGACCAATTGATAGATCGTTGAAGAATCCTGCTCGTCAAATCGATCGCTCCTTTCGATCATAACGGAAAATAAATTCCTCCAAAACTCTCTCGATCCCTCCCCACGCGGTAAAAGCACCTTTCGGGCTACCGGTTTTCGGACATCTGTCATAATTTGCCGTTGTCGCTATATTGGGTGCGACGATTTCTCGGGCTGATTGATTAACTGGAAAAGATTCGGCTGCCAAGAGAACATCGTATTCCGCGTACTATATTATCTCGGCTACCCTGGCGCAGCGGCTTGAAAACTCGCACGTAAGTACCCGAGCCATACGAAGATGCACTCGAGGCTACGAAGCTCGGGCCAACGCATGTGCGGATGGAAGAGTACTCGCAATGGGGAAAGAAAAAAACGGAGAGGGTGAGAGAGAAGCAAAATCAGATCGTGTTTAAGGGGGCTTCATCATACCGCGTCACATATCGCCTCGATCATGGGTATTAACGTGATCGCTCAAAATCAATTGCCCGTAATCAATAATTCATGCTCTAAATTATTTTCTTGGCTCATTTTAATGCACGGTGCGCATCTCACTTTCCGGAGTAGCGTGCGTCTGCTGCGATCCTCGCATCTTTCACCTTCTCGCATATTTATTAAATTTTTCTACATTCTCTCTTATTGTACGAGTGGTCCATATTTTATTACGTTGGAATAGCTCATACAATCATCAAATTTTACAGCATAGAAGCTATTCCATCGAGTATATTATTTTTAAGGAAGAAATCGAGCTCCCGGAGCTCCTTGCGCAGCGTACGTACGTACCAGGACACTTTTTCGACGCTTGTAAGTTAAACCGCCTTGC
Organism: Venturia canescens; assembly: GCF_019457755.1. NCBI lineage: Eukaryota > Metazoa > Arthropoda > Insecta > Hymenoptera > Ichneumonidae > Venturia > Venturia canescens. Next base: position 4,028,765 of record NC_057423.1, on the reverse strand, counting down.
CGTGTGTGGTGTAATTTCGCGTACGCGCGAGAAAACCCATAATTACATACGTAAGTAGTACGAGCGTTGAGTTATTTAATGGATGGACGAGCAGGCAAACACGCGGAGCTTCTGTCTCGTGTTTGCGTGCACCGATCGTCAAGCATCGCCCCCCCCCCCCCTCCCCTCTTTACCTCTGCCCATGTTCCAACTCTTGTTTTTTTTACCTTTCACGCATATTCACGACGATAACTGGAGAAAGAAGTTTAAGATGCAGAAATAAGGGCCCGCTACTCGCACAGACGAATGATGTCACTGCGATTTTGAGTTAAAACCTCCCGCTAAAACACCATCGATAACACCTTAATTAGTTGATAATACCAATGACATATTATCGCTCCGCCATTAGCTCACGTTGCGGGAATAAATATGTTTTATCGTCCAACTCTCGCTGTCGAGCAATAAAACGACTGGATGTATTGAGTTATGTTCATAAATCCGTACACATATTTACGTGGTCAGCTCTCGCATCGTGTGTTATGGGATACTTTGAGTACCGGTGCGCAAAAGTTAGAGGCTTATTATAATGTTTTTATGCAGTTACACACTCGTTGCGAGGCACAAACGGATCTAGAATTTCCAACTCCAGCGCATGAGACTTTGTCTCTCTGTACCAAAGTCTACGTCAATCCTGTCGATCCGCTCGTAAGATTAATTGCAATAGAAAACGAAGCTGAAAGTAATTAGCAGGCTTTTACAGCGATGATCTGAGTCGCAATTTAACATAATCTCGAGAGACTTTTATGCTTTTTTTCTCAAATGAGTCGAATGCGGAGACGCCTCTTTCCAGTTTCAATCAATCCTGCCATTCATTCCTGCAGGCCCGAAAAACGTGTTTTCTTCAACTTTTTTATCGTCATTCGTAAAGTTTGTATGCAACCCATAAACTGTAGAAAATAATGGCAAACACGTACACCGAGATAACAAGGCATTGGAGCAACGAAATGGGGAATAAAATAATCTTAGATCCAACTGTAGATTCTCTCCGAAAACATTGCAGTTAAATGAAGAAAACTCTTCCAACAGCATCAATTGCAATCGAATAAACAATTTTTTTCTTTGAGTGCACTCAAAGAAGCGACAGCATCCCGAAGGTAGGAGCCCGGAAATGGAATTTTGGCTGCATTCTTTGTTCGAGAGCCACTCAGAAATCGGTTGACACAAAAATGTTGATGCGAGAAGGAATCCGCGATAGGAAACAATACCCCCGCGTGTTGATCATAACTTCAGTAATATTGATACAGATTATTGAATTAGAGGTTTGCCTCGCGATTTGTAGAGAAATCCAACGGTATAATATACGATGAACGTACATATATTGAAATACGAAGCTGTTTCGCCCAAAGGTTAGGACGATGCTCGCGAGCGTATAGAAGGCCATTTGGCTTTGGTCCGCACCGGGGTCCCCGGAGCAAAGCGTGAGTTCTGGCTCATCTTTTCTCCCCCTGCTTCGTCTTTTCCTCTCTTCTTTTGCCCGTGAGTCCGCAAGAGCTAGTCCGCGTATATATAGCTGTAGACGAGAGCGAGAGAAGCGAGCGAAACGCGTACGAGGTACACTGCGGAGAGGCTCGCAGAGCCGGAGAGGTCTCGCGCGTTCACCAAGTGTGTGCAGCGGCGTCGGTCGGCGCCTTTTGATCTTACCTGTAATCCCGGCGGGCCCCGCGGCCTGACTGACGTCATACCTGCGAGGTGTCCGAGAGCTTCGTACAAACTCTGTATGTATTAACGTGCATGTATTGTGTACGATTTTTCGAAGGTCTGGAGCTCCTCGCGCCCTCACTCGTGTTTTTCTCCTCGTATTGCGAGCACGCGCGCCTGCACCCATACATAAACATTGCGTTTGTGTGTGTCCAACGTGATCGGACATGTGCGCAGCTGAGATTATACGTAACTATGATACGTACGCGCGTGTCCGCACCGCCCCGCGTCTCTTGTGCCTTCGAATCCGTATTAATTTTCATAAAAAGTACCAGACCGATGAAATCGTAGAGGGATCGTTATCAGGCAAATCTGAATATGGGGTGCATTAGCTCAAATTTTCCTGGAGGATCGTGCTCGTGGGAGGGAGAGAGAGGAGCGAAAAGGGAGGGGGCAGGGCCGAAAGAGAGAGAAAAGGGTGCATAATAATAACAATTTTTATAGCGAATTGCTTCTTGTCGATGGGGTAAATCGAGCTATCGTATCGCTCGATCAGCTGCGCCGCGGTGCACGAGAAAAAGCGGGATGACCTGGGAGGCTTTTTTGGCCTTGAGCATAAATTAATATGAATATGCTGCGAGCCGGCCGATCTTTGGAAAGTTCCTCCAAGGAGAACTTTAGCCCAATCTTCTTGACTGCAATCTTGGCTTCCTTATCTCTCGCGAAGACGAATAAAAGTGTGGCGCGAGACTGGCATTAACACGCCATTTAAATTGTCAGGTCGTTACGTATATGGGTACATGGACTCGGTAATCGAGGCAGCGTTGCATGCCTTTTTCATTGTACGTTTAATTGCACACAAGTGCACTCTTTGTGTGTGGCAACGTGCACGTACTTTTCCTGGTTGGAGCCACACACAGCACGCCTCTAATAAAGGAACGACGCACGCGCCATTTTTCCACCATTTGCCGAGGCAACAATGGCTCTCCTTTCGTGTGTCTTATCGCTTTCAATTATACCACGTACATCGTTAAAGTTGAATCATTGCTCGATTTTCCATTTTGCTTCTCTGGCTTCGTGCGCCATTGGAGAATATCAAAGAGAGAGAAAGAGAGAGAGAGAGAGAGAAAAGGGAATGGGAATAATTGACGGATGAACGAGCTTTGTTGTACCGAATGGTGTGTCTGTTTTTCGGTTTTTCATTTCAATTAAACTTCCTTGTTTACTATATAATGATAAATATTTGGCTTTTGTTTGGTACTGATTTCACGTGGAAAGCGCATGGTTTTATCGAGATTCGTTATTTGGAGGAGGAAAAATGAAGGAACCGCGGCTGCTGCGCACTCGAAAGTAGAAAATCGTGTGTTTTTTGTGTCCCTTCTATTTAGTTTCTTCATTTCTCGTTCGTGAGGAGCAGGCGGTCTGAGATCAGAGGGAGAGCGAGAGACGCGTATGGGATTATGTAAATACGAGTAAACGTGGTATTAGTGCCTTCCAACGACTCTCATTGTCCCTCCTGTTCTCGGGAACCGCTTCAGAAATGCTTAAGACACGTTTTAAGGTCGTTTAAGAGCTTTAGTCCAAGGAATGATGGAATATTGCGTTACGGGGTGGAGGAAGGAGGAAAAAGCATCGGCATGGCATCGCGTTTGTTGGGTAGTATTAGGCGCGGATATTAGTGTAGTCAAAGTACAGAGAGAGCCAAAGAGAGTTTACTGCTCGTAGAAAAAAACCGGCCGTAACTTCTGCTCGGACCGCGCGCGGGCCCTTCGTATGCGCGATGTTCTTTCCCATATGATGGCCAGCCCATCCATCCGAGCGGCCGTCCGTCTCGTGCACGCAAAGTTTCTTCTTTCTTCAACGAAAATGAAAGAAAAAAGAGAATAAAGAGGAAAGAGAACGAGCTCTCTTTTCTCCGGGCATGAAGTACACTTCCCTTTCACGGGAGTTGCACTCTAACCAACGCCGACCCGCCACCGTCACTTGACCGGCTCTCTCTCTCTCTCTCTCTCTCTTTCCCTCCCGTGCACGACGTCCACGCTCGTATACGACGTTTGTTTGACTTCGTAATTATAATTAAGTTAATTAAGAGGGGCTCATTAACGGTAATTAGGATGAGTCGCGTTTTTCCTCGCGGCACCTTGCGTGCCAAAGCAAACTCGCTCGTGCACCATTTCTCTTCGTCTCTCTCTCTCTCTCTCTCTCTCTCTTCGTTCCTTCGCTACGACTTTATTGCTTTTCTACTACTTCGTCTAGCGTCATAAGTTTCAATGCTCAAGCAAATATTCAGTTCGTTTGCTTTTCGTGCAATTTGAAATTGACTCGCTTGAAGAAATGAACTTGGTTTGAGGCTTTTTTGCGCGGAACGAGCAATAAGCTCGCTCCCAATCGCACAATCCTCCGGCTCATTCCCAGTGTCGCTAATCAAAGCTTTCCCATTACAGGACAAGGGCGCCTCAACCAACTCGGCGGGGTCTTCATCAACGGACGACCACTGCCCAACCATACGCGACGACAGATCGTCGAGTTGGCTGCATCCGGTGTCAGACCTTGCGTCATATCCCGACAACTGAGGGTCTCTCACGGTTGTGTCTCCAAAATATTGAATCGCTATCAAGAAACCGGCTCGATAAGACCCGGGGTTATCGGAGGCAGTAAACCAAGGGTCGCGACTCCTGAGGTCGAGGCCAGAATCGAGAAACTCAAGAGACAGAATCCCGGGATTTTCACCTGGGAAATAAGGAAGAAATTACTGCAGGTCCGTTGGTCAACCAATTTCCCTTCGATCGTTCAACTTTGCTCATTCATTTTCAACAATTTCCAAACCACAATTACCCTTTCAATTCGCCACCAAAAGTCTTGCCTTCCAATAACCGAGTAGAAAACCCATTTTTTCATTCGTTTACTAACTGGTCCAACGCGGTTTTGCCAGCAGGACGGTGTCTGCGACAAATCATCGGCGCCTTCAGCATCGAGCATATCGAGACTTCTCCGGGGCCCGAGCAACAGTCAGACCCGGGGCTGCGACGACCCGCGACGCAACCATTCGATCGATGGAATTCTCGGTAAGTCTATTAATAAATAAAATAATGTCCGAACGAAGGGAGCATCTAATTTTCGTAGTAATTCTCGTCTCCTACGAAATTAGTAGCAAAAAGCCTTGATATATTGTATTCGAAGGAGGGACTGATTCACTGGCGTTACGAAATCGATAGCCCCGGCTCGCAGTGCGGAGGGAAAAATCGAGTTAATCGGCAAGCTCTTTGACTCGATTCTAATCATTTTTCGAACGAATACAAAAGTTTTGGAACTTCGGCGTATTTCACGTTGATCGTATACCCAACACACATCCAAGCACGCGTCTTCGTAAATGTATATAGAAATAAAAATGTTAAGGCTCGAGTGAAGCGGCCTGCTTCAAGGGAATCTCTCTTTTTTATTTATTACATGACACGGGAAGGTGTGCGATAGTTCGCAGCCGCGATGAAATATATTGGGCTCCCCGTGGAGCGCGTGGACGTGCGTCCGGCGGTTTATTATCTTTCGGTCAGCCAACGTGTGGAAGATTCCAATTTGATTAGAGTCCTTAATGTATGTAGTAATGCTCTCGTACGAGGCAATCGTCGATGAAGTATGAACGGGCGCATATTTTTATGACTTTTTCTACATCTTCGCATTTTATGGATAAAAACGTATAGAGATGTACGAGCAAGCGAGTTTATCGTTCGTCGCGAATCAGGTATCTGGTTCACAGTCCATTGGAGAATATTTTTGAAGAATCGTGAAATTTACGTCGTTTTCAGCGACTTTTTCTCCGATTTTTTGACGAGTCTTCAATCTAAGAATGTTTTGGTACGGAAGCAATTTAAGGGGAAAACCCAGTGAAAGGGAAGGAGCTGAATTCAATCGCAGACTTTAATGCTCGCTTCGAGAATGTTTGAGTCTCATCAGTACAAACCCTGGTACAAATAGGCCACTAAAAATCAAGGCTACAGTCGGAAAATTGGTAAAGCTCCCTGACGATTTACTGTTTCCTGGATTGTTGGGAGGAAAGAGTTCGAAATTTGCGGTAATTTGAACGCATGGGAAATATCTTCCGTCTGGATAGAACCGGAGAAAAAAGCACCTGGGCTATTTACAGGTGTATATACCCTCGAACTCGATATCTATAGGCGAGTGTCGAGGTGTATAGATATATAGAAGTGTCGAGGGTGGCGAGCGTGCGCCTGGGCAATACCGCGGCGTGTGGTCTCTCTCTTAAACCTGGTGCAGCTCCTCCTGCAGCGTGCCCCGGTGTTGCCTCTAATCTAGCGAACCGCCAGGCTCGGAGCGCGCTCAGTGAGATCTCGAGTCTTTACCGATCTTCTTATTTCTCTTTTGAACCAAGCGTCTTTTAAGTGCGGATATATTTATACTGTATGAGTTGAGCGTGCGCTTCGATCCTCGAGCGAATCTTCGATCTTATTCTCACTTTAAATTCTACGAGCGTGTGTTCCTCTGCTGCGCGCACGGTCGTACGCATGCCCCGTTTGTTGATTTAGACGCAAGTCGTTCAGCGAATTCGATTCCCGAGGGGAGACGCGGTCCGTGGAGAAGGTTGCGCGGCTCCAGCGGTCTTGCGGTTCACGGCGATAACTTCACGAGCACAAAGCACTGTGGGCTATGGGGAAAAGTGGTTTGAGGACGAGGCTCTCATTTGAAGGAATAGCAAAAGAGGCGTCTATGGATTTCGATAAATAAATGGAAAATTCCGGGATCATTGGGGGGGGGGGATTGTTTTTCTTTGTATTTGCAGAAAGTTGTTATTAGTTTTGTGGATCTCTCCGCGCTGCGATACTGCTCGTGCGGGAGCAGTTTTATTGTGCTCTCAGGTGGTTTATCTCCAGTCCTAGAAACCGATTACCGGCGGAGTCGGCTCAAGACTCGATCGTTGCTCGAACTCGGTCGAGCGTTTTCGGGAAAATGTGGGGAATGAGGATGAAAACAAATATGGCGATTACGGTGGATTACGAGAAAAGGAAAAGTTTCACTGGCAATCTTCGAGCAACGTATAAAAATATTTTGCACGATTTATCCGTAAAAATTTACATTGTACATGTATATGCGCATCCGGTGAATGAAGAAAGAAGCGAAAATCATTCGGCGTATTGCTCTCGAACTCTTCGGGAAGCTGTGGATCGCGAGGATTTACGACTTTGCAAGAAGCGGCCTCGCCGGCCTTTAATCTCGCGGTTCAACCGACAAACGCGAGCAGCAACGCCGCATTTCTTCTCGATAATATTTCACCTTTCATTTCTCCGTGATATTGCCTCCCTTTGTGTTTACAATACTACTGTAAAATCGCTTTTTCTTACCTTTCCGGTATTGATTCATACCCTCAATTTGACTTCGATCTATTGCTGAATAAACATCCTTCTTTGTGGGTACAAGTAATCCTTGCGCACACCAGGTTCATTCAATTATTGAGATCGCCGGATTAAGGTAGATCATGCTCGTAGAACCGTACTTTATGGGTGTCTAAATTGGCTCGATTTTTACTTTCTAATTAAAGATATTATCACGCTAAATTAACGTCTTAGTTATTCATTCAAAGTTTTAAATACATTTTTTCAACTTATTTTTTGGCGAATGAAATGACAAGCCATTCATTGAACGGGGATCCACCACTGACTGAACCCAAAATTTCATTCGTCCCTGGCTAAAATACTAAAGTTTTTTATGGAAAAAATCGCTTTAGAGAGTGCAAAGGGAAAACACTAGGGAAAGGGATCAAGAAAAAAGTGTTAAGGAGGGTGGATCGCGACGATACAATGTTGCCATGCTAAACCAATGTTAAAAATATTAAGAATTTCATAAAATTTGGTGAATGTATTCTTTAAAAATATATAAAACAATATAAATTTTTTTAGATTTTTCTACCACATAGCTCTCGAGTAATTGAACACCAAAGTTCACCTGTGTAAGCATAGAGTTTACATATATACAGTTATACATCTCGTGCATAAGAACTTCGATTTAACGCTCAATTATGCGATAACCATGTGGTAAAAAAAATTGAAAAAAATAGTATTTGTGTACTTGATGCCGAAGAATTTTATCACGAAATTTGATCAAATTCTGATTATTTTGATATCGTGATCCACCCTCCTTAGTAAAAAGACAGAAAGCTGTGACAGGAATGGGCCAAGCCAAGAAGAAACAAAATGCCGACATAATGTGAGGTTATACGAGTGCTGATTACCAATTTCGTTCAATCTTAAACTTAATATCACTAGTAAGACAATCGTCTCGAATTTTTTCCTAGACCTTCGTTATGTACTTCATTATTATTGTGCACTTTTTCATAATAAACCTCGTAAGAAGCGTTCATTCGCTATATGGAAAGATAAACGATTTTTAACGCACAGTCTTTATAACCTTGTGTATTTTTCTTCATATTTAAACACGTTTATCTCAACGAATAAGACGAACCATTTAAAATTTGATATGCGCGTGAGTCGGTTACGCATCGAAACTCCGAGTAAATTTCAAGACTTTCTTAAGAAAATCGTTTCGCGCATGAACTACCTTAACCGAAAAGAGCTCATGGGAGCTTCCAGTGCGTTCGCGCCCTTAAATACCGAACGGCGATTCCGTTAGACTCAATGAAATCGAAAGCATCCAAATAGTGTAGTTTTCATCATAGATTAAAGCGAACAAAAATATTGTAAATTCTGAAGAGTCCTAATCCTCAGTCATTTCGTCAAATAATTGTCCTCCGACGTTCAAAATATTCTCAGAACCCAGTCGTTTCGTAACCTCAAAAGAATGTTGAGTCCCAATTCCGTTGCATCCCCCGACTTGTCTCAATCGAGTCTCGTTTCGCTGGAAGCACGAACCGAAGGTAGCGAAAAATAAACTAATCGAAGAAGAAGTTTGAAAGGAGTATGCCTACTGCAGTTAGCCGATGTATAGAGAGATAAAAAGCGGGAGGCTGAAGCGAGGAGAAGAAGTTGGTTTGTATCGAGTGGAAGGAGCAAGGGGACAGGACATGTCAAAGAACTTAATTCCTGTTGGCGAGAGCGAGCCACAGCGGGACCCTAATTTCTCCGGTGTTTTAGTTTAGTATAGGTTAGTTCGGTGCACAGCTGTAATCACGAGGGATTTAATGGTGGGTTGCAGACTCGGGCGTGTGAACTGTGGGCGGGCACTCGCTCCATCTCTCTTTTATCTCTCCTTCTCCCTTCTTCGTATCTCTTGTTCGCTTCCTATCTCACCGGTATCTGACGTCTAGCACGTGCTCTCCTCCTTCCCTTCGAACCTCCACGACTTCAATTCTCCAACGGCTCTCTTTCTCTTTATCCATTAACGTATATAGATATGCGCGGATTAGGAGCTCAAAGAATCCGTCTGTGGGGACGACAACTGCACGGTTGTGGGATCGAACCAATTGTAAGAACCTTCAGAGCGAACTCGAAGGCTTTCGAACACTCGATCTCCATTTTATGCCATTTTCTCGATCACACATCCGGCCGGGATGATGGGCCGACACCATCCATTACGCCGGGAAACCGATTAGTCGTGTGCATATTTTTATGACCTCGTACGAACCTCGTGACCCGGTGACTTCGTCGCTGGCGACGGGATCGACTAAACGCTCGTTCAACGTGTATTATTTTAATTTTTTTGTACATCGCTTTCGTTTCGTTAGCGAGGCTGGGGTTTATCGAGGCATAATTCGTCGGTGAGAAGCTGAATTTATCGAGATTCGGTGGATTTTCGTGTTGAAATGTTGGGATCGGTATTTTTGCGACGAGTCTTGAGGCCGCTTTCCGTCCGGATTTCTTGCGATTCCGGAAGTTTTTCATCGTTCTGCCGGTCACTATGCTTCGGAGGCCACCAGCAAAGCGTTCGAATTCATTGTACGCGATGTTGAAAGCTCTTTTATTAGTTTTACCTTCGGCGCTGAAGCTCGAATGTTTTTTTGACCTGCAGGAGGCAGCGTTGGAAGCGGTGGTGACGAGTCGGACACCGACAGCGAGCCCGGATACGCCCTCAAGAGGAAACAACGCCGGAGTCGTACGACCTTCACGGGCGAACAATTGGAACAATTAGAAGCTGCTTTCCAAAGCACGCAGTATCCGGACGTCTATACCAGAGAAGAATTAGCACAAAAGTAGGTTCGAGCTGAGAAAACAATGGAGGAAAATAAGAGCGAAAATTCTTTCGTGAAGCTTCGCGAACGTTTTTCATTTTCATTTCGTTTTCTTCTCTCGTTGCAGAACTAAATTGACCGAAGCCAGAGTTCAAGTGTGGTTCAGCAACAGACGTGCGAGGCTGCGAAAGCAATTGAACAGCCAGCAACTGAACGCGTTCAGCCTTCAGACCTTCCCGAATCAGCATTACAGCAGCGCCGCCACTGAAAGCTACCAAAGTTACGGTCAGACGGGAGTTTCGGCTGCCGCTGCCGCGACGACCACGGCTTATCCGCAACACTACAATTACGCGAGTGACAATTATTACGCTGCTCAGCAACAATGGCCACGCGCAACTCCGGATAACTACGGGTGAGTTGATCCTCGTCCTTTTCCTCGCAAAATTGAGCGCGAGAAACGCTGTGAATCTTCAAAATCGAGTGCAACGCGATCAAAAAAATTTTCTCAATAACTTTTGGATCGATTCAAAAACTGGAAAAATTTGACCTTCCCATAGAATTCTAAAGAGCCGAAAACGACGGTGAGATCCGTCGATGCCTTTCTCGCCTTTTAGAACAACGAAACAAACGTCCGAATACTGCGCGTCAATTCATCGAAACTCTCCCCCATTTAATCCGATGCGAATCGAATAAATCAATCGACAAACATACGTTATTTGTCGGTAAAAAGTAGAAGGGAAAAAAGAGATCGTATGCACGGCAGTTATAAATGGAATAGTGCAATGCCAAGAGAGCCACCCGCTAATTAAGTCGTTGCGTATCCTCGTCGCCGCAAATTCATTTTCTCGGCGAACCTCCCGGGGGCGAGAATTATAAAAACCCGTTCTCGAAAGGGAACGTACAAAGAGCAAGAGAAAAAGATAGAAAAAGGCACGAAGGAGAAAAAGCGGCGGAGGGGAGGGGAAATATATCGGGGAACATAGAAAGACCCCCCATGGGGCTTCGGCATCGCTCTTCGTACGGCCTCGCAGAGTGCATTACCTCTTGGCTCGTTCAAAATTGCAAGAATGATTCTCGCACACCCATAGATACGTTGCGGCTCGGGCGTATCTGTGGTTATTACATAACGCGTATGTTCCTCGAGCACACGATTAAATTGACAGGCTTATTACACTAACTGTTAACTCCGCAATTGTCTTGAAATTATCAGTTTTCCATTACGGAGAGCTTATTTCATTGGCATGGAGTATTTATGGGCGAAAATGACCAAAGGAAAAATGATGCGATGCAGTCGAGCCCAGGGCATTCGGAATTCTGATGTTTTACCTCAAGACCTACGAGTTTTTGGCTGGTTACACTAATTATGCAACTCACCAATATTCTCACTGGAACTTGGATATTTCTCGAGCTTAACGCGCAGACACGACACCAGGAAAATTTCAAGTGTTTAGAACTTCAAAATTCCTTTCTTCAATTTGGCCATTTTTCTGTAACAAAACTTTATTTCTCAATTTTTTTGATGACTGTAATCGATTACTGGGGAATTGTTGCCCCCGAAAAGTCTCGTTGTAAGATTAATTCCGTGCATTCGTGGATGAAATGAAAAGTTTTGAAAAGTCGAAGTGTGGTGGCTACGGGTTTAAAAAACTGTTCTTTTGGTTGCTTTAGTTCGTTTATACTCAATCTCATTTTTGCTAACTTTTTAAAAAAATTTTGACTATTTCTGTGCCTGAATGAACTGAACGGAGCATTCCATTTAATTGCGGTTAATTGCTTCAGAATTTTCTGACTGAAACGTTTGCATAGAGAAAAAATGTATACTTGACAGGGACGATGATAATCGGTTGAAAAAGTGAGACGAGCAATGATGACTGAGGCCAAGAAGGAACGAAAACCTTCGAAAATCCTCAGCTCCGGTTCACACTCTCGCCTTGAAAGTCGATAGTAGTTGCTAAAAAGTAAAGAAGTGAGTTGAAAAAAAGAGAAACTTTCTCGGGATGTAAGGTTGTGGAAAAGTAAGGCAATGTTGCACGATCGGAAAGGGAGAAGAAGCAGCGATGCTGGACAAGCTGAGCACATGGTGGGGCCCCGTAGAGATCACAAGATCGGTGTGGTCCGCAATTATGTAGCTGCTGGCCCCGTAATGAAACGCTACCGGCTAATAATCCCATCCAGCACCCCGGGGCCACACTGGATCTTCACTTTGCTTGCTGTCCCCACCCATGCTACAGTTTCAACGAAAAAAAAGGCTCTCTAAGTAATTCTTCTATGGAATTTTTATGATTATCGATATCATCAGTGACGGTTAATTGAAAAGGAGCAAAATTTTTTTCATGTTGCCTCAAAATTCGATAAAGTCGATCGCTTTACTTTCTATTGTTTTGAGGGAGAATATCAGTGTGAGAGGCTGAAAAATGAGGTATTTTTTGAGATTTTTTTTTCAAAAAACGGCTCCATCAAATTATTTGAAATTTTGTGTATTAATTATTGAAGTTATGAAGTATACGAGGAATTTTTAATTTATTTTTAGTACATTTTATTAAGGAGAGGAGCGGTCGCAAAATGGCGTCTCAAAAAAAGCACCTGAAATAAAACATTCAAAAAGATTATTAAATTAGAATAGTATAGCTATCTCAGCATCGTAGAAATTTTGAAAATATTAATTAGAAAAAAATGGCGCCCATTAAAAAAACGAATTTTACAGAAAAATTTGCAGTAAATTGTTAATAAAAGAAGTCAACAATTTAAAGAAAAACTCTACGATGCGACGATAGCGATAAGTTTTCGCGTTCAAATTTTGAGAGGATAAAATTGAATGATGTAACTCGAATATTATTAATATAAAACAAGTTTTGCGCTCAAGCTCTTGTTTCCCCCTTAATTCATTACACAAAAAGAATGTTTTTCCATCTATTTGAAATTCACACAACTCATTAACATTTAAACGAAACCCATCAAAATTCCATTACAATCGTAAAGTTCGAAAAACCATTCTGACAAGTTTCGTAGTAGCATTGAACGAAGAATCGTTATCTGCAAAAAAGATCGATTTTCCATGCGACTCCAAACGATCAATCGGAAAAGTGAAAATACAATTTGCTGATCAGGAAAAAAAAGTGTTTTCGAATTTTTAGTAACGACCACGATAATTTTGGCTCGAAATAGTTCACGTTCACTATGCACAAGCCAGAGTTAGTGAGGCTATGAGAGGCCGAGGGAACCAGTCAAAGGGCAGCAACAGCAGCACGTTACGATTTAGAGCTCTTAACTGTTCCACGCCGTGGCTTTTTCTCTCTTTCCTTCCCTCTTTAGAATGGTCAAAGGGTCTACGGCGCGCTCCCGAGGAGCGTGTTGAGAAGGGGGTGTCCGACACGCCTTAACCGATTTCCGTGCCGACTGCAACGGGGCACCCGTACAAGCGAAATGCATATAGACCCTTTGGGCGTAGGAATATATACGCGCATACTCGAGAACCAAAGCGGCTCGAGATCTATTGACGTGCACTATATATGCGCGGGTGGTATCGACTTGCAAACGAGCGGCCTAGTCCACGAGCAAAAAATCGCTTTGATTATTATTGCTACGTAAAATGAGCGAAATGTCCCCGTCCAATAGCCCCGGCGCGGTTGCTTTCAAATGTTTGCCCATTTTCTCCCTTCTCACTTTTATTTTCTCACTTTATTTTCAAGATTAAAAACGCCCGCCAATTTATGCCACTCCGGTGAAGCCGCTTCGAAATTTCGGGAGCATTCGTAGTGTTGCCAGAGCTTTTCCGGTCAGAAAAAAATCGAAATTTTTGGTTGTTCAGTTTGTAGGGGAAAAGTTATTCTTTGGCTTTGACAGAAGGCAAAACATTGAGAAATTTTGCTTTTTTTAGAAAATCATTGCCAATCATATTTTTCCAGTTTCAGTAATTGAGAGCAGTTGCTTTCTTCTTGATAAACTAACTCAATAAAAGTTTAATGAGCGGGAATAAATATTGCGAAAACTTTCTCATAAGATCAAAGTTCGTTTATTTTTTTCTACGAGAATCTTGAGCTGGATTTCAAAGAAACGAATAATTTACATCGCAAAAAGGATGAAAAATTCTCAGCAATCGATGTCCGGATAAGAAATACCAGAGAGTCTAATTTGGTCCCGTCTCTTTCCATGATTTCAGGCTTTTCAACGCATCGCATTACGGAGGAACGAATCTGGGCTCGAACCTTTCCTCGAGCAACTTGAGTCTCGGTGGATTGGGAGGAAGTTCGAGTCCGACGGGATCGAACATGAGTGCGTGCATGGTCCAGGGTGGGGGATCCGGGATATCTCCATCGGGAATGGGTCACCACGTGACGCCTCACAGTCCGAGCGAAGCGAAGAGCGGTTACCCTTATCTCGGTGGAATTGATTCCCAGGTCTGTGGAAGAATGCACTGAGAGGAAATTCACCGTTTCCCAACGTTCCGTGGATGATGTCGTCGAAGTTTCAATTCAACCGCCTCAAACGCTGCTTCCGCCTGAAAAAAAAAAAAAATAAAAAAAAAATATGTAAAAAAAGCAAAAACGAATGAAAAATCATCGAGGCATCAAATTGTTGATTTCGTCGACAAAAACTCGACCCAGTGACGTCGATCATTCTTGACGTATGTTCATATGCACAGTGCCTTAATGTTGATTGCCTTTGGTCGCCTTAATTGTTATGTAGTACGTATATATGAATATTTATATACCGCACAATCCACATATCGAGCAAATTCTGCACACAACTAATAATGTACCTAGTTAATGTTAAGTGCGAAGAAAAAAAACAGTTTCCCAGTTTCTCTGTAAATAGAATAGAAACGAAAAGGTTTTTAGTATTGATAAGAAAAACAAAAACAACACGGACAAAAGGAAACTTTGGAAAAATTGAGTAGTCGCTCGCTACGTCTCCTTGTGATTATTGATTATATATCTGTCTATTTAATTGGCCAGTCATTATGATGATATTGTACATATAAAATCAGCCTAACCAATTTTCCTTTGTCAATGGTGCTTGCAATCGTTTTTTCCCTGATGCATTTGATATATAGATATATTCGATTCTGTATTTTTATTATTATTATTACTATTATTAATTTTATTATTATTAATCGTTATGCAATAAACGATAAATATTCTCGAATTCAAAGTTTTTTTTTCATTTCCTCACGTCCAGGACCTCGGAGTCGCCGATCTACGAGTGCTTCGTTGAATCCAATGCTTCTAGTGAGTTGTCAAAATCACCAACGAATTCCTGCTTTCTGATAAGAATTCTAGGTCAAACGAGTCCTTCCAAATTCATTTTTACCGAGATTTTGTTCATTTAGTGCCGACTCATTTTGAGCTGATTCGAATAAAAAAGTTTTTTGCATCGAGTGGGTTATGAAAGTTTGACGATCTCAATATCAGGCTCGAATTTTCGAATAGAAGGCGAGAATACGAGGGAGAAACCCCTTCGACTATTTTGTTTTCTGATTCATTTGAGTGGCCACAATAAACGGTGATTATCGCGCACGTGTACAGATTCTTTTGGAAGGAAAAAATAAGCGCTGTATTAGGATAAAGGTGATAAAAAAAAGAGTAAATTTACAAATGAACGCGGCAACGAATAATCAACCCCGAGAAACTCGTCGTGACGTCCTTGTCGTCGTTATTTGAGAGCTCTGGAGAAAAGAAAAAAGAGAAAAAAAATGATCGTCTTCTCGTTCTCTCACGAAAGCTCGAGACCGACAATCGCGTCGTCGGAACACAAACGACAACGACGAGAGCAATCAGCCTGCCGTATATCTGCTCTTGCTGTCGCCACGCATTTGTGACCCATTGTGTATCCATGGTAGGTGGTCGGTGAGGTCTTTCTCTCTCTCTTAAACCACTTTTTATACCATCCTCGCCTCCTTTTCTCTCTTCATCTCTTCCTCTATGTCTTTTTCTCTCTGATGTCGAGCGACCTCGTGCCCAAACACAAAAGTCCAGCCTCGGCTCCGGGTCACGTTTGTCTTTGCTCGATATTTTTCCAGATCGAAAACCCTCAAAAGCTTCTCTCAAAGGCACCCAAAAGTCCTTTCATCTCGATCGTATCACCCGAAAAAGTCATCATTTATTTTCTAAAATGCACGTTCTTTATACCTAACTTGGATTCTCATGAATTTTGATGCTCCAATTAATTATCATCTTTATTCTCGACTCCCCATCGTCCTCGGTGATGACTAGAAAGTTGCAGCGAACCTCGAGCCGCCATTTCTTATTATGAAGCATATTCTCAACCACCTTAACTCATCGTTCAATATTCCCATGTAACGAGCACTGCTCAGGCACTTTTTTGAACAACAGTCGACATAGAGTGGTTCGAAACCTTTGAAATTAATTAATTGTATAAAAAATTGAAATATAAAGAAACGAAGTCCAATAAAATTGTGTATTTACTTGATCTCATGAGGCGGAGGTCGCTCCACATTGATGAAAAAAGGCCTCAGAAAAAAATCTTCGAACAGGATAAAACGTCCATTAAAAATATTCTCTCGCATAACCTTTCGTTACGCCGGATTTTCTGAAATGACAACAGAATTATGTGTAACACAATTGAACTGAAATTTTTCGTCGCGACGGTCTAGACGTTGGATCAGATCCATTGGAGTGCACTCTAGCGAAGGAAGCTTTTGAATCGGTGCGATGACTTGATAAGCGTCAAGAATCACCGGAAATCGGGGTTATTAAAAGGTGAGAAAAATGTGAAAAAAGTGTTGCGAGTTCTCACGCGAGAGGAGAAGGAAAATGGCGGTTTTTGAAAACTCGGGTTCGTGTGGGGTCTCGAGCCGCGCAGGATCATGAGGACTGTCAAAACGTGAATACGCGCGCATTGACAAACGCACCGAAAGCTTCTACAAACTCTGAAATTAAAACGAGACGAAGCAGCCGAAAAAACGATGCGAACAGATTGGTCGAAGGAGAGCGGCGAGTAGAGTACCGGGAGTGAAATTCGAGGGTGAGAAAAGCGAAGTGAGCCTCAAAGGAGCCGCGCTCGAATAGAGAAAAGGGATCGAGCCCGTGCACGGGGGTTGGTAAATGGGCGGAGGGATCGTTGAATGGCGAATCATCGAGAAGGTAGAAAAGAACGATATGTGAGGTCCGTTCCTCGTCCTCGTGTACACACGAATCTACTGCATTTTCAAAAGCTGGAGACGAGCTTCGGTCCAGGCCGAGACCAGCGTCGTTTTTCCTGATAAAGTAACCACAGAGATATCTTTCCTCGAATTAAAATTACGAAGAATCTGGGAATCTCGGAGCCCTGTGAAACTCACGGTATTTCGTGTAAATCACTAATGGCCGGTACTCGAAAAAGAAAAAACTCGAATACAAGTAAATTCCCCAGCTCCCTCGGGACCGCTCGTGCTCACCTCGGCGAAAAACTCTCGACAGATGTATCGGCAACGGCAAAGCTGATAGGCGTGACGAACTCCCAGATTCCATGCCGCACCCCAGACCCCGTGTGAGAGAAATTCAGGGGAGGCGTTTCTCTGTACCTACTCGTGTAAAAAAACACATACGACGCGTACGTACAACGTTTCGCGCTGATCTTCGTCCCCAAGAACGCCGTCGGCCACGCTTAACACGCGGACCCAAATTGTTTACCGATATTCCTTTACCTCACACGAATTTTCGAAGAAATAGCGACGAGACTGTTTTAAGGGAAATTCGACGACTGAAAATAAATGTGGTTTGTAAGAACGGAGCCTGCTTACATATTTTGAGGAGTTTTTTAGCTTTCCGGTCCCGTATTGTGAGTGGCGATCCACCAAACACTTCGCCAAACAATCTTCGTAAAAATTCATTCATTTTCGTTGCGATTATGAGCCCTTAAAAAATGAAGGAGCTCAGAGACTCGAATAGATTATTTGATTTTATCACGAAAGTTGTTTATTTTCGTGGGAAATTTTTTTTTTTCTTATAGTTCCTAGGAACTGGGAACACACCGCAGCCCTCACTTTTGTCACTATCGACAGCTCGAGAAAGTCCGATCGAAAACGTCATCGACCCAACGATTTTTTCCAGCTCCTAAAAGTACCTTGAAAGCAACGATTTTGCACCGAATCGTGGCATAAATAAATCGACAACGAAAAATACGATGCGTAAAAGCGACCGAGAGAAAAACGAGTTCAGACAGTTCTCGCCTTGGTAGTTGTCACCCTTGATGGCGAGCCAACCCTCGCGTAATGAATAGCGTCGGTATCCGGAGCTTTTCAGCCAATCAGAGGGGCCCGAGGAGACACGACCGTTACGAACAATGATACGCAGGCACGAGGACACACCACACACGCTCTTACGTACTCGTATATGCTCACGGATTTGAACACACGTGAATACATCCACGAACAGATTAATCAAACTTAACCGAGCCAATGAAAACCGTGCAAATCTTTGCCATAGGGGTAAAACTACAACTTATGAGACTATATGTGAGCGAGCTCCGTTGCTGGTTCTCCAGGAGAAAAAGGGGATAAATATAACTATGGGAAATCCATCGTCGAACAAGCGAGACCTCCGGTGTTGCGAATTTAATGATGGGATACACCGCTCTCACTAAGTGACGAGAACAAAATGTAGTTTCATCGTATTACAATGTTGTCGAATCGTGACGATAAATCCGATCGGTTGAAGAACTTTCGAGGTAACCGAATAACTTCAAACTGGAGTACTTTGTTCGCGCGCTGAATAAAGTAATTCGAGAAAGCGAAACGTTTGAATTGGTCAATTAGCGGGAAATAGTAACACTTGGACAAACTTTTCTTTGGAAAAAATACAAAATGCTTTCTACACCGAAATCTCTGCATTGCATTCTGCAAAAAAAATCTTTCACTTTCACGTGTTAAGGGATCTACCTTAATTCGAATTTTCAGGAAATCGATTTTTTTTTGCATTTTTCGCTAGTATACATATTTAAAAGTATCATTGTCAAATTTTATAAAGATCTGAGCAGTCCAAGTGTACTTTTGAGCGACGTTTAGTACTTGGCTGTCGCGAACGCGCTAATAAGTTTAAACGCCTTTGTTTAAACGCGTTTTTCTCAAATTTAGGTTTTTCGACGACTCGTTGATCAAATCTCTGAAACTACTCAACCATGGCGCATGTCATACGAATATTAAAATTTTGAGCGGAACTATTTTTTTTTTTTGCAAAAAACGTGTTTTTCGTAGTTTTCCAAAAAATCGCGGCCATTTTGTAAATTTTGACAAAATCAAAAATCGTATGATACGCGCTACAGCCATTTACCTTTTGAATCTAAAACCATTTTTATTTTTTATCTCCGATCATTCATTCGAGATTTCATCAACAGCGCACACCCATTTTTTTGGATTTGTCGTCTTCCCCATTTTTCTGTACGAAAACTGAGTGAAGTAAATATAAAAAAACAATTCTGTGTAGTGTATTTTCAAGGCCTAACCTTTTTATATCCATATTTATAGTTTATACCGGTCAAAAAAAATCGTGAAAATAGTTTTTTGTTTGCCCGTCTAATTAGAGTGGTTCCCTCAACTTTTGCTACGAAAGTAAGAAAATAGAGGAAAAAAAACGAACTGTAAGTGGATCCAAACCGCGTAGCCTCGAGCCCAGAATTCCAGACTTCGTTCTGCAGCCCGGAAGTAGCGTTGACCGTCAAAATAAAAGTGAAATCTCGCACCCTTCAATCATCATCGATAAACGAGAAGAACTAAAGGATCGAAGGACGGGGGGACAAAATGGCTGAATCGAAAGTTAGCACCTATGAAAGTCGATGGGAAGCTGGGCTTGGGATAGGAAAGGGACGAATCGTCCCTCGTTGGTTTCTTCCTCTGCGTTTCGCGATGCCGGCTGCGTCCGGGGGTTGAAGCTCTTAGCTCGTCCTTTCAGTTCACGTCCCGGGTTATCCTGGCTGACGTACCTATCGGGGGGGAAGAGGAATGGAGGGGGAGATGGACGAGGCGCTGGTTTTAAGGGGCCCCAAATCGCGTTATGGTCCCCTTCGGCATTGCATGTATGTGGATACGCAGAGGCCTAACTATATATTTTCCTGTATGTACATTTAATGCCGTACAGCCGACGTGTATATGCGTATCGCTTTGCAAAAGATCAACAAACGCGGCGTGATGCGCGACCAATCAGGGCGGCGGTCCCAGCTGCCGTTGCAGCCGCGCGCGCCGGCTCGATTCCGCCGGCTCTTCGCCGAGAGCTAAGCACCGAGGAGGAAAGTAGCCGAGAGAAGCCTTGTATGAGAGCAACTATGCCGAATAATACAGACACGCACGAATCGAGGCACACATTAATAAATGGACTCTCGTACGCGGAGAAATAATGTGGAAGAAAAAAGTCGCTTCATTCATCATGGGGCTGGTTACCCCCGCACGAAATCTCGATGTTGGCACAGTCCCAACCGTGCTTTATGGTAGCCAATGACAACCTCGGCCCTAACTGTCATTCCGAGAAATACATTCTCATCTAAACTTTATCTACGCGTTGTTACTGTTTAACCGACTGGCTTCCTGCTCGGCTTTTCAATTCGAACACTTTTCCTGCCACCAAAGTCCTCCCCTGGAACAACCCCGGGCGACCCAGCCACTATGTGTTCCCCGAAAGAAATAGGACCATTTCGTTGCCACGTAAATCAGTGGGTACGACTTCTCGTGTGCATGGGAAGAAAAAATCCTGGTAAAAAACGCCACAAGCTGCTCAACATTTCCGGTCAACATATGCCAGGAACTTCACCGCGTTTTTATATGAATCGATATGGCTCGGCATATTATGTGGTCGGATTTCATTGGAGAAACGAAGAACCCTTGGGAAGCGACTGAACCTTCGGATTCGTTGAGCACAATTTTCTCTTTGCGTTGTCAAATAATTTGCTGTGCGTATAAGATGGAAAAAGGAATCGAATTATTCACTCTTAAGGGGGCCACCCCGTGTGGCGGCCCGATTTTTTGGGGCTTTCGCGATTTTTTGTGGCGAGAAAAAAGAACATAGACTTTTGAAATTTTAAGGGTTTATTTATTGGTATTTCAACTATGTAATAGAATTTTTAAACTCTGTTGTCTCGGGTAGATTCGGTGTAAAACTGTACCACAGGAACCTGTATATTTGTCCATGGTTTATTTGAGAAAACCAAAGTGCATTTTGATGTGTAAAGCAGTGGCCATCGGCTGAACTAAAATCGCACAGAAATATTAAAAATTGAAGGATTATCGTGTTTTTAAACATTTTTGAAAATTGAAATGTTGTGTTTCGAAGCGCGAAAATCGTTCAATTTTTAATATTTCTGTACGATTTTAGTCCCAGCGATAGCCACTGACTGCCCTACACACATCAAAAGCTCGTTGTTTTTTTCATCTCAGACAAACCAATCCCCGCGAAAAACAGCCCAAAAATCCGGCCACCACACGGGGTGAGCCCCTTAATGACGTTTCCAAATCACCCGAACAAATTTCTCTCATTGCATGCTTTTCATTCGACTTTTCTAACGATGACACGCGTTTTCTTTTCAAACGTTTCACTGCGTCGACCTTGACACCATGCGTTTATTCATGAAAGACGATTAGATTGAGATTACTTCAGCAACAGATAAACACGTTACATTACATTGAGACGCAAAGTTGTTTCGGTTCACGAAAATGACGTATCAAATCAAATTTCACGTCGGGATTCATGCGGGACCGCATAATTGACCTAATCAAATTCTCCGCGACGCGTTTCTATTGGGCGATCTCTAGCTGATGCTTGTACTCACTCGTGCATACAGCTATAGATCGCTATAACTCGAGGAGGAGAGCGCAAAGCACGCGCTGTTCAATCTCCGCGGTATACACGCCGTAAGTAGGCATGTCATCACGCGTTATGAACTTAGTTCTGCTCAAAGATTCCGAGGATCGCTCTGCTCCCCTCGCTCGTGTGTGCTTTTGGCGCGCTCCGCGCGTTGCCACCGAATCTTTCAGGTCAGTCAAGTCCGGGTTAATAATTCTTTAGAAATGTTGGGGATCTGGGCTTTGCTTTAATGCCATTAGGAGAATGTGCATGGAAGCTGATAAAGTCCAAATTCTGAGAAATTTCTCTCTGGCGGAGCAGATGAGACAAAATGATTGACTTTGGAGCTTTGTGGAAAAATCCGGCGAAAAAGTCGACAGTGATGGACATCGACTCCGAGAGTTTTCAAACATGTCTCACTGAAAAAAGTGGAATTTTGAGGGGTCCTGACTTATTTCCAAATCCTTCTGTTCCGGAGCTTCTTGGCAGAAAAAGTCACCGAGAACGACGGCGGCTCTCGCTGCGTGGAACGAAAAGATTTTCACGAGCGTCGTTTCCGATCGATTTCAGAGAACGCTTTGAAAAAGTCGTCCGGACGATTTAACGAGATTCTCGAGGAAGCCGCGGTGACCCACGTCATACAGGACAACGCTGGGAAGTTGTTGCCGCGCGTACGAGACGAAAAGATGCGATCTTTTGAGATGTTGGAAATCGAGGCGAGCGCGGGGTTAATCTCGTTACATCCCGTCGCGAAAAACCCGTGAAACAAAGCGCGATTTTTCTGGGATTAAAGCGATTTGAGAGAGGATCATCGAGATGATCTTCGGCGAGTTTCGTGGCGCGTAAAAGCTCGTCAAATATTGTGAAACAGCGAGTCCTCGCTCGCGCTCTCAACATCCCTTTTCACTTGGAGCCTCGTATACATTTACGGAAAGTATTCGGGATGAAAATCCTCGACGAAGGTGATCCTGAAAAGCGGACTAGGACGGGGGGAGACGTGAGAATGTGAAAACACCGAGTGGGCGGTCCTCGAGGCTTTTGTAACGCGTCTGCAGGTCCCGGATTACAACTGGTAAAAGGGTTTCGAGCTCTCGCATTTGACCAACGTTTATACATCTCCCTGCGTCTTTATAAGAGCTGCAAGACTTGAGAGAATCAACGAGAAACGTAGACACTTTTTTCCGGCACACTCACTCGCCGGGGCGTCCAAGATTAGCTTCGATTCTTGTCAAAATTGTGACCATTGTGGTGACAGTAGCTAGGCATGATTTGAAAATAATTTTCTCCTCGCCCTACAGCGTCGCTCGCCACTTGTCCTCGTAGCCCAGAGCAACGATTATGAGTATTCGACATTTTTCGACAGCCACACCCCTCAGTCCGCGTATAAGGGTCAGTGGGTCCTCTTTATTCATGTACTTTGACCAAATTCGAGGGCGTTGAAGTATTTTGATCAATGAATCCTAAAAAATTGACGTTTCTATGCAAGCTTACGCTTTCATTTGGCCAGAAACGACACTTTTTGACTATTTTTTCTTGTCCATTAGTTTCTTGACTTCGTACTGCATTTCTGTTGGAGGAGTCAATTCGAGGGTGTGAACTCTGCACGGAGAGCAAAAATAGCAAGAATTACTATGTCGACGCGCAGTGTCAGGGTTCTATATCGCCCAATTTCGAAGTTTTTACCAAAAACGTTGTAATTTTCGTGTCGCTTCCAAATAAAAATTCATCAATTGTTTATTTCACAGCTGAGCATAATCAAATTCTAAGAACTCGAATTCAAGTATCGCCGATGCGCCGAAATGTTTGAAAATTTACTAGGGTACATAGCAGAATTTCATTCGCGCTTGAATATTTACACGGGGAGAAAAAAATTGTAAAAATCATCATTACACCATAGCGTCAGGCTTCTACACCGCCCATTTTAGAGGTTTTTACCTAAAACATTGTAATTTCCAAGTAAATTCCGAATAAAAACTTTGAAATTGCGTATTTTGCTCTGACAAAGGTTTAAACTGTGCTATAGTTTTTCCAAAGTAGTTCACCGAAGAAACATTGTAAAATTTATGTTGACTCGATGGTAAACTGTAAAATAGAATTATTAAGGAAGTTGAGGCCGTACAGTCATTTTTTTTACCCAAAAGTTATGGCCTGTACCTTTCAAAAGTTAGGCCAGTTTTTACAGTTTGGCAATGTTGCATACGCTTTAAAGATTTGGGAAAATAGACGAAAAACCGGTGAAAGCTCAGTCGAAAACACGGACGGTGACGAACCTAGCCTCAAAAGACTGCACGAGAAACGGATTATTATTAATATAATTTCAGCAAATCTCCTAATAAATCTGAAAAAATTGACATTATTCAGCAAGCCTTGCTCATGTTGCCCAAAAAATTTCATATTTTTAGCATCATTTTTAACGGAGATATCACCGAACGTGTCTTGACTTCCATGAGGTTACATGTTATTTGGCCCAAATTGTTATTGATTTTTCTCAGCAAGGACGCTCCTAAACTGTCTGAAAATTTAACTGATTTTTTTTACACTTCACTTTATAAGATGCAATCGGTTTAAAAGCGATGACGTCATTTTCATTCTAATGCCTCAACTTCCTTAATGCCGTTTTGCTATTATTAGTACTGTTTTCACAATCGAAATTAACAGTTGAACGTGGTAAAATTTGAGGAGCTCGAACACGAGCATCGATGATCCGATGATCCGTCAAAGTGTTTAAAAATTTACTGATGTTAAAGTATAGTAAAGCAGAATTTCATTCGCGCTTGTACGACAATATTATCAGTATTTTGGCATCACAAATCATCAATTTTCACCGAGTTCTCGCTTCCCAAAAATGACTACTATTACGATATAAAATCCTACTCCCATGGCAGCATGATAGTTTTTACTGAAATTGTCTCTTCGTGTGGTAAATTAAGGGAAAAATTGTTTCAGCTGAGTAATGAAATGTTTCGACAAAAAGTGTCAAGGGGAGGCACCGAGAATCGTCAATTTTTCGCAAATTTATATTCGCCACGTTTCTGAAAAGTCCTCGATAAATTAGACTTTCTAACCCTTTGAGGGGCGCATCGAGAACCGGGGAAAGGAGCGTCACAATCCATTTGGAGAGCTCATTCGTTAGCGTCAAAGATCGAGAACGACGTGTAACGAAAGCTTAGAATTTTCTGGTGCCTGCTTTTCTGGTCGAAAAGAGAGTGCGGCTCGTTGTCTCGAGCGCGCTCTCATCGATCTCGACGTTCTCTCGCCTATTTTTCTGCGTCCATGGTGGAGCGCGTACACGAACCTTTTTGATGCTTCGTCTTTTACAGGTTTTGCAGTGGAATCGAGCGTACTAACGTAATTTAAGCGTGCAGGAAAGGCCGTAGCGAGAGAGGGAGAGAGGGAAAATAAAATGAGGAGCACGGTGAGCCGGTAGGCCACCGTGCTCGAGGCCCGGGGGCCAGAAATTCTGCCAGAGTCACGGGGAAACTTTTTTTCGTTCCGATTTCGAGCTTAACGAAGCCCATCGAAAGGGAGAAAATCCGCGCTAAAATTCAAGCAAACAGTCAAGACTTCCGGGGACGGAAACTTTCTTGAAATCTTCACGAAACAACCTCGAGGTACCTGCGCCATCCGAATAATTTTGGGCAGGGCCCGGAGGCGGAAAAAACTCGAAGAAAAATAATTTACGTGGATAATTTAGACGTGTATTTCTGGTATATCGAGCCAATTGATACGCCACAGACAGACCGTAACGTCCCTTGTTTGTTGCTTTAGTTAAGCTTGGTTAAGATCATCGCGCTCCCTCTCTCTCTCTCTCTCTCTCTCTCTTTCTCGCTCCGCTCGCGGGAATTAGTCTCGATCCGTTAGGGCGATGATATAATCGTGGACACGCAAATTCGACATTCTTTATTACGAGTATTACAATAATAATAAGCGATGAAAATGTGAAAATTGTTTGTGGCACGAGAACCTCCTGCATGGTTTCGCTTGTTTGCTACACCTTTTTATGCCTGGCTATCGTGCATGGTTATACCCCAATTTCAATAAAATTTTTATCGTCGATAAGATATTTTGGTTCTCGATATTTCACTGGTCCATTGATTTACCACGCTTTGGCCTGTTGAGCCGAATTTGCATGAATCTAAACGAATTTCGTCCAACGATGATTATATGAAAAAGTGACTTATCGAACGCGAGAAAATGAGACTTGGCGAAAAAAACATTTTTCATGTGCCAAAGTGATCTCTCGCCTCGAGGAAAATGGGCTTAGGGAAGAGGGTAAAATAAACAACGGTTTAAAAAGTCAGAAAGAGAAAACTTCCGAAGCTAACGGTTAACGGGGTTAGTCTCAGCTCCGCGGCTTATCCAATGCTTAACAATGGACTATAAAGCTCCTGAGCTGACTTAGAGGACGGAAGAAAGAGGAGAAACGGAGAGAAAGATCGATAGGACAAGCGTCACCTCACCGGGAGGTTGTTGTAACATAAGACGTTAGATTTCATCCCTCGGCCGTTCAGCGGTTTCTTCCTCGGGGCATTCTCCCTTCCTTGAAGTTACAAATGTCCGGATGTAGTTTTAATAACCGCAGTCCAGCGATGAATTGTCAAACAAGCATGAAAATACCAAATTTCTCATTTTGTGATGAATATTATAGAAATATTTGAAAAATAAAGAAAAAATGTCTGTTACATTCAACAAACGAAGTGACGTTTACTAGAAAAACAATTCATTAACGAATCGAGTAGTTTTAAATATTCTCCATCCTCCGGAAGAGTAGCCTCAAAGTTATTTTAGGACCGAGGGTGCGCTAATGAAAGCAAATTTGGATTACACGACTATCATGAGTCGCGAGGAGACTCGAGAGTGTCCATAAAATTCGTTGGTTAAAACATGAGAAAGTTATTTTAGGACGAGGAGTGTGAAAAACCGTCTTCATTGGAGGACCGGAGGAGTTTGACTGGCCGGTCTCCGGGGGGATGATCTGAAGAGGTTCGAGCCTGAATGAGAGCCGGACGGAAGGCACTCGTAGGTGTCGTCGAAACGAGCAATCGCGAAGTTGTAGCCTCCAGAAAAAACCACGAGGAATTCCCATGATAGCGATTCGGTCGGTTTTCAATCGATCCTCCTCGATCATCGAGACGTTTGTGCGGCAAGGAACTCCCAAGAAGCGAATGACGGAACGGGCCGAAGGAGGTCGGGAATCGAAGCGGTGGTCCCCACAGGACGATCCTTTCCCTCTCTGTCCTTCGACCACAGGACAAACTCGTCATCCTCGTTTATTCTCCCGCTCACACGAATCCACCTTTTTATGCAGGAATATTTGAAATATATAGGACAGCCCACACGACCTTTGACTCTCAATAGATTCGCAACGCTCCGAAGCCTCAGCTGGCGCGGTGGGCTCCGAAAAGTACTCGAATTACAAAATCGGTAGCGAAAGAGCATATCGTTCAATGTCTTTTGCCGGTTCTTTAGACGTTTCGGTAAACTTGTATATTTATATATACGCGTACGTATACGAGCACAAGGGAAACGCCAGAGCGAGCCTCGAACGCGCGCACAACGTACACAGCCAAAGCGAGAAACGAAGGAAGGAAGGAAAGAGCGAAGCCGCGCGGCGCAAAGGGAGGACACGCTGCATAATCGGTAAATAGGACCAAGTCGCGAGCATACAGCTATAGAGCGACACACGCACCGGGCCGGATCCAATCCGCGTTCACAGAGAGTAGACGAACTGTGACGAAATATCTCGGCTCGCTTTTGCCTCAACATTATATTTATATACACTTATTTGTGCCTGTGTTTGTGTGTGGAGGCAGAGATCTAAGATCTCCATGTATAATGCTTAAATTCTTGCTCGATCGTCGCGTGGTTTCTTCTAAAAAAGGCTTCTCCACAAAAAAGGAGTTGAGAAAGAGAGAGCGCTTTGGCTCGTGTGCATGAGGCAGGGCTCGGAGTGTGCAATCCGTGATGCAATTCCCGGCTCGGTGCTTCGTTTATTCTCGACTTTTCTAACATTTCTTTCCGCAATTTTGATCATCCGAAGTGCAGTTTTCACGGAGAAATGTTCAACTCGATTTGGCGTGAAATCGTTTCGATTTTTTCCAAATTATACGAACATTTTTTGGGGCTTAAAATATTTCGTCGGAGGTGACGAATACTTTTTAAATTTTTCACTTTCCGTGGTACTTTCGGGCACTTGTTTAAGAGAGGAAATGCAGTTGTCGGGGGATTCTTGCAATAAATTTTATTCGATTGGACACGTCGGTTGCTCGATACTTTCCGTTGTTCGTTTGACTCGCTCGAAACGTATCGGCAAATGAATTTCGCGATATTACGAGTGCTTTGGTGCACGTGTCTGTGGCTGAAAAAGTTCTGAGCTTCCGGCGGTCGGACGCATAATAATACATCTTGGGTTTTACGCCGCGAGAGGCGCGTTCTCGAAGCATTAAAAAGTGGTGGCGATTTTTATAAAATTCCCGAGCCATTCGTGTGCCAGCGACTGCGATGAATGTCAGAAGGACGCGAACCGCCTTGCTTTCTGCAGCAAGGAATCGCGCTTCGTTCCAAAGCCACTTTGCTGCATGCGCATGCCCGCTCGGAAGTACGAAGCGTTGTGACGTACGTCCTAGAATTATTGTACCCAGCAAAGCGTTGTTATAAACACAGAAATGCTCGCACATGCGGATGCATGTAAAGACGAAAGCGAGAGGGCGGCGGCTTCTTTGTTTACCGCCCGCGACCTGAGCGTTTCGGTTTCGGTGCCGCGATATTGCTCGCTCTTTGAAAAACCTCACCGCCAATCGGCGCCCAGATGAATTGATGGACTTCGCTCGCTCTTTATACGAATTATGATAATTAAAAACGCTTGGCGTTTTCACTTAACGCGGACAGAAAGACTGAAAGGCCACTCGGGGATATTCACGGGACTTTTATCCACTTTCGCGATCCGTGCACTTTTCGTTTGGCCGCCGACAACTCCGAGCCCCGATAAAATCTCAATCAAAGTCTCCGCTTAAAAAGAAAAATCAGAAAAGCCCTGTCAAGTGGCTTGGCGAGTCACTTCATTGTCCCAATTATTCATAAAACTTTTTCAAAAAGTTCGTTGGAGCTCGCCACGAAAATGGAGAAGAAAACTGCAAGATTTAATGCTCACAGTGATACAAAAAGCACAGAAAAATAGTGAAAAAATTGTCTACTTCGCGAGACTTTCCAAGCTGCGATCTCGGAGCGATTCCAGGAAGGATTGCGATTGAGGGAATAGGATAGTGAAAATTTGATCGACATCTTTCTCGCGAAAGTGGTGCGCCATTCCGACATTCCGCTGCAATGACCGAACGAGGAGGGCCCCGCGATATTACGGGACCTTTCGCGGACACGTTCTTCCTTTCCCGCTTTCGTCGTAAAAAGCAATATTTATTCCACGGAAGCCGAGATATGACCCCCGTTTGGTTGGGTCACGGATGCGATCCGGAGTCGCTGTGGAGCACGAAAAGAAAGCATTGAAGTCACCGATACCGCGAGGACTCGCGGAGCTAAATGGGGGTGGATAATAAAGAATCTTATAAGAGAAAGAAAGAGGAAGAGGAGGGAGAGAAAGGCAGAAAGAGGAAGAGAAAACGTGGTCGATGTCTGGGTACACGGTGGAGCGAAGGGAGCGCGAGACGCGAAGATCCACGCTTCGCCTCGGTGGGAAAGGGTCGAGGCGGTGGGGGGAGGAAGCTTCGGCGAGCCCGAGGGCTCGCAATTTTTCAGTGGGATTTATTAGAGCATCATTCTAAGGCTTTACGACGCACCTGGTAGAGAAACTCTTTCGCGTGCGAGTCTCCGAGTGTCTCTTTCTATCTCTTCTTTCTTCATCTCGGTATCAGCATCATTGCGGCTTTTTCATCTCGCTGTTCCATCTCGTTCCGGGCTGCTCCGAGTCGGCTTCTCGCCTTCTCGATCCTTCGCCTTCGTTATTCCCATCTCCTTTCAACTCCACTGATATGCCTACTCATTCGCTCTTCTCTTTCTTCGATCCTCTCGCCACGCAGTCTCTGCTCGGAGTTCTCGCAGTTCCCGAAGCTCGTCGCCCGCGCGCGAGATCTTTTCGACTCTCATCTCACTTTCTTCTCAGCTCTGTTTCTTATTCTCTCTTCCTCTCTATTTTTTCTCCTCTCGTGCCGTCGCGAACTCTCGCACTCCTTCGCCACGTCGCGGCCCCTTTTCTCCTCTTTTTTTCGTGCCCTTCGCGCGCGGCAGAATATTCGAGTGTCCTTCTCCCCGCTTCGGCAGTCCTACTTCTCGGAGCTCGCTCCGAGATCCGAGTCCTGCGGACCGCTCCGGAGCCTCGGAACTCTTTTTGCCCGCTTTGTCTCCCGCTCAGGGCTTCTTCCTTCGTTAAATTCCCTCGCATTCTCTCTCCCGCTCCTTCCCTAGCTCTTTCCGTCTCTTTATTCCTTCGGATATACTTCGAGTCTTCGGTTTTTTTCACCCACCGCGAACCCACTCCGGCTAATTATTTTATTCTCACGCCGAGCCGTCGGACACTGCGCGTGCCTTTCATTAGACTTCCTTCTCGCGCGTCCGGCCTTCTCAACCTTCCATTCCCTTTCTCTCTCTCCTTCCCACTCACCCCGCCGCTTCGCTCTTCCTCTTTCTCCCTTCCGACACAAATCCATACGCGCTTTTCGACTCTCCTCTTTCGGCTGATGCTCGGCACTTTTCGCTAGCTCGCCTCGGCTCGATAGCCCAAGGGGCCGGCCCAGCATCCTTTCAGTGGGTTACGACTTTTGCGTGGGCGCGACAAGGACTCTTCCGTTATTATAGATGGATTTTTGAATATACCTTTCCATATCCTTCTGCTAACAACCAAAAGGACGTAATTCACTGCATTCTGCTTATTAATTACTCACCTTTTCGCTCTCGTTGAGCAAGCTTTCTTATTTTTCGGCTGTGGCTTTTCAGAGGACGACTCTTTGGGCGAATCCTTCCGCGTTCGAGGGCACTCGCTGCTCCGGAGAAAACAAAACTTGCCTTAAATCTTTGTACCATGAATTTTGGGATTCCTCGCAAAATTTTATGCCAACATTTCACATTTTTTTAATACCAATTTACCGGGTGTCGTTCGCTGTTTTCGTCCATCGCCACGAACAGAAATGCTTCTGGAAATAACTTAGGAATATTGAGTAAAAACAAAACTGCAAATGAGTGTTTACAGCGAATTGCTCGCCGGATCCCGATCCACGCGCCCCCGCAAAACCACAACGGCCATTCAATCAAACTCTTCATCGCCCATGGCTTTATTTGTACTCGATAGAAATAAAGATCTCAACGATTCAAGGGGAGTGAAATAGCGGCTACAAAAGAAACTGTCTTACCGCCGATTGCATAAATCAAGCACGATTTACTGTTGCGATAATCATTGAATGCCAGATTCAGCAGCGGAAAGTAGGCGATTTACGGCTGACTAACGAGAAAGAAAACTTCAATTTCTTCCACTCTACGAGTCTCGCCGAATGAATTAAACGAAAAGGGGAAATTGAAATTTTGTTTAAGGGGTCTATCCTAATTAGAAGGCAAAAAAGGACTATTTTCACGAATTTTTTTGATCGATATAAAAATAAAACCTTAAAATACCCAAAAAAGTTTTTTTTATATTTATTTTACTCAGTTTTCGTACAGAAAAATTGGGGAGAAGACAGCTCCAAAAAAAGAGTGTGCGACGTTGATGAAATCTTTGGAACGGATGATCGGAGAAAAAAAATAAAAATGGTTTTAGATTCAATAGGTAAATGGCTGTAGCGCGTATCATACGGTTTTTGATTTTGTCAAAAATGACAAAATGGCCGCGATTTTTGCGAAAACTACGAAAAACACGTTTTTTCATCGTTTTTGCAGAATAGTTCCGGTCAAAATTTTAAAATTCGTATAATATGCTCGCTAGCTGTACTCATAAAGATCGTGTGGTGAAATTTTGGTAAGGATCGGTTGAATAGTTTCGGAGATTTGATCAACGAGCCGTCTAAAAACATAATTTTGAAAATTTGATTTTTTGAAAATTCTAATCAGGGTAGACTCCCTTAAAATCGAGAACAAGAATATCACTTGAAAAGTATACGAAAAAACGTTTTCCTGCGTGCAAGCGAAGCGCTGAAACAGTCGAAGGAATTCTGCCAATTCATTATCGAAACTGTACGAGCCCGATTCGATTTCCAAGCTCATGTGACGAACCGCGCATAAGGTGGGCTGCAACATATAAACGAATGCACGCAGGCCGTCGTCCGCGAGAGATTCGCGCCACCCTTCCGAAGGTACTTGGAGTATTGGAGGAGAGAAATCGAGAGCGAGAGAAAGAGGTTTAGCGTCGGGTGCTCAAATAATATCGCCTCGTCGGCACGTACACGAATTTTCGAAAGGGTCGTTGCACCGATGTGCACGAGTATATTGGCCCAGAGTGAGACCCCCTCGAGTTATTTAAATAAACTCCTTTGTCGGGTCTCTCCGACACCATTATCCAAGTACCTGTATAAAGGGGTATATACGCCGATACGGTGAATTATGCTGTCCCGGGACAACCACGTAACAACTACCGTCTTACGTGTATTTTATTGTTAAAGACCTCTCAAAAGTCCCGAGTCTCGTCTCTTCTTACAAGTATAAATAAAACGTTTGTTTTTATTTTCTCGATTAGCCCGTAGAGCCCTGTTCGCATACCATTTGGAAACGAACTTCTCGCACCTTGTCCTTAAAGCCGATGAAGCGTCACTCGATCGGCATGGCCGCGGTTTTTCATCTTCCTTAATTGGTCGATTATAGTCGAAAATTTCTTGATCGAGTCCCTGTCAAGGGAAAATATCACAAAGAAAACGAAAAATTACGTATTCTGATTTTCGAAAATGATTATAACGGATCGTCAGGAATTTTCGACGTAAAACACGCTTTCTCTCTCTCTCTCTCTCTCTCTCACTTTTACTACTTTGTGAGCGAGGTGCGTAATTTCCTATTGAAATAAAAGACAGAATAGCCGAGTCGAAAGTAATGCCACGGAGTACCAAACGATGATAATACGTTTTGCTGACTTTGCTCGCACTCGGTAGAGGAATGCCGAGATGGAGGCACACACTGTACGTGCATCTCGAGACCTCCGAAAGAGAGAGAAAGAGAGAAGAAAGGACGAAATAAAAGGGAAGAGAAAGACAGACAAAAATCATCGGTCCCTTTGCCAGCGAGGTTGTGTGTGCGTGGTTGCTGCTGGTGAACAACACTAGAGAGTATAATATCCAACAGCTATATAGAGAATAAAGATCCGCAACGCCTCCGTGTCAAAGGTCAGTACATATCTTACGGGAAGTAAGTTACGCACAGAGCCAATACCCATTACGTACTTGCGAATCTCATCGGCTCGGATTCCCCTTCTCCGCCTCTATATAATATCGTGGCCTTGCGAGCGGTCTGGCAAAATCCTCTTTCGCAGGCGTCTCTTTATACTCGTTGAAGTATAAAAATAGCGAATGGGCCACATACCTGGGAGCGACCCTTCAATATCTTACTTGAGATGTCAATTTTCTGATGCGAAATGTCCGGAGCTCCATCGTATACCGAACTGGTGGAAGGAACTTTTTTTATGGACTCGCGAGAACGTAGAAAATACTGGCCGAACAATCATCGTTGGAGAGACGAAATTGAGAAAATTGAGACTTCAAAATCCGAGTGCAAAAACACGACGAAATTCGTCGAGCCACTTGCTTTGTTTTTTCTCCTCAAGGGATGGAGTTTTTTCCATACAGGGCGAAAGTACAAAGATTCAAGAGGAAAATCTTCGTGTGGGGGCTGCTGCTGCGTGGGTTCGCAAACTATGAGGAGCCTGTGGCTGTGTGCGCAAGGGTACGAACATAATTCAGCTCGTTATGGTGTCGGAAGAGGGAGGAAAAGCGAGTGAGATCCATACAAACAGTGAAACGAAAGAAGGAGAAAAAAGGAAGAGCGAGCTCAAAGCACGACGTGTAGCACACGAGAAATGAAAGACTCATGGACCATCTTTTACTATACACGTGTATAGGATGTGTAGAAACCTCTATGCACAGGGTCAGAAGGCCTCTGTTCCAATTTTGTGCCCAATAAGACTAATTCCTTCAAAGGTGCCGCTCTTTTGCCTCGCCGTGCCTCGCTCCATCTTTCTTCATCTTCCTCTTTGTCTCACTTTTTCATTCCTTCCCTCTCTCTCACGCACACACTCGCTCGAACAGCCCTCCACCTCACGAGCAAAGAGCTCATTGCCAAATTTCACGTAAATTATGTGACGCCTCGGATTTACGAAATAAGACTCCGCTCTCCGTGTCCCTGGCGTGCAAAAATCTCATTTTAGGAACAATCCGAGGTGTGACGTCATTACACGCGAGACATATACGGAGTGCAGGAAACAGATTAGTCCTGGAAACGCTTGCACTCCCTTAAGTGGGTCAGAACACTTAAAAATTCAGAATTTTTCGTGATCAAACAACTTGTGTAATTCTGTAATAAAAGGATTGAAAAATTATCGAAATTTTGTCAATGAAGTAACTAATTTTTCGACGATTCTCAAAGTTTGTACTTTTTGTACTGAAAAATTTAAATATTTGTTTGTTGCTGCGTGCTTGGAAACATTAAACTTTAATTGACAGTCGAAATGAAATTGGCGGATCCTTTTGTCATTGAACAATGAAGGGAAGACCCTCCGAACGCTCAGAACACCTCGAAAGTGTCCGGGAGTCACTCAGAAATGCACTAATGTTATACGTTTGTAAGAGATGAGAAAAAAACATTGAAACTCCACGGGTGTCGAGCAGGGCAAACAGAGAACTTAGCATAATTTCCCCAAAACTACCGACCGCGTATTATCCGCTTCGCTGACTGGCTACTAATACACGTGTATGGGCTATTCCAACCGTAATCTATCAACGTCTCAGCCTCCAAAGATTTCACATTCAATTCCATTTTTTTTTCATCCGCATTCATTATTTTCATCTAAATGTTTCATTTTTTATCATCGCTTTTGAGTGAAAATAATTGCTGTCGATTAATCATTTTCTAGGCGGTTTTTTTTCAGATTCCACTGGTACGAATTTGGCGAATGAAAAGATGCGAATTTTAGCAGAAAATTCTTTACTGTTTACTTCGACCGCGCATGGATCACGAAAAACTTTAGTGCCAGTGAGAACATTTTTTGTTGATTGAGCAAAGTTTTTGCTGCACTAATAAATCTTGGACACTCAACTTTGCTGAGTTCATCAAATATGGATCGTCACGTCAACAGTAATTCTGCTGAAGCAACAAATTCCATTTTACTCGCCACCAGATTCGTCGATCGTCCCGCAAAAGTTTGGTTGACCAACAAAACGATTTTATCTCTGAATTATATCAGGACGTTGAACCGTTATATTACCAGCGTGAAAACATCGAAAAAGCCTAGAAAATGAGTGAAACAGCTCCGTAAAGTGTTGGGAAGAAACCTGTCAAAAAATTGTTTAGAAAAAATGTTCCTTCAGTTTCTCGTAAGATTTGGTGACGGAAAATTGGGCTCGAATAGAGTGAACAAGTTGCAGCCAGGAAGATTGAAATTGTGTGAAAAATCACTTCTTAATACCACTAATTTGGTTTTTAATTCGAAATTTGTTCAAACTGAAAGTGTCCCTTCCCAGGAAGAGGTAAATTCGTCACGGACCGTCTTATGGACGTATCGACACTTTCCTTTCGCCTCACAATATGCACACGGGTGGCCCCCGCCACGGCAACGATCGAGCACCAGTTCTGAGCGAGTTCTAAAGTTATGCAAAAGAGATGCTCGTTCACGAGCCTCAATAAGGCAATCAGGAAGAATATTTCGGGCATTTGCGAGTCTAATGAGGCCGTACTGACGAACGTGTGCGAGCTTTTCAATGTTTAGCTACGAGGAAGAAACTTCAGTCTCCATTGAATAATTTTTTAATCATTGTTTAATTATATTCTGTTCAATTGATGTTTTTACTGTTGAAAAAATGGAGAGACATTATTATTCGACGGCAATCGGGTTGGAAAAAACGACGATTACTTTGCTATCACGACGATTTGAAAATTATAATTACACTCATTCGTGAGAGCTCTTACTCTATTTTTTGGATTTTCGACAGAGTGAATAATTTCTATGAAAATCGAGAAGAAAACTTTGCATCACAAAATGATGATTGGAACGAAACTTCAAACTTTTCAATCATTTTTTACTCCAAATATTCGTTCAAATTGATGAAATAAATTTTCAATTACGTTCGAAAGCCAACAAGTTTCTCGTTCGTAGCCACGTCGAAACGAATATTTTCCGTTCTCATAATTCGTTCCAATAATCAAATAGCAAAAGCAATATTTCACAGTAGTGTAAAAGTAAAGAAATAGACACGTAAAAACTGAAAAGTATTATGTAAATAAAGCCGAGGGCTTGAATAATGCAGCCAGTTAAAACTGGAGCCGATTCTATACACGAAGAAACGTCAATCCAGTCAAACATCATCCACGAACTAAAACTTTCAAAACATCCATTGTCTCGTGCTAACGAGAAAAGCTTTTCCCGAAAGACCAGCAGCAGCAGCAGCAGCGAGAGAAAGCTTGTTGGGTTTCCTGCAACAAAGAGCCAGACAAAAGAGGAAATTCAAGAAAATGAAGAAAATATTTCGAGATCCGAATTCCTGGACAGACTCGAGACAAAACAATTCGATGAAGAGAACGAGAACGAAAAAGATGGAGAGCTCATAAGTGACGAATTTGAAAATTAGTGGAGCAGCAAGTATGACTAAACGTCAAGGAATTTCTAGAAACAGCCAGATATGGGAAGGTGGAGAATTATCGCATTAATTATTCATCTCCTTCTCGGAAAAGCCATCACCGCAATAATTAAAAGAAAAATATTCGAGCTGGTGTCAGTTGTCCGTATATTTATTGCTCCCCGATCGACGAGATATTCAAAAGTACGATAAAAAGTGTACAAAAGTACGTTTCACCGGGAGAAAAAGGAGCGCGGATCTCACGCAGTGCATCAAAACAGCCGAAACTTTTATCCCGGCTAATGCGTATACCTTTTGGGCAATCATCCGTAGGAGAATAAAAAAGGAAAGGTGTATCGCGCGGACATTCGGTTCTGACACGTCGCACATGTGAACACGTGTTTTTTCTCTCGTTTCTCAGAGCCCGCGATCGCTGCCATGGGAGTAGAAAAAAGAAACAAATTTCTATTAAAAGCGGCAATTAGTCCAAGTCCCCGATAAATCTTGATGAAAGATAACCGGACATCAGTCGTTGTCAAAGGCGCCTCGGGGGCGGCGAGAGGGAGCGAGAGGATCGCCGGACTCTGGGAGACCTCACACTGACTCTACAAAAAATCTACACGTGTGTGCTCCGTGCGTGTAGGTAAGTCTAGTAAGAAGAAGGAACGAACTGCGGAGCCGAGGATTCGTAGAGTTCTGGAGAACTGGTGAAGCAGTCGGGCTTTTTTTCAAAGACGGAGTTGGGGAGGGGAGAGAGAGTGAGAAAAATAAGTAAAAAGAGATCGGTCCGCTCGTGTTTTGAGTAATGGCCGATGTCTCGTTGTTATGTTAAACTTGGTGAGAATCGGGGCGGCGTTAAGCTCCATTAGAAATTTCAATGCCGCTGTTTATACTGGAAACAGCGTTGGGCGAAGGGGGAGGAAAAATTCCCCGTTCGAGGTGCCCTCGAACATTTTTTTCACTCCGCCTTTTGATTCCAGGGACCCTCGTTTATGATCGTCGATTTAGCGGAGCCGAGCAATCGTTTGGGGATCTTTCAACCCCTTGGAAACTCGGCTCGATCGGCACCCGAAAATCACGAGCTCCGGCACTTCCGGAACGGAGAATATTGGGCCCTTTCGGCTCTCAACGTAAATGCGTATTAATTGCCGAATATCAAATACACTCGGGCCACATAACTTAACATTTTAAGTGATTTGGGATACGTCCAAACTTTTAGTCCTCGACGCGTTTCGATTCCAAGGCCTCCAACAGTTGCATGTAATTATACGAATGTTAATGACCCCCATATCAATCAGTATTATTTATTACCTCATTCGTTATTACATGTTTACAAATAAAAACACTGCTTCGTACCATACTCGCAGCATTTCCATCCAATATTTCTTTGGATTCGAAAATTTCTCAAGTGTGAGCCATTTTTTCGTAAAATTGTCATTTTGTCAGCACCACGAAGGTCGAGAATCGATGACGGAATAACCGAACCCGAGTGTAGCTCCTTGAACATTGAAATATCTTTGTGGATTACATTAAGGGGGTCCCCCCGTGTGGCAGCCGGATTTTTTTGGGTTTTTTCGCCATTTTTTAAATTTGGAGGGCTTATTTATTGGTATTTCAACTTTATAATCGAGGGATTTTCGCGCTTCGAAAAACAAAATCTCAATTTTCAAAAATGTGTGCGCCACGGGATGACCCCTTTAAAAATTGGTAAATTAAAATGCAAAAATAGCATGAAATTGAAACGAAAATGCTTGGATGTTTCGACTGACTCGAAAGTCGTGAAAATGATTGAAAAAAATTTTAAAGTTTTAACGTTATTTTGTAATGGACTTTTGCCTTCATCAATGCGGCACTGCTGCTCGAATCCGTTGAAGCGTTTCGAGAATAATTCAAAAGTTACGAAAATTTGGTGTTTCTCAGACAACATATAGGCGAGGGAAAATAGACGTCGACGGCAATATTGGGGCCCATAGCGGCTGCCTCCCATGGACACGTGCTCGTTGGAAACGTTCAATATTATTTGGGGATGGCCCGAAGAGACGGGCACCGGGATACGCGAGTTGAGAAAAAGGTGACACGGAACTAAAACGATTTTGCAACACTTCTTTCACGAGGGATGACACGCCGTGTGTTCCGGAACGCACACTACAAGCGACAAAGCATCCTTCTACCAGCACTCGAATAATGTCTGCATATATTGAGTGTAAGGTGTGCAAAAATGGAAATTTTCGCGTCGCATCGGTTGCTTACCGGTTGTAGCAGGTGTTCGTACTTTGGCGAGAAGGATCCGAATGTAAAAACCTCGTTTTTCCTCGATATTTTACATTTTTTTAAGCCGTTACTTAAACTCTATAACA
The DNA here is from genome assembly GCF_019457755.1 of Venturia canescens. Lineage (NCBI taxonomy): Eukaryota > Metazoa > Arthropoda > Insecta > Hymenoptera > Ichneumonidae > Venturia > Venturia canescens. The sequence continues at coordinate 3,990,082 of NC_057423.1, read as the reverse complement.
AAAAAGTTCGTCTTGTTTTCATGCCCTCATAGAATCACAGTTTTCACTTGAAAGCAGGCTTAAAAGTTTCTTTTTGGTATAAAAAGACATCAGTTAAAATTCGAGCCCTTAATATTAATATTTAGACGATCCGCATCGCACTTTTTCTAATTTTCATAAGAATAACATTGGAAAATTCTTATTTGCACATTCTGATTTTTATTGCTAGCCCATCGTGACTCATTAAAAAAATCTCTTCACTTATTGTTGTAGAGAATCGCGCGCCCTACAAAAAAGGCCTCTTATGATTTTCCGCTAAACCTAATAGTTCATAAGTTGTTAGAGGTCAAAGTTCAATTTATCGAAAATTTGACCGTTTTCAGACTAGCCAAATATCAATATTAAGGGCTCAAATTTTAACTGATGTCTTTTTATACCAAAAAGAAACTTTCAAGCCTGTTTGCGGGCAAAAACAAAAAAAAAATTTCTTTTCAATCACCCTAGTGTAGGCAAAGTCTCTACAAAAATTTGAGTTTATCACTGAACCTTTGGCCAGATCACTCGATAAAAAAGAAAATTTCATGCTGACCTTTAATTGGAATTCCCATTTCAATAACGAATCACCCCCATCATGGAGTCAGTAAAAAAATCCAAAAATTTTGTCAAATCCAATTGGATTGCGTAATTTTTGAAATTTTCATGAGAGTTAGACAAAACCCGGATCATCTCGGTTCAAACATCCCGAACGATCCTTCAGCTGGCAATTAAGAAAATTTCCACACCATGGAAGAGCAAAAGCCAAGGACTTTTATGATATCCAGTTGCCTAAAATGAGAGCTCAGTCCTGCTCGAGGGCCTGAAGGCACGAGTGAAGGGCTAACAGCCCTGAGTGCTTACAGCCGAAAAAAACGACCCCAATCTCGAAGCTGTAAAGCGAGTCATCGAAAGATGCCAAGAATAAATGTCGGAAAACGCTGGGCTAACAATGGGGAAGTGTGTAGAGGAGCTTAATGCACGTAAACCAGGACGAAGTGGCCTCGCTTGATGGAGGAAACTGTAGAAAAATTCTCGGTAGCTCCGCAACGTGGCCATCGCGTATCACCGCGTGCTTCCGTCCGCCATGAGCGTTAAATAGCGCAACGGCCCGCGGGATACCCCGCAGCGGAAAATAATCTATTCGAAGTTTACGCGAAATTGAGTTTACAGTTGTCCCCGGGGCTGCTCCGGCGGGGGGCTCGAGGGTTACAACAGAATTCTCATGTCCGCGTATCTCACTTTTCGAGATCACACAATTCGACTGTGCACCCAAAGTGTGCGCGATCCTGTTCGCTGCTGTGTCAAACAGTGAGAAACGCGAGGCAAAAGTACGGAGAAAAGCTGCGTTGTAAATCTTGTCCCAATCCTCACCTCGGCCTGGACCAGCACAATATTTGTAGCCTACCACCGTCGGATTCTCATTGTCCTCGCCTGGCAGCAGAAACACAGCCTCGCGTTCTTCCGATCTCGAGTCTGCAACTTTGAGCCTCTGCGCGTCCCCCGGCCCGTTTCAGGTACCATTTTTTCCTCCCTGCTCGTCATCGGATAATTGGAAATCGACGAGGACGTTCGATCGTTTTTTCCAATAATTCGACGCCCGGAGCGTGCACGAGTCAATCCGCCAAAGTCGACGTGACGAGGGAAGATAACCCCTTAAAAAGCTACGACCCAGAAGAGCGTCCAGGCGCTTCGGAAAAACTTCGAACCAACTGTGTTTTCTCGTGCAATCAAGTGAAATTAAAAACACTACTATTAAGGTAGTGTCTTGACAGCAGAAGTGATTTTCCTGCTGACGAGGACTCAAACCCCCCCCGAGTCATTCGACCTTCCCTTGAAAAGCTACAGCAAGTGAAACAGTGCGGTGCAGTAGTTTCGTACCGAGCGAAAAAGACCTCCCGCAGCTGCCCCGTTCCAACTAGTTCTGCCAACTTTCGACCTGTTCCCTGGAAGCTTCTCTCTTTTTCGCTGGAGCGATTCAAAGTGAGTTTTTCTCTCTCTCTCACACAATGACGTTTCGCAGTGCTCAGTGACCGGGCGGTTTGGTCCTCTCTCGAGCACGCTACCGTTCGCGCAGCGGTGGCGTCCCGAAGCTCGACCAGGCGGCAAAAAGATTTACAACTTTGGTGCGCAGTGTTATATTAGTTTAACGCGAGGCAGAGCGTAGCGCCTCCTTTTTTCGCTGGGACTGGTGCATAACGAAGAGCTCTCTATGTACTTAGTGCATGCGCGTGTGCGTGTGGGTGCAGGCGTTGGTGTGCGTCGTACATACTTTTATACAAGAGAGCCAACACCGTCATAAAATTTATAACGTCCCATCATACATTCATTATGATTTTACTCACCGGACGACAGACTGGAGCGTTGTAAATATTCCTCGTTCCGAGAGACAGCCTCGCGCAGTCGTGTGCACTTAGCCATCTCTGCGTGTGTGTCGCTCCGGTCCGCACAGACACACGTTAATTTTTTCTCCTCAACACGATTATCCCTCGCCCCGATCTCCAGAAGTACGCGTCGAATTTTCACGCAATTTTCCTTCCCTTTATTCCGGACAGTGGATCTTCCTCGTTAAAAGAAATTACGAGATCCTCGATTGCATTTACAGGAGAGAGAGAGAGAGAGAGAGGAAGAGAGGGTTTGAAAAAACTGCTACGATTTTCGCAGCGCAGTTTGAAAAGTCACCAGTAACTAGTTACTCGCGACCTTCCGTTTCCTTGCTTTTCCCCACTGCATGGAAACGCTTCGCCGTGTTTTTTCCTCTCCTCATTTTTCATCAGCGACTCTAGCACAGAATTTTTTGCTTTCGTGTCATTTTACGATTCTTCGTAAAATTTACAACCATCCGTCATAGCTGTATCATGATTTTACTTCCTGACACACCAAAGGCTGTAAATTATCTTTGGGTATATAAACTTACGTGCATACCACAGTATATTATGGACGGTGACAGGCAAGCGTGTGCGCAACCCCCATTCGATTCTGCGTACATATCTACAACTCCTCTGTTCATGCACGTCTCTTTTTTCACATGTTTACTTGCACAACGAGCTCTGACACTCAAGGGATTAGTTTTTCACGCAATTATCCCGAATAATCACTCGCTTTTCGCTGATTAATGCTGCAACAGGGAAGCTCCGCTCCTCCTTAATGATGGGAAAGGGCTCCGAAAATCATTTCGTGCAAACGAACCTTCGCTCTGTTGACACACGATCTCGTGAAAGGCCCAACGAGATTTTGCTTCTTTTTTTTCATTCCTTTCGTGCGGTGTGCTTCCCGGACGGTTTGAAACAATTGGGAGGTTATCAAAAGGCATTAAGGGGAAGAGGATTTTTAATCGAAATGCGACAATCTATTCGGCCTCTTCGAGTCCCATTCTTTGAGCTGCTGCCTCATCTCGTTCCCCGGGTCAAATTATACCCTCCATCCGTCTCAGTTCGAGCTCGCAGCTTTAATTACTTCTCTGCATACAGTCGTAACTCATAGCTATAAACGCAAATAATCGCTTATACACACACATGTGCACATAAATAACTTAAAGGTACTTTCACAGGCGCAGTCAGCGTGCTCGTAAGCGGCACAAAGTCCCCGCTCGGCCCATGTGACTTTCAACGGGTCCAGCAATTAAGAAAAGCAATTTGTGAATATTCCGACCTCATTTTTCCTCCCCCCGTCGCATCCGACCTCAAAGTTTCATGCGGAGGTTTGCACATGCGAAAACGACGCAGCGAGCCTGTTCGGAAGATTCTGCGAGGAGCCTAATCACGAAGGAACAACTTTTCCCGCCATTCGTTCCCGAGAAAATGGCGAGGATTTCTGCTCTTCGGTCGAAATCTTCCCGAAATGCTAATCGCCGTTTTCGTCGAGCCTCCCGTCCTCCGATGCCGATACAGACCGATACGCAAACGCCGAGATCAATCTCCATCCGGCCCCATCAAGTCTAATACGCTCGCTACGAGTTTCCCCTCAATACACGCGACGCAGATGCGCGTGTATGTGCATGCACGTATCCAGATGGAGCCTCGACCGTAGGCGTAAACTCGCCGGGTGTACGCCCATCTGAGAATTGCATGTTCACCAACCACGTGGATCGAAGGCGTATCCATAGATGTGGGGGGCCCCCCAGAGACTTTCGAATCGTCGTCGGGAGTTTTTCGAACAATCGTCAGCCCCTTCGAGCTGGAGATATCCCTTGCTCGTGCTGTTCGGAATCCTCTTCGGGGCCCTCTTCGTCACCAAACGATTCTCTCTCTCTCTCTCTCTCTCACTTTTACTTTTCCCTTGTCTCGCTCGCTCTTCGCCGGATCCCTCGAACCGAAATACACACCGAAGAAGAGGAGAGAGCCCCCTGACCTGAGCTGAAGAGCCTCCACACACCGACGACTCTGACAATCAAGTTATTGCTGTGAAACCCCTCGTAACGAAAGCCACGCGATCCCTTGCCTCTCGCGGACTTTATCTCTCTTTCATCTCCCTTTTCCTCTCTCTCTTCCCTCTCTAACTCGCGAGGAAACTCGACCCCCCTCGATAGCACCCTCTCGCTATCTCGCTCACGCGTTATCCGTGTCTTCCTCGTGATTCGCCATCGGGGCCCCCGCGGACGCGGCAATCGCGAAAACATTTATCCTCGCACCGGTTTAACCGGACGTACAAAAACGCGCGAGTTTCGTCGACTTTTACACCTTTTTCGATCGACTCTCTGCTTCCTTCTTTCTTTCTTTTTATTTCTCGTGCAAAACTACCGCCCGAAATAATCGCGAGTGCATCGTAGCCTTCATGAGGCCCATCAAAGTACTAAAGTTTGTGAGTGGATATTGAGATCGTACGAGTTTTGGAATTACCGTCGTTGTGGCTATCACCGATAATCTCGTCGAATCCGGATCCATGGACGGGGCTGCGGGAATGCGTCACCTCTACGGAGGATATCCGTACCAAGGTTGCCTTTTTGTCTTCTTTTTTCTTCTTCTCTCATTCTTATGGAAATGACTTTCGACGAGTTCTTTTTCGAAGCAATCCTTATGCAATTAGCGAATCTTTCAAATGAACGCGATAACGCGGCATGGAGCAGGCTCACCGAAAATAGCGATTTCGAAGAATCAACCGATTCGACTGTGACCAATTTATGAAGCAAACGAAACCATTTCATCCGCGTACGACCATGAAAAAATTCGGCCCAAATCCAATGGCATCGCTATTGACGGCGCTCCGTGTGCCACGCTCATTGCCATTTGTCAACTCACTGACTGCAACAATGGAAGCCCAACATCCGCATCAATTCATTTCCCATTCAGCGCATTTTTTAAGTTTTTTTTTTCACACGGAGCTTATTAGAATTACACTAAAAAGCCTCGGAACGTCGATTTCCTAATTTCAGTCGTGTACGTTTACTGAAAAGTCTAAATTCAACGGTTCGCTCGTCCTCGTCGATGAACACTTTTTCAGTGGTGAAATATTTTACGATTCTTAGGACCTACTTCCTTATGGCCAATTTCACTCACCGCAGAGTTGCTCACATTTTCTTGCTCCGAGTTTTATTCTCCTCCCTCCGAAGAAAGTCTATTTTCGATCGATACAAAGAAAACAAAATTTTAGACTTTCGTGACTTTTTGTGCGACGTCGGAAGCCTCAAGAAAAAGCTTGAAAAACTGATTAATTTAATGCCAATTTTCTCAGCACTCCCAATGGCAAATCGCAGTTCTGAGATTAAACTGGTCAAACTTTCCAGCAACTTATGAAAATCTGCCAGGATTCGGGAGCTATTTTCTCCTAACTTATCCGTTCAATTGGAACGTCAAACAAGCCTCGTATCTACGATTCTTCGGGGATAGAAAGAAGGCGGGGTTGTAGCGAAGGGCTGAATAGTTTTTTCCCCGAATGTTGATTACAGTAATTACAAGTCAGCAGTGGATCCTCGGCGCAGGACCGAACGGCAGGACTCGGTAAATAGCAGAAACATAGTAATTATGTCACGAGAAGGTGCATTTTGTATGAGCCTGAGAGCGAGAGAGAGGGACAAAAAGATTGCAGGCTTTCCGATGATAGGACGCTTCGAGTGGTGTCACGTAGAAAGAGCAGCTAATACGAGTGCCCGTGCGGACTTTATACTCGTTAGTTGGGAGAGACGAAAAAGTAAAAAGGCAAAACGGAGCGAAGAGATGAAAAAAGATGTTTCGGTAGAATGCGAGAAAGAGGGAGGGAGAGAGCGATGGAAAGGAAGATCTTTTCTCGTGCGTTGTGTAGCACGCGGACCCGCCGCGAATTACCGAACACGCCTACCCTATAAGCATACACTAACTTCACCAATTTAACGCCATTTACAAGCCTCTTTTTTCTCTCCTTTCGCGTTATTATTTCCCTATCTCTTCTCATAGACCTTTTCCAATTGAATAAAACGGAATGAGACTCTTCGGGAATCGTTATCTTTTGACTACATCGATATTAATTGATTCCTCAAAGCCATGACGAAACTGAACCGGCTGCTGGTACAAAGTATCTTGAAAGCTCTTGAAACTTTACAAATTCGAATTGAATGAGCGCTCGAATGACTCAATTTACTTCTTTCGATCAGTGCACGGCCGCTGTAAAATTTGATTCCGAAAAGAAGAATTCTGCTCTGAAATTCTTTACTTCCTGGATCCGTTTTCACACAAACGCACCAACGAGAATAATTGCGCGAAATTTCCGACGGGGATGAATTTTAAAAAGGAAAGAAAACTTAGAAAAACTACGCGTCATTAAAAAAGAAGAATCCTGATAATGAAATACTGAAATTTTGAATTTTTTCAACATTTTTTACCGTTTTTTCAATATTAAATCTGTCACATTTTCTGACAGCCCCGTGCCCTCGGCGCTAGGATACACGAAATCGAAGTATAAATGAAAACATAGAGGGAAATTAGTTGGAGAATTTAATGAAAAAGTTGCGACGTCGATGATCGAACGAGCACGAACGAAGATAAAATTTTTCTTATTTTTCAAACACAGGACAAGGTCGAATGAATCAACTGGGCGGCGTATTCATAAATGGACGACCTTTGCCAAATGTGATAAGACTGAAAATCGTCGAGATGGCTGCAGCAGGAGTCAGGCCGTGTGTGATATCACGTCAATTGAGGGTGTCACACGGTTGTGTATCGAAAATACTGAACAGATATTCCGAGACTGGCTCGATAAGGCCGGGAGTAATCGGAGGAAGTAAGCCACGTGTTGCCACGCCGGAAGTTGAATCCAGAATCGAGGAGCTCAAACGCGAAAATCCGGGTATTTTTGCGTGGGAAATTCGGGATAAACTTATTAAGGTAATTAAGAGAAATATTTATGTTTCATTATCACTGTCAACAAGCGTGATTGCAACGAAATCAAAAGTGTAATTTCGTCACATAAACTAAGGCGTCCCTTGAATCCCAGCAAGCTCTCGGAAAGCATGCCGCGAATTCCCAAATAAAAATTTCCATTTTTCCAAAACCCCAGTCCGATGTAATTTTGAACTAGAAAATCATTCCGATTGTGCCAAGTTCCAAGTGCCAGATGTTGCCCGAAGCAATTTTCTCCCGGACTCGTGGACACCTGAGCGTATCAAAAATTCCAAGTCAAATTTCCTCAAGCTATAATATTGGCTCGTAGCCGATAATGGAACAGGCGTTCGAGATGATTTTCAATCTTCTTCGAGAGGGAGGGGAGAGACGCGACCACGGAGACGTTTTTCCTTCCGGCAAGCTATTGACCCTTGCAACGATCACGGAGAACGGTCTCGTAGTAGATAAAGATAAAAGTAAAATGCCCTAGCACGATATGGGCCGGAGTCTGGCTTTCAAAAGGGCGTTTTTACGAGGGCACAAAGAACGCGTTATTGCCCTTGCAGCGCGCGGCACATCGCGTTTCTATACATGCACACAAACGGCGGAGGATCTTGTATCGCAAGCTGCGATCATCCACCACGCGCGGATCGATTTTTTTTCGAGTTCCCAGCAGAGGCGGGCGTAACACACGGCTATGTATATATCTAAATGCACATACAGAGGGATCTACGTACGTATTAAGAGGCCTTGGGCGACATACGGGCGCGTGTCCTCTAATACGTTTGTGCCGACCGGCGGAACGCACCCACTACTCAATGCTGCATGTGGCCATTTCTGCTCCTCGCTTTCTTCCCTCTTCCTCTTCCCTTCCGCCTTATAAATCGCGCTCTATTATTCCCGGCTCGTTTTTCTATGCGATCGATCGTAGCTCGGGCGGATGAATCGATGTGCTTTTATCACCGGGCGCGATCGCCGCGTCGTATCACAAGTAGAACGTTCTTTACGATCAATAATAAGGGGAGGCGATAATAACGGATGCTAACGGGCCCAAAGTGGCTCGTAATAATCGAATTAGAGCCCGGAGATAAGGCTCCGCGCATGGAGTGTGAATTTCCGACATTCGCATTTCCATTGCTCCAAGATTCGCGGGCTCGGAGTTCCCAGAAGCAGGGGCAGCGATGGCGATGAAGCTGCGGAAAAGCTCTGCGCTTCTTCTCGAGTTTTCTTACCCCGATGAAAGTGAGAAAAATCGCGAGAACGCGCACCTAAAATTCACTCCGGCTCCTGCCTCCCGCGGTCCCTTCCTCGATCCCCTGATAAAGAGATAAATTGCATTCTGAAAAAAAGACAAGCATGCCAAGCTTTCGTGGTTTTGTGCCTCAACGTAAAGTATCCGCAGCTACAGACACGCGCTCGAATACATACCCGCGGACCTTTCTTCCTACACGGAGAGCGCGCGAGCCTCTTTTGTATCGGCGGGCTTTACGTGTGCACAGTATCAGAAAGCACGTACGTTGTTGCGCGGAGGAAGGGCAGCCGCTCGAGGAGACCGTGGTCGGCATTAATACGGCATTTAATGTTGGAAGGGGGCGTTCCCCGGGCCCCGCGAGAGGGCCCCCGAGGCTCTTTTCTCCATCTCTCTTTTCCTGTCATCGCCCTGATCCCGAGCCTCACATGCGGCACACACGCACACGCTTATGGGAGATTCGGTGTGTTGCTCGTGCATTTCTACATACTCACCTACGGGTTTCTTCATCCGCGTTGATATACTCGTACACACGAACGGAACCACGCTCGCCTCTCGTGCCACGAGCACGATCGTTATTGTTTCTGAGATCCGCGGGCCCTCGATCTTGCTAAGATCCCAACGAGATAACGGATCGAGTTGAAGCGCATTGAGATAAAAGAACAAACGAGAAGCTCGAAAAATGAGGGACCGATGATCGCTGCAAATTTCTTGTTTTCTTGGTCCTCGATCTTCTATCACTTCGAGTCCCACTCGAGGAATAACGCGGCACGGGGCTTTTGTCCTATCCTCGCACTTCCTCCTTCTCGTTACGGTATTCGCTCTTCGATTCTCTACAGTGTGGAATCCTCGGCCGGAGATCTCGCTGTCTCGATGCAGTTTCGTGGATTTTTTACCGTTGGGATTCATCGAGGTCGAGGAGAGCGTCTAATTTTATTGGCCACTGAAATCATGTTCCTTTTTCTTTGAGGAAAAGTATGTTTCTGTGAGATTCTGCAGAAAGATTCTTCGCGATGTTTTGTTTATGTGCTTCGTTTATTCATTCGGACTTTTCGAACGTCGATATATCACAGTTTTTCTCTTCTCATTGGCTCGCTTTTTTTCCTTTGTGTCGGAATACTTTCGGGTTAACGATCCACGTACTTTTACAATTCGTGTACATCGAACGTACGTTTATCAATCTCGTGAAACGCGTGAAGAGCCGGGTGGAGAGAGATAATTACGCTGGTGTTTCCGGCGAAAGTTTCAACGAAGGATTTTTCTCTTCTCTTTATTCTTGTTATTTCTTATTTTATGATCCACGGGCCCGTGCATACATGCGTCGTATGTGAGCCCAGGAAATAGGTATTATCTTGAAAATAATTGTGCGTGCAATGTTATTATCGTTATTGAAAGTTAAAATACGAGATTAAATAATTATCGCGTTCTTTTACGCATACGTGCGACGACGAAGTTTCGAAATTATCGCGTACATTAAACACGTTATTGTTTTCCATAAAGTGGCGCGTTTCGCGATTCGAATCTTTTTTCGCATTCGTGGGAGAACACTTTTATGACTCCTTGACGTAAAAAACTCATTTTCTTCGGAATTATTTATTTTCTGGATCGCCCGTCAGACGAATGAGGGACTCGCTTTGCAAACGCTCACCAAAACATTGATTTTCAAATCAAGAAATTATTCCAATCGTTATCAAGTCACGATGTCGACTCTCCTTACGTGTTGTTTCACCAAAAACAACTGTTTCGTCTCCCCAACCACGAAAGCTCTCGGCAGTATCAAAAAATTGAATATCATGCGAGGAAACTGTTTTTTTTTTAAATTAAGGAAAAATACTTGAAAGAGCCCTCGATACGAGTGCGGAATGAAAGTGAAGAAAAACCATTCGTTATTGAGAATAATTCGTGATAATTTTTCACATCGAGAAAGAAAAGATTTTTCGTGAAGCCAGCTGATATATGTGTCTCAGCTACCTGAGCAGTGGCGCTTCGGAATGACCAGGAACGAGAATCATTAATCATGCGATCGCTGCCCCCCTCGACCGCTCTCCCTCATCTCCCTTTCTCCGGCTTTAGACCGATTCACGCGAAACTCTACACGCTGTTATTGTGCCGCAGGAAAACTTTTTGGATCCTCCGAGCGTGACTTCGATCAGTAGACTGCTTCGGGGAGGAAGACCGGGCGATGACAGCAAGAAGGATTATTCCATCGACGGGATCCTCGGTGGTGGTGAGTTTGAGATTTCTTTCAATTTGTTTTACTTAATTATGCAAAGCGGTTCTGGGCCGTTGAGGGGTTGGAAAATTGGGGCTCGAGGGTTAGATTTGTAGTGAGAAAAATGTGGAAAAATCCGGGAATGAGAATCTCCACGATGATTCGAGGAATCGGAGCCGATGAGATTGCAAGAGACTTTGCGACAACCGACAAAAAAATGAAGTCGTTTATGCCACCTTTTTACAAAATAAAAACAAAACTTCCCTCGGTTCGTGTCAACGAAAGAAAGCAGAAACGGAGCTGACCATGAAAGAGTATGAAAGAGAGCTTTTAAAGAATCACGAGCAGAATATCTTCCGACGAAGTTTGACGTGAGAGCGTTCACGCGGCAATATAACACGCGAGGGGCTCACACGAGTGTGAACACGAGGAAAGTCAAGGTGTATTGTATTAGATTCGGTCTTGGACTCTCCCGACTTGCTCGATGGACGGTAAGACGACGATGACGAGCCAAGAGCAACGTTGAGAGAGAGCAAGAGAGAAGGAGCAAAAGGAGGAAGAAAGAGCGAGTTTCTCCCTTCGGTCCTCGGGCGAGGGAGAGAAACGAGTCGAAAAAGTTGGCACGGCCGAGACGACGGCGGCGGCGGAGGCTGCAGGACCGCAGGATTTAATCTCCGGTGGGCGTGAGCCTGGATTAACCAGGTTGCCCACACGTCCGACAAACGGATTACAGGAGTGTCAATATCTTACGGGCCAAAAGGCGAGCACGCATTATCCTTCTTCTTTCCTTCACTCCGTTCCTCATTCTCTCACTGTACTCTCGTATTAATTTATACATGTTTATAAATACATTTTTTAATCGCACGCTGCTGTTCCTAATTGTAACGAAAGCCAGCACGAATGAGTGAGGGAAAAATAACAGAAGACAAAACGAAAAGAGTCGTTTTTCGTCGAGAGGATTTGGAAAGAGGCGATCGTGCGGGGGACTTCGGAGAGACTTCGAGGGGAAGAACATTGGAGAAGATTCGAAAAAATGAGAAACAATGTTGTAATTTATCGAGCCCAAATTTTCACAATCTCAGTCGCTCCAATCGGAATTTCTTTCTCGAAACCATTGAGTATTCGTGCATCTGAAAAAAATCCTCGAAAATGTTGTCTCCCCCAAAAAATTGGACTCGGCTACGATCCAATAGAGTTTGAGAGAATCTTCATCGGGGCCCTCGGAAGGAATGTTGGCTTATTCAAGAATATGAAGGATGAGAATTCCGAGGGCCCGATATACTTATGTTTTGGATCGTGATCTCGAAATCAGGCTTTCAGAACTGACGCAACACATTCGAGCGACGCTCGCGCAGCGATACACACCAAGACAGAAACTCGATGATCGCGAGAATGTGAGGAACGAGCGGCCACCAAAAGACCGCGCTCGCCAAGTACAGTTTGAGCAGGATCTTCTCTGCTCTCAACCTGTGGACCATGCAGGAGTTCCAGGTGGGGGAGGAGGCTTTCTCTCTCGCGAGAATCCCGCGGAGATCAAACGCACCGCCTGCCACACGTCGCCAGTGGTGCTCATTCGAGCATCCCTCGCATCCGAGCCCGTAGAACTTCGAGCACGTCTCGTGAGCCCCAGCCTCGATCGACGAGTCCGATTGCGCCGAGGGATTATTTCCTGGTCGTTTCCGCAGAGTGTGAAAAACTATAAAAGATTCAGAATTGATCAATTATCGAAAATAAAGTTAATAAAATCGGAAAATTTCGAATAAATTTGGCGAAGAACGAAAGAAAAAGTTTGCCCGAAAAAACTTGTCTGAGGAGGAGCGACATCGATGTTGGTGACGAAAGATCGAAATTGTTCGATCATTCCGACATTGATTCGATGCGAATAGCCGCGAATGACACAGCGCTCTCCTCGCGTCGCGCATTGATAGATTATTACGAGTGCGGTGCGTGGACTGCGGAACGTTGCGTGAAAAAATGCGTTTACGGAGATTTTCCATCGTCGTTATCTCCCTCATATAAGTGCAAAACTTGGCATAATGCACTCCGCAATATTGTCCTTGTTTTTCTTTATTTCTTTGATCTTTCTCTCTCGTTCTCTGCTCGCTCGCCGCTCTCCCGTTTCTCTCTTTCCGTATAGCGGGCGCGTAGTGACGCTAAAATTGGCTAAACACTCGTAAACGTTTGGAGAACATGAGACTAATAATCGTTCGTTTCGTATTGGCTTATCCTCAGCGGAGAGTACGCAACACAGGCGCGCGCGGACGCACACACGTGAATGCGCGCCGTGGCCAGACGACGCACGAACACTTGAAATTGTGATCCTTTATGATCGTTTCTCGCGAGACCATAATTACTTTTCTTTTAATACCTGTTCCAAGATATACCGTACGATTACCTCATCGTCTCCGAAGTTCTTTATTTTTTCTCCTTCTTCTTCTTCTTCTTCTTGTCTTTGACTGTAACGAATAATTATTATTTCTTTTTTCTTAAACAAAAATTCATCGGGACGTGTAATTACGCGAACTGGCTCATCATTCTGGGCGAGAATTTCGAACGTTTACCGTTAGCCTTTCATTGGGGAATAGATTTAACTCAAATTGATTAAATCGAATCATTTGTCAAGGGAAACAAGGAAGCGATCATAAGTGCGACGGCATTTTTCCTGCGGGCCAACAAAAGTACTTTCGTTGGCCAAACATCGTTGGACAATTAATCGGAGATCGTGTTCCTTGATTGGGAGAGTCCTCCGATTAGTGGAGAACAGAAGAAAAGTTGTCGGCGAATGAGGAAAAGTACGTGAGGCGTCATAATTACGAGTAATTTACTCGCAGCCTCCGCAATCCACTTTGCAGTAAACAGCACATCACTGGAATCAGTTAACCGAAGGCGGTCCCATTGAAATGCGACGCGTAACAGCGAAATCATCGCAGAAGTTGCGAAACTATTATAAAAACACGTGGGAGCAGAAGAAAAAATAGAGAAACAATGAGAAAAGGAAATGAGTCGTTGGAGAAGTTGATGGAAACAGGATGAATTGACGAATCACTGGAAAAACTGGAGTTTAAAAAATAAGAATGCCCCGGTAAATGAAATAGAGATGAGGACGCCACGCGAGCACCTCTGATCGTCGTTTTTCGTGTACATCTGAATACAAGAAGAAGAAAAAGGAAGGGAAAGAGAGAGGCAAAAGTGTCGGTCGGATCGGGGGTATAGGTGTCGGCGGGCCACGCAACACCAGGAATGACACGTAGCCTCCGTGGCTTTCTTATTCCGTCTTATTTCCCTTCGCTTTGGCCTCATGCCGCCGACGAGGGATTAGCCTAATGGGTCCTGCCCACCCCTCGCAATCCTTTTTCTCCTCGCACTCTCCCGCGTCTTTCCCTTCGCCCCTCCGTCCTTTTTCCTCCTCCGTCGGCGGACTCAATATCGCGCGTATATTCAAAATTGATCCCTGGCCTCGCCCCCGTGTCGCCACGCATCGCTTCGGAAAGCAATCCCCATACTTGACCTTTTAATGCTCACTTTCACTGGGCTCGCGCGTTATGCCGAAGGATGGAGATGAGCTTTAATCCTCGTGTTCAATTAATTCGAATTTGATCGATTCGCGGCGAAGAACGAAACTTCAAAACACCGCGATACACACTCTCGCAGCTGGGACGCGAATCCAACGTTTCGTACGTCACTCCGCAAGCTTCTTCTTCGGCTCGAGGAGTCACAAAAATCATCGAGGGTTCGAAAAAAAACTTGAAAAACAAATTTATCGATCGCTTTTTCCTCTTCATCTGACAATCCCCTTTGAATAAATAACCGCAGAGAAAAAACAGGTAGTTCGAACGTGTTTATCGCCGTACAGGAACTTACGACGAGAATATCATCTCTCGGGCGCGTCTTTTACGCGTGTCAAATCCGGGCCTCGCGCGCCCCGATACGACGCCAAAGAACTCGTCGGCGGGTCAATTATTAATGCATGTTTTAGCGAATGCGTGTGAGCTCGAATTTCAAATCGTTTCTCGCGTATGATAGAGTCGTAATGCAATGCCATTTTCCTGACAGCCTCCCGGGCCTGTCTTCTCTGCTACATTCGCTTATTCCTCTTATTTTGTACGTCCGTAGAAGCTGTTTTACGCAGCCGTACATCTTGGTACTTTATCGGGAGCACATCCTGAGACAAATCGATTTCTCGCGCAAATACATGCTGCGCGATATTAATGTCGGGGATGAAAAAGCTCCGCGGCTCCGCACACCGACTGAGATATTCTACTTTGGATCATCCGTGGCCGGAGACTCTTTTCGGAGCATGAAAAAACCTCGCGCGTCACTGAACGAGAAAATATATACACATATTTATTATTTAAGCTACTTGGGCGGTACAGTCGCGTCGATCGGACACTGAGATTTGAGAAATTCCGTGCTCTCACTTCCACCTTCCATGGGGACCGACAAAATGGGCTTTGGTACAATTCAAAGTCGATTGCTTCGCGTAATCATCGAGAGTTTTCACGGCTTACAAACATTTTTGACGGTTTTCAGATTTGAGGATTTTTACGCTCGCGAAAATGGAGTCGAAAATTTCAGTTCGTTGTACTCGATGAAGCGATAGAATAAAATGTTGTTAAGTAGCTTTTACGATAAGGTGAAAACGAGATTAATTATCGCAATTTCGTTACCTGAGAAAAGGAGTTAACGAACATTCTTTTTTTCTTGTCGTTAACACTCGAGCTTTTGATCGCTTGATTTTATCGTCAAATTCTAAATCGTTCGTCCCGTCAGGAGAGTTTTTCCATTGGCTGCTTATACTTTTTGTAAATGCCTGCGAATAATTTCCGAAGGATTAGTGCGATGGACTGACGCGACTGTACACTCGCGGAGCTTCCTTAAGTGAGTTTTTTCAAGAACGCTCGTATCAGAATCTCATACAACCTAATGCGTTTGGTTAACACTCACGATCCCGAGACTCTCTTGAGCTCTTTGCTTCGGATTGGCAGGCAGCATAATACTCTCGGTGTGTCACACAAAACGGTGGAACAGATAATCCTCGTATTCGTCACAATTTCGTTTCATTTTATTTGCCTATCTCGACTTTTCAATCGTCCCAAGACACGCCATGATGCTCAACGTATATATCAAGTTTTCAGTTTTCTTTACATGCCTCGTTTCATATATTCTTCATTTAAATAAATGCATTAATACACCAGCAGCATATTATAGAGTCGCGTGAACCACTTTCGTCGTTCTATTCCTACCGGGATCGCGAAGAAACCACCGCAAATCGATCATCCAATTTGTTCAATTCCATAATTATCGCCTCGACACGGAGAGAATCAAACGATAATATTTAGCGTGAAATTCACTGTTAAATTTATCGAATATATTTGACTGCGTGGACGAGTTAACGAAAAATATTTATTCCAGTAGCGCACTGTCAAATTTTCAATATTTTGCGAATTTTTTAGTTTTATAATAGCAAATATTACAGATTGTGAAATTTACGATGTGTATACGAAAATGTACAAAACGTTTAGTCAATTTTACGGTGCATCAAGGTAAAATGTCTTTGCCTTAACGTACTTCAACAAGGGGCTGAGCATGTGAAAAGAATGGGGAAATAATTTTCTCCATGGAGAATTGAGAGATGATCGAATTGACAAAAACACGAATGTTCCGTCTTCAAATAAAATTTCATGATTTTTTTATATCCTCGAACGTCGTCATTCGTAGTCTAGGAAATTGTTTCGTCCTCCTCAAGACTTTCAACATTCAAAAAACGGATCTCTGCCAAAAAAATGGGTGAAAGGCAAATAAAGAAGAGTGTGGATTTCGTTCCACTAAACGCGAAGCAACGTTTTAGAATCAAACTCCAGAGCATCGTCAGAAAACAATCCTGGGCTATTCCCACTCCACTACCTGCGACTCGAGCATATTTTTATTGGAAACGTTAAGTCTGACGCGATCGAAGGAGCCGCGCCCGAGGAATGCCCTTTACCAGCAGTGTGTCATAATTCTTCAAAGCAGCAACTTGAAACAGGAGTGAAATAAATTCTGCTACTCCGTTGGAGGAGAGAACTCATTGCGGAAACGATTTAATCAGAACATCCTGATAAGGCACCCATATTTACAGGGAGAATTTAAAGCGAGTAAAATGCTAATTCGAGGGAGATCGAAGTCCCGGGATCGAGCTAAGAAAAGCCTGGCGATGTACGAGCACGCTCATATATCCGTACGCATAAGCACACGGATTGCATATAAATATAGTACAAAGTATAATCGCGGATAGCTATCGCTCCAACAGAAGGAAATTCTAAGCGCGAAAGCCTTGTACTATGTAATTATACAGGCCGTGTATACGAGCTATAGCGAGAAAGATCATATCGATTCGTGATCCAGACCACCGACGTAGTTCCTTCGAAAGCCGAGCACACGAGGCGATCTCTCGTCGAGATGAAAGCGTCACGATAAAACGGCAACTGGAAGTCGAAACGGAGGGCTCGGTTGCTCCGATAATGTTTCTGTGAAAGTATTTCAAGAAAATAGTTACAATTTTCGGATCGAAAAGTGGCTGGGAGCCGGGTCAGTGGAGGCAGCGCACCGAGTGACGTCCTCCAAATCAAGGAATCCGTTCGATCTTCACGGAAGCCTTTTAGCAGGGCGCGCAGTCGACGAATATCGCTAAAGGGGCTGGCGACAGTCCGGTATCAGAGTCGTGCGGTCAGGTCGAGCGAGCGGGGCCTCTAAAAACGGCGATGAAGAGCCGCGGAATGATTTTCCTCGTTCCCTCGACAAAGGGCCGAAACGCGATGGAGTTTGGAAGAAGTTTGTGCCCTGTGAAGATGAATCGGAAGCTGGGATGACCGTTGGAGATGAGACGAGTACGGAGAGGAAATTTGCAGGGCGATTGCAGGCTGGCTCGTGAAGCGGGAACGACTCCGTCGTCGAATCCGTCGTGGTTTCGTCGGATAGTGACGAAAAATGGTGAAAAGGAGAGGAGAAGAGCTGTGTATAATAAAGCACGGGCGTTGACAGGGGCAGAACACACCGCGCCACCCTTGCAGCATGTCAACCACGCCGCGGGGCAGGAACGCTACTTTTGTTGGCATTGTGATCGAATACAGAAGCCTTCGAAGAGGGCATTCGTTACCGTTTAAGGGAAAGACCTCACACACGCTCTAACGCGACGTTTTTCGGACCCCCATGAGTCGATTTGGAGTAGAAACGAGCGGTAGGTGGCTGCACGTACTCCGTGCGAGTGCGCTAGGAATGGAAGAAAAGAGGGAAAAGAGGATGTTGCGCGGAGGCGAAGGGAGGGAGAAGGGCTCCGAAGGCGCGCGGTCCACCCTGCAGGGAAAGGCGAGGAGAGGGACAGAAAAGGAGCGATACTTTCATTCTCTCTCTCTCTCTCTCTCTCTCTCTCTCTCTCTCTCTCTCTCGGCGTTCGGTAGATTTATAGCCCACGAGGTGCGGCACCTTTTTCACCATTCATTGGGAGGCCCGTCGTGCAATTCGACACGCGGAAAGCACGCAACTCTCTCGCAGAGCGATCCCCGAGATGAGAGAGAAAAAGGGAGGTGGAGATCCATGGAAAAACAGACCAGAAGCGACGACTCGAGATCTCCGTTGGGGACAGAATTTTATCCAAAAGACAACTGCGACTGAGATATCGCATTTCGTTCAAGGGATTTTTCGATAGCGACAACGGGGCGAGCTTCCTATCGTAGAATTATCGATGGAAATAACATTTAGAAAAACATCGGTTTCACTCTAAATTGCTGACCGAATCGACACTCAAATAAAAGTAGCTTCAATTCTGAGGGGAATATTCTCTTCGTCGAACAAACTCCCATGCGGTTGAGGGCAAAAATATTGCGAATTCAGTTCAAAATAGTTGGACGGAATTGACGATTTTCTGTCCAAACAAATCGGTTTTATCGAACGAACGAAATTTCCTCTCTCCCCGATCATTCCACATTTCGATGATTGAACAACTCCTCACAGAACTTGTGATTTAATGACTTTTGACGCGTATACGTCAGATGCCCAATTACGGTGCACGATCAAGCCCGACGCCGTAACTGCAAAATTGGTAAAATCAATCGAACGAGACTTGATGCTTGCCACGTGGGAAATTGGCCAAAATACCAAGAGTCAATCGCTCGATGTGCCGCACGTACGCGTAAAATACACGAAACGCCGACAGCGGGGATGCTGACGAGCACATTTCTCGATGACGATGCTAAATCACTCGCGAGCAAGGAATAGAATTCAATCGGAGTTTTCGAATGAGAGAAAGAGTGTGAGAGAGTCAGGCAAATGGGATGATCGACGAAGAAGAAAGTGAGGGAGAGAGCAACAGCGAAAGATATTCATACACGCGTGTGAGCTGGTATTTGCTCTCGAGAAAGCGCGGAAGAACACATGCACGGATAAAAGCCCCAAGGGGATGCAGCAGCCTACTAATTGATTACACGCATCTTTTCACGCGATCTATTCATCCAATCCCAAGTGGCTTTTCATCATCGAAAGGATCCTTATTGATTATGCCTATCACAGGTGTTAAAACGTTTACACATGTACGTGTGTGCCTGCAGCTCTTGCACGTGGCGTCGTTCACGTGTCCCGAGACACATTTACGACTCGAAAAAGCGCACTCAAATGTCGGCATTTTCAAAAATTCCTCTCCTGAAAAGTCGGACTCTTCTTCAAGATGTTCGATCGATAAATCGGGGAAAACATTCGATCTTGAAAAGTTGGGAAACAAAAAACGTAGCGTATAAGAATATCCTAAAGATATTGAGAGCAAAATTAAAATCTCAAGCACAAATGCTACGGAAGAATGAAAACTCCAAAGGCAGGGTCGCGCATCGAAACGCTGCTTTTCGCACTCGTTTAAGGAGTTTCGGTACAGAAACTCCTTAAAGAAAACTCCGATCAATTTCTTAATATTCTGACTTCTAAATATTAAGAAATTGATCAAATTTGGTGATAATGTTCTTCAACATCAAGTGCGCAAACTCAAATTTTTTCAAAATTTTCTTCTACTTAGTTATCGAGTAATTACGCATTAAAGCAGATTTCTCATGCCCGGAATGTATACCTATATATATGGAAACGCTATGCTTATACACGTAAACTTTAGTGATCAATTACTCGATAACTGTGTAGAAGAGAAATCTTAAAAAATTTGTGCCGTCAAATTTGGCACTAAAGAATATGTTCGCCAAATTTTATAAAATTCTGAACTTTTTGAATTTTTTAATTTCTTTAGCATGGATTAGCATGGCAACATTGTATCGCCTGTACCGAAACTCCTTAAGGAATTCTTTGATATTGGCGCATATTCAGTCACCCCGAAATGTAGTGAATTGAAAATTCTCGAGATGGTAGTCGCTCATCGGTCGGTTACTCCGAATCGCTGAACTTTTTCTACTGCGTTTCACGTCAGGGCCCAAACAACCTGTAATTAGTTAGTTTTAATACACTAATTATGGCTTACATCATGAAACATTGTAAAGTGATTAATATTTGCGTTTATAAATGCGCAGATAAAAATCCCAAAAGCAAAATGACAAAGTACTTTCGACTTATTCCATGACATTTGCTATCGGACAAACCTCGTCGCTCGTTGCAATACTTATATGAAAATAGCAGTCCATGTAAACGCCTTATCGTATGCCATTAGCATTGTATAATGTCTCGATAGCTCTATCGCAATTGGACGCCGACGGTGTTGTGTCGGGAATCGTGAGCGATACAACAACGAATTAATTTGAATGCTTCGGAAAATGCAACAGACTTTTACTCATAAATTTGCATCAATGTTATTAGAAAAACTCTCTTTTTTCCTCGCATCGAACAAATGGAAGGTGGAATATTTTTCCATCTACTTCACCGCGTTCATTAGTAGCATCGAACGAGACGTTTTTCAACCTGAACATTTTCTACCAATTGCGTAATAATCTCAGTCTGAATTGAGGGATGGAAAAAACTGGTGCAGCGTCGCAGTTATTCATTGACGAATTAGAATGTCAGAAATTGTTCGACACTCCTAGAAATCATGGAAATGTCAAATGCTGCGAAACGCATCGATGAGTTTCGAATCGCATTAAGACGAACGATACAATACGCGATTTTATTGTACTTACTAACGACTCGTCGAAATATACGAGTGTGTATTTCCCGCTCTGTACAGCGCATTCTTCCGCTCACCAGTCCGCAATCTCCTGCTGTCTCTCTTTTCTCTCTTTCTCTTTTTCTCTCTCTCTCTCTCTCTCTCTTGTTTTCTCGTCGATGAAAATGAAACAATAACCTACCGAGTATATAGCTAAACCCCTTAAAGCACGGACGATAAAATCTATAAAGGATTTCATCGAGTGCCGCCCTTTCTTGGCGTGAGCGCGCAGCATGTGCGTGCCTTGCGGAGGGCCCGGCATCCGTGTGCTTCGGTATGTATGTAGGTGTACACGAGCATACATTTATATCTTCTCATATAACGCATTTATGGCAAGAAGACGTAAAGAAACTAGTTAAAAAATCGACTAATAAAATGCCTCTGAATGACTTCGACGTCCAGTGAAAATAAACCCGAGAAATCACACTTTTTATACAAATTGTGTTTGCTCTAGTTGGAGATGAAGAAATGTGGAAAGCAAAAGTTCAATCTCTTGGAATAATAGCAACGATAAATATTTCAATCTCGGGACTCAAGTAACTTTGGAGACGAAAACAGTATTATTATCGAAAAAACATTTGAATCTTGGGATCCAATTAAGGAAGTTGAGGCATTAGAATGAAAATGATGTCACCGCTTTTAAATCGATTGCATCTTATGAAGTGAAGTGTAAAAAAAAAAATCAGTTAAATTTTCAGACAGTTTAGGAGCGTCGTTGCTGAGAAAAATCAATAACAATTTGGGCCAAATAACATGTAATCTTATGGAAGTCAAGACACATTCGGTGATATCTCCGTTAAAAATGATGCTAAAAATATGAAATTTTTGGGGCAACATGAGCAACGCTTGCTAAATAATGTCAATTTTTTTCAGATTTATTAGGAGATTTGCTGAGATTATATTAATAATAATCTGTTTCCCGTTCAGTTTTTTGAGGTTAGGATCGTCACCGTTCGTGTTTTCGACTGAGCTTTCACCAGTTTTTCGTCTTTTTTTCCCCAAATTTTCTTTAAAGTGTATGCAACATTGCCAAACTCTAAACTGGCCTAACTTTTGAAAGGTACAGGTCATCACTTTTGGGTAAAAAAAATGACTGTACAGCCTCAACTTCCTTAAGGACTGTGAACAGTGTAAACGTCGGAATTCTAGGTGTTTTTTCTTTCTTTTATAAATAAAATTTTGTTGGATGGATTTACACAAAAGCTTGTGCACATTTTTCACGTACTCAGAAGAGCTGGAAATTATTTTTTTTCAATTTTTTAAATAATTTATTTTCGTACAATGGTGAGTCGAGAGCAAAACGGAAAGAGTCTTTATCCCAGCGACTCGATTCAAATTGCATTTTCTAGTAAAAACGTATGTTTTCGGCTTGACGTAGCAATTTTTTAAATAACATTTTTTCTTTTTCTTTTATAAATAATTTTCCACTGAGAAATCCACAAAAATAGTGATTTTTTTGGAAAGCTTTGAAATGCGACAGCTAATGGCGCGTATTTCAAGAATCTTTTTGGTTTTTTGTCCTGAGATGTTCCATTATTGAGATTTGCTGTCAACGCCGATCCATTTTCAACGCACCATTGTACAAAAAATGGCACGATAAGAATTTTTGAAAAAAATGTTTCCAGTACTTCCGAGCATGTGCAAGGCTTTATCTAAATCCATCCAACCAATTTTTATTTATAAAATAAACAAAAAAACAGCTAAAATTCAAACATTTACACCGATCGCAGCTCACAAGTTTGTAGAAAAAAAATGTTTACTTTGCAGCTTTATGGCATCGAATCAATTTACCGATACATTTCGCGCAGGCCGGAAGCAAGGCACGATTGAATTTCGGAAGAGCGCAACTTTCAAATTTTCTCAACGACGTAAATGACGTGAGCGAAAAGGAAAGAGGAAGTGTACGATCTCCAGAAGAGACGCTTATTCTCACCGAGAGTTTAACCTCAGGCCACATGCTCGCATCGCTCTCGCGCCCTTGCTCCTTCCTCCTTTCAATATCCAGCGCTGTCTCTTGTGTTTCTCTCTTGGTCTGTGTTCGGCGGTGTCAGAGGGCGCCCGATGGAATGCCGGCTCTCCGCAAAGGGCCTCGAGGGCCTGAACGACCAAAGAGAAAGGGAGAGAGCGAGGAGGAAGGAAAGAGAGGAAATTCTCACTCGCGAGAAACGCACCTGGTCCACGCGAGTCTTCCGCGCGCTGGCTCTCTGGTTCGCGCTCTTGCTTCACTCTCTTGGATAAGACGAGGGATCAGGAGGAACAAGAATACCGCGCGTGAGCGAACGCACCACCCCGACACGTCCTAATTGCGATAATTGATAATTATCGTCGCACACGAGAATCTTGGCCTGGTTATGTATACACCGATACACGAGCCGCAATTTTATATCTCCAGGCGTCCCAGGTGTAACGAGAGACGGGAAAAAAGGGCATCGTGATCGACGCATGAGTAATAATAACGAACCTCATTAAAATCATCAGCTGGTCAAATCTTTTCAAACCTTTGCCGACGGAGAAGACAAAAACGCGTCATAATCTGTAGTCCCACATTTTTCTATCCGGCACTTCAGGCAAAACATGCAAAACACAAGTTCCTAAAATGATGGACAAGCTAAACCTGAACCCTTGTTTTCGGAGCGTTGCACGAGCCTGCCTGAACCAAAACAGTACAAACTTTTGCAATAAAGAACATTTTTCATAGTCAATTACCTCGAGAAGAGCGTTGAATCTAAAAAAGTGAAATTCGAGCTAAGAAACCGCATAAATCGACGACTTCGGTACGAAAGGAACTTTCCTTTGATCGAGTTTTTCCCCAGGATATGTCTAAGCCACAGAAAAGGAGTGACATGAGCCCTGTCAAAGTACAACACTTTTATGCTAATAAATGTGAGGCATGTATGCATATAAAGCAACATACATTTACGTGGTCAAAAGTATTGGAAAGTTAGGGGCCGGCATTCCTTTGGCGGCGAGGTTTTCTACGCGCGACTCTTCCGGAGGACAATCGGAAGAATAGAAGAATAGTCGAGGACACGGACAAGTTGCATCTCCAATAATGAAAGGTGCTCCGCCATCAGTCGTCCTCTCCTTTGAATCTCTTGTCACTTACTCTCCGTGCTATATATACAAATAATATATATGTTTACACGCTTATATATGTACATATATAATGCTCGTATACATATAATTGTATGAGCTGCCGCCGCCACCGGCTTTTCATCTGCCCCTTCTCCGCCGCGAGCGACTAACACTTTTCTCTCGTTCTCTCAGGCGTTTGTCAAAAAGCCGCCGACGCTGGAGGAAAGAGACCGAAATGTATGTTTGGCAATATTTCACAACACACGCCCGCAATACACAATACAACTTGTATCGATGACGCGACGCGGCAAGTGAATGGGAGAGGGAGAGGGAAGAAGGAATGGCCTGCGGGAGGGAAAGAAGAAGAATCGGGCGCTCCGCGTACGCGTCTTAAGCACCTGCCACGTGTTGCCGAAATGAAAACACGTGGGAAATATAAGGTTTGGTTCGAAGCGAGGAGAAAAGTGCTTTCCCTCGTGGGAGTGAGTGGACTTTAGGAAACGCACGAGTTTTCGGTCGGTAGCGTCGTCCTGGTTATTCGATTCGCATCGTCGAGTGGAGAAACGTTGGCGAGTGGGCGAAGACTCGAAATGGGGAAGATTCTTGGGAATATTTGCAACTGCGTTCGGTCAAGGCGGAGCGTACAATGCTCGGGAGGTTTAACTCGTTATTTGAATAGTTGCGGCTGATAAATAGTGTAGAATAAAGAAACGAAAAAAAGGCTTTGAATAAAAAACCAAATCGACTTCATAACGCCTGATTCCTTTTGTCCCTCGTCCTCCATTATTCCCAGTCAATGTTAGAGATCGTCGGGAAAAAGAGTTTAAAGCAGAAGCCGGTTTCTCGTAGACACTAAAAAACGAGTCGAGCCTAGTTGCCCCATTGTCGATTCTTCGCGTCACTCGCCGAGCGACGCGCGAGGCCAAGCGACAGTTTTGTATTTACTTATACATATTCGGCGAGCGTTCTCGACCACTCACCTCTTCTGACTTTTGACTAATGTGACACTCGTCGGAGAGCAATGTTTTAAAAAGGCGACACAGTTATTGAGCATTTGGGAGATAAAAAGGGAGTTATTGACACGATTGCATCTCCTTCTCACTCGAGGCAATGGGAATCAGGCTCGACGACTGCGGCTGGCAATCTTCGAACGCTTTTCTGACCGCGTCCTGGACGATCTCTCGCCGCAACTACTCCAAGGATACGCCGCTGGGAATTCGTGCACTTCAATTTTTCGTCTTCCCTCCCAATCCCACTTCCTACACTCAACCATTTTTCTGTCTCTTTCGCTTTCAACGAAATCTCGAAGCAGCGCGGACAACTCGCATCGTACAATGGAGTGACCACACGACTCTGCACGGGCTGCGGATATTTTGTACGTTTTACACGTATTAGAAAACACAGTGGACGCCGCACGACTCGTTTCTTTTTGCCCCGAGCTGAATGTATTAACGCACTTTGACAAAGTGCTGGTGCCTCTCGCGATGAATTCGAAGCTATTTTCAAACGAGCACCGAATGGCCAGGTCGTACTGTGATCTCGGGCAAACATCACACCGGGTTGTCCTTTTTCATCTTCGGCGCATCTATTTCTCTTACGCCCGCGTAAGGTGTGCCTCGGACATTCAAGAGACGAGGACTTCCCGCAGATCCTCCCCAGGATACGAAACTCAATAAATCAGGAATTGCTCCCGAAAAGGAAAAAAACGTTCCCACGGTTCCCACGCAACCTCCGGCCTTAAAATCTCGAAATTGCGCCAATTAATCGCCCGGCCGGAATCGCACCTGACGAACAACACGAGAATCAAAATTAAAGAGTTTCGTTACCCAAGTCTAAATATTAAGAAATTTATCAAATTTTGTGATAATGTTCTTCAACATCAGGTGCGAAAACAAATTTTTCAAAATTTTCTTCTACTTAGTTGTCGCGAGTAATAATAGTAATAAATTTTATAAAATTCTGACCTTTTTGAAATTTTTTATGTTTTTAGCATAAACCGCCACTTTCATTGGCAGAAAACCCGACGGGGCCCAAACATGGAAAATTCTTATTTTCAAATTTTCATGTACCAAAATACGAAACTCAACGATCACGTGGTAATCAAAAGCAGATTTGAAGAAAGTTTAAAAAAATAACGTATTTGATAATCCAGTAACAATGAATTCGACATTGTTATTGCGGGGGCTCGATGTAAAAACCAAAAAATTCGTACCATCATTGATAGAAAATGAGATTACTGTGTTTATGTGTACTTTACCGCCTGAAAGAACGGCTTATTCTCGGTGTATCCATTCGCGATTGATTGAGTCGATGCGGTGTATAGTTGAAGGCCAAACGTTTGAATGTGGAGAACAAAAATACCTGCTATTCCGGGTGAATCAGCGGAGCGTGTAGCTCGTAACGATTGGCCGAAACACAAACATAACCAAGCATCACAATGTCATAACAAACCACTTAGAAACGAGTCTTTATAAAGTCCTTTTGGTTAGCGAAGAGTGATCCAATTGTCCTCACATTTTCGTCAATTGACCGTGTGCGCTACGAGAGAAAGGGAGAAAAAATCGAGAGCGAATCCGTCACGTGCACGACCACGCGTAAGATCGATTTATCGATCTTTTTACGTCGGGATAATATGGAAGATTCACGTCAAAGTACGTACTCGGATGTACCGAAAAAGCAACCAAGAAAATCGCGAATAATGGACGAAACAAGACGACAATGAACAAAGTCGTCTTAGCTGTGGGATATTCTGCTTGAAAAATATGAAAACACTTGAGTCACCGCAGTGGCCGATCTTGCGGGAAGGGAAGACTTTCGAAAATCCCTTCGGAAGGATCGAGCCTCAGGATCGAAGGTCCCGCACATAAAAGGGCCGAGAAAGCTTGGATCCTAATCTCGCGCACAAGTGAGTCTCAATGGACCACCAAATGGTATTTCGTCCGAGACTCTTCCTTCGTGTTTTCCTTTCTCACCACCACCCCAAATTTCTCAATGGAGCAAACGCTATGATGGCTAATAATATTCCTGAAGAGGGAAGAAATCCCGTTTGCAAAATAACAAAACAGGCTACTTTTAATACTAAATACACATCGCACGAGCGGACAGAAGGTCCAAAAAAATCCGATCTTTTCTCCCTACTTACCTCTTGACGTTGTGAATAGTTTCGCGTTTGAATGGAACAATCTTCCACCGAGCAAGCTCCATGGCTGCCTTCATTGATGTTCCTCAAATTCAGAATCGAAGCTAAAGAGCACAGAATAAAAATTACATTACCAGAGGGAACTAGCAGCTGGAATGTTTAAAAACCAAAGCTATTGGCCTTCCCAAGTTCATTTAGTCGCCCCAACATTATTGTTACTGTAAATTCTTAAACCATTGACATTTTCGATTGAATAATCGCGTTCAGTTTCAAGCGAACAGAAATCAAAGCCATCATCCAGCAAAGACGAAAATTTTCAAGCAATCTTTTGTCCCCTTTTTTCTCAGGTGCCTGTGGCGACGATTCGGACGTAGCCAGCGAGCCAGGCATTCCCCTGAAGCGTAAGCAGCGTCGGAGCAGAACGACGTTCACCGGCGCCCAATTGGAGCAACTGGAAACGGCATTCCTCCGTGCTCAATATCCGGACGTTTATGCTCGAGAGGAGTTGGCCCAGCGTACGGGTTTGACGGAAGCTCGAATCCAAGTCTGGTTCAGCAATCGGCGAGCTCGTATGCGCAAGCATTCCGGAGGCATCGGGCACGGACTGCCGATGACGCCCTGTCAATACGCCGCTGCGAGTCACGAGCTCGGGCAACTGTCGCAAGTGCCGCAAATGACAGGAGGAATCGCCCAAATACCGACGAGCCTTCATCAGTCCTCGACGACCAGCGTGAGCCAGGGCCCGATTGGAGCGCCTCCGCAAATGACCAGCTCGATTCCTCAAATCCCAACGACCCTGAGCGAGGCCGTCCAGGCTGTCACGATTTCCAGTCACTTGAGCGGCATCCCCGGCCACGGGGGGGGCATGCAACTTGGCCAACTGTCCGGGTCCATCCCGCCGCCTGCAGCTCATGCAGCGCCTGGATCTCTGTCTCACAATACCGGTGAGAATGTTCTCGTATCACTGAAAATCTTGGCGATCTTTTGAGTGCCGTGAACGGAGAATGAATCGTTAAAAACCGTTATAACTTTAGTTTAAATTGTCGATTCCGTTCGAGTCGAACGTTCAAAACATTTGCCAGTCGTTTGTTGCTTCGAAACGCTTCCTCAAGCGAATAACCAGAAATCAGTAGGCAAATGACAACTTCCAGACTTCATTCATGACTTCATTGAGCTGAAGTCATGAATAGGATTCCGTTCCAAAGAAATGTTTAGGTTGCGAATAGATAAGCTTGGAAAAAATGCAGTCGCGGTTCGAACGAGGCAGTCAGTCACGAAGTGTTTCAATTCAGCCCGCAATCATCTAATTTTGTTTTCCCAACAAAACTTTTCCCCATTACAAAATTTACGAAATGTCACGAAAAAACGGGGTCATAGAGACGTTTTTTGTTCAGCAAACGCAGATTGGTCGCGAGCACAACTGGGCTGGGGACAATTCAATCACTTTCACGGCGGTGATTACGGAGCCTCGGGTCATCCCGGCCATCATCATCATTCGTCCCACACGAGCCTCGGCGCCCAAGTGCCCACTGGAACGAACCCATCCTCCGCCGAATGGTACGATCAACAAAGTTACGATTACGCCCAGCACGCCCAACTCAACTATCATCGCAGTGCCGGTGGCATATTTTAACGAAATGTCGGAAAAACACACGAGAAATAAGACGATCGAAGTTATCGACGTTATTGTACTTTTTATTTATGCAGTGCAACATGAAAGGGATGAAAAATATTGTAAATATATAGAAACAATAATATATATATAGATATACACACGCATTTGAGAGTTTTCATTCAAATTCTACCGCCCCGAAATCCATTCGAACTGTCAGCTTTCTAAAATTTGTTTTCTCAATGATGGGACTTGAAAAAAAGTTTATTCTTCGAAAAATGAACGCTTTGTACTTCGATTTTGAACTTAAAAATAGATTCGAGGCTCCCTGGACTCGAAGGATCGATTTTTTCCGAGGGCTTCAATTGTCGTTTCTATTTTCTATTGTTGAAAATAAAACACGAAAACGATCGCAAGTTTTGTATTTCGGCACCGAACACGTCGACTCCGACTAGTCGGTCAGTAAAAATCTACGCTCCAACATTCCCAGGCAAGTTCTGATAAAAACTGGCTTATTTGCACCAATAATTAAACGACGAACATTCAGGTACTCCGCATTATTCCGAACGGGAATTCAAAGTTTTTCCGAAGCGAGCGTCGACTCAAAGATTGCATGTTTTCTCCCAGTTAAGATAAAATTCGTAGTCGATTAGTTGAATAAAATAATGGAAAAGAGTTTAGTGCACGCTGCGAGGTAGAAAATACCAGTTTAGCTCATGTAAATAATCGTTAATTGGTGGTGAAAATACGCACGATAAAGTCTTTGAAAATCAGTTGAAAAACGTGACAAAAAGTTCCTCCAATAATTCGTTACTCCTTATCGGCGAAATAAGCCAAATTTTTAGATAAATGAAGCTCATAAAAAAGATTGAATTTGAATCGTGTACATAAAATTAGATGGATATAAGGATAGGAGAGTTGCCGGTGCTAATAATTCGGAAATAATGTATTTTTTGAAACTAGCATTCAGTATTCGTAAATACATTTTATCCCCGATACCGAGGCATAAATGACTGATACATCGTTTTGCATCCCATTTATGTTCATTTTCGTGCACTCTTGTCAGCGATATCGGGCCAAACGGTGCATTATTCATCGACGGTTACTAGAATAGGCTCCGCTTTATAAATTTCCACATATTTATTGTTAATGCTGTTGTATACTTGTACGAGTGATCTCGATCATATAAAAGCTCGGTGCTTCCTTCGAAAAGTTCAATACCAGACGACCAGTCGACTCCGCAACTCGACAGCATGAAGATCCAAGCTATCATCGTTCTCAGTTTGGTGGTGAGTAAAACGATCAATAAAACAGCTTCTGCGGTTGAAGGACTGGGAGCTTTTTCTGATAATAAAAATGCGAAATCGATCTCGACGTCGGTACGAGAATGGCCTTAAAGTAAAAGGTGAGTTAAGATTCGGAAGAATGGGGAAGAGCTTTTTTTATTCCAAGTTTACAAGAGCGCGTGTCGAAGCAAAGTATACAGAAATAGTTAGAAAACGAGTGCGTTGGTTGGCGACTTTGGGGATGCGATGAATCGAGCGACTTTGAGTCAGGTCAGTGAAAAGTTAGTTCTTCAGAGTTTATTCCTCCGTAAAATGCTCGTCGCCGCTTAAAAATCTAATAAAAAATATAAATTTACAGAAAATCATTGAAAGTTGACAATTTTTCGACGTACCTTTTCAACAGGCGAGCATCTACGCCGCCCCGGAAATTCGTTCCCGGCGCGATGCGTCGAATTCGACAACGGCAGCGTCGACGTCCAGTTCAACGGGTGGGTCGTCGAGCGCCCAGGGAGTGGATTGTGGGAAAGGAGCTCCCCAAGGATTGCGCGGTTTGTTGGGCCAAGTGGGCGTTCTCCTCGACAACCTCTTGGCAAATGTAGCCGCGATAAGAATAAAAGGAGTGTTGGGTGGGGACGGTGATCTCTTGAACCTCACGGGTGTCTTGATGCAAGTGCGTATTCTGTTGTCGCACTTGCTCGGTGGCACGACCCTGGAGGAGAACGACAATGCTGGCAATCGAGACTTGTTGGCATCCCTGCTCCATCAAGTAACGGCCCTACTGGACAAGCTCCTCGGGGACGGAAGTGGAAAGGATGCAGCGTGCAACAACAACGGTGGTATCTTGGGCGGCCTCCTCGGATCGCTTACCGATGGCGCGCTCGGGACGGCCCTTCAGCCGGTGCTGAACATAGTGGGCGCTCTTATCAAGGGTCTCACGCCCTCGGCTCCGGGGAGTGGATAAAAAATTCACCGCTCTGTCTCTAAAGGACGATCGAGGGACTGCGAGAGCTGTTGGATTTGTTCTGTGATCGTGACTTATCAAGAGTAAGGAAAATCGGACGCGAAATGCTTGGACTTTGAACACGAAAGGTCTGACCAAAATAATGTTCGACGACGTAAATATAATATTTGAAGATCCTCGAAAAAACGAATAAAACAAAAGATCGTGCAGTAACCGTTGTCAAAAGCGTTGCGATTTCAATGTTATTATCCCTTTTATTGTCAATTATTATGTCCACATTATTGTCTATAGTCAACACACACATATTACACGTAGATCAATAAATTTCGTATTTAAGTTATATGTCGTTCACAGCAATGACTCAGCGTTGTTTAACGTATTCGAAAACGTGCTCTCGAAACGGTTAAACATTGTCGGGAATGGAAAATATATTGGGATCGTCGTTACGCGATATCCTTATCAGTGATAATCGTGCCCGAACGTCGAAGCCAGCCACTTCGATTTTCGTCGATTATCACGCCTCCGTTTAAGCTGCTTTTCCAGTTTTAATCCTCGTCTCGATATCCGCAAGTTTCCATTTACATATATGTATATACGAAGTAAGTTTTTAAGGTAGATTGATATTGGACTACGAGCTTACACCGACGAATGACGAAACAATGAGAACGTAACCATTACAATTATCCGTTTAGACGTATTCGCTGAGCTCTAACGAAATTTCCAAGGTCAAACACCCTTTCGATTATCCATTTCTAGCCGCTCTCGAGCGCTAACGAGTTTCGCTAATAAGTTGTCTCTATGTAACCGCTTCTCGAGCGCTGCGTTAACGCGATATTTATTCGGGAAAAATATTCGTTCCGATTATCGAGCTCGGTGTCGATTGACATCGACGAAACTTCGGAGATCGAAACTCCAGAGGATTTTATCTGAATTATTATTTTGCAACCTGCGACTACGCTGATATCTTATATATTATTTATTCATGTATATATATAATTTTTCTTCTGTATTTTTTCATTAAATAGTAGTAGGTACATCGAATATCTTGTAGACGCAGTAGCAAAAATTTTCGGTAATACAGACGTTTTTGTCAAGAGCCCGTCAACAATAAACCCGCATCTTACAGTCCGCGAAGAGAGCGATTGAAACGCGAGGAAAAACAAAGTCGAAGCTAACTTGAGGATTTAATTGTTTTTTTTTTGCTTTTTTTTTGTTTTTTTTTGTTTTCTCGCACTCGGAACAACTCTCTCGTTCGTAAATATTCGTTTAACACACGTTTCGTTGCATCGTTTCGTTTCTCGCATACAGGACGGGGGCTCTAATGCGTTTTTTGCCAATGCTTCACTTTTTTTCTATACAACATTTTGCATGTATTGTTCTCTGTTATTAATTTCTTGTTTTTTGCAACTACGGACGTCGGAGAGTATATTTGTGCCTTTTGTTATTGTCTTGTGTTAGAGCGAAAGAGCCTTCGATGGGGCTACATTTAATAGCATCCTCTATATTTACAGTGGATCGCCCGGTCTGTTTAGCATTTAGCGATAAACTCAATCCCCCCCTGCAAGTGTCTCGGTTCTCGATTCGCGTTGCCGGTGTGTAATGAGGAAAACAAAGCATTGACATCGCCAAGCGAGATTAGTGGGAGCTCTGGACTTGGGAAGAGCGGCGATCGGAAACCGGATAAATACTTGACAAATGCGCGTGCTCGGAGCTAATGCTTGCTTATTAAGAACAACCAGAGTTTTCGACTATTATGGAAATTTGAGGAAACTATATTCTATAGCAAATCGGAGACTCTGAAATGAAGCTTCGGGCCGAGGCCGTGCTCGATCTCAGGCATTGGTGGATTCGTTCTGAAGCCGTGACGACAATCTCTTTGCAAGGACTGCAGATAGCGGGTCATCGGTCTCCGATAATGATTTAACGTCCCAGCCGACGAGTTGGTGGAGTCGTCGGACGCGGTCCCATCTGCGGGATCCTCCCTGGAAAATTCCAATCGGACGGTGTCAATGAAAGCCTGTGCTGGGCTCTGCTACCCTTCTCGATAAAATTTCATTATCGAGTCGAACAGAATTTACGACACAATTTCAAATGAACACGCAAACGCTTCTCATACGGATGGGGATGAATCAATGGATAATAATGAGAAATGCTGATCCAATGAATATGCGAGACTATTTTTTCGTTCGTTGGTTCCTCCGGGCTGCTTTTCTCTCATAAAAGCCATCGCTCAAATTGCAGAAATCTTTCATTTCTCGGGATACTTTCCAAGGAGAAATTTGCTCCGCCCGACGCGTGCAATACCAAAAGTTTCCTCGCTCGATAACTTACCGATCGATGCTTCACGCTAATAACCGCACCGTGAAAAGGCAACAAATAGTTTTTTACTTCGCTGTGACACGAAGGAGAGAACGCGGCCATACAGAGACCGTTGACAAGCACGGAACCTTTTTAAGGTATTGCACAACGAGATCTTCGTTATCTTCCGTCGTCCCCGTTTCGTTTTCAACCTCAATAGCTTACCGGGAAACTTCTAGAAACGGTAATGGGGCTTTCAAACTGCTCGCTAAACCCCCTCCGATTGCCAGCTGCAAATCCCTAAATCCATAACCGTGAGCTTTTGTTACACCAAATTATTTCTATCCGTTCATTCTCACCTTGGCGAGTCGCACACCACGATTCAGAAATATTTTTCGAAGCATAGACGACTATGATTATAATCGTAGACCAATGATTTTCGAGTGACGTGAGTTTGCGGATGTGACATTAAGGCCTTACGTACATCCAGAATTTTCGAAAAATCGACTTTTTTACAGATCATTATTCTCTACAGTTTTAGGCGTGTTTCTGTGAAAGTTGATTGTAAAAATTCCCCACAGATCGAAAGTTGTTATAGAAAACGTGCGACTGCCCAACGAGGGGGGGCCTCTGAAGCGCACTTGGAACTTTAAATGCGTTTTTCTCAAAACTACTTTTTCTGGCACGGACTGCACGATAACTCGCACAGTTTTTAATATTTTTTCATGCTTCTTTTTTAAATACTCGAAATTGTTTTCTCTATAATTAAAGACATAAAACAAAAAACATAATTAAAGTCTGACATTTATGACACAAAATGCTCACTTTTTTTAAAACTGCCGCACAAATTGCTGAATTTTTCGAATTTCATGAATCCGGCTCGGCAGACTACAACTTTATTTGACAAGAATTTTTTCACGCTTTGCGGATCTGTCAACGTTCCAAGAAGAAATGATGTGGACCGTGGAGCAACTTTTTTTTCGTAGTGCTTCGGGAAACGTGATTTTGTGTGTTGCAATTTTTGAAAAAAAAAAATGAAATAAATTTTTTTACAAATTTCATTTGCTATCGCTTTCTATTGGTATCTCTTCTAAAAACGGTGTCTCTTTCAGCGCGTTTTAGGCACTGCTGGACATATGTAAGGCGATAAAATCATGATAAACATCTATTGAGATGCAGACACTAATGATCGCTGGATCCAGATCCTCTCTGACCGGCTGCGATGCTCCACCGGATTTTCTATTGTGATCTATCTAACATCGAAACTAATGCTGATCTATCTCTAACAGCAGTCTATAACATCGACAACTATGACAATAAACTTCCATAAATATACGGATCGATCATCCAGAGCAAAGCGAAACGATTTTCCACTCTTGGAATGACCGTTAATCAAAGAGCGAATCCAGGAAAGCGTTAGATTCGAATGGCAACACATCGATCCGAAAATTTGTCCCGCATGAAAATGCGAGTCACCGTCTCGTTTCGTTTTGAACTGAAATGTTGGATCCGAAACCGGTAAAAATAGTAAAAAAACGTGAAAAACACCTAAACTAAGGCGACGATTTCGTATTTTTTTGTTTCTTTGTTGGCGGACTTTTTCGGCGGACAAAAGGACGTCGATTCAATCCTCCCGATGACAGCGGGCTTCTACAAGGACACTGACACACTGACAGCAACATGGGAAGAGAGAGAACGGATTATACACGGATTGGGAAACCTGCTAATCTGACCTGCCGACCAGATATCGTGGGGAGCGCGAAAATCGTGCCGCCTTGAAGGATGGTAGCCATCCGTGGCGTGCCAATGCCCCGATATGTCTCTTACTTGGTTGGTACATGTCGATATACCCCGACGTTGCTTCTCCACTGTTCTGCAACTCCGTATCGTCACCTGTTCCTAACATTCACAACCGAGTATTTGTAGGATCTAATAATGTGCAAGTTGATCGCTATCTCGTTGTTTCAAATTCAAAATTCACCGATTTCGTAATTCGAAAAAAGTTGGGAAAAAAAGGTTTTTTTCGCGAGGGCTCCAATGAGTTTTAGTCAAATCGGACCATCCAATGAGGTTTACTTAAATTTTCATTATTTCCTCGTGCAATCAGCGAAATGCTACTTTCGTTAGGATTCTCTTTGGCTTTGAGGGCATGACGACTCATTTTCATTAGACTTTAATAATAATTTAGTCGACTTTTGCAGCTCCCAATGAAATCGATTGCAGCTCGCGGTCGGGCGACAGGCCCACCACGAATTTCGAGGTTAGAAAAAAAATGTGAGAAAAAATGTGAGAATATCCGTGGAAAAGATGCAACAGAGAAAATAGAAATGGGAAAAACTGACCCATGAATCTCTTCTGCGTGTTGGGATATTCGCCGGTGAGTGCCTCGATCATGTCCTCGTAATCAAAAACGTTGGTGTTCTGCATAACCGGAAGTGGGTACTCGTCCGAGTAGTCGATTTGGCGTTTGGAGCGTTTGCCTCCCATGACATTTTTGATCATATGATTTTTGGCGTTTGTTAATTCGGCTTCGAAAGCGCTCGTTTGCAGAGGTTTTTTCGAGCTGTCCATGATCGCGGAGAGCTTCGTTATTCTCTCGGTCTCAGATTGAGCTTGATCCTGGTGGTCGCGGTGTGTCTCGAGTCCGAGTTTTTGTAACTCGCGATCGAAACGTTCGGCGTTTAATTCGCGCTCGGTCAAAGAGCGTCCGTGTCGATTTTGGTTCGGCAAGCTCCAGTCTCTCGCGAGAGTACCGACGTTGCGTTTGCCCCAATGATCGCCGTTTCTTGCCAACGCCGCCATGTTTCGTTTCTCGTTATCCCGGAGTGGAAAATCGCTTGATCGTGCCAATGCACCGACGAAGCGTTTACCGTAACGCAATCGGTAATTCGCGCTCGCTATGGAGCCAAGGTTCCTTTTACCGCTTCCATAAAGCGTTGGTAGCAGATAAATTCGCGGTAACGAAGCGACATTTCTCTTACCATTTTGCGGTAACATCCAATCGCGGGCCAAAGTACCAACGTTTCTTTTGCCGCTGGGTAAGCCGTAGTCCCGGGCCAGGGCAGCGATGTTCCTCTTTCCACTGGACGAAGAGCTTTGCACAGGCAAAGCGAAATCTCGGGCCAGTGAAGCGACGTTCCTCTTACCAGCTGGTGGGAAGTCCCGGGCGAGTGCTTCGAGGTTTAGCTCACCATTGGGGAGGGTGTACTCGGCCGCGATTTCCGGTAGGTTGTGCCGATCCTCGATTCCGCTGTCGGCAAGAATCTTCATGAGGCCGTCGAGGGACTCGCTGCTCAGGGAATCGAACCTGCAAGGCGTTTGAAAAGCGTGCATTCCGATTAGTAAAAACTCAAAAACGTCGCGCAAATGAGCTTTTATCATAGAAGTCATTAAAGTGTGACGAACCTTGCTCTTTGCCCGGAGGCATCGCTGTTCGCGGCGTCGGTCTGGCTGCGGTCCTGAATAGAAATCGGTAAGTCACCATTTTTCGCGAGTGTGGCGATACTTCTCTTCTCCGAGTCGACGATATCCTCGGCGCCAGGGTCAACGATATCAGCGGCCCGATCCATAGGATCGTCGAACATCTTTTGTGCTCGACCACCGGCGCTCAGATGACCGCGGGTTTCCGGGTCGTTGAACAAATCGAGATAAACCCCAGGCGGCAAGCAAATCTTCGCATCTTCTCCGTCCTCGTTGCTCATGTGGCTCTTGAGATTAACGTAGTCCGTGCGATCTTTGGCGTCCTGAATGATTCGAGCTGTCCTTGAATACGCGGCCAGATTCGAACCAACTTCAGGAAGGCGTAGAAGGGCGAAGAATGTTTTGCGAGGTAAACAACGGCTGCTGTCATCCTCCTGGCAGCTCACCTGATAATAAGCCATAAATGAGCAATTATTCCACAGCGTACCGAGCATTAGGAGGAGAAAAAATTAACTTTCTTCGACTTTCATCGGTTCAATTTCGAATTGAAATTCCGAAACGAGAGCTCTGCGGCGTTGACAATCGTTTCTTCTTCCAAATCCTACGAACTTATTCGAAAAGATCGGTGTCAACTCCGTTGGAAAAAAACAAAATGTTTGAAGCTTCCTTCTACTGATTTATTCATTTCTGATAATATTTCTTGAAACTATTGGTGACCGTGATTAATTTGAGGTGGAACATGCCCCGAATTCATGTCAGAGTTATTAATTCGAAATTGTCAATAAATTTTGTCAACTTATCTTTTGGCGAATGAAATTACAGGCCATTAATTGATCGCGGATCCTTCACTGACTGAACCCGAAATCGATCAAGAAAAAAGTGTTAATAAAAAATTTAATAAAAGCCAAGAAGAAATAAAATGCCGAAATAAGCAAATGTGAGGTTATATACGAGTGCTCATTGTCAATTTCGTTCGATCTTCAACGTAATATATTTTTATTACTATTAAGACGATCATCTGGAATTTTTTCCCAAACCTTCATTTAGCGTTTATTCAAGAAGCGTTTATTCTTTATATGGAAAGATAAACTATATAAACTAATAAGAAAAAGAAAAATTAAAAAACCAATAAGACGAACCCTTTAAAATTTGAAATGTGTGTCAGTCGACTGCCCATTTAAACTCCGTCCAAGTTTCAAAACCTCCTTAAGAAAATCGTTTCGTGCATGAACCACCTTTATTCGTCGGAACGAAAAATATTGTCGAAAAACCGAATGTGCAAAGTTGAGCTTTAATCAATAGCATCGAGACGACCGAGGGTCGTCCAAATGCCTAATTTTTCGAATCCCCAATTCCCCATTCACTGCCGAACATTTTGTGTTGGGAACTCACGGCATAAAGTTTATTCTCGTTCATTAAGAATCACGAGAATACATTGAGCGTCGAAAACGAGATGAAATTGGAGCGGTTGGTCGCGATAACGAAAGAACGAGGCGCGCCTCGCTAACCACAAATCTCTCTCGCTCTCTCTCTCTCTCTCTATTTTTCCAACGTTTCTCTTTCTACTCCCGTGTAAATCCCGTTATCCCCTCAAAAAACGCAGAATCGCTGACACTGACACGATTGCTGTGAAGGAGCGCGAAGACACGATCAATTCATAACACACCGGACATCTGCTATCGTGGCGCGAGCTACGAGAGGGATGTAGCTCCATGTTTATGGCAGCTCACCAAAAAGCCACGATCCTTGTCGTTTACAAACAGCTGCTGCGTATATACGAACAATGCGAACAGTGGACCAAAATAGAATTATACATTGTAAACCGCATATATTGGGCGTATTACAAGCCCGTGCGCAGAGAGCGCACTCGAAAGCAACGCAAACTTTGCGTACTTCAATGTTATCAATCTTCTCGAGGCGAGTATGAATTAACGAAATTGTCACTCCGGCTGTACTCACGCTTATCGCAACACTTAAATTCTATCGAATTCCGCCTCGAAACATCGAACTTCATTCCTCAAAAGTGCAATACGAAAAAAATTGCATTTTCATTTCAATGTACACGGAGAGAATTATAAATTTGAAAAATTACTGTTCAGTAACGACAGTGCGGTGACGAGCTGCAATTCTCGTGATATTATGAGAGGAAAACAACTGAATTCTCCTATGCATTAAATAATGTTCACCGTTCAAAGTAGGAACTTCTACCGGAGCATTTCTAAAAGTATTCTAAAAGAATTGTCCGGTCAAAGGTGCCGTACTTTTGAAGATTATCTAAATATTTAATTCCCAATATTGCACGAACGTCGCGGTGAATCTTACCGCGCTGCGCTGTACGAATTTCCGTACGAATGTTCTACTAGGACGCGGCTACACCGGGCATCCTCATTCCCCGTTCTTTTCATATGCTCAGCCCTTTGTTTCCGTGTAGCCGGAAATCCGTGTGGAGTAACCATGGAAATTCTACCCACCGGAGCTACTTAATTTAAAATTTGCTTTTTGATGAAGTGAAATTTTCATGATTCTCGTCGCGTTGCCAGGGAAAAGGTCCTGAGATTGCTCGAGTACGATGCGACAACTCCACGAACAAAAACGTCGTTCCGCACCGCCCAGGAGAAAACTCCCGAGGAAATATCATAATTTCCTATGTGTTTAGTGTTATCACACAGTCGTACTGCCACGCGGGCCTACCATTATGAAATCTGTGTATAAAGGACGATCGTGATCGGGACGACGTGTATTTCCAGCTGCATCGATACACGGGGGGTAAGAATCGATGCTTAATGGAGATATTGAGGCAGGCAGAAACGTGTGAGAAACGCTCGCCTCGCAACGCCACTCACAGTACTTTGTCGGTACAGTTTCAGGGCTTTTCAGCGCACATAGATATCGCTCCATACCTGTATGAATTCGGAGATACGGAGATGGAGATTTTACACATGCGGAGGCCTACAGCCCGGGGGAGGGCTTGATGCAGACCCAGATGGTGATGACGTTCACTGCTAATTGTGGGCATGGATGCATGCGCTCTCTTTTGTCCCCACGTGCATGACGACACGTGTGAATTCGCGTATGTCCGTACATTCAAAATATATTGGCTTTAGAATGTGCTGCACCGAGTGATTTATCCTACTTCATTGAACGTTTGCTATGTAGACGTTCGCATTTTTTTCAACGACGGGCAGACAAAAGGGAGCGAACTCTTCGATAGGGGCGCGCAGCGAGGTGGAGATAAAATGTTAGAACGACTGAAATTTCGAAGAGCTAAAAAAAATCGCTAAAATCGCGAGTTTATAAACTTCGAATAATAATATGGAGAGAGATTGATTCGACTAGAGCTTTGAATGACGAAAATAAATAAAGGAGAAACTTCAAGGCTCGAAAGACGTTTATGACGAAAATAGAATGCAACGATCGCCCATAGAACGAGGACTGAAATATCGATTTTCCGAAAATTTGACTAGCACTCTTGACACTCATAAATTAAGGCGATCAGCAATACTGCGAATATTCACGATTTTGAACTTACAATAGCGAAAGGCTAAATATTACTGAGGTTGAAATACTGAAACACCGAAAAGTCGACCGATCAGAATACGGAAAGGGAGCAGAGCTCAAAATGCACGCGTCTCACTCACTCAGACCGGTGATCTCCAATTTAAAACATCGCCATTTTGACTTTCGCCTTTTCGAGCCATCGCTATTCCGCATATCTAAGTTTTATAGGCTCGAAAAACTCATTTTCGATTTTTTGCTACTTTGTATTCTGATCATCTATGAAACAACCACTCTCCAGTTTGAATTCGAAAATATGAGCTTTTGACATTCGTATGGTCTGTTAAAATTGCATTCGAAATGAAAACTATCGAAATATTATATTTTCGAGTAAATACGAATTCAGAGAAGGAATATTCGGTTGAGCACGGAATCTGCTGAACAGCCAATCGTTAATAAGAATTTCGAATTACATATTTTTCTCCAATCTGATATTACAACTTAAAAAATTTCGAAATATCGAGCGTCCTACAATTCGGTTATTTGTCATATTGAACCCTACGAGCCGCACGATCAGGCAGCGTGAGTCTTTTTGTCAATGAGACTCTGGCACGAGGACAAGGCGATAAGGGAAACGGGGATTCGTGCGGGTTTGAACGATCCTGTTCATGTTTTGCGAAAATGAAAAATGAATTACTTTGCGTCCCTCTCGATAAAAAGCCTGCTGCGAATGAACTGAGCTTTTGTTTAATTCCACGGGCAATCGTGGAATATGAATGGTCGCCAGGAAAGCATGAAAATCTGTGGGAACCAGCGCATTTCAAAAATCCAACGAGCCAAATAATGAGATTAACAGGGTGCAAGATTCGAGCACGATAATGGCGCTTGTGTCAGAGTTAATGAAGGTCTTGTCTCATTAAATCTTGGATAGATTTGTCCGGGGGGATCGAAAGGTCTGATCGTAGGAAATCCTGTGGGTTGACGCGAGGGCGCAAATTCACTCAATAGGCTTCCCTCAACCCCTGCGAGATATTTACTACTGGGTCAAATATGACCTTGTTCGTTCATC
Source organism: Venturia canescens (assembly GCF_019457755.1). Lineage (NCBI taxonomy): Eukaryota > Metazoa > Arthropoda > Insecta > Hymenoptera > Ichneumonidae > Venturia > Venturia canescens. The sequence goes on along the minus strand of NC_057423.1, from coordinate 3,948,800 downwards.
TTTCCCGCAGATTAAAGGCACAATCAAACTTCATCAATCTCGCCCCCAGGATGACCCATGATTGTGGAGCTTTCATTCTCATCGAATAATTCAGAGTGTGTCAAGCGATTTGGAGAAAAATCAATTCACTTTCATATTTTTTTCTTGCCCGAATGGAGCTTGATATTTTAATGATTTTTAGAGTAAAAACGCACTATGATTGATGTTCATCCGTTTTCACGACTCGTTGGATTGAATCACGCCGGTTAATTCGCTTGAACGATGCTGGGAAGGGATTTTTTTGAATATTCTCAAAAGGAAAATCATCGATGAACAGTGTGCAAAGGTATGAATGTAATTTCATTCCAAAATGCTAAATTTCTGAAAAAATAAGCAAATTTTATAAAAATATTGCTAGCAAAAACAATACCATAATAAAACAATTAATGTAATAAGAAAGATTCAATAAAGCTCGAGCCGAAAGTGCTCCCAGCATTCTTGTACGAAGGAAAATAGCAAGCGGCTACTACACCGCCGCATATTAAAGGTGAAAGTGCCTTTATACGATGGTAGAAAAATATGAGCACAAAGTGCATACTTCATAAAATCCCCGGGATGAAAACATCAAAAAACAACGTGACGTTCGATCCTCGACCTCGGAGATTGTGCTTGACGAACCGTCGGCTTTAATAAATCCTCGAAAAACGACCACGCATATTCTCGAGTGAAAAAAAAACTATTTCCAAAGGTTAAGAGTAGTTCTGGTACTTCAATAAAGCTGTCTGCGATTGCTTCCCATTATTGCAACTGGCGACACGAAAATGAGTCACTTAATTATTTTGCTTCTCGCAATCCGATGAGAATTCCCTTTCCTCAGTCATTCGACGATCACGAAAAATCTTTCAAGTTCCCTCGAAATCCATTGATAAAAAAAAAGCTCCAAAAATATGATTTTTCCTTCGTCACGGATTGAAACCCCATTATTTCGTTTTTTCGCTATCCCTCGACGTAGATTTTATACATCCTTATAAAGAAGCAGCAGAAAAAAGGGAAAAATACATTTTCTGCATAAATTTTTTAAAAAAACGTATGAAAGTCGTTCCTCATGAAAATATCAGCACGTTTTCTTCGAAACAAGTATTTTTACGTTCAATAATGCATGATTATCGGATTATCCGACTTGCACGCAGAGCTTCCAGCAATAACGGATTCCGCGATCCAATAATAGAAACTGCACACGCATATGATGGAAAAACATGAATTTAATACGCCAGAAACAATGGCAGACGTACGCGAACAGCAAATAGAGAATCGACGTGAGTTACTATTGTTTTTCCACAATAAAGATTTGGCGAAAGACGCACCAGACATTTCAAATAATCCCCTCGAGGCGGTACCCTCACACAGAGTGTACCACTCTCTCACTTTTGCATCGTTTTCAAGGCGAGGAGCAGTATTCAATATGTTGCTCCAGATACCTCTGTCCATCACTCGATTTCGAGTTAAGTGATTTCTGGGAATCCAGCAATACTCGATAAGAGTCTTGCGTGTATCCTTCCCGAAGGATCACAAGCCAAGCTAGCCTGGCGAGCTTCTATTTCGATCCGATGACGCAAGCAACCCCGCGGTGGATTGGAACGGAAAACGTCGGATTTGAGAATCTTCTTTTCTGTTCTGTTCAGCCGGAAAGTTAATCGTGTCTTCATTATCGTTCTAGTTTGTTGTAAAAAACCTTCATTCGAAGTGTCGAGTTTTTGAGATAGTATTTAAAAAAAAAGAGGAATATTGTACTCGGCTTTTCAATAATCATTTTAACGGAAAACTCATTTGTTTCGATGAAAAAATGAGCGAAGCAGTATAAATTTGTGACTGATCCAATCTTGGTGTATTCTCTTGTAATTCGCAATTGAGAAAATCGATTTTTCGTTGTCTGATACTGTTTTTGTCACCAATTGCCTAGAAACCGCATGACTTTATTTTATTACGTTCGTTTGATCAACTCCTGATAATTTTTAATTGGAAGATAAAAAAAACAATGAAAATATAAATTATATTAGTTGCTAGAGAATTTCTAACTCCCCGAAGCCCTCTGGCTACGAAAATATTGGTTTCTCTAAATTGGAAGCTACTACACAACACGAAGGCGTAACGATGCTCCAGTGCACTTGAAATTGCTCCGGACAATTACGCACATCGTTTGCCGTTTTCGATCTGAAATGTGGACGTAAAGATTCTGCAAACGACACGGGCCCTCGGACGTGCCTCAATCGCGCTGCGAGGTCAGGCGTCGTCTATTTCCGTGCTCGACAGTCTGTCAAAGTCGAATGACGCATCGTTGGTCATTAAAAAAAGTGTAATTGCACCTTAATTTTGCCAAGTGTCTAGGAAATAACTGAAATAACGACGCTTAACGGATCAATAAAAGAAACGCTGTTGCGACAACCGTAGGAAGGGAAACTCAGCGAAGCGGCTTTCTGTGGCGCGAGAAGGGTCGTTGAGAAAGCATCGTTTCCCCGAAATTTCGTACACTCGAGCCCGTGGGTGGACGCTCTACGTCGCCAAGGAAGCGGGATTTCATCAAGTGAAGTTGATGACGAGACTCGGCGAGAACGAAGGTTCCGAAAATCCGGTCTTCCACGAGTTGGTGGCCGTCGCGAGGATCGACTTCGGAGACGACTTCGAATCTTGTGGTCCCCACTGCCGGTCGACGCGATGAAAAGTTTCATCGATACCGCAGCGAAGCTGACGCCTCTTCATACCGGGCCGAAGTACCTCACGATTCTTTTCGTTCGGGAATCGAGTGACCGCGTCGCGGAATTGTTGCAGCACGCTTGGACCAAGAAAATGCTTGATTTCTCCATTCTCGAGGCGGTTCAACCGGAAACGCTCGGAACTTCGATCCCATCAAGCAGGAATACACGAAGAAAAAATGGAGGACGAGCGGGATAACTTATTTGATAACAAGCTCACGGACCTGTCGAATTATCCGCTGCGAGTAGGAGTCACTGCGAACGAATTTCAAGCCGCTCCGAACATTGCTCACCTCGCCACTCTTCATCGCTGAGATCATTTACCTTCGTTTAACGTCGCACAAAAAATGCAAACGACGACCACTTCTCCCACTCGACCAGGAGTCTGCACGGAGAAGAAAATTCTCCGAAATGTTACGAAACCCCAAATATAGTGGGGAAATTAATGTTTGATTGTGGTTATTTGAAGGGTTTCAAAAATACTTTCAAAAATATTGAGGTTCTATCAAGATTTTCTTATTTTAGGTAAGTTTTTTGAGTTTGAGTTGTTTTTGGGTATTACAAAACATCGGGGATGGTTAAAATCGATACAAGTTTTTGCACAAAGAGCTGTCAACTGATTTTGGAAATAAGGGAAAAGTAGTTTGAGTCGAAGATCCGCTTTTCCGGTAGAAGATTCACTTTTTCTTGATAAAAATGGCACCGCAGGCTTTACGAGCGTGGCGTTAAAAGTATTTTCGATAAGAATGGCTTGGCAGGACGCTACATAAAATTTATCATCGTTACTTTATCGCTAGCTGGAGTTTTTAAAAGATCACGTCTCGTTACAGGTTTTAAGCACATACGGAGCTTTGGACACGTTCGGGTCCGCAGGGAACTTGATTCGATGGACTTTTTCTCCTCGTTTTGTGAGTGCATCTGAGCAACGTTGGGAAAAACATGTTTACTGTGGAAGAAATATTCCAAGAAAGTCTCGATATTGAGCTCAGTGTATTGGACAAAAAGTTATCGAAATTAGAACTGTCATTGATCCGTCAAGTCGAAAAAGGATGGAAATGAGTCTCAAAACTGTTTCGATAAGGAATTTCCACAGTTGGCATGTTTCTCTCGATCGTCCCCTGCGTGTTTTTGCGTACAAACAAAACCAGAAAATCTCATTGTTATTTCAATATTTGAAAAATGTTTGCCGCCACTTATCGGCTCGAATCATCGACTTCGATGTTGCCATAGTGATGAATTTCCCTGGAACACAATGTGAAACTTTATGTAAGCACCGAGTCAAATAATAAAACGATTGGAATGTGAGCATCGCTGATTGCTCGTTAGAGTTCAACTCAGTTCTTAATATCTGCAGAGGGCGTAGAATTATGGGAGACTCCAACCACTGTGTCAATATGTACAAACGAACGTCAAAGAGAAATCCTCTCAAAGAGTACCCGAGACAAGAAAATCTGTTAAATCATCTCGATGGTTCGAAGCACTTTGTGGCAATTGGAACTTGCCAATGCCCCAAATCTCTCTGTCCTTCGTCCTTTGACGTTATTCCGCCAAAGTCTGCTCCCATAACGGACGCTACCGGTGCACGTATATGTTCGAATTTCGTCCGACATTTGTACCTTAATACATATAGGTGAGCGCACAGTTTGTATTTTCTCATTTCGCAGTTCAAGGACTCGGAAACTTTACGAGCGGACCTCTCGCGCATATTTAAACTTTTTGCACACAGCTAATACTTGCATCTGCGAGAGATGCCGCATAGAAATATGACTATCCTCGTTTCCACAAGATTTCTGAGTTCAAACACAATATTGGTATTATAGAAGCACCTTAAAGCTCTTCTCTCCCTTTCTCCGTCTTCATCCTTTTCCAGCTAATTAGCAGTGAGAAACGCTTGCGTATTATGTTTCAAAATAGCTTCATCATTCCCCCACAATCGCATCAGCCTGAGGATTTGGTTCGATAACCATTTCATTTTATGAGATAATTAACACTCAAAATTCCTCATCAAATACAGCGAATAATTGAACTCCGAAAGGTAAACTCTTCGCTGAATGAGAAAACTCCCAATTTTTTCTGTTGGCGCTTTTTATTGTGAGGAATATATTATTTTTCAATAATTCTCAAAGTATTTAACCACCGATTACAAACAGCACAGTATTTTTTTAATTTTCTTATTTTTCGTCCCTTCAATTCTAAACTGCTTTATGTGCACAGCAATTCGTCACGTCAGACTAGCACTTACTGATAAGGGGAAATTTACTGTAAATCACAAATTTTCACTGTCACCATAATTCTATGATAAATATACACCGAATACGTGTGACATTTTACCATTCGTATAGATTTTTTCAGGCTTGTCTGAGCATACTTTACAATATAAACATTTGAAGTGACTGAAAAGATTTTTTGCTGTGCTCATAGAGAAAAAGACTCTCGAGTATTTTTAATAAAAGGTATGGGTATTGGTCTTTTTACTATGGTGGATAGAACGATTGTTATTACTGCTCTTCGAATTAAGGTATAACTGGATGGATGGCTCGACCAAAAATTATATCTGATTGGAATCCAAAAGTTAATAACAAATTGTTTAAACAATTAATTATTCAATAATTTTGCGGTGACCTATTGTTTTTTATTTACGAATCAAATGTGTGTATTTTTCCGAATGCTCATGAATTTTTTCAGAATTTTCGTGGATTTTTGAAATTTCTTGAAAAAATGTTGAAAAAAATTTTTTTTAATTTGAATTTTGGATATGTTTTAGAAGACATATTTACCATCAGTTTTGAAAAGTCTCAAGGTTACTGGATCAAAAATGTACAAATAGAGCCACTTAAAAAATTTAAAAAAGGGAATTTCAAAAATCCACGAAAATGCTGAAAAAAATCATGAGCATTCAGAAAAATGCGCACATCCGATTCGTAAAAAAAAACAAGGGTTTACTGTAAAATTGTTAAAAAATTATTTATTTAAACAATTTATTAATTACTTTTGGGCAATATTATTGTTGATAATTGTAGCTCATAACTTTCCAAATGTTGCTGAATTTTTTCAGATTTTTATTGTATCACGAAGTACGGAAATTCCGATCAGGTACAATTTATCGGCTGGGCTATCCATCCAGTAATACCTTAATGCAGCAACCCAGTCCGTCTGTCCTTAAGATACTAAATTCTTAGTACATTCCTCTAGAATTTCCGGCCTCGTTTTTTTGTGTACAAAACAAACAATGAAAAAGTTGAGAAGGCAAAATGTAGTATTTGGGGGATCGAATATTGCACGTTTTAGAAGGTAGAAAAATTTTGTCGATTTCTTACTCGCAAACACCAAGTCATTTTTTCAAAATCGAAAAAAAAAAAAATTTTCTTTTAGGCAAAACGGAGTACGGCTTCAAAAATGTTGAATCTTTGTTTTTGTTTTACTGGAATTTCGATCCAATGCACCTTGACTGTGTCTTTTACAAAGTACTTTTTTTTGCATTTTACAAATATGAAATATTGAATGTGAGGAAAAAAAAATGTTTGCAATTTTTTAGTGACAGAAATAGTGATGACAAACGAAATTAAAAAACTGCACAAAATTCGACGTTTTTCTCGAAATCTTCGCGCGAATAACCAACAAACTCCCATTTTCTATTCTCCTTTTTTTTCGATAGTTTCATACGAGTTAACAAAATAGCTTGGTTCACGAGGCTCCTTGGAGTGTGGCGGGCCTCTCGATAAATTTTTAGTAGCAATAGTTACGCACGAGTTCTCGAGAAGCAGTATCGCAAAAGCCTTTTATCCTTAAATCCGTAAATTTCTCGGACGAAAGCGGGAGCCTCGAGATTATAAATTCCACGTTCATGCTTAAGCTGTGCACGAGACCGGGTATTTGGTAAACACAATTTTCGAGAATTCCGCGAGAAAAGCCCGCTCGAACACATGCAACGGAGTATCCGCAGGATGACAGCATCCAAGCAAACTGGCGGTTTATGCAGCGATGAGCGGATCTATAGTTCCAGATGTGAAACGCAATTCCTGCACAAACAGAGGAGTTAACCCGTTCCTCGTAGATTTTAAGGGGTTCAAATGGATCGCGCACGAGGACGGGAGGGACACGATGAACCGAGCAACCTACTAACTTCCATGATTTATTGAAGACTCGCGTTTGTTCTAACTCGCGTCACGCCCATCCCGCGGGGACTGCGAACAGAGTTTACCGCGCGTTTCATTCGCTCCTGCTGCTAAGGTCGCACGCGTCATCGCGCTCAAAAAAGAGTGCGTCCGCGTGAGCGATGTTCATACGTGTGCGGGGGCGTTAAAAGTTCTTCGAGGGGAGAAAACCGCCCTGAACTCGGAGCTCGTAATTGTTCCCTCATTTGTCGTGAACCGCATGAATTGTCGGGCTACAAGAGTCCAATTATGAAGTTGGAGCCAACACCTTGAAATTGGTATTCTTCGGGAATGACATCGAAGCCTCCCAGCGCGCAGGCTGTCGTGCGTCAGTCTTGTTTTGCCTAAACTTGTGCGCTGCATTCGTGAAAGTGATCGACTGCAGGAACGCGACCCCCGCAGTGTGCTGCTGCTTCCGAATTTGTCGTTTTACCAGAAATCGAAAATACTAGATTTTCGGGGACCTTTCGAGTGGGGAAAAACAGCTCGATCGGAGAATCGTGTTTGCCTGGTCCAGCAGCAGCTTCACTCGATCTTAAAAGCTTCTCTCCCCGATTACTGAGTTTTCCATTAACGCGTTGAATCCGTCGTAAAAAGTGGACGATTCTTTTCGAGCTTGAAAACGTAACGAAAATGCTACTTTTGTCGTATTCAGTAAAGCGAAAATCGATTATGCAATTAGGAAGACTTTTGTGAGTAAAATCCTCCTGAACAACGACGGGGAATTCATCCCCCCGAACTGTTCGCTTTACATCCCATTAAATCTTCACTTCCCAGTCCTCAACAGCTCAGGTTAAAGATGTGAGTGCATCTGTGACGAAATGAAGTAGATCGTAGATAGAAAACCAGCACGTATTCTCGAATACTTCACGACACGGAGCACGCTTTCAATACGGACGTGCGATGGGTACACAAAACCGTCATGGATCTCCTGCAGCAGGACGATATTTCGCTGTTTCAATGGCTAACTCGTTATCTTGTCCTCGCGATACTGTACCGATTCTTCACACCGCCGTGTATCGCTGTTTTCACTTCAATGCCATTACGAAATTGTCCCGGGAAGAAAAAACGTTGTGCAAAGTTTGTTTTATCCGGATATCCTGAATTTCGTATGCGTTCGATTCGAAATTAAATTTAGTAAATTCGTAAAAACGTTAAAAAAAAACAAAATTGTGGAAAAAACTTGAAAAAAGTTGGTGAATCCCTGCACATTATTTGATATTATTTCGCAAAAATAATGGAAAAGGGATTGAAAGCTGCATGAAAAGTAATTCAATTGGCAATTGGTCTCATTGATGAAATCTGCACCGGAGCATTCCACTTGGAAAAAGTTGATACGATCACATAAATATACAAAAATATACATCGAAGATTCGATATCCGATGCAGGATACAAATCGTTAAGGAACCCCGAGAAAGATTGAATTACGAATTCCCAGCGGTGATCCATGGACTTTTTCGCTTGGAGAAAAAAATTTATGGCCCAGGGCTCTGTCGCTGCATGAACGTACATAGCGAATCTCTCGAGGGAAGCCCTTCTCTTATACATATCTATATATTGTAGACGCATACACTGTTACTCAAGATACGTGGGCCAGGAGGAAAAGAAATCAGTACACCCTTGACAAAATCGACGCAGGGTCGAGTTGCAAATGGAGTGCTGTCGTTTGCTCGGGATCGTATGCCGCGCGAAGAGAGGAAATTACTGATCGTGGGATAAGAGAGTATGAAAGAGGGCAAGGAAACGAGGATCATTGAGTCGAGATGAGGCTGAAACGTGAGAATATTTTCCACGATTATACAGCAAATTTTTCACTCCCGCGAAGTGTTGATTTGAAGGAAATTACACGTTCGGTAGGAAGCTCGAATTTCTTATATATCCTGAATCGAATTTGTTTTTTCGTGATTAGATAAAATTAGACGCAAGTTCATTCTGGTATCGATAAATATGTGGGTAACGCTTTGGTTGGAAGCGGACGTCAGTCCTCAATCCTAAATCTACAGAATTCTCCGAAATCGAATCCCAAACTCTGCGACATTCCCACGCGCCCTCGACCAACGAAAATCCGCCTTCCATGGTCAAAGTTCGCGCATAGATTGTCACGCCGAGCTGTGCACACATTCGCGGTCCTGTTTCTCGATGCGGACCGAGCCGCGACGCAGGATGGACGTCGATCGTTCTCCGGGAGGCCGATTTGTCTCAGGAATCATTTGGGACGCGATTTCGTAAGAAAATTCATGAATTTTGTCAAATTTCTCGACAACCTTTCGTCGGGGGTCAGAAAATAAGGGGGGGAAATTGTTTTAAGGGAATGCGGAAACATATTTCGACAAACTTTTACGAATATTAATGTTAATAAAGGTTTTATGAATTTTGACAAGTATGAGTGGCGTTTGAAAAGACCCGTGCGGGGGCATCTTTCGTAACTTTGTTCAATGAGAAAAGCGAGCCCTGCTTTGTTTGTTGAAGGACCTTCTATTTCTTCCTCCCCCTCGGCTCTTCCTTCCCCTCTTTTTCTGCAGCTCGTGCATTCTTGAGCAAAGCATTTCTCTGGCGAGAGTGGCAAAGAGCTGAAATGAGATGGCTTTTCTGATGGATCCAGGAGGTTTGCGCGTACAAGCAATTCGTACGTATCAAGCGCAGAGGGAATAAGAAGAGAGAGAGAGAGAAAGACGGATGGAGAGAGCGTCGCTGGGAGCGACACTCTGCGCTTGCAGTTATTTCGTGTAAAGTTTCATTTGAGGCCTTACGTACGTCCAGAATTTTCGAAAAATCTATTTTTTTTACAGATTATTAAACGTGCGAGGATGCCGAACGAGAGGGCCCGAAGCGCACTTGAAACTTTGAATGCGTTTTTCTCAAAACTACTTTTTCTGGCACGGTCTGCACGATAACTCGCACAGTTTTTAATATTTTTTCATGCTTCTTTTTTAAATACTCGAAATTGTTTTCTCTATAATTAAAGACATAAAACAAAAAACATAATTAAAGTCTGACATTTATGACAGAAAATGCTCAATTTTTTTTAAACTGCCGGGCAAGTTGCTGAATTTTTCGAATTTCAAGAATCCGGCTCGACAGACTACAACTTTATTTGACAAGAATTTTTTCACGCTTTGCGGATCTGTCAACGTTTCAAGAAGAAATGATGCGGACCGCGGAGCAACTTTTTTTTCGTAGTGCTTCGGGAAACGTGATTTTTTAAGTTGTAATTTTTGAAAAAAAAATTAAATAAATATTTTAAAAATTTCATTTGCTATCGCTTTCTATTGCTCTTCTAAAATCTCTTCTAAAAACAGTTTCTCTTTGAGCGCGTTTTAGGCACTGCTGAATGTATACGTAAAGCGTTAAAGACCGTGCTGAAATGGACGCCAACGTAGCATCGACGGAGTATTTCGAAAAAGCCTCCTCGATCGACGCTCCATTAACCGAGATTTTATCGAAATATTGATTATAAAACGATGGCGAATACGGGGCGCGTAAAACGTGTTGAAAATATTGATAGTAAAAATCGACTTTCATCGCGCATACAAAGTATGCGAGATTTATGGCTTCGCTCGTTATCGATTCTCGAGAGCAGAGCAAATATATGTTTTTAGTGTGTTCTCCGAGAAAGGAGACTTCGAGAAATCGATCCGAACGTCTCGGAGGGATGCGAGCTCGCAAGGACCCGAGCACCGAAAGGTAAGAAAAATTTCAAGATAAATTCAATGGAAAGCTGTAATCGGATTTGGCCATTGAAGCGCTCCGATTTAAAGAGTCACTCCGCCGCAGGAGAGCGTGCTCTTTTCGTGCTCGAACGCTCGCTCATTGTTTGATGGCGCGTTTTGTTCGGGAAACCGAGCGGAGCTCGTACGGGATAGAAATAACGTCGAGGCAATGAGAAACTTTGTGGAAATACAGACTCGAGCAGGGATTCTTCGTTACTACTCACAAACGACGCAGGAAAAAAGTGCGGGATGGAAAAGTTCTTTCGCAACTTGAATGCGCGAGGTAATCAATTCATCGAGGTTTGCATACAAGAATTTTGTAAAGAACTAATTAAATTCTCCTGTGACGCGCATAATAAGTGTCACGCCGGACTGGCCGCTGTTGATACTTTTAATAATAAACGGCCCCCGTTCGACGAGGCTCATCAATAAAATTTTCTTCCATCTTCGCCGCCATTCGCGTCCCTCCTCGTGCGACATTCCTGCTGCTTTTTTTATCTCGTTTTCTCGCTACAATTTTCTCCTCCGCGTTGAACAGTCAAAACTTGTCGGCCACGCTTGTACGGGCGAACTCTCGTGTGCGCGGAATTAACGAATTGGGGGATCGAGGATGTGCTGGAAAATTTGTGCAAAAGGATCGTTCGCACTCGGTGAAAAAATTCCGATCGAATTCGGCGATTCTGACCCGTAAATTCCCGCGAGCCGGCAGGCTCGCGTCAAATTAAACTTGATTTAGAGCAGCTTTGCATTATCGCTGCGGAGAGAAAAGCGGTTGAAAGTTCATTCGAAATGCGATTACTCGAATATTTCCTCAAATTTTCAATGCCAACATCAATTAATCGCCTCGCCCGAAGCTTTCATTCGTGGCAAAGTGCAACAGTTGTCTCTGCAGCCGGAATTTCCAGCACGCGGGGCAGTTTGTTTTATGGCGCAATACGAGAAAACCTTTCGATGATTTAGTATGCGACGGAAATGCACGCAACAGAAATTTATATTGCGTAATTGGAGGCTTTCGATGATTAAACTTCGGGAGAGAAATGAGCCAAATCGAGTGAAAGTTGATAAAACGAATTGGGATACGAAAAAATCATTTTTTCCACTCGAATCGTGCTCTTCGGCTCGAAAACTCTTCGATCGTTTCCGAATTCCGGGCTCTCGGTGGCCAATTCCTTTTTAACGAGAAAGAGAAAACTGTGCTGGACCGAGACAATCTCGTGCGCGAGTCAACAGATTTTTGAACACACGCTTTTGAAGAATTACGAAAAAGCTTATTAGCAAAAAACTCAGATGAAAAATCTCCCCCGGCTCGCTAGCAAGAAGCCCGAACGTCTTTGACGCGGCTTCTGGAACGTCGAATCTTCAAAGACGGTCGAGCCAAATAGCGCGAGTGAAATGCCAGCGCCGGATAAGCCGGGACGAAAGTTTATAGGATTATTGTTCGTCGCGAAAATCGCCGCGGGAGAAATTAAGCAGAGATTTGCATACGAATAGAAATGACTCAACATAAAGATAATTTAAAAAAGATTATCTAACATAGAAATATTCAAGATAGAGTTATTTCCCAAGTCAGTTTAATTAGTCATACAATTATTCCCAGAGGAGATATTTATAAATAGAGATTATTCTAATAGACTAATTACCGATAGAGTTGATTGAAAATAAAGAAATGAAACATAGAGCTGTTGTGCTGCCGATGGGCCTGGGATAAAATGAATTGTAATCACTAGAAAACATTTTCAAAATTATTCGCAATTAAAAAAGCAAAACTCTTCTCGATAGTCGCTGGACCAATCAATTATGGAATATTTTTTCGATCCTCGAGCTCGTCCCATTTCGAAACGATCTTCAAAAACGTCGATGAAAACAAAAGACAAAACAATGCGAAGCTACTTATTTGCTTACTTTTCTTTCCAATCGATTTTCCTAATTTAAGGCACAACATTCCAATGCAGAGGGACCTTTGATTCGGATCAAGGATCTTGAATCTTCTGCGTTATATAATTCAACGGTAAATCCGTATGTTAATCAAGGAACCCTCCAAATCCGGAGGTAATGCGCCACTGCATAGCCTCGTGAACTGCGATCGAACGTGATCTTGTATAATCAACGGTGCACGAGGCTTCAGAGAGCATTATTCGGAGCTCTGAATACCAGCGGTAAATAATATTCGAAAGGATTATTTCGTGCTCGTGAAACTCTGTGTACGTGATATTCTTCAAGTACAATGTCTGAAGATGTTCTCACGCGCGCGGTCGCGTCTAGTATACTCGAATCTTTAAACGCGATCGTCTCAGAATCTTTGAAAATTTTTGAATTTTTTGAAAAATACCTTTGCGGTGGACACGATTATACTAAAAAACTATTAATCCGATCCATACGAAATTTATACCACTTATTTATTATGATAACAGCCAGGGCCTGGACGAAGGATTTCGTATTTCGTTGGAAAAAACAAATTGTAACAAAAAACCGAAAATTTAGCACCTCAAAAAATGAATCTTTTGTTGAAACTGTCGCCATTTTTTTTTAATCAAAATTTTTACAAATCCTCCCTCCAGGCCCAAGCTATTGTTATAATAAATGAGTGGTAAAAATTTAGTATGGATCGAATTAATAGTTTTTCAGTTATCGTGTCGACCGCAACTGATGCTCAAAAAAATTTGCTACTGAAATACAGCTCGAGTTGCGCAATTTTCGGAAACGCTTTGATGAAAAAAATTGTACGAGTACATGATCATATGCACTAATGAATGTCGTTGACAGTTTTTCATTAAACATTTATTTTCCTGGCGAAAAAAAAATCAAGAAAATCACGTTTCTTCGGCCACTGCAAGTGTATGTAAGGCCTTAAAAGAGTCGTTCGTTTTATAATAAAAGCATTGGAGCATGTGTTGCTCAACGGAGTCGATTGAAAACTGCATAGAAAGTGAGATTGAAGTCAGATTTTGTTTGCGATTTTTCATTTTTCGACCCGAAATATATACTTGTTTGAGAAATTCGATAAAAATATTCTTTCGATTGGAACTTTTCCATTGCACGGTGCAGGGGAGCTCAATCGAGCGACGAATTCGACTGATTTATGGAAAACCGTCATGGAGTATTTCTGTCGGAGCTGAGCACCAAGACTGCGAATTAATTTGTTCGAGAAGCGATATTTTTATCAGGAGATTAAAGGAAACAGTAAATCGTGTTAAGCGTACATTTTTAAGGAAAAATCCATCAATCATTTTGGCACCGATAGGAAACGTGAAAAGCAAATGCGTTTGTGTTGGAGAACGTCGACGTAAACCGTGTGAAAGGCTCGACTCTGAAAAGAGGAAAAAAGTAACGAGACACCCTTGCGGAGTCCATTGAAGCTGATGAAAAGTGCCAATCATCGTGTGACGTTTTTTAAATATCAGTTTATCAGAGCTTCGTCCCGAGTGATCCGCACCGTCGAATCTTTTTAAATTTCTTTTTCACGCGATGACATTTTTTCAAATACAAATGAAATTTGTGCTCTCTTTCCTTCCTTTTAAACCTCCTTTTCCCCCGCAATCGAGCAGAAGCTTGGTGCTGAAAAGCGAAGCGAAGAGAGCGCGACTGAATCGAGTCCTCAGACGTTTGAGACCCGGTTAATCAACAAGTCGCAAGCATCGTTTCCGTGATCTTCCAGACTTGGTAAAAGTGTGTTTGAAAGCGAGTTTAATAACGCCGTGTGCGAAGCACTCGAGCAACCACAGCTTCTGCCGTTGTCCCGAAGCTTCGCAATCGCACTGAAAAGTCGTGTGTCGATTCGAGCGCGAGATCGCGGAGTCGCAGAGAGTTGAAAAATTTCAAAAATCTGTCAAGCTCGTCGGAAAGTTTCCGAGTTCGTCGAATTCAACCGGAAATTCATCGTCGACGAGGGAAAACAACGGAAGCCCGAATCTCCAAAGTTCGCTATCCAACCCGAAACGAAAAGCTCGGAAAAACGATTGACTTCCGGATAAAATTGTGGCTCTGAACTCACCGTGTGGAGACAATATTCGTGGACGACAAAAGCCCAGAGCAGACTCAGCAGATGTCTTCTCGAGAGCGCCATGTTCCCCGGCCCGTTAAACTGTTTTTCCAAAAGGATTTTCCCTCCCTCGATGTTCTTAACGATAACGCTGCTCTTGGAGACGTTGCCTTTCCGAATGTGAATTGCGCTTCGGGGTTGCTTTGCCGTCCTTATATAGGGCGCTTTTCACCCCCGCGCAGGCGTTCACTTCTCTACGACTCTCGCACGCACACGAAGGCACACCTTCGCGCGAATAACGAGCATGAATATACGTCGACACGCAGATGAATTTATACCGAGGAAATACCGCGGACGAGATTCGTGCGTAGGTTACATGACATCGGCGAGGATCCTCGTCTGCGTGCACCGCCCATTTATGGAGACGTGCGCTCGCGACGTTGAATTTCGACCGGATGAATGAAGGAAAATGTGAAAATATGCGAGGCTCCAATTCTAGTGAGAGAGTAGGCTTGTCCTCCTCAACACTAGACATTATTGCGTGCTACGAAAAAACTGCAACTTCTATTTTTAGACGAGACTGCGTCATATTGGCCCTCACGATTTTACTACTGACGGCTCGCTCCTCGTTCTGTCTTTATTCGTTCCACCTTTGCCTGCTTTACCACTCTCTTGTACACTCTTTTGTTCCATTCAAGCGCGGCCGCGTAAAAGCGCCCGAACATCGGTCCTCGCGTTCATTTTTCATTTTCCTCGCGCATTTTCATGTTTCCTCCCTCGTACGTGTTCGTTGCTCCTCTCGGCCCGAGCCCGCGAACCTTGGCCGCTGTTTTTCGGGCCTTTCGATCAACGATACCGTTCCTATTCGCATCGAGATTCGAGGCAAAAAGAATTTCATGAATTTTCGTACCGAGGTCGCAATCTTTGAAAAAATACCATTTCGGAGGGAGTTCGCGTCAAAGTCTGCGGAAGTTGTCGTTTTCGTTGTTAGAAAAGGGAACAAATCACAACTCCACGTTTTTCTCAATCTTTTTAAACGTTTGGAAATCAACGATGTATGAAGGAAAAAAAATTTGATCGAAACGATCGCAGAACGGAACCTTCCGATTCGATGGAAGTGAAATTCCAACGTGAGGTCTAATTGACCCCACCCGAGAAGTGGCTCAAATCGTCTCAATAAAAAGCAGGATCATTTCAAAGCACGAATCCATCGAAGCTCGAAGAGCGAATTTCGGCCCCTGCCTCCGGAAAATGAAGAAACATTTTCATTGAAAGTCCCGGGGCTCTAATGTTTTTCGACGCGTGCAAATCGTCCGACACAAAGGGAGGAATTCCTCAGAACAAATCTCCTCGCATCGATTGCAAGAGGAAACGTGCCAAATGATCGAAACGAAATTTCAGTCTACGGACTAATTGAACCACCCCGAGAATGCCACTTGAAAACTAAACTGCTGCCGAGAGCGCTGCAGTTACCTTTCCACTCTTTCTTTTCCATTCTCCCTCTCGCTACAGATATGAGCGTGACGCGACAAGCGGAATCCTTTGGTCGCAGCGAAACAGCTGCGATCTCCGCAGACTCCGGCTCTGAGGAAATAAAATCCTAGTCTTAGTGAAATTTCCATGAATTGTGTGAAACTGACGAGCATTCTTCAACTCGACTTCGCAAAGTTCGAAAAGCTCCACAAATTCTTCTTTCGCGCTCAGGCTTCAAACTGTTTTTTTTATTTTTTATTTATTTTTTTATTTTTTTTTTATCAGTTTTTCAACGATATTTCGCAATTTTGGCATTCTGGTCGAAAGCAATTGAAAATTCACGCTCGAGCCGAATTTTCAGGAGTGGAATTAAAATTGTAGAAAACGTGATAAAACTGTTAATTAAAAATGAATTTTTCTCGCGAGTTTCGACCCCGAGTCATCGACTCGCGTCTGCACTTCGAGTGCAATTTTCACCTCGAAAATGTGGATTTAAATGCTGAAATCCCGATCCGCATTTGAGGACGGTTCGAGAATTGATAATCGATGAAATTGTGAAAAAACGTGAGTCGAAAAATCTTGTTGATAAACGAAATGAATTTCGAGGGTTTCCATGAAAAATTTGAATTCATGCACGAATTTTCGTAACGAGATTAAAAAACGAAAAAGTTGGGAAGATTATTCAGCGCTGATCGCGAGTGCGAGGGCGCGTCGAGGGATTTGCAACGAGAAGCGCGCGAGGGATCGCGGTCAGACCGCTCGGCATCGAACGCTCGGTTTCGTATTACGAGCCCGGCGAGTCTTGAGGGAAAAGGGAATGACGCGTTCGTATAATTCATCAATTCCAGAGCGTCCGTGAGCCTATGAAAAGGGATATTCTCGGAAGGCGGAAAAGCGTCTAAAAATAACGAAAGCTCGGCTGCTCGTTAAAATTCGCATTTGATTCGTGCTTTATTCGTAACCGAATCGAATACGCGCGGCGAGAAAGTTGAGCCGGCCGCTCACTCTTCCGAGGGATCCATTGACCAACTCTCAAACTGACACGAACCGAGCGAAGCTCCGTCGTGGAGAACAAACGCGACGACGCGATTTATTCACTGCGTATTACGCTCCATTCAACGGGCCGTTTCGCTCGAGCCGATGAGCGAAAATCCACTCGCAGTAAAATCGCTGATGAAGTTTCAAGAATTTTCATACTTTTCGTCCTTTTTTTCATCAAGGTAGTTTCGACTCTGAGTGGAGCCTGCTCTCCCGGCGCGGATCCTTCGACTCGAGTCCTCCCGAAATTCGGTCACGCCGAATTTCATTCAGAAACAATCTCCGCGAGCATGAAAAGTGGCCTTAAAATCCAAGAATCCCGGCGTCAATTCTATTTTCTCCTGAATTCAATATCAAATTCGCGGAAAACTCGGGCGATATCGAGATCTCCGGATTCGTAGTAAACCGCGACTTCGGTGACGTCACGATTCGAGAGACTCGAAACACACGAATGCAATCTGACACGCCTGCGTAGCTTCCGAATTTTGCGCCCGCGCAAACACTCGTGGCGACGACGATAAAAACGCGTTTGGGCTCACGCCACCCGGCGGTTGGCTCATCTCATTTTTTCGACTCACCTCAATAGAAATTCGTTCAAATTCGAGTCGATTTTCGAAGAATTCTGCTTTTTCTAGCCCTCGGAAAATGCGACAAATCGATGAATCTCGAGCGGCTTTATCCAAATTTCTTTTTCATTTTATGATTTCCGGGAATGCGAGAACTAAAAACGAGTTGAATACGAAAGTTCTGTGCTTGCGACGGATCGATTTTCGATCGTCGTTCCCAAAATGTCGCAAAAGGATAAAAATTTTTATAAAAAAATGAGTCGAACGAACGGAGCAGTAGAAACTAAAAAATCATTCGAGATTCAACGATGCTCAAGCGCGCAAAAAAAACGCTACAAAAATGATTTGAATATGAATTTTGCTGTATTGAAACGTAAAAAAGCCGAAAAATGTTGCTGCCTCAACCGTTCGTGAATAAAAGAAAAAAAACAATGGAACGTCAACTGTCGGAAAAAGTATAGAAACGAGACGAGATTTTGGATGCCCAAAATATAACGCTCGTTTGACTCAGTTCGTAGCGACCCTTGAGGGAGAGTTGATAGTCGAGGGATGGTGCGCCTGCGCAAGCCTCGTTCGGCATCGTTGCAGCGGAGCTCGTATGCCCTGCGCTGTTTTCGGTGAAGTAGAGCGAGCAAGTTAAACGAGTGAGAAAAGTCGATCGTGTGTTCGTATTCGCAGGCTCGAAGTGTCGTGGGTTTATTTCCATAGTAGCGGGTGTTGAAAGTACGGTAAACAGAGATCAACGAAAAAGTGGACGTGGCGAGATAAACGTACTTGAAAAGTTGATTTGGAAGGAGACTGAAAAAATGGTGCTGAACGTAACGGCGGCTCGGGGTGTTTGTTTGTTTTCTTCTTAATCAGCGAGGAAAGTTTGGACGATCGATCATGCGGCACGAGTGGAAAAATGGCACGTGTGTCGTTAAAAGAAAATGCTCGAAACCACGATAAGCAGTAACTCGCATCGACGACAGCGTGACAATCACAGATTCTTCATTATCGCCTAAACTACAGCACAAACGCAGCCAACGCTCAAACAACCAAGATTCCCCTCCACCATGGAATTCGAATTCGCAGATGTTCCTCCCAGTTAAATACAACTCGACCAACATCTTAGCTTCAAACGCTGTAAAAATGTTGGCCGAAATGACACGACTCTCTTATCACCACCGAGCAATCTCCTGCTATGCAGTCCTCAGCATTTGGATCTTTCTCCTTGTGGCCGGTAATGTTTTCATTTTTATTTATATTTTATTATTTTTTGCGATCGAGTGTCGTGTACAAAATTACGTCACGATTGTCGTCAACAAGTTCATTATTCCGTTCATTATATTCTAATGAAATATAAATTTTAATAAAATTTATCATTTTAATTGCATTTTTATTGCATTTTTCTTGAATATTCTTTTTAGTCCAACGTCTTATCCGTTTTTCATTTAGTTCCTTCGATATCCAACGCGTTCAGTTTCTTTTTACTGCGAAGCATCGAGTACGTTTTTTGACAGTCGAATGGAACGAGGGAGAAAATTAAAGAAAGTAAATGAAAAATATTCAGCAGGGATGCTGCTTTCGTAAGCGTTATTCGCGATTTTCACCGCTCTTTTCAACGTAAATTCGATTCACGAGAGTGAAGACGCAGCACTCGATATTGTGTCACAATATTTCTTCACTTATTATAGCTCAACAAAGCAACCTGAAAGGGAGACAATATCCGACCTGCAGCTTCGAGTTGTCAGGATTCTTTCAATTCTGTCCGATAGCATTAATTTCGAATTTATTTTATACTGAGACTTAACGACACGTCAACAGAATCAGACTTTTGCCTTCACCCAGAACCGACAGAATTCTCAATCCAACTCGTGTTCAAATTTTTATAAATTTTTATTTGCATTCTCAAACATTGGCAAAATTCAATGGCAACGAGAAATAAAAAAATGAGCTCAACACTTCGGTTTTTTAACGAGTCACTTCTTCGTACTTGTGCAGAATTTCTACAGAGAATCTGAGTTAATGCATCGTTCTGATTTCCAGACACGGTCAAATCCCGAAAAAGACTAAATTTTGACTCGAAATCAGGTTTAAAAATAGTACTCGATTAATACGTTTCATTTTTTTTCATGAAGCTAATGAATAGCGAATCGGTCTTGCGGATTTAATTGATAGAGATATGGAGGCCCGAAAATATGGGAATTCATAAAAATTCGTTATTTAGTTAGTCCAGACGCAGTTGCCTAAACTATGTGTCAATACTATGACAGGTTAAAGTCCATTTCAAATGCTTTCATCGGCGTTCAAAGTTTTCCTCTGCGATAAAAAATTTCTCTCGTTTTTGATAGTTTTGCCTGTTGGATAACACGCTGAGGAATCGCTGAAAAGGATCGCAGGGCCTGAAAAGACAAAAAATATTAATTAGAACGAAACTTGAGAAAAAAGCTGACGAAAAATTCAAGCGAAATCGTATGCGGATGAAAACAACGCCAATGTCAAAATACGGACGTTTATAGCGAGGAAAATGTTCTAAAAAAATGAAACAACTGGAATTTCTCACTCCGATAAATTTACAAGCTCCTCTGAACTTAAAGTCGTTATACGAATTTCCAAAAATAGCAGTTTATAGATTATCGATTTGCCTATATATTAGCCGCGCATAAGTAAAAGATTGGAAGAAAAAAATACGCGATCGAACGTATATTTTTAGGCATGTACAAGTACATCGGGGACGAGGAGACGAACTCGATGCCGGGCAAACCACTGGGCAGTGTATTACCGATACGAGAATTTCCACGACAAATGAAGCGTGACGTTCGGAATCAAAGGGTATTCAAATTCTGCCACTCGCCGGAGGACATTCCCGTCGGCTCCGAAGGTACGTGCCCATCGGTTGTGCAAATAGATATTTTTATTTGTACCCTCGAGAAAGTGTCTGAATGCTCAGCGGAGAAGATTCGAGCCTGAAAATAATATTTTCACTGTAATTGATCACTGAACTACGAAATTTCGATGACTTACAAGTTATTTTTCCAAATGAAAAAATTGAATGTTGGTTTAAAAAAATTAATTGACAAAAAGATCAACAATGAAAAAAGATTATTTAATAAATATATACGTTATTTTGAATTCAGGTAAGATCGAGGGCAACGTGACTCTCGAGGGTGTTATCGTAGTGACTCGTCACGGCGACCGAGGGCCCATGACCCACGTGCGAAACATAAGTGCGGTCAATTGCGCCGGAGACTTGAGCGCGTATCCCGAATTAGAGAATCTGCATCAAACTTATCAGAGTTTCGTGCAAAACGTGACGCTGCACTCGAGAGCAGCTTGGTCACAATTTTTGGGGCCATTTCACAACTTCCCCATCCTACCGGAAGCCACGAAGGACTGCAAGCTTGGCCAACTGACGTCGCTCGGCGTTGGGCAAATGTTGAAAGTTGGCTCGTTGCTCCGGAACGCCTATCACGAGAAATTGCACCTCGGTAACGGCACGATTTCCGCAACCGATGTGACCGCTTGCAGCACCGCCACGCGCAGAACCCTCCAAAGCGGAGTCTCTTTTTTGTACGCCTTTTTGGAAAATGAAAACCTTCAAAATCTCCCGAGATTCACCGTCCGCGAGAGCCAGAGCTACGTTTTCTGCAACACCGACTGCGCCTGCCCGGCAGCTGATAATTATGGGCAGGAACACGCTCGGGTTAGTCAAGAATCACTCGGATATGAAAGAAAAAGAAATATTATGGTATTCGAACATAATATATTAGCTCACGTGTCTTTCGATCCAGTCAGTCAAATTAAACTGGAAAAAAAGCCCCGCGAAAGTGCTAGAGAAACGATCGATTCTATTTCTGTTTTATCGTGAAAATTGTACTATGAAAAAATTCATTGTCATTTACAAAAAACTCGTGTCCTTGCATTGTTTTCTTTGTCCAAATAACATTCTCAGACGATACATATATTAGTGTGTTTCCAAAAATTTTGTTACACGAAATAATCAACGAGACACGTGACGATTTTTATTTTCTTTATCTCTCAACACGCGATATGCCAAGGTCGACGTTTTTTTCTCATTTTTCTTAACCTTTAAATTCTCGTTTATCCGGAGTCAAGTTTATTCTGTGGCCAAGCATGACGTGGCCTTGGTGGAAGATATTTCAGAAAAATTGACCGATTGAAAGGCGGTCCACGTGCTGGACCAAAGGCTCAGATAACGCAGCAAACATCCCGCGAGTATTCAGTCGGAATTATCATTCGGTCATTATCATGTGTAGAAAGTGGAAAAACAAATTTTGAAAATTTTCGAAAACAATTGGAAACGCTATCGCTCCGGTAAAGAGTCTCTGGCAGTCATAACATAAACGTACTTGTCTCAGAGTCGCTGCCGCGACTCTAGATCGAAATAGAACGCACTGAAAGCGGGTTGGAAATAAAACAATTTCTCCGGGCCCCCGAGACGACAAATCACGATATTATCGAATGAAAATATTTTTAGAACATCGATTCGACACCAGCCCTTAAATTAATTTTAGCACAGTGGAAACAAATTTTCATGAATTCCGTTGAATGAGATAAAATCTGTATCTGTACACACAAAAATCATCGAATTCACTCATAATGCGTCGAAAAATAATATTGTAATAAATATCCATTTCAGGAACTGAATGATCTCTTGGAATCTCATCCAGCAGTGATGGATCTGATGAAACAAGTATCGCAGATAGTATTCGAGATGCCGGATCAGTCGAAGTCGTTGAATCTGAATTATCTGAAAGATGCTTTACTGACGTACATTTGCCACGATGGAAAATTGCCCTGTATCGATACAGAGACTGGACGAACGTGTGTAAAAGCGGAGGACGTTACCGCGTTATTCACTTATATCGAATGGGAACAACGACAGATTATGAATAGTCATAATTTGCGTAAATTTGCAATTTTGCGCTCTTACGGTATGTTAAAAACGATAGTGTCTCACATGCTGCAAATGGTTTCGGAATCGAAGCCAAAAGTATCAATTTTTTCGGCGCACGATGCAACCCTCGAGTACCTCGGTTTCGGACTTGGTATTGTGTCCGAGCGTATAATGTGGCCACCGTATGCTTCCCGTTTGGTAATCGAGGTGTACAAGACGAATCCGAAAAACAAAGATCGTCTGGCCCGTGATTTTTACTATCGCGTTTTACTCAATGGATATGATCTCACGAAAACAATATCGTTCTGTCGTAATGCCAATTCTTACACAGCCAATTATCTCGACACTAACGAAAACGGTGAAACGACGAAACGCGAAACAATACTGTGTCCGATCGAAGCGATCATTCGACAATTGCACGACGATTATTTCTTACCGTTCAATGCCACCAATTTCAAAGACGCTTGTGCCATCCATTGACATGTTTTTTCTATTATTTCGTACGTCTTTTTCATTTTTATAGCTTATCATTCCCAGCACTGCCCTGAACGACAATAGACTTTCTAACTTAAAATATTCACCGTTTTCAGGGTGACACGACTTTTAATTGTTAATCTAATGGCCACAATTCTTCGATGAGTGTAAAAAAAAGTCATCTGGTTGAGGAAGTTGAGCACGTTCAATCTAATAATTGTTCTATAATTATTTTTCCCTGCTTAACACTTAAACTCACAACGTTATGAAATTAATGTCCCACGAAGCCAATCCTAGGACGAACATAGGGCTGAAAATCTCAAAACTAACAAAGTCCCTGTTCAAAGTAGATTATGGAATACGAAAAATTTCCTCGCCCAGAAAACTTTTTCCAAAGTAGTCATAAAACAGCATTTTTCCAGCAGAAAATTTAACTCACAATGGCAATCTTTAAAAAACTTTCTAATTTTTTTTAAGTAGACAACTGTATGGCTGTGTGCGAAATGTTATAAAGACGTAATTGTTAAATCTCTACGTAGGTCCAAAAAGGTGCGAAAAACTGTATCCCTTCCATGTCAAACTTGGCAATTTTTCTCAGGTTGTTTTACACAAGAACACACGCACATGGTCTCACAGGATTATTGAAAAGTCATCCTTAGTGTAGGGAATTCGTAAATACTTCGAAACTTTTACAATTGTTGGCAAGTACCATGTAAAAAAAAAAAAACCATCGAATCTGCACAGCGTTTGGTTGCTGGCAAAATTTCTTGCAATGTTTATAGAAGAGGCTTCAGCCGGATGATCTTTAATGTAAACTCAACCCTGAGACTCCGCATGAGCAAAAGTTTGTTCGGAGAATATTTGCCTGTTCACTTTACATTTTTTCCCTAAAATTGTTGACTTCTAATCTCGAATTGATTTTCACCCAGCAAACAATAGAATCATCAATGATGAAATTTGACAAAAATGGGACTGATTCAAGATATTCAGTCATGAACCTCAAAACTGAATTTGCTTCGCACAGCTTTTGCTCACTTGTATTGCGTATCCTGACAAAACTGCTTCAAATGGAGCAAAAATGTATCCTCCACAGTAGAGGATTTCATGCTTTCGACTCCAGTTCATTCGTAAACTCAAATTTACAAACTACAAGTTTACATTATGGAGCATCGGCTTATGGAGACTTTCTTAGATTACACACAAACACATTAACAAAGAGCCTTACAAAACTTGTAAACTCCCTAAAAGTAGCGTAAAAAATGTTGAGAGTATGCCTAGATACTCGCTGATATATTTTATCATACAATTCTTTGTATATATGTAAATATATAACGAGAAGTACTTGGTAGCAAGAGAGGAAGAGAAACAGTGAGAAACGAAATATGGCCCCAGAGTATATTAGGAATCGAAAGAATTAGCTACTTCCACGATTTCTTCCGTTTGAAGGTGGATATAGAAATATGTATAAATATAATTATATGAGGCAGGTTTCGGCGATGTAGCTCGAAAAAGTCTGACATTGAGTTGCCTTCAAATGCAATAGAATTATCGTCAAAGCTCGACAAAGACGATTCTTGGTTGAAAAGACTCAAGAATTGCCATTTTTCGCTGGATTGTCTTTATCGCCCCATTGAAGCCTGTTATATACATTAAATAGATAAATAAGTAAAATTAATTGAAAATTAGATTCTACCGAATAATCCGAAAATCTTTCTTATCCTGTCATTCATTAGTCCTGAAAGTATGAGCAAAACTTTTAGTTATTTAACATTGAAAAATCGAAATATCGATGGATTATTCAACAGAAAATCGCAAGAATAATTGCACATTCTTCCAGGATTAAGTCCGTATCGCGCAACGAAATGGTTCGGAGACACCAAAAAAAAGGAATCTACAAAACTCGATGTCAAGTTACAAAAGTGAATGTAGAAATTCTCATGCTTTTTATTCTCATTCAATAAGGTAACATTCTCAATCACAATATTTGAACAGAAAAACTGAAGAAACGAACGCTCTCGATAATAAATACTAAACACTTATACTGTTAAAATTTACAAGGCACATATTTGTATGATTTATCAAGAAAATCCAACTTTACGCTTTCTCTTTCGTGAGAACAAAAATAGTCGATTACAAGGAAAAAAATAAAAAGGAAAGTAACTATCGAAAATAAATCCAACTTTGGTGATTATTGTGCAAGAGGAAGAACATCTCCGTATGACTCGATTGGTTGTGTGACGTCACCGGTAATGAAAATTTGTAAATTACAATTAAACCGACACCCAACGTATTTAACGTCTCTAGAGTGGTCACTCACTCATTGGCTTTGTGCACAATTTTTCTAAAAATAAACTTATGTTTCTACAATAATATAACTTAAGTATCTTACACATTTCTCTTAGTCGTATCAATTTACAGTCCTTTTTCAAAATTATTATTACAATTAACAAAATGCACCACGTTTAACTCTCTTTTCTCTACCCCGTCGATACTTTCATCCTCCTTCCAACATTTTATTAATGAAAAAGTTATTGACTACCGAGAAATTCTATGAAGGAGGACGATCCAGAACGCTGGTGCATGTTCCACGTACTACTAAAACCTAATACTATTTGTCATTTTGGTCATTCGCACGAGCGATTTATTAGTCAGAGCCGAGGCTCACGTTTCCGAATCTGGGATCGCTAAGCCTAGTCTTTGTTGAATGTCCATGAATCGGTCCAGGTAATGCTCCAACGAGAAACCACTGTTGAAATGTACAAATATTACTCTTTCAATAACTGGAAATTTAATTTTTCGTCGTAAAAAAATGCTTCAACATTTCGTTTTTTAATTCCTGAGCTTTGTGAGTATTGTTGTTTGTACTTTCACTTTTCTTAGTTAGTATTTTTACTTCTGAAAAATTTTGCAGGCTGGTTAAAGTTAGAGAAAAAGTTAGGCGTTTATGATAAAAATATTACCGATCTAAAATTAAAAAAAAAAAGAAACTAATCCGAGATTTTTTATTTTTTTTCTAGATTTTTTTAATTTTTCTAATGTGAATAATCGAGTTGTCAATCACATAAAACGTCCTACCCGATAGCAGCATTCCTGTCTCTAACTGGAGGCGAATGATTAGACGCTGTTCTTCTCACTGGAACGAAAGACTGTTCGTGATTGCCCAAAACGGCGGTAGCACCAACTCTTCTTCCGGTTCGCCAGCGATGGATCATCCACTTCATTCTGTGTATACTTATAATGACTAGGGCCGCACATTTGAAGCGAATTTTGGCGCTTTTGCGGTTCGAGCTTGTCGTCGTGTGCAGTCGTTGCTCGTGAGTCAATTGTGCCAGAACAGACAGCGTTCTATCCTCCGATAACTGATAACCACCGACGATGCATAACAAATACCGCTTCTGATAAGCCAGAGCTTTTCTTCGACTGTCCACACGCAAGTATTTTCCATAGAAATGCTGCAACTATAAAATTTTTCAAAGTTATTCAAATTCATTTCTTGACATTAGAAATGCTTTCCATTCAACTTTCCATAAAGGATTCGTTTTTTCATTCAAAAAGATTAATGACAAATTTGTGAAAAATTAAAATAATTAATAAACGTAGAAACTTTGACTCACTCTTTCGGTCATATGGGGATTCATGTCTCCGGTTGCAGCGACTGCGTTAATCTCTCGGATTTTCTGGGCCAACTGTGACTCGAGATCTCTGACACGTGTTGCAAAAATCTCTCTTTCTTGTCGCGCCTTTGCCAGTTTCTCGTGCAAGACGTTGTTGTCGTGTGCATGTTTTTCCATAATTTCATTTAATTCCTGTGAAAAATGAGCTCTCGTTAGTGGGAGTAAATAGGAGGAAATTGAATTGCCAAATTTTGAATGATGCCTGCACAGTTTTTTTCTGAATTATTATTAGGATGTTGGGCTTACCTTGATTTTTTGAACGAATTTAGCGGGAATATTTTTCTCGCCGGAAAATCTTTCCTTCTGAAGTTCTTCGGTCAATTCCATTTCTCTTTTGACACTGAGTTGTATCTCGGTCTGCAAGTCGTTGATCGTGTCTTTGAGTCGATCTTCCTCGCCTTTAGCAGCTTGGAGTTTTCTCTTGAGTTCATTTTCGTTAGTGGTTGCAGTTCGCAGCCACTGTTCCAATTGGATTTTTTCCTCGTTGGCTTTGGTGAGCTCAGACTTGGTTTGATCGATATCAGCTTTGAGATCGAGCATGACTTCACGAGCGTTGCTCAAACCACGCCGTAGATTTTTCAGCTCGACGTGTTCTTCCGAGGTTTGTTGTTGTCTTTTCGCGAGTCCGTCACTCAGAGTTTTTATTCTCTTTTGTAACCAATCGCACTCTTCTTCGCGGCTTTTCAACTCTTCCTTGGCCCGTTTAACTTCGATTTCAAGATGGTCTTTGACACCTTCGGCGAGAGCTAGGCTGCTCGCCAATTTGTCGTGTTCCTCGTTGGCACATTCGAGCTCTTTTTCACATCGATTTTTCTCGGCTTCGACGCGATCCAACGTTTCTCGTAATTCCGCATTGTCGCGCTGTTCCTTCTCATAGAATTCCGCCATTTTAACGTACTTCGTTTGCTCAGTTTCCAAAAGATCTTTGAGGACGTGAGATTCCCCAGATTTTTGCAATTCGATTTGATCCCGAGCAGTGTTTAGTCGAGTCTCTAAATTTTTGTGTTCCTGGCGCAGCTGAGTCAATTCTCGTCGCACCCGTTCTTCGTTGTCAAGAGAGGCGACAAGTTTTATCCGCAGCTGAGAAATAAGTTCAGAGTCATGATTGTGAGCGGTTTGTGAAGTGAATTTTTCCCTTTGCAATTGAACTTCCAAGTTTCGTACGATCGATCTTTTCGAAGACACTTCAGCGTCGAGTTCTCTGAGTATCGCAGATTTCTCATCAAGTTCAGCCGACAATTGGAATATTCGAGATTCGTATTCAGTGATCTGAGCCTTAAACATTTCTTTCTCGATATCTCGCTCGTCCCGTTGTTTGGTCAGTTCCTGATTCGCTTTCAGAGCTTGTTTCAATTTCTGTCGTATTTCCGCGTACTTCTGCATTACTTTTTCCGTACGATCGTGTTCGGCTGGTTTTATCGTGAGAGAATTGCACGAATGTTTCTCTATTCGTCGAGGTGTAGTTTCCTCTGTTTCGCTCTCGATAACGTCCATTATTTGCTGATCTAAACGGGCTGAAAGGTCGAGCTCGCGTTGTACCATATCTTCGATGTCAGCGCCTTCGATGGACTGTCGCATCGATTCCTCCTTAAAACCTTCGAGCTCTTGCTTCAATTTTTCCACCATTGCTTTCAACTCGGCGTTGAACCTTCGCTCTTCTTTCAGCTTTTTACGCAATTCCACAACGTTGCCCGATTCTTTCATCTTGTTCTGTATCGTCTCGAGGGCGCGATGAAGACTTTTGCTGTCGTCACTCATCTGCCGTATCACCTTTTCCTTCTCTTTCAGATATTCTTGAAGATGATGAATTTCCTGATCTTTATTGTCCCCGGGCGAGGAGGAGCCCGAGATGCTCGTTCTTCTCGCCATTTCTTCCAATCTTCGTATTACCTGATCACGATTATTCAAGCCTTCGGTCAAACGTTTCATTTCTGTTTTGCATTCGCCAAGCTCTTTTTTACACTGATCATATCGGGTTTTGTACTCGTACAATTTTTTATTCTCATTTTCAATCTCAAGATTGCGAGTTTGCACGGTTTCAATCGTAACGTCCTTGTCGAATATCAGTTGTCGTAAGTTTTTCAATTCTTCCGACTTTTCCTCCAGTCTAACCTCGAAACTTTTACTTGCGTTTTCTTGACGCCCGAGCGTCTCTTTCAAATGAACATTTTCAGTTTTCAATTCCGTCAATATTCTCTCGTTAACTTGCATCATATTTTTGTACTCTTCCAAATCTTCCGTTTGTGATTTAAGAGTATTTTCAACCTCCTCGAGATCCCTGCGAATCTTGAGCTCCGAAGCCTGTGAGAGCTCGTACTGGTTTTTATAAAAAATGTTATCGCGCGTTAGCGTTTCCGTAGTTTCCTTAAACTCAAGGCGCAGTTCTTCGAGGCTACGTTGCAGCGCGTTAAGCTCAGTTTCGCGTTTTATTAAGCTCGTACATTTAACGTCCAACTCGTTTTTTATTGTCTGCAGCTGATTCTCAAGATCCTGAATACGGATGTTGAGTGTTTGATCGTTTGTAACGAGGCTGACGGATTTCGAAGAAAAGTTTCTGCTGCGTCGAGACATGGACGAAATTTTTTCAGTTTTTTTCTTCTGCTGCTCCAGCGTACAAGTGCAGTCGAGCTCGTGATCTGACAAACCGTTTGTTTTCGCGTGATTCGTCGACGATTCTTCGTTATCACCAGACGAAGGCGATTTCGAGTCAAAATCAGCGGTTTGTATGAAATCCAATGATACTCGTGAGTGACGAGGGCAAGCTGTGCTCGAATGAGTCGGCGAACGGGAAGAACCGAGCTCCAATCGTGGCACATGAATCGACGGTTTATTTTCGTCTGTCAATCCAACAGGCGACACTTGATAACTCTCTTTCGTCCCGACGGGTGTACTGAGAATTTTGAACGTTGAAATATTGTGGGGTAGGGCATGCGACAAGCTTACATTTTCCCGTATGGCTTCGGAGTAATCCTCGCACTCGGAATTTATTGACAATATGTCGCTCAATGTTCGTGCACTGTTTTTAAGCTCGCATTGTTTTCCCACATTGTTCTCGTCGATATTCGTTCCTGATAAATGCTGTTGAAGCTGCTTGTCACGCTTTAACAATTGCTCTTTCAAATGATCGATTTCTTCGTTCTTATCTGCCAACATCGAATCTATCAGTTGAGGCAATTCGACTTGAGCACGCTCCTGGACACCGACCTTCGACTGGGAAATCAAAGAGTAAAGAAATTAAGTACCGAAGTGAATGCAATTGAGGTTTGACTTTTCTTTTCCTCCTTCAACAACCAAAATGATATTTCCTTGAAATTGAGTTTTTTTTTACCTCCAATAACTTCTTCTCCTCCTCCAACGACTTCAAACGATCCTTCAGTTCTTGGATGGCATTGTTCTCAGTTTGTACCACGTTCACGAATTCTTTTTGCTTATCTTGCAGCAACTGATTTGAACGTTGCAATTGTTCCTTCAATTCGGTCACCTGAGAAAAACACGACATTCAAATAAATTTTCTTTCCATTATGTGCATCGAATTTCTCAGCAATATAGAATAAAACAGCTATTTTTTTGTATTTTATGGATGAAAACCGAGTGAATCTTCAAAAAGAATTTTTCATACCTCAAGCTCTTTGTCAGCGATGGTTTGTTCAAGGGAATGCAGTTTTGCGTTAGCTTCGTGTAACTGCAGCTCCAAACGAGAGGTTGCCTGTCTCTGAGCGAATGGAGCATTCTGCTTTTGCTGCTCCAAACGACCTCGCATCGCTTCCATTTGGAACAATTGCTCCGATGCGGTCTGCTGGAGAATTTCCTGTTCCGCTTGGAGCTCCTGTGTGGTTTACAAACGTTAAGCATTACCAAACATAGAACTTTTCGTCGTACTCGAGTCACTAATAATAAATTACAGATCTTATCTCTGCGTACGTGATTTTATGTAGCATTATAAAGAGACGCTGGTTCTCGATTGCACATCCTTTCGTTCTTATTTGCCGATTCATTTTTATTCGTCACTCAAATTTCAGGGATTAGTTCAGTTAAGATCGAAGTACACAATAATGCAAAAAAGTTTTAAACATTTTTCAGCCGATATCAATCACTTTTATAATAATTTGTTCAAAATTCTTCTGATCTATGATTGAAAATTCAAATATTTCTTAAAAATGGATATCATTTTGCGCAATTTTGAAAATTACTTGAATTTTTTCTTAATGAAAATCTCTCGACAGTCTATAGCCATAAATATTTTCGTTCCATTTCATTTCTCCCTGGAGTATTTATTTTGCGAAAAACAGTGAAATGATTTTTGTCCTGGTGATATTTTTTCACTTCAATTCAAAAAAGTGTTTGCAAAACACAACTTGAAAAGCAGTGAAAGTGAATATACCTCGTTTTGAATTTTGTATGCTGCAAGCTGCATGTCGAGATCTTTGATTCTTTTGAAAGCGACTTCCTCAGCTCGTGCATGTTTGAGCAATTTTTCTTTGAGCTTCAAAAGCAAATCGAGTGGCAACGTCGGTGGTGAATTCGGATCGTCTGGTGTAGGACAACGCGCAACATCGATTTGTTCGCGAATGGAAACATCTTCGCTGGGTTGACTTATGCTCAGATTGGAGCCACACATGTGCAGCGATTCCAATTCTCGCGTACGCTTGTCCAGTTGGTTTTGCATATCGTGCAGTTCTATTCTCATTTGCTTCAGGGCTGACGAATTCACGTCAAAATGTTCGGAGCTCAGTTTGTGTTTTCTCAGTTCCTCCTGGAGGGCAAAAAAATGATAAAAGTAGAAAAAACTTTAGATTCGCCAAACAATTGTCTGAGCAAAAATGTTAAAATATAAATAAAAGATTTTCGTAGGGGAAAGTTGAGTTATAGAAAAAGAAATCAAGTCTGTTTCCGTGCAAAAATTAAAACTTACTTCCAAATGAGTGATATGTTCATTGAGTTGGCTATTCTCCCCTCCCATTTTGATCGCATCCAACTCTTGTGCTAATTCGTGTTGATTTTTCGTTTGCGCAGCGATAACTTCTTCCAATTGTTCAATCTGGCCGATAAGAGTTTCTTCTTTCTCGATTCTCGCTTGGATCTGTTGCTCCAGATCGACGATGATGTCCCTGAGTACCCAGATCTTGTCAACCGCGACTTTCAATTCACTCTCAGTCTCTGCTTTCTTCGTCTGTGTCTCTGACATAACAGATGCCATTTCGCGCAATTGCGATTCGAGCGTCTCAACCTGTTGTACAAAGCCATTTTAAATATCGTAATCCCGATTATTCAATTTATCAATTGAGTCGAAGACATTTGTATTTAAGTATGCGTCAGACATGTGTCCCATTGTATATAGACCGACTAAATATTGAAGCGGATCAAACGTCAATTTCACTACCGCTCATAAGTCTAGAATCGCTGCAAACTTTGACCGATGACTTTTCGAAATAACTTTTTTGTTATTTGACATGTTTCAAATGCATTCGAAAAGTCTTCGCTTGCAAAATTTCGTTCACTCGAGACCAATTTTTTTGTTTTATGCAGCTAAGAACTGAATACGAATGATTATTTTAGTAACAGAACTTCCAAGTTTTTGAACGGTAATGAATCGCGAAGGGTATTCCGATGAGTGTTAATCCCATTCGTAGCAGAATGCATAATCAAATTTTTCTGTTAATTGCCCGACACTGGTAAGTAGTCTCGGGTCAAATAACGACGACTCTGAAATCTGGTATTTTTCAATGAACGTTTCCAAGTCATTAGTTGAAAGTGAATGGCAGTTTTTATATTAAATCAATATAATCCCTGAACTTGTAGTTTAAGCTTGACTCGAGCTTTCAAATTTTCATGGGTTGATCGTCTCTGGAGGCTGTCAAATATTCTGAAATGTTTACTACCGAAAACCTTTTCGGAGGTATTATTATGTGACCCTTGTGACCACAAAAAAGAATACTGAAACGAAAGTCTCACTCACAGCTGCATTGATGTCAGTTGCTTCAAGCACACGAACCACCGTTGATGATACAGGCGACAGTGAAGACTGGTTTGTGCGTCAAACAGAAAAACCAAAACCACAAGTGCAGAAAAACAAAATCAAAATTTATATAAAATTGTGTTAAGTCGGTTTTATGCGGTGATGCGTGTTACAAAGCTCGTGTTACAGTTTATTTTTATGTTCGAGTTACCCATTAGTCCGGTATCCTAAGGAATGTAATAGAAATAATAAGAAAAAAACCGAACATACCGGCAAAATTTTTCAAATAAAAAGATTATTAATTCACTACTTTATACTTTGCTTATTATTTTAGCGTACACCACAACCATTTTTGTTGTTTTAAATAATTACGTTTTATCGAATCAATTATTTTTCATACTTGATTACAGACTTCACAATTTTTTTTTCTCTCGAAGCTACAAATAAACGAGTTTACAATGTTCAGTAAATAAACAAATGTACAAAGCTGATCAAACTGTCTTGTGAAAGTGATTTTTCCTACATTTTTCAACGTTTGTTCTTTTCCTAATGAGAATTTTCGTGAGGGGAAAAAATGAATATTCTTGATCAGATAATATTGTTTCGTTCTATAAAGTCCAAAGATTCATTAAAATTGATTTAACGTTTCTTTTAATCATCTTTTGGTCATAGATGTTGCCATAAAATTTTTTGATCAAACCTCTCAGAAAATTGGCAAGTGAATTTCAAAGATGAGGAATAAGTCTAACGGTAAAGGTAGTTCGAGAAATCAACAATTCGTCTCATGAGTCGAGGAACAATGGTTGAAGAATAATTTTTTCATATAATTTCTATATTATTTTCTAATAATTTCACTTTTGCAAATCTATGGTCGGAACGTCCTCGATTTGACTGATTTTTTCTGATATCCAACTGAATGCTGGAATCTGCATTTCAAGCACTTGAATTCTTCTTTCTAAATAATTACCATACTTCTAAACCCGCGTTAGTCTCGTGTATCAGTGAATGATTATTTAACACTGAAAAGCCCGTGAGAGTAATAAAAATCCTCCTCGCCCAAAAACATACCTCGGAAGAAATGCGCAAATCTCTTTC
This sequence comes from Venturia canescens, assembly GCF_019457755.1. Classification (NCBI taxonomy): domain Eukaryota; kingdom Metazoa; phylum Arthropoda; class Insecta; order Hymenoptera; family Ichneumonidae; genus Venturia; species Venturia canescens. The sequence goes on along the minus strand of NC_057423.1, from coordinate 3,915,051 downwards.
TTTCTCACGTTCGCATTCCTTGATTTGTTCCTGGAGCGAATTTATTTGTCGAGCAGCTTCATCGCGTTCGATTTCCCTTTCGCTTGCTTGTTCTTCCAGGAATTTCCTCGTGCCGCGTAACTGCTTGTCGGCCGCTTCGATCTAACAAAATTTCAGAATTTAAAATACTATGAATTCGCTCGAGTTTCATTCACAACATCGTAACTCGAATTCATTTAATTTTAGTAAGCCTTATAGACCTTTAGTAATTTTATGTTTTAACACGGTGCAGTGTGTGATGTGGTAAGTAGGAAAATTATTCTCAAAAAAAGTGCGAACTGAGTTCATGGATATTTGAAAGAACGAAGGAATAGTGCAAATTTGTGAAATTAGAGCAATTCATGCCAACGTGAAGAAATCTGAATCGTGCTGAGAAATGTCTGGAACAACATTGTGTATAAATTCGTTATAAAAACCGCCAAGTAAAGAAAAACGGCAAATCGTGCATGCATGTAGCCTTAATATTAACACCGATGTTCCGATGGCATTTTTATTTGGTTCAGCAGAGTCGTGATGGATTATTGGTAGAATTGGTATGTGAAAATGCGAATGGCTGCGAGTATTATACCGATCCGGAGCGCTAGAATTTTGTTGTTTAAAGGGGGTGGATTGTTGAAATAAATATTAGTAGTTCTATAATTTACCTTTCGACAGGAAACCCTGTGAATGCATGGGGTAGGAGTGGGTTCTAAAGGCACCTGCTGGCAATACAATAGAACGCCAAATATGAATATGCATGTTTCTGCATCGATGACACTGAGAACTTTCAATCTGTCGAGTGCTCGTAGTGAACGAGTCAAATTGAGTTTTGAAGATTAGCTGCTTAAAGAATAGTCAAAATTTTGATAAATTTTAATAAGATATTGATGGAGCCATTGAAGCATCAGAAATTTTATTTGGAATTTTTTTTATTTACACTATTTCAGAAACCAAATTTACGAAATTTGCATGAAACCAAAGAAATTCTTTTAAGTTGTTACTTATTATGATCAACTCGAAAATCTTTTATCATAAAATAATAAAATCGCTACGAAAGAATTTCGTTACAAACGGAAACTTTTATCAGTTCGATAATGCATAAATATGAAATAACAATTGCTTAGAGAAATTGTGGTATTTTTTAAATAATTTTCATCGTGACAGAGTATTTCCTCGTGTATGGTCGAGTGAGTCTTTATGAGAATCAACATTTTCTGGTATTCCAACGGTTCTATTAATATGGCATTAAAATTTAACAACATTTCAACGATTCTCGTTAGAGTAATCCGCCCTTTGAGGAGTTATCGACCACCGGGATTTTCAGGAAATCAGAATGTTACAGAATGTTAAAAAAAATTCGAAATGTCCACGAAAACAAGATCGAAAAGTTGTAAAAAAATCTGCAGTCAATTTTTTTTATTCTATCTTCTAACAAATGAATATTAACGATTGAATTCACAATTATTAAGCGACATTAAAATATTGTTCTAATCAATAATGGTCATTGAATATTCGGAAAAATGCATTGAACGTTCATCAATCACAAAAAGTCCATTTTTTTGGTATTCCGGAGGCCGGTAACTCCCCCTCAAAAAATGAATATGGACCGATTGCCATAGTTTGCTATCAAGGGTTGAAAATACTGACGCTCAACATAAAACGTTCAAGCTATCGCATGAAAACGCAAAGTTCATAATGAATAGAGTGTGTCATGAACACGGACCATGCGTCTCGAAGAAAAAGTGTTGAACTCCGACGTTTCAAACTAACAAAACAAAAAAAACAGTCTGTTGCTTCTAAAATGCAATAAATGCAACGATATTTTGATCTCAAAGCTTTCGAATGTATGTAACATTGTAAACATGCAATTTGTGCTTCACCACTATTTCTCCCATTCCCCCCATTACCTGCTGCTGCAAATCGTCCTTCTCTTTCCTCATTTCGTCCGTTATTTTATCGATGTAACGACAAAATTCTTCAATCAATTGCAAAAGGTAGGCATTATCAACGACACCGCTCATAATCGCGTGACGTGCTAAAACAAAACGGTTTGTTGAGCATCAGTTTGCCACTGAAAATTGTGTATTCGATTTCTGAAAATTTTAAATTATTTTGATTTAATTAAAAATAAGGAATCACCTTTTTCCTGCAACTGTGAAAAATCTTGTACAACCAAATCACCGCCAGTTTCCTCGTGTTCTCCGTAGCCTTCAGAAATGATTTCTTTCTTGTTTTCAACGTGTAAGAGACTTTGTTGAAGATTCATGACTCTGGCTTTCAAAATTCTGGTTTCTTCTTGATAAGCGACCACGATATTTTCAGCTTCCATCAATTTGGCGTTGAGCTCCTCGTTGACTTTCGTTGTCCATAAAACTTGTTTGGAGAGAACATCGAGCATGGACTCACCAGGTGTAAGAGTTATTCCTAGAACTTGAGCGCTCTCGGATCTCAAGCGTTTCAAACAATCGTCCAGTTCCCGACGAACTTTGTCGCTGAGATCTTTTTCAGCGGTAACGAAAGATTGCAAATTATCCGTGTCGTCATTCATTATGGATACCAACTGGCTGCATTGAGGCGCAAAGTGCACTCTCTTGATTTTCCTTTCCGGTGATTTTGGTGGAGCATTGAGATCCGTTGCATCCTCGTCTTTTCTTATATTATCTTCCTCAGAATTCGGTGGAAGTCCTGTCTCAACTGACGTCTGTCGCTTCAAAACTTCACTTATCAGTGTGTTGTTCAATTCTTCCTCGCAAACCGCGAAATACTTGGTCAAATCTACAATCAGCTCTTTTAGGGTGACACAAGTCCTGTACAAATTGTCCCTACGACAAAATCAAATTAGAATTTGTTACGTACGAATAAAACTCTGGTGACGCAAATTTTTATAAAATATTATAAAGAAAAAGACTGCTTCGTTATTGCTATAATGTGAAAATTCATGACCTGGTAAATCGCTTTGTCTGTAGAAACGATTTTACGACCAAGAGGTGAAATCCCACGGACTTTTACAATGTAATAAAATACATAAGGGCCAAAAAGTACCTTTCACGGATTAACGCACTGTTGTCGACGATCGAATTCAAATCTTCAGTTTGTTTATTCTCCTCGTTGATACTGCGTTCCTCCATGATTCTCCTCACTTCCTCTTGGTGTCGTTCGACCATTCTGGAAACGTTGCGCGAATGCTCATCCCTCAGTTGTTTTAATTCAGCGGCATGAGTTAATTTCAACTGTTCCGTCTCCCGCTTCGCGTTGTTTGTAAATTTATTACGCAACTCGAGTAACTCCGTTGGCCAATTGTCTTCCATGTCGGATTCAACGGTCAGCAAAGCCTGTACATTAAGAGAAAAAAAATGTAGACCCCATTGCAATTGATATTTGTCAGTTTTTTATTCACCGTTGAATTAACAACTCGAATAATCAGTAACGTCATAGAAAAGGGGAAAAATATTTTAGGAGAATCAAAGTGAAGAATAATAGTATATTACACACCTAGGGAGGGAAAGTAGACTACTTCAAACCGCGGGCAGAATTGTCACCCGAGCCGAAGGCGAGGGTGATAAGCACGCGGTTTGAGGTGGTCTAATTTCACTCCCGTGGAGTGTATACGATTTTTCTGTCCGACGCAGGCGGAATGCGGCAACTTCGGCCCGCGCAGCGGGCCGAAAGTTGCCACTTTCCGCTCGGAGGGCTGAAAAATTATTTACAACGAATGAACGTGAAAAATGTCGTGATACAAACTTGGGGCAATCACTGCGGAATTTCCGGTGCAATGTTTATTGAATTATTATGAATAGAGGAAGTTTGTTAGTAGGAAAAACTACCTGAATTTGTTCCTGAAGAGCGTTGACAATGTCGAGCTTAGCGAGAGCTACCTGTTCTTCAAGTTGATTATTGTAGGCGGTACGGAGCTTCGTTAACTCGCCATTCTCGAGAGCCGTATCCCATTCCGTTTGAGAAAGCTGCATGCGCGAGTAGAGGGTCACACGCAATACAAATGTTAGTTGAAAATGAAAAGGTTCACGTACGTCAAATAATATTTTAAAATGGACTTGTACAATCGTAGGAGGTTAAAGAATGAAGTCGTATCTGGTGAATTTTGTTTCGAGTGCGACACGGAATGGCGTGAAAAAATCACTCAATTGTCAAAAGGAAAAACACGAACACAGACTCGGGAGAGCCCAAAACCAGATTTCTTGAGCACGAACGTTACGATTCTCCCAAGACTCAAGCAATCTTCGACGATAGGATTTGTTATTAATGGCAACATTCAAAGAATCATGCTCGGTATTGTGAAACATAAAATATTGAAACTGTGATGAGAAAAAAAGGATGCATCGTTGGAAATGTAGCGAAAAATCACAAATATCTTTTGACTCTGCATCGAATTTCCTAGCACCTTAACTGAATCGAATTCGTTCGCAGAAAGAATTTTTGTCAAAACTTTAAAATATTGCATTTTGATAACTCACAACTTTTTTCCTTATTGTAAAAGTGTCTTTGAAACGAATTTCAATGATTTTCTTCGACAACTATGTTTTTAGAATCAGTTTTTAGAAATGTGCTGCTTTTCATCATTATCATGAAAAGTCTATCTTGATAATTGAGCAAACTCTACAATGAAATAAGCTTTTTCGTTCGAAAGAAAATGTGTACCTTTAACAAGTATAATCAAACGTAGTGAAATGAAATGAAATTGTGTCTGAAGGTACTTTGACATTAGAAAGATGTCTCACCTGATTAACGGCCGTAACAAGACCGGATTCTACGATCGCGTTGCTCTCATTGTTATAGATTTTCGCTTCAACGTTAGGAAGATGATTTTCATTTCGAGAATTATCGACCGAAGTGTGATGTGTATTGGAACAATCACCGCCACCACCGAAATACAAATCTTCAGCCAAATCTTCGATTTCACTGTCATTGTCAGACATTTTTTTCGATTGTTGACTGAATATCTCGTCAGAATATTGTTTCTCCATTTGCAAACATTTTTCCTCGAAATAAGTGCGTAATTCTTCCATTTCTTTGGCGTGACGAGTTTCCAATTCATTTCTCAATTCTTCGAGTCCGACATCGCCTTGTCTCATGGTCAGCATCAAATTACGTATTTTCTCGATTTCCATGCTCGAGTCTTGTCTTACGATCGCCAATTCTTCTCTGTGTTTGTCAGCGAGGTTTGACAGCTCCCGGGTCAAAGCTGCTTTTTCGGCTGTGAGTTCAGCTATGCTCTTGAGCAACGAATCAACTTTATTTTGATCTTGGAAAAATTTCTCATTTTCTAAACGCAACTCGTTATTTTCGGCTGTGGCTTGTTGTAACTTTTTCGAAATTTCGTCCAAATTACGTAGAGTTTCCACCAAGTTTTCCATCTCTAAGGACAAATTTTCTTTCTCCTTTCTCAGCAAAGTTATTTCGTCCATCATCGATTTCACGTCCACTACCTCGAGGGAATCTTCGTTTTCCTCGATCGTTTTCTCAGTTTGAATACTTTTTTCTGTGATGTTGCATTGTTTGGCAGTTTTGTAACTGTCGTTCGAAGTCTTCGAGCCGTCGCTGTCGCGTTCCAGCTTCGAGGGGCTCAGTGATTCAGCGGATTTCGTTTCGTTCATAGCCAACGTTTGATTGAGTTTTTCCTCGAATTCGGCGCATTGTTCCCAAGCAATGGCCATGCCATTTTTCAGGTGTTCACACTCGGCTTCGGATTGTTTTAGTTTTTCTGTCATGTCGTTGAGTTTGCTTAAAAATTCTGCGTTCTCACGATCTTTCAAAGCGATCGTTTCATGAAGCTGCGTTATTTCGAGTTTATAATTCTCAATTTGCTTAAGAATATCCGTGGAATATGTGTTATTCTCCGGACTTTGTGGCTCAGCTAAGTTTTCTGAATCAAAGTAAACGGAACTTCGAAACGGTTGAGGTTCTTCCGAGTTTGTTTGTTGTTTGGAGTTTCGTTCGGATCGTAATTTGTCGCAGGTGTTTTTCATGTCTTTCAGCTGTTTTTCGTAGGATTCTTTTTCGAGGTTTGTGCGATTTAATTCGTCGTTAGCTCGGACGACTTCTTCCTCCAAAGAGCGAATTTTCTCAACGAGTTGCCGTTCCAGTTCGGCTCTTTCCTCCAACTTTTGTCGAGTCGCTTGGAATTGCACAGCAACGTCGTCGAAGGTCTGGTATGTTGTCTCGTTGAATTCACTCAGCATGCTCACGCTCACGCCACTGAGGCGAGAAAGAGATTTTTCCAAATCAAATATTCGATTGTTCATCGATCGCTCATGCGCTTGATTGTTCTCGATGAGAGATTGCACAGCGGCGTAACGGGCGCTCAAATCGTCATGCTTGAATTTCAAAGCCTCGTTTTCCTGCTTAAGCATAGCGACGTTCGTCAACGCCTCCTCCAACGACCTCTCGATGCTTTCTTTCGAGTCTAAAATGCTCGCAGCGGCAACATACTTGGAAGTCAACTCGTCCAATTGTACTTTATGTAGATTAATCTGTTCGTTCAACATTTCCTTGTCTTTTTGACTGTGCAAGAGCTTTTCCCTCAAATTGTTGACCTCGGAAACGATCGATTGCTGCGAATCCGAACGATTCACCAACTCGAGCTTTAACGCTTCAACAGTTTTCTTGTACGACGACAGTTGAGCTTGAAAAACTGACAGCTCTTTCGCGTGCTTGCTTTCCAAATCGGGCAATTCCGTGTTGTACCGATCCGCTAAATTTCGATACTGCTCTTCAAACTTTCCTTTCATTTCTATCATTTCCCGCTGGTACTTCAATTCCAATCCCTAGGTGAAAGAAATGCAATTGATACAAAAATACGATTTTTACGAACGAATTCTTCTTTAAAAGCTTTAATCATTCCAGTCTAAAGTACGCAGTAAAAGTCTCTTCAACAAGTGTCCTTATATTTTCAAAATAAAAAATTAAAAAGTAAATTAAAAAATACTGACTCTCATGGCTTCTTCGTGTTGAACACTTTTCGACTTGGTCTCCGCGTTGAATTTCTCAAGTATAACCTGCATATCCTTTTTTATTTTGTCTACTCTTGCCTCGTATTGTTTTTGCATTTCCATTGTCTCAGCAATATTCAATGTATTTTCGACAGCACCAGCACGAATTTTCTCATTGAGTTGATTAACTCGCGTCTTGTAATCGTCGATCTCAGCGCTTTGTGCCTGTTTTTCCATTTCCAATTTTCTTACAGTCTCGTGAGATCTCAATAGTTCCTCATTCAATTGGTTTATCATTGCTTTGTGTTCGATGAGTGAACTCTCCAACGAAGTAATGCGATCTTGTATAGGTGTACAATTGCCCATACTCAGAGTAAGGTCATTCGCTGCCATTGATTGAAGCCGAACTTTCAATGCATCTCTTGCTGACAATGCTTGCTCCAAAGATGCTGTCAAATCGTGAATCAAATTGTCACGCTGATTGACAGCTCTCTCGAAATCTTGCAGCTGCAAAAACAATGGAGTAACATTATTACTAGCCCTTTTTTCCCAATTTATCAATTTCACTGAAAAATGTTTGCGACACTGACAATTTTTCCATACGTTTAGAACAAATATGTCAATTAAAAGTCGTAGGAAACAAATTATAAAAAGATAGAAATGAGATCCAACAATATTTCAATGTAATTATTACTTTTGTATGATAGACGAGTAAGAGATCTCTGTTTTGATGCGGACTGCTATTATGGCTCTGTGAGGAATTGGGTGAAGATGCTTCCGCTCTCAAGTGATCAATTTCCGCGCTGAGTGCTTCAACAACCGCCTCTTTCCCTTGGAGCATTTCTTCAAGTTCTGCCACTCGTCCGGCTATACCCTCCAAATCTCCGTCTCCTTCACCCTCGCTAACACTCATACTGCTCTGTGTTATATCACGAGAGGAAATACCTTCCGTGATCTAAAATAAAAACATTTTATTCATCTAAATTTAACATGACTAAGGGGGAGGAATAAATTGGAAGAACCAATTAATTTAATTGGAATTTTATTGAAATTATCAGAATTATTTATTAAATCTAATCTTAAGATTTTTCGTGTTCATTTGATCGCAAATATTGTAAATAAACTGCTTTTTCTTTTAAATTTTGTTTTTCTAATGTTCGTGCATGAATTCAACTGATAGGGTAAATTTTGTAAAAGAAAAGAACTTGAAATATCAAAGTATTTTTATACTTGGTGCAAAATGTTAAATAAGAAAAAAACAATTGGAAAACACATTATTCTTAGCAATACAAAAATAATCAAATATATTCTGGAGATTTTTTTTCTAGCTCCCATGAGACTATCAATGAGGGAAACCCTCAGGACTAGCTCCTTGCATTTGTTTGTGTTTATAAATAGAACAAAATGTAAGAAGCCTGAGTTTGAGTTCTTCTGAGTTCATTTCAACTTTTAAATTTGGAGAACCATAAAATAATGGGATATAAATGAAACACTTTAACTCATTCCTTGGTAAAAATATACAGCAAAACAACAAAATTTCTGGTTTTTATAAAATTCATTGATTGTATTTGCTAATATGTTCCCATTCCATAGAATCGTATATTTTTCCTTTAAACAAAGCAGAAACTAGTTTGAACTGATTTTTTTCAATAGAATTCATAAAAATCAATTCAGTTTCTTAAACATGGGTTTATTACTTTGCTATGGAGTTTTTTTTGCATAATGGAATTTGTAGGAACACTCACGCTAGTGCCCTGCGGGTCTATGGATTGTCCGGTTGTATCATTGTGCAAAAGCTCTTCGTCAGATGGCTCGCCCAGTTGGCTATTTCCCACATCTTGAGCAATAGCCTTATATTTGGCAAGCTACAACAAGATAACAATTTTTTTCCTTCAGCAATCTTAATCAATTCGAGTCTTGCTTATTCTAGAAGAAAAAATCTTGGAGTTCCTTCCAATGATTATTTGATAGAAATGACGAATGAACAATCGTCGTTTCATGCGTTCCGGTATGTTAATGTAAGATCTTATAAAACACATCCAAAATAGCCTAGAACTAATTATAAACAAAAAAATATTGCGAGTTCGTTGAGCGCATACCATTTCTCTGCCTGGCTCCAAAGATTTCTGTTTACCACCGCGAGTTTCGTCACCGTCCATTGATTAAAAAACTTACAAATACGTTATTTTTTGTCATTTAATATGCCACAAATATATAATTTATTAATTACATGTCGTAAGTCGTAAGAGCAAGGACTAAATTAAAAGACCGTTTTCGACGGTTACATCCTCCCCTCTCGAGATTTATAAAATCCGAAGCGTCCGCACACGATATTTTCATTGGACATGACCAACCGAATATACTATATACACATCATATATATATGCGAGCCGTCGTCGAAGTGAGGGGAAAATTCTGTCGCCGTTTGGTTTACCGATTGAGAATTTTTTATTTTTTTTTTTTAAATTCATACAAAATCAAAACCGATTTGTGAATATAAACCTACGAAAATAGCAAATATACGATGAAGCTTTTGCACCCATATATATGTATATAGCGAATAGATTTTTCTTTTTTTTATCATGATCGAGCACTGAAGATAAAGATGTTATCTTTTTTACCATATGATATACACAAAAATAAGCCATGCAATATATATATATAATTTTACGGTTTTACCTTACTCAATCCAAACCATCCAATAATATAACGCCTGGATAAAGCATGGTCGTTATTATTTTCAAATAAGTATATCATTTTTCGAAACTATACAACGTACATGAACTACGTGATCGCTGTTTTTTTTTCACGTAAATATATAAATTGAATCATTGTTTGTTTACGACGGATTATTTGTGTTGAGACTAATAATAATGCTTCAATCCGAGAAAATTATTTACGTTGAGGTGTGTCAGAAAATTAACAGGTATGAACATCCTTTTTGTTTCAATATTTTATTATTATTCATATAATGTTCAATTCGTACGTTTCAATTATTCTTCAAAGCACCCCGTTAATTAAAATTATTATCATTATTAAAGCACCTTGAGCAAAGAACGAATAAAGGAAATAACAAAAAACAATCTTAAAGAGCACCATCATTTACCTGCAGGACAAAATATTTTAATAACACCGGCACGGTCAAAATTGTCGGAAGAATTGAAAAATCACGTCGATTCTATTATCTGTACAACCAATAATGAAAGACAGGTGGGCGTATTTTCGAATTCTTTTTCCTCGATAAATCGTATGTGAACATCTATATGAGGATTTTTTGTCTAATGCCTTGAAATTGTTTTGCAGGAATCAGTGGATATCTTCAACAACACTGATGTGTGTTGGAAATTTTTTGTCTACATGCTTTCTCAGGAAAAAGCAGCAACAGAGACGATGCACCACGATTCTGAGGAATTGAGCGTTGCCTCTCATATCATTTTACCTGCTAGTGAGTACGAAGGCCTCTGGGAAAGTCTGCATTATGAAAACAACATAAAAAACAATGTAAGAATTTATTAATTCCGAGTCAAATAATCCAAAGATCACTATCTTTCATCAATATTATTCTTTGACTTGATAACATCGATTTTTCAAATCAAATTTCAAAACCTTCAACAAGGACGTTTATAAAATTGCATATAATATTTTTTCCAGTTACTCAATTTCTTAGAAACTGCGATGACATTCTCAGAAAAGAATGTCAACCCGAACATCATTAGTTGGAACAAAGTAGTTTTGTTGCACGGACCCCCAGGCACAGGAAAAACAAGCTTGTGCAAAGCGTTGGCACAAAAAGCTGCTATAAGACTCTGCGACAAATATTCATACATTCAATTAATCGAAATCAACAGTCACAGTCTTTTTTCCAAATGGTTCTCAGAGGCATGGTTCATTATTATTTACTTATGTTTCCAAATTTATACTATAAATCTGTATTTTCCATTTTTGTTTATCGATCATTACAATTATTCCGAGAATTCCGAGAATTTGAATTCAAAGTTGACCATGCATTAAAAAAAAATTGTTACTTTTCAGAGTGGAAAATTGGTGATGAAATTATTCGACGAAGTGCGACGTCTCCTAGAAAATTCAAAATCTTTAGTTTGCGTTTTGATCGATGAAGTTGAATCTTTAGCGCACGCTCGTAAATCCTGCGCAAACGGGACCGAACCTTCGGATTCAATACGTGTCGTCAATGCTCTTTTGACACAGCTCGATCAGATAAAAAGTTATCCAAATGTAATTATATTAACGACGAGCAACGTAACCGAGGCGATTGATCTGGCGTTCGTAGATCGCGCTGACATCAAACAGTTCATTGGACATCCTGGAATTTCTGCTATTTCTATGATTTATCGAAGTTGTCTCAACGAATTAGTGCGGGTACGAGATTCTAAATCGAAGGTTTCCTCACTCCAAGTAACAAATCATTCTTCTGAGTAGAATATTTAATTTTCACAAATTTATTAGAAACGAAAATAAATGAATAGTGTCGAGAAGGAGCTAAATTTCTGTAAAGAATTCGATAAATCGAATCTTTTTTTTTTAGCTATTTTTTGGTTTTCATACTCTGGCTCAAAAATACTGTTCGAGGGTCTAATTTTTGTAATAATTTATGAACTTTCAGACGGGTCTCGTGACAGGCGCAAATTCAAGCGATTCGAAGGACCTTGCAGACACAGATGTCGAACTTGAAGAAACATTACTACTGCACGACTTATCCATACAGAGTGTCGGTTTGAGTGGAAGAGCCTTAAGAAAAATTCCATTTCTTGCAATAGCGAGGCACGTTCAATCGAATAAATGTGATAGTTTAACATTCGTAAAAGCATTGCAATGCACGGTCACCGATTACAAAAATGATAGTAAAAAAATGATAGAACCTGTTTTTTAGAGCATTCTTCATTCGTTGCAAGCATTTTTGAAGAGATTCTCCACGTACTGTTTGATAACCTTCCACAAACTTGAAATATTCAACTATTTCTATAATAAAATTATTTGATGATCAGCAAAGACAATCTAAGCAAATGCAATCAATTCATTTTCAATGCTTTTTAATTTTCGTATTTAAATAATACAACGCAGTTATAATGTACACGGGTCGAGGAACAACAGGATGTATTATTATTTATAAATTCGGAAACTTTGCTCGCTTATCATCTGATTATGCGTTTCTCAAATATTTCTAATTATCAGTATTTTTTTTTATGTCTTTTCACATTATATGTTTTTTTTTTCATCTTTATAATAAAAATCCCAATTTCGCTGGGCGACTCTAATACAGCCACTTACATACTCGAAGGGTAGGCATTTTTGTTTATTTGTTTGTCGGTTTAGCATAATTCTCGAAGAAGAGCTTCCTAAAAATAAGTCTATGATACACGACGGAAAAGTTTAATAATGTTTTTCGTTTTGCTACTTTATCAACCATATTTTCTCGACGTATTTAATAGTCACCGTAACGGCTGCTCTTTAATTTATATTTTTTGTCTCATTTCAAGTAGGTAAATCGAGTGTTTTTAATGACCACTGGATACATTTGGAAAATATTTTGTTTCATCGTCTCATTTATTTCGTTCCAATTTTCGAATTATTTCTTAACGATACTACGCTATGTTTTTTATTTGCTGGTGGCTCTTTTACGGTCTTTGACCTATTGAATTTTGGAAAACAAACTTTCTACGCTCTAAGTACGGTAAAATTAATTCAGTCTTTCAGCAACATAATCGATCTTTTTCTATCAATATGCGAGTGTGTGTGTGTGTATGTGTGTGTGTGCTCGTATCACACACATCGAGAGTTCATACAATTTTGGGCTTTCCCTTGTTATAATTAGGTCTTCGATTTTTTAATAATGACGAGAAAAAGAATGTTCTTTTTTTCTTCTCCGTACAAGCAACGTCATTGTTATTTCGCTTACATTAACACTCGTAAGAAAGATCATCCATACTATTTGTACACTTTAGTCGCTCATTTGGCACCTATGCATTCAGAAACTTAGAAAAAGAAAGATGAAAACACAGTCTAGAAAGACTCAACCATATTTTGCTTGTTTTTCAGCTACATTTTCAGTAGATAAACTAAAATCACAGAATATCTCGTCGACTCTCACTTCGACAGAATCGTAATATTGGACGTGAGTCGTCAATTTTGTAACAAAATTTTTCCCAGCGTATTTGACTCGGTCAATTAGACAAATTTTTGTCGGTACAAACGAAATTGTATGTGGCTGCAATTTTGGTTGAGCGTTCAAGAGACGACGAGCATCATTGCATTCATTTTTTTAAATTTTTCTTCATTTCTCATTTTCTTCTCTCACTCTCGTCAATTCATTTTCACACATACAATTTGGACTTATCGTATTTTATCGTATTTTCACTCGTCTCGATAGCGGATCAATCATACAAGGTCAAAAAATCTAATGTAATACTTGTATCCTTTCATCACTCATTCTATACAATAAGCTATTTACAACGTGGATAATGGAAAGATAAAAACAATCTGGGTTATTTCTATGAATAGATTCTAATATTTATTATTTACATGACTGCATCTATCGTTCATTTTGCTTTAGTATCTTTTATTTTTTTTCTCGTTTTTATTAAAGCGAGGAGGCTACGTTGCAGTGTATATTTATCGCACTAACCGTGCTGTTTTCTCTCTAACAAAAAATTTCATCAACTGACTGACTCGATGAGAGTAGTACGAAAAAATATTTTTCCAATAGCTTCTTTATCAATTTACTCTCGCTCCTTGGGTGTTGGGGTTCTTATCAGCTAATCCAGTTTTTAGCTTCGTTGTAAATGACACTCATTGACGAGAAATCTCGCTGTTTCCGATAGACGTTGTGACTATCATGTTCGTAACATGTCATTAAACTTGAAAACGCCAATTTTTTCATTTGTATGTTACAAATTCTGCCCGAAAATAACAATCGAATTTTTAAAAAAACATTACAATATCTCTTTATCACAAATCGTTTTAAAAAATATTACCAATTACAATTTTAATAAGTCTTCATATATTTACCGACTCAAAAAAGCTTTTTTCCATTTTTCAAATGTATCACTTTGAAGATATTTCGACAAAATATCACTAATTCCAATGGCGCAAAAAAATCTCAAAGGAAGGTCACTTTATTTATAATTATTTTCGAGCAGCAATTCCTGGTCATCGTCGACGATTCAGTAACAATTATCGCATAGTTCACAAGAGAGTTTTGTGTTTCGAGATTCTCCGTGAAACGAGGAACAAGATTCAATCTTGATTACGACAAAAATGACAGTTTTAAGGTCCCTGTGAGAATTGGAGAATTTTCGGCGTCGCTCCCTCTGTCAATTGGCCTTGATTACAACTCGATCGCAATATCGATAATAGCAATAGAAAAAGACTACTCAGCGCCGTACCGATGAATGATCAAATAAAAAAATTTGTAACCCAAACCAAACAAATTTTACTAGAAGGCACTGGAAATTTTGAAGCTCTGATTAAAACCGTTTACACGAAAAAAAAAAATAGGAATTCAGGAAAAATGTATTCTTGGAATCGTATCTCCAGCTCTCGACGAGCTTCTCAATACGGTTTTATGTCTTCGTGTTATAAATGTAAAATTTACCAACGAATCATAAAATTTGAGCACTGAGACGATATGGAGAGACCGAAAAAGTCGCCAAATCCAAATTAACAAATCAATTCGAATCTCGTTCGATGAGGCCTCATTTTTTAGTCACAATCGTTGTCTTCCACCAAATCACTGCCTCGGATTCATCCAATCAAAGCGAGTTCTTTGATCCGACCGTCAACGAATCGAGAAGACATTTGCATTCCGTTACTTCAAAACGGAAATCTACTAAAATGCCTTGAGCTCGGAAAATCGAAAAAATCGAATTTTCACGATCAGCATTTCGCACCGTTCCGTGCGACCCCGGAAGAAAGGAGGAAATCTCGCGTGGATCCTTTATTCAGGACCACGTAGCCATTCCTAGACCAATTCTCTTTTCGGCTTGCTCTCGCTGTAGTATTGGCTGTTACCGGAGCTCGAATTCGACGAGTGAAAGTGTCGCGTTAATACATAAACGACAGCCTCGTACGTTGCCATCATAATTGCTGTGTTGGGAATTTGTCGGACTAATTGAGTCGCCAAACCCCGGTACAAGCCTCTCGAACCTTCTTCCGTATATACCGTGTGTAATGTCTGCCAGAACGATCGATATTTCGTTCCTTCTTCTCTCAGACGAGTCCGTGCCACTTCTGCAACAATGAAAAGCATTTTTATAACTTCGATTCTTAAATAATGTAGCAATAATATAAAAAAACAATTTTTTTCATAACTACTATCATTCGAAGGATTTTCATGTGTCGATAATTCTTTTCCCAACATTTTATTTCATAACATTATCATGAAAGATATTATCGCCCGTGACATCGTTGGAAAACGAGGATAATCTTATTTTTCAATGAAATTAAAAGAAAAATCAAGCATTTTATTTTTCACTATGCATTCACGCTCGTTGCGAAAATTGTTATCGAACGGTCAACCGCATCCTCGGAAGCTTCATTGCGAAACGTAAAAGCGAATTTATGTATAAAAGTCCATGGCCCAAAGTGGAACAGTTTGGCAAAAAGCCGAGTGAATGGCGAACCGTCAACATGACTCTCGACCACAATATCAACGCATGCCAGATTTTTCGTACAGTCATGAGCCACTGAGAAAAAAAACCTCCACAGGTGTTAAAGAATCTCTTATTTTGACGCCTTATTCTCTGTGTTTGAATGTGATAATGAGAATGTATACAATGCAGTCTGCGGTTGAAAAAGTCAACAGCGATTATTTTTCACTGTCTTATCTTTGATTTGAGCAGCGGCGCATTGCGACAAAATGTAAAAATTACATTTAACTAAAGTAAGAAGTTTTTTCAAGACAAATTCGTTGCAAATGACTCTTTGATGAATTTATTGATGACTAAGAACCAAGCATTTCATTCGTATCGATTGGACAACGAATTTATCTCGTAAAACATGAGAGGGGAGAGGATTTTTTTTTCACAAAACCATGATTTTTACGAACGACGATTGGTTCGACTTTGTCTAGGACCGAAAGAAGAAAAAGAGCTTAAAACAAGGGAGCTCAAAGTTTGAACTCCACAAATTCGAAATAAAAAGCCAAATACATTTCGTTGCTTTCCAACAATGCAGGCTTTGCAGAGTTTTATATCTCAACTTATCAAGACAAATTAGTAAGCAAAGCTAAAAAAAATTGAGTGTAAAAAACTGTGGAATCTTGCCTGACTTAGTGTTGCTTTGGATTGTAAAATTTTATGCCTGCTGAGTCATTGTATTTGCATATTCAACAAAAAGTTACTGGCTGCATTTGCAGTATTTTTAGAAACTGTCAGAATTATAAAGTTATTGATAAAATCAGAAAGATTGAAAAATATGATAAAGAGTTTCGTACGAGTGGCAGGTCTTGTTCGTTCCAGCAAATAAATTATTCAAATTGGACGAACGGAATGTGAACTCCACTAACAGCTCGTAGACAGATTAGATAAACGTAACAATGAATATGATACTGATGGTCAATGGTTTAGGTTCGTTTAAAGTTTGCAGGAGGTCGAGTGACGTGCAATATGTTTGATTAATCAATAAAAGTACGATCCAACGAGCAAACACGCGATGTTTCAGACTCTGATCTATTATAGTGAACTGGTTTACGTAGCTCGACCAAAATTGCCGGAACCTTAAGGTCGTCCCGTGTGCACGGAATGTAATTCAGACATAGTTAAAGCAGTCGTTAACGAAAAATCGATTTTTTTAAATTGCGATGCTTCGTTTTAAGAGTAATCGCTGGACTCATGCATGCATTCAGAATTTTTATTCTTGCATAAAGAAACCGAACAGGACGAGCAAAACAGTCTCGTTAATGTAAACGTGAACTTTAGTAGCTCGTTAAAAGCAATTGATAGTTATTCCGACTGCGATGAATTCGTAAACTGTTTTTTTTCTCATCTCCTATGTGGATACGCTTCCGAGCTTTTCTTATCAATAAAGTATAGAACTTTGCGTCAGTGAAATGTAAAGTAATCAACCATTTCCAGCCACGAAAATGAATGAGAATTTTGCTTGAGAGCCAACAAAAATATGAGACAAACAATTTGGGTCGTTACAGTAATAAAAAAAAAGCACGTTTTGCCGATCCGCAAGTTTTCAACAAGGCGAAATGTGGGTCCTCACCATGAGGATAAGCGATGCACGAAGCGATCGTTTTCGAGAAAGCTCCAGCGGCCATGAACTCCAAAAAGTCACGTGAAGTTTTGGAGCCGTCGTCGTTCGTTGGTACTCTGGAACGGTGCGTCGTGAGCCAACTTTTAACAGCTTCGTATATGACGAAATGAACAACTGTTTCGCTTATTCCCATGTACGAAGCGACGATGCCTTTGTAGAAACCGAGGAATCCCTGCGAATGAAAAATTCACAAAATTTTCATTAGCCTCAAAATGATAAATGAAAACTGTCGTTCTACAGTGTAAAAAAAATTCATTTTCATCAGAGAAACTTATGAATGCTGAACAATTGGCGAGTAATGGGAAAATCGTGCTTTGAGAGCAAACAACAAACGAGGAACGACCGTTGCGAGGAAAAAAATAAAAGCATCGTTTCACGGGTCCCCCACGATGGGATTTCGTCGTGTCGATAAGAGATACCGCTATCACAGGTCGGCCCGTCTGGCTCCCCAGCGAGGAGCTTTTCGGTACCTCGATGATTGCACCTTATCGCCGAAACTTTGGCTTTTTCGCATCGCGAATCCTCCACCTTTGAATTATTGACGTTTAAGAGTGATCGGCCGAGGAAATTGAAGGCGTTGAAAAACTGATCTTGGATCCTGGGTCCCATTTTATCCAAATTATTTGCATGAACAAATTTTTGTTCTGCGGTCACGACTCGTAAATCGTGAATTCGAGACATTTGTAAGTCAACGAAGAAGCGGTCGTTCGATGAAATCGTTCTTCTCCAGATGTGGCGTAGTTCGACAAAATCTTCAAGTGTTTTTTCTCATGTCACGATGAGCTCAATCCTCGCTTCATAAAACGATTATTATCGATCGTAATATATCAATTTGAAATGAACGCGAGCGTGTCACTAACTCGTCAAGTTTTATCGTTTTAAAAATGCTCAATACGTATGAGCTATGTTTAGATTATCGAAGTGTTCAACATAAACAACCAGCGTGCCGACCAATAAGCGCCCCGATTTTATAATAAAAACGACACTTTCACGACCGCTTGTATAGTGACTGTAACAAAACTTAATCAGTCTCCTATCTTATCAAAACGCACGTGCCAAAAGCGTGCTAAAAGTTTTAGTGGGGGGCGAGGTTCCACTCGACGCTGCTACTTATTATTGAATCGGAATCTGAACCGCACTGATACCAATTTCGCTTGCTGCAAGATAAGATGTCGAGTCCCGGGGGGGCTCGAGCAAGAGTATCGAAAATTTGGCCCACTTTTTTCTATTTACCAAAATAGATAGAGATTGAGTAATCGAAAAATGTTGTTTTGTTCGAAATATTCTCGGGTATACTAAATTATTCAGAATTGATAACGAATTTTGATAAAGAATCGAAAAAATGTTGGATTGGTGACAAAGAGTCTCAAGCACTCGAATATTTATGAAAAGCTTTTGCGAGCTTGCTTTTTTCGATTTATTCGGCCTCCGAGACGCGTGCCAACGAAGCAGACTGCTCATCGGAACTGGGGATCTTTTGTGTTGAAACAGTATTTAGACGTTTGCATTTCAGGGTTGGATCTGGAGCGACATTTTTATGAGCGCAACGTCCTGCTCCGGAACCTTGGTGAAAAGAGTTTTCTCGCTTTTTTCCAACGTTTTTGTTTCTATTTTTTTGCTTTTAATTTTGGTCCGTCATTTTTAGCGGTGAGTGAAGAATAATGAAGAATGAAATTCGTTTTCGCAGTAAAAACGTGCGAAAATGCGGACATCGTAATCGAGGGAAAGACTTAAAATGATATTCGCGCGACCGAAACCATTTTATTTTTGTTCATCGCGCGAATTAGCTCGATGAAAAAATTCGAAGCAGCCATGGGCAATCTTGTTCCCTTTCGCAAGTGCTTGTTTACCGGCTCTTCCACGTGGCACGTTGAATTAGAGAGAATCATTTGCGACGTGTTGACTCATCGAGATGAGCCAGGAGTCTGAGGACCTCGTTGGTCGTACTTTTGTTTAGCACTCGAATGTCCCGGACGAAACAGTGGAAAGTTTTCAAGCCTCCATTTTTCATTGCAGCCACTCGAAGAAACTGCAGTTCGTTTTGACATCGAAGTGCTACAATGAAATCCAAATGTGGCCTCGAGTCGTAATATATTTTAGCAAAGCAATTACGCTTCGTCGTTGCATATTTCCACTTGAATTTTTCCACTATTTTTCTGTTGCTTTTTTTACTCCTTTCTTTGGAAAAAAAATCATGAAAGGCACATGGAATTTTTGAAAATTCATCACGTTGGATGTCACTGAGATTTTTCGTGACCAACATTTTTCTTGGCTCGTTGTGTTTGCTCCTTTCCTATATTTGTCTTCTCGGAAAGGTCTTCGACTCGGAAAGAAATTGTGGAAGCAACGAAGCTTACGAAAGTTGACGTGAAAAACCGAAGAATCGAGCTTTCGATTTGAACAATTTGACTTTGAGTTACAATTTCGTCGCAGCAGCAATAATTCGAGGTCCCTCCGAAAGTGTTGGCACCGGAGATTCCTCCGATACAGTCGACCCACTTCCGGTTAAATCACCAGTTGGGTCGTTGGTGAAACGGTCCGGAAGAGCCGGTAACTGTCAAGCGTATTTCCCAAGGTAAGTTTCTCCCGAGTTTCGTCGAGTCTGTAGATGCTCTCAAGGTCAAGAGGCGCCAAGAAAAATTCCACGGTATACATCTGTGTCGACGACCCGTCATACTGCCGACGACGAGACTTTTCCGTTTGCTTTTTCCTCGACACGAGCGTAGCACGTTGCCCCAGGAACGTTTTTTCCTCTCGAGACGAGTTTTACTCCGGGACTCTCCGCACCAAGTTCCTTCCGAATCCAAGTTCAAGATTTTTTCAAAACCTCCATTCCTCGGGCACCAATTTTTCTTCAAGATTTCGTATCCGCTCGGAAGTCCGGAAATTCGTACTTGGAAAATGATGGCGATGGGTGTGCGTGGGCGTGGAGCTGCGTGTGCGAGCCAAAAATAAATGTGTTACAATTCCAGAGGAATTTATGACGAGCAAAACATTTGCAAACTGTTCAACCGACCCTTCAGCCTTTTCCAACTACTTTTCAATGCCCGGATGGAATTCCTGCCACATTGCCCGAATTCTAGTGATTCAAAGTGAACATTAAAAACAAAACGAAAGTTTTTAAAAGCTGGATAAAGCAAGTAATGAAATTGAAATGAACGAGGGCAAAAAAAAGCCAGAATCATGAGTCAATGGAGCCACGAAATTTTGGTTGCGCTCAGTAAAGAGAAAATTTATCGAAAACTCGTAACAGAATCAACGTTGCACGACCAGTGCAAATTGAGTTTTCGGACACTTGACTTCCCAACGGC
The DNA here is from genome assembly GCF_019457755.1 of Venturia canescens. Taxonomy (NCBI): domain Eukaryota; kingdom Metazoa; phylum Arthropoda; class Insecta; order Hymenoptera; family Ichneumonidae; genus Venturia; species Venturia canescens. Next base: position 3,894,497 of record NC_057423.1, on the reverse strand, counting down.
CGCCATTATTCGCTATTCTCGTCTCAACTTCCTATTTCTGGCTCATGAAAAATCGTTTTCACTTGACGTCCCGAGCAATCCGCACTACGATATCTCACTAATAAACGCGAGAATCAGCAAGAGCCAAAGATCACGCCAGATACGACGCGAGCTTGTTTTTCGCAGCAAATAACGCAAGTGCCAAATATTGCCAGGGCGTTGAGAAAGCGTTTCGGGGCCAGTGACCAAAAAGTTTGGAATTCGTACAAAATTTCTTTGTTTGTTCTAAACATTGGAGCTCACTGCCGGATGTTGATTGTGAAGAGTGTATTTTTGTGATAATTTATAAAATTGTGATCCACAACCAAAAATTCGTTTCTTCCGAATTGACTAAATTCAAGATTTTTTGGGGTTTTTTTGCTCCCACGATAGAATCGAATTTTTTCCACTGATTTCAAACCACACTCGAGGAAAATATTGAAGCAGAAATCTGAAATCTCTGAGCTTCGGAGGTTTTGTGTTATTTAAAAATGAACCTCATTTCGTGACGCAAGCCTCGGTGCATCCGATGAGTTTTTAATATACCTTACCGATTGTTGATATATCCTCCGGATGCACTCGACGGCAGTCATTCGATTCATGTGAGGATCAAGCTGCAGCCTCGTTTTGACAAACCATATCGGATTCGTCGCGGTGCTCGCCACGAAACCTGCAACATTTCAACGTACTCTCAATCAAATTGTTCTACTTTTTCTCGAAAGTGAAAATCCCTAAAACCGCTAAAAACTCAATATTTTTTGGAGAATGTCAAAATTCGATAATTTCCAATGTAAAAATATCACTTTTGGTGGACACTCGCAGGAACTGCAAATTTTTTGGATTCTTTGAACAAAGTAAGAGGAAAAAACGAGAAAAACATATTTCAAATGGGAAATATTGCGAAGGAAAATTTCGTAGGTTTTGTAGGAAAGAGAATTGCGCGTCGATTCCATGGCGATCTTTGTCATTATCGTCTGACGAATAAAAAGTTTTGCTTTTTATTCTTCCATGAGATGGATTATAATCTGGAGGTAACCCAAGTTTAATCGATTCGACGATAACGTCAAATCGACGTTCCACTGTCACTGCCATCTTCGTATGATTGAACGTTCTCGCGATTGCCGGGATCATTTTGTTCTTCGTATCTTTGGAGCATAATTCAGGCAACATGGCTCGCATCAGCGTTGGTGATAAATTACCTGGCGTAGAATTGTACGAGGAAGCCTCAGAAAAGGCAGTCAACATTGTCGACTTGGTAGAAGGAAAGAAGGCGATAATCTTCGGGGTTCCAGGTGCCTTCCTACCGGGATGCTCGAAAGTCCATCTCAGAGGTTTTGTCGAAAAGTAATTTATCGGTCAAAGCGTTTCGAGCGAGAGAAAACCCTAGTAATCGAGAGCTCCGATCAATTTCTGACGACGAACTTGCTCCGTTTCTAGTGACTCGCAGCCCTCTCACAAATTCCTCGTTAAGCCATTCAATTTCGTTGTTTTTTAACAAAAAAAAATTCACGAGAGAACGAAAAAATCGTAAAAAAGAAGAAATTTTGAATTTGAATTTTGAAAAGAATCAAAAATTTACGACGTTGAAGTTTGCAACGTTGGAGCTCGACGAAATTAACGAAAAAGACATTTATAATTCACCAATTTTTTATTTCACGAAATCATTGGTGTAAGTTGAAAAACCATCAACTTCGAAATCGGTATGAAAGAAAATTACGATGCTGAAGTTTCCAACGTTGGAGTCCAACGAAATGATCTAAAAAACTGTCCAATAATTCCAGTAATTCTCCAATTTATTTCCAGTCGAATTTGTACTTTGTATTTTTTCAATCTACACAATTATGATTCGTGAAATAAAAAACTGATGGATAAATCATTTTATTTTCATTCATTTCGTTGGACTCCAACGTTGGAAACTTCAGCGTCGTAGAAAATTTGAGAATTGCTGGAATTATTGGAGAGCTCTTTTAGATCATTTCGTTGAACGTTGCAAACTTCAGCGTCATAAAAATGGAATAAAAACGTAATTTTTCAAGTACCCCGTTCTGTCGTGGTCTCCCGGCCTGAAAAATCTTAGAAAACGACGAAACAAGATCGTCCGCAGGAAACACGGCTCGGAAAATCGTCTCAAGTTCGATGTAAAAGTTTTATTAATAAAAATTACACAAAAATGAAAGAAACTTGGTCGTTATGGCTGATTAACAAAAATGCGATTCAACCGTGACTTTTCAGATCCGATGAACTCAAGTCGAGGGGTTTCCAGGAGATAATTTGCATCGCAGTGAATGATCCCTACGTTTTGTCAGCTTGGGGATGGGCCAAGGGCGCCCCGGACAAGGTACGAACCAAATTTTGAGATCATGGGTTGCTCGTGTTCGGAGTATTCGTCCAAAACGATGGAATCAAATCGGCTTCTCATTGCAACGATTTAACATTCGAATTACGCAGTACAACGCACTATCAGCGAGTGCATGTTGAGGACAATTCGTAGCTGTGAACCCACGACTCGCATTATGTCAAAGTAGCACGCAAACAACCGGCGATATATCGTCTCGGCACGATCTCGAGATTGATTTAACATTCGAGTGGCATGTTTTTCACGATCTCATAAAACGCAAAGTCTCCGCGATTACCTAACGCGATTACGATCGCGCTGCACGAAAATTCACAGAAGCATTTTCAGCACCGTGCTTCGGAGCATTTTGCAAAGGGGGCTCGACACTTTCGGTATTTTTGGAGATAAAGTTTTCAACGACTTTTGATTCTCTGCATCGAACACGTTAACGAAAAGTGCTGAAAAATTATGCAATTTAGTCATTTCGAAGAGGTTTTGAAAGAATTTTTTTCGTTCGTCAAAAAAATACAATTTTTAGTAGAAAAATTGGATTTAAGTTAAAAATCTAAATTTCATTTATCATTTAATGTTGTTATTGAATAATTTTTTATTAATTTCAATCAAATTTAAAAACTAAAAATAAAAAACGTTCGAGTCTCAAAGTGTGCAAATTTGATTTCCGTTGCTCGACATTTCGAAAATGCAGCAGCAAGTACTGTTTCGCAGGTTAAAATTTTGTCAGATGCGTCCGGAGAGTTCACGAAATCGATAGGAATGGACGTGAGAGTCCGAGAGCTCGGAGGCACCCGAAGTCGACGTTACTCGATGACAACGGAGGACGCGGTCGTCAAGGAGCTTTACACCGAGGAAGCGAACGCCGAGAATTTGTGTCTTTTGTCAAAAAAATCGTAAAGTTTATCAAGCTCAGAAGGAGCTCGTTTTCAGGGTCAAATTTCGAGGTGGATCCATCGAAAATATTGATAACGCAAGTGTCGATCGATCGTTGTGAAAAATGAATAAATTCCCGGTGAAAAAGGTCGTGAAAACCGTGCGAATTTTAATTTTCATCGCCTCATCGATTCTCCCATCGACGCACAAATTTCCAGCCGTTTTTCCAGCCTCCCCCAATAAATATTTTCGTCTCGATAACTCCGTTCGTTAGCTTAGCTCATCGGCTGACATCTCATTAATAAAACAGTGAACCGCCTCCCGACAGGCGCGTCTCGCACTCCGTTTTCTCTCGAGCTCGTCACATTTATGAATATCGAACGTTCGACAACCCTTGAGCGAGCAATCACGTTTGAGGCACGTGTGTGCGAACTCATTCCCCTCGGTTGACAGCCCACATTTTTGCCCTCGTCCGTCCCGCACCGTAGCGCCCGAGTCCACGGCTCGAGCGAATTTTTCGTACGATCGAATAAGCACGACCGTGCTAAATCGCGACTGTGCAAATGATCGATGAAATTTGCGCAAACCGCTCCGAGTCAACGGAACTTATGGAATTATTTATTCGGAATTCAAGTCCGAGCAAACATCCGGCAGTCGCGCGTGTGCTTTTTACTCTCCGGAGCCTTAAATTTTCCCCGGAAATATGTTTTCAGCTCAAAATCTCGCTGCGTTTGATCCGCTTTCTCCCCAAATTATTCGAGACCAATTGGGGCTTCGGGAGATCCGCGGAGCCAAGAATTCGGGACCGTTCAGCCGAGCACATCGGTTGTGCAAACTTTCAAAGATACTCGCGTGTCCCGAGCGAGTGCGGAAACGTGATCGAGGCGGGGAAGAACCTGCAACGTACTGCGACGCTGCAGCGTGTTTTTCTCTCTTGAAGAGACGCTGCTGCGCACAAAAGTAAACGAGTTTGTGCTGCGAATTCGCGAGAGAGTTACGAGCACGATTCTGCTGACACGATGGATCGTGCCCCGAGGTAGTGACCCCTTTCCGAGCGCCTTTTTTCTTTCGTTTATAATCGCTGATGTTGCGATATCGAGGAAACGCGGGGTCGAAGCGATTCGCGGCTTCTAATTTAGCTAGGCGATCCGGCCCGTTGCCAAAAGTGCGAATCACTCATATTGGAACAAATTAAAAAACAAACAGGGCGATATAGACGATGGAGAATTTCATTTGGCACGCAGACTTCGAGGGAGATGCGATTTTTAACACGCCCCGAATAAACTAGAACGCTCGCGCTTTTTGTTCTTTCTTCAAGGTCGTCGACGATCGAGATTCGCAGTCCATTGCCAATTGCTCCTAATCGCAGCAGTTTTTCACATTTTTTCCTCGAGGAATTTCCGGCCGGAAATAATGTTTTGCGGGAGAATCCACAAAGTCAAATTTCTCAGACAAAATTTCTGTTTTTTTCAAAATTCCAAAGGAAGAGAATCTCGAGTAACTATTTTCAGTCTTTTTCAACGACGCTGAAGTTCCCAACGTTGGGGTCCAACGAAATTCCGTCAAAAAACTCTCCAACAGTCCCAGTAATTATCCAATTTTGTTTTCTGCCGAATTGGCAAGTTTTTCAAGCCGCACCAACGATTCCGTGAGATCAATAACAAATATTTTTTCCCTGATTTCGTTGGACCCCAAAACTGCAAACTTTGACGTCCTAATTTTCACGCTTTCCCAGTGTCGATCCACCGGAAATGGACTTTTAAGGCTCGTCCATACTTTGCTGCCTTGCCGGAATTCGCGTTCAATTCTACCTCCACAAAAAGAGTCGCACGGAGTGGGCAGATTCGAGATAAGATCGATCTGTGTGTTTACCAAAACTCGGGGGTCCTGAGCAATTTTAATTGCAATTTTTTGTTTTATCTCCGTTGTTACGTAACGGTAAACAAGATTTTGCGAGAGTTGAAGGATCGATGCACCGAAACGACGAGGGCAGATTTCTCGATCGAAATATTTGGAGCTCGTTAACGAAAGTCGTTTTTATCGTTTCATGCTCCAAGACTATTTCTCACGATGATATTCTGCGCTCGACTTCCTCACAGACGAGGCTCCTTTAAAAAAATGCTTCCCCAGACGGAAATTTCAAGATTTTCCGAATTTTCGTACACCATTTTCTCCGTTTTCCGTGAGCAGATCGTCAAGTTATCTATCGATAAGAAAATCGATGCAGGAATATGACGATCGACGTGATAATCTGGAATCATCGTTCGAGCGATCGCGTTCACCGATTCTTATCGAAATTTCATTGTTTCAGTGGCCTGTGCCGAGGGGGCAAAAGTGTCAAAGCAGTTGATTCCCGACGAGGAAAAATCCGCAATTTATGACTCGACAACGAGCTCGAAGATTTCGACATTTTTACACAAAGATCGAAAATGATTGTTCGATCGGGAAGAAATGGAGAAAAAAGTCACGAAACTGACGTCCGGACTTGAATTTCGCAGCGTTCCATCGACCGTTGTCGAACTCGCGTGGAAAACCCAATTTCCCGAAAGTAATTCGGTCGCAAAAGGGTCTTCCGCGACGGGGATGTCCAGCGAACAGTTTTTCTTCCGTTCGACGATAAAAAGCCGCAAAAACGAAAGCAGAGGCGACGCTCGCCACGAGAATCTGAGAAAAAGTCCGATAAAAGCAGCTCGGGCCTTGCAGAGTCCGAGCACGAACGTGTCCACGTCGCAACTACGTATTCTCGTCTGAAAATAGCTCGGCGTGTTAAGGTGGTGCGTCGATGTACGGCACGACATTCGCTCGAGCGCGCTTCATTAGAGACGTTGATAAAAACACTGGAAAGGCAAAATCCGAGAGCGAATGCGCCTCGAGTATTCATAGGTGCGTTGAATAATGGAGAATTATGCAACCCGGGTGACGGAGGTTGAACTTTGTTGTTTCGCTTTTGAATAATAGTGCAAAGTGGGGTAAAAATGCTTGAAAAAATGAGGAAAAATGCGGTGGAATTGAGGAGGTAATCCTGCTGAATAAATCCAACGATATTTCAACCTTGAGATCGGCGTTCCAATTAAACGAAACTTAAGAAACAGAAAAATGATCGAGATCGTTGGTTTTTTTGTAAATGGAATGAAAAATCGAGTCGAAACGTCATGAAATGTCGCCTCGGAAACTAATGTGAGATCGACACTATTTTGATTTTTGTGCTGTTCACTCTCTCTCGTTCGTGTGTACGCGAAGGCAACGTTCTCCCGTTTGCACCGGCGTCAGTAAGAAAACAAACTTGTTTACCGTGACGTAACAAGTTCAATCTATGTTTAGATTGTGCGCCGGTAATTCAATACGAGAGCGTCTGAGCGTGAATAAATCGAAGCGGTGGGAAGAAAAGACATTCGCATTTATGCAGTAAACGCGTTGTTTTTAAATCCTGATTTCTCAATTCTGCAATCGATTTCGAAGCAGCTGCTGGGAGAAATTCCTTTTTTCTTCCACACTTTTTCGGGTTCAGAATTGAGCCGAAATGGTAGATTGCGAGATATCAGATTCGGTATCGGGCCCATCGGGGGACGCAAAAATACTGGGAATCTGAATGCAACTGAAGGCGGTCGGAGAACGGTTTGCTGTGCGACCGTCCACGCCTGGCCTACGTGACACTTCGCATGCGAGACTCGCGAAAATATGCCCCCGGAATACTCTTCGTTTCGCCACGTGATAAATGCGTGGGTTTTTCGCCCATGTGCGTGGCTCGCATTCTCTGCGTTCCACCGCTCCATTTCCCTCGTCGAAACATCCCATTTTCGTCAAAATTTTTCACCTTCTTTACAGCTTTCTTTAAAAGTTTGATGAACGTTCTGGGAAAAAGGAATTTCAAGTTTTTCAAACGCTCGTTCGATTCATTGACAAAATGATAAATCGAAATTCCAGAGGCCGTTGAATTCAGTTAAAAATTATTAGAACTTTGTGCAATTCTGCCCGAGAACGATCGATTTTTGCCTACTTTCGTTGTTCACCGTGACTCTGTACAATTTACTTGTTTCAACGAATTAAAAATGGTAAATTATTTACCGAAAATTCAGAATGCGTTTGAGTTCGGAGAACGAGACTTGCGTTGGTTTGTTCTTTCAAAATAAATAAAAAGGCAAGGTGCTAAAAAGTTAGATCAATACGAGTTTGCGTCATTGAGTAAAGCTCGTTTGAGGGCGAGACCAGACGTCAGGGAAGCAGCAGCTGTAGAGAGTCGTGTGTCCCGGCACTCTTCCAGGTCGAGAAAATCTCAAGCACCGAGCTGCCTTATCTGCGACCTTCGTTGTTTGAATTTTCGTTGACCTCCGGACTGCCTTATCGGTCGAATGCATTAAAGAGTTATTTCGATTAACAATGCAGAAGCTCGTAATTTCGGCGTCACGTTGAAGGTTGTCGCCGTTTTCTTTTATGTCCTGGTTGAAAAACACGAAAATTTGAAAAAAATTATTATCAACGTAGGAAATCGGAGTGTCTGTAAGTTTGGAATATATTTGGACCCGAATCCAGCGAATTCGATCGACTCGTCAAAAATATTTCGAACGATAATACAAAGCAGAAAATAATTGACAGCTCGTTGAGCTCCCCGAGCGTTTGACAACCCTTTCACATTCCAGCTTGTATCAGTTTCGCTGAGTCATTGAATTTGGAGAACTCGTGAAAAGACGAAAAAAGGAAACTACACGTGCCGAAGAAGCGAACGGTCGTAACGATCGAAAACTCCTCCAAAGCCCTTTTCAAGGGAATTTCCAAAAGATAATGAAAAAACTCGAACGAAAATTTCAACTCTGACAAACGAATTTGCACCAGGAAAATCTTAGAAGCGTCCTCGAGCTCTGTCCACTGACGTCGAAGTGCCACAGCCACGACCGAGAGGCTCGAAATGTGCCTGCTCGTCGTTGACGTCCCTGAGTGTATGCGAGCTCGTACGGATTTTTTCTCGTTATGCGAGTATGTGTAATAAATATATGAACGCGGATGCTCGAGCCCAGGTCAAGCGGTCATCGCACAAGATTGCACTACGCGTCGAAGCTTTCGTGGCTCGATTAACTGGACATTCGTAAGGCCGTGTGTGCGTATTTCTGTGAGTATTGGATTGATAAACAAATGACGTGCGAGCCGTCCAGGAGGACGGTGTACGAGGCGAGCGATTATCGTCGACGATTCACATCATTCATCCTCGAGAGCGCGACACTATTTATAGACCGTGCTGGCTCTACTGGCAGTAGCGTAATCGCCGAACGCGTCTTTGCTCTTGAATTCGACCATGTTTTCCTTTTTTATCAGCTATTTATCCAAGTCTTCAAATTATTAAACAATATCGATCGATTTGGAACGTCGCGGGGATCGAGAAATTCCCTATTTTTTCAGGTTCCTCCTCTCAAGTTTAAATATTCTTAACAGGAAGGATTCCATGCGAAGGCATTTTTAGCCGTTCATCCGGAGCGTCGAATCACTTTCTCCAATTTTTTTTCCCACCTTCACAACAAAAACCAGATTTTTATCGTTTTTTTCTCCTCATGGGAGCGACTCGGAGGACTTTTCCGCAGATTCTCCGACTCCCAAAACATTTTTTTCACTGCTTCCGAGTCCAGCGCAATTAGAATGCTCCTAGGAGGTAAATGTGCTCGAACAACCGGAGCAAACTTACCAGCACAAGAGGCTGAACAAACGTGAACCAGCGGACTGTCAGCTGGCAGAAGAGAATTGAAGAACGCCTTGCTCTGGGAATACGTGCAAAAGTAAATGGCCCTCGAGGGCGCTACGCCGACGAGGTTCGGTCCCAGACCTTTGAACAGGGCACGTGCTCCCTCGTGCTCGACTATGTACCTCAGACAGTGTATCAAGCCTGGTCGTGCATGGCTGTGGTGTGGCCCACCTCCAGGCGGAGGAGCGACTCCGCAGTGAGAAAGTGCCACAAGAGCGTACCTGTTTGAAAAAATGTGCAAAATTATGAGAGCAGGGAACCAGGTGATTCTGAAAGTCGCATTTTTCGATGCTTTCCAATATATTAGTTAAATTTAAAAATTCAATAAACGGGGCTGCATTTTTCACAGATACTTCAACAAATTTTTCTTCAAATTTAGGTTCATATCCACTATTCGGCTTGAAGATTTGAGAATGATGAAAAAGGCCGTTACCTTGGGTACCCTCCAGTGCAGAGTCGCCTCCTCTGCTGGGGTGTGGGAAAACTCTTGCACGTCACATGACCAGAAGTGTGTTCCTTATTTCCAGGGGGCGGTGGATAGAAACCAGAAGTTGACGACTGCAATCTCGTTTTGACTACTTCGAGAGGGCAAGTTACGATGGCACCGACCGTGCCAGCAACCCTAAAAAGAGTAACGTTGAAGGTTGAATTAGTGCAGCTCAATATTCGAGGCCGAGTTACCACGACAGATTTAACATTTTATTTTCTGTTTTAATTTCACTAAAAATTGAGAAATCTTCTGAGAAACGGGGCTGTCAACTCAAGCCAATGGACACTGAAGACTCTATTTTCGAGACAAACGTCACTCGAAGGATCGTGAAGTGCAAAAAGGCCGTTTCAATAACGAATTTCGAGTACAATTGATTCAACGATCACAGATAACTGTCATACTGCACTGTTTACTATAATCCTGTTCAGAGTGACGTTTACGTAACGAGCTCTATCAATGAATAAATTTATGCTCATTTTCTATGGTTAAAAATAACAATGGCTTGTTGTGGTATTGAGAAAAAAAATCGATAATCCACTTCATTCATGTTCGCCCTGACCTAACGCATTGCACGTACGTATTATTGTATACAAAGTGACGTAACGTTCGTCGACCTTGATGATTCTAGGCGCCGATCGTACAACAAAGTAAATTTATTTGACTGAGTACCAGTGAAAATTGGTCAAGTGCAAGTTAAAATAAAAAGGATGTATAAAGTGACAGGTTCGGGTCGATCGAGTGACTTTTTAAACGCTCGTGAAAACCGGGGAATTCGAGTATTTAAAGAATTTTATTAATTAGGGAAAAATATTTCTGATGAAGTTTTCTTTTGTTGGAAGACAAAAATTTGGGTACAATTTTCATACTAATTTCAATGTTAGTCAATCGCGAAAGTTTTTTGTTATTTATTCGAATGGTCAAAACGAAAGTGAGTGAAGAAAAAAAAAAGAGGGTTTGAAAAAATTTATCGAAATTTTGCATTTTTTTATGTCAATGAAAAAAAAAAAAAAAATTCATATGAAGTTTCAGACGTTTGATTTATAAAAATCGCCATGGAAAAGGAGAAATAAATGTTATAATTGGCTTGAGAGAAAACTTGCAACTGTTTATACACTTTCCCCTCAAGACAGGTGTCACGGCATTTACTGCTTTTCAAATCGACTTGTTCACGTTCACAGGTATACAGATAGTATGGGATCAATACGAAAATCGAGGTGAAAGAAACACAAGGAGAGAAAATTGAGAGCGAGGCGATTTCATTTTCATCGTTTTTATTGGTGTATTTTAAATAATCGGTTGACAAGATTCAAAAGTGTGCGAATAGTGGGCCGTTGCGGGAATCGAAATGACTATGAATTTCTATTTATTACTGTAATCACGACTGTTTCATTAGTAAATTTAAAAAAATGGTAGGAAACGATCATTTTTCCGATCCGCTTCCAACATAACCTCAAAAAATTCAACATTTTCGATGAACCACAGTTATCTGGTCAACGATCAAATATTCCGCTGATTCCCGCAAAAGAAATATCGCGCGAATCTTATTTTCCGTAACCGGGCAATAGTAACCTTGAAAACAGCTTGGAAGCCGTGATAATACGAAGCATGCCGGTCACGCTTCACCGTAAAAATAACGCGCTTCTCCACTCCCTCACGAACAAAAATGCAGCGACATCACACGACAAAACACAAGCTTCGGGCTCGCACGGGAAAAAACTGACGCGGGTTTTCTGAGAAATGAGCAACGTTTCGGTAATCGCATCGTCGATTTGTGTCGAAAAAAATGTAAACACGAAACGAGGAGTTTTAATTCGAGGATCGAATTATTATTCGAACTCACTGCGTCGCAATTACGACGTTCGCGTGTCCGCTATACGAAGGAAGGAATTCTTAACGATGTACTAACAAACGAGCAATAAAAAACTTCGATGCGCAATTGATTCGCAAATTCCTTACCACAGGAGTTAAATTACAAACAAAACATGACTATTTCTCGTTCTCGACCCCCGATCCGTGGCACCTTGAAAAAAAAGTCTGACGTAATCGCGAAAAAAAAGTTGCAACTCCAGTATCCCGAGGTTAGAGAAATGTCTCATAATAAAAATGTCATCGAAAATATATCGCAGAATGCGAAAACGAGCCTCGGGAGTGTACATTCCTGTAAACAGATATTGTTGCATGCACGAACATAAAATATAAGGTGCAATTTAAAATAATTTCCACTGCGTAGATTCATGATCCGGGACGATCAATATTTTTTAAGTTTGCACACTCCCGAGAAATGTGTACACCTGACATATCAAATTACGATCAGTCGCTTAGATTTATTTCTACGTGATCATTTTTCATTTCAGCTTACATATATACCGGTCGAATAAGAAGAGAAAATTCCTACCGGAAACGATAAATCTTGTTGCATCGTAATCCTTAAAAAAACAAAAGAAGGTAAAAAAAATGACATAACCACAATCCCTGAATTGTTTTTGTCATTTTTTCATGAAAAAACAACAGCTCGAAAAACGTCCATTTTACGTTGCACGCAAAGGAAACACACGCACGGGCACACACACAGTACACAGGCACAAAGCAGCAGACACGCACGCGAAGCGGGTATTTGGGTCGTGGAGGTAAACACGAGAGGCGCTAGGCCGCAAAAATATTGCGCCGAAAGTATTCAAAATGATCGTAAGAATTTTAATGAAAACAACAAAAGACGAGGAAAGATTTTCGACGGTGAAGAGTTGGAATTAATTTGGCGTTAATGGTGCATTTTACCCGTTGCATTGAGTGTCTCACAGCATGATTCGGATAATATGACACAATTGAAGCACAGCGTACGAAAATAGATCGTAAATTGTTCAACACTTGGCGTCCTACGCATTTGGTCAACGTCGCGCGAATCAAATGGCAAAAAAACGCCGGGGTAAGCGAGCGCAATAAGATCGAGAGAACATGAAGCGCATAAACAGTCCTTGTTCGTATACTCGAAATACGATGAACATAGATTTGAATTAGTATCTCGATCGATATACACGAGTGGACCATCGGAAACCGGTTATATTTGTTGCTATTATTATCATGATCATGATTTATGATCACGTGCACAAAAGTATTCAGCATGCGGTTCAACCGGCTATGTATGTTTTCTGACCGCTGCGCACTAAACGGCTTTTATGATTGTGTACATACACAAATATATGTTATATTTTCTTTCCAGTGTACATGTTCAGAAATATTATTGGTGTAGGTCTTGGTTGAAACTACGCAATTTCCGTATAGTACGAGGTAGAGAAAAGATTATCTTCTTTGGAATTTCGTAGTCATATGATAATGGGATGAAGTGATCCAGTTTAACACACGAAAGAGAAACGGAGGTGAAAATAATGCGTTAAAAAAACGTTGACCCACCCTCCGGCAACGAGATGTATCACGGTCTCGCGCTGCGACATTCTCGATGGCGAAGGAGTTTTTTTGCTAACGGCCTGGCCGCATGCAATTTCTTTCTCAAGGTTTTAACTTTTATATAATTTTTTAATGTTCTTGTGGTTTTCTCAAAAAAAAAAAAAAACAGTTTTTCACTTATTATACAAAAACAACACTCAAAACCTTATTTCCGGTACAATCGTCTTGTGGCAAAACTGATGTTGATCGTCTTGATCCTTTTACTTATAATTCAAGTTTTTTCTTTTGCAAATGTATTTATATCTGAGTCGTAACGAATCGACGAACGCACACACTACTCGCGCATATATGACACGGCCACTCGAGATCGCGACACGAAACGAGACTTCCTGCATCCACCAACGACTCAAAACAACTGAAACGATTCGCTTTTCAACGTCCCCACTTCGCCGGGAGTTGCAACGTTAAAAATAATCCGCGTTTGGGTCATCGATTCACGAAACAGCGCCTCCAGTATGATAATTTTAAACTACGTGTGTTGCGTTCTTTTCTTGGTATTTAATTATCGACTGAGTCCTGACTAAAAAAAAAACAAATACCATTACCGACATTTTTTACTATCGTTTCTTGACCAATACTCTTGCCTGTCCTTTACGAGTTACGCTTCCGGGTTTACACGAATTATGAGCTAAGAAACTCCTTCAGACCGATAGTTTGGGCGAATTCGGATACCAAAATTGCCAAGTTGTTCATTACCAGCTGTCAGTTTCTTAAAAAATGAGCACATTAATCGACCGATGTCGCTAGTGTGAATTTCTCAGAGTAACATACATATATATATAGGGTGTACCACGTTCGTGACCGTCACGTCCCTGTCATGGTCACTCGTTTCAGCAGCAGCAGCGTCTCTTCGCTGTCTATAAGTTGATCGTCTATCGTGTACATCAAGTTGGTTTGACCACCCAGAATCGGACAGTTCGAGCCTCTCTTTCTGTATTCAAGCGTTCAAAAATTCTTTAAAACCGCGAGTTGCGGTGAGTCGCAAGTGAGAAAAAAGTGAGAGAACACATAGGAGAAAAAAAAGAGACATAAGAAGCGAAGAAAAGCACAACACGATAATAATGACGTCGCGATTCGAGAAGGAGCGGGCCAAACAGATCCAGGACAAGTGCCAGGATCTTTTGACGCAAATGTTGCGAGATGAGGACAACAAGTATTGTGTCGATTGTGATGCCAAAGGTTCGTTTACACTCGTGAAAATGTATACAACGAAAATAATACAGCTACAGATTTACCTGTACGAAAAAATAGCGGAGTTTAATGGCTGCAAGTGAGATACTCCATATTTTGTGTTCTCGGAGCAATGATCTCTTCGTCCCCCCTAATAGCTACAAATTTTTGACGTTTTCATTCTTCCTCTTCTCCCTCCTGCTCTCCCATTAAGATAAATCCACGCGGCATCTGACACTTTGGTTAACTGTATATCGATTTTGGCCTTAGTTCCCGCGACCCAGTTACAAGCGGGCGTATAATTCGCACAGATGATCGTATTATTATCGTTTTTACTATTATCATTATTTTTTTATTCCACTTCTATCGTGACAAATCCTCGAGAGATTGACAAGCTAATGCTCGAAAATGGCGAAACGTCATAAAGCTTGCGATGACGATGACGATCGTGAAATTGCTATTATAAGAAAATGCTCTACGAAGGTCGGCACCAAGAACCCGGCTTGTCATTATTGTTGATAACAGAACTTTTCGCTGCAGCAATTGCACTTGTCAACAAAAGTAGGGAGCGTAGTATTCCTTTCAACGAAACGCCAATTCAGTCCTCGAGACATTGCGACGGAAGAGCCTGAACCTCTTACAGCCAAAAAATCAACCATGAATATCGGAGTTCCTTAAAAATAAAATCTTCAGAGTTCTCTCTAATCATCGTAATACTTTGCATAAAAGTGTCTGTTGTTTAGAAACCGCATAAACAACTGCAATAAACTGAAATGATTTATGTCATTTTAGTAGAACTAATATTTTTCAAAAAATTCATTGTGAATCTGCTCAGTTCTCAACATTGTTTTCGAAGCTTCATTAAAAAATGTCAAGGCAACTCGACACTGAGAATTATGGGATGTAACCAGGAAAAATAATTGTATACCTTGGAAAAATCATCAACTGACTGAGACGGGAACATCGAAAGATGAAAATTTTTAAATTTCTTTCATTATTTGAAATTTGTTTTCAAGGTTTTTATTTGTGGAAATTCTGAATCGCAGAAAAAATCATAAGAATAATTCTCAAAAGCGAACTGGAATGTCAGAGATGTATTGTTTAAAATAAGTACAGAAAAAACCACGAACTTAATTGAACAATGTTACAAAAATGTATGATTTACAGGACCGAGATGGGCGAGCTGGAATCTGGGAATATTTTTGTGTATTCGCTGTGCTGGAATACACAGGAATCTTGGAGTTCATATAAGCAAAGTGAAATCCGTCAATTTGGATACATGGACACCGGAGCAAGTAGTGGTGAGCAAAAATCGAATACACAAATTTTTGTTATCTGCAGAGATAAGCTTGGTCGAGCAAAATAAAAAGGTCGTTCCGTTTTTTATCTGATTTATGAAGCAAACACAATATTTTCAAGTGTTTGAAAAAGTCAAAGTTTCTGGATGCAAATACAGAACTTTTCTTGATTTTATCTGATTTATAGTTCATGTACAAATTTTTGAAAAGTTCAAAAACACATTTCCTATTGGGGCATTAAAATGTAATGAGTATATTCAAGCTTTTGCTCGTTATTAATGCCATTCTCAATGATTTTACAAGTTTTGAAAGAAACAATACAAAAATATTCACGTAAAAAAATGATTTTTTCATAGAAAGAAATATATCGAATTCAAATTTGTTGAATATCCATTTTTATAGCTCTGGCAATGTAACTTATACCATTCATAAATTATCAGTCACCTCCATACATTTTTGACCTTGCTTGATCTTCCCACCTCGATTGTCGTAGGCTGCTAATATTTTCCGAGCTTGAGATACTAGTAAATGATATTTGACCCGTGTTAACATTACAGAGTCTGCAACAAATGGGCAATTCACGTGCCAGAGCTGTGTACGAAGCCAATCTGCCGGATAGCTTCAGAAGACCACAGACAGACTGCAGTTTGGAAAGTTTCATTAGAGCAAAGTATGAACACAAAAAATACATTGCGAGAGAATGGGTTCCTCCGCCTTTACCAAAGGTAATTTTTTGGCTTATTCTCATCATGAAGCTCCGATACCTTGAAAATAATGAGTCGAGTTTATATGATACTGAAAATACGTTCGTTCATTTTGAATACTTTTAAATCTAAAACGATTTTTTTTTGTTTCAAAATATTTGTTAGAAAGAAATTGTTATATTGGGATCAGATTTTTTGTTTTCTTTTACTGACAAGTAATAAGAACTTTCAATTTTCAAACGGAAAAAGAAAATTATTGTGTTAAAAATTGCAGGCTTTTGAATACGAATAATTAAGGTTTTTGAGTATGATAAATATAATTAAATTTCTAGGTGAATTGGGACAAGGAGCTCGATGAAGAGGCGGAACGACAACGTCGGCGAAAGAAGGAAGGCACGAAATCGAGCACCACCCAAAACACCCTCCCCCCGGTAAAGAAAGCTGAAATAGTTCCGCAAATACCGAAGCCACGAAGCTCCGTCAGTCCTAAACCAAATAGAGCGAATAATGCAGCAACGCTGGATCTTTTGGGTCTTGGTATGTGTTGCGTCGAGATAAATATGGCGAAGATATAGGACACAAAAAATCATTATTGATACACAAAGAATAATTGTTTATTTATTTCTGAAGATGCTCCAGTGAGTCAGACGAATGCTAATGGCTCGACATCAGGGGACGATATATTTTCGTCTTTCCTGTCAGCTACCCCAGCGAATTCGTCGCCAGCCCCACCGACAGGTGCAACAAACGGTAGTGCCGAGTCGACCGGCGTCGCGAGTAAAACAGACGAAGAAAATTTCTTCAATCAGCCAGCACCAACGCCCCAGGAAAAAAGTAAAATGACGAAGGACAGTATTCTTGCGCTTTATGGAACTCCGAGCCATCAACAATCACCTTTTGCAGTCCAAGGTACATTTCTACACGTCACTATTCATCGTTGGCACATTTATTTTTCTTCAGCCCCTGAACAATATGAAATAAAAAATGGTCTTTCACTGTGTCATTACGGAGGCAATAAATCCATTTAATTAAAGGTGGCTCCATGTACGCGCAACAACAACCGGTCCAGCAATTTGCTCAACCCGTACAAAACTTGGGAGCTTTTGGACCACAAAATAGTTTTCCTAGCCAATCGAGCGGCATCGGACAGTTAAATCAATTGCAGGGACAAATAGGAATACCCGGTGCGAACCAACTAAACATTGCAACCAATCAAATGGCTCTCAACTCCAGTCAGATGGTCAATCCTTTGGCTAACAGTTTACACATGGGTGCGGTCAACCAAATTAACAGCTTACCAACCAATGCAATGGCGATGCAGAATCAAATGGTATTTTATAACTTTATTACTAATAAACACGTTGACAAATCAATTGCGCAACGTTATATTTTCGAAATTTAAAGGTTTCACCGAATACTTTATCTGTCGATGAAATTAACATAATTTTCATCACTTTCAGGGTGTGAGCCAAGTTTCTTCGCAGTTAATGCAGATGCAGGGACAGAGTAACATAAGTAGTAACAATGGTTGGAGCGGGATCATGGCATCGCAGAACTTACAACCTGCACCGGGGAGTAATCCATTCTTCAATCTCCCTGCACAGCCACAATTAAACACGCCCTTTGCACCGCAGGTGAATATGTTTTGCTTTTTTTCCATTTCCAAGTCCGGTAATAGTCCGTGCGTGCGTGACCTTGTATTTATACGAGAAAGTACAGTGGCAATAAAATCGAATGAGAGCCACCTGCATTACTTGAAGCTTCAACTCCATCCACGAGTTTGCACCCCTCCAAAAAGGCAAAAAGGACGAGGGAATAATAAACTCTGTCTGAGAATCGCGCAACTGTTCTGCCCAGAGGATTTGGAGAATTATCGTAAATTCTCTGTTTCATGCTATCAATGCTTTTTTTTTCTACTTGTTCATTTTTCTACTAGAAACCTATCTCCGCAATATAGTTTTTGGAGATGATTTTCCTCTTCTAATTTTTTATTTTCCTGTTTCTTTTTCATTGCAGTTACCACAGCAGATGGCTCAAATGTCTCTCGGTGGATTGGTGAAGCCACCCTCGAGCGTGTTGCCGGGACAGACTCTCTCGACCAACTTGTGGCAGTAACTAGGATTTATATAACAAATGAATTTTGTTGATCAGATAACATGTAAAGAAGAAGCAAGATTATTCGGCGACTAAAACAGCAGGGGTATCGTCGTCATTGCCCAAATTGCTCTATTCCACGCTTTCTTGAAGAAAGATCGAAGCGTCTTCTTCATTGAACTGCAACCTCTTGCGCTTCTGGTCGCCCTTTGTCCGTCTCTCTTTCTGCGACAACCCAAATGGAATGAGACGAATGTACTTGTCTTTCGGCGTCTATTACTATGGGATTAGATTCCTCGTATGTGATGGACTTCGGTCCTGAGACACTGACTTTGGCTAAATTTTCGCCACTTTTAGCATTATTATTTTCGCTCATTTCGTTACTCTCCATATGTCCATCTCGTGGGTCTTTGGTTCATTCTTTCGTTGTAAAAACGACCTTTGGCGACTGAGCACGCAGTGACCTTAAAGCTCGGTAAACGCTTCAACAATTTTCTTTCAAAATTACTTTCGATCTTGGAATAAAGTTAGATAAAGATGGAGAAAATTCAAAGAGCAGAACAGCATTGGTGAGCGCATGAAACTTTTTGTGTGCTCAGCACTTCTGGTCTCTTCAAAAATTATTGAAGCAAAGCGTGCATGAAAATCTAATTGATTCACGAAAGTTGTGAGCGATAAAAAGAATGGTGAAACTGCTTGCGTCTTACCACGGTCACAGGAAGTTATTTAAGACGCAGAGCCACCAAAAATCATTTTGGATCAAGCGTTTATGGAAATTTGTAAATTATCATTCTGAAATCTGTAAAATAATCAACCCTATAATTCATATTTTGTGAGAAAATGAGGGATAAAAAAAAAGCTAAAGAAACGAAAAACGAAGTAACACAGAAGAAATCTTAACTTAGGTCTACTTTTCCATTGAGAAACTTATGTATAAAGCGAAAGAGAGAGAAAGAGAGTTTCCGTCATTTTAATTATTCCAAACCATTGAGAGGAATAAGCAAAAAAAACACAAGAAATATTACAAATTCATTGTATTGGACGATGTAAATATTACACAATCGTAGACAACTACTTCATCGCAGGTTATATTTTCGTACTTGCGATTTAATGTTACGCGCCAGATACTTTGCCTTACCTAAACACAAAGGGACATTTTGAACAATATATTTCACTGTACCGAAACTCATCAGTTCTAAACCTGAGAATTGAGTGAAATTTTAAACGAGATGCTATTCTATAAAAGAAAATCAATTCAAAACAATCACCATTTTCACCAACAAATTAATAAACTCAGAGATAAAAAAAAAACAAACCTAAATGAATCGAAATTTTCGTACAAAATCTTTCAAATATTTCCATGACTCAAAACTTTTGCTTTTTAAAATTAAATGAACATGAGATAAATTTTTAATGATTTTCCAGGCGGAGAAAACTCTTTCAAGGGCACACAAAGTCGGAGGATCCCAAAGAGCGAATTGAAACCTCTTTTCCCACAAAATATCATTTTCATTCTCTGTTTAAAAATAATAACAAAAGTGTGAATTATTTATTTTGGGACCGATAAATTGTTCAATGTTGATGGTTTCAATTGAAAAGCTTTTAAGGAATCGTCGGGATCGGTGTGTCCTTCAATAAAATCACTGGAAACTCAATAACTACGCAATATTATTGGAATAAAGTTTTGTTTAAGAGAGAGCACAAAATCTCGAGCAGTACTTACGACGGAACGTTGCGATGAAGAAAACTCTCGCGACAAGTGAATTCGAGATAAAAATATCGTCGAGCATATCGCGACTTCGTTAGTTATTGCACTTTTATTAGTATTTTGTTTGATTGTATTTTTTTTTTTATATATTTGCGGCTACAGTATTACGGTTGCCTAAAGAAACACAAGATTGAAGTGTGCATCGTTGGAGCGAAGAACTTTCCTAACACTTTAAGCGAGCTTCAGGCTCTTCAAAACAGGAAATTTCGTTGCGTTTCAACGTTGCGAATTTCAATATTATTAAAAAGTTCTGAATCGAAGAGGTTTTGTAGAACTTCAGTCCACATTCCCACCGAAACGGTGACTGTTATTTTTGGGCGTACGTCAAAAACATTCGAATGCAGAAGAGGGGGGATGGAAGTTTGACAACAATGGTGCTTGTCTGTGCGTGTCCAGGTTTTTCGGGACTCTTGTTCAATCGAATTACCTGCTGAGGGAGGATCGATCGTGAGATTTCGAAAAATCACTTTAAAATAAGAAAGAAACGTTACGACTGTCGTACGTGATTTTTATTGAATTCATATTATGTCGTATAAGAGATTGCTGAAAGTCCGAAGATCGTCACGATCCCTCGACTTGATCTCGGAGACTCGGACTCTAAGCAAATGGCCGAAATAACCTTACATAGTTTTTTTTTGTTTTTGTCTTGCTGCTCTCCCGTATTTAGATGAACCGTCCTGAGCGATGTTGTTATACACACTTACATTTTGCACTCTCGTTTCTCTCGTTCCCCGTTCGACTCTGTATACTCTTGTACATGCGACGAAAAAATGAAAGGAATAAGCGAATTAGTGAAATTTCAAATATACAATTTGACAATAATTTTTACCCTCGCGTCGACGCCCGAGTCGAATTCGCAATTTTTACAGGACAGACAAACCGTTACTCAACAACTCAAATCTCAATCGCCTAATCGTTGTTAATGTACTTTGTCGAATTGTATAGATGCGAAATATCAATAAAACGGAAACGGAAAACATTATCAACGATCTTTATCATTGCACACACGAATAAATTGTCAAGGGATCTTCTCGAATTGCTGGATCGATCGTGTCTGTTTTTGTTGTGATATCAAAACTGACGTTACGAATCATGAAAAAAAATCTTCCTTGCTCCATGAGCGAACTTTACGAGAGTATTGTCCCTCGTATTTATTGTACAATTTTTCAATAACGTTAAAATGCCGTGTGTGTCTGGGAGAACGAGGGCAAATGTATGTTTTTTGAAAAATTCATTTTTTACATTTTCATCGTTACAGACGTCTATCTGGAATTCCATTTTTTTTTTTAAGTTCAATTTTATCCACACTCGCGATTATAAATAATATTCATTCATGCGTCATTTACTTAAAAAACGTTCAAAACAATCGACCATTGCTGATCGATCAGCTGATAAATTTAGGTGAAAATCAATTTTTCAATAAAGTTACTCGTTCGAACGGAATGCGCAGTTTTCTCAATGTGATGTTTCAAACAAAAAAGCGTTAAGACTGTCGAAAGAGAAACGAAATGTTTTGACGAAGTCACTGAACTGTTTCAGTTCGGTGGTCTAAGTATACGAAAACTGAGAGTGAGGAGTGAGGGCCCGATGGTGCTGCCAAAAAACTGCAACCATAATTACACCATTTTCAATGATGCGCATTTTTTTGGGATAAAAAATTCACGTCGATGGCAGCACGCACTTTTCTTTTGATTTCTTTAGTTCAAAACGACTCACCTTTTCAAAATGTCTGTTCGAAATTATTTTTTCATTGGATTCTTCAATCTCAGGAACGCATAGAGAGTATAATTCTTATTGGAACGGAATTCCGAAACTTATTCACTAACGCGGAAAAATATTGCTAAAAATAATTAATGGATTTTTTAAACTTGACGAAAATTGATTTCCAATAACGAAATTCTGATGTTCGGATGATTTTGTATCGACAAACGTGTGCGATTATCTTCGTCAGAGAGCATTCGAAAAATTTTGCCAAATTGTGCTAAAACACTGAAATTTCTATGGAATGAAAAAAAAATGGTCTGAATATCGTTGAACGTTAAACGTTTCTTCCGTTAGCAAAAAACGAAAAAAATAGCGTCGTGGCAAATGCTCAAAAATATGGAGGTTAAATTATCCACTTTCCAGACACATTTACGAGAGGCATTGTTTTGGAGTGGTGAAAATATCGAGAACTGCCACATTATAGATTTCGAAGATCGTGTTCAACTTAGTTTCCAAAGGGTTAAAAAAAAAAGAAAAATCGATTTCAGTCGATGTACGATTAAAATCAAACGAAAATATATAGCTCGTTCCATCATTGCGAAATCCTCAAAATTACTTTATTTTTAATGATCAATAATCAACGTAGCAACGAAATAAATACGTGAAGGCCCTTTCAGTGATGTTCTCAAAGAACATCACAATATACATAGAATTATATATTATATATTTCCATTATCGAGATATGTATATATATACATATATATATTTCGATGCGTTCCATCGGAAAAACAAATAATAATGCAAGAATATGCAGATTACAGTTGTAAAATGGTGTTTGTAAGAATGTGAGTGTGTAGCCAAAAATTTATGAAGACTATGGAAAAACAAATATATGTACATTGAAAAACGTTTGTGCGACTAGAATATATATTGTTTTACGTTCGACCTTTAATCCTCGAAATATTCTTTAAGTAACTACACACGCAGCTTTTGTCTTTTTTCCCCGAACAATCTTCCTGTCTTTATATAAACCCAGAGATTTCCCCGTATTTTTTATTTTTAAAAATATTTTTGTGTTTTGTACAATTTTTTTATCATTTTTTGGAGAATCCTCAAAATATAGTAGTATCTTCAAAAATTTCGAATGCATTTACATATAAAAGAACCAAATTATTCGTTCCACTCGTGAAAAAAAAATACTCGCGCTGATGGGTCACGTGACCCATTAGCGCTGGCAGGGCGGTTGAGCGCGGCGGCGCAGTGTGAGTCAGTGATCAACTAAAAGCCGGAAATGATCGGTGTTGAACTCGTGCTCGGGTTGGTCGCTTGACAAACGCTGTACTGACGAAGTCGCAAAACCTCGTTCACTTCCTCAAAGCATTCTTTTACGGTTGCATCGAAGCCACGTGAAGTCATGGAGAAACCAGTTACACTTGCACGTGTTGTAAAAGTTCTTGGCCGTACGGGTTCGCAGGGACAATGTACCCAAGTAAAAGTTGAGTTTATTGGTGATCAAAATCGTCAGATCATCAGGAACGTAAAGGGCCCGGTGCGCGACGGAGACATCCTAACCTTACTCGAGTCCGAGCGCGAAGCGAGAAGACTTCGGTGAAAAAATCAAAACCAATTCTCTTCGACACCAAATCAACATCGTTTCGTCAGGATGAGGAGGGATATTTGGAGAAAAAATGCAGTTTCCTATCTGGGATTTTATGAAGATTCTATCATCGCCATCAACAGCGACGTCAACAATCAACTTCGAGATGGAACCTTTCTCGCCTCCGTTCTCGCAGACTACCGGATCAAAGGCATCTTCTCATTTGACGTTATTTCTCTATGATCACCATGGATCTGAAGAAACATCGATGAAAAATATCACAAATTTCAAAAACCTTCAATAAATCTCAGCTGGTAACTTCCAAAAAAAACCAAAACCTTGTCTTTTTATTTACGCTGTATTCCCTTTTTATCATTCTTAAAAACAATTCATTTTTCTACAGCTTGAAGCATAAAGCTTAAACCACAAGTTTGTTCTCTTAAGTGCGCTGTGTGAGTTTTATGCTAGAGTAGTACAGCAATAAAGTGGAACGACAGTGGTTTAAATGTTGCGGCTAATTTTTTAGAACAAAATTTATAAATTTCTCATGTGTAATTAAAAGGTCCTTGAAAAGTGTCAATAAATTAAATACCTCTTAACGAGAGCAGAAAAATAAGTAAATCAATGAAGAATGTAATTCGAATTATTATCAAATGCAAACGTTTTCAAAGTTGATCTTGACGTAAGAGGTATTCAATGTGTGCTTACATTGCACTCCAAAGGAAAGAACTTACCAAAAAATAGTATTGGCAACATGACTAATTTATTACAAAAAGAGTATTTTATGTACATAGCGTGAATTGTAATTACTACAGTGAAAAAACATTTTTATTATAAAGTGTAGATGTGTTGAGAAAATGTTCTCAAATTTTTCGGTGATCCAACAATACTGGGTAGAATTTTTTCATGAAATTTAAATATGAGGGAAAGAGAGAACAAGAGGAATGTAGTTAAATGCGCCGTCGTTTTAACGGCGGAGTGTCTCTTGGACTGGAGGATGTTTTGGAAGTGTTATCGATGCTCTGCCTGGTAGGCCGTTTTGGCACTCTTTTCAATTCTTCACGACTCGAGCCAGAGTCTTTCCTTTCTTTTTTTATTGCAGAAGCTGTAAGAGAGGAAAATACAATGATTCGTTATTCACTTAACAGGATACAATTTTTCATAATTATTTTCACTTTGATGATTTTTTATATTTTCATTATGAGTAATAGTTTTTTATTATTCTTTCAATTATAGATGCTTAGAAATATTGAGTCTCACATTCTTGCGATGCAATGGAATTCCTATTTTCCTTTCATGGCTTTGTTTTATTGGAACCAAAAAACTGAATCTAAAGAATATTCCAATGTTTTTATACATTGAAAAGGATTGAAAAAATGACCATTATTTTTGTATTTCAATAATTCAAACTTCAAAAGCTTTTTTATGTCATATTACTTGAGGCAAGCCAAGTTTCCCCTACCATCAATAAAGCATTGAGAATTGTGTCAATCAAAGTGTATTTCAATCAAGGCGTTACTGAATTCATATATTCGATCAAATAAAAACTAATTCAGATAATTTTTTTAAACAATGAGGTTACTAACTTGGTGAAGCTTCTTCAATTTCATCTTTCCCTTTTGGTCTTGATTTTGAAGTTTTATAATCTTTTTTGACATCTTTGATGTCTCTCTGTTTATCTTTCTTGATTTCTGGTTCTTTGACGACTTTCTTAACTTCCTCTTTCTTTTTTTCAGCTTCTTTAGTTATTTTCTGATCTCTAGGCAGTGAATCTTTTTTGGGAGTTTCTTTCAAGTCTTTTTCTTTTTTGGCAACATCTTTAAATTTGTCTTTTTGTTCTTTGCTCTTGTTGCTCTCTGGTTCTTCTTTCTTACGGGACGATTTCATCAAATTGTGGAACTCTCCTTCAGGTAGATTGAAATCCACTTCGTTACTGGGAAACGGTAAATCTTCCATGTCATCCAAAGCCATCAAATCGTACATCGATTCGAGATGATCCCAAATTGGTTTCAAAGAAATATCTTTGTGAGTAGCAGCACGAAATTTCTCCCATATGCAAACCATGTGGAAATACTTGTTCACCCCTGAGAAATATTGAGAAAACAAAAATATTCGACTTTTCTATAATCAATTTTTCTGGAGTTTGACAACTTAACCCCAAAGATTAGTGTTAGTGAAAGCACAACAGAACTTATTAGGTTCTTTGTCAAACATTCTCACCTACTGGCTTGTGGCCATTCATTGCGAAAAAAAGCTGTATCTCATTTTCCACGTTCCACTCGAATTCATCGTTTGATTCCAATGATTTCTCTTTGACAGCCATCGTCGCCTATAACCACCTATAACAAATCAAAATAGTAAATACACATAGGCATACAGTTCAGAGACTATAATAATGAGAAGATACCCGTCCCCAGTGGGAGGAACAGCAGGAGAGACGCTTCTGCGTGACGGTCGTCTGTGGAAGTACAAATTACAGAATTGGGCCAAGTCTAGTCTACAGTTTTATTGCTCCACCAAGAACCGTTGTTCATGCTACAACGTAAATGGAGAAAATTATACAGAATATATAAAATTGAAGGCTCATTTCTGGCCTCCTGCTTTTTATTTAGATTTGAAATGATTTTTTTCGTAATAATCTCGTGATTGTTTGTCAAAAAGACGACGAGCTGGCTGCGTTCAGTAAGGCCAAAACCTGCCGGTTCGACCGAGTTCTCTGGGATAAACTTTTATTTCCTAAGTTAACCGCTCCGAGAAAGAAGCTCTTATCTTACTACACACATCGAATTTCAACACCGAAAAACCCATCTAGTTAAGTATGAAAAAACTGCGCGGGAAACCTTGAGTGATTTGTCTCTTGACCATCGTAACAAGCAATCCAGTTTATCCAGTATACAGGTTAAAACATGGACGATAACTTCTGATCCGTTTCCTGACACTATTTCTGCCTTCGTTAAATTATATAAAACCATACTATATTCAACATGAAGTGCACCATACCAGAAATATCGTGGCACAATCGCGATCCAGTTTTAAGTGTTGATATACAAACGAAAACAAGTGAAAATTCAGTAGGCAACATTATTTGGCGTTTGGCTACCGGTGGCTCTGATTCACACGTTCTTGTAAATATATTAACTATTTATTTTCGTTTTATCTTTGTCTCCTGTCAGTGTCAACGACAAGTTCATTTTTCATTATTATTATCGTTATTACTGGACATAACTACACGCAAATTTTTATTTTTTTTTAATTTTTATTCAACAGTCCAATTTTCGTATATATTCAATAAATTTTAATTTCAGATTTTTTCTCGAAATTTTCTGCACCTTTTTTTATACCGCTTTCAAAGTTGGGAAACCGTCATGAAAGTCGGTGTTCGAATGAATTGTAAAAAATCAAAAATGAAAAAACAATTCAATTTTTTTGTTCTGTTGACTTTGATTAACTAAAAATATTATTGAGTAAATTCGTTTTGATTCTCATTATTGACTTTAAAAATTGAAATGATTTTTTCATCATAATTTGAATAATTTATGGGTTGAGATTTTTCAATGACAAAAACGATTTTTTGATGTTTGATTCTAACCCTATGAAAAATAATGAGTTTTGCAACCATCAATATTCTTGAAACAAACACACGATTTCATCTACTATTGAAAATTTTCAAATGTTACTAAGTTTACTCAACAGTCAAATTTTGATTCTTGATCGTTTTTTAGATATGGCACATTACAATTGATGAAAATGATGAAGCATCAACATCGTGTGTAGCAGACCTAGAGCGTCATCAGAAAGCTGTAAATGTTGTGAGGTTTTCACCATCCGGGGAAGTCCTTGCTTCTGGAGATGATGGCAAGTTGACACAGGAAAATGAACGTCACATGACGATCTCTATCTTTTCTTTTAGATAGAAACATTGTACATGAAGTATGAAGAGTATTTCAACTTTCAGAATCATCTATAATTCTGTGGAAACAAAAAAACGATTTCCGTCTGCCACCTCTTCCGGGTGAGAAAAATCTCAACAAAGAACAATGGAACTCGTGGAAAGTACTGAGAGGTCATCTCGAAGATGTATACGATTTAAATTGGTCTCCGGATTCGAATTTCCTTATTTCGGGATCGGTTGACAACACTGCTATCGTTTGGGACGTTGCTAAAGGTCGCAGTCTCAAAATTTTACAGGATTACAAGGGATTTGTACAGGGAGTCGCTTGGGATCCTCAAAATCGTTATATTTGCACATTGAGCACAGACAGGTAAGCATTTTTTTCCTAGTTTCTTTTTGTTCTCTTATTTTAAGTGACACATTAAGATAAAAATATAAATAATTGTTAAAAAATCAGGCAATACGAGTTCTCATTAATAATACAAGTTCCTCTGATTGATAAAAGGCACTGTCGACTGGTGGATGTAAAAACATTGAAAACAGTTCAAAAAGTGCACAAAGCAAAATTACCAACGCCGCCAGATCATCCATTAAAAGGAAAATTCGTTCGATTGTTCCACGACGACACGTTAAAATCGTTCGTCAGACGATTGACTTTCACAATCGATGGATCCCTCATAATTGCACCTTCAGGGATAATCGAGACTCAAGAATCATCCGAAAAAATGGCCAACGCGACAATAGTATTCACGAGGAAAAATTTGAAAGAGTACGTTCATAATTTCGTGCAGAGAATCGAGGTTTGATAACTCTTCAGTAATTATCAAACTTACGAAACTTTCCATTCGCAGGCCGGTTATGGTTTTACCTTCTTTGGATGCATCTACCGTCGCTGTTCGATGTTGCCCAATTTACTTTGAGCTCCGAGCCGATGGACCAACTCCAATGTTCAGCTTGCCGTACAGAATGGTTTTTGCGGTTGCTACATTGTACTCGGTCATGCTGTATGACACTCAGCAAATTGCACCGATAGCCATTATTTCAAATATTCATTACACGAGATTGACCGATCTTGCCTGGTGAGTAAATATTTTGAACGTAACGTTAACTATGACTAAATTTAAATACACTTTTTTGTCATTTCAACTGCAATGCAAAAAAGCTATTCTAGACTTCCAGTCTTAATAGAAACAAGAAACTTGATAAGCATCTGAAGAATCTTTAATTTCAAAGGTCTTCTGATGGTAAACTTTTGGTGATATCATCAACCGATGGATACTGTTCGATCGTACATTTCGAAGACGGAGAACTAGGCAAAGTTTTCAAAAACAGCAAAGACAAACCGAAGGATGAGTCCTCGAGCGCAGAAGTCAAAGAGGGTACTGATGAATCAATTATTGAAAAGTCTGAGAAAAAAGCTGAAAAATTGCCGGACGTTTTAGTCGAGTTGGACAACGATGCAATGGACTTTGATATAAAAAAATGTAAGCCAACCCTCTTCAATGAAGGAGAAAAAGAAATTGTTGAAGAATATGTTAATGAGGACCAGAAAATTGATCAAGACAGCCAGGACATTCAACTCATTTATACTGAAACGAATGACACGGAGATGGGAACAAAAAATACGAAAGTTCATGAAAAAGATATAGAAAGTTCAGAAATTAAAGCGAAAAATGTTGAAACTAACGTAGAAAATATGGAAACTGACGCAAAAAATATCGAAATTCCTGAAAACGTGGCAAGTTCTCCGAAAGCAGAACCCAGAGCAGTTTTAACGGTCAAAACCCCTCGTAGAGTAAAATTAATAACGATATCGAGCCCCAAAAGAAGAAAAAACGACTGAGAATACAATTATTTTGAAAAGAGTATATTTTTCCGATTAAAAAACAATGTTTCTGTACAAATATATTCACAGATATGTTCTTCTGAAAAACTTCTTCTTGTCCACCGGATTTGGAATAATCTGCAAAAAGATAATTCTTTTAAAAGGCATGTTTCTAGATAATAAACTTTAATTTTTTATAAACAATTAAAAACAGCAACATCTTGAGTCTATCGCAAATGTGACTTTGAAGTGATGTGAATTCCTTAAAATTTTTACGATTCTACGAGCTACTTATAACTGCCTTAAAATATATTTTTAATCAATCTACTAAACTTCTTGTAAAAATATAATATCCCCTTCAGAATAATCCTCTTATATTGAGAATAGTTTAATAGAATAATAAAAATTCTATTTGTATACAGTTGAAGCGATTCTTCGTTAATTTTCATCGAACTTTTGTTTCGATATACTCAAAAACGTTCGACTGGAACAAAGATTCCGAACTTTTATTTTCCCCAATAAAATGTAATTTGCATACGGTGTCTTGCCCTGGCTTCCATCCAGCAGGACAAACTTCTCCATGTTCGTCAGTATATTGGAAAGCCTGAACTAATCTCAGGGTCTCATCCACGGATCGTCCAACTTGGAGATCATTCATTGTAATTTGACGTAAAATCCCTTTTCCATCAATAATAAATAGAGCACTGGTAAACGTCAATAATAAAATTAAAAACAAAATTTGTATTCCTGGGTATGAAACAGAAAAAACAATGTTTAAATCACACTTTTTCAGTATGTCTTTAATTTATACATTACCGGAGTGTGTGGCCCAGATCTTCCAGATAAACACCATAGTTTTTGGATATTTTGTGCGTAAGATCAGATAAAAGAGGAATTTTTATTTTTTCCAATCCTCCTTCTTTTTTTGGAGTGTGAGTCCATGCTAAATGTGTGAAATGAGAGTCCACAGAGGCTGCAACGACTTCAGCCCCGAGTTTTCGAAATTCATCAATTCGTTCAGAAAAGGCCAAAATTTCGGTCGGACAAACAAACGTACTGTTTTTTTTTACAAAAAATTATACAAAAATGATCATTTATACCATTTGTACTTTTTAATATTGTTAGTCAAGTGAATTGAAAAAAAATTATTGTACACCGTTTTTACTTGAACCATAAAGAGTAAATTTGGTGTTAATAACTACAAACTTACAAATCGAGTGGATAAAAGAAAAAAACGAGATATTTTCCCGCGTAGTCGGTCAACTTAATGTCCTTGAACTCTCCCTCAACGACTGCGTTGCCCTCCCAGTATGGCGCTGGTTTCCCGACTAAAATAACAGGTTATACTCCCCAGTCACGCAATTCAAAGTCCATTAAACTATTAACTAGTTTTTTTCATATAAAGAAAAACTATGCTTTATGGGCCAATTAGCGCACTTGAAAATGCACTCAATTCAAACGTTCGAACATTGCCATTGAATTCTGGGTATTTATTTTCGATCTCGTAGTTTTTTGTTTCTTTTTACAACTTTGTAATAATTTTTTGTGTAATTTGAATCTGTTTTCCCATAAAATTTCAATTTCGTATTTTTTGACACATAAGAAGATGAGCATTCTGTCGTCATTTTCGGTCTACGTTCGGGCAAAACTTACTGACTGCTTCTGTCGTGTGCAGTTGATGTCCTGCATGTTTTTCACCGGTAGGATAGACACTTCCACCCGCAAACGAATAACACGATTTATCTTCACTCTGCGTTTCCGTATAAGCACCATTTTCGAAACATATTAAAGAAACTATTAAAATTAATATTGAACGCAAGGAGTGATCCATTCTTCTTCTCTATGCTACTTTGCTACTGCACGAAAAATCGACACGTTTCCAGTCTCGCGGTGGCAACACATGTATAGATACGATGTTTACAGTCGCGAGACACTTGAGCAAACCATTATCATTTCCGTTTCCGTTTCGAAATAAGCGGCGGCAAAAAACAACTTTTCTAAAATAGTCGAGTAAAGGGATGTGTTAAATCATGTCTAGAAATTTCCTTGTTAATTAATTTTTACGCGAATGACTGACTGTAATTTGGGGTTAGATCACATAAATGCCTCGAATTATATAGAAATTCAAGTAATTTCTATCCAAAGAGAAATTCTAACCTGATTTGACTCGTAATTGCATTTGGCTTATTTCCTCCAAATTCTAAGCAATTGGTAAAATATTTCAATGAAATAATATGAAAATGAAAACAATTCGATGTTGCTTGTAGAAAAAAATATTTTTTTCACTGTTTATAAACAGCTTATCAAATCATCAGAAGAATTTATCTCCAGAAGTGTTTCGTGGCTTCTGATTATTTTGTTATCGCAAAATGAATGCGCATATTAACGATAAATCCAGAGAGGACACCGTGCATATTTCCACTCGAAACTCTAGATATAAAGCATCAAATGTCAAAGTGGAATAACCCGAAACAATAAATATTAGCTGTTTGTGAAAATAAAAAAAATTTCGTACGATTGTGGCTATAAAAAGCCTCAAATGTTTATTTTTTAAAAAATACATATTCAACAATACCACGAGTTTAAACTGTGGAATATACATAGATACAATAATTGAATTTCGCCGATTTTGCATGACACAAAATTTCTTTTTTGCTACAGTTCAATCCTCACTTATTTTTCCATTGCATTAACTATTGCGTATTTTTTGGAATTCCTGCACACACGCGATAATTCTTTATTTTGTAATTCATATTCAAAGCTTCACACAATATTTCTTTTTCTGCCAATACTTGTATCGATAAGTGTAAAAAATACTCAATAAAGGCGTAGGAAAATACGAGTATATTTGGCTGAGCCAGAAAAAATGCTAAAAACAACAAGAAAACCGTGATCGAAAAAGGCAACAGGGAAAAAAATGTTGATGCCGAGTTGATGAGATTTAGAGAGAGATTTCGTTGGAAAGGGCAGAGTAGTGAGAAAAATTATTCATTTTGGTCAAAAGTCGAACCTCATTTTGTTTAATCTCGAATGAAAAATCTTTTTCACAGAATTATTCGGGGGAAATACGACAAAATTTTTCCCCTTTTTCGACTAGAACGATCGACCTCGTGATGTTATAATTTTCAAAACTCACATCAGTTGCCCGATGAAAAAAAAAGCCTTCGAGCTCAGGGATCCAAATTCACGGGAATTTTTAACTTGAAAACTAAATGTGTACATATTTATCTTTCCCCCAAAGACCCTCGACTGCTTATGCCCCGTCGTTTGGTGCACTGGATCACGTTTTAGGCAGCAGACGTTCCCATAACTTCGTTTCGAACGCTCCATGCGGGCGGAGTTCAGACTCTTGGTAGGTATTTTGTTTCCAATATTTCTTTAAGGCCAATACATGGCTTGGACCCGGGCGTCGATGCGTCTGGGTCGGGCCGATTTCTATCCACTCAACGCTGAGCTCTGACTCGCTCTCTCCAATTTTTCAAAATGCTTACGAGCGTTTCGGATGTTTATGAGGGTTGCTGCCGAAGCTGAAAAAAACATTTTATTTCTAAAAACTCGAAGAATAACAAGGTGAGGAGGAAGTTTAATTGCAATGGTAACAACGGTAACAATGATGTTGTTGTAACGAATAGTAAACTTATGTAATCAATAGTAAACTTGAGAAAAAAGGGACAATATAACGAAAAAAGTACTCACGAATATCCGGATCCGACATAATGACCATGACGTAAGTATTAGACGTAAAAACATCAATGAAAGCGGCGAAATTGGTGTTTCGAACTTCCATGCTAAGAAATTGTGAGGCCAATTTGCTACAGCTGAGCTTAAACTGCTTAATTATGTTGGAAACTTTTTCAAAACGATGCACGTCCCTGTGTACACGCCTCTCACAATGGCTTATTACTAAAAACGTTGCTCTTTCGAAAAGCAACACTTCGTCAGCGTCGATTATGTTTGCGAATTGATTCAGACTCTGTTCCAATTCTTTCACATTCGGGATCAGCATGTAAACGATGGAAGACCAGGCTCTGAAGACATTTTTGGACGTTTAAAAAAAAATTAATTGGGAGAAGATGCAAAATTAACTTTATTCTATCCCTGCATTTGGGTTTTTGAAATTCAGTCTCGAAATATTTTAGTTTTCATCGTGAGGTTTTCCTCGGTGAGTGAAAATCTATCAGGAAACCAAAGGAAAATTGAAAAGCGTTCTTTTCAGTCATTTTTCTGGCTTTGTCTCAACCAAGAGTTAATCGCTTACTCAATTCCTTGGGCCCACCATTTCTTTGTGTGTCAAGATTTTGAGGGCACAAGAAAATTCTTCACCTGTATAAAGTTTCGTCCCAGATACTAGTTCGAAAACACGTGCACTCGAGGGGTCGGCTCAGCCTTTTAAGATCTTCTTCCCTCTCCCTGAATATACTATCTCGTTGATCTTCCTGTACAAGATCCATTTTATGAACGAGACAAAAGATTTTTGCTTCCGGGCTGTTCTGGAGTATCGCCTCCAGACAACTCTGATAATAGTGCATGTCTTTGTCCAGTTCACGTGATTCCACATCGAAGACATAAATCAGCACTTCGACATTTCTAAATATGTTGTCCCGCTGTGATGCGAAGTAATTTTCCATAAATGCCTCTTGGCCTCCGCAATCCCATAGATTCAGTACTAGATTCCCCAGGAATCTCACATGACTGTGCTCCACATCGACTATCAAATTAATATTATTTATTAGATTTTATAAGATTAGAAATCTATTCAAGCTTCGGAACAGGTTAGATTAAAACGCAGGCTAAAATTTTAACAAAACTTTGAAAACAAAAGCATTTTGCATGAGATCAAATAACTAATAATATAACATGTAATCATTTATATTTTTAGAGTGATAAAAAATTGGACAGTTTTGGATTGATGGTAAAAAAAAAATTTATATCAACGCATCCCTAGCGGATTGTACGACCAGGCATTGGTCTAAAAAAGTACAAAAACGACCGAAATTGGTCGAAAACAACCGAAAAACGACCAACTTCGGTGGTTTTTGTACTTTTTTTGACCGATGCCTGGTCGTACAATCCGCTAGGGATAGGCAGTTTTGTGATAATAATAATAATCGAAACCAACTTACTTGTTGCTCCCAATCGTCGAGTATCACGAGCTATATAATTCGCAAAAATGATGCTCCTCATACTAGTTTTTCCCGAGCCACTTTTACCCATAAGTAATACCTGATGCAGGAAGAAAAAAACAAAAAGAAAATATGTATTTCGATTATCAGCCTGCATTATTTCGGAGTCCATTGTGTCAAAAACACGCCTCTCAGTACAATCTTGTACGAGTTCTCTCACCTTCTTCTTCATGTTTACGCTTTTTAATCGTACGTTTCACAACGAAATTAAGAGAAAAAAAAACAGAAAAATAAGCCTTGAGAAAATTGAGTGTGTTGAAAAATGAAATTTTTTGAGGAAGTCAATTCACTATGACAAATGCTGCTGTCGCATGAGAGTCATGTCGCAACAATCTCTTACGATTACAAAGGTTATTCCGAGGTCTCGCTAAAGTTGCAAAGAAAAACCGAACTTTCAATCCCACGCTCGACTTGATTTGTTATACTTAGAAATATTTGGTTATTTTTAATTCACTTAGCACCGTTTTCCTTAATATACTTTGAGTGCACCGAAGATTTTTTAAAAAATGTTCGATTTCATTAGAGAACAACCCTACGCATGACTCCACACACAGAGATGTGCATGTGCAACTCTGACTCTCTGACGTTAGTGACGTTCAACGATACAATGCATCGACAAGCTTCGGGATTCGAGTTTTCATAATGTGCGAAAGAGAAAAAATGAAAATTTTCATAGGTGGCTCGGTGTACACGTGACCTCCGTGAATTTGTCCGATTGATTTTGGATTTCTGACTCTTTGTGTCAATCGTTTGTCGGCAGACACTTGTCGGAAAAGTTTATTAGAAAAATCAATAACAAAAATTTATGAAGAAGTTGACCGATTTGTTCTCAATTTTGAATTATCATGAATTTTCAGACGCCTAATTGAACGCGCAATCGTTTGTTGGATGTCCGCTATCATTAGAAAAATATGTAAGATCAATTCGAGCAAGAGCATCGCACCGCGGAGCTGGCGGAGCGACCGACCAAAAGCTTGTCGTTTGTGTAGAGGGTGTAGAGTTGGCAACAGCAACAGTGTAGAGAAGGCAGTAGCGTGCTAAGCGTCGGTCGGCAAACGATGTTGTTGGGTGGTTGTCGGGGGATTTCAACAAATTTATAAAACGGGGTAACGGAGTACGAGCGGCGAAATTCTATTTGATCGTTAGTGAATATATGCAAATTTTTTTACCAATTCGTTTCATTTCACATTGTTTCAACTTCATATGGATTTTTGTTTCTCATATTTCTTATTTCTTGTCCGACACGAACCCGAAAAAATTTGCGCTACCAAAAAAGTCTGAATCCATATAACGATGAGTTTTGACAAGGAGTTTTTGGACAAGAAATTTTTATCGATGGAGACTCACGAATTCTCTGTTTAACCTAAATTAGTTCGGGGCATCTTCACAGATGTTTTTTAAAAAAAACCTCAATTATTACCTAACAATGTTGTAATTGAATAGAGAAACGCTGGTTTTTTGAGTTTTGGGGATGATATAAAATCATCATAGTACTATAAAAAAAATTTCTGATAGAGACCCTATTGTTCTTGAATATTTTTTCACATTGCGAACGTTCTGTTTTACCGATCAATCTCTGTAGTATTCAGTTGCAAATGAAACATAAAATACTTATGCACATAGTCGCTTCTTATAGTGATGAACTAGAATGCGTCCGATGATGACGCATCGGAGCAGAAAATCTCCGAGCTATGAGTTTCAGAAAACCGATGGTCCCGATGATCAGCTTCCACTTTGAGTACTTTTTCATTTATAAACAGTTTACGCGATTATCAAAAATTATGTTTATTAAGTAATATTACACATATTTTTCAGTCACATCGAACGTTCTGCATCGATTGCAGTAATATAAAATTAAAATATGTTGAGGTTTTTGCGGCCGCTGCGAATAAGACGCCATTTGTCTTTTTATCCTTTAAGAACCACTGAAATCGCACAAATTCTTTTCTCAAAGAAGTGCGTAATAATAAACAAACTGAATAATTCGCTATTTAGTAAAACATGAAAGTCTATTGTTTTACAAAAAAAAAAGGAGATCTCGAAGGTATAAGGGAACAGAACGATAGAGGGCGATCGTAGCGCGAAAGGGGAAAGCAAGTACGGATCGAGTAGAGGAAGGGGGAGGGGATATTTTTTAACACGAGAGAAGGCGGTTGTGTAGTGGCAGAGGACCGTGGCTACGGCGGGCGGTGATTCAGGCCCTTATCTACTTAAAATTTCTACTTGAAACAAAACCCACTGACGAATAAAGTCCGATTAAAAATCGGTGTGTCTGTGCATTCCTAAAAAAAAAGTTCTCGATAGCATACAATAAAAAAAAACAATCCAGATTCCATCCAGTATCGTAAATGCCAGATTAATATCGCCGAGTTCGTGATAAAAACGCAACGGAGTTTCATTTTATTTTCTCCTCGTTTCCGACGGTATTTTCATTGGATCTGTACGTTCGCGAGTGCAGTGAAATCACGAAATCGAAGAAGAAAAAACAGGAGAACAAATTCGAAAAAAAGAAAAACAACAAAGTGCAAGCGTATCTCGATGCGGCGGGGTGTCTACCCGTGTGTGAATCACGCTCTTGCCTCGGCGCCCGGCTGTCCCGAGTTTTCTTCGTGACCACGACATTGACCCGCGAGTATTACATGGCAGTCAATAAAGGAAAAAAATTGTGAATAATAATACATGGATAAGCCGTGGAATAAGAAAATATAAAACGACTTCAGTGGGAAAGTATAATTGCTCCGAACAAAACCTGTAACATTTCGATTTCCCCCTCCCTCTCCTTCAAGTTTCCCGTCCTTTCAATTCACTTTTGCATATATCTCCGTCTTTCTCTCGCTAAAATCGTGCTACCGAGAGCTTCCCAAAGAGACACAGAGCTAACAAAACCCACGAGGGTTACGCTGATTCATCCGCGATGTATCTTCTCGGAAAATACCTTTTTATTCTCTCATCCACGTGATACACGTATATACTATACGTTAAAAGAACGAAAAAAAAACAACATGCCCGAATAACGTTCGGATACAGAGATTTTTGAAAAAAAAAACGAAACAATGCGGGATTGAAACAATCTCATAAATTTCATTGTTTTTTTTTTAAGTGTCAACAAACTGTGCGTTTCATTACGACGTCATCTTACGTGGAATATCCTTTTTACAAGGAATCTCCATGTTTGTACCTATAATTGTTTATCGCCACGCCGGATTACCCTTCTTTTGATACTCGAACCACCAGCCGACAAAACTCAGAGAGCGAAAAATTCTAACGTTTTTCAAACGAATTCGAACGTTTTTCACCCACAATAGTGAAACTCAACGAATTCGAAGAAAATTCGATGAGAATTCCTTTTTCAAAAGGTCTCAATCGTGTAACAAAGCGGACTGTGATTCTGCAAAAAATTGTGATTCGCTT
This sequence comes from Venturia canescens, assembly GCF_019457755.1. Lineage (NCBI taxonomy): Eukaryota > Metazoa > Arthropoda > Insecta > Hymenoptera > Ichneumonidae > Venturia > Venturia canescens. The sequence continues at coordinate 3,856,930 of NC_057423.1, read as the reverse complement.
AAAAATATTACTGCGCAAGCCTTCGTAGCTGTAGAATAAAAAGTCCAAAATTCTTGACAGCAGGAATCTCATCGGTGATAAAACAACATCATTTTTTTCAACAAATCAAACTCCAGCCAAATTTATCAACAAAGTTCTCCAATCTTTTTTCCCATTTTTGGCAACGTCGCTGTCTATTCCAAGCTTCAATAAACTACATAGAAAATTATTACGTGCCTAAACGAGAGAACGGTGACGCAGCGACGGAGGACGGACAAGCGAAGCAAAGACCAAAGAAGGAGCGTCGTCATGTCGGACGAAGAAGACAAACCACCTGCGCCACCCGTCCGACTCACCTCAAACAGGTAACTCAAAGTTTTTGAACTTTTTCATCTCCAGAGATACTCGGAGATACAATGTGTCGAATTTCCTTTAGAATGACACATTCTCTAGAGCAAGCTCACTATTGTTTTCATCTGAGAATTTTTGACTCTAGAGAACTCAGGCTTGAAATGATTCTCATAAAAAAACATGAGAATCTTGTTTTGTAGTTGAAAGCCCCCCAAGAAGCTACAAATTTTCTCGCTATTCTCAACATTTGAGCATCGAGGATGCTGAAAATCATGTTGTACTAAGCATCTGTCATCCGGTTGGACAAAATGATGAGAAATTGAGAATTTTGAAGGCTGCGCCACTAGGAATGTCCAAATGTTCTTTTATGACGGAACACAAAGTTTCAATCCGCAAAGGATTGAAAATTTATCCAATTATCAGAAATCCAATGATTGAGTGCATGGAAACATTTGAAAAGCGAAAAGCTAAATAAAAAAAATTTTAAGTTTCAGTGGCGCGCTGTTGGAAACAGGAAAATTTTGGGTTCAACTTTTAGTTCTTCAAGTTCCTACGGTTGCCACACTTTCACTAAAATCTTTTCACTTTGAAGTAAAAGAAATATTGAAACCCATAAAGCGAAGAATATCAAAATTGCATTGTAAAAAATTACTGCACAAAGTACAGCGCAAACGTCCCAACAATTTGCTAATAACTAGAATACTGAAATGCCGCTTCCTCCTGAAGTTTTTCAATAAAAAGTAATCTGAAAGTTAAAAAAGAAAGATTTCGAATCAAATGAGAAAAAATTTACTCCCCCAAACCAGAATGAATATCGAATGAATCTGGCAAGAATATTCAATATTCATTTCGTGGTAAAAGCTATGCCGACAAATATTCCCAACTTTTCCCAAATAAGACAGAAAATCGATAAACCAGAAAGAGTTCTCCAATATGACGTTTATTAAATAAGGAAAAACGGTCAATAACCGAGTGAGGTCTTAAAAAAACAGTGCCGAGAGCCCGTTCTATAAAAAGACTGCAATTAAGCTTTCCCGATCTAAAAATACTGGCTGGAAAAAAGGATGAATTTTCTAAAAGCTTTGAGCCACGGTACGATTGCATTAAAAAGTGTGAATCAACGACCCCAAATAAAAAACGAAAAAAACAGTGAAAAAATATTGCTTTTCAAAATGAGATGCACTTGGAAAAGCAATATTGATCTAACTACCGAAAAGATGTTCGAAGTAGCTGGAATGCATCAGAGTCAGTCGGAGCCAAGCTCTTGTTTTCATAAAAAAAAAAATTAAAAAAAAAATTAAAAAAAAAATTTAATGCTCACAGCAGTTCCTCGATAAAAGAGTCGTAAAATAGCAATTATTTCGAGTCTTACGCAGACGCGAAATCGGCCCGATCGTAAAGTTCCATGACAGTGAAAAAAAGCTTGAAAATTTCGTTCAAGGTAGTTAATATTTGAATAATCAATGAGCATCGAATAAACAGATCCTCGAATTCGATGTGGAAGATTGTGAGCCTCGGCTATGAGTAAACTTGAAGTTGTATTTTCTTTGCAATATACGGGGAGGCCCTCGCGCCGCGCCGTTCTACCAAAAATAGAGGAACAGCCACTAATTCAGTAAGCTCTAAAAATAAAACGCCGACGGTACAGACCGGATAATATTCGACGTCGTCGCCGGACACACGTTTGTCTTTTCGAGAAAGTAGACAAAAAAATTTCAATCACGTGTCAAAAAAGTCTTCCCCCACCACTCCGCCGAGTGCACTCTCCGTACAAATAATATAATTGATTATACGCATTGCGTACACTCGTGTACCCTCTCGTACCGGTTATAAACTAACGCATATATGCAGCCAACCGGGTGGTGTTGAATTTCGCGATAGATGACTACAAGGATTAAATTGCGCGCTCGCAGTGGTAGGCTGGCTTCCTGGCAAGGCAGGCGACACTTCACCTTGAAATTTCAACATCTAGCAGCGCACTCTCTCGTGCCTCGCACACTCCTCGCAATCCTAACAAGTTCAACAACCATTTTTTTCTCTATTTTTTGCCTACTTTTTCCCCTCGGTTTGAGTAACTCTTTATCAGTGAGCAAACCTTTTGAATATTTTATGGGCACGGCTTTTCCAAATTCTCGTCTTAAAATATTAGCGCTCGTGTGTCATTTGTCTTGAATATTTGAAAATTTTCGTACTTTTCGAGAATTCGACGAACTACGCTTGACTTTTATATTTTTCCATTCCCCCTGGTTCGACATGACGCTGAAGTTTCCAACGTTGGAGTTCAACGAAATGATCGAAAAAAACTCTCCAATAATTCCAGTAATTCTCCTATTTTGTTCCCTGCTAAATTTGCGATTCGTAGTTTTTCAAGCTGCACCAACGATTCGTGAAATAAAAAATTGGTGAATTTCAAACGTTTTTTTCGTTCATTTCGTTGGACTCCAACGTTGGAAACTTCAGCGTCGTGGTTCGACTGTGCATGCTCGAAGGAAATATTTCGTCCAACGATTCTCATTTAGAACTTAAGTCTTTGTTTTTTTGTAGTAAACGAAATGAATTTAAAAAGGAGGAAATATTTTTTTGGAGATTTATTGCGACGGAATGAAAGTGAAAGAATCGAAAGGTCAATGAATAAAAGTTGGCTTGTTTTCAGAGGTGAATCGACGCCGAATCTGCCGGTGGACATGCGGCCACTACCGAAGGAGCCGGACTCGGACGAGCGAAAGAAGAAAACGCTGAAAGGAAAGATGAAGGTGAAGGAGAACAAGGACAAGCCTAACATTAGTTTACCAACAAATTTCGAGCACACGGTACACGTCGGGTTCGATGCTGTTACCGGGGACTTCACGGTACGTCGAAAAATCCACTGCGGGGAAGGCTCGACCGTTTTTACTATTAAAATATCGCTAAAAAATGCACTCGCTTGCCGCTTTGCTGTTGTGATACGAACGGAAGATTCGACGTATGAGCGAACGAATGAACGAATTGGGTATTGATAGAAAATATTGGAGAATTGAGCTTTTGAATATTTCGTAACGTTTAAAACCATCCAAAACCGAAAACGTAATTTACTCGTTTCACACATGACTTTTCTGTACATGTAAATTGGAAAATACGATGATTAAGTAATGTCTCTGGTGCTTTTTATACCTATTTATTTTCTCTCACGTGTAAACTAACTAGACACGTATTTGTTTTCAAGCTGCCACTAAAAGTAAGTAAATTTCAATGACACAGAGTTAGTTTGCCTGCATTTTTACCAACGTTCATTTTCCTTTTATCCAATTCTTATGAGTCAACAGTGTTTTGTCTTAAGTTGCTGTTAACAGTGAATATTTTGATGTATTTAACGTGAGTGTCGAAGTAGTTTGTATATAAATAGTCGAAACGTGGCCTTCGTAGGTGATTATTTCAGCCCCTGTGCGTAGACGTAACATTATTGAAAGGCTTTAGTCAACGTTGCTTTCCTTACCAAACTGCTTACTTGCATCATTAAAACCTGGAGGAAAGAGAAATGAAACTTTCCAAACTTGCCAACAAGTTTATTAGCGGTTTGGACCCAAATTCCTGTTCAACGTGCACGCATATAACTCCAAAAGCACAAGGGACTGGCGTTGCCACGTGGTTCCGTTAACTCGTGGCTCGAAATATAATTTTCTTCTCTCGTTTGATCGAGCTCCATAAACGGAATCGCTGGCATCTTCGTCCAATGTTTTACGTTATGCTGTTTTCAGTCGCTCGAATAATTCCTTTTTCTCACATTTTTATATCGTTTTCTCAATCACAGGGGATGCCGGAAGCATGGGCGAGACTTCTCATGTCGAGCAACATCAGCAAACAGGAACAGAAGAAAAATCCACAGGCTGTTTTAGACGTTTTGAACTGGTACGACAACAGTAGCAAGGAAGCTAAAGGCTCTAAATATATGACGACCACGAAAATGGTCGGGATCGTCGGTAAGCCAAAATATGTCAAAAGCTTACGAATATGAAACCCAAAATTCTAAAATATCGAGCATCCGTTTGGAAATAGTAAAAAAATCTTCAATTACTAATTATAACTGTGTAAAGTATAAATTGAGATAACTTAACGTCCGGTTTGTTTTCAAGCATCGATAGAAAGAGAGAGCAGTCCCCGAAGCGTTGGAATGGGAGTCGGAATCGGCATTGGAAATGTGCGAGGTCAAGCGATGTCACAGGCGTCGGGGAGTTCGCATTCGCAGCATTCGTTGAGCAGGTGAGTCTTAAACATTTGTTCATTCGGGGGGGTTTGGGATGAAAAAATCATCGTAATCGACGAGAGCTCGATGACATTGTAGAGTGAGCAGTAGTAGTCCGAGCAGCACGCCAACAGACGCATGTGCGACGAGTTCGGAGCAAGAAGATGAGCCGCCACCCCCACCGATATCCGCGAGACCGGAACGCACGAAATCGATCGTAACTATCGCGTCGAAACAGCTTTCTTCTACGAGCAATCACAGTCTTTGTGTCGTAACGAACGATAAATATATTTTTTTCAAACAGTACACGAAACCTATCGAGGAGGAACCACCGTCGTCGATTCCGACGACTCTTGGATCGCCCCAACACAATGGCACGCAGCAACAACAACCCCAATCCCAACTCGACAGAAATAAAAATCAAGCGACTCCGACGCCGACCGTTCCTGATCAATCCCGGCCTACGCAAAGCGATAAAGCCAGAAAGAAGAAAATGTCCGATGAGGAAATACTCGAAAAGCTCAGAACCATCGTTAGCGTTGGGGATCCCAACAGAAAATACACGAAAATGGAAAAAATTGGACAGGGGTAAGATTTTATGTCGTCAGTTTCAGCCTCAACTGAATTTTCGTCACTCAGTATTTTTTATGATAATTATATTTGGCGTTGAAAAGTATTAATTGGAAAACAAAACTGTTTGATATCGATTTCGAAATATAATTGTACTCGGAGACCCAATATTCCATAGGGGACCGTACAAAAACTCGCTTTTATTCATTGTTTGTCATTATCTTATCATTTTCGACTTTCTCTATTCGTTGCTATGAATCCCCAACACACTTTTGGTCGGTCCGAGACCTCGAATTTAACAATTTCCCATTTTATTTTCGCCATAATTTCATAGAAACAATGTAAAAAAAACGAAAACAAAAAATGTATTTCAGTGCTTCCGGTACCGTATACACAGCAATTGAGACATCGACCGGGATGGAAGTAGCGATAAAACAGATGAATCTTGAGCATCAGCCGAAGAAAGAACTGATAATAAACGAGATATTAGTTATGCGGGAAAACAAGCATCCAAACGTCGTTAATTATCTCGATAGTTATCTCGTTGGCCAAGAATTATGGGTTGTGATGGAATATTTGCCGGGTGGAAGTTTGACGGATGTTGTGACAGAGACATGTATGGACGAGGGTCAAATAGCAGCGGTTTGTCGAGAAGTTTTACAAGCTCTGGAGTTTCTACATTGCAATCAAGTCATACACAGGGATATTAAGTCCGACAATATTCTTCTGGGTCTCGATGGCGGCGTTAAATTAACCGATTTCGGTTTCTGTGCACAAATATCACCTGAACAAAGTAAAAGGACTACCATGGTCGGGACGCCCTACTGGATGGCGCCTGAAGTCGTCACGAGAAAGCAATACGGTCCTAAAGTACGTTTGATCATCTCTTACCATTAATTGCGCTGCATAATTCCTTTCAGCAGTCGCTGAGCGATGAAATTGGTGTACGAGAAAATTTTAGCTCGAAAATTTCACAGGAATACAATTGTTCCATGAAGATTTCTTGATGGAAAAGAAAACGTTGATTTTCAAACGAATTCAATTGAAAAGTATCGATTTATTTTCAAAACTCGCATTAATCTTGAATTGTTGATATCCCAACAGGTAGATATCTGGTCCTTGGGAATAATGGCCATAGAAATGATAGAAGGTGAGCCTCCGTACTTGACGGAAAATCCTCTGAGAGCGTTGTATTTGATTGCAACGAATGGAAAGCCCGACATAAAGGAGAAGGAAAAGTTGACGGCAATATTTCAAGATTTTTTGGATCAGTGTTTAGAGGTTGAAGTTGAAAAGCGTTCATCGGCTTCCGAACTATTGAAGGTATCAAAAGATAAACTTTTAAATAATTCTCTCATGTTCCACGAAACCGCGTAAAATCGAAAGCTTCGAAATACACTTTTTTCCACCATATCGATGAATTTTTCCATATTTTTCGCAGCATCCGTTCCTCAAACTGGCGAGGCCTCTCGCCTCATTAACACCACTAATAATGGCAGCTAAGGAGGCGGCAAAGGGACACTGAGTGCTGTGTACGATAAGGAGAGATAAAAGAACGTGCGAGTCAAAAATCATGCGAAAGAGAAGGGACTTGCTTGGCGGAAAACGAAAGAAAAAAACAAATATATTAAAAATCACCCTCCCAAAACGGTAACGGCACAATAATTCAATATTACATACATAACATATATAAAAAATAACGGTTAACGAGTAAATAAACATATGTGTAGGTAATAGTTAGGTAGATTCGATACCGGACTTGTATCGAGAGTAAGTTTTCGAAGTTGTCGAAGCACCTGCGAAAGTCGCGGTAGAAAAAACGAAAAAAAAAAGAATTTGCCGGAAAAAAGGGAAGAAATTGGTGAAAATGAGAATGATCTGACGACAAAGAGCTTGTTCCATGTGGCACGCGCAGTTGCAGTTGTTCGCGATCGACGGTCTTGTAAAAATCCATTCGAAATGGAACTTTCCAGCAGCTGCGAAGCCTCTTGGTACTTACCTGTCGGTCAGTTATTTTCTAACGAATGAAGACGATAAAAATGGACGAGAAAGAGACTAGTATTACTAACTCGAGAGCTGATAATGAATTAGCTGAAGAAACAAAAAATGAAGAGGAAGAAATTCACTACGTTTAGCGAGGAACCTTATTAGATTATACCATAAGCAGATACGAACTGATCCATAGGAGTCACCTATTCTAATATATTATCGTTTGACAAAAATTCGTAGCAGAGATGAAAAAAAAAAGAACGAACGAGAGTACGAAAGAGACAATGGAGAACGAAATTGGTTCACATCGGACTTATATTTTTCGAGAGAAGTTGAAACGTAAAGAGCATATTCATTATTTACTTGGCCCGTTAGTCTAGTGTAACGAAACAACAGCAGCCTAATTAATTTATTTCGCGTGAAAGAATAATGAAACAAGGTTAATAACAGCAGGATTTAAAAGTGTTTTAAAATTTCAATGATCTCGGGACTGAACGGCTCGAAACAACTACGTTGTACATAAAGTATCATCCGATTCTTTGTACTTTCCACGTTAACATTGGTCATTCGTCAGAATTACTTTTCGCATGTGTAAATATCAGATGGTTAACGAAAATATTATAAATTTTCTTCCAATACGATTTTTATGCATTTTTCCAAGTGGTTTGAAAAGCTCATTTTTATGAATTTTCCAAAGAACAAACGCAAGACGTTTGTCAACGCTTTTCATCGATTATTATTCGTTTTTTTTTTTTATATTTGTTGTCAATAATTCATTGATTTTTATTATTGCTTTGAGCCTGCAAGAAAGATTTCCAGGCGGAATATCGCCAGCAACTCGTGATCAGCCGTGAAAATATACAAATACAAAACACTTTGTCCCTTACCGCGTGACGTGCAAAAACAACTAAATATTCATAGATGATCGACGAAATTTTAAGACAGGGCTGAAACGTAGAAAAAAAACAATGAACGAATGAAAGAAAAAAAAACATAAAATAAACAAAACATTTGGGTGACACTACAAAGTGCCTGTACGTCTTGTCACGTTTAGAGAGACACGAGTTTAAAAATAAACAAAGAAACGTAAGAAAACAAATAAATGTGCGGCTAATTCCTCATGATCTTGAACCACCGATTAAGGATCAATAACACATGAAACCAAGTACTACATTTTCATCAAAATTTCGAAACTTTTCATTAACTTTATGAATCCGTTTAATCGGAGTTAACTTTTTCCGAACATTCATTCGTAATCATAATAATATCAGAATATTCAATAATTTGTAAAAAAAAATGATTAAAGCCCTTTTGTCAACGTTGCATGAAAGAATTGGGAGGATTCTTGAAGATCAACGAATCCTTCGATGCAATCGAAGAAAGCATCGTTCCATAATTAAATGGTTTTTGTCCCAACAGTTAGTAAATATTCATCGATAATTTATCTCTGGTCAATATGAGGCTTTTCAAAACAATGAATTTTCGAAATGTTGATAAAATTTCGTTACTGGCACATGTAAAATTGATTATTAATCGATATTTGATGATTTGATTTAGGACCATCGGAAATACGATCGCATTAAGAGAGTGACACCGTGTAATAATCGTATGGATAAATAGAAAATTTCAAGGTTTCCAGTATGATTGTATCAAAATGATATTCGAATATAAATAGCTGAAGTAAGCCTTTTCTAATTACACACTATATTTTGGACGTACGAAAAGAATAATGAAGAAATAATAAAATAAAAAAAAAAAAAAGGAATCGAGTCATTAAGGAAACCTTGGATGTTTAGTTTAGGAAAAAGAAAAAATAACAGCAACAAGATACAAATGATGAAGAAATAAACAATTTAGATATCCAGCTTTACGTCATTTTTACATTATTTTTTTGTTCTCGTCTTTTTTACGTAGTTTTTCGAGAAACGTACACACGAATGGGAAAACTCTCCGATAATCGTTCAACTCAGAAAATAAGAAGGAATTAAATACTTGTATTGCACTGGAACAAGCGATATATATAAATATTGTTTCATAAAAAAAAAACGAGCAAACTGTAAACATTGTATTTGAAATTTGACCAGTTTGAAAATGAGTTACTTTATTTCAAATCGACATCCACGATTACTCAATTCGTGTCTTCGAAAACGTCTCTTATTATTATAATATACGAAACGAAGATCTCTCGCTTTTGTTTAAAGAGTCGAAAGCGCTTCATTGTCGATAAGTATCGATTGCCATTGAAAAGTGAGACTTGGACTTGACGAAGTAAATTCAGTATTTTGGAAATGAGAGAGAGTAAGAGCAGAGGAACGAACAAAAACAAACTTTCAACGTTACTATGTTTCACAGCAATTGCTCCAAATTTTTTAATCCTAAATTGTAAAGAGGTATTTTAGAAAGATAGCGAGAATATAATTATGCACGTTTAGTATTAGTGAAGAATATTATTATGGCAAGGTTGAGAATGGAATTGAAGTTTGTGTCGTTGGAGCAAAGCGAAATGTGCATTTTTCATTTTATCTTCCATCGATATTTTTTGCATGCTTGAAAATCTGTAAGATTCGAAGAACTTACAATCCTGGATGTGATTTTACGGATACGATGTTGAGGAAAAAAGAGGGGGTGCAACGACGCAAACTTCAAAATTTTGGACAAGAGACGACCTCGAAGGGTTGAGATACTGAAACATATTATTAGGCAAAAGGCCGTAAGGGAGATTCTGCATTTTCACAAATATCTTCGATGCTGAAGCAAAAAAGGGTGAATGAGGAGAAAAATAATAGACGAAATTATTTGCGTCATCGTATTGTTATCTTAGTTATCGTAAATACATTTTCAGTTGGTAGCAGCTTTTATCATAATAAGTCTACAAATCTTGTCTAGAAAAATCCCGAGGTTCGACGAGATTGCAGAGAAAAAAACATTCGCCATATCATTCGTTACACCAGTGCTGACCCGCAATCATTTTTCAGCGTGTCATTCAAATTTCTTTTGATTTTTTTTTTCGTTTTCGTTTTTTTTTTGCATTCGAGGCCGACCTCGGGTTTATCATTCAAAGTGCATTTAAGTATCCGTGTAAGAAGCGTATTATTACCGTTTTAGAACAGTGAGGATAGGTTCCTATTATGAAATCAGGTTTAAGAGTCTATATTGCATGTTTTTTCGTAGCTGCTTTTTAAAAATGATGTTTCTGAAAATGCTTCGTGATCTCGTGAACGTAAAAGTGCCAGGCCTAGCAAAGAAAAAGAAACAAAGAAAAACGAAGAAAACCACACACACAAACTATTTTCTTGGAAGATCTTTTAAGTCTTCGTGAAAGCAATGAAAGTTATTTTTATGATTTACACCGTAAAATTTTTTACATTGAAAATTATAATAATAAAGAAAAGATTCACCCCGAAGGGAGAAAATGTCGAACCTGATTTTTCAGGGGTCAAGAAGGTAACGATTTTTTAAGCGACAATGAATTTGAGAGTATACTATAGAGGCGTGGATGGCAGCAACAAATTATAATGAATTATTGTTAAGTCTACAGATTAATGCCCACAAGTTTCGGTGCATATTTATCTACATACGCTGGGACCCAGGTCAAACCGAGTTACAAGTTACAATTCGAAATAAATGGGACGGAACATGAGCCAGAAATCTAAAGATTCAACTCAAAAGTCCTTAAACGCTACTTGTTTAGTGCTCGTTCAACTGAGTTATCTAGAATTTTATGTTACCGACTAAATCTAGCTCATAACGAGACCAGACAACGATAAATATGACATTCAGAGCTTGGCCATAATTTCCCTTCTTCGCAGTCTTCTTCGACAAGTCCCCAGTGAGCACAATAGAAAAGTTTTTCTAATTTACGAAATGCATCTTTAAAAAATGACAATTTCACTTAATATAATATTGCTTTTTTTATAAAAGTGTTTGAAATAATTGTGAAAAGCGATACCGCAATGAGTAGTTTAAAGTGATTGAGTCATTTTGAATCGATGCACTTTTGCTTTAGACTTGAGAAGTTCAATCTTGTAGTTAAGCTTCATTTGTCAAATTCCTTCGACTTCTTTTGTTCCATTTATTGGACTTTTATGTTGCCAAAATGCTGTGTAAGTTTAAGAAAAGTTGAAACTTTGTTTATCTCGAATAAGTGAACGATTAAAACATTTTTTCGATGAAGAAACATGCTCAGTTGGAAGAATTGGAATTATTGTGGTCGACTCGATTAGAATCGTTCCTCGTAACCCGCTCGTTTGTTCTGGGCTGCGAAGCAATATGTACCTATGACTGTAACTCTTATCAATTTATTTTGTTCTTCTTTTTTGAAAGATTACAATATAAGAAAAACATTTTATAACAAAAATTGGTTGGAAAAGCTGTACGTTACGATTTTCACCATTCCCTTTCATATTCTTAGAATAAAAAAAGACTTGATATTGGATTCGAAGAGTGAGGTAAGTTTTTACAATATATTTTTATTAATTCCTTGTCATAAGTTACAATTTATTTACATTATGGCATCGTAAATAGATGAAAAAATAAATGTACTCTAGATGGCTTACAAAACGTAGTATTTTCATGTTTTTTTTCTTTCTTTCGTTCGCTTATTATTTATAGTGCAAATAATGCTATTATGCGTTTCAAGTATATTCAGAATATTTCGAAATAATTGAATCAGCGTTACTGAGACGTTTTTTTTCACACCGCATAAGCCTTAAAAGAAACCTTTGGAAGATTCAGTCCAATGTTTACGAAGAATATTTGACTTGTGAAACTTTTATAATGTTTCGCCATCCCCTTGGTATTTCTTCAATCGGAATGAAAATGATACCTGAATTACATTTTTTTCGTCCCTCTGATCGTCTCTCTCCATTCCATTGGAGAACAGCCCGAAATCAATTTTTTTACAATTGAAAAACGCCTCGAACCTGCTCTCCTGCGGTCCTCCAATCGATTTTTTCGTTTTTCTCTTTCCAAGTTTTACGAATTGGATTTTTTCTCATCGCCAGCCTCATGGAAGTTGATCGATGCTGAATTTATGCAAAAACGCTTCCTCGTTGGTTTTGGACCGTCGTTGAACACGTGACCCAGGTGTGAACCACATTTCGAACACGTCACTTCCGTCCGGACCATATCTGGGTTTGCGATCAGCAATAGTAGATTTCCACCGACTGTGTGGTGCGTCGTGCGCGTTTTTCGCGTAGTTTGTGTATTTTTTGGGTTGTTTTTTTGTTTGTTTTTTTGGTGGTGGTTTATTTTATTTTTCATTTTCATTGACCAGGGTGAAGTCGTGTAGCGGAGACGGTAGGATAGGCAAAAGGGAAAGACAGAACAATAGAGTGTGATTAAACCGAGACCGACACCTTAACAAATTTACTTATTGTTTTTTTACTTTTTTTTTTCCAAAAAAAAAAACTACGGAATCGTCTATTAGAAATGAAAATTTTAACACACCACAAAACAGCGAAACTATAAATTATTTTTGTTTTATGAAAATGTACAAAACTACGACAGATTTTTTAAATCCTCTTTATCTTTACCAAACTATTTTACAGCGCAGCATTAGATTTGGAATGAAATTAATTTTTTTTTCTCTTGTAATTCTATTGATTGCATTTTGCAACTGATTTTTTGTCATAAACAAATAATTCTTGTTACGTAGTTTGAAAAAATTTGAAAATTTTGTCAAATCATGAAGAATTCATAAAGCATAAAACCATGTTGATCACAATTGATCACAAAGCGAATAGATTTCTTCTGTCCCATGTAAGAATGAAGCTTTCTTATTATTCCAGTCAGCGAATCGTTAAATATCGTATTAGTTTGGCAAGACAGCGAGGAATATTATCGCTCCGTTTGTCCAAAAAGTTTGGATTGTTTATTGTGCTAGTTTCATCTATTTTTTTCTTTTTCATATGTTTACGTACAGCAACAATAGAAATAATATAAAACAAGATGTAAGTCTATTACAATCACACTCTAAATATTTGCATGCAGGAGTTTGAGGAAGATAGGAATAAACTTGCAAATTACAGAAAGAATGACAACAGAGCAGAAGGTCACAATCATGAGCACTTTTTCTTATTTTTGGGAAAATGATCTTGGAGTTGAATGGAGTGAAAATTTTTTCCGTTCAAATGTTTCTCTTGAAAATTGGCATGAATTTTCACGAGTTTTCCAAATAAGAACATGTGCTTGGTTCTTGACAAAATTATCATGCGCTTCGCTATCCATAAAAAATTCTAACAGATATTGATTTTTGAAAGCTTAGAATTCGATAAGAGTTTAACAGAATGTCTTGAGACGATTGTTTGAATTGCTCAATTCAAACTTATAACTGATAACTCAATAAGGTCAATTCAATTACCAACGTCTGCAATAGATAGATGCTCAAGTTGGCATCTATCCATTGGTCGGTTGAATAAAGCAAAATTTATTTCTTTCAAACTGCTAATGGTCTGCTTTCTCACAATACTGAGTCATCGATCTTTTGGGATCGGTTTAAAATTCTCCATCATAAAATCTCTAGAATGAATCCTAAGTAACATTAGAAACTCAATTGCAGAGTTGGAAATTAGTTTAATTTGGAACTGGATTCTGCTATTTCATTTTCAATGAAACCTCAAATCTTTGATCTTTGGGATTTCGTTGACCAGACCATGAAAGAAACCACTAGCAGTTTTTGAACATAAAAAAAATGTAGAGGAAATAATATTAAACGCGATTTGAGGGAAAGAAGTATTTACAATTGTTAGGAAAAAGCATGTGAAAGGAAGCGAAGTAGATTTTTGTTTGAATAAACAAGAAGTAATGGCCAAATAGTAATAAGTAAAGGGAGGAAAAATATGCAGACAGCCGAGAAGGAAAAAAAATTGCTGCTCACCGTTGGAGGTATCTTTGGTCAATTTGACGCGACCTTGATCCAAAACCTCGTTGAAAGCAGGCCAACCACAGCCACTGTCATATTTTGTGTCCGATGAGAATAATTCCTGTTCGCACACTATACACGTGTACGTGCCCTTTTCATAAAATTTGTTGTAACATCCTGTGTAGGGCCTGCGACAAAGACAAAAAAGGAAGTTTTTGATTCACAGTCTAAAAAAGTGCTCAGCGAGCAAGGTGGCACGACACATGAAAATGTATTTTTAAACACAGGTGGCCATGATTCGTGGACTAACGCTCTTGAAAAGGTTATTTTAGTCATGTGTCGCATGTCATCGTCATTTTATCGTTCGAAAAAAATCACGATTCGTAAGAAAATCATCTAAATTTTCATTCTAACTGAAATCGTTAAATGAAGATTTTTTCGATCCATTGAATTTTTAATTCGAAGTAATAAAAAAATCACGCGAAACAATATTTTTGTATTATTTTTGCTGAAATGATTCAACGAACACGAAAACCGGCATTCAAAAGTGGTTTCAATTATCTCAAAAAATACACTGTTGATAAGACCATTATCCTAGTGATCGAAACCAGAAAGGCTAAACTACAGGTTTTAAAATAAAATGACGGAGCACTGAATTATACGGCATGTTTCGTACGCTCATTTCGATGCACAGCGACGATAAAAATCGCATTTCGACGGATGCCCGAGACTTTGTTGCCAAGTAAACTTTTTAACAATATCACAATTAATCGATAATCAGTAACGAACTGCGTAACGAAAAAACGAAGATGAAAAATAGTTGAAGGGAATGAGAATGATGCTTGAAAGAATGCAGACACGAAAAAGGCGTGATCGCACTTAACCCTGTTTGTGATTCGTTAAATTTATTTCGACAAAATAGACAAAAATGAAGTAACTGAGTGAAAAATGAAAGAAACTTACCTTTCAGTGCCTTTTTCCTGTGTAACATGCCACTGGAGAGGCGTCAATCGCTTTTTCAAATCCTCTTTTTTATTTTCGTAAGTCATGCTGCCGTTCGTATCTTGAGACGCAAATCAAAACACGATTGAGAATAAAAAGAGAGAGAAGGAGATATAAAGGAGGAATAAAACTAAACGCGAAGAAGTGAAAAATACGTATGAGCCGAGTCGCTGGTATCCCTCGAGTTTTTCCTTCATAACAATGTACAGATATACACACACGTATGAGTACGCGGTACGCGCCCCCTCCCTTTCTCCGCGTTTTAGAGACGCCAAAGAAATATCATATTCAAAATTGGCCTGTACGGCCTGTACAAACCAGCGCCACACACACACGCGGTATGTGACGCGTGTGTTCCAGTTTTAGAATTTCATTGACACCGAAAGCGTAATCATAAATCTACGTGATAGAGCAAAGCACAAGATCCCCTGACTCCCACATGGAAAGAACGATTGAAACATCGTTCCGATCGCGAACGTTTTTTTCATTTGAAAACATGTAGAATAACCGAAATTTCTTAAAGCTGTCAAACCAAAACTTCAACGAAACTCGTTCGAAATCGTGAAATACTGAGACCCAAATAACTTTATTTTTTTGGAAATATGCTAACAATCTTGGGAAAATTTCCGCTTATCAGTATCGTTCAACTAGAAATTGATGAACACCAACATTTTTGTCAGTTACACGAAATTGAATCGTTTTTTTGCTCATGCAGAACTTCAGGTGCGCAGCGGAAGTCGTCAGATTGTGTAACGCCAAACCCATTCGGTGCCCCCGTAATTACGAAACAAATTTAGAACAATAAGTGGCGTCTTTTTATTAATGTATATATTGAAATAAATCGTCGGGAGTAAATGAAGCGTGAAATCCTCTCGCATTCGTTGGTATATTTTTGTTACGCGACTTAAAAAAAAAAACAAACGATCGTTGGAAACTTACAGTGTGTGAATGACCTTCAAGCCGTCTTCAAGGTCAATAAATTGTTTTAAACCAAGTAATTAGCATAAATAGTAGGAGAATCATTGGAAAACATAATCATTTCGGTTCTTCAACGTAAATTCCATGATCTTGCAAAATGAATAAAGAATTTTCGAGCTTTTGGAACCGCAGCCGAGATATTTATGAGCAAAGCAGTTGCAGGTATAATAAGCGCGCGGACGAGTAAATTCGCGGTCACTTTGTCAAGGCAACCACCGGGTCCACCTTGAATGAAGCCGTATTCACTTTTACTTTCATTGAGACTTGAGACTCGAGGCTAACAGCCACAAACGAGATTTTTGTTCGCGAGTGCGAGGGAGAATTACATATTTGCGAATACGAGCAATTTTGACAACGGTCGCGTCTCAAAAAACGCAGTAATGAAATACTCAACATTTGTGCCACCGTGTTCCCGTTCGATGATTTTTATTTAATCGTGATTCATCCGCTTCGTTGGAAAATATGTGAAGCTTTTATTGTGAATTGGACAAGCATGGTCACGAATAAAATGACCTTGGAAACAGTAAACAACAACTAGGCCTTAGCGTGCCGGAATGAAGTCCTACTAATTTTTCCCCTTGTGGATAAAAAATTACGACTTTCCATCTGTTAAGTATTTCGTAAAAAAATGTTTACGATTTTTTTTTGCTTTGCATGGTGACAAAAAAACAATAAAAATGGAAATCAATGGTTAACAGTCTCTCGTAAATTTCGACTTCGTTTTTATTCGATATTGCGGTACGTTTAAGAGTTTGCAAGATTAAAGATGATGTTTGAAACTCTATATTTACAAATTAGCGAAAAGAATTCATATGCTGATGCATGACTCTTATTTTACGAAACTTTTAAGCTGAATCATTTTCTGAGATTGTTTCCACTTTTGCTCTTCGCTTTCAGACAAAGATGAAAGTATATAAGCCGGGATTAAACTCGTTTTTAACCGTTTTTCGCTACATTGATAATTTTATGGTTTAAACCACAAATTGAACCCTTACGCGTATGAGGGTTACATTCGATATCAGGAAATGGTAAAATTAAAAGGATCGGACTTTACGAACCCATGCGTATTGCCGCTTGCATAATTCTACGCTGCGAAGCCCGTGGAGTCCATATTCTCAAAACATTCCTAACAGCGTTCATGTTGCGATCTTATCGTCCGTATTTTTACGATTTTTTTCGTTCTTCCTAAATAATAATGAACAGGGCAAAAATCCAGACTGCGTGTTACGAAATCGGAGGAAAACACTACACCGAACATGCAACTGTGACTGATATATCTCATAGAAACTCAGGAATGTCGGTCGTGGTTTCGATCCGTCTCAACAATCGACAGTTCGAAGCTGTGCGAAAGTTGAGGAAAAATGGTGTTATCCTATGTACAAATTAAATTGGTATGAAAAAATAGAGTTTTATAAATTATCAATATTTTTTTTCATACTTTCATTCAACCGCAGAAAAATATGGGTTTGCTTTATATTATCATTTTTGCTAACTTTCGGTCATTTGAAACAACGAACGTTTTGAAGCTCTATGAAGTTAGCTGATAAACGGTAATTCGTTCGTTAAGTTTCGTTTCCATGAAAACAAATAGTTTTTAACCTATCGTTTTACTTTTTCCCCCTGAAATTTATAAACATTGTTGTTTGTTCTGAAAACTTTGCAATGTTTCATCTCAGTTTTTTTAGGTATGCATAAAATGGGCAGATTCGTTTGATGGTTTATGTAGTTATTCTTTCGAATTTGTTTTGCTTCGAATACTTGTAGCGTCTCGTCGACTTGTGTGCATTAACCCGATAATCCGGGCCGTCTCCATCGCCCTTCCGTCAACGCGGCAAAACAGCGGCGTCCGTCCGGGCTGGGAACGCAAACACTCGTAAATTGTGTATACTGTTTTGTTGGAAGGTGTGATTCTTGTAATAATGTGCTAGTTTTTGCTAAGCGAGGAAAACGATGAGCTTCTCCAGCGATGAAGTCAACTTTTTGGTGTACCGATATCTTCAGGAATCCGGTACGAATTTTTGCTTATCTCATAACCTCAAAAAAGCCGTCACTTTCCCGGCCGCTTCAGCGTTTCTTTTGCTTTTTTCTTCCATTTCATATCATTTTAAAGTAACAAATTAATACTGTGAATGAGAAAAAACTCCCACTTTCAATGAACGCTTTTTGCCGATCAAAAATTTTTTTAAATTCGTTTTTACTGTTATTTTTTCACATCAATTATAACGAATAATAGTAGATAATATTTTTTTCGTAAGTCAAAATTTTGAATCTGGAGATTTATATACAGATAAATTATTATAACTGAAGAAATTTAGCTTTGACAGTTTTGCAATCAGTGGTAGAATACTTTTGTAACTCGTTTTGCTCCAGTGCACTATTTTTTTTTTTTTTTTTTGTAAAGCTCATTGTACAGAATATTTTCTTCAAAATATCATTTTTACCCAAGCTTGTTTAATTCATGTAATTTTATGTGGTATTGTACAATCAAAAATGCCTTTAAAGGCGATATGAATGAATAATATTTATTCAATAAAATGATAATTGAGGATATTTTAATGTTTTCTTGCAATGTATTACCAGGTTTCCAACATTCGGCATACACTTTTGGGATTGAGTCGCACATATCCCAAAGTAATATCAATGGGGCACTTGTTCCACCAGCAGCACTTCTTTCAATTTTGCAGAAGGGTCTGCAATACACGGAAGCAGAAATATCCATCGGCGAAGATGGAACTGTGCAAAGAATGGCAGAGTCGCTCTCCCTCATTGACGCAGTCATGCCGGACGTCGTTGCGTCTCGACAAAACCAGCAGAACCAACAGAAACAACAGGTGAAAACAGAAGTTCAAGATACCAACGGAGAAGAAGGTATTAACAATTTGACCACATTTTTATGAATTATTTTACCATTTATTGCTATTTTTCATGCTTGAGAATTTCCTTTTGCTTTTTCATATATTCTTATTTTATTCAAAATATGATGGTTGACGATCGATGGAAATTTTGAGCTGGTTGACTTGAAGCTCTTTGAAACAAAGTCCTGGCACACCCTAGTTTGAAAATTCTCAATATTCTCAAACTTCCTTTATAAACCAGGCATATTATAGGACTGCTTTTGTACTCGGATATCAAACTGTTAGAATTTTCCGCTAAAACTGTTTCATTTTGGCAGGGAGGATGATTATTGTTTATTCAATAGTTATCTTCTGATCGTTGGAATTCCGACGGAGCTAGCGAAGAGAAATTTTATCAATTGTATTTTGAAAGATCCGTTTACTAGAAGCAAACAGCACCAGAAATGTTTTATTCATCAAAAAAACAAAGCAACTAAATAGTTCTCGTAAAAAAATGATCGTTTTCTTGAAAAGTAAAAAATTTCTCACTTTTTCTAGTGGTCACATCCAACGAGGGCGTAGGAACAAACGAGAGAGGAGGCGATAGAGCAGAAATGGAGGTCGACGAACAACAGCAAAATGTTGGAAGTGGGAACAATACAAGCGCGGTTGAAATACCGGCGAGTAAAGCGACGAAATTGCGAGGTCACGAATCCGAAGTGTTCATTTGTGCCTGGAACCCAACGACTGATCTTCTTGCATCTGGTTCCGGCGACAGTACGGCTCGCATATGGGACATGTCGGACAATTCACAAGCACCCAATCAATTGGTTTTGAGACATTGTATACAAAAAGGTGGCACCGAAGTCCCGAGCAATAAAGACGTCACGTCGCTCGACTGGAACGTGAGTTTTCCCAAGCAGAATTTCATCCCTAACAGCTAAAAAATCAAGTCTCGGGTGAAGAGTCGGGAAGAAAACAATTTTTTTTTGACGTTTTTGCTTAACTACTTTTTCTACTGGAAAAAAAATCAAATTTTTAAACCCTCGTGAGTCTATTTTAGTCGAGTGTCGAAAAAATATTTTTCCTTTGTGTTTTTGACATACTTGCACTCTTTTAATTGGCCTTTTTAATCATATTCCTGCATTTTTTGTCGTCAGTGTGATGGAACTCTCCTTGCGACCGGAAGTTACGACGGTTACGCGCGCATTTGGACGACTGATGGTAGGCTTGCATCTACTCTGGGTCAGCACAAAGGGCCAATATTCGCGTTAAAGTGGAACAAACGCGGTAATTACATATTGAGCGCCGGTGTCGACAAGACGACGATTATATGGGACGCAGCCAGTGGCCAGTGTACGCAACAATTTAGTTTTCACTGTGCCCCTGCCCTCGACGTTGATTGGCAGACGAACACATCTTTTGCTAGTTGCTCCACCGACCAGTGCATTCACGTCTGTAAACTCAACGTCGATAAACCAATTAAGAGCTTCCAGGGACACACGGTAAGAGAAAATACAACGATTGTTGATTGATTGATTATTTGAAGAAAGAAAATTTGAAAATCACGATAAACACTTAAAATTCATTGAAATGATGAACTTGCCGAACGAAAACACTGAAATTTCGTACAAAATCCATACTCAGTTGAAAACTTGCAATGTAAAAAGAGTTACAAGAAGCAAATTCATTATAAAATCTCTTTGCGTCACTAATGAGACACGTGAATTCACCAAGATCAGACGAAAATGTCTTACGACCAGTATTTTAAGAGCGAATTTGAAAAAGCCCGAATAATATTCATCGATTTCGTTTCCTCTTCACAGAACGAGGTGAACGCAATAAAATGGGATCCACAAGGGAATCTACTGGCGAGTTGTTCGGACGACATGAGTCTAAAAATATGGTCGATGAAGCAAGACACTTGGGTGCACGACCTTCAAGCTCACAGCAAGGAGATTTACACGATCAAGTGGTCGCCGACGGGGCCGGGGACCCACAATCCAAATATGAATTTGACACTGGCGAGTGCTTCTTTCGACTCGACTGTGAGACTTTGGGACGTTGATAGGGGCGCTTGTATTCATACGTTAACGAAACACACCGAGCCCGTTTACAGCGTCGCGTTCAGTCCGGACGGTAAATTCCTCGCGAGCGGTAGTTTTGATAAATGCGTACACATTTGGTCCACTCAGAGTGGCCAACTGGTTCACAGTTACAAAGGCACGGGTGGCATTTTCGAGGTTTGCTGGAACAGTCGTGGCGACAAGGTCGGCGCTTCGGCTTCGGATGGCAGCGTATTCGTTCTCGATCTTCGTAAACTCTGATCTAATCCCGCATCCAATTAATTTCGCATCGATTCTACATCCCCTCATCTATCGTATTGATGTTTTTTCCCCTATTGTTTTTCATCGATGAATCAATTCCGTTTTTTTTCCCTTCGTTAAGAGAATCGAATTTCAAGTTTTTTCGTTTTCTCATAAAAAAAAAACTTCTCTTTCCGTATTAATGGATTAAGTGAGTCAGAAATTTCCGAAAATCGATTTTTTGTTATTCATTCAATGTGAATGCTCAATATTCAAAATGAAATTCATCACTTGCTGTTAATTACAAATGCAACACGTTTAACGTGAGCTCGAAACTCCATTTTTTGCACAGTTTTTGCACAAGGACTCGAAAGCTTGGCAATATTTTCATACCGACATCTCTTCAAGTCTTCATAATACGTTTTTTGGCGCTTTTCGTCCTAAATCGTTGGTTTTCTATGCGTTCAGGAACAACGGAACAGAGTTATTTTGCATTTTGTATGTTCCACGCGTCTTGGAATATCCACCAATTATTTTTCTTTTCTCTCTATGACGACTCTTTATCAACACTGTAAAGAAATAGTATTTTAAAGGAAGCCAACGCAAAATGGTGCCAAAAACTCGAAAGCTTTGAGAGTTGTTATTCCAAACGTAGAAAAGAATTGCGTTTCGATAAAAATGGATTTGGAGCAACGATTATTTGGTAACTGCCTTAAACAGCTCATATTTTTGTTAAAATTAAAAAAGTATTTGAAAATAATTGAAAAATCGATTTATCGAGATTTCTCCAACGGTGTATTACCACGACGAAGCTCTTCGTTTCTTTCCAATAATTCGCCGGCGACGGTAATTCTGAAAAAATTCCATTTCCATCTATAAATTGTATATTAGCGATCATTTGAACGGGGGTGAGAGAATTCTGTACAGTGAAACTGGTCAACGTAATTAATCGTGCATGTGAGAGAAAAAGAAAAAACAAAAACAAAACAAAAGGTGAAAAATGAAACTGGTGTCGCATAATTCCACGGGAGTGTGAATGGAGCGAATGTTGTCTAACGTGAAAGCGACGAAAGGAATAATTATATTTTTTTACGAATTATTCTCACCGATTATTGACGGGTAAATGAAAGTTCGAGACGAAAAAAGGTCAATAATCTTTGAGAAAATTGAATCGCAGTTAATTTTTTTCCTCCATCGATATCGTCGCTTCACGTTGACTTAATTATAGCAATTAGAGTGATTTTTAATCATAAGAATTATACATAAAATATGACGTAAAAGAAAGAATGAATAAATGAAAAATAAAATAAATAAATAAAGAAGAAGACTTATGGAATGAAACTTTTATAAAACGAAAATAAATCGAGTTTTGGTCGTCAGTGGTGTCGAGAAGCAGAAGCCTTTTCACATTTTTTTCATGTGCGTCGTTCCAACGAAGATTTATTCCCTCTTTGATCGACGGAGATTTTACAACGGATGCATCAAGTTGTAAATATTATATTTGCAGTTGAATTTTTCAAATTTTACGAACCATCAAAATAAAAATCTCCCTCGTTTATCATATTTTCTTATCGTTTTTATCTTTAATAGTTTTTTTTTTTTTTTTTTACTTTTCCACAGAGATAGAGACACGATACATCGATATTCGGAGCGAAATACAGTGGCTTATATTTGTAGTACTACGCATTAATTAATAATTCGTTTTTAGCTTTTTCCATTTTTTATCTCGTTCAAGATGAACCTCGTACAGGTATAATAACGAATTTTTTAATGTTTTTTCTTTTTCTCCTAATTTCTAACATCGATGTACGAACATTGCTGAAAGCTTCAAGAGCCGAGGTATTTATTTTTTTGTTTTTTTTTTCGTTATATTCTGGAAATTTCGAGATTCGAACAATTGTTTTTCACTGGAATTTCAATGAAAATAATACTATTTATTTCATTGATTCTTCGTGGCCATCGCAGTGGGGTAAGCAATCATAGAAGTAGATTAAAAATATTACAGAACTTTGAAGGAAGCTTCAATTATTTTTTCAATTTATATTCAGATCAAATCGTTTGCAAACATAATCCAAAAACATCTTTCGTTCTTCACATTCCTTAACGATCCTTTTCAATATTTTTTTCATATTGTTACAAAAAGCAACGGAAGTTTCATAATTCTTGTGTATCTTTTTAGCTCAGGGGCCACGAAGAATCGATTGGGAGTCTCGTTAACGCTTGACGAAATTGGCAACTCTTATTTTCGTGTTTACGAAAATTATATCGCTCGTCAAAGAAGATTGAAAAATCGATTGATCAATAAACACTCTGAGATTGGGCAACTTGTGGAATCGGAGAGAATGTAGACGGAAGCATGGACTTTTTATTCATTGGCTCATTTCGTCAGGTGCGATGAATCGATTGGAACAATAAAAAAAAATCAAAAACGGTTATGAAAGTTTGGACTTTTTTATGTCTTACTAACTACAATATGATGCGGAAGATAATGTTTTAGGCATTTTGTTTTTGTTGTTGTTTTTGTTGTTGTTGTTGCAAATAACAGTTTCTATTGGAGAGATTTTTTTGTACCCTTTAGAAAAATCACATCGTTTAATACTGTTTTATTTCGTTTCGGTTATTTTAGTGGGAATCTTTTAAACTCGCACGGGAGGTAATTCCGTTGAAATTCTCGTTAAAAGTTTACATTGTGAGAAACGAAATTTTTTGGTGACGACGCAAAAGCATAAAAATAATCGGAGGCTCGCGCAGCTCGGACTTCTCATCTGATTCTTTCTAAATAAATTATTTAATTTAAGAAGTAATTTTACTACTAATATTTAATTTAGTCATATTCTGCGCTCGTCAGATTTCAGGACTCTAGCGCGAGAATAAAATAATTAATAAATAAATTTAAAAATAATACATATAACGAAGTTCTTGAACTCGGTCTCTGGGCTTATTTATTAATTTATAAGTAGATCCTTTATTTTTCTTCTTCCAATATTTCCTTGATAGAGCGTTACAACAAACGTATCTCGTTCGACACCATCTGCAAACATTTCAAATATCAGCTCAGTTTTCATTCAAATTTTAACCCCTTTTTCCAATCGAAAATACTGATAAAACAAGACAATTCGTGCAGCGATTAATCTATAATTTTTCCATAAACGTAACCAAATTTTCTATTCTCTAGAAATTGAAATTTTTCAATTTTCTATCTATTTAGCTATTCATTTATTCATTCATTTGTAATTAATTAAAATAATACAATTAATAATAAAATTCTACTTTCAAGATTTAAATATTCGAAATATTTAGCAGTTTGTACACTCTCGCATTTTTATTTTTGCCCGCCCAAGCGAATACGAAATTTCTGTTTTATTCTTAACCTCTAATTTCAGCTTAACGAAAATTCTTGCCCGTTTCGTCGTACCTTTCGCGTTTCGTCGTCGCCGTTTCCTCTAATCAAAGAATCATCGATGTCGTACCATTCGTGCGTTCTCTCGACGGGAATCCTTTCCGTGTAAGTTTGATGTTGTTGGTGTTGGGCTGAGTTCGATCGCGCATCAGTGTAGACACGATTTTTAATATTATCCGGCGATCGAGACGGATTTTGAGGGAACTCGTTTTCCTGAATCGAACGTTTGCCAATGCTTTCGAGAATTTTTCGGTTTTCCATTGCCTGCCGTTGGTTCTGGAGAGCCTTTCGGCGCGCCAGTTCGAAGAGAACTTGGTTTCTTAGGACTTCCATGTTGTTCACGATCGAGAGAGAGTTCGAGCGAAGTCCCCTTTTGTCGGCGGGTGCTTGGCCCACTTCGTTTGAGAGTTCTGCCAATTTCGGTCGCCACATTCTAGGGTAGTGGTCAGGACTGAGATCGTATAGAGATTTCGGGGACGAATCGACGACCTGGAACACCGAAGTACACAAAAATCTGTCAGCCTAATCGTTTCACGATAAAATGCATCGACCCTCCTCTCGATAAACCAACTCGAAGACTGGGACATTTTTGTCCGAACAATAGTTTCTTTTCTGCGAAGCGAAACTCTATTTAATTGAAACGATGATCGGTAAAAAGTGGTGAAACAGCTACGAAAAAGTAAAGTGTAAAAAATCTTGAGGCTTAAACTGGATTGGTTTTGAGTAAATCGATTATTTCGAGTCTGAGGGAATGTGAAATATATAACGCGTGACTGACTGATCGTCCCTGGGCATTGGACGGATGGCTCGTCACTTTTCCAATGCATATTTGATTTTTATTTCTCTCTTTCTCTCCTCGTTTTTTCCTCGCGTAGTCGTTCCCTGAGGTACGCTTTTTCTCTCGTACTGTCGCAGAGAACCGTGATGACATTGTTCCGTCTCCCTTTTTCTGACTGAACTAATTAAATGCGCTCGATCGAGAAGCAAAGTAATTAAAGCGAAAAAAAATAAACAGAGATATATAAAAAAAAGGTAATAACTCTATTCATAATGTAAAAGCAGAGTTCTCTGTGCAGAGTTCTTCAGCGTTTTGTTCGTTATATATTTTTCATTGTTCGAATGTCTTCCTGTTGAAATTCCGTTGTGGGTAAAAAAGGTAAATAAATATGCAGCACAGATTCAAACTCGTTACGAAAAAAACGGACGAAATTTTATTACTTCGTTCTCTTTCTTTTCACGATATTGTCTGACAGTTTTTTAATGAATGTGGAACTTTTTCCCTGATGAAAAATACAGCATGGAGTTACGAATTCACTATTTTCGAATATATAATTACACGTATTATGCAGGAATTGTAAGGTTAGGACTTGACAAAATTCACTTTTTTGGGTGAATAGTCGATAAATATTTTTTCCGGTTTGCGTTTATCGAGATTTGCTTTTAGGTTAATAATTACGAAACTACCGGCTCGTCACGTATCACCGCATCACAATACTTTATTCTCATGCTCCCAATAACGCAATTAGGCTTGAAAAAATACATTTTCTAACACCGTCGTTTATTCATCGTTGAAAATTAGTGCACTGTAGTTCAATCAATATCTCTGGCATTCCACGTTTCGTATACAACCGTTCCGATATCCGAGTCAATATCCGATGGACTCAAATTTTCGTACGCAACATCCACAACAGTCGTTAACGTTCGACTATTCGCATGTACGTAAACACAATCGAACACGTATGCATCTGTCCCCTGGAATCGGCCTTCGCTCGACATCGTTCTCTTTTATACCCTTGTTTACTCATTAGCACCGACTCGAGGGCCACCAAGTGTTCGCGATCACGTTTTCATTTTCGATCGAGGCGACTATTGTTATAATAGATGTCGGATTCACTCCTCTGCTTATTTCGTCATTTTCCCGTTATTTTTCCTTAGTTTCTTTTTTTGTCGTTTTGACGAGAAAACACTCTGATCAGCTTACAAAACGGTTGCGAAAAAATCTTTTCGCAAATTGTCGAATTTGTTTTATTTCGGCCCGCTCACGAAAGACCTCGAAGAGGAAAAAACTAATAATTTGGTTAAAAAAAATGGATGTCATTGTTCTACCTGAAAACCTTTTTGATCGTAGAGCAGCAATCGTTCGGGCTCTAAGCGGAGTCCGTCGATCGACTCCTCGTCCATCTGACCTTCCTCGATCGGAACGTCCCTTCTGCGATACGTCGTGAGCGACACTGGCGACGCCCGCGTCAAAATAATCAAGCCTGTCGTCGTTAGTAAGCTTGCGAAAATCATAATTCGTGTTTCTCGTCAACTATCGGTGAAATTTCTGAAACAAACAAACGTGGAATCGTTCTTTAATTTAGCTAAGATCCATTTAGTAAGATCCAAGTTTTTTTACGTTGTGTAAACGATTTTACATCGAATTATCGATGAACGTCTAATGAGAATCCATACATCATATTGTCGGCTGTAACTAATATTACAGTCGAACGTATGTATAAACACTCGAATACGCGGAATAATGCGGTCGCAATAAACAAAGCCGACGGGCCGGAAACCCAAAACATCGATGCCCGTAGCGTCGATATTGAGGGAACAAATAGTATTTTCCATATTATATATTTTGTGAATATATAATGAAGAGTGGAAGTATGAGTAGGGTGCGGTATCATATTTATTCAACTAGTCGGCGATCAAAATCTGCAAACCGAGAGAAAGGGTTTTGGCTCAAATTCATTAAAATTTTAGTAGGATTTTGTCGTTGTAAATAATTGATGAAACAGTGGTTAGTGGGACTTTAGTTGAAACGAACGTGCCGTTGAGTTCGAATAATTCATGAAAACATCACGAATTTTCAAGTTGGTTAATGCAGTAAGCTAAGCCCGCTTTTCGTGTCCGGCAAAAATGAAAATGCCAAAAAGATTTGACATATTATTTACGAACAAGACAGTCGATAGATTATTGAAAATAACAAATCTTCTAAGTGCTGCAAGCTCCGAGTTCCCTACACGATAAAATCGTCCAAGTTTTCGTGGCACACAGTCGTCACGAGTTTATCAAATTATCCGGCCAAATGGGCAATTAATCGTGCATATCGGACGATAGATTATTAACGCCTGCGGCTAAACGGCACGGGCCACGCTGCATTCGAGGTTTGTAGTACAATGAAAAGCCACTGATATGTTATGCGCATCAAGGTCTCGTGATTTACCGCGTAATATGTGTGCCAGTTATGAAAACAATGGTGTAAAGTGAAACGTTTCTCAAAGTCTAACAAAACCGAGAATTTTTTATCCTCAAACACAAAATCCAATAAATTAAGTGATCGAAGCTTGAATAATAATGCGAGAAGGATAATCGCAACGAATCGTGGATGAATTTAACGTTGTTCACATGAAACGAACGTCATTTCTGTTCGACTTTCGAAGTATTGTTATTATTTTTTTCCTGCTTTGAGCAAACGTCGCTCATGCACGAAACCATCCGCAAATTCATGCAATTTACGTATCGGGTTCGAAATAACAGACGGAAACGAGTACATGAAAATTGAAGTCTGCGCGCGTGAAATTCTGCGAAAGCTGTTGTCTGCGGTGTACGTTGCGGAATAAAATTCCTATTGTCATCTCTTTTCATTCATTTCTCCATAAATCCCATCGGTATAAAACGCGTGCGTATATGATATTGAACTGACAATCCCCATGTACATATTATTTTCAACGATAATATGCGCTCTTTTCCTTCCCCGTTGTTATTGCAAGTCTTCGCGGGGATGATGAAGTCTCGCGTATATGTTCGACGAATGTGCTTCTTCAAGCTTCGCTCGAGATAATAAAACGGAAGAATCTCTTCTCAGATCCCCAGTGCAATTCATCGTGCGATGACAACATTTTGAAACGCGGTGAATTCGTGTCTCGAATAAACAATCGAAAGCTTGGCTGAAATTTTTTTTGTGCTCTTGGAACGAAATGACATGAAATTTTTAGACGAGTTTTTTCATTTTCGAAATTATCGAGCAGCAATCATTTTTTGTATAGTTTAAGACAATCTTAAAATTCAATGAAATTCCCAGTTAAAAAATCCGTAATCGCGGTGAAATAATCAACCACAATGGCCAACAAAAATACGTTTTCGAAATTTACAAAATTTCCAATGAAATTATAGAGAAGATTTTTTTGACAATTTAACATATTCTAGGATCATATTTTACAAAATAAATTGTTGAAAAATCGCTGGAGTTGCGACAGAAATTATTAATTACAAAGGGCAACCGATAGAATACCGAATGAAAAAAAATTTTGTTAATTTTTTAAGGGCTATGAACAGTGTAACATTGAAATTTCAGGTGTTTCTTGTTTATTTATAATTAAAAATTGGTTGGATGGATTTAAATGAAACCTTGTACACATCTTTTGTATACTCAAAAGTACTGGAACAAATTTGTGTAACATTTTTTCCATGGTATTTCTTTGTACAACGGTATGTTGAAAATGGCACCTCTTGGAATCGGCGTTGACCGCAAATCTCAAAAATGGAACATCTCAGGACAAAAAACCAAAAAGATGCTTGAAATATGTGCCATTAGCTATCGCACGACGCAGAGGATTTTCAAAAAATTGTTTGGAAAGCGACCATTTGAAGAAAAAACATCACAATTTTTGCAAATTTCTCAGTAGAAAATTGTTTATAAAAGAAGAAGAAAAAAGTTATGAGAAAACGGTTACATCAGGCTGAAAACATACTTTTTTCTACAAAATGCAATTTGAATCAAGTCGCTGGGATAAAAACTCTTTCCGTTTTGCTGTCACCGCCGATTCCAGGTTATCAACACACCACGGTACAAAAATATACCATTAAAAAAATGGAAAAACAAGATTTTCCAGTACTTCTGAGTATGTAGAAGATGCGTACAAGGTTTTATGTAAATCCATCCAACCAATTTTTATTTATAAAAGAAACAAAAAACACCTTAAATTCCAAAGTTTACACTGTTCACAGCCCTTAATCTCGAGTCGATGGAAAATCATATTTTTCTTAATTAAAAAACAGAGTTTATCGAAATTTTGAAGTGAAAATCCCGAAGATGCTTAAATGATGATTTTTTTCTTGATTACAGGCCGAACATCAAAGAGGATGTTGCAGCAGAGCTGACAACCCGAAAAGTTGTATCAAAAAGGAGGCTCAGCAGCGAGATCGAGCTGTTACGGTGTTCTGATATCGAGCGAGGGTATAATTAGTCGAGGATTTTGATGTCGCTTGGAGTCGTCGACGAGAGAGCAAGCGGCAATAATCGCCATTCCGCGCGGGAGGTTCGTTAACACGACGTTTAATTTGTTCCCTTTTAATTCATGAGAAATCTTTCGGGTTTTCCCCTCTGTTTGCAGCGTTTTCACTGCCGAGCTTTTCCAATTATCACATCGAATGGCACAAGAGAGCGAGACTTTCTGCGGAGGAAATTCATCCTTGTGCTTGGAGCGCACACGCGTCCTCTGCTGCTTGCCATTTGTACCGGCGCGAAGCCCTTCTCGTTTCTCAGAGAGCAGTTTATTCTCACCTGTACGCACCCATATTAATTGAACCGAGAGATACGAAGCGTTGGGCAAGCTCCGTGTGCTCCTCCGGAGCCTCCCGATCGTTATCCATCACTTTTGAAGGAAGAAACACGAAATAATGATATGGGAGATGGGAACGATGATGGATACAGGGAGAGTGAAAAATGGAGAAGTTTTTCTGCGAGGATTTATGAGCCCGGTTACCCTCCGACATTTATTTTTATTATTTTTATTCAAATGATCAAATTCTACTTCCGGAAGGCAGCTCGACCGGGTGTTGGCAACGTTCCTTCGGGCGGGATCATACGCTGAAAGTTGAAAGTTCAAAGGCTCTGAGGGAGCACGAGAAAAACGGATGTTTCATTGTTAAAATGTCCGGCACACGAGATAAAGGCTGAGTCGCGGACTGTACCAGCAACGACGCTCATGTAGTCACGTGAATTATGAGCTCCTCATTGTGCCTTGTTTCCATTACCTGGACCGAGAGAATATTGGATAGCAGCCGCTCCAGGCTGAATCGAAAGGTTTGCGCAGATTTCATCATGAGAAAAGCTAATCGAAGGTGACTGGGGGCTGGCAAAACTGACCCACATCGCTAAACTGGTCGTTCGTAAGCTCGTAAAACGAAGAAAATTGATGAGAGAATGAGGCGTCGAAGGAAAAACCAACAAATTATCTTCGAGCTCCACTGACTCTTGTACGGAGACGAATTTTCGTCTGTAGAGTCTGTATTTCAGGCTATAAATAATCGAAAAGGTGTCAAAAGCATTCGCAATGCCTGAAAAATAATCAACCACTTTCCTAACGAGAATTCACGAGGATCGTTTTAATTGCAGGAACGAGCGGGCTCCGAAGGTCCAAAAGTTTTTTCCACTGAAGCGTCACGTCGATCCGGGCTCGAAGGGACCGCAGCAGCACTCGTAAATCCTCGATATCGAACTCAACGGAAAGTCAAAAACGGTACATGCCCGGGAAGAAAGTCTCGTTAATAAAATATCGAAGATCTACGGAAGCGTGCACAGAGGAAAAAGCTTAGGTGGACCTTGCCTCCGAGCTTTTATCGTACAACGGTAATGAGATTATGAAATTATAATAGGACGAAAAAGAGCACGCGGAAAATGAATGAAGCACTGGAGCGTCTGAACGTCACAAAACCCTGTGCACTTACCAATGCTTTATAGATTAACAGGCAGAGCTAAAAACGATCGTTTCAACGAGATTCTGTCACGTGGACATTCGAGAAGGAGCTGGAAAAACTTGGCGTCGTCCGGATGTTACTGAGGCTCAATTTCCGGAAAAATGTGCCAAAAATTTTGGAGAAATTATTCTTTTCCATCGCCATGCTGAGAGCTCGGAGTTTTCATTTCTAAAGAGAGTTTTGGGCCAAGACTTTCTTGTTTTTCGAGAAGTGTAAAGGAAAACACGCGGCGATGTGACGGGGAAGCTCAACTTTAAGGGGAAAAGTACTCGCAAACTCATGGAAAACAGGGGCAAGATTAATTACGTAGAGATCGTCAGGGAGACGTCGACGTGCCAAAATATGTACGGGGGGAAGCGAAATTCATCGCGAACCAGGCCAATATTGCGAGGAGCTGTTTGTGTTTTTCTTCAATTTTCGAAGCTCATCGTTTACCTCGTAACGTTTGAATTCCTTCAATTTATAATCGAATATCCAAATTCGAAAACTTTTCAACCAGAAATAACAATTTTCCATTATCGGGTGTAGTCCGAACGAATTTTCTGCCCGAAGAAATTGAGGGCGTTTTGTTTCCCTGCCAAAATTTGTGTTCGTTTGTTGCCTCTCGTTTGGCAGAACGGAAACGAGCGATGTCAATGTTTACAAAGTCGAGGAACGAGCGCCTTTTTCAAACGATTTTATCTTCCATCAAACTTCATTATCAACTTATAAAAATTTCGTTCAACACCGGGGAAAGAGCCTCGGAAAAAAGAAAAACTTGAGAAATGCATTTTTTTTACAAGCTTCTGCCGAATTTCAACATTTTCTTTCCCCATTTTAATTGGCTCGCACAGTTCTTCTAGTATAATCTTTATCGAAAAATCAATAGCTTCATATATTTCGCTTGGCTCTGTTAAACGAGATGGAAGTTTAGAAGAAGTTCATTAATATATCAGCCTCACTCTCCGCTAATGGCTCGACCACGTTCAGCAGAGATTACGAAAGTACATTTCGCTGTAATGAATGAAAAGAAGGGATTACTCATCGGGCAAAATGCTCGACGGATGGAGGTTCGTTTAATGTGTTTAACATGAAAATTTGTTGATGAAACACGAGAAAAGTTGCGGTTTGGGATGATCGTGAATCACCGTCGTAACTTAGTAACCGCCAGAAACCAAGTACGCGCATGAATTTATAAACCGAATGGATTTCCATTCGCAATTTGCGAAAGCTGAAGGGAAACTCTCAGTCTCGCGTCTTTCAATCCTCCCTTTCTTTCTCACTGCCGCGGTGAGGGTAGAAATAACGCGGAGGAAATGAAAACGTCAGGGGAGAACTGTCCGCGAGTTGCACGCTGTTAAACAGGTTCATTGGTTCACGAAGGAAAGTCGAGCAGACTCAAGACAAACCGAGGAGATGAAAGAGAGCGAGTTGAAAAACGTTTAAGCTCCAGATACTAATCGTTTTTCATGCTGCACTAGCTTGGCTTATTATTTTATAAAACAGATGGCCAGATTGCCTTGTTTTTTCGCAAGTTTCAATCGTTTTTTTC
The DNA here is from genome assembly GCF_019457755.1 of Venturia canescens. Lineage (NCBI taxonomy): Eukaryota > Metazoa > Arthropoda > Insecta > Hymenoptera > Ichneumonidae > Venturia > Venturia canescens. The sequence continues at coordinate 3,824,162 of NC_057423.1, read as the reverse complement.
CTATTCTTCAATCAAACACGAAAACAATAAAATGATGTCGGGTCAGGCTCGACTTTCACGGCTGGAAATGATGCTGGAAAACGATTGAAACATCATTTTCGATTATAATTTAATCCCTCGAAAAGCCATTCGATATTTAATCAAATCGACGATGTTTCAGGTACGAGAATCAGGCGTTTTCCATGGGGCAGGCTTGCTCACGAAATAGTATCATTTTCGAGAGTGCCTACTGGATTCTGCATGGTATGTGCGATAGGAATGTCAAGGGCTGGGATGGAGCGCAGGTGAATATGGCACGAGAGAGAGAGAGAGAGAGACAGCTCGACGAGCACACTAAAGTAAGAGGGTGTGAAGCATAAGGGGGAAGTTGAGTGTGCAGGATGAGGAATGGCGAGGAGGCCACATTGACTCCCCCCTAAAGCGACTGAGGGGTTGATGAGCCGAGTTAAACTCCTGGTAAGGGCTTATTAACGTTTCTCTCACGTTCTAACCACTAGAGGCACCGCTTGCGGAGATTAAATACCTCGGGATTAACCATTCATGGGCTCATGTTTGAACGAACGTGTAAAGCTTTGAATCTCATGTGTTTCAGCACGTTTATCGAGGACTTTAAATGCTTCGTGATGCCAAAAGTCACTGGGACGATTGCAAGGAGTCTCGTTTCGTCTGGAATTGCTCATTTTTTTCATGCTTCCTTTTATTCATCGAAATCGACGATCGAAGCAAGGAGCCGCCCGAATTTGAAAAATTCTTGGAAGCGATCGCAACGACGATCGAAAAATATTCGAAAAGCTCAATGAAGCCGATGAAAGTTTACCCAGAAAGCCCCATACGCGACCGAGAGGACTGCGAGAGAAAAACATTTACTTTGAAATTGAAGCTGGAAATCTCCGGGCGACATTACGCCGGCACATACTCGAGCTTTACTACTTCATCCAACGAGTGTAAGAATACCCTTTAAAATCTCAGTAAACCAGAGTATATTGGAAATGAAAATCATTCGTTTAAACTATTTTTCAAGAGTATTCAACTCACAAACGTTGATTTTCTACTTTTGTCAAGGTACAATTATTCCTTGGAAGCTTATTGAAAATTCGATAAAAATGTGAATTATTTTATGCGACTTTCAGATGAAACATGCCATTCGAAGAGATTCTTTGATGCATTCGGTCATTCACGAATTTTATCCTTCAGCAACGACGCGGAATTGGAACAAGATTTATTGATGACATATTTGAGGAAGGAGGAACGAAGACGAGCGAGCGAACACCGCGATTTCCACCTGTTTCTTCGACTCTTCCCATTTATTCTTACTCAACCAAGAATTATTGAGAGAATTACGTCGTGTATTCGACATGACACTCGACCCGATCCGCGGTATCCCACTCCGGGAAACAACTCTTGGAAAATACTTTATTATTTCCGCCCTCGCGAAGCAAAGTCTACGGAAAAACTGATATGTACGCAGGCTACAGAATAATATTTAAAAGCGAATAGATAAATTGAGGAAATAATGAAGTTCGCTGATGCAGAAACGAAGGCGTGGGTGAGGAAAATGTTATTTAGAGTCTCGACCTTCCAGGGAACGAAGATGCAACGTTACGGGACCTTTTTTCTGATAATGCAGAGCACAAAGTGAAGGTCGAATAAAAATATCAGTCTACGTTCATTCCGGACTTTGAGATTTCTGTCCACGAAATTAATCGGAATCGACGAGATGCAGCGTTTCCGAGTTGAATATTGCGAATGAAATTTGATGCGAGCGGAGAACCGAGGTGACAAAAAGTTACGTAAAAGTTCAGTGGCACTTTTGCACGGTGAGTTCGACACCGAACTGGCCATTTTTTGTCGACGATTGTGAACAACGCGCGAGCAAAGTTGGGCCGCATGTTCCTTGTAATTAAAAGCCTGTGGATACTCACAAAATTTTCCAACATTTTCGATAAACCGTCTCCATTTTAAACAACTCATTGGAGAATGGAAAACTGGACAAATTTTCTCGTAAGAATATTTCTATTACGATTCGTAATAAAAATTCGAAATACTGTAACGACGAGTCGAACTAATTCACCGTTTCGTACGCTCCGTTTACGAAGTTTTCCCTCGACTTTGTCGAGTTATTCGAACGACGCTAGTACGCGACGCGTGACGGCGTGAAAAAAGGAGGTGGAAAAGCTGTGACAGCTCGCCAGTAGGTACGAGGAGACTCGATCACAGACGAGATCAGTATTTCTATGGACTCGTCGAGTCTCGTCCTAATAAAAATTGCTTAATGTAGCGTGAGCCTCGACCGGGTGAAAAAATGGAACGGGAAAAAACACGAAGAAAAAACGTCGCTATTCCAATGTATAACATTTTTGAACTCAGGAGCTCTCGCATTCGTCCGATGACGAGCACTTGTTGAATCCCATAATATACGTCGTTAGATCGATCCACGTTATTCTAACTCCAGCTCGTTTGCTGCTCAATGTCTGTTATATGGAGATCAGAGGCGCTCGTTATTACTACAATCTCCCAGTTTTATTCGATACGCTAAGAAGTCTGCAATATCAAAATATGATCATAATTAAAGGCGTTTTTCTTCAGGGCTTATGATACTCATGAATTTTCATGAAAAGTAATGGCTTCGTCCGAACTCTCGACGTTATTTCGCGAGGAAAATAAGTGGATGCGAGCTCCTGGAGCATGTCGTAAGATCTTTTGTTTGTAGAGGAACGAATAAGTCATTTTTCGACTCGAATTATGTGTTAAGAAAATCTAAATAATTTCGAAATGTTATAATCTCTAATCGACAACTTTTTTTTTCAGATACTATCGCGGGTTGATAAAAATGAAGAAAGATGGAAACAATCAGTGATTCTGGCTTGGCTGGTTCCCCGATTTCAAATGCCAGGGAATGGCTCTTCGAATTAAATCGGCCTCGAGGTTCTTCAGAGAACAAATTTTCTTGGGTTTCGACGAGATGCATTTTCGTCCATTGACAGGGGCTTACAGTGACCAGGACAACGTTTACTCTGATGTAATAAAAAACGTGATTCGAGACACGTTCGAACTTTGAAGATGTTCGGTATCGAAGGTTCTGTAGATTGACAAGCCGCTGTGTATTGCAACGCGAATGAAAGCTTCGCAATTGCCTTGGGCGAGGCGATCTCTCCGGGCGATCCGGCTCAGCTTTCGTTTGACATCGAACTCTTTTCAGCTCTTTGATAAACCTGCTCTCGATTTGTGTTCGATATCGATACAGGAAATGAAGTACGAGTCATGCGACAAAGGCTGTTCACTCGATTATTAGATTTATAGAAATTCTATTGAAATGAAGTTGCGCGGAATTCCATATCGAGCGTGATAGCTTCCGAGGCATCACTCATGCGCTATTTTTTCGCAGGACCTTTTCGCTCGAGAATGAAATTCTCAACAAAATCGAATACCGACATTTTTTACGTAGAATCGATACTTTAGCGAGGGAGTTCGATCGAAGTTAGATCTCTCACGGGCTCGATATATCTAAATTCTAGAGCCGAATGAACTTTCGAAGTCGGAGATATATCGAGCTCGTCATACGAAAAAATTTGTGCACAGCATGCGGAGTCAACGTCCCCTTTCGCAGGCTTCAGCTCCTCCGCGCTCAACTATTTCTCTGTGAAAAACTCTGACGGATTGCTTAATTGACCCTCCACAACATCCCTGCGGAGAATCGCCCTGAGCGTTCTAAACATTTCCTGATTTAATTGCTAATCAGTCTCGATACGGGGCTGTGAGAAATCGATTGTAAAATCTCCACCCCGAGGCAAATTTCCTGTTGGCCTTTGTGAAGCATTTTTGTGGGTGATTCACGCAGTTTTTTGCCAGTTTTCCATTCAACGCTTCCTCATGGAGTCTCGATGGGGCGTGCAATTGCATCGAAATTTCGGTAGTTTAAGCCGCACTAAAAATGCCTACGACTCAGTTGGCTTCGGGAGGAAACGACGACCCACTTTCCATGGCAAATACGAAAAATATTTCTGAAAACTAAACAATTTTCATTCCTTTCGTCCTGCTTCTCTACATTTTACCGAAAAAAATTTAAAAAACACTCGCTTTCGAGACAAATGCATAAAAACGAATGAATTCGAAGCTCGCGCTTGGCCATTGAAATAAAACAATCTTTTCGTTCTCATTAATCGGACCTTCCGACCCCAATTTTGAGGGAATCAAGAGATTCGATAAAGAAATAAAAACTCGTTAAATACTGATAAACTTTCGCGTACGATAACGGGAGCCCATAAAAACCCAGCCACGCCAACATCCACTTTAATACACTTCTCACCATTGTGATTCTTGAAAATGGCATTTTTTACGACTGAAAATGCATTTCGAGGCCCGGCGCGGATTCAACGTTCCAAATACGACTCTTCTCCGAGCTCGTGATTCTTTGACGCAATTTTTTCGACTTTCTTCATTAGCAAATCAAAGAAAATAACAAATGGAAATGAAATTCGAATTCGAGTTACGCAACAATATTTAGTCGAACAGATAAAGCACTTTATTTTGTCACTGCGTTCACCCTTGACACTTGAGACTCGTTATATTCCACCGTTATGTCGTTCATCAAGAACTTTATGTTAGTAGCTGGCATCGCTGCAGCTGATAGATAAAATGATGTACACACTCGCCGTGCATCTACGGAGTGAAATTGGTAGGAAAATGGAGCCCGGAATTCTCAAGATTTTCAGTTGAAATACCTGTTTGAGAAAAGCGTCGTTGCGTAAACGAGAAAGATAAAAAATTCAAAATTTCTCAACGCAATGAACGAAAATCGTGAAAGTTTCAGGAGGTTTTCAAGAAAAAGTTACCATTTTGAGGGATTCATTTCTACCGTTTTTTTCGATCTCCTTTTGTTGCACAAAAATTAGCCTTCTCACACAAAAAAAAGTTTCAACCCCGCATTTGTCAGCTCGGCAAGAAAATTCGTGAAAATAATTGAAGCTCGGTCGATCGAGTGTCACAAAAATGACAGGGCTCGTCCACGCCTCGGGCGAATCGCATTGATAGGAAAATAAAAAACGAGGAAAAACATGAGGAACGAAGAAAATGAAATTTCTCATCGATTCTGACGTAAGGCTCGATGTTACGGAAGTCTCGAAAGAGTTTTCATTTTATACGACTTTAGGATGCGAAGAATCCCGATATTTTTTTCCCCACTTCCATGACATATTGTTTATCAATATTTATATATTTCCGCTTCCTCGTCTTATGAAACGTCCGGTGGCTTATTTCCCCCCCCCCCCCCCCCCCCCCCCGCCCCTCAAAAAGCCACTGGAAGGAAAAACAGTTCGAGAAATTCCACTATCGATGTAAACTCACTTATACACGGTCTGCGTATGACTGCGCTGCTAGATAACGGAAAACATAAATTGGAATCCCGTGAAATCGAAAACTCGAGTCTTGCCTTTGATAAGGTGCACAGGAAGTCTCGCTCCGCCCAAACATCCTGAAGCTCTACGACAGGAAACCTTGGCAAATGCATGTGGCGCGCGCTTGTTTGTGGAAAAATAAGAAAAATTCTTCCCCACTGTACGGGGGAGCTCCGTGAAAAATGTCGCGATTTCTCGTCAATTTTTCGTTTCGGTAAATCCCACGTGGAGAGACGACGAAAAAATCGATTGTTTCGAGGAACTTGCTGAGTGAAATTACAAAGGCTTTTTTGATCGATCGGTCTGACGAATATGTCACTTCCATTCTTTACTCACGAAGAGTGGCTCCGTTTCGTTGTTAGCTTGCTCCTTACGCGTGCGTTAATCCGGCCAAAATAGAACCCCGTTCGAAGGAATGTGCGAGGAACGAGCCGTAATCTGAATTCAAATCACTTCCTCGCCCCTCCCGGGGAAGGAGATTCCAGGAGCCGATTATTTCTGGGGGCGGAGAAACTGACATTCGCTATTGAAGTCTGGGAAAATGACGGCGCTACTTATTTTTGGGGGTCAGCGCGACTCGATCGGTTTTAGATCGAGGATTTTCGAAAGTCGCTAATTCCATGGAATTACGTTGCAACACATTTGTGAAACTCGATGTTAAATTTAGCGGATGTGATTGACTGCGGGGACAAACGGAAAATATTTATTCCAGTAACGCACTGTCAAATTTTCAATATTTTGCGAAATTTTCAGTTTTGTAGTAGTAAATATTGCAGATAGTGAAATTTACGGTACGTGTACTAAAAGTTACAAAATTTTTAGTCCATTTTACGTTGCCCGAGTGCGCAGGTATCGATCTCTCGATTCCGATTTCCGTGGCACACTAAATCGATGATATTTCGAAAATTATTGTATTATTTTTCTATTCGTTATTCTTCTATTCTTCTATCTTTTATTATATATGAAAATATTAATTATAACATTTAAGCGAATAGTAGATTATTTGTTTTTCACGAACAAACAAGATATTTAAAAAAAAACTTTCGTGGTGGTCAATCAAAAATATGAATGTTTATAAAATAAGAACTTGAAAATAAAAATTTAAGGGAATCAATTGAATTAATTTAAAAAAAAAATTAAACACTGAAAATGAAAAATTTTTAAATATAAAATAAAATAGTGATTTTTATACAAATTATTTAAATATTTTAAATTTGATAACAATTTTTTCTTTCGTTTAATAATTGAAATTGTGTATTTATGTTTAATTTTAATTAATTAGTTTATTTCTTTTAATTTGATTTTTCCGTGTAATATTTTGAAATAATTATTGAAATCTTCAAAAGTACGGCACCTTTAACCCGACATTTCTTTTAGACGTACTTTTAGACGTACTCCGGTAAAAGTGCCTACTTTGAACAATGAATATTTCCCATCGTAATATCGTGAATTGCAGCTCGTCGCCGCACTGTCGTTACTGGACGGTAATTTTTCAAATTTAATTACCTCCGTGCGAAAAATCTTTTTTGATTGCAGTTAGTTCAAGAAAACGAAGACAGGCGAAGCCCCCACATTTTCGTTCAACCGAATTTTTCCCCATGAACGACGTATTTTCTCAGTTTACGTCACCGAATTGGGTCACGAAATATTTCGTTCGTTCGTCAGTTCCTAGTCGATGAAATATTTGTAGAAAAATGTAAAAATAGAGGGTTGAGAGTCGGCGATTGAGCCTCGAGCCGAGCTGGAAAGAAAGGCACAGAAATTTGATGGAACCCAAGGAAGGAAGGGAGGAGCGCTTTTACAAATTCTCATTCCTCGCGGTCCCTTTGGCACGAGGTAACCGGGAAACCGCAATCTCGATTCCTTTGACGCGAAATGACTTCCTGCCGAAGCAGCACGAGGCGTTCGTGTGCTTCTTCCGGTCGCGTTCCTGACGCGCTGTTCTCTGTGTTCTTCCGTTGCGTGCGCGCGAATGCGAGCTCCGGCAGTGGGCGAATGGGCTCTAGTGCTTTTGCGGTGCTGGTTTTGTGTGTGCCATGGGCCAACATGCACTCGGAGCTCCTGGTCCAGCGATGTGCGACGTAAAATTGAAACTTCTTACGAGAGGAAAGAGCGCGAAGATGGCAAATAAGACATTTTCCAGAAGGAGAACGACGGAGAGGAAAAAGCTGGGAATAAGCACCCCGAGGGAGAAAAATCCCAAAATATTTCAATCTTCGACGGACCTGCCACTCTTCCTGCTCCGAGCGGAAGAAAAAACACGCGGAATAGCGCCACCGATAACCGACACAGCAGAGGGCTCATCACTCGAGGGTCTCTCAGACCCTGATTCGTGGACTCGTCAGTGACGAGATCCTGGGATACGTTTCGAGGGAAGGAGACAATTAAGGAGGGTGAATCACAAAATCAAAATAATCAGAATTTGATCAAATTTGGTGATAACGTTCTTTGGCATCAAGTATACAAATACAATTTTTTTCAAATTTTTTTACCACGTGGCTATCGAATAATTGAGCCTTAAATCGAAGTTCTTATGCACGAGATGTATAACTGTATGCTTATGCACGTGAACTTTAGTGTTCAATTACTCGAGAGCTATGTGGAAAAAATCTAAAAAATTCATATCGTCTCATATATTTTTAAGGAGGAGTCCCGCGACAATCGACATTAGACGAACTTGTGATTTTTAAATGATAAACTTTCATATGGATAAAGGATTTAATAGGTTACCGAAGATTATATCAAGAAATTTACGATCAAAAATAGAAACATAACACGGCGTCTTAAGAGAAACCCATCCCGCCAACACTATGATTGCAGAATTCATTTCCTTATCGATTAGATATAGTTTATGTTAAAATCGCTCCTCATAGATTATATTATAAAGATTCCAATGTGACCATAAAAATAGAGGGCCATCGACTCATTCGAAGAGAATTTTTAAAATAATCTCGATGAAAACTCAGAAAATGGCAGGAGATCGACTGCCATGAAGTGGCTCGATATATACTTGGCAACGTTAAGAATGTATACTTTTCGTGATAGCCGGCCAGTTTGGAGGCCAGGACATCTTTCGACTGTCAGGTGAGAAGAGAACCGATATATTTATATGTACATATTGAAAAACCGAGTCAAATAAGCAATCATAAGATATTTCTAATAATAAATTATTAAATATGATCTTGTATAAATTTATACGAATACAGTTTAAATTGCCCTAAGATTTATTCAATACAGAAAACCTTTCTTATAACCTGTTTTATTTCGACGATTAATAAATAGTCATTTGACCATAGAGTCGCGCGAATCATTTTGAAATTCTTTATATTCTTTTTACCATGGTTTAGCATGGCAGCATTGTATCGTCGCGGTCCACCCCCCTTAAGGCGCCCGAATTTACACGCCGAGGAGCCCGTGAGCTCATTTTTTTATGAGGCTTCAGTCGAAAAGGGTTGAGCCTGAAACGAGTGATGCTCGTATCAATGACAACGGAACGTAGAAGGATCCCTACAAACCGGAAGTGCCTTTTGATTAATTATCGTTCGAGCATTACGGAGCTTGATGAATTATTATCCGGGGAAAATCGTGTATGAATGACTGGGGGGGAAGCGTAATTGTCGATGCTCCAAAAGTGCGGATTTCCAAGCCGAAAATTTCCGGATCCCACGGAGCCGGGGGGTGCCGCTTATCTGCGGGATTCAGAAGCTCATTTTCACGAGGGAATGAAAACTCGAAGATATTTCAATGAGAGGGTCCCCATTTGGTGCTAATACGATTGATAGCCTCGATGGAATTTTTTAAAAAGATCAATTTGTTCTCTCACATCCTCGCGAGTTCTGAAAAGGGTGACCTCTGTGTATAGTCTCGTCAGATATAACACCGGTGCGGAGTCGTCGATGGGACAACTCAAATGTCAAACGACTCGGAGGGCTTTTAGTCGAAAAATCCTCGCTCGGAAGATCCTCGGGCGAGATTCGCCAACGGGTTATTTCGACGTCGTATATAAAGCGTCTTAACCTTTCGGCAGCACGTCGGATGGCGAACTTCGTTCCTTCCGGCCGAGGCGAATAAACACGTGAAAACCTCGAGAAACCTCGGGCTTCGCTCTCACTGTAAAAAAATGAAAAATCTCGAAATTCACGTGCGAGTTCCTCGAGCACTTTCTCTAAATTCTGAGACGAAAGCGTCCTCAATCATTTATCTTTCTCCGACGAACACTTCGTCAAAATTCGCCAGCCCCGCTATTTCCGAGACCTTCTCTCCGCACCCGAGTCTCTCCCTCCCCCGGATTGACTCACCGTTCGTCGATTATAGAAAAGCATGCCTGAGGACTTTTATCTTCAGAAGTTCACGATTTATCCGCGACCTGTAACCCCCGAGCCGAGTTTTCCGATCAGCCCCTGAAGGCTCGCTCGAATCTGATATCAACTTCCGACGCGTCCGCCGCGGACGTAACAGTTTGACATTTACCATCACCTCGGCATCCCGACAGCCTCACGGCTAATCCGTTTTGTGACCGCTAGTTTACCGAGAACGATCTAACTAGCTTCTGATCGGCTGTGTGTACGCAACGACGAGCTAATTCATCGATATATGCACAGTTACAGACCATTGATGCGATCCCGACGACGTATATTATGTTATGTAATAATCACCTTGGACGTATCCCATCGAGAGTAGGAAAGCCACTTGACTTTATTATTATTTGAAATCTTTCTGTTTTTTTAACGATCGTTGCTCCCCTTCATTTTTCATCGTCCATCATTCTTCGGATTGTCTCTCACGTGATCGCAATAACTAAGAAACTCTTTGAATTATATTTGAAATGCTGATGACGCGGAAAAGGGCCGAGATGCAGAAACGTTGCGAAATAAAAGTTTTCTTTTTTCTTCTTTCTCTGTACAATAACTTACTTGTCTTCTCTCTCTCTCTCTCTCTTGCTATTTCTTACTTTTGCATGAAGCTGTGTAACCAGAAGCTCGCGAGGATCTCTTGGGGCGTTAAAACTCAGATTACGATTGTTCCTCGCTCGTATACATGAAGATAGGGAAAGAAAAATCTTTTGTTACTGGGGTTTGGTCGTGAGAGTGCTCCGGATGTATTGCTCCGAGGGTTTCGATGAACTGCGAAAAAGCTTCTCGACTATAGAGCCGAGCTGTATTGGCTTTCAGGGCAACACTTTTCTTAGAATCGCTTCATTTCTTATCGACGCACGCAATTTTTCAAATTCTATTTACCACCATTCTTACAGCGGGTTGTTGAAATTTAATTTTATTTGCTCATCAAGGTAGCTTATGTACACAAATCAAATTTTAAGGGGGTCTTATTGGTTATTGAGATAACCGTGTTTAAATATGAAGAAAAATGTACGGATTGCAAGAACCATGGGCAAAAAGTCGTTTATCTTTCCAGTTAAGGGTGAATGATACAAAAGTCGAAATAATTATAAATTGATCAAATTTGGTATAATGTTCTTCAACATCAAGTGCGAAAACACAAATTTTTTCAAAATTTTCTTCTGTTTAGTTATCAAGTAATTACGCATTAAAGCAGATTTCTTATGCCCGGAATGTATACCTATATATATATGGAAACGCTATGCTTATACACGTGAACTTTAGTGATCAATTACTCGATAACTGTACAGAAGAAAAATCTTAAAAAATTTGTATTGTCAAATTTGGCACTAAAGAATATGTTCACCAAATTTTATAAAATTCTGATCATTTTGAATTTTTTTATGTTTTTAGCATGGTTTAGCATGGCAACATTGTATCGCCTGTGCAATATATCCTTAACGAATGAAGGCTTTGTTAGTGATAAAGATATATTACGTTAAAGATTGAACGAAATTGGTAATGAGCACTCGTTAACCTGACATTTGCTCATTTCGGCATTTTGTTTCTTCTTGGCTTGGCCCATTCGTCTCATGGCTTTCTGTCTTTTTATCGACACTTTTTTCTTCATCCATTCCCCCTTGTGTTTTCCCTTTGCGCTCTCTACTGCGATTTTTGACATAAAAACTGTAGTATTTTAGCCAGGGACGAATGAAATTTCGGGTTCAGTCAGTGATGGATCCGCGTATAATTAATGTCTTGTAATTTTATTCGCCAAAAGATGAGTTGGAAAAATTTATTTACAATTTCGAATAAATAACTCTGACATTAATTAAAAGTGATTATATTATTAATCAGGGAGTAAAACTCGATCCAATTTAGACATAAAGTATTTTTCTCCAGATTAATCGCTAATTGGCTGATCGTTTTCGGTCGAAAATGTATTTACAATTTCGAATAAATAACTTTGACATCAATTAAAAGTGATTATATTATTAATCAGGGATTAAAAATCGATCCAATTTAGACATAAAGTATTTTTCTCCAGATTAATCGCTAATTGGCTGATCGTTCTCGGTCGAAGTCTCTGTGAAAAGTCGATCCGCAAATTTCTAATAGTTTGACGAAAAAAAAAATCGAATTGTCAAAATCATAATTTTGACAATTCCTCCATTTTTTGCTGACATCATAATCGGAAACGAAACTCTCCACCGTGTAATTCGATTGACGAACGACCTTCGTTAGCATTCGTATCGAAGATTTATGCCGCAGATAACCGGCTAATTTTCTGTGACAATCAAAGGGACACTTTTCCATGCATTTTACATGAAGAATGTGGCATTAAGGCCCGATCGTCGAGCCCTTATTCGTTTTCGCGCCTCGTTGGCCATTCCGACTCGCAGGATATTCCGATCGGCCGAGGCTTTATTCCCCTGATAACGTTCTACAAGTGGGATTTCTATTGTGATAGCGTCGTGAGTAAAATACGATAAAATTTGTTTTAACGTGGAATACACAATGATCGATTTTCGCCGGCTTGTTGGATGGAATTTTTCTCATCGCGAGTGAGCTTTTCAACGGGAACGGAAGACTCACATTCGCGGAGCAAAGTGCAGTTACAACGGAGAGCCAGAATATTTTGAAAGGATGAAAAAAAATTGTGCGGCTTTCCGGCGAGGAATCATTGGAACGAGGAATTTTTTAAATTTCATTGAAACAATAATCAAATATTTGTTCATCGCGTACTCCGTCCGCGGAGCACATACGTCATTGCTAATTCGACGAGGGGAGGGCTGGAAGGTCGCAAAGGAATAACGATACGTTGGCAGTATTGAGTCCGCGCGAGGAGTATTTCGCACGGATTGTCACACATTCGGACGAAGATATTCGATTAACGCGGACGGAAGATGCGAGGGGAGGGGGGGAAATTGATTGAAAACGCACTCGAAAGTTGCCTCGAGTGTAACAGATGCATCGAATCGTGTCACGCTAATTCTTTATCAGAAACGAACTGAAAGTTGGACAAAGTATTTTGCTGCTTCGGATATTGACGAGGGATGAGAGTGAAACACTATTTCTGTCGTTAAATATTCACGCACCCGCGGAAAGCCCGAACGAGGACGAACAATCGAGGGGGTTTTCCATTAATTTAATGGCAAATGCCACTTTTGGGCTTTGATTAAATTTTAATTCAGAAAAAATGATTGCCGAGCTTGTGCGAAGTGAACAAAATGAAATTGGATTTCCCTCCCCTGCGATTTCGAGGGTCATCGAACCGCGTCAACACTCGAGGTGACGAATGCTCACTTTCGCGGAGAACATTTCGTTGCAGCCAATATTTTAATTGAAAAAAATGAAGGGAGAAAATTCGTCGTTTCATTACTCACGGCAAAACGTTCTCTCTTCGCCTCAGGCCCGATCGTTGCTTTCCTGCTTCCTCTTATCCGCTCTTTTTCCCCTGACGATTGAGCCGTCGAGGAAACGAAATCTTCGCTGTTCCTGTTTCGAGAGCACGAGAAATGTTCCACCTCCGCGAGAGCTACTGTTCTCAATCTCAGCTCCCGAGGTTCAATTCAATCGAGACTTTTATTTCGTTGCAAAGTTGTTTTATTATCTTTCGATCGAGTTTCGCCGAGAAACTTTTCAGAGCTGTTAGATGTTAAAAAATCCCCAGGTGCCTCGGCGCCCGAGATTTTAATCGAGATTAACGGCAGCGATGGATCTTTTTGTAGATTCAAACTTGATTATTTAATCCCCGCTTCACAGGAGGATGGGATATCCGCGAGGGGGAGAGAGAGCGAGAGAAAAGGGGAGATCAAAACCCAACTTCGAGCATTCTTATTTCTCGATCAATTAGAATCTTAAGAATGTTTCTTTGCAAATTCAAACTTTATTTCACAACTATTCAAATTTCGAGAGTTTTTTTCTATTTCTCCTTCAATTTATTAATTTATTTTATGATTTATAAATTTCGAAAATAATTACGTTCAAAAAATCTTCGGATCGATTGCTCTTTATCGAATTTATTCTTTTCCACCTCACGGAAAGGATCGTTCCCAGTTTCCTAAAATTTTTTCCCTCCTCTCGTACGATTTGCCCGCTTTCGTCAATTATTTTTCCCCTTTTTTCTCTCTCTTTTTGTATTTGCCGAAGTCGACCAGAAGCGCTTATTATCTGAACTTAATTTTTGCACGTTCACCAGGTCGCGTGTTGTTCAACACTGTTGAGTGTACCACCGGCGTGTGACGTCGTCGCGATCGTGCCCGTGAGCTTTTATAGCGCGCCTGCCAACTCGCCTGGCTTGCCCTGCGACGAATCACTCTCCCTCTCGCTCTCCTCTCTCCTCGCTCCGTCTCTTTCCCTCCGACTTGTTCTACCATTGCGTTGGCGCCTCTCATAAACAAGTGTTTAAGCAAATCCTCGTCTTTTCCGCTCAGATTACCTTCGAAAACGGAGGGCATCGAATGTTTCGATAAGTTATCATTTCCACATCATTTTTCCACGCTTCCCACTCGAATTTCTTCACATCGGCAAAATTTTTCGAATGTTTTCACCACTGACGCGAAGCCTTCGACATGGGGCGCGTTGGACCGATGAAACCCGGAAATTTTCTAACGTTGAACGAACAAAATAGTCCTGAGACACGCGATCTCGTACAAACTCCAAAAACCCCATCGATAAACTTGCCAAAATTCTTCACTCCTGCGTTGAAGTTTCGCTGCTTTCAAGAATTTCAAGTTTTCGAGTTAATTGTGGAAGCTTCTCCGCTTGAGATTGAAAGAAAATGGGGATCGAGTCGTCGAGGGTGTCGCGCCGAAAAAGACTGCGCTGACTTTCGCGAGTGTGAGTGGGCTCCGCTTTCGGGAACTGCACACACCTGTTGCACCTGCTTAAACTGTCCCGTTGATTCTGGGATTGTCACGTTATTTCGGACACGGCGAGCGAGCGTGCAACGCTGATTTTCGACCGAGTCGGGTACCGCGATCGGAATGAAAGCGACAAATGTGCCGAGGGGGGGGAGCCGAGGTAGAATTCTCGATGGAATTCATCGTGGTTGATTGAACTCCAACGGAAAACCGAGCTCGAATGAATCTATGAGAAAGTCGGCGATCGACTTGGATCTGAGGAGCTGAATTATTGGAGGATAAAAAAGGAAAAAGCTCGAGAGCGTTGCACGATTGTGTTGAAGTCAAAGACTCTGTTTGACCCAGTTCAATGCAGCACCGCAACGACCCCCTGAAACGCTCGCAACACTTCCTTCCGATGCGACAACGAGAAATCTCTGTTCGCAGCTCGAAGGATCATTACTCAGTTATTATTGACCTTTGCTAAATTTTCAGCGAGTCGGACTATTCGTACCGAGGTTCCACTCCGCTGGGGCAAGTGTGGCGGCGCGTCTGACAGCACTCGCCTCGTACTACTGCGAATCGTCATCATTTTTTTGTGTCTTTCATTCACGCTGGACTCGAAAGTCATTATTTTCCGTTACGAACTTATTTGACCTTATTTTCTCGCTCGTTATGTCGGGGATTAGCAGTCTAAATCCGTGCGAAAAATAACGCAAAGCCGTTGGAAGTAACTCATTTTTCGTGATTCCAGCTCCCGCTGAACAAAACCCATCAATATTATTCAATGTCGAAGAAAACTCATCCGTTTCCTCGTCCATGCCGAATCGACGTTGTCAAATCCCTTACAGAAAACTTGTGTAATACCTTGAATTACGTTTTTCGCGCGATTCACCAGCACTCGGCGCCGTAAATTGAGGTCATTACCACCCTCGGATGTAGAACACGAATTCCATTTTCTAGTTGGAAAGTTAGCACAGCTTGCCTACGTCAGTGTTCCTGCGCCCCGCGTTCTCGAGGGCTCAACCGTAACCGGATTTGAAAAAGGTGAAAAAAAATCTTTTTTTCAAGCTTCTCGAAAAATTTGCCATCATAGTTTTTCTGGCGCGGAGTCTTGATTCTTGGAATTCCCGTTGACCGTTGCCAAACCGACGACATTCCTTCATACGCTTATTTATTAACAATAAACCTATAAATTGTCGTTTCAACACTCCTCGAAAGCCAGATACATTTCAGATCTTTACCACGCGCGCGGAAATGATCCAACTACCTTCATAAATTTATTGTGCACTTTCAAGTTCGAGATTACACGTGATTTATGATGGAAGATAACGAATTTCAATAATGTTGAATCGTCGGCGTAACATCAAGAGAAAAATTTACGACCAACTGCCTGATCTTAACCCCCCCCCCCCCCCCCCCCTCGAGTATTATTTTCTGTCATCCACTGGTTCTGTCCCTTCGGATTTCATATGTCACGATATTCCATTGTATACAGCGAGCCGAGCACGGTATTACATTTTCTAGAGAGTCTTCACTGGGGTACGTCTGAGGGGAATATTCGTGTGGACTGATTTACATTTAGATTGTTGTATTTCAAATTAAAGCCCTGTAGTTTAAACTTTTGGGATTGCGAGCTTGATATTTTGGGATCATTGGAACGTCGGGCTCGTCGAATCGGACTTTATTTCTCACTGTTTCGTCACTATTTTTCTTCCCCTGTTTTTTCAAACGTTAAAAAAAAATTCTTGGAGTACATTCGTAGGCGAATTTCGACGAGAAATTCTTTTGCGCTTTCTTTTTGCAATCTTTCAGGGTCCAGAGCTTCGCGGGAAGTTTGGCGTCCGAGCGAGAAAGCGTGGAAAAAGAATTTTTTTTAATTCGAAGTTCAAATCGACCGTGCCCCGCATAGATACTGAGTTGCGATATGTTTTTTTGTTATATTTTTTGTTCCAACAAATATTTCGAATGGAATGAAAATATTGTTCCCCCACATCGTGCGATATCCGATTCAGTTTGTTCGTTCTTTCAAAACGAATAAAATAAGCTTCATGGAAAATAGTATCGAGAAGAAAAACGATCATTCGTGACGTACATTTTCATTCTTAATCTCGTTTTTCCTCAAGTACCCGGCGTCCCAGGAATCGACACGAAAGATTCTGGATTCGTTTTCGAAGGAGGCGAAGAGCGTTGATTGTCAACTGTGTGAAAAGTGTAAAGAAATTTTAGCACCTTCAACTCGCACGATCGGTTCGGACTGGAAGATTTCGTCGGTGCACATCGAACGTTGTAACAGCGTTTTGTACTCGATTTTGTTACAACACTGTTCGTCGCCGCTCGAGAGCTTGAGCACTGCTTAAAGGATGGGAGTGTAAAAATGCAGTTGGAGCTACAAACGAGGTTTTTGAGGGGGCGGAAACGGCGACAGGTCGTGTTACATCCTCAGGCACGTGGGTATTCCATGCGGTCTGGAGCACACTTCGAATCGATCTCACGTGCTCCGATTGCCGGAAACTGGAGAACGGGAGCTCGTCGAGTGCGCCGGGAAACGCGGTGGCACGCGATCTCGTAAAACCGCACGGGAGCGATGAAAGTATTTTTCTTATTCTTTTCATTTTGCTGTTTATCGGCGAGGGTTCGTGCGCCGAGGGACGTTTCGCTGCCTGGAGCGGGACTCGACTTCGGGAAACTCATCGTGGCTTCATGATTTTCCATTGAGACTGAACCGAAAGCGTGTGACGTGCGACGTTGGAAATTCTCGCATTTTCGCGGAAACGAACCAAAAAACTTGCGTCAGCCGCCACATTTTTTCGTTATAAACCTTCCAATGTCGAGTTCTGTAGCAAGCGAACGGCAATAAACATATTTCTTTTGTGCCTTAACAATCTCCATTTAAATGCTTATGACTTTGAAGGTGTTTTTTTTCGCTTGCAGCAACGCTCCGCGCGCTGAAAAGCGGGTCTGCGTTTCCATGAAATATCTTCTATTCTCCGAAATCCACTGTTTTTCCTCGATTGATTCCGCATTTGCGTAACTTGACATTGGAACATTGTCATAAATCGTTACAATTTGAGTGGCTCATTTTTACTTTTACGAGCAATTGAAGAAGCCACTAAAACTCCCTGATGCCAGGTTCCCCCCCGGGTGGCTGTGTTTCCCGGAGGAAAATCCAGTGGAAAGAAAATAATTGCCAACTTCTTTAAAAAGTCCTTTCGAGCGTTATTTATTGCGTTTGATTCGCGAGGATTCGAGAGCCCAGAACTAGCGCGGCGAAGCTCGTCGTCTGATGGGGAAAGCTCAGCTGCTGCGATGGCTCACGCATTTGTACGGAGTCTCATTCGGACAATAATAATTCCCCTGACAATTGAACTTCGGGTGCGTCCACTTTAATTTCTCGACGGAACGAAACGAAACAAACTTTACAACCGATAATTGTAAAGGCCGAAGAAAAAAAAACGAGTAAAAAGTATAAATAAATGCAGAAAAAACGCACACACGCTGTAACGGAGAATTGTGGAGACAATCGCTTCTCCCCCGTGTATTGTCCAACATACATTTTCATACGGACACTCAATATGTGCTCAGACTTATATAGTTATAGGTTGAATGCATGTCTCGGAATCGGATGCAAAACCTACGTAGGCGAGTTTATCGACATCGTGTCAATTTAAGGAAGGGATACTCCTCAAAATACGCAGGGTGTCCGGGACGCCGGCACCGAAACTCGGCCAGGAGCGAGATCTTTCGATTTCTCGAGGAAAAGTATTCAGGCATTTTCTTCGGCGACGAACCGTTGACGAGAAATCGTTCGAAAAGTGAGAGCCAATTGGACGCGCGCTGACGATGAGGGGGGGGACGACTGGGCCGGGGCCAGCGTTCGACGGCAGCGCTCGCGTGTCCCCCTCGCCGAGAACGGCGCTTGGCATCCTTCCCCCACTCTGGGCCCTCGATAAACGGCGCGTCGGATTGGCTGCTTCGGTTT
This sequence comes from Venturia canescens, assembly GCF_019457755.1. NCBI lineage: Eukaryota > Metazoa > Arthropoda > Insecta > Hymenoptera > Ichneumonidae > Venturia > Venturia canescens. The sequence goes on along the minus strand of NC_057423.1, from coordinate 3,805,606 downwards.
TCTCAGTACGTCGACAAGGGTGCGTCGTAGCTGAAAATGCCAGAGGACTTTTCTTCCCAAAATTTCACGATGTTTCGGTGGCCTCGTTCCCGGAGCGGACTCCGGGACGGCCTGTATAAGGAGGACAGTTGGAGCTCTCCCCGCGCGAGGGAGAAACCTCGCTTATTCACAATGGGAAATTCGATACGCGAGAAGGCAATATTTGCGACATTGAATTCTCGTATCTATCCATTTGCCAAATTCATTCTTCCGGGGAATTTTCTCTGGACAATTTACATTATTAATTGCTCGCATCGCTCGGCTCGCGTGGCGTTCGGGCAGTGTGGGTCTCGCCGTCGTTTCAGCTAAAAGAGTTAACGACACTGGAAAAAAGCTTATTAATTTGCAAATCCCTCTGTAAACTCCAGCCCGGAAAGGCTCGTTTTCGGCTCAGAGAGTCCAGGACCAATTACCGCCTTTAATGCAGCGTGGATTATTGTTAATTTTGTCGAAACGTATGTCCCCGATGCGCATTTTAATTAATTCATCTTTTACGTACATCGCGAGTGCGGGGGAGGCCGGGACTGGTTGGCCAACTGTTCAAACTCTATTGCTCGTAAACAAGGAACTAAAGACGAGTTTAAAAACCAAATGGTCCTTTCGAATAGAAGCGACCTTCCTCTATCTCGAATGAACATTTTCATTTTACAATGTAAAACGAAATGAGTTATCGAATCGCTTTTCTGACGGGTCGGGGCAAGACCCGAGCATTGGGGCAAGTTTACCACGCCACTTTTTTCACCTCATAATCTCAACTACGTATCAGTGAAAGCAATAAAAACGAATAGTTATCAATGTTATTTATTCAATGGTTCGAACAATGAACACAAAATGTTGGCATTAATTATTGTAACGATGATTTTGTCCATGAGTGTGAGAAAAAAAAATATTTCATTCTCATCCTCGTCTACAAAATCAGAATTGCAGTTTTTACGTAAATTCACTCTTATATTTTAACTGGCACACCTTGAGTGGGCCCATTCGGAGCACTCCGTACGTCGACACGTGCGTTAATCGACCCCACGCCGCACACTGTTGGCCTAGCAGCAAATTATAGCGATAATTGAGAAAAATACTATGGACAATTATATTTCAATATGTGAAAATTCGTGCAGAGGATTATTGCAATGATTGGAAAAAAAATTCGAGGCAGCAAGAGATCGATGAGATGGACGTAAGAATTTGCTGTTGTGCGCCTGGATTTATGAGAATTCTTTACTGTTTCGAAGCGACCTGTCGCTCCGTCGATATTTCAAGAGCATTTTCGATTCGAAGTTTCGCACACGTTAATCGGAAAACATTACGACGTAAAAGCATTTGCGAATGATTGGACCAATTACGAGTTTATGAATGACGAACGTTACTCCGACAGCATTCGAGATCGTTTCATCTGTGGCAGCAGAGAGTCTCGATAAAATTGCTTTAACGCTGCAGCGCAGTCTTGTATGCGAGCGCCATTTGCACTTGCGTGAATTTAATCGTAACCCAATTATTGGTGGTCTGGAAGTGTGGTTCTGTTGGATGAGCTCTCTTCTCTATCCTTCGAGGCCAGATATCGGCTCGCAGGAGCATAAAAGACTGTAATTTCAAGCCTGAAAGTTCACATTTCGAGTGTCCTTATTGAGTAATTAGTGCTGCAGAGATGAGAGAGAGAGAGGGGAAGCAATTAGGAGAATAAACAGTTCGAAAAGGTCGTTCCATGCGCTCATTTTTTTGCCACGTCGACAGGAGCATGAAAAATTTGAAATATATCAATTTTCCGCCAGCAAATGTCAGCAGTATCGTTGGATCGAGACGGATGTGCCACCAGCGTTTTCTGTGGAGTCTGCCGAAGCGAAACTGACAACGATTTGAAATTGAACCGTCAGGCAAGAGTCGCGTGTCAATTGGATATTTCGAACAATCATTGCCCTCAAAATTGTCCTCTTTCGGAGACTCGGCGATGCCTTGAAACTTTTGAATATTTAAATGAAAGAATAGAACGCAAGGGTCGATTATTCCGAGCGAAGCGCAGCTGAATCTATCAAAAGATTGAAACGACACGAGGCGATAGTGTGGATGAAAAGCGACTGTATTTATGTGCGAGATTACAATTTTGACAAGTACTGCGAAGCAAATATCTAAGATTAATGTCGTCACATTCGTTCCTTTCGAACGCCCCTGAGCGTCGCTGGCCTTAAATAACCAACGTGGCGTGTACACCGATAGATTATGTTCGCAAGAATTATCAGTGTGCGTACAATAAAGTGCGTTCAATAAAGGCGGTGAAGAACACCCGTCAAATGAAAATAGTCGAAGAAAATGTTTCGAAAACTTTTCCTAAAGAGATGTGGACGTTTCCATGCGTAATTTCAACTATGACGCGCCGCGTTTATTTGTTTCTCTCTTTAATCCTCGTTCACGGAGGCGTAATTAGAAAAGTATGGACAGTTCCGCTGCGCACATCGGTAAACGACTGGAGCCGTAATATCGTGGAAAAAAACAACAATGTTTTATATCTCTTCACAGGCCGGTGCTTGCCACGTCAAATAAAAGCTCGAGTCGTGCGCATTGACAGTCGCCTCTCGCCCTATCGGTCCGTGACGCGACACCGTCGAGAAGGAACAAGGAACTGCTCTCGCGTTGAGGAATAAAGACACAGCGACGAGAGAACGAGGGTTAAACATCGGAAAAAATGAAGGGAGAAAAATGGGGCTGAAATCACAGGAAATAGAGCAAGAGAAAGGAAGAGGGGGGGTTAAGTGCTATGGAAAAACAGACGGGGAATAAAGCTCGTAAAAGTTGAAGAAGAGAGAGCGAGGGTGGGACGAAGACTGAAAGAGAGAAAGGAGAAAGAGGCTCTCGAAAAAAAGAGGGAATTCGTTGACCGTTACGCTCTTTGCGAACCTTCTAATTAATCCACGTAAAATGAAATTATATGAATATAAGTACGTCACACGAGGGACGCTATCGTTAACGTGTGTTTGTATGGATGACTCGCGCGTAGCCTCGGAAGGGCTCCTGGCGTCGAGTCGTATAAAACAATTCGTAAATTGGGGGAAAAAATGATTGGTTCAATAGAAATTGATGTTATTGTAACACCATTTTTTCGGAGAGAATGAATCTGTAGTTCGATCTACAATTTTGGTCATTCAATTATTTTTTGTCTTGCGATGGTCATACGTTTCATTGGCAACCCGCAATGCCACATTTCGTTGTTCCAATGACTTTTTTCTCTCGGTGTTAATACGAATGCGCATCGAGCTGATCACGTTTGACTTCGGCGAAAAGGACTCCGAGGATCGATTTCTTATTGATTTTTTTTTGCTCTTTGAAACGGTGCGGAAGTGAAACGAAAAATGTGTTGTGTGCGAGAGGAAGAGGGAAAAAAGACTTGACGAAGGGGCTGGAACAAGTCAGCCGGAACCTCGAGGCACGTTGCTCAAGCTCCATTTTTACGAGTGATCCTACGAGCACCGTAGGACCGTCCCCTTGTACGGTAATTTTAGGCCCTCTGCAGGACGTGCTTCTCTCCCTCGGAGCTTCGCACGTTTATGCGAAAGCACACAAGTGAGAATGGGACGATTGAAAAGCACGACACGCATGTGGGCCGATTAATTATCTTATCAAACCGGAAAGGAGACTCCGCCCTTTATCTCGTTCGATCTTCTCCATCAATTCCCTCCGCTGATGTCCTCTCAGTGAAAAGTATGCGCTGTCAATGACGTTTATTGACGTTCGTCCCCTGTCCGCAGAACCACGCACCGAGTCGAAACCCTCTCGAACTACTCATTTTACTATTTATTTGATTTGTCACTCTATCATCGCGAGAAAACCTCGACGAAATCTCATTCCGGAATCGTTTAATTGCGAAAACCGTCGGCCTGCAAATCGTCGTTACAAATATAGAACTGAGAGTGCTCTATGAATTTCCATAATCCCTCTTCAATGTTCAGTCATTCACATACTTTCGTATGTACGCTCCACACACGTACAGCCAAACAGATTTAAAAGTCTTTATCGCCTTTCGAATGAGATTATTAATAAAACGAGGGAGTCATCTCGCGCGGAAGCCTCAGACTCGATAGTCCCATGTCTCGGACATCTCAAAATAACGTTTCGTCATCCCTGTTTGTATTTCTTCTTACCAATACTTTTGCCAATCTAAATCATTCGAATGTGTTTATGCGCGTATCTGGATGTTGCTCAACTCGTGGAGAATTGAAATTAGGTAATGAGACGTGCTCGGGTTACTGTTATCTCGCGAGGGAGAAGTGGAAATTCAATCTGCTGTGAGAAAAAGGAAAATGCGGCTCTCTTCACTTCTTGCTTTTGTGAAATGCTTCGAAAAAGCCTTTGAATTCGTCACCAGGATTTCTGGGATCATTTTTCTCGGATTTTTCGTCTTTTTATCTGCTTCTTGGGTGAAGAGCGGTCATCAAATGGGTTTTCTTCGACCTCGAGTTCGTCGGCTCCATCGTCGTTGCGGTCCAAAAAAACTCGTGTGACAGTTTTCGACGGACCAGCTTTGTGCAGTTTTTATCGTACCAGAGGAAAGTGGATGAAGGGCTTCGCGAGCTCAAGCTCAGATTAACCAGGCACGAGAGAAAGTTTGGAAAAGCCAAGTTTTTCAGATTGACAGCTGCTTCGAAAGGGTTCGCAGCTCTTGCCAGCACGATTCTCCTTGGAAGAGGGAAAAAATGTCGTATTCCTTTTCGAAATTTTTGACGAATCCCGATGTGCTTCGAGAACGCACGTTTCATTACGATCAAGTCAGTACAAACGAAAGGGGCTTTTGGAAAAAATAAAAAAAGGATTTACAGGCAGAGTAACGGCCTGTTTACAGGTTAAATAATGCCGAATAAAGTTCGAAGGTGTTGGTTCCTCACGAGAGAGGGCGTAAGAAGACTGAAAAGTTGGAAAGTGCGATTAAAGGCTTAAATCTGGGAGACTCGGAGCCAGAGTTTCGTTATTATTGGAGTTTCCGTTTTTTCATTCTTTTCGAGGGGTTCGCTAAAGCTGTAAAATGGTAATGACGTTTAAAGCAAAAAGATGCTCATCCTCTAGGCCGCTTTATCGGATAAGTCGAGGCATTTAACGTCTCGGGAAGCAAAGCCCTTTTCGAAACTTCTTTAAAGTTCAAATTTTTGGAGGTTTATACAAAATGTACGTAGCGAAAGTAGCGAAAAATGGGTTGTAACTTCTCGACTCTTCGAGTTATTAAAATGGAGAAAAGTTATCACGCCGACTCGAGCACGAAAGCACTGCGTATTCGGTGTACAAATAATCTCAATTCTCCTTAATCATAGGCCTGCTTCGCGCTCTCTGCGAGATGAAATCCGAGACGAAAAATCTCGTATTTTCATTCGATTTCTATACTTGCTGATTGAGACTGGCCAAGCTCGTGTAATCTGGGAGCGTTTCTTCAAACAATTTCGTAGAGAAGTCAAGAAATTCTTAATTGTAACGCCTCTTCGGAGACTAGAAAGGGGCTCGCTCGGAGATGCGGAGGCGAACGTCATGAAAACGGTGATTAGAGGGCAGAATTTTTAGCCATATATCGATGCAGATTGAGAGAAAGAAGCCCCGACCAAGTTTTAACCATTCGCTGATTGTCACTCCTTCAATTGCACTTTTTACGAAACCACGTGAATATTCGAGTAAAATTACACATTGCGTTAGGCTGCCATCGCGAAACGAGAGTGAACGGAAAACTTTTTTTTCGTATTCGTGAAAAAATGGGATTCGAATTGCGCACCCTGCTTCAGACGCCCTTGAAACGCGGGGCCTCCAAATTTGGGTCGGAGTCGAAGCAACAATGACTTGGAATCGAAGCCGGAAAATTTTGTTAGACTTTCGAAAGTTTCATCATCCAAAGGAAGAGTGGTTCGTCAGGCGGCCTTTCGTCATCCGTCGTTCCAGCGACTGCCAATAAGTTAACACCTTAATTGTGAAAAATAATCCGTTCTCGAGTGCACTAAACAAACTCCAATGTTTAAAGGTCGTTGACTCTCGGAGACTTTGAGCTCCGATCGAAAGCAATTGCTCGCATTTCGATCGGGAGCGAGACAAGAGCATGGCGCCAGACGAATTTCGAAATGACTTCTCCGTTATCGACGGCGGAGTTAAAAAGAGAGCACGATTCAAATAATAAGCGTTGCGCGCGGTGATGTAACCCTGATCCGCGGTTCTCTCGTTAAACGCGAACTCGAGGCCCTCCGAGAAAACGAATTTTCAAAAATTCTAATCCCCCTGTTAAATTACTAAAAAATTGACGTACCTTTTGTCGGAGGTGATCAGGATAGCAGGAACACTTTCGACGCCGAGAGCTTGGTGGCTCGTCGGACGTGGCGCTTTATTTATAGCGTCCAATTTTAGAATCATCGTTCCCCCTCCCTTCAGCCGAAACTGAAGACACCATTCGAATCGACCAGCGATGCAAACGCAATCGCGAATACGAGCCACGATATCAACCGATAGTAAAGTAGAGCACGTCGATACTTTCCATTGATATGAACGAAAAAACTGGCTGCAGCAAAGTCCCATTGAATCGTACACGATTTCGGAGCACTTTGGACCAACAATAACGAGACCGATGCCAACAAAAACTAAGTTATTCCATCGTCATTGAAACACATCGCTCGTCAGAATTCGAGAAACGAAGGATTCGAAGTACTCCAAAGTAACAAATAGCGCTAATTAGTCGTTGATTAACGTTGACCAACGTTCGTAATGACTCCATTTCATGCCAACGTTGACATTCTTTAGATTTATTCTTCCGAATAACCCCAGGCTTTTAGGGTATTCCTTTCACGAAGCCGAATATTCTACAAATAACTGATTTTAAATATAACAGCAAAGCAAAAGTGCATGCGAATGGATTGGCGAAATTTCGTAAAGAATTAAAACTTCGAAATCCATTACCAGCACATTTATATTAAATAATTATAAATTCCTGATAAAAATTGTCTCACGGATGGAAAAAATGTAAGGAAAGAAAATGCAAGCTTTTCCTCGACACCTCAGAGCTTCGGAATCAGCCCGAATTTCGGTCCCCCATTTGCGCTACCAAAAAATATCCTCGTGCGAAAGGAATACCTTAAAGTAACGAATCGACAGGCCAAATAAAGTGCGTCAATAAAAGTGGCAGGATTGTGGCACAAGCGAGAAAAATGATGGAAAAAAATGATCGTGGCGATGGTGCAAACTGGACGAATGTTGAGTGAATAATCGTGCAGGAGCGATGCTCAATTTGACAGTAATCCTCGTGGAGCGCATAATAACGCGTACGAAGTACGATTATCCGACGTGACACTTGGAGAAACTTAGCCGAGAAGGCGAGATCGGTGAAGTGTTTATTTGAGAGTAAGTGAGTGTGTCGGTGCGCGCCGAGGCATGAGGAGAAGATGCATGGAAGGAGAAAAGGCTGTGGTCGGAGGAAGTGGGGATGGATGGCGGGTCGTGGCAAATGTTTGAAGGTAGTAGATAGTGTTCAGTGGTTAGGCCGCCGTGCGGGCCGTCGAAAGTGAATTAACAGGTGTCTCAACGAGCGCAAACTTTCTGAGCAACAATCCTCCGAGCGAAAAGTGTTTGTTCGTTATTTCCAACGATTTTATTCGGGCGTTTCGATCTCGGGATTTTGGTATCCGGCGAGGATAGAAAAATATTCAGAGGCTTCTATCCTCCGTGGGGAAAAGCGTCTTCGAATAGAAATTGCTCGAGTAACTCGACGCGAACACTCGTCCGACTGGGGAGTGCGCTCTCGAAGAGACTTTTCCTAGCTTATCTCGTGATTCCATCGGAACATGATGTCAGAGACCGTCGTTACGGTCCAGGATGGCGCACCCAACAATGCCAACAACCCGCGTCAAGCACCAACGGTTAAGACCGAACCGGGTCAACCCCGTCTCGTCCCCGGAAACTTCTTGAATGTGCTCTACTTCAAGTCCATACCTGGCATCGTCAAACTCGTCCAATTGGTGAGCTTCTTGTTAATCAACTGCTTTCTTACACTCCCGGTATCGGGGCTAGAGCCAACTGCCGATTCCCCATTCTCGAGACGATTCCCTCGGGTTTTTATGGCGTTATTTCCATCCTCGAGCCCAGACTTGGTCGGAGTCTCTTGGTCGGTGATCAGAGAAATAAATTTATCCGTTCAAGTTCCCATGGCGGCCGCGATCACTTTGAATTCTCGTTCAAACGATTATGAGCTCTCGATCGAAAAACTCATCACGAGCAATTCGAAGAAAACTGCAAATAAAAACTGCACAAGCGTGTTAACGAACAACGAAAAGGCGTGCGAAAACAACTTTAAAAATAATGGTGATCCTCTTCCGGTGCGTCGTCACTACTTATAGAAGTCTTCAGGGCCATTTTTCCGCCTGTGCCTGGGGATACTGCGTGAAAAGTGTTTATCGTCTGACGATAGTGTTACATTGGACGTTCGCCAAGTAGCTCGCGATGCAAACCTCTTTCCCAATAGACGACGGAAGTCGAGCCTACCGCCGATTTTCAAATATCCATTAGAATCGTTCTTTGGGAGCGTGAAACTCTTCGACTTTCCAATGCAGTTACTTTGGAATCGTAGAAAAGAAGGTGAAAGAAGAAAAAGTTGGAGCATTCGATCGAGTCCATTTTCTTAGCTCGTTACGAGAACCGTTTTTATCTGCGATTCGCTGACTAATTCACGCGTCGATAAGCCTCGAATGGTTGTATTTTGTGTCAGCTTGTAACAGCCGCAATTTCATCGAATTCCGGCTTACGAGACGAAATATTTTATTAGAATTTTGAGAGCACAAAAAAACACTTTCCCAGCGAGAGCTCAATTAAATGTCAATTCTGAGCCATCGAATCTCCCATCCCCACTCGAAATCGGTTGTCGGAGACAATTCGAGAGTCGTTAATACCAGCTCACGTTCGAAATAAACTTCGGAGTGACGCCTCGTAAATTCTATCCCGAAACAGACGCTGCCCCGGTGCACGATCCCCTCAACAATATTTTCTTCTCCAAGGGAAACTCACGTGGAATTTGAAAATGACTGATGATCGATTCAGTACGAATGTTGGCTGAAAAAATTGCGTCCCAGTACCATTCGGCAAGGAACACTGACCTCAATGATGTTACGTTCCATTAAAAAGTTACTGAGAACTGCACGAATATTGCTGGAAACGAGGCTGATGAATGGCTTCCATTCATAATCACGTGACCAAACAAAGTATTCGATTTCACGAAGAATTTTGAGCTCTTACTAGCTACTTACGAATGGTAAAGATGATAAAAAAACGTGAAAAACGATTCGAGTTTTTTCCCCCCGTTGATAAAACTATAATGGAAGCATGAAACTGTAAAAGTGTCAAAATCACTAGTGAAGTTGGTTTGAAAAAAAATTCTCGTTTTCGGAGTCAACGCGTTCCTCCCATACGTCACTGCCGGGTTCGAGAACAATGAAACGTTTAATGAAAACATCGTGCCGTGACGAAGAGCGAAAACAGGAGCGTCAGTAGTGCGCGAGCACAATATTTTCGAGGTCTATACAGAAATGCTCCTAAGAGCAGGAATGTTACTTTCTATTGCTTGTTATCACGAGCACGAAACTTCCGGCGAGTAGAAAATCCATAAATACAACTCTGAAATTCCGTGACCGCTGTACACGAGCCTGCGAAAATTTCTGCGTCCACTCGATCGAGGGGTTCGTACGTCACTTGTGAAAACGAAAATATAATTTGTTGACGAATGCCAGTACGATTGCCCAGGAGCACGAAAGCCTTCGTTAAAATCGAGGTCTCTGAGGATCGTTAATGTTTCACGTAATAATTAAAAAATAAGTGGGACGAGGCACGCAAATATTGCTCGTGACAAATGTGAGGAGGATTGAGAATGCGAAGCTGCAACTTACGCTACGACTGCAAATATGATATTCGAGGCGATAGGGCCCCCTCGCACGCACCGCGACGGTGAACCTCGAGAAGCAGCAGCATATCCGTATAACAGTATAATCCTCTTAGCTCGTCGTTCTCAACAGCGCCTACCGTAAGAAGGCTTCTGTTTACAAAAGCTCGTTAACGTGGCTCGCACCGCCGTCTCGATCTTCGTCCGTTTTGCTCAGCACTCGAGGCAGTATCGCGAGCGCAAACCATTGGAAAATCATTGAGGCATTGCTATTATCGTTTAAGCGAATCGCGAGCTGTTGAACCTTGACCGGAGTAAAATTTCCACTCCAAAAATTCATCCTCGTGGATTTCGACCCGTTCGTTTTACTGTTTTTTTTTTTTTTTTTTTATATTTCTAATCGCTTTTTTACGCTCCGATAAAAATGCTCGTAACAGATTTCGCGCGCGGTGAAATAAAGTGCGACGTTTCTTTATCGCGGTCGTTCGCTATTTTCGTTTTTTTCTTCTCTTCGCGCTGTCATCAGTCGCTCTCAAAAGTGCCTGTCTGAGACTTTCTCTCCGTTCGAAAATTCTCTGACTCGAACGCACTACGAGAAACGGTATGTCACGATCCGTGACAGAACTCGTGACTCGATCTTCGCGCGCAGAGAAATTCTTGCCGCTTCCGCGACCATCGCACTCTGTGTCCACGCGAACCGGAAGCTCTTCGAGAAACTCGCTCGTTTCGGGTGGAAAAAGTCTCGACTTTTTTTTCCCTTTTTTACCATTCTCACTCATTTGAAAAGTCCATCAAATTCCCCAGTGATTACTAGGGTGGTTCAAAAAAATCGACTATTTTTATTTCCTCAAAGCCCGCGATTCAATTGTTGCAGCGAGGTGAAAAAAGATGCCTGACAAAATTTGAGCCCTTAAAAAAATTTTTTAGAGGTCGCTCATCGCGATTTTCTATTTTTCGTTTAAATAACACGGGGAAGACGTTACTAGCTGCTTTTGAATTTTATTCCTCGGCAACGGGTGAGGGTACGACAACGCCCAAGGTGGTTTTTTTGCAGGGATTTGAACGCTCTATAAAAAAAGTCTCTTGGCGTTTTACGCTAAACCTACTCCTACAAAAGTTATTCAACGTCAAAATTGGCTTTGAAGAAAATTTCGACATTTTTTCGCTTTTCCGGCGAAACTATCGACCTTGTCACAAATCGCTGTGGAAACTTTTTCGGAAATCATGTGATTTAGTATAATATCGTGTTCTTATAATATCGTGACTAGCTGGAGCGACTCAGCGACCGAGGCAGCTCCAAACTTTTCAATCGTGTGCAAACCTCTCGAAATTCCAAATCCAAAGCATCCGACTCTTTTCCAATGGCATGAAAACTCATCCCGCACGAATCCAACTTCGATTTGGACACAAGTCTGATGCCAAGAGCGACAGAAGCGCTGTAAAAAGAAACAGGGAAACAAATGTATTATTTACTTGCGACACACGAGCGTAGTTGGCCATACATGTTCATCCCGACGTTGACCGAGACCATACGTGGCGTCCCACATACCGGAGAGTCGATCCTACAGCCATATTGCGATACCTGTAACGCGATAGTGTGTCTAAAACCTCAGTCCGGTGAAACAACATCGTTGTGAGTGTTGACATACGGGGTGTCTCGAGAGTCCGCATATAATCCGGAGAAATGGGAGTCGTCAGACTGTATAGAAAAGTGTTGGAGAACTTTTCTATTGGAGAATCCGTAGCCAAAATATCGACGAATTAATCAGTGAGGGAATCGGTGCGCAGTGGAAAATGAGCGTGGAGCGACCCACTTTCCTGCGCCTCCCGTCGATCCCATTGGAAAAGAGCGATTGGCCAACGTCGAAAACTCCCGAGAGTTTTCTCTTGAGAATTCCGTCGTCGGTGAGCGATTCCCCCAGGCCAGGAGACGGCGGGGACACCCCGGTGGTTGAGAAACTCGCATCAACCGGTCGTGCCAACGGTATCGAATCCGCAGCGACGATTCATTAAGAATTCAAGGTGTCCTTGAGGCCTCGACCATATTCGATCTGCCACACGAGTGCTACACCCTTTCCGCTTCTACGACGAGGCTATAGAACGCTACATGCGCCCACGCGTTCGCCTACGGTGCTGTGGACTTGTGAAAAATTTTCACTGCCAACTCTACCCGAATTTTTAATCGAACCTTATTTTTCCTCTGGGTTTTTCATTTCCTCATTGATTCTCAGGTATTCGTGCGGGCGGCCATCGCGACTTATCGATCACGTCGGTTCCATTGGCCTGAAATTTTCTCGTGTTTACACACGCTTGTCGCGGGAGCCTTCGATGAATCTATTAAACTTTTGACAATTGTATGAGAATCGATGTTCTTACGGGTATTACGACACTCTGATGTCACTGTCGCGCACTCTCGACGGAAATAAACTCACTCGTCGCATCACGCGGCTACTGGAATATGTATTTTAGCAATTGCACTTCGTTTCAGTAATTCTCGTTACGACGAATCAGGAACGTGTACTACACCGAGCCCATCTCTGCGACAGGATTTTATTTACTCCATTCAATTCATTTCGGTCAGGGTAACGCGACCACTGCATTCCAATTCATGCCAAAACCGCGTCTCATATGCACGTGTGTCACCGTCCAAATAACTACTTCAACGACTCGGTAATTGAAGGAATTTTACACACGATTACAATGCGAATATGGAATGAGGGGAGAATACTTTTTGTCGTGTATGATTCGGTTATCGAAACTCGCGTAATTTGAGGCAAAATGGATCGAAGTGATCGAACCCCGTGTCGAATGGAAGCGGAATTTCGTGAAAATTTTTATTTTTATTTAATTAAATTATCATTAAGAAAGATCCTGCCTTAGAAAGTCCAAAAATCGATTTCTTTCGGGAACGTTTTTAGGAGAGACGGAAATAACTCACCGCATAGTGAATTTTCCGGTAGAGTTTCAAGGATATTTCAAGAGTACAAAAACATTTTTTTTTTGCGTGAGAAATACTAGTTTGTACATGGTCTGATTGCCAAAGTTTCTCAGCTGCGTACAATGCGGAGATCCTAATTATATTGTCTGCAACAAAAATTTCAAATAGTTTATCCATTTTCACATATTCCTTCGATATGAACTTACAAAAAACCGAAAATATTGTGAAATTGCGTATTTACAGCACGTTGAAATGTCACTACAAATTAGTATTTCTCACATTAAAAAATTTGGTTGTATTCTCGAAATATCCCTGAAACTATACTGAAAAGTCTAGTGGGAAAAATAATCTTCGAGTCGACCTAAAAACGACACTTTACTCGTGAATATTTGGTTATGATTCATGTTTCAACTGCTAATTGTTGGTGAATTGGTGTCAGTGGCCAACCTCGTCTTTCGAAGCTACGAAACTGATGTACTGTTTGATGATCTTTTTGTGATAAATTGGAAAAAGGTGCGGCTTCGATCGTTTCGTGCTTTGAGGAATATTCAAAGAGGATTTTTCCTCGGTACGCGAGAAGAGAAGAATTTTTTTAAGTATATTCGACGAAGAGGAGAAGACGGAATTCAGTGAGTCGAATAAAAGTTTCGGCAATTTTTCACTCCGAATTAAATTCCATGCAGAGAAATACTTGGAGTCTTTTGCTGCGATTGAAAAATGAGTGAAAAAATTGATTTCCATCGTACTTCGTCGAGGTTGTCCGGCTGCATATTATTCCTGGGGGTTCTCCCCTTCATTCTAAAGTAGCTATTAGCGAATTGCTTCTCTCACGATGTTGATGTAATTGGATGAGAAGTGGGGCATTGTTCCAAATAAACTTATTAAGGCTGATGCCACTGATGTGTCAATTAGTCGATGGCTCAACGGTGCATCAACATTTTTGGGATTTTTTTCTCCTCTTTCACGTTCCGAATGTGCCTTGTAAAAAGTGAGCAGGATGGAAAGTTTTTTTTTCCTAGAAATTGTGCCACCTGCTCTTGGCTGCCAATTGAATTCGTGTAAATTCCAAGTTTTATAGCCGCTCGTTCGAGCGTCGAAATCTGATAAATGTCGATGACTCATTCATTGGAAAGGTTCAAATTCTGCTGATGTTTCCTACGATATTCTATGCAGTAAATACTTTCTTATCGCTTACAGAAGTATGGATAAAAATTCGATCGAATATCGAGATAAGTGGAGGGATTCGAGCCAGAATAAGACCGATCTTCCGAATAATTATTTTCCCCTTTCTTAACTCTGCATTTTATCATTTCCAGGAGGTTTGGAGCGAAGCTTTTTTCACAACGAGAGCGTCGGGTTTGAATAAAAGTTTGGACCTTCGGTGTGCTTTTGCGCGGGTGCGTTGGCCTTGAAAAAACCTCGACTCGGGTATCTCGCGAGAGACCTTGAGCTATTGTGCCAAAAGTTAGTTACGCAGCGCGTGACAGCAAAAGTTTTGTTTTGTCAAAATTTTGGCCGGTGGTTCCTCACAAGCGTGAATCTTACGAAACTTTATGAATTTATGAAACATCGAAATTCGTTTTTCACTCTCATCGACGAATTTTCCTCCCATTATTTCGTGCGCGAGGTAGATTCGTTCATAAAAACCTTACACAAAATTCTCAAAAGGAAGAGACGCGCCTGAATGAATAACGCTGACGTATAAGGCATCGGCGCGCGTATTTCTTCCTCTCCCTTTTCCACTGGCATTGTATAATGCCCCGTCTCGCTGCCTACTCGCTCCACGCCTGAGTTGGGGGGGACAAAAAATTCTGAATATTTGTCAGCCGATAAACGATGATTAAAGAGTTTATATTTAAACGTTACGCAATAACGAAGCTCTCAAAGTCGTCTAGATATGAAACGTCGGCTGAGATTAAGGATGTTAAAGCGGGTCGTATTAGTCAATGGACAGTCTTTGACCATATTTTTTAAAAGAAATTACTACAGGCAATTATATGTAGCATAATATTATTAAGAAATGTTATAATGATTTTTGAACGGTAAATAATATTCAAGTTCATTTTATCATGGAAAAGATTTTGTACAGAGTTGTTAATATGACTCGGTAGTGCATTGTGAAAAGTTTACATCTGACAACGTCGGGCGTCGAGGTACCCATAACCTCAAGTTATTATGTCAACAAAATGATCCGGCATAACATTCACGCCACTCACGGTAGAGATAAAGGGAAATTTATTTCCAAACGATCGATCCCATACCTTTTGAGGCCTCTCAATAAAAAATCTTACACATATTACCAAGTATTTGATGAAATGAAATTTATTTTACAAAAATATACCATCCCAAATTTTTTTTTCCGTGCATTCTTTCATTTTCCGTTTATTAACGAAAAAAAGAGCCTATCTCATAAGAATTTTTGTATACACTATGCGCAAACCGCCTTTCTGAGCCAATTGAAATATTTTCTAAACGCAAATTATATACATTTTTTTGCACTAACCTTTAGTTATTTTATGAATGCAATCATTTCTTCATAGTTTTTATATCGCTTGAAATGCTGTGTATCAAAATATCGTCAATTTTTTCATTTGGAGTGAGCCTCTGACAGTAAAGTTAGGTTATGTACAGATGTATAGATATATAGGTTTTGCGACGTTGCCACGACTTCTCAGGGTTATAAAATCCTCAGATTCCGTGAGCATTTGTCGTCTTTAACTTTATATTTCTAATTCAGATGTCCTTGACCTCCTTTTTTTACCTAACCGTTAGAATTCCGAGGGTTCAATTCATATAATTGATTTTTTTTATTATCGACATCTCATATAGAATTGCATCAAATTTTTAGTTATACAAGCTTCGAAGCCATTGCGGCTATAGGCGACACGTAAAATTGGGTTCTTTTTAACTAATAATATTTCGATTAAATAGTCGATAAGGGACCTTGAAATTTCACACAGATCAAGTATTAAGCTTGGACTACGACATACAAAAAAATTAGAGTGCCATCTATTCGTCGATTCGATTGGAGACTCGAATCTTCATTGTCAAGCTCTTTCCACGAGTCACTCGTATTTTCATCTCAGATCGCTCATCCGCTGATTCAATAGCCAATTAATAAGCAAATAAACCGCGCTGACCTTTCAAGTTCTCTGTTTAAGGAGTTTCGGTACAAAAGTCAAAATATTAAGAAATTGATGAAATTTGGTGATAATGTTCTTCAACATCAAGTGCGAAAGCTCAAATTTTTTCAAAATTTTCTTCTACTTAGTTATCGAGTAATTACGCATTAAAGCAGATTTCTCATTCCCGGAATGTATACCTATATATATGGAAACGCTATGCTTATACACGTAAACTTTAGTGATCAATTACTCGATAACTGTGTCGAAGAAAAATCTTAAAAAATTTGTGTCGTCAAATTTGGCACTAAAGAATATGTTCACCAAATTTTATAAAATTCTGAACTTTTTGAATTTTTTAATTTTTTTAGCATGGATTAGCATGGCAACATTGTATCGCCTGTACCGAAACTCCTTAATCGTCATCGAAATTCGGCTCCGAAGCTCAGTCGCAACACAGTTTCGAACGTAGATTTCAGCTCCGATCGACTCCTCGATGGATTCTCGATTAACGGCGCTTGTACTGTATCATTTCTTACACCGCTGGACAGTTACGAAGCCGTGAACGTATTTGGGTCAGCGACGCATTTACGCACGTCCGTACGTCCGTCGAACCGTGTGCTCTAGCCACTGTGACAAAGCCAATCGCGTGCGGCGAAGATATTCCACAGGTAGATTCTCACTCGAGGTTTTAGTTTTATTTCCACTGAAAACTCGGCGAGCAGTAGGTTATCAAGATTTTTACGAATAAACAATTAAATGATGCGGGGTGCCAGAAACATCGATTTTCAGGGGATGTTCACGGAGAGAATGAAATTTTTTAAATTAACGAGCTGCGAGTCGTGATATTTATATGAGGGAAAGAAATTGAATTTTCCTATTACAAAAATAATATTCGTTGCTCACAGTAGGAACTTTTACCGCAGTATTTTGTAAATTTTGACGTCACGGTCAGTTTTACTGCGCTCCACTGTGTATTCCCGTACGAATGTTTCTGCCAGGATGCGGCGATAATAGGAACCCGCTATGTTGTCGCTACATCGGCCTGTTTCCCCGGTGTTTTTATGTCCCTTTGTCGAAGTGTGTAAACCTTCGGTGCGCTACGTTAGGGCAAAAAGATTTAGCCGCGATGCACAGTAAAATTGACTAAACGTTTTGTAAATTGCGCAATCCGTATAATATTTACGATTACAAGACTGAAAATTGGGCAAAATATTGAAAAATTGACAGTGCGTTACTGGGATTAATATTTTTCGTTTACTCGTCCCCGGAGCCAAAAATATCCGGTTAATTTAACAGTGAATTTCACGTTAAATATTAGCGTTTAATTTGCTCCGCGTTGGTACAGAAATTTATGGAACACTTGCTCGGGCGTAAAAGTACTCGAAGAAATATGAAAACTTGATTTCCTGTTATCAAGGAAATGAATTTCTCCATATTATTCATGGTTTCTTGAGCGTGCGTTAAACGGCAGTGAATGAAAATCGAAAGGAAGGAATAAAATGATGTTTCTTTGCAGACCGTAAAAATGAATAGCGGTCGTTCAAAGGCGAAATGAATTCGACGTTTTTCCTGCAGTGCGGTTCAGAATCTTCAGGAGAATTGGCGAAGCCGCAATGAGGAAAACCGAAAGGAAGAAATGGAGTAAAACTTTCTTCACGGCCCCGGCACTCAACGCGCTCGCTAGGAAGAGTTCAGTCGAAGAGAGTTTCGCACGGTGCGCTTATCGCTGGCATTAGTCTCATTATTCCGTAGCCATATCAATGTGGTACGAGATATAAAAAATGTATGCACCTGAATAACTCGTGATAGTACTCGAACTAGCTTCGTATCGAGCGCATGGACGCGTGTGTTTCGTTTCTTACGGAAGCCAAAATAAACGAGGAGCACGCGAGAGCAGGGAGTTTTGTTTATTTTCGGGAAAGGAGCGATTGCGGCATTGGACTTTTGCGGGATCGGGGCTCGGAGCCAAAGGCTTTTGCGTTATCTCCAAAGCCATATTTTCGCATGACTCCTTCGGTCGGTGTAAAATCCTCGAGTGTCACGTCACTGCGATGAACTCTTGGAACGATCGAACGCACCGGAGACGAGAGAGTTGCTCTCGCGGCGTAGAATATTCTGTGGCGTGGTAGCGACGCGAGTGTCGTCGCACGCGATTTTCAAGCACGAGTAAGAGATTCTCTTGTGCGGAGAGTTCCAAGAGTCACGGTCCGACCGAGGGAACGGCTCGAGCATGAAATTCTGAAAAGAAAAGTCTCCAGATTTTTTCGTCCGCTGCGCCGCGGGGCCCGGGCTCTGACTCGTCGATAAACACGGCTCGGAAACGCGGTCTCGGAGAGGAAAACTTCGAAGGCAGGCGACGAATCTTCAACGTCTTTTGAAGCGTCCTGTACGAGTTGGGTCGGCGAGTATAGAAGCGAGAATCAACGCGGACGGCAAAAGATGCGAAGCACACGCAGCGAGAGCGTCAAGTAGGTCGTCGGGTTTTTTTCTCGCTCTCTTTTTCCGCCGCAACAACTTCGGGCTCTCCATAATCCACACCCGTGCACTTGATGAACCGGGCTGACCTCACAGCCTGGCATAGATTGGTAACGCTCGCTTTTCCTCTCCCTGCGCCCGCCGGGAGGTTCGACTACGCAACAAAGTTTCTCAGCACCGCGTACGGCGATGGGCAATAACGCAGCGTTTCTTATCATCTCGACGCACGAATTCGTTTGAAAAAATTCACGAACGGGCTGAACGCCTGAACCGAGGCGAATTCGGCTGTGAAGAAATCGCCTGGAAATTGGCTTCGCCGAGAACGAACTTCGCTACGAGGAGTAAACTCCGTTAATAATGCAACTATAAGTGCGCTCAGCGAGCGCAAGGAAAAGAAGGCCGCTCGCCTGTTGCACTCCACGCGGTTTCTCCTCCCATTGATGCCATATCGTGTTATCCTATTTTTAGAAATGATACGACTCGTGTTGAGAATACACATTAAGTAGACCTCGCCGTTGCCTATTGCGCAGATCAGATACGAGCAGTTCTCCAGGCTGCTTCTTTTCCACAGTCCCGAGACGAGGTCGTTAATCGCAGCAAGCGAGGAAAGAAGCTGTGAAAAATCTCGTTATTACTCATTTCAAAACTCCAGTAAATTGCAAACAAAAATGTGACAAAAAATCGAGATAAAAGCGACACTAAAAAATTGGAGTAAAATGTGCAGCCAAATTTATTTGCGCGTTCCCATGATCGCTCGTCGCACGTGGAACGTGCCGGTCCGCCGGACGCGTATAATTAGCGAGAACAGACATTTGCGCCATTCTTACGTTTGCCCTTTTTCGCTGCTATTTTCGCCAGGCTCGATATTCTTACTCTCCGCTATAAAAACGCCCGCGTAGACAAAGAGACGGGTCTCGGATCCCCGCGAGTAACTCGGAGCTCCGAGTGACGGGTAAATAATACGAGCTTATTCCCGGAGTGTATACACGACGAAGGCGATTCATAGTTTCCGAGATAATCAGGGTCAGTGGATCGGGCTATTTCGGAACGAAAAGTCTCGTGAGTTTTTGAGCTTCGGTCGATTTGCACTGGACCAATGCCTGCTGACCGAGGGCACTTGTCACGCCCCCTTCTCGGGTGTCAGCGTCCGGATTGGCCTCCGGTGAATCTTCCAACGATATTTCGAGCGGTGGGTCGCCGAAGACGATCGCTGGAGACGCTGTGAGATCGGAGTTCCATGAGCCTGTCGCGAGCGCCTACGAAACTCCATTTCCCAAGGTTCTTCACAATTTAAAACGGATTTTAAAAGAATTGAGAACTTCAGGAACGCGCGCGTGTTGCGCGTTCCTGAAGTCTATCAACGGAGCAGTTTTCACGCAACGGTGAAAGTAAAATTCTTCTGCATGGAACGCGCCGCGATGTAGAGTTCAATCGAGCCCACTCACGGTACAACTCATAAGCCTATAAGCCTTCACTCACTCGGACAATCCCTACGTTTGTAAGCACATTAGCTCTGAGCGGCTACCATTGCACACGGGAGGAACATCGATTTTCATAGCTAGACTCAACTCGCTTCCAAAAAATGCCTGAAACACGGGCTCGAAGAATAACAAACAGTATTAAGGACAAACGGACGCGCCTCCAAGGGCGAAGCACAAACAACTGTTCTGTTAACAAATTATAGGCTTTTTGTGGAATTGAATCGTGCGTCAGCGAGTGATTACCGAAGGTCTCCGGAGTTACGTGCTAGATGGGAACACATCGTAGACATCGCTCGCTGGAATGTTGCTTCGAACACTGGCAGAGCCGATATACATTCGCACGGTTCACCGCCATCATACATTTGCCATATATTCTTTCCTGCTGATACTGAGAATGAGAGAAGGACGTGCGCGGATTATGTAACATGCAAAAAATGATATTTGTAGTGCTGTTTGATTTTTCAAAGGATTCGTGCAACTCTGCGAACTGAGGAAGCTTCGAGGAGGAATTTTTGAAAGGATTTCGGAGGCGGAACAATTTTTGTTTAAAGAGTTTCGGTACAGAAGTCAAAATATTAAGATATTGATCAAATTTGGTGATAATGTTCTTCAACATCAAGTGCGAAAACACAAATTTTTTCAAAATTTTCTTCTACTTAGTTATCGAGTAATTACGCATTAAAGCAGATTTCTTATGCCCGGAATGTATACCTATATATATGGAAACGCTATGCTTATACACGTAAACTTTAGTGATCAATTACTCGATAACTGTGTAGAAGAAAAATCTTAAAAAATTTGTATTGTCAAATTTGGCACTAAAGAATATGTTGACAAAATTTTATAAAATTCTAAACTTTTTGAAATTTTTTATGTTTTTAGCATGGTTTAGCATGGCAACATTGTATCGCCTGTACCGAAACTCCTTAAAACTGTGAGATCCAGGCGTCTGTGAAGCTCGAAATATTCGATTTTTCATGATGATTATTATGATTTGTGCTTGAATCGTTAATTTTTTATGGTCTTTCGTCAAAGAAGGTTCTTCAATATTGTTTAAATTTATGATTTTTTGGACAATTGACTAAAATACGGAACCCCGTTGAGGAAATAGCGCGCTGTTTAACTATCGTTTTTAACGTGTTTCAGTAAACTCCGTAATTTTCTTGAATGTAAGGGGAAAAAAGTTGAATTGCTATATCCACATGTTTCCAGGTGAACGGGACTCCGTTTAATCGATGGTACTAACCGCCGTCGTAGTCTGAACACGGGCCTCCTTAAACCGGTTTACCTCAGTTGTCAATTGAATGCAGCCGGGCGCGCGCGCGTGTCCGAAAGACGAACGGTGGAAGTTTTGTCCGATGGAAGAGTGTTTGTTGCACAGCGTGCCGTGTCGCTAAAAAACGTTTGATGACGCAAGCGATTTTTAAAACGATTTTTCGTACCTGGAGCGACGGTTTTTTTCGAATTTCGTCGGCTGGAAATGGCCGATGAGAATCGAGCCTCAAGAATTGATTTTACGATTGTTGCGCCTTTTGATCCCGAGTGGAAGATTTGAACAACAATCGTAACGAGAAATCTCATTCTTCTGCATCGAGAGAGAGAAAAGCGACGCGCGCAGTGCTCCGAAAGCGTCCAGGCCTGGGAAAGCACATATAAATATGCCGAGAAACGGGTTAGAGTGGCCTTCAAGCTGGGTTTTTAGGAAAGACGAAAATATAACGAACGTGGAGCGCATAAAGCTGACGAGTGAAGAGCAGCGTGAATTGGGTTGCACGGTCGGCGAGTGCGTGTTCCTAGAATATCCATGGGCTTACGTGACGGTGGGATCGGCAAGAAAACTCGTCGAGCGCGCCGGCTCGAGTCTGGAAGCTCACAGGGATTTAATCAAAGCGTACGAAGCGCAAGAATTCTTGGTCGGTTACGCCTCGGATGAGCTGACGTCGAGCGATTTCGTGATCTGTTTGACGGAGGCTGCGCGGGATGAAATTCGATCGAGGAATCGTCGAGTTACCAGCCGAGTGCTGGCCAAGGTTGAGAACATGGTGCGAAAGGAGCCGAGAAATTGGAGATCCTTGAAGAGCGAGGAGGAGCTGGAGCAAACGTTCGTTAAGCCAACGAGACCGTTTTACGAGCTCGAGATATCGCTGCCGTCGACGAGGCTTGGCCGGCAGCGCAGTTTAACTGACCGCGACACCGATCAAGCTCGGGATGCCTACGTGGAGATTCTGCCGGGTGAACGAGTCTTCCGAACCGTCCCGATGGCCACGATTTCTCGCTCCGTCCAAACGAACCTCGAGGGCAAAGAGATCAGCGTTCAATCGCACTTTGGATACCCCAAAAACAAATGGACGCAGTACGACCAGCTGACTTTCCAAGATCCTGATAAAACCGAAGAGCCGAAGGATTTAGAGGGAGTCGCTGAGGCAGAAGAGCCTGAAAATGACGAGGAGACGGATACGAAGAAGGACACGACGGTGGCGGACGAGAGCATCGATCGAGAGCCAACGGGACCGACGCCTTTAGAAATTTTCTTAAACGCCCGTTCCCCCGAAGTGATAGACGTCGTAGAATTCAACACGGCCATCAACATGCACTCCGACGACATTGATAATCTTGCTGGCAAGTGTTTTTCAGATCCGGAACATGAGCCCGGCTTGGATTACGAAGATCGAGGTTCTTTCGTCTGCTTGAGCATCACGAACGGGAAATCCATTTCCGACCTCACTTGGCACCCCTTTCGAAGCGGTTTCTTCGCTGCTTGTTACGTCAACGTCGTCAGCGACGCTCCGATCAACGGGAAGACTTGTCTCGATCGCTCGAGCGTGCTCGTATGGTCGATCAGTGATTCCCTCGGACCCAGATTAGTGCTGGAAGATGCCCAGGAAATTCATTCCGTTTCTTTCTGTCCTTATCGCCGAGACATTCTTATCGGAGGCTCGGCCAGCGGGCAGGTCGTTATCTGGGACCTGAGAGGCAACTTTGATGATAAAACAGTGAAAAATCGTGAAGACCGAGGAGGCAGGGACGCCGTGGGGTCGGTTTCGACTTGCAGCATGGACCAGTGTCATTTAGCTCCGATACGAGCGATCAGATGGCTGCCTCCCGACGTGAGAATAGAATCGAGTGGGAAAGTGAGCGAACTCTCGGATAAAACGAGTGTCCAGTTCATGACAGCGTCGGAAGATGGCTCAGTGGCCGTTTGGGACCTGCTCTGGCAGCCGAATTTAGTCGCGTCAGGGAAAAGCTTGAAGGAGATCGTAACAGCGACGATGGTGTTCGGCGAAGATCTCAAGCGGTTGGATCGAGTGTTTGAGCCTCATTTCAAACTCTTCGTCAAGTCGCCCAAGGAAGCGATCAAGTTGACGCTGCTCGACCTTTGTCTGCCGAATTTCAGGTTCACCGGGTCCGCGAGAAGCCGGGAAATCTCGTTGGAAGAGAAACCGGATGCCAACAAGAGATTGTGGCTGGGTTTGGCCCAAGGCCAAGTGGTCCTGTGCACGTGGCAAGGTCAGGATTTTGAAACGGAGCCCGCTGGCTGCGAGAGCTGCGAAATCGTCGAAGAATCCTACGTCCACGATGGAGCGGTGATCCGGGTCTCGAGATGCCCTCAGATCGAAAATCTCCTGCTGAGCATCGGTGGCCACGTATTCGCGATGTGGAAAGACGATGAATTGCGTTCGCCGCTGCTCTGGCGAAGGCGACCCGGTTGCGCGTACACCGCCTGCTGCTGGAGCCACGAGCTACCTGGCGTGTTTGTTCTCGGGCGAAGCAACGGTGACCTTGAAACGTGGGATATCAGCCGCAAGACGAAAGAACCGGTCCATCTTCGCATAATTTCCGGTAATTTGATAACGGGACTTTTCCCTGTCGTTCAGTCGGAGAACGGCGAGGCTGTGAGGCTCGTCGGGGTGGGCGAGGCCAACGGAACCTTCCGGATTTACGAAGAAACGAGCAAGTGCAGCGAGGACACTAGGCAGATTAGGACCGAGTGGTTTCGTCAATTCGTTCGTAAAGAGACCGAACGGAAACGATTATTCAACGAGTGGCAACAACGCCATTTGAAAACTGATGAAAAAGCACTCGCCAGACGAGCTGGCAGGGTCACCGAAGAGGCCAAAAGACGCCACGAAGAAGCGAGACTCAAATTCGTCGAAGAACAAGAAGAACTCGCGAGAGTCAAAGCTGAAAGGAGGGCCAGAAGGATTCCCAAATCGAAAGAAACTCTCCGGAAAATGAATAACCTTCAAGTAGCCAAAACCATATTGCTTGAGAAAAAAGGATTCTCTCCGAAGCAGCTGCAAGCCGCTCGACAACCGCTGCTTCAGCAGCAGGCTGAACAACTTTCAAGATTCATTAAGGCTCAAAAAGTTATTTCCGAACGCGATACTCCCTTCAACGACGCACTGTGCCTCGAGCTGACGAGTGACCTGGCTCACCAGGATACTCAAGCTTTTATTAAATCTTCCGAGCCTCAGGAGCAAGCCTCAGAAACGACGAGAAACGAAGATTTCATCAAGTACACTGCGATTCGTGACGAATGTCGTCTTATCTTGGCCAACAGTCCACAATTTCCGAGATTCGATTGGAACTCGGTGATGAAGGAAGGACTGCGTAAAATCAAACATTCATTTCCGCTCCATTATCCTGGCAATCCGTCCCGTCATGAATAACAATACTGCGATACACTTTTTACGGATGCGTCATTTTTTGACACCGCTTCGTCGAAGATAACACGCCCACAAGACTAACAGAGTTTGGTCACGTATTTGTAATCGCTGATTAAGAAAGATCATGCGTTATTTGTCATCCAAAAAAGCAACTCAACTTTTTTCCTCTTTCCATGATCAAAGGAACGATTGAAATTTATTCTCGCAATTATTTAAATAATGTGTAACTTGTTTGCTGAGAATGATCAATTTTTAATATTATCATACCGGTTTAAATACTTTCGTTGTAAAATCCTCAAGCAAAATGTGACAAGAGCCATTTCCTATTTACATGCGTATGCATATCTACATTTTAAACCAGCTGGCTGTTGTCAAGCCTTCCACCGTTTGTGTCGTTATTACTCGTAAACCTCAAACAAGTGTTTTTCTTTTTCCATTTCCAAGTGATTTTCACGAGGCATTCTCACGACGTCATTGATATCTAAAAACATTATATTTTCTTATTCTCGTCTCTGGCTCTTCAAAGTTGCTGGGAGAATTCTATTTCATTAAATCCAAATCGTCGCCCAGGAAGTGTGCCTGCCATAGGAGCCTGTGTATAACCCTTAAAAAAATGTGATTTCCGTTGATTTTTTTCTCGACAACTACACGGAGAGACTTTTATACGAATATTTCGGATGAATTTGCTAGAAAAATTTGCTATGTTTTATAGCAGTGCTGTTCTATATCGCCATTCTATTACATTTCACCAAAGTGCATAGTAATTTTGATGCCGAAAGCAGTTCGGCATCAAAAAAATTTAGTATCGATATCTGAATGTCACTCGTGTCTTTGGCGAAATGTTAAAAATTGGTGAATTGGACTGGACAAGTTGCTTGAAATTTTACTATGTGCCACTGGTTAATTTTCATGTTTCTATTCGCAACCCCTCGTATAATTGGTGGGCGCATGAATTTTGCTATGTTATTGAGCGAAATTCGGTGCGGTAAAAAGTTAAATTCCAGAGACTATGCAATTTTTCGTATAGCACAGTGAAACGACTGCTATGTTATTTTCTAAATTTTCATCAAATCATTTCATTATTTACTACGTTTTTCATCAACATTCGCTCACTGTTCATTTTTGATATAATACAGCGCGTTACTTACTATGAACTGTGGTAATGGTTCCCCAAACTTTTGCATTATTTGACACACCCCGTAGCGATTATTATTATAATATCGATGTGATCCGACGTTACTATAAAAACATAGTAATTTTTGCTACAAAAGTCTCTCCGTGTAGACAGTAGATCCCACAATAATTCTGAGAATAGATTTCCGGGTGTAAATTTCTAGCATATCTTCAAATTTCAACTCCTAAAGCTGGAATTTTTGATTTCCATGATTTCCTGTACTCTCAATATGAGCAATAAAACTTGAGAAATGTATGAACGAGTTTGCTCAGTGTTGGCGTACCGATTCACTCGAGTTGTTCGATCTCACTCAACTTCACGAGCGTCCGCCTACTTCAGTCGTCAAATTTCGCGTAGGAAGGCTTTATCCTGTTGTGCAATCGTGCCCGATGAATTCCATTGCTTCGCTCGCAACGTGGCGGGGCGTTTAGACTCGTAAGCTAATCCGTGACGTTGGGACTTTTGTGTTTCAGGCTCTTGGGATCATTTGCATGGCATGCGCCTCACCAGCGGTCATACCGGCCACAAGTTGGTTCCTCTTCGTTGCAGCGACGTCATTCACTTTCAGCCTCTTGTGGACTTTCGTCTACCTGTTTTCCGTTCGCGAGTCTCTCAGAGTCCCGATCAACTGGATTCTTACCGTAAGCGATGCTTCTTCGATCGGTCACCGGTCACAAACGTGTTGAAATTAGTGTGGGTTTTCCTTGATTAGAAACTTGGCTGTTTTTTGGGTTTTAGGAGCTGCTCAACACAGGGGTCGAAACCGTATTGTATGCCATTGCATTCATCGTGCAGCTCTCGACGTGGAGTGCGTACACTTCCGCTTTTGGATTTAAGGCTTCTAACATAACTGCGGGTGTAAGTGAATGAATTCGATGGATCGAAGGGAGCGTGCTGGCTCGATTCTCGTCGCTGAACAACTCGAATGAGCTTAACTCGAACGATCCAATTTGCTTGCAGGTTTTCGGTATCTTCAACACAATAGCGTACGCGGCAGGCACGTATTTCCTCTGGCTCGAGTGGAAAAACAGAGATCCCCAGTGAGGAGAGGCCTCAGTACCTGAAAAAAATACCAACGAGAAAACAGCTCTGTTGCATCAGCACCCACCTCGCAGGATCTTCCCACAATCATCGAATTCATCGCTGGCTGATCCTGAATTCACTTTTTCGCAGGCTCCCTGCTGGCTTTCTTTTTTTACCGAAACAACCTCAACAGTCGAAAGTAACCCAACTGGAGAATGCTTCCTTCAAGTTAAACGCTCTTGCTCATCGAACACGGTCCATTCACACTCGTCGTCTCACCGGACACAAGCCACGAGGAAACTCGGAGGAACGTCTATCCTCAGTCCTGCGCAATCCTGGCAAGTTTCTTTTAACCAAAGACTGGAGCTCAGAGCGTTAGGAAACCTCGGTTACCGACCGATGCTTCGTTGTCGACTGCTTTTCCCACGAATTCGTCTCTGCGAGGGAAAACCATTGATTTGACTCGGAAAGAATCTTCGATTCTCCGGATTTCTTCTTCGGTGTCCGCCTCGAAACACGCCCCACTCGTCACCATTAAATCCTCTTGCACTTGATACAACGACGAATACACACGCTTCGCGTGCAGAAATCCGGAAATCATGCCGGATCCGCCGAGAGTCGACGGACAGTGCAATTCTCAAGATAAATGTCATCGATCATTTTGTTCTGCGATCGATTCTCGCGTAGATATCAACGAATCAAAAACACTCGCTGATTCAAAGAATTTTCTCATTCGTCGACTGATAACGTTGGGCCGCACTTTCCGAGGATTTTGAGCCCAAAAAGCTCTGTTTTCTTAACGATATGTACTTTTCAAGGGTGTATAAAAAGCTACCACCAACTCAGGCGCAAATTTTTATTGCGTTGAAAACGAGAATAAATTGATGAAATTAACAGATTTTCACTATTTACTAGAAACATGGTAGAGAAAAAGAAAACGAAAAAATAAAAATAGCCAAGTTTTTGAATTCTGAGGTTAGCGGCACAGTCTTTCGTCGATTATCCGCTCGAAAAGTTGTCACAACCCAGCAGGGATTTATTACGATATTTCATACGCAAAATCAAGAACGATTTTATACGATTCGTCTTTAGGTATCGGATCTGGGACCCGGAATAATAAAACGTCAAAAAAAGTGCCTTAAATGTCCGTCTTGGGGGAGGAAAAAGATTTTGGAGTTACTGGCCCCTGGACGCTTCTTTTTCCGTAATTGCTCGCGTACCAAAATCGATTCGAGTCAGATTTTTTGAATCTTGAATGATCGATCAATCGTGTTCGATTTGTTTGTTTTTTTTTTTATTTTCTCCTTGAATCAAAAAGTTTCAGAACTTTCCACAAACCACGATTATCGTCAGTTTTATGACTACCGAAATCTCAGTTTGTGGAAAATTCGAGTTTTTTTTTCGCGAGCTCCGGAACTAGCGGCTTTGAGGGACCGTAACTCAATGAAATCAATTCAAACTTACTTAACAACGGTACAAAATGTTATTTCGTCTACATACGTAAATAATATATTGATATTTACATATATATTTATACATAAAACAAGATTTAAAAATCCCGTTTATTTTCTCACATCGAACTGCGTTAAACACGAATGAAGGATGAGCCCGAATCTAATGCGTTCTTTCTGTTTCCCCTTAACCTCTGTCTCTCTCTCTCTGTTACTTTTCCTGGTTAAGCTAAACAACGATACAACATCAAAAGATAAATATCGAGGATTGCATTTAATTTAAAAGCTCTGCGACATCAAATATATTCTTTCTTCTCTCTTCATATTTGTTAATTGTTAATATATATATTATATATTATATATATTTTATGAAATATACGAAACAAACCAATATGCGAGCACAGTAAGGATCCTACTGTGCTCGCCCATCGTATAGCGAGTGGTTGCCTGCAATCATGTACATCTGTTTGAATTTTTTTTTATTTTCGCAATTTTATTTATTTTTAAGCTATCGATGATGAATAAAAATTGAACTTAATTTATTTTTCTTCGTGTTTTCAACCTTTTTATTCCCATCAACTTTTGAGGATTCTCTTTTAAAAAATCAAAAAAATCTATTCTTTTCCGGAATGTTTTTGGATAGACGGAAATAATTCAGCAAAGCGAACTTTTCAGTATAGTTTCAAGGATATTTCAAGAGTATTAAAAAATTTTTTTCATGTGAGAAATACTAGTTTGTACATGGTTTGTGCTCAAAGTCTGATTGTCGAAGTTTCTCTGCTGCGCACGATGTGGAGATCGTAATTATTGTCTCAACAAAAATTCTCTTAATTCTTTTTCATATATTTTCCTTCCATACGAACCTATAAAAACTCGAAAAAATTGCAAAGTTATATATTTTTAACGAGTTTGAAAAAAAACCCTCCTAAAAGAGAAGAGTATTACTTAAACGTGCTGTAAATATAGAACTTTCCAATATTTTCGGGTTTTTGTAAGTTCATATGGAAGAAAAATATGTGAAAATGGATAAAAAATTTGGAATTTTCGTTTCAGACAATAATTACGATCTCCGCATTGTACGCAGCTTAGAAACTTCGACAATCAGACTTGGCGCATAAACCATGTACAAATTAGTATTTCCCACATCGAAAAAATGTTTTTGTACTCCTGAAATATCCTCGAAACTACACCGAAAAGTTGGCTATCCTAAGAACGGGGGTCTTAGTGCAGGCCTCCCCTTAATCCGGAGTTTTTTCGATTAGGTCGTTCTGTCAGAGGTCAACTTCGTATATAATCGATAAAATCATTTTTTTTTTTCAAAACCTCGAACGAATCGAGTCGCTCTTTTAGATTTGAAGATCCTCAAATATCCTGGCATATGAAATTTGATAAATTTTGAATTTTCAAATTACTGAATCGCCCTGAAAAATGGTTTTTTTTTATTGAAAATTCACTCGCCCCCTCAAGCTCTAAATTTCAAAGCGAATCGTGTCCTCCAGCGAAAGTTCTAAAAACCATTGGACCGGCGCCAGCTTCCCGGCAACCCAGCCGACACCGGTGCGCGCCAGCACCTGCGCATGCGCAGGCGCTAACCCACACGGGGAAACCATCCGCACGTCGAGTAATCGCCGTATTCGAACGTATGATATCACAAGTGACGTCAGTCCACGGAAGAGAGAAGACGATTGTGCGTGAAACGAGCACCTCCAGTGGATCGCAGTCTTTCGACGAATGTTCAGCAATTCTATCTGAGGTTAGTCTCGCAATACAAACAACTAAATGTCGCGCGTGTAACGAAAATAAATTTCGCTGTGTTGCCGCGACTTTTTCGTTGGAGCTTCGAGTTCGTTGTCGTGGCTCCGTTGAATCGTGATTTTTACGGATTATTTCCATTTTTTGGAGCGGAAAAGCTTGGAGAATTTTGACTCGAACTTTGTCGCCAAATACCTTGAGACAGCAGAAGAAGGTTTGTGAAAAAAACTGAATTTTTTTCGTCAAATATAATGACAGCGCGAGAATGTTCATTGCCGTTTGTTGTTTGCGTTAGCGGTGGGATGGAAAACTCAATCGGCGATGGCACTTCCGGTCCAAATGCTCGTTTCGTAGATGAGAAAGCCAAAATTTCAATGTTTTTTTCCCCGGTTCCTCCTTTTTTTGCAAACCGCATTTCGTCAATCGATTTTTCGCCGAATACGCTCCAAGTTTTTCCCTCAACGACCAGCCAGCCCGGAGTTCGAATTCCAAACAATATTCGCTCAAACATTACGCGTAAAGTAAAAATAAAACGGCATTGGTACGAAAATACATTTTCTCGCACAATGACTCATTCCGCGGGTCAATACTTCTGGATAAAGAATGAAAGATAACGAATCCATATCGTAATTGGACTAGCCGACGGTGAGCACGAAAATGTAGATAATTCCTCGGAACCGTGTCATGTTTTATTAGCTTCCGCTGATTGAGGGTGCGCAACGAATTCAAGCAGAAATGAAGCTCCCAGCAAAAACAAAACGGTGCCGCGGCTGGAAGTTACATCGAATAATTATTTTTGGTTCAATGACAAATAGCAATTGATTGCTCTCATCGGATATTTCGTGATGGATTTAAAATCATTGGAACCGAATCTAAATTCGTTTGCTGTCGATTTTGCTGAATTTTGACAGCGATCGTTGAAGAGACGGCCGCCAATGGCTTTCCCAGCCTCCCCTGATTCATCCTCGTGATCACGAAGGGTGCGACGCACATCACTGATTTTTCATTTCATACAAAACTCCTTAGGGCGTGTCCAATATCTTTGGAGCCTCTTAAGCCGAGTCCCAAAACTCCATTTTTTCGTTCCCCTCGTCGCTTTTATCCGCCAGGACAACCTCGTACAAATATCTGCGTGTGCGTGCACATGCGTGTGAATTTTTGAAGTCAATGCTATTTCGGCTTGGGAGCAGTCCACACCGGAGAGAGGTTTGTCTCGGGCGATGTGACTCGCTCCTCGAAAACGTAGCCTTGGCCCGCTTTGCACCCACTGACTGGGAACTCTCCTTGCTTCGCGGCGTCATCGCTTCACAGGTTCGAACATCGAGCCCCATTATGCTCGTGGGCTCTACGAATTTTTAGCTGAAGTTTGCCGGTTTTCTAACGAGTCCGATGAAATTATTGGCGTAGCAATCGATATTCGTGAGAGAATGGAGAAACGCGAGGTCCAGAATGTGTTAGAAGTTAGTTGACCTTGGTCATAAAATTCCTGCCGAATGCTGACAGCGATGGTCGGAAAAGATTCTAGAGGAACGAGTTGGAATAAGTTTTTGACGTGGTTTGACTTGTTGACAGGAAACCGCGAGGGAAGCAGCAGCATCATGTCGCACTCAGTGACGATTCGCACGGCCACGGTCACCACAAATGCTTCGCCGATTTTCGTTAACACCACTTTCCTGAAAACTTACAGTGGGATTTTGAAGGTCCTCGAATTGGTGAGTTCCGATGGTAAATTTTGACGCAACGCCAGTTCGTACGTCGATGGAAAATCGGTCACTCGATCGCCCGCTTGTCAATGTCGATTTTTTTCATTCAAGATTCTCGGGATCGTCTGCGTCGGTATAATTGGCCATGATTTCGACAACGAATATAGATCCTACAATGTTCAAAATCAGTTTTTCTTTCTCATCACAACAACGTTCATGATAGCTACGTTTTTATTACTTCTAAGTTGCATGGTATCGCTGTCGACCGAATCGATCATATCGAAAACGATTTACGTGCGTATATCAGCGTTTTATCCGTCACCTTTTTAAGCATTTCGCTTTGTCGACACTTTTAAAACTCATTTGTTCATTCGTTATTTCAGGAAGTTGTTTATCACGCAGCAGCTTTTGGTCTCCTCCTCGCAGCCTCGTTGACTCTCCTCATCAAAGTTAACAATTATCGTCGGAGCAGTTACAATTACGAAAGTTTGCTGGGGGCGAGTGTAAGTCGTGCTTCGATTTTCACTCGAATCGTTATCAAAGAATCTTCCTTTTCAAAGAAAAAATATCTTTTTTTTCAGATCTGTGGATTGGTCAATTCTGCCTTCTATTTCATCAGCACCATCTTCGCTCTTCGCTCATATCGAGGACTTTAAATTACTTCCGGTACACTTTCAAAAAAACCGACAATTTTTCGATATCCGAACGCCACTACGAATTTTCATGAAATTTTGTCGTTTCGTAAAAACCTTCGTTTTTCGAATGAATTACACTCGACACTTGCTTAAATATCGATTAGATTTTTTATTGCAACATCAAAGAGACTGGCCTCAATCAAACTTTCATGCGATATTGTCGTAGAAGGGAACACTTGTGGGGAGCACACTGAACTTAAAAAATTGATCGTGAGAAAAACATGAAAATTTCTACTTCTATAAAGTCGTAAAACGTCTGAATTGATGGTCAAATAGTGCCTTGCAGAACTCAATGCGAGTCTGTTCAGTCATTTCGTGCCATTGTTTTTCTTTATTTATAAATATTGAAAAAGTCTGTAATTTTTTTAATCCAGCAGAGATTTTGGTGTTTTATTTTTATCGTAAGAATATCGATTCCACGATTTTTTACAGAGTTCTACAATACTGAAGACCTTTTGGAAAAATATATTTCCGTAATATTTACACTTTCAAGATAAGCCGACGAATCATCATTGAATTTTTGCATCGATCAGGATTTTATACAATTTCATATAAGCCCAAAACGATTGCTTAATTCCTGAAAGAATTTTCGAAATGTTTTCAAATTTTTATTCTGGCATGACGCACAAACGGATGTAACGAAGTGACGAATTCATTGATCTCCTCAAACAGTAAACTTAAGCACGAATTCAAAACCACATAGAAAAATATTTCTACGTTTTTTTAAAACAAATTCAACGAAATATTTTGCTAAACATTAACATTTACAAAACCGGAGCTTCGTGTGCCTCTAGATATTTATGGGCAACATGCTTTTGAATATTTATATTTATTGTACATGTATTTTAATATTTATACACAGCAAATAAAAAAAATAGATTATTTGTATTGGAAAAGCTTTCGTTTGTTTTTAGTAACAGAAATCTCCAATTGCCGTCTTTCACACATTTTTCAAACGAATACAATTTCGGCTGATTTTGAAAATTCGAAAAAAAATTGATTCGCCGTTTCGTTACCAACGATCGATAATTCTCTGCGACGGTATCGCATCGTAAGCAGTAAAAGTGATTTCCTCACATGCTCGTGGACGTCATCCTGACCGACTGACGGTAACTACGAGTTCGAATGAAATTTAGGCAAAAACTGATCAAAGTCCAAACTCATTTTCATCATTAAAAATGACAAAACCACTCAAATTCGTTGGTTTCATAAATGTATGAATTTGAGGGAAAAAAAGGTCAAGGTCGATCGAGCAAAATGAAAACTCAGAATAGAGTGTCGAAGAGAAAAATATTTGGAACGATGTCAAAATCGTGAAAAATGATGTTTAGAGGAGTCAAAATGATGGAAGATTTTGAGAAGTGAAATCGATCACAATTCGCTTTTCGAAGTAAGATTCAAAGAAAACGAATCGGATTTGGAAAAAGGATCGAGAATTCACCCGGGAGCATCCGTCATCTTCGTCCCACCCCCTCAGAAATTTCTTCACGTATGATTTTCAGCGTTTTTTTCGCGCCAGCCGGCAGCAGTTCCCAAAGATATTTTTCGAGCGCGTGCCAGAAATAGACATCACTTCCGACGTTCTGTGTCTAGCAACGCGGGGGGTGCAACGACACGCGTGCACGGTGGACGGGCGCGTTAAGCACCCCGAACTTTTCAGTTTCTTTCGGGGGCTTGTCGAACAGAGAGCGCGAAGGGAATTTCCCAATTGAGTGAATCGGGAGAATTTACGGACGTTTCAAAAGCGATCTTCGGCGAGAGACGAGAAGCGGAATTCGGCGAGAGGAACGCGCAGGAGGAACGAACGAACGCGAAAACCGTCGAATCTGCAAACAAGGAAACCGGAGCGCAGTTTTTTGCTACAAATAAACCGAGGGAGACAAAAAATTAGGGAATTAAAACGACCGGAAGCTCGAGCACAAACGAAAATAATTGAGAGACTCGTCGCGTGAATGAATTGCGGCGACGAACTAAATTACAAGCGCCTCAGCGTATTCGCCTTCAGTACGAGCCCGCGTGGAACAAAAGCATGGTGAAGAACGGCGGTCCAGTGATCAGGATGGCTTCCGGCGGAACTCACGGTGCGGGAGGCGTCGAGTGCTGTTTTTGCAGATGCTGCACTTGCATTCACATTGAGTTCCTCAAGACGTTGCCCGGCGTCTTCAAGGTCTGCGAGACAGTGAGTAAATTTGATCTCAGTTTACGAGGGTGTTGTACAAAAAAAACATATTTTTTTCGAAAAAAAATTCAAACTTCAATAATGAAATTTGGAAAGCGCACTTGGAACATTCGTTTCGGCCCTGCCCCGATTAATTATTCGCCTTCAAATTGACCACGGTGAAAAAAATGTGTTCCAGATAATCAGTGGACTGATTCAGAGTCTCTTAATTAATTACGGTCTCCGATACAGTGCGACGATCGGCTCGGCCTTCGAAGGTTCCTTGACCACATCGTCCGCTTGTTTTTTAACATCCGCAATACTGCTCGGCTGCTACGTTGTCTCCGAAAAGTCGTACAGACTCATCAGAGCTTCGCTGTTCGTAAGTTTTGAGGGGATTTTACGTCGAACCCGAAACTCCGTTGGCTGACAGACTTTTTGCTTCTCCAACGAAAATATTCATGACGCGAGGAGTGACCAAATATTTTTGAGAGTAGAGAAAGTAGCTCAGGGATCTTGAATGGAGGTTTTGGCAAATCGACGAAACTTTAGTAACGCAAAACAAACATTCGCTCGATTCCAACAATATCCAACGAATCGTTGTCCCGAGGGCACTCAATTTCGCGATCGAGTTCGACAGAAACGGTTCAATGGGGATTTTTTATCTTTCATCTCCGAATGCAGTGCGCGACGTTCCGTTTCTTCGAGTCGTCGAAAAGTCCAGTCATAAATTAATAACCCGCAGACACGACACTGCTGCAAATTTGCACCCGCGAAAATCCCGTGTTTAGAACTTCGAAATTCCTTTCTTCAATTTGCCCATTTTCTATAATAAAACTTGATTTTTTCAATTTTAAATGATTGTAATCGATTACTAAGGAATCGTTACCCCTGAAAAGTCTCGTTGTGACATTAATTCCATACACTCATGGATGGGATAAAAAATTTTGAAAAGTCCAAGTGCAAATGTGACCTCGAAGAGCGTCCACGGTTTCATTTTCAATTTTCCACGATCCTGAGCGGAGTCCTCGCAAGGACTTTCCCCTCCAGGGTCCCGTCGTCCGATAACTTTTTCGCGAATTTGCAGCACCGCGATAACGATAGTCCTAATTCCGAGGGAGCAAGAAAGAGCGAAAAATAGGAGGCATTTTATTTTGTCGTGGAGGGTGGAGTGCAGCAGCGCGTGATTACTTTTCCAGGAGATGATGTTCAACGCTCTCGGCTGCTTTCTGTACCTGAGCTCCGCTTCTTATTTGGCATTTTCGACGAAAATGTTTCTTTGGTCCCAATACTACGTGACGCCAGGTTTCGACGTTTATCCAGCGATGTGCGCGGCATACGTAAGTAGAATCGCTGTCCAGACGGCTCCGTCGGGTGTTTCAAAAGTGAGGGCATTTTGAAAATTTCGAGCGCACCGGAACCGCGCGAAAAATTGAACTTTCGAATCCGTCGCCCATTCCCGGCACGCTCGTGGCCCGCGAGCCGACACGACGCTCGACCTTAATCACGCGAATCTTGGTCCTTCTCATTCTATTTGTTTTGCAGATGTTGAGCGGTGTCGTGGGCGTGGTACACGGAGCAGATGCATATTTGTCCTGGCGGCATTACAAAGGCAGCAGATAATGGGTCAAAATACGAAAAACAAAAGAAAAAAACAAAAATTAACGGTCGGAATTCAGGGGACTGAAAATTCGAAAAAAATGTTGATGGTGCTACGTGCTTTTATCTACAATGTTATGTAATTTTTATACTCAATTTTTCAATGCAAAAAATACGATTTTCGTGTAAAAAACATTCAGCGCTTGTTCAAGATTTTTTTTCATCAATATCACGCTCTCACTGTTTTCAACGATGAATTATGCGAGTATTTACAGAATTAATAATCTTTTTGGATCGTTGCTTATTTTGTTAGCAGTGACGCACGCGTAACGATTGCGTGAAATTGTTTTCGAGAGTGCGTTGTATCGTTACCGGAAATTCATGGTGAAATCGCGCAGCGAGCTTATTTTTGCTCTAGCACATCGCCGTAGACGAGACAACTGAATAAATGATTTAAGTGGATTTGCTTGAAGCCTCAAGGAGGATGAAGAGAGACAGCTATTTCAATCGGCTTAAATCCTTCTTTCGATCTATTCTCGGGTACAAGTTCAAGTACCCTTGTAAATCATTGAGCGAGTGACCAACCAGGAGGATTCGTTAGTACTAACGACCCTTCTCATTAGCTTGTTAACTAAATGGGAGTATGGACACGAGGAGGCGGGAGCAACGAACGTTACTTCGACGTAAGGCATGATTGAGTTGAAAAAATTTATCAATTTTCCATTCTCTTTAAGGAAGTTGAGGCATTAGAATGAAAATGATGTCACCGCTTTTAAACCGATTGCATCTTATAAAGTGAAGTGTACAAAAAAATCAGTTAAATTTTCAGACAGTTTAGAAGCGTCGTTGCTGAGAAAAATCAATAACAATTTGGGCCAAATAACATGTAATCTTATGGAAGTCAAGACACATTCGGTGATATCTCCGTTAAAAATGATGCTAAAAATATGAAATTTTTTGGGCAACATGAGCAAGGCTTGCCGAATAATGTCAATTTTTTCAGATTTATTAGGAGATTTGCTGAGATTATATTAATAATAATCTGTTTTCCGTGCAGTTTTTTGAGGCTAGGATCGTCACTGTTCGTGTTTTCGACTGAGCTTTCACCAGTTTTTCGTCTTTTTTTCCCCAACTTTTCTTTAAAGTGTATGCAACATTGCCAAACTGTAAACTGGCCTAACTTTTGAATGGTACAGGTCATCACTTTTGGGTAAAAAAATGACTGTACAGCCTCAACTTCCTTAAAGTATACACGGAACGATTTTCTTAAGAAAATCTTGAAATTTACACAGAATTTAAATGAGTAGTCGATTTACACACATATCAAATTTTAAGGGGTTCTTATTGGTTATTGAGATAAACGCGTTCAAATATGAAGAAAAATACACGGGGTTACAGGGACTAGGCTTAAAAAATCGTTTATCTTTCCATATTACGAATGAACGCTTCTTACAAAGTTTATGAAAAAGTGCGCAATAACAATGAAGCATATAACAAAGGTCTGGGAAAAAATTCGAGACGATTGTCTTACTAGTAATAAAAATGTATTACGTTAAAGATTGAACGAAATTGGTGAAATGAGCACTCGTAATCTCGCATTTGCTTATTTCGGAATTTTGTTTCTTCTTGGCTTGGCCCATTCCTGTCACAGCCTTCTGTCTTTTTATCAACACTTTTTTCTTTATTAACTTTATTAACGCTCTCTCTAATGCGATTTTTTGCATAAGAAATTTTAGTACTTTAGCCAGGGATGGATGAAATTTCGGGTTCAGTCAGTGATGGATCGACGTTCGATTAATGGCTTGTAATTTTATTCGCCAAAAGATGAGTTAAAAAATGTATTTGCAATTTCGAATTAATAACTCTGACTTTAATTTAGGGTGACAATATCTTTAATTGAGAAGTAAAAATCGAGCCAATTTAGATACCGATAAAATACGATCCTACGGCCACGATCTACCTTCCATGTTCCATCGTTCCAGGTAAATTCATGACAAATTTTATCGAATGGAATACTGAATAAAAAAGAATGAGAAAAACATTCAACGAAATTCCAAGTTAAGTGAATTTTTCGAATGGAATTCGATCAAAACAGGAATGAAAAAAGAACTTTTTTTTAATTAGATTTCGATGTGATTTTCGCCATATAATTTGGCGATTTGTGGAAAAAATCTGCGATCATCGGCCATCGATGTTGCATTCGAACTTTCGACGGTAATTTTGCGTAAAGTGCACGGTTTTAAAGTTGATGTACCAGTCACCTGAATAGTGAATGGCGCGATAGAAACGCGGTGTTACTCGTTACAGGCCGCCACGAATTCGTCTTGCTCTGTCTCTTTTTTCTTCTCCCTCTTTTTCGCCTTCTCTTTTCCCTCCACTCCCCACTTACAGTTGAAACTCCCTTAACTGAGGGGGCAACTTTCGAACGTTTGGCTCGCTTTTGCTGCAGTCGACGAATTTGATTTTGTATTTTTATTTGCCAGTAAATCACGTGAGATTTTGTCACATGCAATCGTCAGCAGTTTTGTACGAATTTATAGAAATCATCAGGTTCGATCGGCCCAGAAGTGCACCGAATTTCGTCATTTTAAGGCAGTTCCAAACGCTCGGAACTTGAAGTGTCCGGAGTACACTGCGATTCGAGAATCATTGCGTGGAAAATAATCCCGAAATTCCATTGAATTCAAAACGAATTGAGGGCCATTTTTAAACGAGATATTCAGCGAGTTTCTACTGTAGGTTGCTTATTCTCTTGCCTGGTACAAACCGTGCCGGGGAGTGCAATACACGAAACTCTCTCGTCGCAGGAGTAAAACGTAGAAAGAGTGAGACAGTGAATGAGAGAGGGAGTCAGCAAGACTGGAGGCATGTGGTCGTCAGTTTGCTCAGAGATCTCGAAGCGTTCCAGTCGAAAATTAAATCCTCGTTTTTTTCCTTCAAATTTTATTTTTATCTGTATTTGAAGACTCGACAGTACAAAACCTTTGAAAGGAGGAAAATTCCACTGAAAATAATTTGGATAAACGGTAGAAAAGAGAATCAACGATTTTCAAATAATTGAATGAAAATCAACGATAGTGTAACTTTAAAAAAATCAAAATAATTTTTAAAAAATGTTTAAACGTTGGAAGAATCTCCGATGAAACGATCGTGACAATAAACTATAAAATCGTTCCTCAACGAGAGCTCCCCTGTCAAGTTGCATCGACAACTGACTCAATTTCCTTTCAATTGTTATTGACTAAATTTCATACCGAAATTATTAACGTTCCCGTTCGACAATCTTCGGAATTGCAGTGAATTCGAGAAAATCTTGGGGTAAACAAATTTTTCCCAAATTTTCTCCGGACACGTGAGACAATAATTGCTTTAATGCAACGTTACATCGTTGAGGAATTTATTAAACATGGATGTTGCGAAGGGGTCTGTCAACAAGAGCATTGCCACTGCTGCAGGTAATTTTGTAATTCTTCGTGTTAAGGTATTATTGGATGGATAGCCCAGCCGATAAATTGTACCTGATCGGAATTTCCGTACTTCGTGATGCAATAAAAATCTGAAAAAATTCAGCATCATTTGGAAAGTTATGAACTACAATTATCAATAATAATATTGCCCAAAAGTTATTAATAAATTCTTTAAATGAATAATTTTTTAACAATTTTACAGTAAACCCTTGTTTTCTTTTTACGAATCGAATGTGCGCATTTTTCTGAATGCTCATGATTTTTTTCAGAATTTTCGTGGATTTTTGAAATTTCCTTTTTTAAATTTTTTAAGTCGCTCTATTTGTACATTTTTGATCCAGTAGCCTTGAGACTTTTCAAAACTGATGGTAAATATGTCTTCTAAAACATATCCAAAATTCAAATTAAAAAAAATTTTTTTCAATATATTTTTTCAAGAAATTTCAAAAATCCACGAAAATTCTGAAAAAATTCATGAGCATTCGGAAAAATACACACATTTGATTCGTAAAAAAAAACAATAGGTCACCGCAAAATGATTGAATAATTAATTGTTTAAACAATTTGTTATTAACTTTTGGGCAATATTATTATTGATAATTGTTGTTCATAGCTTTCCAAATGTTGTTGAATATTTTCAGATTTTTATTGCATCACGAAGTACGGAAATTCCAATCAGATATAATTTTTGGTCGATCCATCCAGTTATGCCTTAAAAAATACAAAATTTTCGACGTCTCCAGTATTTTAGTGAGCATTGAATTCTCAGTTTTTCCACTCTGTTTATCACCCTATTCACGAAGCATTCCGATCGAGTAGATCAGCAAAACGTGCAAATTTAACTACGAGGCAAATGCAAACTCGATTTTCTGCTCGTAACTCATAAAGATTGGAATGAAAAGCTATGCAGCAATGCTCTCCTCGCCTTTCCCGCACTTCAATTGTGTAGAAAGTGACATTGCGAGCTCGTGTACTTGAAACTATGAAACGAAGGACACTTGCAACTATCGAGATACATGAGATAAGCGATATTCACAACGCCCCTCGCGTTGTATCGCCTGATTCATTGGAAAAACGCTGTCGTTATAAACATTCTTTCGAGTCAGGAACAAAAAACGTTTTCATTGCATCAGTTACGAGCAAAAAGTCGGTCATTTTCGTCGATTTCTTCCAAGTTGTTTATCCAATTCCTCAAACCACAACAATAACAAAACGTCAAATAAATTCCGTTTCTTCAAACTGATTAACCGAATAAACAACTTTCATTGCATCGTCACGTCCCATGACGATTGGATTGAGTAGAAAAATAACTGAATTTAGTATTTATCTTGATGAGTTTAACGAATCGACTCATTTTAACGAAAGTTTCGATGCTCCCTTATCAAACGAAGGCTTACGTGCAGTCGAGCACGTCAGAGGGCCATAAGAAGTGCTCTTAAAGGAGTCGTATTGTCACAGTTTGACGTCAGTGGCCCCACGTGCTTCATCATGAAAGTTTGATGAGTCAAGAAGCCTCGCGGTGATTCAAATCACGAAATCACAACAGACTTGAAGCGGTTTTTCCATCACTGTTTAATTGCCATTTACTGAACTCCTTTACAGATGACGTTTCGTGGCACACGACCCAAGAGTCTCTAACGCAAGAGGAGGAAGATGCAATAATCTCTCTTACCGTCGTTGCCATTTGCGTCGTGGTGGCGATCGTAATTTTATTTTCTATGGGAGTTTTCATCGATTGTCGTGAACAGTGAGTGAGAAAAAATGGAATATAATTTAAATGGAGAACGAGCTGGAAATAGGCTCACTTTCTGGATCAGTTTTCAAATGATTCTCGTATAAATTGGCTCGTTTCACGACGAGTCATCGACGCTGCTGAATTTTAGTCAGATTCGGGAAAATAAATGTTCTCATGTTTTTACTTATTATAAAATCTCTTCACTATTATACAGGAAAAAAGATGGGATGAAGAGAAAAAGACTGAGATTAAAAATGCCGCCGTTGTCACGTCGCAAGCAACGAAACGAGGATGGAAAATCGCTGGCTTCGGAGATGTGTCCCAACGGAGATAGCGATTTGACTACGAATCCGTCGAGCCGGGTGGCGACGGTTTAGGAACCGATTACCTCAACGGAGATGAAAAGTGTTTTTGTCAAAATTCCTCCACACTTTTTGGAACGAGCAACTTTTCACACTCATTAAAATGTCAGTCATCTATTTATAGGACAATTTAAGTCTCTGAAGTAAATAGAGAAAAATATTTTTTTTATCGCTTCGAATGGAATTTGAATTGTATAAAAATGGAAGGAAAAGCAGCGACGGATTAACGCATTTCTAGCGTATTAACAAATACTTGGAACACTCGCGACAATATTATTGCTAATTTAATCCGATACGAATCTCCAACTGCAGCTGCATCGTTATCACGCGATCGCTGCAAAACGATCGGTGCATTGTTTCCTTGGCTCACGTTACCAAAGCAACGTCGTGCATTTTCAGATGTCGCGTCTACTTGATACTGCGTTTCAGGTATTTTTACGATATTCGTATCGAGTCGTCGAGGAAAATCGTGCTCAAAACAATTAAGATAATCATCAGTTTTTACACGAGAAATAAAGAAATT
The DNA here is from genome assembly GCF_019457755.1 of Venturia canescens. NCBI lineage: Eukaryota > Metazoa > Arthropoda > Insecta > Hymenoptera > Ichneumonidae > Venturia > Venturia canescens. The sequence goes on along the minus strand of NC_057423.1, from coordinate 3,763,371 downwards.
TATAGAGGATTATAGAATGATCGAGGCTCAAAATACTGCTGATTTATTCCATGGTAAATTATCGACTGGAAATGGGGGAATTTCTTTACCAGCGTTTCTCAAAAGGTTTTAACTCGAGCCCCAAAGATCTGATTGTGCATTAATAAAAGTGAAAAGGAACGAGGAGAAACTGCGGTGAATAATATTGTGAAAGCTGCTGCCAATAAAAATGCCGATTATCGTAGCATGCGATCAGATCGAATGAAAAGAGAAAAGCTCGCTCAATTCAGTTTCGGTGAGTGTCCAGCGATGGCGAGAGGAGTAGGGACGGTGACATGCTCGCAACCTCTCGTTCGTTCAATCATCTCAGTCAAGAGCCTAAAAAAGTGTGTGCAAGTGTGAACAGACAGGGTGAGTAAGCATCGGATTTTCCAATATTTAAAAGCTTTTATTTGGAGAAATGACTTTGAAAAACATCAATAAAATCGTTTACAAGGATTAACGATTTTATAATCGTAAAATAGATCTTACTTGTGTGCCTGCTTCAAAATATTCGACCGGAATGTCTGATTACATAAAATCGAAAGTAAGTGGTAACCCGTAAAGAAAGCGCTTTGTTCCTGGCTGTTTGGCAAGAGTTTCAGGCGTTTCCAAGCACCATGAAAAGAAGCGCCATTCTGACGTACACGCCGTACTCGGCCTGCCGGAAATAGGCGGCTCTTGGGTCCGTGTCGAATTCAGGACTTATTTCGAATACTCTTGGCAAAGGATGCATCACGACCATTTTCCTTTTGGCTCGTGTCATGAGCTGAGGTGTCACTACGAAGTGACCGCAGGCCTGAAAACAAAAATTCGATTATCCAGAATTGAGTAAAAAGGGTGCCGAATAATGATAATAAAAAACGCTGGAAAAATTTTAAAAATTGACGAAAATTGAGACTTTTAGGAAAGTTAGCATTTCACTGGGAATTTTCATTTTTCCGAGTATTTTTATAATCGAATTTCAATGAAATTTGAATTATTCCAATGTTTGACGTCAAAAAATAAGGCGAAATGGAAACAGAAACTGCACCTTGTCATATTCTTCTTGAGTGGTGAATCGCTCGCGTTGAATTCGGGTCATGTACAAAACGTCCGTTTCAGGAAGAACCTCTTCGAGGCTAGCAATCTTTTTCTGCCGTATTCCGCGCTTGGTTACGTAACTGATTATGTGATCAGGCATTCCGAGTTCAGGGGGGCTGACGTATCGCAATTGAACGTTGTACAGAGTCAGCAATCTGAAGCGAAAAATTGGAAAATCGATTGAAGTTTAAACCGAGCCTCGATCATTACGTGCGACTCTAAGAATCCAATGTGAATTCGAGACTCCGTTGATTCCAGGTGAGCTGAATAAATTCTAGGGAAACGCATGCACGAACCTCGCGAGCGAATGAACCGTTCTTCCGTGCTTCAGATCTCCGACCATCGTTATCGTCAAACCATTCACGGTGCCGATCTCTTCTCTGATTGTAAAAATATCGAGGAGGGCTTGGGTCGGGTGTTCGCCAACTCCGTCACCTCCGTTTATCATCGGGACTCGACAGTGTTGAGCTGCGCGCTGTAATCGATCGAACATTCGAATTTTCACAACTGAATCAATTTTTTCCAGTTTCAAAAAAAAAAAAAAAAACGTTTTCCCCTCGACGAAGTTGCGAGTCGACATTTCCATGGAATTGGAAATGGATAAAATTTACTGCGCTTCCAAAAATAACGATTTCGGCCTGCCTTCGAACGGCGCGATAGCCTCAAAATTTTCTGTGCAGCAAGACGAATACTCACTTCGACTGCACCTGGCTCCGGGTGTCGCACGACCACAGCATCCCCATAACTGGCCATCACTGCTATCGTATCTGTAAACGAAAACGAAGATTAGAAAAACACGAAACCAAGAACACGGATGAACTTGAAATGGAAAAAAAATCTCGTCAACCTTCGAGAGTTTCTCCCTTTTTGATCGAAGACTTAGACACGTCAACGACCGTGACGGTTCCGCCGAGTCGATGCATCGCGACCGTAAAACTGCAGGATGTTCGTGTGCTGTTCTCGAAGAATATCGACATCAATTCTCTTCCCTGTGCAACAAAAGTGCAATTCCATTTTTTTACTCTCTTCAATCGTTTGCGTTTTTTTTTCCTAAACCCTAAACGAATGGATCGTTCTTTCATTTTTTGACAGCGTTATTTTATACAAAAAATTTTTCAAAATTACGAAAAAAACGAGTTGCCCAAAACACGGTGGGACTCGTTGATTAAAATTTTAGAAATTCGACGGAAGAGCTGCTACTATTTCGAAAACTTGAGTACTTTCGCGCCAACTTTTTTCACGCTTTTTCGAAAACGTCCAAATATCCGGAGGGCCTGACGTGGTCTTTCGTTTCGTTTGCTTTTCATTCCCTTTTTATTGATAAAAATTGATTTTTTTTGCGTTTTTCAATCCAGTAGAGCGGTCCAGGGTCGACCCAAGGTCGAGTCTTACCGCCAAGATGTGATGGACAGGCCTCTTGTTGGTGACGTCAGCGCGGAAGGTGTGAGCGAGGTTGAACATATCGTGTAACTGTTCCTTGCTGAACATGTCAACGGAGAGAATGTGCCTTCCGTAGATGCTGCGACTGGGATGAATCCGCGGAAGTGGCGGAGCGATCGGGGCGCAGAGATGAGCACTGTTTTCGGTTTTGTAAGCCGTGACGATGCTCGACGACACGGGAGAAAGGCAGTTCGGAAGAGCTGCGAGTTTGGCGGAATAATTTCGTGGATCGACGTCCGGAGACGGGTGGGAAGCCGGCTTCGTTCCGATTTGGAGCAAATTGTTGTGCAATTCTAAACGAAAAATACTCGCTTTATGAATAAATTGAGCGGAAAATGTGCAAGGATGGAAGCAAATTAAGGTCCCGAACCGTTGTGCTCTTCGTGGGCTGCATCCGGCGGTCTTTTTTCATAATTTGGCGAAATGAGTCCCTCGAAAACGGAAAGCGGAACGGCGCTGACGTCGACCGATGGCAAGGGAAGAAGAATCGTTTGGCTGCTCAAATTCGCTTGAACCTCCCTCAGATCCTGACCGAAACCTGGATTAACGAGAACCTGGCCGTCGATGAAAGCGACTTCGCCCCTGAGCACGACCCTGTGAACCGAGCCCCTGACCTTCGTTCCAGCGAACGGCGTCCACTTCGACTTCGTGAACGGCAGAGCCTCCGGTATCACCCATTCGTTCTCCAAATCCACCTCGACGTAGGTATTCGGTTGCTCCGGTAGGCTGAAAATCCGTTTCGGATTTTTGTGGAATTTGTCGACCAAATCCTGCGGAGGTGAAGGTAAGATGAGCGTGGGGAGAATCGAGTGAGTCGGCAATTGATAATTACTTCATGAAAAAGTATATCAAAATTTCGAAATTGAAAAACCGTATTCTCTAAAACTATTTCAAACTATTTTCAAAAAATCGTCTTCGAACGGGGGCGCGTGACAAAATCGTCTGAATTTTCATAAAGATTTCGATCATCGCAGTCGAACGAGTTTGAAATTCTTTGGAAACGAATCCTTCGCATTGCCTTGAAATCGATTTACGTCTTTTGCAGGATCGTCGATTGTTCGAAAGTGATTTCGATTATGCGTTACGCAGATAGTGCGAAAAATGAGTTCAAGCCTCGCGATCAGTCAGAATTTGTCTTTTCGAAGGTATGACGAATGGCGAAAGGGTAGACTTCGGACTGAAGTGAAAGCCATGGATTTATGAGCACATCGAGCGCTGGCTATTTCATGATCGCTCGGGGCTCTTAGTTCGTCGATCGTCAATGCGCGGAGAGTTATCAGATTGTTGGCACTATCGTACTCGAGTGTTTTCTTATCGTTGGTTTTTATTTTGCTTCGCGTGCTCTCGTCACACCGTCGAAGAATGTTCGACTCAGCTCGAGTGACTCTTGACCGGTCTGATAATGCGCGCGTCGCTGGATTCGCTCCGGTTAATTTTTAGCCTCGTCTAATCGTCGTCGCGCGATAAAACCATTTTAAATGGTTACTTTTTTATTGAATTTCTTGAGAATTTTTAACGTCGCACACGACGCGAGTTCGCTGCGATGAGATTAAAGAGATCGCGATTTTTCGGGATCGCGTGTCACGCTTCAGCAGCGTGAGTCCAAACCCGTTTCCAGCGATTGTTTGGTCGGATGGTTCCGGAAGGTCGTCGAGCCGGTGGGCACGACTGGAAAAGAGTCTTCTCACCTTCAGTGACAATTTCCCTTCGTGAACGGCGTTCAGAAGCAGCGGCAGAACGGTCTCGAGTCCGGGAAAACCGGGGGGAGGTTTCTCGCTGGTTTTCTCTTCGACGGTGTGCGGTGCTGGGGAATAAAAGTCGATTAAAATCGCGAATTGAGTCTCAGGGGATTTTACGATGATGCTAAATACCGTGGTCCGTCGCGAAGCAGTCGATGATGTCCATGTTGTCCCAAAGCGCCTGCTGGTCTTCGGGCGTTCCTAAAATCGGTCGCACTTGACCTTTCCCGTAACCGATTCTCTCAAGGTCGGTTTGATTCAGGAAAAGGTGATGTGGCGAAACTTCGCAGGTTACAGCAAGACCCTTTTCTTTCGCTGCTCGAATTATCAATATTTCTTCCTTTCGTGCCACGTGACACACGTGCACAGATCGGTTGTGACAGCTCGCCAGGAGAATCACGTTTCCGGTCGTTTGACCCTCGGCGTGAACGCACACCGGGTATTTTTTCGGCCACGTTTCGAGGTGCTGAAATTCAGTAGGTTTTTATCCACAAAAAACAAAATTTCATCATCTTTTAATTATCTACAGCGAATCGTAACGAGCTTCGGCCAGTAGAACTTGAAATCCTGGAAAAAAACATTCAAGCATCAATTTTTTCTCGGCGCACCGTTCACGAGATGTTGATCGAGAAATGTGAGCGCGTTCAGCACCGAGTTTCGCTGAGCCACAAAGTGGGAGGTGCGCAGAACGCTTCGTGGGTCGCTGCCACTCCCACTTCCCCTTTTCGTGGCCTCCGATTGGCTGCCGCCAATAAATCGACGTTTCATCAACGTTCGATCAGAGAGAAAAATGGATAAAGGCCATTTTATCTTGAGAATTACGTAATTGAACGCATCGTATCTCGAGAGCTTCCAATCTTAGGCAAGATGTTAAGAAATAGAAAAAAATGATTTCCACGAAGAATTGCCGGTTAAAAAGTTCGACGATGGCGAAAAAATGGTCCAACGCTCAGCAGCTTTCATCGCGTCAACTCGACGTTTCTTACGTTACCATAATAACTTGTTCGCAAGCTCGTTAAGACCGCTTCGTTCTTATCTCCCTATCGAATAATCTTCAGTGGTTTCCGCCTTGAGATAAGTCCGAATTAATCAGGCTCAAGGAAGCGAAAACTCACCGCCTGCAACTCCGTTTCGCTATTCAATCAAGCAATCGTTTATTAAGGGCTTTCGATTTACCTTCATCCAAACACTGACGTCGTTCAGTCGCAGAGTCGTGAATGTCTCGTTCAAATACATCTTAAGGCCCGCAGCCAGGGGGGCTAACTCCGGAGCTACGTTCCAATTGTCCGATGATGCACCGACGAAAATTGCGTAATCGCACCTCGCACCAGCTACGGCTCGCTGTTCGGGAGATCCAACGGGACGGGAACAAAATGGGATCGTTAAAAAACTTGGAAAACATTTGAAAATTCACGAAAATCTTGGACTTTTCGCCACGATGATTCTCTCAGTAAATCGCCATCCGAGAGTACGCGATTTTCTTGGATTTTCTCACCTCTTTCGCTTGAGCAAACGACTGACTATCGACCACAGCAGGATTCGTGTTCGGCATCGCGAATATCGCTGTAACACCTCCGGCGAGAGCTGCTGCTGTGCAAGACGCATAATCCTCTTTCTCGGTGGCTCCAGGATCGCGAGTATGAACGTGGACGTCGATGAAGCCGGGCAGTTTGAGGAGCTTTCGCGAAGACATGCAATCGGCGTGCGTTTTCATCGGAGGCGTTTTGCCTCCCAGCTTGCTTATCGCCTGTTAGACAAAAATATTGACGATTCTTTAGTCTCGAGATGGACGGTTCTGGCGAATGAAAATCTCGCTGTTGCCAAACTCAAAAATTCATTTTATCACAACGAATTTCGAAGGTTAATGACCCGAATATTTCGTGGACGATGCAACTTCCCTCGTCATCCAGTAAATTATCTGCGATTTATGTCAATCGATTACTCACATCGACCAAAAGTTTGGCGCATTTGACGTCAGTCACAAGTGGCACGGAATAATCAACGGCAAGCCTCCTTGTACGATAACCATGCGTCATGAAATTCGATACCCTTCTCGCTCCTCCGTTTCGCATCGGAAGATTAATGACCAGATCGAAGTGCTTTTTCGACAGGAAATCAGCGAGGTGCCGAAGTTCGTTGGTACTCGAATCTTCGTTCACATTTTCGATGTTCTCGAACGTCCATTCTACTGGCTCAACCTTAAATGGGAGAAAAAAAGCAAAATCGTTGGAGATGAACAAATTTTTATTGGGCTGACTCTGATTTGAAAATCGCTCGAGAAAAATTTGAAAATCGCATAAAAATTACGATATTCTCAGAATTTCTGAAATCAGTTGATAAATAAAAGAAGTCAAACAAAATTAACGACGATTGGAGTGCATCAGAATTAATCCAATTCGTTAGAAATTCTACTGTCCATAAATGGCTCAACTCACTGATTAAGTGCGACAGATTCTCGTTATTATCGACCAAGTCTCTTCCTCGAGCTGCAACGCCAAGGGATTAGCGAAAGGCTTCAATATGTCGAATAACCAAATTGAAAAACGATCGATATTTCGAAATTTTTTAACTCGTGATATCAGATTGAGGAAAAATAGGTAATTTGAAATTCTTATTCTCGATCGATTATTTAACAGATTACGCGTTTAATCGAATATTTCATCTTCTTTCAATTCGTGTTTACTCGAAAATATATTTTTCGATAGTTTGCATTTCGAATGCAATTTTAACAGACCATACGAATGTCAGAAGTTCATATTTTTGAATTATAGGTGGAGAGTAATTGTTTTACAGACAGACAGGAATATAGAATAGCAAAAAATCGAAAATGAATTTTTCGTGAACGCCATTTTGGTCTTTCAGTATTTGAACCTCAGTAATATTCGGTCTTTCCTTATTATATTTTCGAAATAGTCAATATTCACAGTATTGCTGATTGTAGTAATTTATGAATCGACAGAGTGATAGTCGAATTTTCGGAAAATCGATATTTTAGTCGTCGTTCTATGGGGGATTGTTACATTCCATTTTCGATGTGAACGTGCTTCGAACTTTGAATTTTCTACTTTATTTATTTTCAACATTCAAAGCTCTAGTCGAATTCATCTGTCTGCATATTATCATTCGAAGTTTATAAACTCGAGATTTTAGCTGTTCGAAATTTTAAGTCATTCCAACATTTTATTCCCACCCATTGAAGAAAGACAAAAACTATCGAACCTCGTTCCTACTAAATAATATCTAAAATGATATTTCGTGAAAAAAATTCGGTTGCCAACCCCAAAACAATGTCTAATTTTATCTTCAAGTGCACGTCATTTCAGGAGCTCCAATAAATGTGTGTACTTTAGGGCCGAGCAATAAAATCGCAATGGCATATCTGCGGCTACCCGCTTATCTAAGAGAATTGATTAGAATACACGAGTGAAAGTACACAAATCCAAGCTCAGCTTTCGCAGCGTTGATTTTTTCAAGAGCTAAAATTCACTGGCCTAAAGTTTGATTCTCCTTTTCCCAGGATTTCATTCCGACTGGCGAGTTTAGTTTCGATCGAAACCGATTAATTAAGGACTTTTGGATTCACGATCCTTCTGAAGTCACCGTACAACGATGTGTCTCGAACATCAAAGATTCGATTAAGGTCTAGGTCGGGTGAAGCACTGACAAGGACCTTGTGGAATCCGGAAATGAGTTAGACGACCTTGTATCAGGGAATCATCGCTTTTTCTGTCCATTATCTCGATCCGTGTATCGAGAGATTCTGTAAAGCGTCACGCAATCAGAAAGCCGGCGGTCGAACGATTCTCAGTGATTTATCGACGCGACTTCAGAAGTCTTGGCATCGTGAGTCGCTCAATTTAGTATAATTTCCGGTTTCGCAAGCAAAGAGGCAACGGAGGTGAACGTATTTTGAAAATAATGAAAAATTCGCGTGGTTGGCGGTGTTGGTGCTGACGATGAGTTTATTATCGATAACCCGATAGCCGGAGTGTCGAATCGAAAGCGTTCGTTCGTCGCTTGATAACGAGATAGGCTTTTATCGCTGGTGGATCGCGAGATCGAGGCTGTTCTGGCGTCTTTGAATTTCGATCGTGTCAGTCGGACGTTATCAGGGGGAAGTGGGCGACGTGAGAAAGTGGCAAGTTCAAAATAATTCGGAGGGAAATAATGTGGAATTAGCGAGGCAAAAGGGGGTTGAAATTTAATTGCAATTCCTGAGCGTTGATTGCGAAACTTTCGGAATTCTGGACGGAGCAATTTGGATTTTTGGATCCTCTATTTTTCCGAATTAATTTTAGTTCCGGATGTACTCGGAGGTCGATTTTGAAGCAGTTTATTCGGATTTGTTCTACTTTGGGTCTGAACTTTTTTGTCCAATTTTTTTGACCACCGTCGGAGCTTGGTTCGAGTGATTTAACTGCGATTTGAATTCTCCAAGAATTATGCCAATTTTCGGACCAAAGTAGTTCAAATTTCGTTGCAACACGATTATCCAGCTGGTGTGAGTGCTCGTAATTGAATTGCGGACTTCCGTGGCTCTAGGCTTCATCCCGGGCCCGCTCGAACTCGTCTGCAAAAGCATTGAACCGAGATGGGAGCCTCGTGCCGCCAGCACCGAGGCCAGTAAACCCTGAGCGGTCTTTATGATCCTTGGAATAAAAAGATATCGTCGATTCGACGAGATACCGTCGAGGCGAGACGCGAACGTCACCGGGAAGACGATCATTACCGGAAGAAAAACTGCAACGATTTTCACAATCGAATCGTCAATCTCGCACCCTTCGAACCCCGGTGATGACCGACAGCTTTCTGAACCTCGACAAATTGGCAATGGGCAACGCTAAATCGAAACGGAAAGGTCCCCTCAGCAGGAGCAAAGCTTCCTCTCCGTTTGCCGACAGCGGAAAAACCGCCGGAAACAATCATGGGAGCGAACGCGACTTTTCTATCGAGATCCACGAACGATGGGCCGAAGACCCCGATCTCAAAATCATCAAATCCACCATCGAGAGGAACCCTGAAATGTTTGTCTTGAACAATCTCATGATGTGCGTCCAGTTCTTCGAGAATTATGACGAGTAAGCATCGAGCAGGACTTTTGTTAAATTAGCAATCCCCAAATCTAAAAACCTCTAATTCCTTGCTGATTTTAGAGAACGATAAACGAATGAGTGACACTTTTATTTTACGAGATTAGGCTATTTTCGCGAGGCTCCTAAGTAGGTCGCGTTCTGACCACCCGATTGAAATACCGTTGTTTCGACGCACTCGACACCTGAAATAGTCTATCGGAAGCTTGAAAAATCTCTCAATTGAAGTAGAAAAATAAATTTTCTGTGAAGCAAATATTTTGTTTAACTTTTTAAATTCATTTAAATCGAAATGTCGAAGACGTTGACAAAAATTAATTCCGAGCTCGTGATTGATACAATTAGAGAAAACTCTTCGAATAACAAGTAAATTGAAAAATGATTTCGAGGCAGGCAGCATGGAATCGTTATCTTTGAATTCTTCGGTCGAGTGCTCGGACTGGATGTAATCTGAGGAGCTAATCTTCATTTCGAATAGATGTCTAATCAATTATAAATAGTGGCGACGTACCGAAAACCGTGGATTTCAAAATGGTAGCCAAAAAGCTCAAAAACTTTGCTTCGATTTTCCTGAACGAATGATTTTTGTAGGGAGATCAACGACATCAGAAAAACGTTGGTCTCGACGAGGGAGGCAGAAATGAACGCTCGTCGCCTGCCTCAAAAGCACATTCTGATTCCTGACGTGCTGCAGGAGCACGTGGCGCGGAGGATTGATTTTTCTTACATGTTGCCAAGCCTCGAGCATACGACGGAACTCCTTCAGCCAATCCGGGTTTACGTCGTCTTTGAAAACATCGAAGTTACTGAGGAAAGCTACGCGCCGGCTTATTCGAGCGTTAATGAGTCGATAACTTACAGCATGCAGCTGAAACCTAGTCCGACACACAAAGGTGAGTCGAAGAATCAAAAACTCAAGACTGCCGTGTGAAGATCGATTGGCAATTTCGCAGAAACGAAATTCAAAGAGTACAAAAACATTTTTTCAACGTGAGAAACACTAATTCGAAGTTTTTCAGCCGCGTACAATGTGGAGATCGTAATTATCGCCCGTAACAAAAATCCCAATTTCTTTATCCATTTTCATATATTTTCGTTCCACACGAACCTATAGAAACCCAAAAAAATTACGAAATTCTATATTTTTGGCGAGTTTGAAGTGAAAAAACGCTCCCAAAGAAGAAGAAGAATATCAACGTGCTCTAAACATAGAATTTCACAATTTTTTAATACGTTTGTCCGTCTGTCCTAAAAACATTGCCGAAAAGAATCGATTTTTTTGACTTTCTAAAGCCCCCCCTTAATTTTCTCAGGGTACGTTCATCTCCAGCGTCTCGAAGTGAATCCACCAAAGAAGACGGCGAGCGTCGATGACCTGCGGATGCCTTCAGTTGTGAATGAGTCGAGGGAGGAGGTTTACAGCGACAGTGAAAGTTTTTATGGCAACAAATTCAAGAAAAATGGTGGGAGGAGTAAAAACGTGAATAATTCTATGAACGAAGAAAGCGTTTTCGAAGATTCTCGGTTAGCGTCGCAGCCAAACAGTGGCGAGTTTGCAGGGAGCAATCGAGCTCGGGAAGGCAACGGGGACGGTTCGTTGATGGAGGACAGTGCAGCGATGAGGAAGGAGATCGAAGCGAGACGTGCCAGGATGAAGAGCCCTCAAAAACAGCATGGGAAGTCGAAGTCGCTAAATCCAGCGATCGGAAGTCCCGGTGGCAGCACCAGCTCCGGTTACAGATCCGGCAACTACACGGAGATCGACAGCGATTACGGCTACGCGCAGACTTCGTACAGCAACACACCAAAGTCGTCGAAGAGTTCGTTGGATGACGGGTTGTCGAGTATTTTATTGACGGAGTTGCCACGCCAGTGTTTCAAGAAATTGGAGTTCCGAGGGGACGGTAAAATCTACGATGCTCGAAGGGAGAAGAAGACGAAGATGACGACGAAGGAGCAGCGCATATGGCAGGCCTATCAGAGCCGGAATTACGTGATTTGGTACTTGAACAGCGCCAAATTCATGAAATACTTTTGCCAGTTGTTCACCGATCAGTTAGCGATCGGAATGGGTTTTGATGCCGACATAAACGACAGTGCTCACGGCTCGGTTATTTACCGGGACAAAGTGGAAGTTCTGGAGGGAACTCTGACCACGAAGCTAGAGACGTTCGAGATTGTTCCCTGCGTGAGTTCGCAGTGGCCTCAGTGTGCTCAAGAGTGGCTCGACAGGCCGAGAAATTCCTGGCCCCAACACGAGGTTGTCGAGAGAATCAGGAAATTTGGTTGTCACATAATGCCCGAGAGCGCGATCGATGACAAAGGGACGAGCCATTTCCATGACCTCGAGTGGAAATTGATATTTCCAGCTGCCGAGCGATTCCTGGAGACCTGTTTGAGCCATTCGCAGGCCAGAGTTTACTTGATCGGCCTCATGCTTCACAAGACGTACATAAGACCGAACGATTCGATATTCGGACTGACCGCAGCGCACATAAAGAACAGTCTCTTTTGGCTCATCGAGGAGGATGATCGAGCTACGAAATGGATGGAGAGCAGAACGGGCGAGGCCTTGATGCGACTGCTCAAGTCTCTGTACCGAGCCATCAGCCAGGACGAGCCGAATCTTCCAGATTTTTTCATCAAAGGGAAAAATCTCTTTCAAGAAAAGTCTTATCTCCTCAGAACGCAGAAGCAGCTCAAGAGGATCATCGAGAATCCTGTCATGTACGTCTTCCACGCCCTGGAGAACATGATGCACAGTCGAAAGTTCTTTCCACGTTTAGATTACGAGGAATTGTTGAAGATACTCACGGCTGATATTCTCATCCTGATCAATCCAGTTCTGGCACCAAGAAGCCTCAAATCCGTTAGCGTCCCCAGCGCTGAAAAGGACTACGATCATGTAACCGGCTTTTGGGACGACGTCAAGAGGAAGGTCCACGAGAAGCCAAAAAGTTACGTGAAAAAACCAGCGCGCAACAGGAGCTTGATAAATCCTCGCAAGTCCCAAGATCAAGTTATTGAAATACCGGTGAGTCGTGCGTTTTCGTTTATTTAAGTAAGAAAAAAGAAGATAAATTTCTATCAAAAGTCGTTTTTGCCTGTGAACAGATGCGGTGTGCCAGCATGGAGCCTCGAAGGCTGTCAGCCCTCCTCGATTTCTTCATCAAACACTTCATCAAAATGGCAGAATATTGTCACGCGTACAGTGCCATGCCCCAGAAAACGGCGTACATCGAACAAGCCGAGAGACTGTCCGTTCTCCTTTCGGAGCACCCTTCTCACAAGCACGTTGCGAAGGAGCACATTGAAAAAATTTGCTCGCTGAAGAGGCGAGTAGCAAACGCGAGAACGCACGGTGCGCCACCGGAAACGCCACGCCGGAATCCCGACATGCCGATTTTCACGAGACCGATGAACGATCCGTCGGGAAGCAACGAACTTCGAGAAGAAAATACGCTTCCGGCTGAGTCTGATGAAGAACCGGAGGGACGAACGAAAGCTCAGACAACGAAGGCTGTAATACACGGGAACGATATCGATCGATCGAAGATCCTTGATTCTCCACCTTCCAATAGTGACACAACGATCAGGGAAGCTGGCAGATCGAAGAGGACCGCTCGCGTCGTTTCACTCTCCGAGGAACCGGAAGAATCGTTTTTAACGGAAACCACTTATATTTAATTGTTGTACGAAAATATAGAATTTCTTATGTTGTTTCAAATGATTCGTGACCTTGAGTTTATTCGATGTCGAGGATAGTTAGATCGAGGAATTCCGAAGAGAAAAGTTCTTTTTCATTTTTCTCTAGGATGCACCCTCGATGAGATATCATCGAATTCGTGCCAACCAATCCACGAACAGGGCGGCACCTTTCCCCCTCTTCGCGCTGCACGTATACACGGGACTGGATTGGCTGAGCACTGGACACTGAATATCTCGGGAACGCTTGATCGGAGGAAAATTTTCCAAAGGAACTTTCTTTTCAGAATTCCACG